>NC_080848.1:43437168-44637168 GCF_030435755.1 Ochotona princeps | reverse complement strand
TACTCCCACGTTGCCAGGTGGGTTATTTACCCAGGCAATCTAGGCCAGGGAGCACAGATCCCACCTGCGTAGAGGGTCTCGGGTGTCAGCGCCTGTCTGGCTGGGGTGTCCTCTCCCCTGGACATGACGGCAAGCTCCAGGAGAGAGGGAGGTGGGAGGAGATGGGGCTGACATCCTGCACCAGGCTCTGTGTGACCATCGACCATGGGATCTATCCCCTCTTGGTTAGTCTTATTCACACTAAGAAGGCGGCGGCGGTGGTGTCTGGCCTAGTGGTTAGTTTACCAGTTAGGACACTCGCACCCACACGGGGGTGCCAAGCCGGGTTGGAACATCTGGGTATCTGTCACTCCTCATCCCATATAGGAGATCTGCATGCAGTTTCTACTGCCTAGCTTCGGCCCCTGCCTCCCCTGCCCTTCCTCAGGGCCACTGGGAGCATTGGGAGCAAGCCAGCAGGTGGGAGCTCACACTCTGTCTCTCAACTTAAAAAAAAAAATTACCTAAAACAAATAGGCTGTTCCTTATCTTCTAGGGCTGCTGGGGGGCGGGGGAATGGGTTGTCTGCGATGATGCAGTGCGGATTGATGACGCTACAGACTCAGCCACATCAGACTCTGAAACACAGAGACCTGCCTCCTCTCTGGGCTGCTCGCCTCCAGGCACCCCACGGTCAAGCCCCAGCTACACGGCTGTGAGGTAACCCAGGACCCCCCGAGACAGCACCTGCTGAAGCTGCCCTGCACACCCGCATACTTAAGTGGTGAGCTTCCCTGGCAGCTAGTACCTTGGCAGTTTCGGATCTAAATGTAGGGCAAACCAAAGGATGGGGCCCTGACTGCAGTGTCTTCCCTCCCAGGAGTTTGGGCCTCGCTTGGTCCCCTTGGCCTCCTGTGTGTAACAGGTGAGGGACAGTGAACCCCGCCCAGAATGAGATTGTTCTAAAGACAGGCCAGGTAGTTCACCACACAGTTAGAGTGATGATTGACAGTCCACTGGCCATGTACAAAAAGCTAGTCCATATGCCTGGTGTGGGGGTGGAGACCCACAGCCAGGGGCGCCATGGGTGTTTTACTCTCTGGGTCCCAGCTCTGGCACCTGCAACCCAGGGGGCTGAAGCTACTCACCATGCCCAGGTGGATGGCTCTAAGCGTCAGGACAGCCTGTGTCCCAGGCACCTGCTGCACAGTGCCCTCCAGCACAGGGCTATCTACCTGCTTTGGCATCATCTCCTCCGAGCAGCTGATGCCTGCCAGCACTCTGCAGCTCTGCAGGGCACCTCGGCGCAGCACAGACCTGCGTTCCCCATCACGCTGGGAGGGTCTTAGCGCCTTCATTCCACTTACTAAACCGGTATTTTTCCAGAGCCAATTACAGACAATAGCACGCCAGGCAAGTGCAGCATGGACTCCTGGCCTGACGCATCTCACAGTCTACTGGGGGGGTGGGACAAGTCAGACGCCATGTATCAGTCTGTACCATGGTGGCACACTTCAGTAAGGCAGAGTGGTAGGAAGCCGTGGGACAGGGCATGCCCAAGAGTGAGTGGGGAGCTCTCCTGACAGCCTGGCCCCCCTGGGCTTGCCCTCCCACTTACGAAGGGTCCTCTCAGAGAGCGGAAGAACAGAAAAATCACCAGGAATCATTGAGGTACTCTCCCTGAAAAAACCCAGGACAGGCTAAGCCTCCACCTGTCCCACTTCCCATCCAAGCTCCCTGCTAATGTGCCTGGGAAGGCAGCAGAATATTTCCCAAAAGTGCTTGGGCTCCTGTACCCATGTGGGAGACCCAAAGGAACTTCCTGGCTTCACATCTGCCCAGCTCCAGTCACTGCAGTCATTTGGGGAGTGAACCAATGGATGAGAGAAATGTGTGTGTGTGTCTCCTCTGTCACTCTGCCTTTCAGATAAAAATGAAATTTTTGTTTACAGACATTTTTTATTTTTAAAGATTTATTTATTTATTTAATTGGAAAGGCAGGTCAGATTTACAGAGAGAAGAGACAGAAAGAGCTTCCATCCGCTGGTTCACTCCCCAAGTGGCCAGCTGGGCTCAGCTGGGGCTGAGCTGATCTGAAGCCAGGAGGTTCTTCTGGGTCTGCCATGCCATGCAGGATCCCACACACTTGGGCCATCCTGCACTGCATTCCCAGGCCACAGCCAGGGAGCTGGATGGGAAGTGAAGTATCTGGGACATGAACCAGTGACCATTAGAGGTCTTGGTGCTTGCAAGGTGAGAATTTAGCCATTGAGCCATTGCGCCAGACCCAATAATGAATACGTCTTAAAAACAAACAAAACACAACCAAGACAGGTGTTTGGGCTGCCTGAGTCTGAGGGTGAACAGCCTGCCCTGAGCGAGGTCTGGAGAATGAGGCAGGCCCAGACAGCCCAGGCTTCCTGGCCTTGAGTCTTCTAGATATTTATTTTTCCAGAAACCCAGCGACAGTGCTGGCCCTTCTCAAAGCTACCCTGAGCTGCAACTGGATGGATGCTTCTCTAGCTTCTAGTCTGTTAGCTCAGCCCAGAGCTGGCCAGCTTGGCCTCAGGCACAGGTCCTCGTCCTATGCCCCAGGGGAGCCTTCAATCACCTTGGCATCCTTGAGCTCCCATACCCCAACGCCTCTGGGGCTGAGTGACTGGGGAGGGTGCTGGGCAACTGGACATGCAGGGAGGAGACATGCCCAAGTGGGGGGTCGAAAGGACAATGGCTGATCTGAGACCTGTGACTGCACCATTAGGGCCAGGGTCCCCACAGCTTTCAGAGGCCAGGTAACCAAGCAGTGTCCTCTCCACCTGGGAGAGGGGAAGAGAGCGTCAGAACGGCAGGCATTGAGGGGCGGCAGGTTAGGCTTCTGCCTGAGACGCCCACATCCGGTGCTTGCGATTGAGTCCCACTTCCACCTCGCATCTAGCACCTTGATGACTAGCACCCTAGGAGATGACCGCTTGCTATGGGAGGCAGCAGGTGATGTTGGCTCAAGGACTTGGGTCCCACCCACATGGGAGACCCAGGTGCAGTTGCACGCTCCTGGCTCCAGCCTGCCCCAGCCCTGGCTGTTGGCAGGTATCTAGGAAACAAACCAGTGGATGGAAGAGTCGCCCTTCTAATCTCTAGCTCTGCTTTTTAAAATAAAACTAAGCTAAAAAAAAAAAAAATAAGCAAAGTAAAAAATAATGTTAAAAAAGTTAAAACAGGGCCCGGCGGCATGGCCTAGCAGCTAAAGTCCTTGCCTTGAATGCCCCGGGATCCCATATGGGCGCCGGTTCTAATCCCAGCAGCTCCACTTCCCATTCAGCTCCCTGCTTGTGGCCTGGGAAAGCAGTCGAGGACGGCCCAATGCATTGGGACCCTGCACCCACGTGGGAGACCTGGAAGAGGTTCCTGGCTCCTGGCTTTGGATCGGCGCACCGGCCCGCTGCGGCTCACTTGGGGAGTGAATCATCAGACGGAAGATCTTCCGCTCTGTCTCTCCTCCTCTCTGTATATCTGACTTTGTAATAAAAATAAAAAAAATCTTAAAAAAAAAAGTTAAAACAGTATCAGCTACTTCAATGCCAAAGTTAACAAAGTTAAAGCACAACAGCCTATCTGTACGCATCAGCCCAGCTTACACTGTACCCAGGCACCTGGGGGGTGTGGACGGAGCACCCACCACGCCACTGTGGGTGCAGGCTGGCTGGGACTGCGTCACATCCATCACCACATCACATGTGTATGGTGGAGTCAATGCACTGCCTGGAGCCAGGGGACGGGGGTGAGTTAAATGGGGGCCACTGAGGGCTTGTTAGACATGTATGAAGTAATTTCTCAGGGCTTCCACAGAATGGGCTACTGCACCTGCAAGTAATTGAGGCAGCAGAGACTGGTCGTGGGTGGAGGGGTTGGAACGAGGATTTCAAGGGCCTCTCTGGGTCAGGCCAAAGAACCTGCCCACCTGTACAAGAGCCAGGGCTGGGAACAGACAGGGTCAGGATAGATCCCAGTACCCTCAGGCTAATAACAAAGCCATGTTGGAGGAAGGACAACTCTAAGGGTTACTTGGGGCTGCAGCACTAGCCAGTACACAAAAAGCTGGGCCAGGCCAGGCCAGGCCAGGCCAGGCTAGGCTGTAGCACCTGCTGATGAGAGCTGGGGCTGGGGGCAGGCCAGACTGGGTTATTCTGCAGCACCTGCCAGTATGTGTTGGAGCAGGGGGCAAGCCATCCAGGCTGGGCTGCAGCTGCTACCAGCACACAGGAAAGCCAAGCTGGGAGTGACTGCAGTACCTACCAGTGCATGTGAGACCAGGTCTGGGGATGGGTCTTGTAGATCTCCTTGGGGATACCCCTGAGAGGTCACGGTACCCACTGGTGCACAAGAGAGCCAGGCATGGGGGTGGGCTTGCTTGGTTGGCTACAGCACACAATGTTTCCTGTGAGAATCAGAGGTAGGACTGACCAGGCAGCTGCATGCATTAGCTAGTGCAGGGAGGAGACTGAGTCTGACCCTGCACCAGCCAGCACACATGAGAACAAGTCCTGAGGAACCCCCCAGTGAGGTTTCTTAGGTTTCGAAAGGTCCAGAGTATGCTACACAATGTGAGAGATTCAGTAAAAGAAACTGTAGTTAAAAAATGAAACAAACAAATAAACACAACAAAAAAAGTCAAGCTTGTACCCATGGGCCCTGGCAGGTTTTGAGTGGCCCCTGGGGCTGAGAAGGCCCTTGGACTGAGTGACACACATACCCTTCCTCTGTCTCATTGATGATGTCACAGATCTCCATGTTCAACGTCCAGTCCTCACTTGGCAGGGAGCCGTCTGTGGCCTTCTCTGTGAAATCAGAAAGAAAATGAGTTTAACATTCACTTCAGATGCAGGGGCCATTGGCATGAAATGGAAAGAAAGCAGGCTCCCTCCAGTGGTCCTCCCGAGCAGATGAACGGAGCCAGCCAGGGTGGGTTGGGAACTGGGGCTATTAGCACCAGAAACCGCAGGGCACAGATCTGGCCCAAGGGCTTGACGTCACCAATTATTCAGTTATACTGCCTGGCTCAAATACAACTCATCTACTGCTTTGTAGTTTTGCATGCCCCTCGGGCACACTGCTTGTGCTCTAGCTGTAAAACCCAGAGAGAACCAGAGCGTCTGGCACACAGACTACTCATGAAAATCATGCAAAAACACTCACATTACAGCCTGGCACGTGCATGTGCGCGTGTGCGCGCACACACACACACGGACATTGAGCGAGGTGTTTGCTGTTAGCATTACTTCAGAATCAGCTGCATTGATTAAGAACTACATCTCTGGTGTATGTTGTTCTCTATCAGGTACAAAACAACCTTCTGGCCACACACTGGGGGAAGGGGCAATCTCTTTGACCAGTGGTGCTGGGAGAAGTGCATCTCCACATGTGGAAAAAGAGTGGTGAGTGGTGGGGCCTTCTCTTGCACCAGATTAAAAAACGAGCTCCAAGATGTAAACCTTGGGCCCGGCGGCGTGGCCTAGCGGCTAAAATCCTCACCTTGAACATCCCGGGATCCCATATGGGCGCAGGTTCTAGTCCCGGCAGCTCCACTTCCCATCCAACTCCCTGCTTGTGGCCTGGGAAAGCAGTCGAGGACGGCCCAAAGCCTTGGGACCCTGCACCCATGTGGGAGACCCAGAAGAGGTTCCTGGTTCCTGGCTTCGGATCAGCACAGCACCAGCAGTTGTGGTCGCTCACTTGGGGAGTGAATCATCGGACGGAAGATCTTCCTTTCTGTCTCTTCTCCTCTCTGTATATCTGACTTTGTAATAATAATAATAATAATAAAAAAGATGTAAACCTTCAGGCCCAGTGCAGTAGCCTAGCAGCTAAAATCCTTGCCTTGCATACTCCAAGATTCCCACATGGATGCTGGTTCTTATCCTGCCAGCCCCGCTTCCCGTCCAGCTCCCTGCTTGTGGCCTGGGAAAGCAGTTGAGGACGGCCCAAAGCCTTGGGACCCTGCACCCATGTGGGAGACCTGGAAGAGGTTTCGGATCAGCTCAGCTCTAGCCATTGTGGCCACTTGGGGAGTGAAACATCGGATGGAAGATCTTCCTCTCTGTCTATCCTCCTCTCTGTGTATCTGCCTTCCCAATAAAAATAAATATATCTAAAACAAAAAAGATATAAATCTTCAAGAGTGACAGCTCTAAAACTCTCAGAAAATACAGAGGGAAAAGTTCCTTGTGTCGCCTTTGGCAACAAAGGCATAGGCAATAAAAAGAAAAAAAAAAAAGAGACAGATCTTATGCATTTCTGCACTGAATTCATCTGTGCATCGAAGGACATGATGGACGGCAGGGCAGGCGATGTCCGCCCCTCCTCTATGGGACACAAGGCCGATACCCAGCACACAGAGAGATGGCAACGACAAACGTGCCCAACTGAGCTACAGGGATGGACAGGTGTTGCACTGCGCAGCTGAGCAGCGAGATCTGATCCCCACCTCTGGTTTCTGCCTCTAGCGTCCTGCCAGTGCAGATCCAGAGGGCGCAGTGGTGAAGAGGCAAGTAGTCATGACTTCCTGCCACCCACTTGGTGGCACCCACCCAGACTGAATTCCTGACTCCCAGCTTCAACAGTAATCCCAGTCAGGTGCCAGCGTGGGCATTTAGGAAAGTGAACCAGCAGATTAAAATTAATCTCTCTCCCTCTTGTAAACAGATACTTTTCCTCCAGCTGCAGGCAACTGCCTAGGTTGCCTTGCATTTAGGCAAGTGTTACACTGCTGGAAGAAAAGCAGCCAGTAGCTGGCAGGCATTCTGGGCCTAGTGAATGCCAACACTGTATTAACTATACCAGTGTAACAGCACAGCTCTCTATGCTATTTTTTTTTTCAGATATATGGGGAACGCTGTGCCACCACATGGCAGCAGGCAGGGGACCCCAGGTGAGGACATGCTGCCCTGGCCCCCAGGCATTGGACACTCCTGTGCAGCCAGGGAGCGGGAGGGGGACATCTGCAGATGGCCTGGGGAAGGGGGTCTGGGGATATGTTGGAGTGAGGGCTGCTCATGGCATGATTGACAGGAGAGGAGTGACTTCCGGGGACTTGCAGGGATGCGTGGGAGCTGAGACTGGGTGGTTTAGAGGGCAGAAATCACAAAGGCAGAGTGAACAGAGTGGCCTGGGAAAGCATTCGAAGACGACCCAAAGCCTTGGGGCCCTGTAGCCGGTAGGAGACCCAGAAGAAGCTCCTGGCTCCCGGCTTCGGATCAGCTCAGCTCTGGCTGTTGCAGTCACTTGGGGAGTGAATCATCGGATGGAAGATCTTCCTTTCTGTCTCTCCTCCTCTATATATCTGACTTTGCAATAAAAATAAAATAAATCTTAAAAAAAAAAAAAAGAACTAGAGGCAGGCTCTGTAAAAGACACTGGGCACTTGTGTTCAGAGAAGCAGCCTCACTGGCAATAGCTCAAAGGTGGGAACAGCCCAATCGCCCACCCACAGGGGGATGGGCAAACAAAATGCACAGCCCTGGGTGCACCTAGCTGGGCTAGATGCCAGCACCATCTGGTGCTCTGGAGAACCTGGGTAGATAGATATAGGATGGACTAGGCTAGGTCTCTGCCCCTACTGAGCCATGTGTGAGCTGTGTCTGGGTATGGACGAGCTGTGGCTGGGCTGAAACATCCTACAGTAAGAACCGGAATGGATTGAAGGCACGCAAGGAAAGGCCACTGTTACTATCAGGACAGGAGATGGACTAAAAGTAGGGCTGGCCCATGGACCCACTGGTATACGCAAGATCTGGCATAGGGAGAGGTTCTGATGGAGGAGCTTGGGAAACTCCTCTGGCAGGACACAGTCCCTGCAGGTGAGTGCAAGAACCACAATAGGGAGCAACCCATACCAGGCCAGAGAAAGATACCTAGTGGCATGTTGGCATAGGTCGGGGGTAGACCAAGCTGAACCAGTTCACATCACCCGCTGGCAAATCCGAGCATCAGAACAGAGTGTGGGTCGAGCCAGGTTTGGTTGCCACACAAACCAGTGCACATTACGGAATGCCAAGGTGAGGTGAGCCGTACCAGATGTGGCTGCAGTGCCCAAACAACACACTTGAGAACCAGGGAGGGAGGGGGCAAAGCTAGCAGGGCAAATGTGGGTTCCCCTGCTGGACCACCACTCCCACTGGACAGCGTGAGTTGGGATGAGAGCAGACCAGACCAGGCAGGGCTACAACACTTGTGGGTCTCATGTAAGCTACATCTGGGAAAAGCCAGACTGGGCTGACTGCTCCTACTGGCGCAAACAAAAATTAGAGTGGGTGAGCGTTGGTTGGGTTTTGCCGCAGCATCAGCTGGCAGAGGTTGGCACTGGGGGCTAAATCTGTTAAGTTAAACTCCAGAACCACCTGGAGAGTGCAAAATCAGGGAGTGGGAGTAGCCTAGTAGGGAAATAGTGGGCACCTCCCTCTTGGGTTACCAATCCCACTGGAGAGCATGAAAACCAGGACTGTGGCATGTGGGGAGCCACGCAGTTGGGTCGGATGGCATGAGTGTGTGACGAGCACCGCTCCTCGGTTAGCAAGGCTACGAGGAGTTTCTAGCAGCGAGGCAAGGCCTGGTGGAATGTCTCTGGTCACCTCATTGCTGCCTCACCCCATTGTATGGACACTCAATCACCTCTCTGATGTTTCATAGAATTCTCCTGAGGGTGTTGTTGTTGTTTTTCTGCTAATGTGAAGTGATTCCTGTAACTGGTATGACACTTCAAATTGATCAATCATGTTATGATAAAAACATCTTTAGCGATGTAAGGCTATGACACACAGCTAAAGTATACAATGGTACAATTCAGCCCACTATGTTTCCAAATATCCTGTTATGTGCCCACTTTTGTCCTGAAGTTTGCCCTAGTACAAGTGATGTTTTCCTTAGGAAATGGCTTGATAATATCTTGGAACTGATGGCAATCATGGAGATACAAAGAGTTTGTTTACCATGCGCCTCAAATTGTTACAACACATGATATGACGCATTTCAGTTTCTCACCACAGAAAGCAAAAGTATATGGGGCATCTTCTAAAGGGAAACAAATGTGAACCCCCTCAAAATGGTTTAAAATCTCAATCTTATATTGGCACTTATGTTTAGGGAAAGAAAACAGTTTATAAAGATAAAAGGAAGTTTCTTGTAAAGGCCCTCTGTTTGTAGATTGGCTGAGCTGCCTTGATCCCTTTCACTGCCCTTTAACAAAAGAACAAAAAACAATTGAATCAGCACTAGGTGAAGGTGACGGTAATTAATGCATGACTTGATTATAAGATTTAGCAAAGAATCTATGCTATATGCTTTTATAAGATCCTTTTATGATCTTTTAATTCTGTACTCTTAGTATTCTAAGCAATATTAGTTTGTTTGTGTTTAGTAGAATTGATTTTAAGTATAAGTAAATCATTTGTCACTATGTAACCACATGCACTGCCAACTGTGGAGTTCCTGGCTTTAGCCAGGTGACTGCAGATTTCAATGAGTAATGATTGTTGAAAATGTTTTCCTTAGGATTGTTTTCTGTATTCTCCTAATCATGATGTAAAAATGAAACAATCGGATATTGTGCAAAAGCTTGTGATGATTTGTGTATAAATAAAGAAGGCAGCTTTTCTGAGTTGTCCATTATGAGTATCATGTCACAGTGGTCCGCGTCTTATCTCTTCTTATCGTCTCGCCGATCCACGCATCCTCTGCAAGCTCTCAGTCAGCCGGAGTTGGTCTCCAGCAGTGGCAGGGGTGGTTAGACAGAAAGGCACCTGCCAGTATGTGTGTGGCCTGGATAGTGGAGCTGGTTGGGTTGAATTAGGCTTCAATGCTCATTGACATGTATGAGAGCTGAATGGGATGTGGGACAAACTGAACAAGTCTGCGGTACATACTGGCAAGCATGGGAACCAGAGCAGGGGGGCAGCCCTGGTGGGGTTATGGGGAGTCGTCCCAGCTGGGTTGCAGCTCCCACTGGTTTGCATGAGGGCCGAGTATGGAGTGGGCAGGATAGGGCTGGACTGCAACACCCATTGGTTCGTGTGGAAGACAGAGCTGGAAACAGAACTGACCCAGCAATTGCAACGACCAGCATGTGCATAAGCTGATTGGGGACTGTGCCAGAACCTGTACGTGCAAGCACACACAAGAATCAGGTCTGGGATCACCTCAGATGAAGTTTCTTTGGAGATCCCTCCAACTGAACTGCTGATCTCAGAACCCCAACCATGAAGAGACTGTGTCAGCCAGTTGATTCTGAATAGATTTCATCGTGCTTGGAATGGCGAGACTGGCAGCAATTCAGAACTGTTGAACTATCAAAACCGCTTAAGCAGGACCCTCGGAGCGTGCCCCACATCGGGGACCTGGGGTGGGTGGGAGGCTGGGTGGGGCTTCTCCCTTTGTTTCTCCCCTGACCCCAGATACAGGGGGAAAACTGATGATATTAGTGTGGAAACAATGGTCTTAACCACCTTCCTGTAGCCCTTGACCCTTTGTACCCTAATCAACTATGTAAGATTTTTTATATATATATATATATATATATATATATATATATATATATATATATATATATAAAGCATGCCAAATTAAAAAAACAAACAAACAAGATGCACAGCCCTACAATGCAACAGCATCGGCCTGAGAATGCAGGGGGACCCTCCACTGTGGCTGGACCCAAGGTGGGAACAGCCCGAGTGCCCACCCACAGGGGGATGGGCAGACAGGGGGACCCTCCAGCGTGGCTGGACCCAAGGACACCGCACTAAGTGAAATAACAACTGGTCACAAAAGGACAAAGTGTGGGGCTGGTGTTGTACCTTAAGCTGTGATGCTGGCATCCCATATGGGTGGTGGTTCGAGACCCAGCTATTATACTTCTGACTCCCCCTCCCTGCTATCGGCCTGGCCAAAGCAGCAGCAGAGAGCGTTGGTGTCTGGGACCCTGCCACCTGTGTAGGAGAGCAGGACCAAGTTCCTGGTTTCTGGCTTTGGCCTGCCCCAGCGCTGGCCATTATGAGTACCTGGGGAGTGGATCAGTGTGACTCCATTTTTGTAGGTTCCCAGGAGAACGGCATTTGGAGGGGAACGGGGCAGGAGGTAGAAACGTGGCTGCGGGGACACAGAAAGCTGGTGCTGACAGGCACAGCCACAGTTCCAGAAGATGAAAAGTTTCGAGATGGACAGCGAAGGCTGCTCCTCAACAGAGCGAGTGCACTTAGCGCCACCAAGCCGTACACTGAAAACAGCTAAGATGCTGGCTTCTATGTTGTCTAATGTTTACTGTAAGAAACAGAAAACCACGGAAAGGAATAGAGAAGGTATGTGTTAGACTAATGGGCAGCTGGGCTTGTGGAGAGAACAGGCAGAGGGAGACGGGACACCCAAGGAGAGGACGGATCATCCACAGCCATCAAGCACAGGGCTGCAACTAGCAGCTCCGGGCTGTGAGCTTGGGGCTAGGTCTCTTGCCCTTCATGTGGGTCAGAAAAATGACTGTGCCAGCATCCGCAGCCCGGTCAGCAAGACCTGGGGCACTGGGAAACACACTCTCCCCTGAGCCTCCATCTCTGACATTCTGACGTGAAGAGCGTGGGGTGGGAGCAGCTGACACAATGGCACAGGAGGCTAAATCCCTGTCTGTGGCCCAGCTTTGTGGCCCAGCTTCTTCATTTCCCAACTAGCTCCCTGCTAATGTGTCTGGGACAGCAGCGGAGGATGGTCCAAAGCCTTGGGACCCTGCACCCACTAGCAGATCTGGAAGAAACTCCTGAGTCAGACCACCTGTCTGTGTGATTTTCTCTGAGGCCAGGGATGTGGTCAGGTAGTCTAGTTGGGGAGCCCTCTAAGGTCCTCAGGCCTTGCAGGGTCAGGCTCAGTCTGCCCCTTGCACCAGCCAATGCATGTATCAGTGGATGCAGCTACCAGGTCAGTTCTACATTCGCAGTACCCTGGCTCTTATGTGCACCAGTGGGTACTGTGACCTAGCAGGGGTATCCCCAAGAACCCCCTACTAGGCCTGCCCCCAGACCTTACAATCACATGCACCATGGGTGCTGCAGCTCAGCCTGGCCTGCTCCAAGTACTGGTTCTTTCACACATCAGCAGGTGCTGTGGCCTAGCAGGGACGTCCCCAAAGATCCCCTTACCAAGCCCACTCCCGGCTCTGGTTCTTGTGTGTGCTGTGGCCCAGCACACCCCATCCCCAACACTCACCAGCAGGTGCTCTGGGCCTAGTCAGGGCCCCTAGAACCTTCCCAAAGAGCCCCTAGAGATCTTCCCCCATAGCAGGCTCTTGTGCACAGAGGTAGGTGCTTTGGCCTGACCCAGGCGGCTCCTCTGGGCTCCCCCTTCTCATCCCTACTCCCTCCATTGCCTGCAGGTGCACTGGCCCAGTCTGTGGAAGGTCCCAGAGGTCATAATCATTTTATACATGTCAAACAAGCCCTCAGTGGTCCCCATTCTAACCTGTTCCCAGTCCTCAGACGCTAGCAATGCATGTGCCCTGCCCCCACCACGCTCATGGTGACGAGGACAATGGAGTGGTCCCAGCTGGCCTGCACCTGCGGTAGCACAGCCGGTGCCCAGCCCCTTCTCCTCAGATCTTTACTTATTTACTTATTTTTATTTACTTTTGGAAAATGTTATTTTTTTTTTTACTTTTTTAAAATTTTACTTCTTTTTATTATGATCATTTTATGATACAGTTCCACAGGCCCTGGGATTTCCCCTCCCCCAAAGTCCCCTCCATCCCCACTGAGTTTCCCTATATTATTACTAAAGTATAGCTCTTCATAAACAATCATATGTCCATCATTGCAGGCATGGACAATGCCAGAGGGTCCAGCATCCTATTGTCAAGATAGAGTTAACAGTTTCATTGGGAGTCCATCTTTGATCTGGAAGTAGAGATGCATACCGCATTGTATTCTCATATCTGGATATGACAGTCTCCATTACAGCTACAATACAAAACCAACAATAGGAAGAAAAATAGAAATTTACAACACCATGGAGTTAAATAACATGCTACTGGATATGATAGTCTCCATTACACAGTTACTGTACCTTTTCTGAAATGAGAAGCCAAAAACCAAAATCAGCAACAGGAAGAAGAAAAGAAATTAGAAACACCATGAAGTTAAATAACCCGCTACTGAATGACTAATGTGTCACTGAAGAAATGAAAATCAAGAACCTTCTTGAAGAAAATGATGCTACTGTGTGATCTATGAGTCAGTGAAGAATTTAATGAGAAAGAAAGTGTTTTGAAGAGATGAAACCTCAGATCTTTAAAAAGAGATAAGCTGGCACACCGGTGTAGTTAGCACAGTTTGCATTCACCAGGTCCAGGATGCCTGCCAGCTACTGGCTGCCTTTCTCCCAGCAGTGTAACACTTGCCTAAGTACAAGGCAACCTAGGCAGTTGCCTGCAGCTGGGCTTCATTTTATATTTATTTTTTTAAGATTTGCATATTTCAGTTGGAAGAATTACATATAGAGATGGGGGAGAGACAGAGAGATCTTTTATCTGCTGGTTCATTGCCCAAATGGCTACTATAGCCAGAACTGGGCCTGAGGACCCCCCAAGTGAGGTTTCTTGGGGGACCCCGAACTAGACAGCTGCACTACATCCCTGACCTCAGGGAGAATCACACAGACACACGCTCTGATCCTGGAGCACTTGTTACAACACTGGGCCACCTCAGTTGCTGATCCTCATTCAGGAATGCAGAGCTGACCCAGATGAACACGGAAGACAAGAGCGCCAGCTCACCTGAGCCAACAGAAGGCTTCAAGTACCTCACCCAAAGATGCAAAGCAGGACAGTGTGAACAACACTCCAGGCCAGGCTCTAGGGCAGGCACCTGCGTCTGTGGGCGCACGGAGGCAGACAAGGCCAGCCAACAAGGCCTTAGGAAGGAATCCTCAACTCTGGTGTGACAAAGCCCGCAAATTTCACAGCGGTCAAGGCCACTCAGGTAACAGCCTTGGAACACCCGGCGGCGTGGCCTAGCGGCTAAAGTCCTCGCCTTGAAAGCCCCGGGATCCCATATGGGCGCCGGTTCTAATTCCTGGCTCCTCTGTCAGCCTCTCCCAGCGAGCCAGACCCTCAAGCTTGTGTCTGTGTGGTGTGCCCGGCACAGCAAGAAGAAAACAGCAGCATTCTTCCGGGGGGGAGGGGTGGCTTTTTCATAATCCAAACGAGTGTCTATCTTTGCGCTCAGGAACTTGGAATCGCCATAATTGAATAGCACACGCTGACCCTGAGGATAAGTTATCACGCCTTTGAACCCCTCCTCGGTATTATTAGAGGAAGGCAGAGGGTGAATATAAGGTTAATGGATTCTGCTGCTAAACCGATCTTGGAAATGAGGTTTCACTGATTTAATATTTCCTCTATTAAGCCTCCCAAGACTGCATCCCTCGTGGCCCTACCAAAGTGTGATCTTGGTCTGCCACAGTCGGAGCTGCGTGAAGGGGATGACAAGGAGGGCAGCAGGCCCCCGGGGCCCTCCTCCCACACAGGGACACCTGGCCTCTCCCCTGGATGGAGGGCACGAGCCACAGGCAGAGCTGCTTCCCACAGCGTCAGCCTTCTGCCCCCGCCCCCTCGCTCTCCTCAGGAGGCTGCTGGCTGTGTGGTTGCAGACAAGTCCCGCTGCGTGGGAGCATGACCTGGGAGTGAGTGGCCTCCTCTGAGAATTCACAGTGTAGACAGAGTGTTTAGAGACAGTGGTGGGGAGGCAGGCAGAGAGGCGAGGGTCGTTCCACTGCTGCAGGATCTGGGCTTGTCTGTCCACACCTGGAGCCTCTGCCCTCAGCTTTCCTTCTTCAACCTCCCTTGGCCCTCAGGGTCTGTTCTTCCAGCCCCTGCGAAGCTCTGGCTGCCCTGCAGCTGCTGACTTCCGGAGCCGGGACAGGGATGGGAGAAGTCAGGCCCTAGCTGGCTGGACCTCTCTTTCTCAGCCTCTGCCTGCCCTATCTGTCCACCTGTCTGCTGCTGCCACCTGAGGACTTCCGGTTGAGACCTCCCTAAACCATGGATGAGGCACTCAGACCTGGTGGTGAAGATGCCTGCCTTCCACAGCAGACCGTCTGGGTCCAGTTCCCAGCCTTGGATCCAGCTCTCTGATGCTGCAGAGCCCCGAGCCACAGTCACATCTCACGCACTACCTATGTGGAAGACCTGGCCTGGGTTGAGTTTCTGGCCCAACCTTGGCCATCGTGGGCATTTACGAATGAAATCAGAGGCTACAAGTTGTCTGTCTCTTGGGGGGACCCCAAAGAGCTACCTGGACGTTAGGAGCTCCCCTAGAACCCTCACTACTCCCTCTGACATGCGTCTTATCCCTCCACAAGCTCCTTCTCATCGTGTGTGGATCTGTGGACGGCTTTGGCTTTTCTGAATGGCTGAAGATCTACACGTACTGAGCCGGATGACTAAAAAAAGACAAGAAAGCTGGGGAGACAGCCTTTTTGGCAAGAAATGGACAATAATTAAGATAATCCATTTTTTAAAAATTGAGAAGAGAGCCGATGTTGTGGCGTAACCATCCCATATGGGTGCCACTCTCCAATCCAGCTCCCTGCTCAGGCACCTGGGAAAGCAGCCGAACATGATCTGAGGGTCTTTCTCTGTTTCTCCCTCTCTCTGGAGCTCTGTCAAATCGATCAATAATTATTTCTTTAAGTTCAAATTAGAGGTTGCTGTACCTCATACCTGTATTCCTGGAGTATGCTGTAAGCAGCAGCATGTGTGGATGTGTGAGCTCTCCACACAAAGCCAAGTGCAGCCAGAGCAACAAAGGCACAGCCAGCTCACTCGTAGGCCACCTCTTTCATTTTCCGAGGACCAGTGGAAATGCAGGGGCCATTAAGCTTTGGCAGACAAGGTGGTGACGGGGCGGGGCCATCTCAGGATGCATCCGAGACATCCAATTCAGAGCCAGATGGCAGGAGGGACAACAGAGTGCAAACCCCAGGTTTCAGAGAGAAATAAGTCCGAGATCCAGCCAACACTGGCAGCACCAGTGCTCAGCCCGTCAGGTATGAGCCGGTCTCCAACTGTGGTTCTGATCTGCACTTCCCCAGCGGGCCGTGGTTGACTACCTTCACTTGCCTCATGGCCATCTGTACTTCCGCATCTTCGGAGAAGTGTCTATTCCAGTTTTTTTAAAAACTGGGCATATACATATATATATATATATATTTTTGCAATTCTTGAACTGTAAAACCAAAAATAGTCTTTCTATATTCTGGATATTAACTCCTTGCCAGATGTTTAACTTACTGTGATTTCAACTCATTATACTCATTTGAAAGGTGGACAGACAGAGAGGGAGACACACACACAGGTCAAGAGTCTGCTGGTGCCTCCGTGCCCACAACAGCCAGGAGCTGGAAGCTGGAAACGCCAGCCAGGTGCCCCGAGACCCGCACACCTCAGCCATCTCTGCTGCCTCCCAGGAAACAGAGCCAGAAGTCAAACTCAGGGGCCCCACCATGCATGTGAATATACCAACACAGACTTAGCTGCTGTGCCAAGCACCTGCCTCTCCACTGGACACATACTTCCTCCAATTCACTTTCTTGAAAACGTCCTTTTAGGCACGAGCATTCTAGAATTCTGATTGGGTCCCATTTATGTTTTTTTCCCTCTTTCGGTGTCATTTTCAAGGAATCCAATGCCATGAAGATGTTTCCCTATATTCTCTTAAGATATTTGATAGTTTTGCTTGTTTGTTTAGATCTTTGTTTAACTTCTCTTGGAGATTTATTTTACTTATATTTGAAAGGCAGGATTACAGAGAGAGAGACAGAGAGACAGATTTTCCATCTGCTGGTTCACTCCCCCAAATGGCCACAACAGCCAGGGCTAGGCCAGGCTGAAGCCAGAAGCAAGGCGTTTAATCCAGGCCTCCCACGTGGGTGCAGGGGCCCAAGGACTTGGACCATCTTCGGCTGCTTTCCCAGGTGCATTGGCAAGAAGGTGGATGGGAACTGGAGCTGCAGGCATCACACGCAGCGATGACACAATGTCAGGCCCTGTAGTGCAATGTTTCAAAAACTCATCTGAGAGAGAGAGAGAGAGACAGATCCCATCCAAAAACCACTTCTCTCCAGTTTATTCCCCAAATGCTCACAAAGGCAGGGCAGGGCACCAGGAACTCAATTTAAGTGTCCCAGACACTTGAATCATCATGGCTGCCTCCCAGGGTCAAACTGGGGAATGCTGGTGTTGGGAGCTGGAGCCAGGGATACAGCTCAGGCACTGTACCAACGGCAAAGCCAAATGCCTTTTTCTATATATAGTGTAAGATAAGGGTGCAGCTTTGTTCTTCTGCAGGTTGATGGCATTTTCCCAGTTCTATTTGTCTCCACTAAATAGTCTAGGCATCTTTACTGAAAATCAGTTAATACATGATAGGTTTATTTCTGGGCTCTGTTTTATGCCATGCAGCACACTGCTCTAACGACCTCAGCTTTAGGGTAACTTTTGAAATCAGCAAAGAGTGAACCCTCTGGTGCTGTTCTTTACTAAGATTGTTTTAGCTCTGAGGGGTTCCCCAAAAATCTCAGGATGAATTTTCCTGTTTCTGCAAAAAATGCCACTGGGATCTTGACTGGAACTAAAGTGTATCTATAATAACTTTAAGTAGTATCATAGTCTTAAACATGTTAAGTCTTGGGCCTGGCAGCGTGGCCTAGCAACTAAAGTCCTCGCCTTGAATGTCCCGGGATCCCATATGGTCGCCGGTTCTAATCCCAGCAGCTCCACTTCCCATCCAGCTCCCTGCTTGTGGCCTGGGAAAGCAGTCGAGGATGGCCCAAAGTCTTGGGACACTGCATCCACGTGGGAGACCAGGAAGAGGTTCCTGGTTCCTGGCTTCAGATCGGCGCAGCACTGGCCGTTGTGGTTGCTCACCTGGGGAGTGAATCATAGGATGGAAGATCTTCCTCTCTGTCTCTTCTCTTCTCTATATATCTGACTTTGTAATAAAAATAAATAAATCTTTTTAAAAAATGTTAAGTCTTCCAGAGCATGTGCTTAATTCAGTGGTTAAGATATTCATGGCACCCACCAGGTCACATTAGAGCCAGGTCTGGGGGTGGGCCAGGCTGGGTTAGGCTGTGGCACCTGCTGGTGAGTGCCAGCCATATCTTGCATAGCAGCACCTGGGGACAGCTCTGATAGGGGAATTATGGAATTCCTGTGCTAGGCCCACAACTCCCACTGGTGAGTGCAAGAGCCAGGGCTAGGAGGGAGCAGGTTAGACCAGGCTGGGTTGCAGCACCCATTAGTATATATGTGAGCCATGTCTGGGGGTGGCAGGGTGAGTCCACAGCACATTCTGGCACAAGCGAGAGCCAGGACAGCGTGCTGCAAGAGCTGCAGCCCGCACAAGCAAGAGCTGGGACTGCGGATGGATTGCGCTGAGCTGGGCTGTAGCACCTTTTGGCAAATTCCAAGACTGGGGCAGGCCATCTGTGACTGAGCCACAGCACCTGCTAGAACATGCAAGACACAGGCCTGTTAGGGGAACTTTGCAGACTCCCTTATCAGGCTGCCAATTTCACTGCTGAGCGTGAGAGCTGGCAATGGGGCAGAAAGGTCTGAGAGGAGGCCAGGCTGGGCTAGGCTGTTATACTCACTGGCGTGCACAAGCTGGCAAGTGCCAGGACTGGGTGCAAGTTATGTTAGGCTGAACCACAGCATCCCCTGAGGTTGCAAGATATGGAGCTGCCAATATGCCTGACAGGGGGATAGTCGGCACACTCCTGCTAGGATGTGCCTATCACGGGCGAGCATGAGAACCACAGCTGAGGGCAGGCCAGGCTGAACAAGGCAACGGCACCTATCAGTATATATGAGGGTCGGGTCTGGCTGAACTAAGTCACAGCACCTGCATGTGTGCCCAAGAGCCAGCTGGGATATGGGCTGGGCTGAGCCAGGCCACAGCAGAGGCTGGCAGAGGCCAGGACTGGGGCTTGGGGGGCAGGCTGATAGGGATTACTGGGGGTTGCCCCAACTAGGCCTCAGCACCCACTGGATTTGTGTGAGGATCAGGTCTCTGGCGGGCTGGCTAGACTGGTCTGCAGCGCCTGTCATTTCATGTGAGGGATGGGGTTGGGGTGGAACTGGCCAGGCAGCTGCATCCATTGACAAGTTGGTTGGTACAGGCAACAGAATGCACCTGACCCTGCACTGGCTGGTGCAAGTCTGAGGTCAACCCAGGCGAGGTTCCTTGGGAGACCCGCTCCCTCCTTTCCCCTCCCGCCCCCCGCCAGTTAGATCGCTGAACTCAGACCCTGGCCACAGTGAAAATCACAGGATATGTGGCCCAATCTTGGACTGCAAGAATCAGGGCTGGGCCTCCTCCGTTGCTGATGCCTGTGCAGTGGACAGCATGCCCAGATGCACACGGGGGACATGACAACCAGCTCACCCAGGCCAGCAGAGTACATCAACTGCCTCCTTAGGCCAAGCTTTGCACTAAGATGGACTTTATCAACTAATAGACCTTGGAAAGATTTTCTCAATCTTGAAGTAATAAAACCAACAACATCTCAGAAGTATCAAACCCACTCAAGTAACACCCTCCGAACACACCCACATCAGGGTCTGTAAGGTGTCATCTAATGACCATCCCTCATCCCCAGGTGCTGATGTAGTTTGAGAGCAAGGAGTGGCCACTTCCCCCTCCTCCTCTGCAGATACAGGAGGAAAAAAACCAAACTGACACATACGTCCCACCTATCTTCCTTCATACCTGATCCTCCCACCCACACCAGAGGCCCACATGGACATGCATCACTCTCAACTCTGTAAAATGTATTTAAAAATTTAGCCTAGTGGCTAAAGTCCTTGCACATGCTAGGATCCCATATGGGTATGGGCTTATGTCCTGGCGGCTCCACTTTCCCTCCAGCTCCTTGTTTGTGGCCTGGGAAAGCACTAGAGGACGGATCAACGCCTTAGAACTCTGCACCCACGTGGGAGACCTGGAAGAAGCTCTGGGCTCCTGGCTTCAGATTAGCTCAGCTCTGGCCATTGGAGTCACCTGGGGAGTGAACCAGTGGATGGAAGATCATTCTCTCGGTCTCTTCTTCTCTCGTGTATGTGCCTTTCCAATAAAAACAAATCTTTAAAATAAAATAAAGACATTCATGTCCCTTGGGGCTGGCACAGTGGGTGGTACAGTAATGTTAAACCTCTGTCTGAGACGCTGATATCCCATATAGGTGCCAGTTTGTGTCCTGATTGTTCCAGTTCTAACTTAGCTCCCTGCTTATGGCCTGGGGAAGCAGCAGAGGATGGCTCAAGCCCTTGGATACCTTAACCCTTGAGGAGGCTCTGGAGGAAGCTCCTGGCTCCTGAGTTTAGATCAACCCAGCTCTGGCCATTGTGGCCATTTGGGGAGTGAACCAGCAGATGGCAGATCTTTCTCTCTGAGTGTCTGTAATTCTGCCTTTCAAGTAAAAACTTAAAAAAAAAAATCTTTCAAGATGCCCATGTCTCGTACTGGAGTGCCTGGGTGTGATGCCCAGTGTGAACCCCTCACTTCAGCTTCCTGCCAGTGCAAACCCTGGGATGGCACACGTGGCTCCAGGCACTGAACAGCAGACAGCATGGGGGAACCGGAGCCCGGGTTCCTCGTCCCCAGCTGCAGGTCCAGGCCAGAGCACGGCAGCTCTTTCTGCCCCTCAAATAAACGAATTTTTAGAAAATCTTGCTTTCCTATTCATGCAGATAACATTGCTTTCCACTGATTTGTGTCTTTCATTTTAGCAGTGGCTGAAAGCTCTCGGTGCACAAGTTGCTTTGCCACCTTGGTCGATTCCCACGTAGAGGAATAAACCCAAACACCTGGGACATCAGCTGCTGTCCCCCTCCAGGGTGCACTCGGACAGGAACCCAGACCTGGAAGTGGGACTGGCACGCCGACAGGGGTGCAGGTCACATGATATCCTAACCACTGCTCCAAATGCCTACTTGGAAACTGTTCTTTCAATTTCCTTTTTGGGTTGTTCTCTGCCAGTATGTGGAAACAAAGCCAATGTTTAATTTTATTTTTTAAAGATTTATTTGAAAAGCAGATTTGCAGAGAGAAGGAGAGACAGAGACAAAGATCATCCATTCTCTGGTTCACTCCCCAAGGAGCTGCAACAGCCAGAGCTCAGCTGATCTGAAGCTGGGAGCCTGGAGCTTGTTCTGGGTCTCCCATGTGGGTACAGGGTTCCAAGGCTTTGAGCTGTACTCTATTGCTTTCCCAGGCCACAGGCAGGGAGCTGGAGGGGAAGTGGAGCACCCGGGATATGAACTGCCAACCATATGAGATCCCTGTGTGTGCAAGGCAAGGACTTTAGCCGCTAGGCTACTATGCTGGCTCCCCTATCCCCCGCCTTTTTTTAATTTGAAAGGTAGAGAAAAAAAAGATCTTCCATCTGCTGGTTCACTCCCCAAATGCCTGCAATAGCCAAGGCTGGGCCACATTCAAAATTAGGAGCCGGAAGCTCCATCTGGCTCTCCCCCATGGGTGGCTTGGGGCACCATTTACTGCCTCCCAGAGTACAGGAACATAGAGTGGGAAGCTGCGCCATGAACCCAGGTCTCTCAGCAGCAACTGAACTTACACCCCGGAGCCCAGCCCTTTGCTTTCTTCCCTTCTTCTTTCCTTTTTGGGCACATAACTGCTTTCTACGTGTCAGCATTGCAGTGTATAATTTTGCTGAACGCATTCATTAGTCCTTAGGGTTTTCCTGGCGGCCTCTTGACGGTGTTTTCTGTATAGGGGCATGTCACCTGCAGGGATTTTTATTTCTTTCCCTTTGGACCTCTTTCATTTCTTTTTTTCTTCCTCTAATTGTTCTGGCTAGAATTTCCAGTGCTGTGTTGAATAGAAGGGGTGGCAGTGGGCAGCCCTGGGGCTCCATGCACTTTTGCAAAATCCCAGGCACATGCTGCACAAGCCAATAGGGCTGAAAGGGAACCCCTCCCCCTATCCAGACAGGCAGGTATCTGCTGGAGGAAAGCAGGAGCACAATGGGACGGGAAGGCTTTGCCAGTCCTGGGGATTCCCCCCCACCGCCCCAGCAACCATTGTTCCTACTCCTAAGAGATGCCCTCTGACAGTCTCGGAACCTCACGGTGCAGCCTTGCCCACAGCTGACATTTAAAGTTCTGAGATGCCCTTCAACTTGGACTGGCTCGCAGAGGCAATGTGTGCACTCTGGAGCCCCTCCAGAGTGGACTTTAGGGGGTGGGCCAGTGTTTGCTGAGTCTGAGTACCCTCTGTCAGTTCCTGGATGACCCCAGGGCAGTCACCTGGCCATCAAACCTTTCCCATGCCCAGAAAGTACAATCAATACGACACTTCTCCCACACAGTTGCTGTGGCAATAAACGAAACAGCCTACAGCAAACAGCGCACAGCTCTCAGCCAGGGCACCATGTTCCCGCCGCAGGCTGGGGCTGGCCGCTACCGCAGTTATTATTTTTTTTTACTTCTTTTTTTTTTATTAAATTTACTCATTAATTACATTGTGTTGTAATTTCATAGGAACTGGGATTCTCCCCACACTTCCCCACACCCTCCCCCCATGGTGGGTTCCTCCACCTTGTTGCATAACCATAGTTCAAGTTCAGTTGAGATTCCCTCTTAGCAAGCATATGCCAAGTATAGAGTCCAACATCTTATAGTCCAGTCAAGTCCAACTACTTATTGGGGAGACCCTCTCTGGTCTGACGGCAGAGCCAGCAGAGTATCATCCCGATCAAATAAAAGCACTAACATATTATCAGCAACAATTAACATCGTTATGGAACTAATTGACATAGTATTGAGCAGCCAACATGTTAAAAATAAATGTGATTTGGGCCCGGCGGCGTGGCCTAGCGGCTAAAAGTCCTCGCCTTGAACGTCCCGGGATCCCATATGGGCGCCGGTTCTAATCCCAGCAGCTCCACTTCCCATCCAGCTCCCTGCTTGTGGCCTGGGAAAGCAGTTGAGGACGGCCAATGCATTGGGACACTGCACCCACGTGGGAGACCCGGAAAAGGTTCCTGGTTCCCGGCTTCGGATCGGCGCACATCGGCCCGTTGCGGCTCACTTGGGGAGTGAATCATCGGACGGAAGATCTTCCTCTCTGTCTCTCCTCCTCTGTGTATATCTGACTTTGTAATAAAATGAATAAATCTTTAAAAAAATAAATAAATGCGATTTCTTAACCCCATTCTGTGACCACCCCATTCACATTTCCATTTTAGTTTATATACTGCATATGACATAACATCCATAACATAACATGTTATGCATAACATTACATCTTCTTAAATTAAGGCAAACATGTGGTATCTAACCCTTTGGGATTGGCTCATTTCCCTTAGCATTATGGTTTCCAGTTTGGCCCATTTGGCCACAAAGAACTGCATTTTGTTTTTTTTAATAGCTGAGTAGTATTCCATGGAGTAGATGAACCATAGCTTTTTTATCCAATCCTCTGTTGATGGGCATTTTGGTTGTTTCCATGTTTTTTGCAATTACTGATTATGCGGCTATGAACATAGGAGTGCATGTTGGTTTCTCATAAAACAGGTGTTTTGGATATATTCCTAGGAGTGCTATTGCGGGATCATAAAGCAGCCTACAGAATGGGAGAAGATCTTTACGCACTACGTAGGTGATAGAGGGCTAATCTCCAGAATATACAAAGCACTACAAAACAGCCAAAACACCAAAACAAACAAGCCACTCAAGAAATGGGCATGGGAAATAAGCAGACATTTCACAAAGAAACAATCCCAAATGGCAAATAAACACATGAAAAAATGCTCAAGTTCCCTGGCAATAAGGGAAATCCAAATTAAAACATCAATGAGGTACCACCTAACGCCAGTAAGACTGGCCCACATGAAAAACACCAACAACACTTGTTGGCGAGGTTGCGGGGAAAAGGGAACCCTACTCCACTGCTGGTGGGGCTGCAGGCTGGTACAGCCTCTATGGAAATCAGTATGGAGAATATTCAAACAACTCAAAATCGACGTACCGCAGTTATTGCCACAGCTCTCTGCAAAGGGCCGGGCCAGTGCCTCCCCTCCTTGCCCTTCCTCTGGCATTTCCCATGCCACCACTGCCACCTACAGGTAGGAGCCGGCTGTGAGCATGCCCACGTGGGAGCTGCAAGCCTTTTAGACATCTGGGTTTGAGAGTGGGAGAACCCACAGACACTCCCTTTCTTTGAAAGGAGGCCCCAAACCTGGCATGGGGAAGGTACAACCAGGACACAAATTCAATAGGGATCAAATGTTCTAACCCCGAGAGGCCTTACAGAACAACGCACAGAAGGGCAAGTTGCCTCCCATTCTACTTCCTGGCAAGCGGGGCACAGCACGTGCTACCGGTCGCTCCCCACCAAACTCCTCCTTTCCTACCCTCCGATCTCTGCTGAACCACGGTCCCAGGCCTTCACGGCAAGGGCGTCCGTTCCTTTCACACACAGAGAGAAGGGAGCAGCGCCGGGTTTTGCACACTTAACCCTCCCTTGTGCTGCAGGCAGGAGACCTTATTTTCACGTAGCCCAACAGGTGACCAGCTGTCCCAGTATATGGCTGGAGGTGGCAGCACTTTCAACCACCTGACCAAGGCTTCCCTGCAAAGACTTGGCCTTGGGCCCAGACCGGTCTCCAGACAGAGGGCAGTGGAGGCAAGTCCCTGGCCTCTAAGGCAGCCTGTGGGGGGTTAATGCGCCCATGGGCTAAGTCTGGGCTCCATGCTGGAACCAAGTGCTCAGGTGCAAGTTCAGTCACAGCAAATGGGCTAACCAACTTTTCCCCCTTTGATCTCTTTTTTTCCCCCTCAATGACAGACTTCAGTTGCAGAATAACTCAAGATTTAGCCATAGCTGCCTTGGGAGGCTCTCACAGTACCCTTTTCCCAGCATTACCAGCACCTCCTAGAACTACTGTACATTGGGGCAGAACCAAACACGGATCAGTGGCACGGCGGGCGCTGTGCGCTGCTGGACTCCGGAAGTTACTCTGACGTTCCCGGCTTTCCCAAGACGGCACCAGGCGAGCACAGTGCACTGCATTTGCTCCACTTTGAGGCGCCTGTTTTCGTTCAAGCTCATCAGCGTCTCTTGTCTGGAGAGCTGGGATCTGCAGGGCAGCTCTGGGCGAAGCTGCCGGTTCCACACCCAGCCTCATTAGGGCTCCCCCCGCGGCTGCCCACTCGCCCCACAAAGCAGCCCTTCAAGGCCTGCCAGGCGCCAGGGGACACTGAAGCTTGTTAGCCACAAAGGGCCACGGCTGCTGACCCGAGCTCTTCATTTTTAACTGGAATTCCCTTGAGGGCAATCTGCCAGATTTGAAAATACATTCGGGGGTGTGTGTTTCTGGTTTGATGTCTTCCCTGAGTCTTTGTAGCTAGTGCATGTGCAGGAGGAGCTGGGGGTGGGGAGAGAGGGAGGCTGGCTGGGGGCGGGAGTCCTGGGCCCAGCGCTGCAGGCTGTTCTCCAGTGCCAGGCAGGTGGGCTGGCGGCTGGGAAGATGAAAGGTCCCCAGGGAAGTGGGGGTTCAAGCCAGAGCCCCGAGGGAGCATATAGCAGATCAAATGCGAGCCCCTGCTTCCCTGCCCCTCTTCTCCCATTGGGGGGTTGCCAAGTCTTCATGGTCCTTAGCAACACCTCTGGGGTGGGGCTGGCGGCCCAGCCCAGGCGCCCTCCATGGCAACCAGGATTTGGAGAGAGGAAGGCCTGAGCATTCCAACGGGTAGCTGTGCAGCCTATGGAGCTCATCCTAGCTGCTCCTGGTGACAGAGACGCCACCCCTCAGGGAGGGAGGAGAGGCAGGGCCACATAAGAGATGCATCCCAATTCGGTGGGAATCCTAGAGGTGGGCGGTCGGTTCTCTCCCTGCACTGCCCCCCACCCAGCCCTGCCCTCAAACAGGCATCAGCCAGCCCTGAGGGAGCTCCTGGGGCTGGCGGGACAGCTCTGGCAACAGCTACAGCAGCCACAAGGGGTAAGCGCCAACCTCCGGATGCAGGGCCCACAGAACAGCACTAATGAAGGTGGCTCGAGAGAGCCCTGGCATCTTCTCGGGGGTAGGGGGGACCAGCGAGTGAGACAGCCCTGGCATCTTCTCGGGGGAACCAGCGAGTGAGACAGCCCTGGCATCTTCTAGGGGAGGGGGATCCAGTGAGTGAGAGAGCCCTGGCATCTTCTCGGGGGGAGGGGGGACCAGTGAGTGAGACAGCCCTGGCATCTTCTCGGGCGGGGGGAGTATGGAGTTTTCAAAGGGTGCTGTGCTAGAGTGGAGGGACGTCAGGGCAGGAATGGCATCAAGGCAGACAGGGTCAAGCTCAGGGTCAAGGGCAAGGGTCAGTCCTGGCCCTCAGATGGGCAAAACAGGTGTAGCTCCACCCAGGGTGTGCTGAGCTCCAATGAGTTATGGTGTCCTAGGGCACCAATAAACACAGGATACACAGGAACTACAACCCCTTACCCTTGAGTGTGTCCCAGGGGCTGAACCTGGGCATGACAGCCTTCGCGTGGGAAGGCCTCTAAGGACCAAGGCCAGCCAGGGAATGCAGCCAAAGCCACGGGAAGCAGGCTACAAAAAGAAAGCAATATAAACTCCAAGCCAGGAGCAAACAGTCCCCCCAAGGTTCCCAGGCTAGGCACCTGCTGTGTTCGTTAGACCCCTACAGCTCTGAGTAACTCCTGCAAGAGCCGCTCTTCAGAACTGTGGACGGACAGCCCCCCTTACTCGCTCCCATACCACACAGCTTCACCACTGTTCCCAGGCTCCCACAGGCAGCACTCAGGAGCCATCACTGGGTGCAACTCCACAGCATTCCTCCCAGGAAGAGTGGCAGCCAAATCCCAACACCCCAGCCGAGCGTCCAGACCCAGCTGCACACCGCAAGGCACTTGTACCCACTGAAATCCCCACACCCCCAGGCCCAGCTGCACACCGCGAGGCATGTGCACCCACTGAAATCCCCACACCCCCAGACCCAGCTGCACACAGCGAGGCATGTGTACCCACTGAAATCCCATCACCCCTCTGAGTGTCCAGACTCAACTGCACACTCCAAGGCACGCACTGGGGTGGGTGTTGGGTGTTAACAGTTCAGACGTCACTGGGGTGCCTGCATCCCCTTGTCCAAGTGCCTGGGCTCCAGGCCCTGCTCGGGCTCCATTCCAGCGTCCTACCTAAGGTACGCCCTTGCAGGTGGCAGGTGCTGGCCAGCCACGTGGGACATGTGTGCTCAATTCCTGGCTCTCAGCTCTGACTGGTCCAGTACTGGTCATTTGTGAACCTGTGGAGGCCCTTTTCTCCCCGTTCCCCCATCATATAAATTAATTTAGGGGAAAGAATAATACCCACTCTGAGAAAGCTTATGGTGACACAGAACATTATATTTTTAAGATTTATTTATTTTTAATTGGAAAGGCAGATTCACAGAGAGTTGCAGAGACAGACAACTTCATCTGCAGGTTCGCTCCCCAAATGGCTGCAATGGATGGAAGTGAGCTGATCCAAAGCCAGGAGCCAGGAGTTCCTCCGGGTCTGCCACACAGGTGCAGGATCTCAAGCACTTGTGCCATCCTCTACTGCTTTCCACAAGCCAGGAACTGGACAGCAGTGGAGCAGGCAGGACATGAACCAGTGCCCATAACAGCAGCTGGGCCATCATGCCAGCCCAGAACATTACTGAAGGAAGCCTGCAATTAGGTATATTTTAGAAAAAACAATTTGGGCAACAGATATTGAAGGATAATCCATAAAAGGCTCTGATCCTATGACCTAGTAATATCTCTCTTTAGGACTCTAGGAGGAAATCCAACGTTGTCAAGTGGGTCAAGCCAATGCCTGCAATGCCAGCATTCCATACCAGTGTCTATCTGAGAGATAGCTCCTCCACTTCTGATCCAGCTCCCTGCTAATGTGCCTGGGAAGGTGGAAGACAATGGTCCAGGTATGTGAGACCCACATGGGAGACTCATATGGAGTTTCAGGCTCCTGGCTTCGGCCCAGTCCGACGTCCATCAGATGATGAACGGCCACACACATGTGCTGTGTGATTTGGCGTCAGGAAGGGAAGCTCATATATGCCACTCCGTGGCTGAGCCCTGAAGACCACAGCATGAGAAGACAAATGCTGTGCTATCCCACATGTGTCTTCATGAGCGCCCATGCTGGGTCCTGGCTGCTCCACTCCCCAATCCAGCTCCCTAATGCTCCTGGGACGTCTGCAGAAGATGGCCCAAGTCCTTGGGCTCCTGTATCTACACGGAAGGCAAAGAAGAAGTTCCTGGCTGCTGGTCTCAGCTTGGTCCAGCCCCAACTGTGGACATTTCAGGAGTGAACCAGCATATGGAAGTGCTCGCTCGCTCTCTCTCTCTCTCTCTCTCTCTCTCTCTCTCTCAGTTGGCTCCTGGCTTCAGTCCAGCTCTGGCTACTGTGGCCATTTGGGAATCAGCAGTTGGAAGATCTCTCTTTTCCCCCTTCTTTCCATAAATCTGCCTTTCAAATAAAAACAATCTTCAAAAAAAAAAAAAAAACTTTCTATTCTCCCTCTCTCTGTAATTGTGCCTTTCAAGCTTTAAAATGTTTTGTTATTACATTAAAGAAGATGATATTGTACTGTAAAAGACTAAGAAAAAATGGCAGATTCGTTACCAAAACCTATTTGATTCATCCATCAAAACAGCTGGGCTCCCCAGCTGCATACTACAGCCTTGGCTGCCTGGTACCTAGGCAAGCGTTACTCTGCTGAGAGAGAAGCAGCCAGCAAACTGTTACAAACTCTGGGTCTGGTGAATGCCAAATTTGGGTTAACTATACCAGCGTGTCAGCATAGTTGCCTATTCTTTTTTTTTTTTTTTTTTTTTCCAAATATATTAGGGAAAGTGGGGAATGCCAGGCCAGGACATGCCACCCTGGCCCCCAGGCAGGGGGACACTGCCTATTTGCCTAGGGAAGGGGGTCTGTGGATATAATGGAGTGGGAACAGCTGCGGGCACATTTGACAGGGAAGGAATGACTTCTGGTCCATGGGACAGGGCCACTGTACCTCCGGGTAGGTGAGGTAGCAGAGACAGAATGCTTTAGAGGGAGGAACTGGAGGGCATGTCTGGGTCAGGCCAAGGTACCCGCCCACGTGGGAGACCTGGGCTAGGCTAAATAGAATCACCCACTGCCTGGTGGTACATGCAAAAGTAGGGGCTTGGGGTCATGCCTAGCTAGACTAGGCTGCAGTACCCGCCCGACCACCAGTGTAGGAGCAGGGGGTGGGCCATGTTAGATTGGGCTGCAGCAACCACCAGAACACAAGAGAACTGGATCTGAGGGCAAATTCTGTAGGGAACTTGTGGGTCTGCGTCTGTGGGACTGCAACACCTGCTGGTTTACCCAGAACACGGGGGGTGGTGATTGGCTGAGCCAGGCTGGACTACAGAACTCACCTAACACTCATGAGCTCAGCTGAGAGGAGGCCAGACAGGGCCAGGCAGAAGCACCCACTGGCACATGAAAAGGCCAGAACTGAGGGCAGACCATGCCAAGTAGGGCATGGCACTCACCAGCATGTGTGAGATCCAGGACTGGGAGCAAGCCTAGCAGGGAATTTAGGGAACTCCCCTTTTAGGCCGCATCTTCCACTGGGGAGCACAGAGCTGGGACTGGGGACAGGCCAGGCAAGGCAGCAGCACCAGCTGTCATGCATGAGAGCCAGGACAGGGTGTGAGCTGTGTCCAGCTGGGCTAAGCTGCAATAACCACCAGTGAAAGCTGAGATTGGGGGTAGGCCATACCAGGTTGGGTCAAGCACCAGCCAGCATGTGTAAGACCTGGCGCTGGGAACAGGCCTGGTAGGGGAATTCTAGGGACTCCCATAGTTGGCTGCAGCTTCCACTGCAGTGAGAGTAAGAGCTGGGGCTTTGGCAGGCCAAACTGGGCTGGGTTGCAGCACATGCTAGCATTTGCAAGAACCAGAATGCATGTGGGATAGGCCAGGCGAGCATCCACCGGTTCACAGAAGGGTCAGGCCTAGGGGAGGGCCAGGCTGGGTTAGGCTGTAGCACCCAGCACTGAGAGCTGGCATGGAGGCAGGCCAGGCTAGCCCACAGCATCCATTGGTTCACAGAACAGCCAGGCCTGGGGGTAGCTGTAGCACCCAGCAGTGAGAGCTGGAATGAATGCGGGTCAGGCTAGGCTACAGTACTCGCCAGTTACTACTAGGAATAAGAGCTGACTTCCGGCTCTTGGTTTCGGACTATCCCAGCTCTGGTCACCAAGACAATTTGGGGAGTAAACCAATGGATGGAAGATCTCTCTCTACAAATTTATCTTTCCTTTTATCTGTTTAATTCTGCCTTTCAAATAACAACCTCTAATAAAAAGGTAAAATAAAATAGGGATTGGCATTGTGGTATAGCAAATCAAGCCATTGCCTACATCAGCTGCCCATGTGGGTACTGATTTGAGTCCCAGTTGCTCCACTTCTAAAGGGCCCCTTGCAACCTGAGGGAGACCCTGAAGAAGCTCCTGGCTCCCGGCTTCAGTCTGGTCCATCTCTGGCCATCGCAGCCATTTGGGCAATGAATCAGCAAATGCAAGATCTCTCTGTAACTGCCTTTCAAAAAATACAATGAATCTGGAAAAAAAATTACAAAAGACAACTGCTAGATAATTGAAAGTATGAAACAATAACAAAAGAGAACATTTTTAAAAATTAAAAATACTTGGGCGCAGGCACTTGGCTAGCCTCTATACATAGGTCAAACCAAGTACTGAATCTACAGATTATTTTCTCCAAGGAGAAAAGCTCTCCGGTCCCAAAATCTGTAACACATCGCCTCCGTCTGGCCAAATCTCCCATCTCAATGGTCCCAAAGAAGTACCCCGGAGTATCCAAGCAGCCCCTGAACACGAGCTGGCCCCGGGCCGGGGGAGGGGGTGGGCTGAGTGGGGGAAGGGAAGGCAGGGGAGATGGAAATGGAAACACGATCGACACGTGTGATTTGCACCCCGCAGCCAGCACAACAGGCATCCGCATCGTCTGGGAAATTACGCTTACCCATCAGCACAGGAGAAAGCCGGGCTGTCCGCGCTGAGGACAGACGGGAGGATGATGTCACATGCAACCAGATTTAAACATGACGAAGAAGAAGGCATGGCCTTCCTGCTCATACGCAGTCAGAGCTAACAGACTTATCACACGTCGCGGTGTGCAACTTATGAATGTCAATATGACTTTCAACGGTTCTAACTGGGTCACCTTGAATCATACAAAACACAGCGTGGCCAGGGAAACATGCAAATAAGGTGATTGCAATGCAGTGGGAATAGGCATTGCCAACCTTCTGGAATTTCTACTGTGCAATGAGAAACCTCACCTCTGTTTTGTGGGGCTTGGTATGGTTTGGTTTGTTTAAGCATTAAAAAAGCTGTCAGTGGGCTATGGCATTTTTCAGTGGGGCGCTGTCTGGAAGGCTGGGCCTCACGGGGCTTTCTGCGCCCCACATGGGGTCGAGTTGAGATCTACTAAGCTTTTCTACAAAGGTGGCCAGGCAGCCAAGTTCATCACTGGGCCACGGGCAGGTAGCACAAACCACACAGGCGCTTCCCTCTCTCTCCCGCTCTTCCCCTCCGTCGCTTCTCCATAAAGGATGCCTGACCTTGGCAGGAAGCACCATGGGTCAGGTGCAACTTCCTTCCACTGAGAAGAACGCAGAGGAAACCACCACTTGGGCTGCGGACAATACCGGGAAGGCTCACCACCCATCCTTGCAGTTCGATGGCTGGGTGTTTTTATGACAAATAAAGAACTGGAGTAAATCGACTTTAATTATGTGTGTGTGTGTGTATGTATATATATAATACATATATATATTCTTTGAGAGGCAGCGAGGAGAGAGAGAGAGAGATACAGGAATCTGCCAACCACTGGTTTGCTCCCCAAGTGGCTGCAACAGCCAAGGCTAGTCCATGTCAAATCTAGAAGCTCAGATGTTGGCTTGAGTTTCCCACAGGGATGGCAGTGGGCCCGAGTACTGGAGCCATCTTTCACTACCTTCCCATGAGCAGGGAACTAGATGGGCAATAGAGCAGCTAAGATGGAACCTGTGTTTACAGGGAGGGCAGCTTAACCTACTGTGCTTAAGCTCATTTATTCTGGACGTGATAATAAGGTGCTGTTTATACTTCCTGAGAAGGTCTCTCTCTAGGTTTAAGAAACGCACACAAAGGTGTGAGACCACAGACGGCTTTCCTGTGAGGTTACATCCAGGGCAAGGAGCAAACAGAGCTGCCCACAGCTGGAAGCTACTGGAACGCCATTACCCCTGCGGAGGGCTTTGTTACACTCCTGTTCTCCAGAGGGAACAGAACAGAACCATCCATAACTCTGACCTAGCAATCGGCCCCTGAGAAAACACGGAGGGTGGGGGAGGGAGGAGAGAAGCGCAACTGAAAAAAAGCAGTTCGGCTTCAGCAATGGGGGCGCCGTCAACAAGGCAAAAACCACCGGCTGGCTTTTAAAAATGATGAAATCCTTCAGCCCAGTGGTTAAGTGGAGATTGGTAGAGGAATGCTAAGTGGAAAAGAGACAGCATAAAATAGCAGGTGCATACTAATCACTAAAGGCCAAAAAAAAAAAAAAAAAAATTTACAGGAGCACGCACAATGGAAAAGGGTCAGGAGGGAACACAGTAGCGAGCTGCTCCCCACCCCAGTCCTCTGACACCCCAGCCCTCTGAGCTCCCCCAGGCCTGAGTGCCCCAGCCCACTGAACTCCCCCAGTACTGAGACCACCCCAGATCTCTGAGCTCCCAGCTCTCTAATCCCCTACCCTCTGAGCTCCCCCAGCCCTGAGAGTCCCAACCCAATGTGCTCCCCCCAGCCTTCTGAGCTCCTCACAAAATGCTCCCGGCCCTCTGAGCTCCCCCCAGCCCCTGAGTCCCCCTAGAGCCCTCTGAGTTCCCGCCAGAGCCCCTGAGTCCCCCTAGAGCCCTCTGTGCTTCCCCAGCCCTTAGAGCACCCCCTACCCCAGCATCTGAATTCCTGGAACTCCTTGGGGGATTCCATGAGCACCCCCCTGCCTCCACTCAGCCCCATCTCTGTGTAATGGTCCCTTTTGCATCTGCCTTCTATCAGGAACACCACAGGCACACAGTAGATTTCAGTAACGTGGGCCCTACAAGTGTAAACACAAATAGTTGCGGAGGTTCCCCCTTTCCCGAACTTTTCCCCGCCCACAGGAACCATTCAGGAAAGGCCTTCCTCAGTGATTCTCAGGGAACAATGCCTCCACTTCTGATGCACCAAGTGCTTCTCACACTGCAGGGGTGGCTGGGCCGCTGGTGCAGCCAGCAACGCCAAACTTCCTGTCCAGCTTAGCCGGAGGAGGTCTCATTGCTATGGCACTCCTAAAGTGCAGCTAAGAATGGGCCTCCTGTGTGGACAGCTGGCGCGGGGACAGGGTGGTGAGAGGAACAGCATGCTGGTGGCACAGTGGCTTCAGGGACTTCTGCAGGCAGCACCACAGCTGGTACCTGGTCCTCCGGCACAGTGGCCCCCGGCTCTTGAGCCCGGATGTTTGGAAGTTTCTCCTATTTAGAGCATTGGGAAGAAATGCAACAGTCAGTGGAAAAGAGATGGAAAGAGATCTTCCATCCACTGGTTCACTCCATAATGGCCATGCCAAAGCCAGGCACCTGGAATTCCATCCTGTTCTCCCACGGGTAGCAGGGCCATTCCCTGCTGCCTTCCTAGGCACACTCGCAGGGAGCTGGATGGAAGTGGAGCAGCAGGGACTTGAACCAGCATCCAGATGGGATGCCAGTGGCAGAGGAGGCAATGGCTTCATCCCCACTGTGCCAAAACAGTAGCCCTATAAAAGACCAGCCAGTTCTGAAGTCTTTTTGTTGTTGCTGCTGTTCCCTGATCATCCGGTAGGACGTTTCTAGAAACAGGCAAGCATGCACTGTCCTGCCACCTGTGCCAGGCTCTCCACACAGCCCTGGCTTGGCTGGATGCCACTCCAACCGCACAGCTTTCAGGAGCCACAGCTGCACAGCAGTTCCGATACACGCTCACAGTGTGGAGCCCAGCACGGATTTCCACAGCAGCAGTGCAGCCCTGGGGTTCAGGGAGGAGGCACTGCCCCTGCAGCTTCATGAACTTGGGGAGGGAGCCTAGGCCTGGGCATTAAGAGCAAGGCAAGACCAATCCATTACCAAGATACTCCCTCGAGGCCCCTCCCTTCCAGTACCCTGAAACTCCTGGGGTCCCTAACCCTAATTCCACCCCTTGTCCCTCCACTGGAGTACCCCCCCGCCCAGTCCCTCCCAAGTCTGTTGGGGAAATGTCCCATGCAACCTATCATCATGTGACCACCTGCCCCAGGCCTTTCTCACAGGCAAAGGTGTGAGAAAGGGTGTACCCACCTACTTCCAAAGGGAATGTAAGGCAATTCTTTTTTTCTTTTTTTTTTTTTTATTTACTTTATTTTTATTACAAAGTCAGATATACTGAGAGGATGAGAGATAGAGAGGAAGTGGAGCTGCCGGGATTAGAACCAGCGGCCATACGGGATCAAGGCGAGGACCTTAGCCACTAGGCCACGCTGCCAAGCCCAAGGCAATTCTTAATAATCAGTTATACTACCAAGGGAAAATACAATCAAATGAACTACAAAGACTGGAAATCACATGAGAGAAAAGATTTCCCCCCTCCCCCTCACCACTCCCAAGCACTGAAGAGCTAGCCACTATTGCATCTGCATACTAAATCAGTCCCAGACTTCTGGTTAGACTGAGAAAGGAAAAAATCAAAAAGAGGTGGGGGTGCATTTCACGGTCCTCACTTTAGGAAAGCAGATTTTTGTTTTCCCCTAACACCCAATCTCAAGATGGCTCTCCTGCAGGCTTCCTTATATTCAGAAACATAAAGCATGCTGTCTCTAACACTTGGGCAAAACACATGGCGTTCTCCCCGTGTTTCAGCCTGGCATTCGCTGCCCAGGTGCCCTGGCTGTGCCCTGTGGCCTAGTACTGTCCCACCAGCAACTAGAGCTTCCCTCGGACCAGACTCCACACTCCCGGGACACGCCACGTGATGTTCATTCACACCGCCCCTTGCCATGTCTTCTTTTTTCTTTAAGATTTATCTGTCTTTAGTAGAAAGTCAGGTTTACAGAGACAGACAGAAAGATCTTCCATCTGTTGGTTCACTCCCCAAGTGACCACAATAGCCAGAGCTCAGCCGATCCAAAGCCAGGAGCCAGGGGGTTCTGCCAGGTCTTCCACGTGGGTGCAGGGTCCCAAGGCTTGGGGTCATCCTGCACTGCTTTCCCAGGCCATAAGCAGGGAGCTGGATGGGAAGTGGAGCTGCCGGAATATGAACCGCTGCTCATGGCATCCCGGCGCATGAAGGTGAGGATTTAACCACTGAGCCATTGCACTGTGCCCACTTGCCACCTCAGTTCTTTGGACAAGAGACCTCCTCCCCACCCCCAGCCCTTCCCCCAGGGGCAGGCAGGGGTCAAGCACAGTGGGAGCATCATCAGCACCATCCAGGCAGCGTCACAGGCAGGCAGACAGACTGCGCTCACATCTCGTTCTGCTCATTAGCCAAGGCCTAGGCTCCTGCGTCTGTGGCACAGGAACAAACATACCAAGCTCTGGGCAGCAATATCTGGGTTCAAGGCTGGGCGTGAAGCCCTCACAACAGTGGGCACTGGCGGTAGCTGCCCTTGCAGGCTGAGGCTTCCCTTAGAAGGGAACAGAGCCAAGTTTCTCCTGGAAGAGCTCACAGCACCCAACGGGGGGTTACAGAATGGCCTGAGGGGCTAGTATTGCCAAGGGGAGGTAAAGCCGTTGTCTGTGGCACCAGCATCCCACACGACACCGGTTTAAGTCTCGGTTGCTCCACTTCTGTTCCAGCTCCCTGCTCAAGCACCTAGGCAGCAAAGATGGTCCAAGCGCTTGGGGAGACATCTGTGTCCACAAGACCTGGTGGCCCAGTACCAAATCCAGGTCCAGAAGAAGAGCCCAGGCTCCTGGGCCACATCCATCTACTGCTGCTGATGGCCGGGAACATAAACATTTCTCTTCCCTGTCGGAGAGCTATCCTTCTCATGCGGGTCTCCAAAGGCCCCTGCAAATCCCACGATCACAACCTGCAGTGGCCGCCGCACCCAGAGAGCCCGCTGGAGGGCAGCTGCGTGGATGTCACTGCTCCACAGGCACGTGGCTGCCCAGTGCCGCGATGAGTCGCAGAGAACATCGATCAGCACCTGATGGCTCATTTGGTGGAACATGAAGCCTGCCGGATCTAATAACTCACAGGAGACCACTCCAGCACTCACCAGCGATATGTCTTCCACACTCACAAAACCACCATAATTACCTTTCAGGGGTGACATGTTCTCTTCATTCTTAAGTGACTTAACCCTGGAAAGTCTATGGAAAAAGCGAGTTTCAGAGAATCTTTGGTTCAAACACAGAAGACTAAGGACTTGGAAGTCTGCTCTTTTTCTTTCTTTTTAAATATTTCTTATATTTTTATTTGAAAGGGAGAGTTACACAGACAGAGAGAGAGACAGCTTCCATCTTCCAGTTTACTTCCCAAATGTCCACAATGACCAGAGCTGGGCTGGGCCAAAGGCAGGACCCAGGAGCTTCCTCAGGGTCTCCTACACAGGTGCAGGGACCCAAGCACTTGGCTAATCCTCCACTGAGTTCCCAGGCACATTAACAGGGAGCTGGGGGGGAAGTGGAGCAGCCAGGATTTGAAACAGTGCCTACATGAGATGCCATCACTGTAACGCTGGCCCCAAGGGCTGCTTTTTAATAATCATGTGGGCACCTCGCCCACTAGAGAGCACGAGTTGGGATGGGGACAGACCAGACCGGGCAGGGATACAACACCTGTGGGCCTCATGCGAACCAGATCAGGGAACAGCCAGGCTTGGCTGACTGTTCCTACTAGTACAAACATAAAGCAGAATGGGAGAGGGTTGGTTGGGCCTTGCCGCCGTATCAGATAGCAGATGCTGGCACCGGTGCCTAATCTGTCAACTTAAACTCCAGAACCATCCAGAAAGTGCATGATCAGAGAGTGGGAGTGGCCTAGTAGGGAAATAGTGGGCACCTCCCTCTTGGGTTACCACTCCCACTGGAGAGCATGAAAACCAGGACAGGGGCAGGGGTAGCTAGACAGAAGGGCACCACCAGTATGTGTGTGGCCTGGATAGTGGGGCTGGTTGGGTTGACTAGGCTGCAATGCCCATTGGCATGTATGAGAGCTGAATGGGATGTGGGACAGACTGGACTGGTCTGCAGTACATACTGGCAAGCACGGGAACCAGGGCAGGGGGAAGGCCTGGTGAGGGTTATTGTGGGTTGCTGTGTCTAGGCTGCAGCTCCCACTGGTTTATGTGAGGGTCGAGTATGAAGTAGGCAGGATCGGGCTGGACTACAATATCCATTGGTTCGTGTGGAAGACAGGGCTGGAAACAGAAATGACCCAGCAATTGCACCAACCAGCTGATTGGGGGCAATGGACTGTACCAGGCCCTGTACTTGCTAGTACACACAAGAATCAGGTCTGGGATCACCTCAAAGTTTCTACCGGACTCAGAACCCTAACCATGAAGAGAAGTGTGGGTTCCATGGTCTGCCATGGAGTGCAAATGCCAGAGCCCAGCCTCCTCAGAGGCTCAGAGGAGCAGTGGACAGCACAATCAATGAAAATCTGGGCAAACGGAGACTCTAAGGCGGACTATGTCATTCAGTGAATTCTGCAGCGACTTCATCGTGCTTGGAATGGCGAGATTGGCGGCAATTCAGAACTGTTGAACTACCAAAACCACTTGATCAAGACCCCCAGAGCATGCCTCACATTGGGGACCTGGGATGGGTGGGAGACTGGGAGGGGCTTCTCCCTTTATCTCCCCATTTACCCCAGATACAGAAAAAGAAGAGAATGTGGAAATAATAGTCTTACCCGCTTTCCTGTAGCCCTTGAACCTTTGTGCCCTAATCAACCATATAAAAATTGTCCAAAAAATGTTATTAAAAAAAAAATAATCAAGTGGAAAGACCCACAGCCCTCTATCTCCTGGGGACACAGGCATCACAGGGGCTCCTGCCTGTGGACAGTCAGGTGATGCTGTTTGTTCTCCTGTTCTGGAATTTTCTGTCTGGGAAAGCAGAGCTCTGGACTGAGTCCCCCCGCCTTCCCGAGGCAGATTGGGGGCAGATTGGGGGCAGATTGGGGGCATCTTCTAGGACAGCTCTCAGCTCTCAGGCTAGGTCGCTCCACCTCTGCAGGTCTCCATAGGCTCATCCCTGCACTGGGTGACTGAGCAGGTGTGGCGGTATAGTCCCACTGGACTTCCTGCTGCTGTGCACCATGGGAAACTCCAGAGCCTGGGTCTCTGCTGCCCCTCTGGGAGACCTGGCTTCTGGCTTCAGCCTCCCTTCAGGCCTGGGAAACTTTTTTTTTTTTTTTTTTTAACATCAAGTGGTGGATTACACTATTAATCAACTTGGGAACAATCCCCCCCACACCCTGACTGGGCACTGCAGAATCGCCTGGAGGGTTTGTTAAAGACACAGACACACTCGTACCATCCCAAAGGGTCTGTGTTTCTGTGTGTCTGATGTGGGGCTCAGTGATCTGTGGGGATTTAAATTATTTTTCATTTTTAATTACACAATATGTAAATACATTTCCCCCTTGTAAAATATTAAAACATTACCTTATCAGTTATGATTGCATTCAGCTGCAAGCAATTAAAAAAAAACCTCACACCGTCACTTAAGCAGATGGGGGGTATTTTTCTCAGGGAACAAGAAGAAATGCAGGAGCAGGCGGTCTGGAAGGAGAGCAGAGTGAGAGCCTGCGTCCCCTGCTAGCCTGAGCTCACAGCCTGGGGCAACACGCAGGCCAGATGGACGAGGGCCAAAGGGCACTTCACCAAATCATGTCTCAAGGCACGGTGCTCCCCAACAGCTTCTACCTCCGGCTACAGGCCAGGACTGTGTCATGTGACCATTCCTAGCTGCAAGGGAGTCTGTGTAAAAGAATCATCATTTTTTTTTTTTCAGTGAAGCACACAGTCACTCGAAAGCAAATCAAGGCTCTTCCAGTAGGGAAGAGATAAGAAGAGGCCCTGGGTACCCGCCAGCAATGTCTGCCACTATGGAAAAGGTGTTCTCTTGGACCTTCTCCCACCCCAGCCTCCATCCCTTCAGGCCACCTGGACAGGCAGCCCTTGCAGGACGTGACAGAGGTGCAGGCCTCCAAGGGCAAGCAGAAAAGGCACCCAGTCAAGGCTTTCTCTCATCCTCCTTCACTAGAAACCAGCCAGCAAACGGACTCTCAAGTTCCACCATGCTCACCCCCGGCCATTGGGGTGTGGAAAATTACTGGCCGGTTTCAAAAGCCAAACTCATCCTTTAAAGGGTGGCGATCTGCCAGTCAGAAATGGGACCTGGGCCCAACACATGGCCGTGGCCTGAGACCCCAGTGGGAAGGCAGCCTTGTCCCAGCTGGGGTTTGCTGTGCCAGGAGGGGCTGGACATGCATCCAGCTGCCAGGGTAAGGAAAAAAATCCGAGGAGAGGCAAGTGGGCAGCACAGAGAAAAATAACACCCGACACAGATAGTGCACAACGCACAGTTTGGTGCAGAAAGTGCATAACGACTCAAGCAGCAAAGCCGCCCGGGCTGACCTCTGAGCTGCTCACAACAGAGGCCCTTAGTCGACAAGACTTGAGTCATCCCCTTGTGGCGTTTGGCTTCAGGGCTAGAGGTGTGCTCAAACTTCTCTACTGAAAGATACATTTTTCTTTGGTAACCAGACATACTTTTTTTTTTTAAAGATTCATCGGAAAGTCAGATATACAGAGAGGAGGAGAGACAAGTATCTTCCGTCCAGTGATTCACTCCCCAAGTGGCTGCAACGGCCAGTTCGGCACCAATCCGAAGCCAGGGGCCAGGAACTTCTTCTAGATCTCCCACGCGGGTGCAGGATCCCAAGGTTTTGGGCCATCCTCCACTGCTTTCCCAGGCCACAAGCAGGGAGCTGGATGGGAAGCGGGACCGCCGGGATTAGAACCGGCGCCCATATGGGAATCCTGGTGTATTCAAGGCGAGGACTTTAGCTGCTAGGTCATCATGCCAGGCCCCCAGACATACATTTTCTTAAAAGATTTATTTATTTAACATTGTTGATGTTTATTTTATTTTCATCTCTTTGAAGAAGCATAAAGAGAAAGAGAGAAACTGTGAAAGCTATCTTGCATCTGCTGGCTTGTTTCCCAAATGCCTACAACAGGCAGACAGGGTCAGGCCAGAAATGAAGAGCTCGAACTCCATCCAAATCTGTCAAGCAGGCAGCAGGAACCCCAGCACCTGAGCTACTATCTGCTTCCCAGGATGCTGTGGCAGGATGACAGATCAGAACAGGGAGGAACTGAACCTGCACTCAAACCTGGGACACACACATCCCAAATCATGGCTTAACATGCTATACCACCAACACTTGCCCCAGGATGGTATTACAAAGAATATTTATGGGGGCTGCTATCGGGGCAGAGCTGGTTAAGCCCCTGCCTGTGACGACCTGTCCCATATGGTTAGTTCCACTTCTGGTCTAGCTCCCAGCTCAGGCGCCTGGGAAAGCAGCAGCAGATGGCCCAAGCACTCGGGCCCTGCACCCACCTAGGAGACAGACCTGCTGGAGTTCCAGACTCCTGGCTTCCGCCTGGCCCGGCCCAGCCACTGCAGCCATGTGGGGAATAAACCAGCCGATCTTCATCTCTCTCACTTTGCCTTTCAAATAAAGATATAAATCTTAAAAAAAAGGTAATTTTATGATCTTTTAAAATTAAAAACACTTATTACACACTAAGTAGAAGGAAACAGGCTACAAAATTGTATCTATTGAATCATCTCTGTAAAATACACTTATGATGGGGCCAGCAAAAGGGGCTCAATAAGCTAATTCTCCACCTGCAAGCACCGGGATCCCATCGAGGTGCCAGTTTATGTCCTAGCTGCCCCACTTCCCATCCAGTTCCCTGCTTGTGGCCTGGGAAAGCAGTGCAGGACGGCCCAAAGCCTTGGGACCCTGCACCCACATGAGAGACCGGGAAGAGCTCCTGGCTCCTGGCTTCAGGGTGGCTCAATTCCAACCCTTTGCAGCTACTTGGGAAGTGGACCGGCAGATGGAAGATCTTTCTGTCTCTTTTCCTCTATGTAAATCTGCCTTTCCTATAAAAAGGAATAGCTCTTGGGCTCAGCACAATAGCCTAGCAGCTAAAATCCTTGCCTTGAACGTGCCGGGATCCCATATGGGCACCAGTTCATATTCTGGCGGTCCCACTTCCCATGCAGCTCCCTGCTTGTGGCCTGGGAAAACAGTCGAGGACAGCCCAAAGTCTTGGAACCCAGCACCTGCGTGGGAGACCCAGAAGAGGCTCCTGGCTCCTGGCTGGATCAGCATAGCTCCAGGCGATGCATCCACTTGGGGAGTGAATCAGTGGACTGAAGAGCTCTCTCGTCTCTCTCCTCCTCTCTGTTTATTCGACTTTCCAATAAAAAAATGTTTTTAATGAATAAATCTTACAAAAACACATTCACAAAAAAAAAATCACCCACCATGATATCAAAAGGGCAGAGGTCACACCCCTCCAGTGTTGGGGTGGGGAAGGGGACTCACCAGGGCCTCTGGAGCTGTGGGGCGGCAGTGGGCGGGGTCTCTGGCACAGCTCACTCCCCTGAGCTTCCCTAGGGGTCATGAGCTGACACGTGCTGGGGAGTGGCTGAGACCCTCCACCCCTGCAGACCCCCAAGAAGGAAAGCTGTGCCTGGCAGTGGCCCCACAGCAGTGGCTCCCATCCCCCAGAGCCGTGCTGTCACAGCCAAGCCAGGTGGCTGGACGGGGCCCTTTCTCCCAGGGAGGCATGGTGAAGCCTAGCAGGTACACATGCCTGGTGTGGGAGCAGCATTCCCCTCTAATCCAGCCGGGAAACACTCGGTGTTGGTGCTGGGTGTTTTCCCCTTTCATCTTTGGTAAGAGTCAGTCACTAAGGAAATTGCAGCCTACCTGTCACTATACATACACACCATACACACACACACACAAACATAGACACACACCATATACATATACACACATGCTAAACACATACACACCACACATGCCATGCAAACACACAGGCACATACATACCACCACACATCATATACATGTACAAACATGCTACACGCATGCACCAAGCATACATACACCACATACATCACACATATACACACATGTACACACATACACAATTCACACTCACACAGAAACATACAAACATACACACACCATACACACATGTAGTCACATACACATAAACACCACACATACACACATGGTTCACACTCACACAGAAACATACCACACACACCACATACACACCATACACACTCCACACACACCATACATACACATATACACACATACCACACATACACACACCAATGAACAAATAACCAGGCACGTTCAAGGCCTCACATCTGGGCCCATCTGGTTCCCATCAGGGGTGTCACAGCTCTGGGTGGCGAGCACCAAAGATCTGTAGGAAATGGGCTGTCTCCCACGACCCAGACCAAACAAAAGCTGCTTTCCTGCCGCTTGCTGTGTCACCACCGGGGAGGGCCTTTCTTGGCAATCAGTGACACCCCCACACACACACAGAATGGCACATGGGCTCTGGTGGGCACCTGGTAGCCTTGGCAGCAGCTCTCAGCTCACCAGCAGCTTCCCACAGCTGGCAAACTGCCTGCATGCCAGGCTCTTGTCCTGCGGGCCACGAGACCCAGGAAAGCACAAGGACAAAGGGCAGTGAAGCAGGCAGGGGTGAGGTTCCTCAGCCACGAGCCGAACAAGGCATGGTCAGGAAAGCCATGTCGTGTCAGGAAGAGCAGGGGCGTGCAGAAAGGTGACCACCCCACACCGGCAAACTCAAGCTTCGAGGCAGCCCCTGCGTTGTGTCCTGCCCGTCTCTCAGGGCCACGTGCACCTGACTCCCCTCCTGGAGAATCACAGACAGGTGCCCGCTGATGCCCACACGAGGCAGTGCCTTGGGATGGGCCGGGTCCTGCCACTGGGCAGCTCCCCAGAACAGGGGCTGGCCCCTCTCCATGTCACTCCTTCCCACCCTGCACGATGCAGTGAAAGGGTGACAGACTTCAGGCACAATTGGAGAAGGCCTTTTCAGAGCCTAGGACTGTGGGGTAGTGTGTAAAGCTGCGGCCGCCGGCAATGCTGACGTCCACATGGGCACCATTTCACGTCCCAGTTGCCCCACTTCTGATCTAGTTCTGTGGTAACAGCCAGGAAAAAGCACCAGAAGATGGCAAAAGTGTTTGGTCCCCCACACCCACACGGATGACTGGAAGAAGTGTTTGGCCTAGTCCTGGCCACTGTGGCCATATAGGGAGTAATCAGCAAAAGAAAGATCTGTCCCCCCCACCCCAGCAGCCTCTATAACTCTTTCAGTATCAATCAATCTTTCAAGACCTTTGCCTTCTACTGCAGAAGCAGCCAGCAGTGGGATGCACCGTGCAGGGAAGAGTTTAATGCCAGAGGTATGCAAGTCTGGGTTGCAGCTCCAGGCAGGAAGGACACCCCCCACCCAACCCGCCAAGGGGTAAGCCCTGTGCCTTCCATGTCTGCAGCCCTAGACGCCCTCGATATCACAGGACAGTCTAGGAGCTGCCTCCTTCATGGCCTCTGCAAATGACTGAGTCCTCATTATCTGGGGAGGGTCGGGGGAGCCGGCAGAGCGACAGGGCCCCCTCGAGGAAGCCACAGGATTGTCCATCTCTCTAGAAGGCATGTCTACCCTTCCCCGCCTCACACACACACAGGGACACACGGCAGCACACAGTTCATCACCAACGGTGCCCCACACCTGCTCTGATGTCTCAGCACATCCTGCGCGTGTTGTGTGTCCCCTCATTGCTGTTTGCTCCCCACCCTGACGGCTGCTGTAGGTAGGAAGCTCTCACCCCCACCTTCCACAGACCACCGAGGGGAGGCTTTGAGCAGTCCATTGACCAGCTCAGACTCCCACACATGCGGCAAGCAGCTGGGCCTGACTTCACAACACAGTAATCCAAGAATCTGGGCAGTTTCTCAGCGGTGGGCTGCAAACAAAGCAACCAAAACTGCCTTTCAAGTGAGTCCTTCCCACTCGGTCTGGGAGAATCTTCCATCAGAAGCAGACCATGCCTGAGGCCTGCCCCCCTCACTGGGGTCCTTAAACCCTATCTCCCTTTGGGGGTCAAGATTAGCACACAGGCAGACAGGTGGCAGCTGGCTTCTGGAGTCCACCCTCTAATGCCAGGTATGTGCGGCAGACCCCCACAAGAGGGCCCAGGTTGCCTGATACACACTCAGGGCTCGTCCCAGTAGGTCGCCTGCCAAATGCCCAAGCAACCCAACAGCTAAAACTCAGGCTTTTTGATAATAAGGCCTGAAGGACCCAGGGCAGATGCTCTTCTCAATAACCAAACAGTAAATAAGTAGATTGAAGAGCCAGCGGCAGTGCCCACTGCTGGGTATAGAATCTTACTGAAGTCTTTTTTTTTTTTTTGGTGCCCAACCCTGGTGATAGATACCATGGCTGGGGATGGGCTGAAGTGATTTGAAGCAAGTTTCTTCCAGGAGCTTCTTCCGGGTGCCCCAAACAAAGGTGTGGTGCCAAGGCTTTGCACCATCTTCTACTGCTTTTCCTAGGCCATAAGCCGGATGGGAAATAGAGCAGCCAGGAAATGAACTGGTGCTCGCATGGGTTCCTAATGCTTAGAGGTGGAGGACCAGCCCATCGAGCCATCACACTGGCCTTGGGAAAGCATTTTTTTAAACCTCTGAAAGAAGTCAACAGAACCCAGCCCCTGCGACATGAACGACTGCCAGCCGGGCGTAGACAAAGGTGCCAGATGCCACATGCCTCCTGGAAGAAAAATGCGAGTGTCTCTCCAGGGCCTGCTCACACACACACAACAAGGGGCGGGGACCATGAATCACATCAATTTCCTCAAACTTTGTAGGACAGAGGAATCTGCCCACACATCAGATAGCAGCACAGGGAGGGACAATCAGCAAACCCAGGCTGACCCTGTCAGACAGACAGAGGCTCCCACGCTGCGACAATGCGCTCCCGTGCAAAGCAGCAAACTTCATCCTACTAGGGAACTATGGGACGGAAGAACAGGGAGAACTTCAGTTTTCCTGGTTCACTCCTCAAGTGGCTGTGACGGCAGGGAGTGCCTCGGGAGCCTGCAGCTCCAGCCAGCTCTCCCACACGCCGGGCAGGGGCCCACGCACTTCCCGGGCACATGAGCAGGAGCCAGGATCTGAACTGGCATTCACACGGGATGCTGGGGTTGCTCAGCCCCCTGCTATTGAAGCACAGTCATGGCACCTTGACTGGTCTTCAAAGAGTCACTTCCTTATGGAGATACATACTAAAACATGTGACTTCAGTAAGAGGGCATAGGGGATTGGTTTCGAGATCACATGAGCCCAGAGAGGGAGGAGGCTGGCATCTTTCCGCACCCTACCAGCTATGACCTGGCGATGACTCGAGTTACATAAAGCATGGGCAGAGGTTCATTAAACTCTTTTTCATATATCTAATGTTACCCTTAATACCAAAGCTGAAGGAGTAAAAAAGCCCTGAAGAACACTGATAGATTCAACACTCCCAGAGGAAGAAGGGAGGAGAAACCTAAAAGATACAGGTTACCCTGGCAACGGCAGGGTGAGGCTGGTACATGGGAAACACTTCCTGGCTGTGTGGCCTCTGCACCTCAGCTTCCCACGCAGAACAAGGAGAGCTCAGAGCAACAGTTCCACCTGCTGGGCCACTCCTCAGAGGGCTGCAAAGGCCAGAGCTGAGCAGCATCCCATGGGAGTCCTGCCTGCTCCGCTTCCAATCCAGCTCCCTGCTGATACGCCTGGGAAAGTTGCACAGGATGGCCCAAGAGCTTGAGCCCCGGATATAACTCCTGGCCTCCCACTGGTCCAGCCCTGGCTGCTGCAGCCATTCCTGAGTGAACTAGCAGATGGGATGTCTCTCTCTCTCTCTTCTCTGCTCTAACTCTGCCTTTCAAACGAAAATAAATATTAAAAAAAATTTTAGGGCCTGGCGGCCGTGGCCTAGTGGCTAAAGTCCTCGCCTTGAACGCCCCGGGATCCCATATGGGCGCCGGTTTTAATCCTGGCAGCTCCACTTCCCATCCAGCTCCCTGCTTGTGGCCTGGGAAGGCAGTCGAGGATGGCCCAAAGCTTTGGGACCCTGCACCCGTGTGGGAGATCCGGAAGAGGTTCCTGGTTCCCGGCTTCGGATCGGCGCGCACCGGCCCGTTGCGGCTCACTTGGGGAGTGAATCATCGGACGGAAGATCTTCCTCTCTGTCTCTCCTCCTCTCTGTATATCTGGCTTTCCAATAATAATAATAAAATCTTTAAAAAAAAATTTTAAATATTTAAAAATTTTTTTGAAACTCTATGTGGGGATCTTCAAAAACTTCATGAAAATGAATTTCAAAGGCTTCTGCATCATAATAAACTTTTCACTCCATTTACATAAACTTCTCTATTAAAGAATCTTTTTTTTTTTTTTTTTTAATTTGAAAGGCAGAGTTATAGACAGAAAAAGACACAGAGAGATCTTCCATCCACTGGTCCATTCCCCAAATGGCCACAACTAGAGCTGGTCTGAAGTCAGGAACCTGAAGCTCCTTCTGGGTCTCCCACGTGGGTGCAGGGGCCCGAGGACTTGGGCCATCCTCCACTCTGCTTTCCCAGGCACATGAGCAGGGAACCGGATGGCAAGTGAAACACCCGGGACTCAAACTGGCACCCATATGGGATGCCAGCACTACAGGCAGCGGCTCAGCCTACCACACCTCAGCGCCAGCCCTTCTAGGAACGTTTTGAAGCCCCCTTGAATACAGCAAGAAGAGTTGGGGGGGGGGGTAGCACACGGAGAAGTACTCAACGAATGTACCTTCATGAGCTGCCATGCAATAAACACCAGACTCATTTTACAGATGCACAAGCTAAGGCTCAGGAAAGCACAGTCATGCTGTTAATGAGAGGCAGAGCTCGGGTGTCTGTTCCACCCGCCCCCGCCCACCCCAGTGGAGCTCTGCTTGGCACATCAGAGGCAGGAGGGTGCCCCAGGTTGGTGGGAGAGCTGGAGGGGCTTGGCGGGAGAAATGAGCGAGCACTCCGTTCAAGACCTCTGAAATGTCACTCTGATGAACTTCCAGGCAATTCTAGTCCCAAATTAAAACTAGGCCCCGACAGCTGTTGTGAGAGCGACTGCACTAATTCAAATAAATAGCGCAGGCTGGCAGAGGGGAGGGGAACCAGCCTTCCTAAGAGCGATCCTGGACTCCAGCCCGAGGCACGGCCAAGCTGAGAGCATGGCTTAGCTGGAGCCCAGGAAAGCCTGGCTGTCACTGAGCAAGTGGATGGAGGGGCTGCAGTCCTACCCGAGGGGAGGCTGCCCCGGGAGCTGCGTGGGGGCGCTGGGTGAGGGTCACCCTTCTGGGACTCCGGCCTCCAACACGTGATCCAAGGCTTTGCTTGCACGGCAGGAGCTGGCTGTGCAGAGGTGGCCCCCTGCACACAGCTGCACACAGCTGCACACAGCATCTTGTCGGCAGGCACACCTACTGTCCACACTCTCCCCGAAGGAGTCCTGCTCTGCCCAGAAGATGGGAGACGTGCCAGAAGCCTTCAGGGAGTGTAGGAACGGGCAGTCACGATCCCAAGAGGCCATTTGTGTCCTCCATCTGCCCTCAAATATCCCGGGCCAGCTCCCACCCCTTCTAGCCACCCTTGTGTACAAAGTTGTGTCATAAACAACCTCCTGGCTCAGAGCAGATGCAACATGCATGAAAAGCCGAGTCCCGCTCAGACAGACTTGGATCTGTTCTTTTCCACAGGCTCTGTCATGATCATTCAGGTGCCCGGACCCCAGAGCCAGCTGCTCCAGCCCAGGATTCATGTCTGTCGCTGTCACATTGTCTTTGAACTTTTCCATGCCAGCACTTCCACAGGTGACATGGACGCGCATCAGGTCCTGACCACAGGCAGCCGAGGAACCTCATTCTGCCTCAGGAGTCTCTGGGGGCTGGAAGGGCACAAAGGGCTGGTCTCTGAGGTGCTGGTCTCACTCCCTGTGGCAGCTGCTGCCCGGCACTCCTGAGCTCCAGCAGCTCACACAGGAGGCGGGCGGCCTCTCAGCACCCAGCAGGCAGTGCCTGCGCAGCCTGGGCGACCTGAGCCAGCACCATATGTTCCCTCTCAAATGACAGGATTCAGAAGGATGTGGCCTGTGGTCGCTTGGGCTGGGGATCTGCAACTGGGCAAGTTCATTAACCTTGGTTGTACCACTCAGTCCCGACACAGGGAAGGCGGGGGCAGGGATAACCACACTCCCTTTGCAGGACTGCTATGTTGGGAATCAGAGAGAACACACACAGCATGCTGACAATGCCCAGCTGCCACATCTCAGAGCTCTACCTTTGCTCACACCTACTTTGTCCAGCTCTAACCTTCCAACAAGCCTAGGAGGGAGCTGTCATGTCCCCTGCTTCTTATTCTTTTATTTTTTTTATAAGATTTATTTATTTTAATGCAAAGTCAGATACACAGAGAAGAGAAGAGACAGAGAGGAAAATCTTCCGTCCGATGATTCACTCCCCAAGTGACCGCAATGGCCGGTGCTATGCCGATCAGAAGCCGGGAGCCAGGAACTTCCTCCAGGTCTCCCACACAGGTGCAGGGTCCCAAGGCTCTGGGCCATCCTCGACTGCATTCCCAGGCTACAAGCAGGGAGCTGGATGGGAAGCAGGGCTGCTGGGATTAAAACCGGTGCCCATATGGGATCCTGGTGCATTGAAGGCGAGGACTTTAGCTGCTAGGCCACTGCACCACACCTTTTTTTTAATTTTTAATTTTTTTTAATAGATCTTCTATCTGCTGGCTCACTTCCCAAATGTCTGGAAGAGCCAGGGCTGGGGCAGGTTGACGCCAAGAACCAAGAACTCCATCTGGGGGCTCCACTGTGGGTGGTAAGGCCCTAAGGACTTGGGCCGTCCCATCTTCTCTGCCTTCCCAGGCACCCTAGCAGGGACCCGGATCACAAGCAAGCAGCTGGGATTTGAAGGCACTCTCAGATATGGGATGCCAGTGTGGGAAGCAGCCTAATGTGCTGTGCTACGGTGCTGCTCCCTGTCCCCACCGATTCTAAAGATGAGGTTCAAACAAAGTTCTCTATCCCCAAGTCCCAGTGGTGGTGAAGTGTGCCAGTCTTGTGTTTGCTCCCCTGAGGCAGACCTCTGGTGGCACAGGATCCACACAGGGAAAGATCAGGATCCCAGCTAGGATTCTTGCCGGCTTTCCTTACAACAGCGTAGGTCCCATGTGAATTAAGACTCTCTCAGATGGGGCTAGCATGGTGGTGGAGCAAGCCAATCCTCTGCCTGTGGTGCCAGCATCCCATATGGTTGCCAGTTCGAGTCCCAGCTGTTCTACTTCCAATCCATCTCCCTGTTGGTGTCTGGGAAAGCAGTGTAGGATGGCCCAAGTGCTTGAGTCCCTGCCACCCACATGGGAGAAGCCAAATGGAGCTCACAGCTAATCCAAGCTGGGGGGTTAAGACGGTAAGAAAGTCTTCACCAACAGGTGCACATGGGGCAACCCAGCTGCACAGGTTGCTAGGGAGAACTGAGGCCTGCCACCTGGTGGGGTGCTCCAACACAGGCAGCAGCAGCCCGGTAGGTCAACAGGGCAGCTGAGTGACTGCAGAGACCACAGGAGTAAGACAGCGAGGGTGGGATCCAAGAGCAAGAGCCCTGACTGCCTCAGCAGTGCCAGCGGGGGCCTCACTCCCACCAGGGCTCTCTGCCTCGAGGCCACACTGCCCACAGCCCTCAGCAGACTCCTCCCCACAGACCTGTGGCCTCCTCTCCCTGGGGGTGGCCAGGCCTCCCCACTTAGATCAGCTCTGTGAGGCAATCCCACGGGGGACTGTCACTTGAAGCAGTCCTCACAGGTCACGGGTGGGTAGCCACAGCCTGAGGGCCAGCTGTCTCCAACGCCTGTCTGCAGGTCCCTGCGGCTCAGATGTCCCCACCCCAGCTCGGTGTGCACCTGTCAGCTAGCAGAGCCTCTCCCTCCCCCATTCCACTGCACTTGGCATGCATCCACCTCCCCTGAGAAGATGCGGGCTGTTAAGTCAGGCAGACACAGCAGACAAGGTGGCCATTATCACTGTTAGTGACATAAATCATGGGGCCCTGGGCGGGCGGGCAAGGTCTGTGCCAGACAGCATCAGTGCCTGGCAGGAAGCGAGCTGCCGGGAGAGTGGACAGGTGTGGACAGCAGGACGTGCAGCCCTGGCTGCGGCAGCCTTGCCGAGGTGCCCTTCACGTGTCTGGAGAGCCCACAGCTGCAGGAGGCTAACTGAGCGCTGAGAAATGTTGTAAGCACTGCCTGCCTTCGGCGGCTGCAGGCAAACAGGAAGTGACAGCGACAGCCTAACGCTCCCCTCAGCTCCCGGGCTGCACAGCCCAAGAATATCTATGATCCGTGGGATCAGAGACTTCTGCTGTCTTAGAAGCACAGAAAGGTTACAGGGTGAATGCCTGGCCACCATGTGCTCGGGGTTGGGGATGGAGAGCCCCCTTGTCACAGCAGGGCCCTCCGTGCACCCAGCACCTGCCTCTCGCTCCAACCATCTTCCAGCCAACACAAGGGTTTGTTGTTGTTTTTCATTTTGCTGAGAACACCACTGACGTCTCCTGCCAGGAAGGATGTGAGGCTGAACACAGACATGCTGGCCGCCGCAGCCTTGCCAGCGAAGGGGCGCGAGCACGCTCTCTATTCATAAAAACTCTCAGCGACAAGGCTTGGCGGAGGAGAACAAGCGCTCCCGGAGATGTTTGCTTGATTGCGCCGGAGCAAGGCTCCTGGGGGGCCGGCGCGGGCACTGGCAGAGCACCCTCCTTCATTTTTCATGGGCCTGCTGCTGCCGCAATTCCCAGCCCTGCACGCTTCTGACATTCCGGCAGATGCTGCCCGCCACCATGCACTAATCCCTCAGCCTCCAGGGACCAATGGAATCGGAGGGCTTCCCATTCATCAAGGCCGCCCGACACCAAAATAGCTCGTCTGACCTTTGCAAATACCAGAGGGTGGATTTAAAGCAGGAACTGGCAAAAGGTAACGCGTGAGTCTCTAGCTTTCCTCTTCAGGTCTCATTTTACGTGGTCATTAGCCAAGAAACAGACTTGCTGATAGGACCGACAAGGTTAAAAACCAGGCGGAAACGGCCCAACCAGAAGGGAGGGAGCCACCGACATTCACACACACACACACAGACATGCACATGTTCCTTGATGAATTATTGAACATGCATTCAATACAGATATGGCTCAGCAATCTCCTGGCGTTGGATTTAAAACAATGTCCTACTGCAAACGAGCAGCTCTCGGAGCGAACGTTTAGTCTTGTATGTGGGAATCAACACGGACTTCAGGGCCCGGTTCCAGCAGAACTCCGCCCAGTGGAGCCATGGTGAGGAGACGGTGAGCGCCTCTGAAGAGAGCTGCCGTTGCGCACACACCCCTGGGCTGTTCACAGCCTCTGAACCTCCTTGTTGGGAAGATTTATTTTATAGATTTCAAAGACAGAATTACAGAGAGGGAGGGATCTCCCATCTCCCATCTGCTGCTCACGTCCTCCAAGGGCCACAACAAACCAGAGCTGGGCCAAGCTGAAGCCGGGAGTCAGGAGCCTAACCCGGGTCTCCACGTGGCTGCAGGGAGACCCAAGCATCTGGGGGCATTTTCCACTGCTTTCCCAGGTGCATTAGCAGGGGCTGGAAGTGGAGCAGCTAGGACTTGAATGGGTGCCCACGTGGTATCCTGGCGTGGCAGTGTAATCCGTTACACCTCAGTGCCGATCCACAGAACTGTAGTGGACCCATGGGCTGAGGGCAGTCAGCTTCCTCGCTCTCGGCCTCCACAGGCAGAGTAGTTAACCGTCCATGCAGATCTCTGTTTTGCAATCTCATATCAGTGTAGTCACACACACAACAGACAGCCTTTTGTTTGGCCTTCCTTCTCTGAGAATGGTATTTTGACCCAATTCAACTGCTATTAGCACTTGGTAGGTTTCTTTCCCATCTTGACTTGTACCCATTTGAACTCTCACTTGGTGTGATGGCTCTACTACCTAATCCTCCACTTCCAAGCTTCGGAATCCCTTATGGACACCAGTCTGTGTCCTAGACGCTCCACTTCCCATCCAGCTCCCTGCCTGTGGCCTGCGACAGATGTGGAGCATGGCCCAAAGCCTTGGGAGGCTACACGCATAGGGGAGACCTGGCTCCTGGCTTCAGAGCAGCTCAGCTCTGGCCATTGTGGCCACTTGGGGAGTGAAACAGCATACAGAAAATTTTTCTCTCCTTTTGTCTGTAAATTTGCCTTTCCAATAAAAACAGATCTTTAGAAAAGATGTCAACATCTCCCAACCCTAGGAAACCAAGCCTGGTGTCTGCTGGCCCTGGACTGAGATGAAATGTTCAGAGCAGCTCTGCTCCCTAAACACCTGCCCATTCTCATGACCTGATTTCAGCAGTGTCTGGGGGTCAGGAAGGCCCCAGATGCCCTCACAGCCCCCAGGAAGACCACACGCTAAACACAGTCTTCAACCAGGAAGAGGAAAGAACGCCAAAACACACCTTTGGTTTGATTTTTTTTTAAAGATTTATTTTTTATTGGAAAGGCAGATATACAGAGAGAAGGAGAGACAGAGAGAAAGATCATCCATCCACTGGTTCACTTCCCAAGTGGCTGCAACGGCCGGAGCTGAGCCGATCTGAGGCCAGGAGCCAGGAGCTCCCCCAGGGTCTCCCACGCGGGTGCAGGGTCCAAAGGCTTTGGGCCGTCCTCCACTGCTTTCCCAGGGCACAAGCAGGGAGCTGGATGGGAAGTGGAGCAGCTAGGATTAGAGCCGGCGCCCATATGGGATGCTGGCACTCTTGGGCTCAGGATTAGCCAGCTGAGGCATCACACTGGCCTAACAGCTGTTGCGTTTCGTATCCAGCTCACTACCTGGGCGGAACACACAAGACAGCCCCAATCCTTGGGCTCCTGCCACCCACACTGGAGACCTGAATGGGGTCCCATGTTGCTGGTTTATACCGGGCCCAGCCCTGACCAATGCAGCCATTTGGGGAGTGAACCAGTAGACTGAAAAGATATCTCTCTTTTTCACCCTCTCTGTATTTCTTGATTTTCAAATACATATGAACACACACACATATATAAATATTTCTTAAAAACTAAAAATAATATATAGAGACTAGCACTGACGTGTTAGTTAATGCTGACTGTAGCAGTAACTGTGCCATTCCCTGACCTCAGGAGTTCAGTTTACAGGGGAAAAGGACACGCTCTGGGAGCAACACTAAGCCAAGTCAGAGGCCCAGGCTGGAGTAAGCAGGGTGGAGAATGGAGCAGCAGGCATTCCCAGGGCTGCTGCCCCTGGGCCCTCTGCGCCTCGTTCCCAGAGCTGGAGGTCACTCAGCAGGCTGTGCTGGGGACCGGGGCTGCTTCCACCCAACAGGAGTGGGCCTAGTGCTGGGGGCTGGGAGCTGCTCCCACCCAATAGGAGTGGGCCTAGTGCAGGGGACCGGGGCTGCTTCCACCCAACAGGAGTGGGCCTAGTGCTGGGGGGCTGGGAGCTGCTCCCACCCAAGAGGAGCAGGCCTAGTGCTGGGGGCTGGGAGTTGCTCCCACCCAGCAGGAGTGGGCCTAGTGCTGGGGGCTGGGAGCTGCTCCCACCCAGCAGGAGTGGGCCTAGTGCTGGGGGGCTGGGAGCTGCTCCCACCCAGCAGGAGTGGGCCTAGTGCTGGGGCTGGGAGCTGCTTCCACCCAACAGGAGTGGGCCTAGTGCTGGGGGCTGGGAGCTGCTCCCACCCAAGAGGAGTAGGACTAGTGCTGGGGGCTGGGAGCTGCTCCTACCCAAGAGGAGTGGGCCTAGTGCTGGGGCTGGGAGCTGCTCCCACCAAGGAGGAGTAGGCCTAGTGCAGATCTTCTGCAGAAGGCCCTGGGGGTGGGGCGGGGTGATGGTGCTCACCTGGGCCCTGCAGAGCTGTGGCTTTTGTGGGTGGGGCTCCAATCCCTCCCGCCCCTGGGGAGGGGCCACAGCAGGGAGCTGGATGGGAAGGAGTGCAGCCAGGACATGAACCAGTGCCCCCATATGGGATGTGGGTACTGCAGGTGGTGGCTTAGCTTGCTGAGCCACCACGCTAGCCCTGCCCCCTGGTGGCACAGCAAGTTAAGCCATATTGAATGCAGGTTGGAGTCCTGTCTCAGCTTCCGATCCACGTGCCTGAAATGCTTACCCTGGGAGGCAGCAGCGGACATTCAAGGACTCGGGTCCCTGCCAAGGGCCCATGCCACCCTCATGGGAGAAGACCCAGTTGGAGTGGCAGGCTTTAGTCTGGTCATTGTGGCCACTTGGGGAGTGAACCACGGGATGAAAGGTCTTTGTCTCCCCTTCCCTGTGTAAATCAGCCTTTTCAATAGAAAAAGAAGGAAAGAAAAAGAGACAGAGAGAGAAAGAAATCCTTTTTCAAAAAAAATAAAAGGAAGCAGCATCAGAGGCCTTGGCTTGCTGCAGGGGCAGGGGAAGCGTGCGAGGGAACATGAGCCAGGCAGTTCGTGTGCCCCAGGGCCCAGGAAGGAGGCAGCTGAAGGCAGCCGCTCTGATCACGATCCTTACAGATGGTTTTCTCTCAGACAGCACAGACCAGCAGCAACTGAACGCCTTCCTCCTCCTGGGATATACACACACACAAAGGATATGAGCGCTGAGGAGGGACTGGATGGGGACCACAGGCACTGCCGGTGGCTGGCTGACAACACCTTTGGGAGGTCCATCCCACAGCCACAGTCAAAATGTCCAGCGTCCTTTTGGAGCCTGACCAGACGTTTTATTTCTAGAAATTTAAACCACGGCAAAGGGTAAGTGTCCAAAGCAATGTGGCCATACTGCTGGGCAAAGGGCCACACGGCCACGCCCAGCAGCAGGAGAAGGACGCTGACAGGGTCAAGGTGGCGGGGCCGGAGGTGGGAGCAGGATCCCTGGCCCTCCTGAGCCACCTCACCTGCCCACACCTGCTAACACTCACGCTCCAGCTGGTTACACTGTCACCTGCTGCCACTAAACCGTGGAGCTGTCTTTTAGGAAAGTTCTGGACAGAACCAGCGACCCTGGCTGCCCACAGCGCCCCCTCCCCAGGCGTTCTCATGCCACCAGGGGCAGAGGGAACAGGGACACGTTCGGATGATCTTCACCCCTTCATCCCCCTGTGCTCCCTGCTGCTGAGGGGGGTGCCCGGCGTGCAGGCTGCCCCTGACTGCTCACCAAGGGCAGACAGAATACCAGCAGCACAGTTAGAGCCAATGATGTCTGCTGTACCATTTGGGCACAAATGACCCTGTAAATCCCCCAATGGTCTGCCCATGGAGTGCAAGTGTCAGCTGAGTTTCCTCAGAGGCTCAGAGCAGTGGACAGCATAGCCAGGTGCACATGGAGGATATGGCAGTCCATCAGAACCTGCAGAGGATGCCTGGTATCACAACAGAGGACAGAACAAATCAACCACCCCAGTCGTATGTTGGCAGTGAAAATCTGGGTAAATGGAGACTCTAAAGTGAACTATGTCAACCAGTGGATTCTGGAGAGAGTTCATTGTGCTTGGAATGGCAGGACTGGCAGCAATTCGGAACTGTTGAACTATCAAAACCACTTGAGCAGGACCCTCAGAGCATGCCACCCATCGGGGACCTGGGATGGGTGGGAGACTGGGTGGGACTTCTCCCTTTAACTCCCCTCTTTCCCAAGATACAGAAAAAAATAATGTGGAAACACTTTCCTGTAGCCCTTGACACTTTGTGCCCTAATCAGCTATGTAAAAATTATCATAATAATTTTTTAAAAGATTTATTTCTATTAAAGTAAAATAAAAAACATTTTAAAAACTATTTTTATTTTTAGTGGAAAGTCAGATATACAGAGAGAAGGAGAGACAGAGAGGAAGATCTTCCATCTGCTGATTCACTCCCCAAGTGACCACAACAGCCGGTGCTGAGCCAATCCAAAGTCAGAGCCAGAAATTCTTCTGGGTCTCCCACATAGCTACGGGATCCCAATGCTTTGGGCCGTCCTCGACTGCTTTCCCAGGCCACACAAGCAGGGAGCTGGATGGGAAGCGGGGCTGCCGGGATAAGAACCTGTGGCCATATAGGATCCTGGCATGTGCGAGGCAAGGACTTTAGCTGCTAGGCTACCATGCCAGCCCCTCTTTTTTAGCATGGTGTCTAAGCTCCTGAGCTGGGGAGCCCCCACCCCACCCCCACAATGCTGGCCCCAAGAGAACAATTGTGTATAGTCTACACTACTGAAGAATATGAAACACCAACAAACAAAATCTGCGACCCACAACCGGCAGCACACTCACCCTCACCCAGGAGGAGGGAGGGCGGCTTCTGTGTGGGTCCCGCAACCAAGGCACGCCCACTAGGTTGGCCAGCAGGGAACAATGGAAAACACCCATCAAGTGCTGGGCAGAGAGAGGGGGAGCCTGGTAAGTGGGGATGGAAAAGACGGTTCGGCCAATGTGGGAATCACCATGCGGCCCAGACACTCTGCTTCAAGATACGCATCCAGAAGGAAGGCAAGTGGGGACGCCCCCTCCTCCACTCACAGCAGTGTCACCACTCACAACAGTCCCAGGCCCCCCTCTTGGGATGAACAGGAGAGGAGAGGTGGTTTACACAACAGACGGGACCTTCCTGCATTCCTGCATTTCCCTGGGAATCCAGGAAAGTGTCCTCCGGCCTGCTGTAGGGGAGCCTGGTAAAATCAATCCCTCAGAGGGCATGAGTACTGCACCTGGACTGGTCAAGGTCAGAGACCGTGTATGCCAGGGGCTGGGGGTGGGGAGCCAAGGGTTTGTTTCCATTTGGGAAGATGAAAAAGTTGGGAGGGGTAAAGTTAAGCTGCTGCCTGCAACATTCCATACCGGGTTACTGGTTTGAGTCCTGGCTGCTCTGTTTCCCATCCAGCTTCCTGCTGATGCGGCTGGAAAGGCAGCAGAGGAAGGCCCACCCCTGTGGGAGGCCCAGATGGAGCTCCAGGCTCCCAGCTTGAGGCTGGCTCGGCCTCAGCCATCGCAGCTGTTTGGAGTGTAAACCAGTAAATAGAAAACATCTCTGTCTCTCTCCTGTCACTCTGCTTTTCAAATACATTTTAAAGAGTTTTTTTTTTTTTGAAAGATTTATTATTATTGGAAAGCCGGATTTACAGAGAGGAGGAGAGACAGAGAGGAAGATCTTCCATCCGATGTTTCACTCCGCAAGTGAGCCGCAATGGGCCGGTGCGCGCCAATCCGATGCCGGGCACCAGGAACCTCTTCCGGATCTCCCAACGCAGGTGCAGGGTCCCAAAGCTTTGGGCCGTCCTCAACTGCTTCCCCAGGCCACAAGCAGGGAGCTGGATGGGAAGTGGGGCTGCTGGGATTAGAACTGGCCCCCATATGGGATCCCGGGGTGTTCAAGGCGAGGACTTTAGCCGCTAGGCCACGCCGCCGGGCCCTCATTTTAAAGAGTTTTGAGGTAGACTGTGCTGAGGGTTGCATGACAATATGAATGGACTCAGCACACACACTGCGCTTGAACTTGGCTCTCTCGCACCATGGGCTGAGCCGAGTCACTTCATCAGGAAGTAGCAGTTTGGCTCCAACAGTCTTCGGGAGGTGCTGGGGCAAACAGGAGGGCCCAGGAAGATAAAGAATCCCAGTGCCCTCCAAGAGGGGCCCGCCATGTTCTTGAGGGGCTGAGCCCCTGACTTGGTAGACCCCCGTGCCCAGCAAGCAGCAGGTCCATGGATGGAAGCAGCTCGCAGCTGACCTCACTGCCCGGCTGGGCCCGACCAGCACACACAGCCACTGGGTAGGGGGAAGCAGGTGGCCTTTCTGAGCTTCATTCCTGCTCCCCGGAGGATGCGGACAAAGTCACAAGCAAAATAAAATGCTTGGCTCCCAGGGTCAAGTGGGTTAAGGGCCCAACACAGATATTCCAGGAATGTTCCCTGCCGCCTCCTCCTCTCCCCTCCCTTCCACTCCACAGAGAGGTTCCTCCCCGTGGGTCCTGCTCCAGCAGCTCTTGTGCCAAGCACATGATATGACTCACAGTTGAATAGCTGACGCACTTAACTAGATAAGTTTTCAATACATGTACAATCTAAGTACCGCAGTGACTCAGGGCCTGTGGTGTGGTGTCGGGGTTAGGGGTGATCTAAGCCAGTCCTGACATCTGAGGATCAGCAGGGAGGAAGGGATGGGGGCAGGGGCCTGGTGTGTCCCCTGTGCCAGCCCACACATGACCAGACAGGTGAAAAGCAACGCTAAAGACGGAGAATGAACAAAAGGGAGGGACGCTCTCCAGCCAGGAGCTCACCCCGGCAGCCACCCGGCTGGCTGCTCCAACAGAAACGAGGCTGTCTCCCGGGCACCTCATCAGGAGCGTGGCAGGCCCAGGGGCCTCTGCGGCTGCTGCAGCTGAGCGTCTCGGCTGGTGGCTCCCATTCGCCCAGCTGACTGTGACACCGACCATTATAGAAACACATTCAGCTTAGAATCTGGAAACCAAGCTGTTCCCTCTGGCTCTTCCAGCACGCTCAGCACTGGCAAAGGGCTCTCGCTTGGACACACAGGCGGGACCCCAGGCCACTTGGTCATTCATGACGGCAGGTGCACAAGATTCTAACTTCCACAACTGTGCCAGGACTACAAAAAGGAAGCAGGGTGTATCTTCCAGACATCGTCGGAGGGGCTCCCCTTCCCTCCTCCTCAGGCACGCCCAACTAACCCCGGCCACAGACACCAAGACCCACTGGGTGTGCCAGGTCAGGGAGGGGCACAAGTGAGCACTCTGGGGCAGGGCTGCCTGTCCAGGTCCTGACGGAGTGTGGTACAATAGATGCAGGCATTTGTCACAATTGAGGTGGGCACTGTGGCACGGTAGGTTAAGATGCTGTTCAGGACATCTACACTTCACACCACGGTGCTGGTTCAAGTCCCAGCTCCCCGTTAAAGTGCCTGGGAAAACAGCAAAAGTTGACCCAAGCTTTTGGGCCCTTGTTCCCCAGGTGAGGGAGACCTGGAGAGGGTTCTGGGTTCCTGGGTCGGTCTCAGCTATTGCCATTTGCAGAACAAACCAGTGGGTAGAAGATCTCTCTTTAACTGCTTCTCCTCCTCTATCTGTCACAATGCCTTTCAAATAAATAATGGTGAAAAATACTAGAAGGCAGTTTCACTCCTGTATGCATCACACACACGCACATGTCTACACATGACAGTACTTAGAATGTTCATGGAAATGGAATTACAAGTTTATTTTGGTGCAAAAAAAAAATCTGAAGTTCATACCTATGAAAGGTCTTCAAGAAATTAATGACAAAGGAATACTACAAAAACATGGATTTCAACACTTCTAGTATGAAAATAAATGAATCACCTTTTTTGTTGGTCAGCTCACAGTAGCTGACAGAGAACTAACCTCTCCAACTGCCACCTACGTCTCAGCAGGAGGCTGACATGGACGGCCCAAGCCCTGAGTCTGGCCACTTGGATGTGGGATGCTGGTATTCCAACTGGAATCTCAACTGCCGGCCCAACTGAGCTTTTAGTGCCATGTTCCTTGTGTGTGTGCCTACTGAACTGATGACAGCAATGTCAGCATCCCATATCTATGCCAATCCGAGCCCTGTCTGCTCCACTGCTGATCCAACACCCTGCTGCTAACACACCTGGAAAAGCAACAGAGGATGACTCACGTCCACCTGCATGAGAGATGAGGAGGAAGTCCTGGTGTCCGTCTGGCCCAGGCCAACAGTGGTGGCCATTTAAGGAGTGAACCAGTGGGTGGAAGATCTTTCTCTGTCTCTCCCTCTCTGACTTTGAAATATAGAAAGATGAGGCCCCGGCGGCATGGCCTAGCGGCTAAAGTCCTCGCCTTCAATGCACCAGGATCCCATATGGGCACCGGTTCTAATCCCAGCAGCCCGCTTCCCATCCAGCTCCCTGCCTGTGGCCTGGGAAAGTAGTCAAGGATGGCCCAAAGCCTTGGGACCCTGCACCCGCGTGGGAGACCTGGAAGAGGTTCCTGGCTCCTCCTGGCTTTGGATTGGCACAACATCGGCCATTGCAGTCACTTGGGGAGTGAATCATCGGACGAAAGATCTTTCTGTCTCTCTTCCTCTCTGTATATCTGACTTTCCAATAAAAATAAAATAAATCTTTTAAAAAAATAAATCTTAAAAAAAAGAAATACAGAAAGAACGTTTACCATCTTCTCGGGGCTCAAGGGCTCATGGAAGCAGAAAGTCACCATGCTTTGGGCTGGGAAAAGAACTTTCCAAGCCAGCTGTTCAAGCAAGCTGTGCTCTTTCAATGAGACAACAGATGGAAGCTCACCAGCTCCCAAACCACACACACAGCAGGGCAGCCCCGGCGCAGCGACCAGACCACAAGTCCCAAGTCCCAGCCTGCCATTAATCCCTTCTTCTGGCCTGGTCTAAGGAAAGTGGGCAGAACAGATGACCAAAAGTGATCTTATAAACTTCCTTCGTTGAAATCATGAAACCTGGGGCTCAACAGTCTCCCCCAGCCCAGCAAGCCTGCTCTACCTCAGGACGTCTGCTGTCAAACCATCTAAAAGTGATTACTTCCTGAGGCAGAATCAAGAACTACACTACCACCCAACAGCAGAGCTAGCCTCCTGGTTCTCACCCAGAGACCCACCTGCCTGGCCAGAGGCTGGGAGCTAAGCAGGAGGATAGATACCGGGAGTCCAGAAATGGAGTCAGTGCAAGCCTGTGGCATGCCTCTGCCTGCAGCCCAGCAACCAGCGTCTGCCTCAAGTCTTGGTCTCTAGGCCCTGCCACTGGGCTCCTGCATCTTGGAACATCAGAGTGATAAGACTGTCTTCTGGGGGTGACTTGGTGGCAGAGCACGCTAATCCTCCCCCTGTGGGGTGCATATCCCTAAGGGCACCAGTTCACGTCCTGGTAGCTCCACTTCCCTTCCAGCTCCCTGTGGGAAGCCTGGGAAGGGCACTGGGATCCGGCACTACTTCAGAAACCGGAAGAAGCTCCTGGCTTCAGATCAGCCTAGCTCTGCCTGTTTCAGCCATTTACTTTCAAGTAAAATAAACACATTTTTTATTAAAATGTCTTGCCTCATGGCATTATGCAGCAGCACGCTAAGCCCCACCCCCCTGCCGTGCCAGCATCCATATGAGCACCGGTTGGAGTCCTGGCTGCTCGGCTTCTAATCTAGCTTCCTCGCTCACACCCCTGAGATGGCCACAGCAGCTGGCTCAAGCCTTTGCACCCCTGTTACCCACGTGGGAAGGCCTGGATGGAGTTCCAAGTACCTAGCTTCAGTGTGGCCCAGCCCCAGCTGCTACCGGCATTTGGGGAGTGCTTGGAAAGATCTCTCTTTCAATTGCTTGCAAATAAATATGTCTTCATGAAAGTAAAGAACCCCCTAATTCATGGGGGTCTCAGGAGCTTCAGGCTGGGGGGAGGTGCTGGGAGAGCCGGGTGGGAGAAGGGGTGTGGAAGCCACGCCCCTAGCCCTGACCTGCGACCTGTACATCTCTCCCCTGGGCAGCCTCTGAGGGATAGCTGATTAACATCCCTGTCTACCTTGCCCAGACTAAGCTCCAGATCACCTGGGGTCTCTCCTGCCATGGGGAGTGGCACACACACCAACAGGGTCCTCTCGTAGGCCCTGGCCTTGTCCCCAGCTCTGCAAGACCCACAGCTCAACTCCCAGAGATGAAGGAATCTGTCCCTACACACCCCTCCACACACAAACACCCTCCCAGCCAGCCCGCCCCACCCACACCTACCCACCCAGTCAACTTCACCCCCTCACCCCAGCCAGCCAACCCCACCCCCATACACAAAAACAGAATTCTGAAAACAGAATTCTCCCAGATGGCTGGGTGAGCCTTCCTTAAGGAGCCAAGCAGCAGCTGCAGGCCAAGAGCAGGCCAGGTGACTCTCCATCTGCTGAAACGCCCTCTCTCCCCGCTTCTCCACAGCAGTGTCAAAGCAAATCCAAAGGGAAAAACCAATCTACCAGTCTCAATGAGCGCCGAAGAAACATCTGTAGACCAGACTGCCAGAAAGCTGGCTGTGATGACAAGGACACTTTGACACTTAAGTCCTACATCAGGAGGACTAAATGGATAACTCTGGGGCTGGCGCTGTGGCTCAACAGGCTAATGCTGCACCTTGAAGCGCTGGGATTCCATGTGGACGCCAGTTCGAATCCCAACCGCTCCACTTCCCCTGGGAAAGCAGCAGAGGGCTGTCCAAGCTCTTGGACCCCTGCACCCATGTGGAAGACACAAGAGTTCCAGCTTCCTGGCTTCCGCCTGGCCCAGCATCAGCCACTACAGCCACTTGGGGAATGGATCAGTGAGTGGACTATCTCTCCTTCTCTCTAATAAATAAAATTTAAAAACACAAATAAACCTCACACGGGGATATCCTTAGGAGAGATACTGAACAGAAAAAGCAAAGCAAGAGTGAAAAGAAGTGTTAGTGAGAACAGAGAAAAATGGGAACTCCGTGTGCAGAGAGTTGGAATGAAAAATGCTACAACAACCATGAAAAACAGTACGAGAGCTTTTCAAAAAAGGAAAATAGAACTACCACCAACCCTGCCATTCTACTTCTAGCTACACTCAAAATAACTGAAAAGAGGAACATGAACAGATGGTGATACAGGCACAGCCATATCAGAATTCTGCATACTAGTCAAACACATGGGAACAACATAGGTGCCCATCAATGATGGATGGATGGATGGACGGTGGGGATGGATGGATGGACAGACTGTGGGGATGGATGGATGAATGGCAGGGATGGATGGACAGATGGTGGAGATGGATGGATGGATGGATGGATGGATGGTGGGGATGGATGGATGGACAGACTGACTGTGGTGATGGATGGACGGACGGTAGGGATGGATGGATGGATGGACGGTGGGGATGGACAGTAGGGATGGATGGACGGTGGGGATGGATGGATGGACGGCAGGGATGGATGGACAGATGGTGGAGATGGATGGATGGACAACATGCAACATACACAAGAGGATTTTCAGAAGTCCAAAGAAAAGGGATTTTTTAAATCAGTTGGAAAATTTGTGCACTCTACAGCTTTTTCATCACACTAATTGCCATGAGCTTGTGGAAGACTACACACATGTGATGGGTTATACAGCCTCCTAGGGCAGGAAGCCTCAGCCGACACTGCAGGACGTAGTGTCAAGCAGGAGAAGGTACCCAGGGAAGGAGCTCACTACAACAGCTCAATCAGCTGATGCTCCTCTGGCAAACGCAGGGATCCCATAAGAGTGCTGGTTCATGCCCCAGCTGTTCCACTTCCCACAGCTCCCTGCTTGTGGCCCGGGAAAGCAGTTGAGGACGGCCCAAAGCCTTGGGACCGGGCACCCGCGTGGGAGACTCAGAAGAGGCTCCTGGTTTCAGATCGGCTCAGCTCTGGCTATTGTAGCCATTTGGACAATGAGACAGCAGATGGAATCTCTCTCTCTGTCTCTCCTTCACTCTATAAATCTGCCTTTCCAATAGTAAGTTTAAAAAAAAAAGAAAGTGACATGGGGATGGACACTGCAATCCATCCCCATGAGAGTTCCCGGGGCCAGCCACGGTGATGATGATGGTGCCGTAAATGGTGGCCCACGGCCAGCCAGGATGCAGGTGGGAAGGGAGGAAGATGCAAGGCGTCTTTTCAGTGCTGTAAGATGAAAGAGTTCTGGAAATCATGGGTACTGATGCGTGCTGCAGCAGTGTGAGCGGACTTGGTGTCACTGAATCCCTTCAAAGCGCTCCGGCGGGGACAGGTCCTCGGCATAGCGGCTGAGAGGCAGCCCGTCCCACAGGGTCTGCACTGAGTCCTGACCCCACTTTCCAGGCAAGCTTCCTGCTCATGCACACCTAGAGGGTAACCCCAGGAATGGCAGACACCTGTCCACACATCATGTATCTGGTAAGGCATGAAAATCCAGGATTATCTTGGGAACCCCTAAAACCAAACAACAAAATCACAAAGTCAGATATACAGAGAAGAGGAGAGATGGAGAGGATGATCTTTGATCTGATGATTCACTCCCCAACCGGCTGCAAAAGCCAGAGCTGCGCTGATCCAAAGCCAGGAACCAGGAGCCTCTTCCAGGTCTCCCACAGGGGTGCAGGGTCCCAAGGCTTTGGGCCAACCTCCACTGCCTTCCCAGGCCACAAGCAGGGAGTTGGATGGGCCATGGGGCCACTGGGATTAGAACCAGCACCTGTATGGGATCCCAGCAAGTGCAAGGTGAGGGCTTTAGCCACTAGGCTACTGCACCAGGCCCTAGGCTCCTCTCTTGTCCCTGTGGGAACTGACTGCTCACTGCCCACAAGCGGTGTGACCAATAGTTCTGGCGCCAGACTGCCCAAACATAAGTCACCTTGGGTGACATGAGCTCCAGAACTTCGCCCAAGTCCTCCTCCAGGCCGCCCCATCTCTTTGTACAGTGCAGATAACCACCACCCCATTGGGTCACCACTGTTTTCAGAGGAAATAAACATGAAATGAGATAACAGGTGTATGCTGCTCAGCAAGGTGCCTGGCACGGGGTGAGAGCCCAGATAAATCACAGCCGATAATTTAAGGTTAATAAAGAGGCTATAATAATTAAGACTAGCGGAAACTAAGCGAAGGCTGAGTAACTGTATAGAACAAGTACCAACAGGAGGCAAAGGTCACAAGCAAACAAAAGCACCCACACCGCCCTGGAGGAGAGAAGGCGGGAGGGGAGCCCTGCACGCTGGCTGTGTAGCTGGGGGTGGCACCCACACTGCCCTGGAGGAGAGAAGGCGGGAGGGGAGCCCTGCACGCTGGCTGTGTAGCTGGGGGTGGCACCCACGCCACCCTGGAGGAGAGACCCTGATGGAATTCCAGGCTTCTGGCTTCAGCCTGGCGTCACCCTGACTACGGCAGCTTTGGGGGAGAGAATGGAGTATCTCTCTCGCCTCTCCTCTCTCCATCTTCCAGACAAGTCATTATATTTTATTTTACTTTATTTTATTTTATTTTATTTTAATGCTGGTTGAGTTCCAGCATCCCATGTGGAAGTATCAGGGTTCAAGTTCCAGCCATGCTCCCAGGTCCCACTTCCTCCTGTGTGGTACCCCATGGGAGGCAACAGACAACGGTTCAAGGACTTGTGTTCCTGTGTTATGGAAGAGACCGAGCCTGAGATCCTGGCTCTCGGCTTCTGGGTGGCCCTGCTCCCTCTGTGGAGGGCGCTGGAGCAATCAACCCATGGATGGAAACTCTACGGGTCTCTCAAAGAAATTTCTAAGAAAATATTTGAAACATCACAAGGTAAACAGCAGTAAGGACTGGCGTGTCTGGAGACAACAGCCACGTGCAGGGTACCAGGCCAGAAACTGTGCACACATCAGCTCATTCAATAATCACACAAACCCACAGGGTAAGTTTTACAGATGAAGGCAAAGCTAAACAGATGGTGTGGACATGTGAGTCCTATGACTTCAGAGAAGAGAAGCCTGCAAAGAACCATCTAGAAAGCCTGCGTGGAGCAAGAGGCTGGAGCGCATGGCCAGCAGTCTTGAGGACTGGATGAAGAAACGGACTCTTCTAGGTCACAAGGACTGGAAGGAACATTCAAACAGCTGTCAAGGGGCTGGCACAACAGCTCCACCGGCTTATCCTTCACCTGCCAGCATCCTATATGGTCATCGGTTCATGTCCCAGCTGCTCTACTTCCCATCCAGCTCCCTGCCTGTGGCCTGGGAAAGCAGTCGAGGATGGCCCAAAGCTTTGGGACCCTGCACCCACGTGGGAGACCTGGAGGAGGTTCCTGGCTCCTGGCTTTGGATCGGCTCATCTCCAGCCATTGGGGCCACTTGGGGAGCAAACCAGCAGATGGAAGATCTTTCTCTGTCTCTCCTAGCTCTACAGAGTGAGAGAAAGATCTTCCATCAACTGGTTCACTCAAAAAATAGCCACAACAGCTAGATCTGGGCCAGGCTGAACCCAGGGACCCAGAACTCCCTCTGGGTCTCCCACTTAGAAGGCAGGGGCCCAAGCACATAGGCCATCTCCTGAGGCCTCTCAAGGAGGCATTAGCATGGAGCTGGAGGGAAGTGGAATAGATGAGACTCGAACCAGCGCTCCCAGGAGGTACCGCTGTAGCAGGTGGTAGCTTACCCCATGCCCTGCAATGCTAGCCTCAGTACCATCTCCCTGCTGTGGCCTCAGTGCCTGCTGCCCAGTGCGCATTGCAGGTGGGCTCATGCCTGCGACGGGACTTTGAGGGACTTCTGCCCAGCCAGGCAATTATGGACAACACTCAAAACCCCAGGCTTCCTCCCAGGGCCCTGGAGGCTCACAGGGACATGCCTTCCTCCACCTTGGAGGACGCTGCACTGCCTGCTGCCAGTGTCCCCTCCACTCCACATACACATTCTGCACACTTGGGGGCTCTGGTGCTTGTGAGGGACCACCAAGCAAAAACCTCCCTGTTCTCACGACACCTCTCCTCAGAGTGCCTGGTTTCCCTGCTGGCCAGCATGTGCAGAGTGGCTAGTCATGCTTCCTGCACGGAGTACCCCTGCAGTGCTCAGCAGAGGCTCGGGGCCAACACGCTGCCACAGCAGTTACTCCATACGCCAGGATGCGGCCCACGTCCGAGTGCACGTTTGAGTGCTAAGTGCTCCCTCCTCTGCTCTCAACCCAATCCCTGCTGATGCGCTTGGGAAAGCCTGGGTGAAGGTCGAGGCCCTGCCTTTAGCCTGGCCCAAATTCCCAACAATATGGCTGTTTCGGGAGTGAACAAGTAAATGCAAGACTCTCACTTTCTCTGTTATTCCGCCTTTCAAATAACTATAGATAAATGTCATTTTTTAAAGCCCAGCTTTGTTATGCCTTGTACAGGTGTTTCTTGCGTGTGTGTGTGTGTCAGTGTTATCTGAGTTAGGAAGCTGCCTCAGGTCCCTTACTAGACCTGAGTCCCTCACTACAGACCTGGGGTATACAGACCATCAACAAAATGAATGAATGAATGAATGAAATAGAAGAACAAACTCCAACTACGGGCAAGGTGGGCATTTGGCCTGCAGGTTAAGATGCTCGTTAATACGCCTGTGTCTATCTCCAAGGGCCCAGATTTGATGCCCGCTTCCAGCTCCTGACCCCAGCTTCCTGCTAACACAGACCTTAGCAGGCAGCAGTGACGGCTCAGGGAGTAAAGGAGGCCCAGAGTGCGCACCTGGCTCACAGCAACAGCCTCAGCCCACCCTTCGGCACTGGGGGCACTTGGGGAATCAGTGAGCGGGTGGATGGGAACTTTATCAGCGTGTCTCTCAATTTTCTGGAAGTAAATCCCACTTATAATCTAATCACAAGAAAACCCTCATGCAATGTTCTCAGGCAGACAAAGGAGAGATGAAGGACTGGTGTTGTGGCCTAGTAAATTAAACCTGTGACCCTGGCATCCCATATAGGCGCTGGTTTGTGTCCCAGATGGTCCTGCTTCCCATCCAGCTCCCTGCTTGTGGCCTGGGAAAGCAGTGGAGGAAGGACCAAAGCCTTGGGACCCTGCACCCCTGTGGGAGACCCAGGACCCAGAAGAGGCTCCTGGATTCTGGCTTCGGATCAGCTCAGCTCCAGCCACAACAGCCACGTGGGGAGTGGACCAAGTGACAGATATTTCTCTCTGTCCCTCCTTTTCTCTGTTAACTCTGCCTTTCCAATAAAAATAAAATAAATCCTTTTTTAGAAGATTTATTGTTTTTATTGGAAAGTCAGATATGCAGAGAGGAGAGACAGAGAGGAAGATCTTTAATACAATGACTCACTCCCCAAGTGAGTGCAATGGTCAGTGCTGTGCCAATCCAAAGCCAGGAGCTTGGAAACTCCTCCAGCTCTCCCACGCAGGTCATGGTCCCAAGGCTTTGGGCCATCCTTGACTGCTTTCCCAGGCCACAAGCAGGGAGCTGGATGGGAAGTGGGGCACCGGGATTAGAACTGGTGCCCATATGGGATCCCGGCGTGTTCAAGGTGAGGACTTTAGCAGCTAGGCCACCATGCCGGGTCCAAAATAAATCTTTAAAAAAAAAATTTAGAAAGATGGAATTAAAAGCTAAGCTTATTTTGGTGCAAGAAAAAAATTTTGAAAACCATGCACAAGATCTGCCTAACGTGCATTTTCCTTGAACTTCAAAATGTTTCCATTTTTATTTCCTTACTGCGATTTACTTGACAGACAGTGGCTCTTCCATCCACTGCTTCACCCTGTAGATGGCCAAGCAGCCAAGGCTGACCGGACTAACAACACCAGAAGCCAAGAACCCAATCCAGGTCTCCCAGACAGGGAACCAAGCCAGTCACCTACTGCCACCACAGCTTGTCATGAACGGAAAGCTGCACCTGCCAGCGCGGCTGGATATCCTACCCAGGAACTGTGTCCCACATGGCACTTTCACTACTAGGCTATTTATTTGACTCACTCCCCAAATGTACGTGAAGGCTCCCAGTGGCTGACGCCGGGCTTGGGAGCTGGGAACCCTATCCAGTTACAGCCCACGGTGGGTGACAGCAAGCAGTCATGGGAGCCGTGATGGCTGCCCCACCACCACCCTGGGTCTGTGCGAGCAGGAAGCAGGAGCTGGCAGTGCAGTTGGCATGCAGCTGTCTTAACCGCCACGCTGCCCACCTGCCCCAGCCCAGACTGTCAGAGGTGGGTTCTGAAGTTCCTCCTAGCAAGGACTGGCTTGGTACGAGCTTCTCAGAGCCAGGGCCTCCACCCCCAAGCAGCCACATGTTGTGGAGTGAAGTGAGAGCCCATGTCCAGCAGATGCTTTCAACGCGGGGCTGTGCGAGTCGCCAATGGCCATGATAACGGCTGACTCATTTAGGTATAAACGGACAAGCTGGAGCCAGACACCTGGCACGCAGAGGGCACGGTGGAGCAGTAAGTGTCTGGCACCCCTCAGCTGATGGATTCTACAACACAATATCTCCCGCTTGCTGGTGAAGAAAATGGATCTACCCACACCACCAATATTCTGGAAAGAATTAATTCACTGCCCTTTGCAGGTACATTAATATCTTATGGGTTTTTTTTTTTTTAAAAAAAAAGGAATTAAAAGTCTCAAAACTTTGTCCAGCCAACAAGGAAACCACCAAACACCTCCCCAGCACCATGGAGCAACTGCAAGTTCAACTCCAGAAGGCTGTGGATGGCTGCCTTCAAAGGCAGTAACATTCTGATACTTATTTTAGAAGAGGAAAAGAATCAAGAAATAAAAATCAGTCCTTTTATTTTTCTTCCCCCACATATCTTAGTCTCGCCCATCTCTGCTATCTTGCTCTCTAAACCACATTCTCCTAAGAAACCTTCTGGAATGAAGGGCAGGATGGATGTGGGCAGAGCACGTACCTACGTGCACCTGTGGTCTTGGGTACAACTCGCAGAACGAAAAAGCACCAGGTGAGGATTTGAGTGGGAGGCCCAGGACACCTTCCCCAGAGCATCACCTGTGCCACGGGCGCCTGAGCCTAGCACTGCTGTGCCATCCATAAGGCAATTGGACATGCCTATGGAGTTGCCAGGATGGCACAATGCAGGCACAAGCCCTGTGCAGCTGGTGGGAGGAACTTTCTAAAATAAGGCCCAGAGGAAGGGAAAGTGGAATCAGAATAAAACCTTGACTAGTATTCTTCCTCTCCCTGCACAGCGGGCTTCACCTGTCACCCAGGCCCTGCAGGTGCCCACCAATGTGCCCGGGCACTCCCCAGGCAGACATCCCAGGCCCAGCAGCTCCTGACTTCCTGTGGCACTAAAGAGCCGCCTTACCCATCATCTATATCTCTGTTTTCTCTCCTGAATGGTGGAGGGGCAGGTGCTGGGTCTGGAGGCAGGGGTGAGGGTTCCAGCTCCTGACTGTAGCTATGCACCCATGCAGATGCTGGGAGGCAAGGGTGACGGCTCAGAACACATGGGAAACCTGGATGGAGGGATGGAGTTCCTGGCCCATGCCTGGCTGACAGTTCTCTCTCTAGCTGTCTGTCTCTGTCACTCAGACAAATCAGGGGGGAAAAAAAATCCTGAAAATAAACCAGAAAAGTCAAAATACCAACTTATTTTAAAAAGGAAAGCTACACAAAATCGGTAGCAATTCAGAACAGTTGAACTCTCAAAACCACCTGAGCAGTGCCCTTGGAGCATGTCCCAAGTCGGGAACCTGGGATGGGTGGGAGGCTGGGTGGGGCTTCTCCCTTTATCTCCCCCCCTTGCCCTAGATTTTCTAGATACAGAATAAATAATGTGGAAACAATGGTCTTACCCACCTTCCTGTGGCCCTTGACCCTTTGTACCCTAATCAACCATGTAAAGATTATTAAAATAAAACAATAATCTAATAAATAAATAAAATAAAAGGAGAGCTACTTGCTTGAAGCAAGCAGGAACTGTTGTTGTCAATATTAGCTTAGTTGTCATTATTTTATTTCTGTGTTCCTGGCTCCTGGCTTCAGATTGGCTCAGGCACGGCCATTGCAGCCACCTGGGGAGTGAACCAGCAGGTGGAAGATCTTTGTCTCTCCTTCTGTCTGTAAATTTGCTTTTGTAATAAAAATAAATAAATCTTTTTTTTAAAAAAATGAAACGAATAAACATAATTAAATCTAATACATAAACGGCACTGCTTTGTATGGCATGCTCTCTCAACAGACACACTGACTGACTTCTGGGAAGCTCGGACGATCCTTTGGCAACGCAGGCCTTCCCAGCAGAAGCCTCGGGCCCTTTGCCCTGCGGCCCAATTCCTTTGTTATCTGCGCTTCTTAAACCCCTTCTCGGTTACCCCACATATTAAAGATGGAGAATTTCTTATGATGAAGGGGGTGGAAGAGACAAAAACAAAACAAAAAACACACATCTCTTTCCCGGCTTTGGACAAGCGGCTGCCATGAAACTGCTGTTCAGGGGGCAGGGACCGACATGAGGAAGATCTGTGGACACCTGGTGGGCAGCAGGTGGCCACAGTGGCCTCTGGGGGCGCATACCCAGGATCCCTTCTCAAAGCTACCACATCAGGATGAAAAGGAAGCGAGCTCCCTGGCCCCATCCTCCTCCACTAACCCCTGAAGGGAAAAAAAGAGTGAGACCCACAGCAGGTCAGCAAAGCAGGAAATGAAGATGGCTACTGCCTAAACCGGCCAGGCCTGTCTAGAGCGGCCAGGGCTCCTCCCCACCTGTAAAGGATGCCCCACCAGTCCCTCTAGCCCCAGGTGCAAAGTCAAGCGGCTTTTCCAGTTCAGGCAATCCCACACCAGGGCCACAGTGGGATTGTTTTTGCCTACACCCAGGTCACTGGCCACCTCTGGGGCCACCTGCTCACCTGCCAGAGGCAGATCCTTGGCAAGGACAAGCTGGGCACTGGTCCCCTTCTGCCACAGGAATCCACCTTCCCCAAATGGGAACGAGCAACGAGAGTCGCACAGACCCCAACTTCCCAGTTCCACTTCCAGGCAGCCAGACACTTGCTAGCAGAGGGGCACAGGTCAGAGGGAGAGGACTGGGCATGGTGGCTCCAGAAGCTCCCTTCCCAGGCACCAGGGCCCCATCCATGGAGATGCATGGCCCCTGTCCACAGAGGCACATGGTCTGTCCATGAAAGCACACAACCTGTCCAAAGAGGCATCCAAGATCCATCCATGGAAGCACATGGCCCATCCATGAATGTGCACAGCCTGTCCATGCAGGCACACGGCCTATCCACAGAAGCATCCAGGACCCTGTCCACAGAGACACCGGGCCCCTGTCCACGGAGGCACTCGGGTACCTGTCCACGGAGGCATATGGCCTGTCCAGGGAAGTATCTGGGCCCCTGTCCACAGAAGCACCCAGGCCCCGTCCACAGAGGTGCATGGCCTGTCCACGGAGGCACCAGGCCTCGGTCCACCGAGGCACATGGCCTAACCACGGAGGCACCCAGCACCTGTCCACGGAGGTGCATGGTCTGTCCACGGAAGAACATGGCCTGTCCAAACAGGCACCAGGATCCCTATCTACAGAGCCTCCCAGGCCCCTGTCCACGGAGGTGCATGGCCTGTCCAAACAGGCGCACACCTGACCAAGGAGGCGCACTGCTTGTCTATAGAGGCACCCAGGACCCAATCCACGGAGGCGCAAGGCCTGTCCACAGAGGCGCATGACCTGTCTATGGAGGCACCAGGCCCCAGTCCACGGAAGCGCACGGCCTGTCCACGGAGGTAACCAGGCCCCTGTCCACGGAGGCGCACGGCCTCACCGTTCCAGGACAGCAGTCGCACGCCCTGCGCCCCACTGCAGCTGAGCCGAGCTGCGTTTCCCTCGCAGCAGGTCATCATGCGGGAGCTCGGGGCGGCCTCCACCTGTGGCAGACCCCGCTAGGCCCGGCAGGGGCGCCTCCCGGACCGGCATCGGTCCCGCGGAGAGGCCGCACGCGCGGCCAGGCCGGGCAGCCGGGAGGTGGCGTCGGCGCCCAGCGGGACGCGCGCACGGCCCCCCCCGAGCCAAGCCGGGCACCCCTGCCCTGTCCGCCGCCCGTCGCCCACCCGCACGCGGCGCCTTACCGAGACACTGCCCCACCGGGGTGCTGAACGGATTCCCCAGCAGGAACTCCATCTTGGCCCGGGCGCCCTGTCCACCGCCTGGGTGTCCGCCGTCCCCCAGCCGCGCTCCCGACCTGACTGACACTTGCCCCCGCTCCACCCCTCGGGAACGACAAGCGCCCGGCCTTCGGCCCCGCCCACCGTCGCGTTCTATTGGACAAGGGCTACGCAGCCCTCTTCCGATTGGCCGTTCCTCCTAAACTCGGCCAAGCTCCCACCCACACAGCGGCGTCCGATTGGGCGGAGAGCGCGCTAGGTCACTGGAGTCCCCGTCAGGCGTAGCGGCACCTCCCCTGGTCCGCCTCCCAAAGAGAGGCTTTACGTTTGGATTCGTCCGTCTGCAGCTCGAGCTGGAGAATCCTTACTATCATTGGATAAGGGATGAGTCAATCACTCAAATAGGGCAAGGAGAGGAGGCGGATCTAAAAAGATATCCGCCCATAGAAAGTGCTGATTGGATAAACGTTTGTTTTCTCTAAACCTGGTTGGTGTTGTTCTTCTGGAGGACTGATCACGTGATCCGTCAACTTTCACCCAGGATGTCTAGCGCTTAACTTCCCCTTAGCAACCGAGCGGCGCTTGTCTCCCCAGCAACCGGAGGACGCTTTCGCTGCGCTGTAGCTGGAGAAGGTGAGAGCGGGAGCCGCGGCTCTGAAGGACCGAGGGGCGCCTCTCCCGCCTACCTAGCCCTCCTGAGGCTGTCTTCTCGGGCTGCTGGTCTGGTTCTCATTTTTTTAAATTTAAATTTCCATTCAGTTTGAGAGGCAGAGACAAATAAACAGCTGCTGTCCAGGAGCCCAAAGCCCAAGGTTGGGCCAGGGCAGAGTCAGGAGCCAGGGACTCCATCTGCTTCCTATGTGGGGTGGTGGGATGCAGCTACCTGTCCCCGCCCAGACTCCCTGGGCTGTGCATCAGCAAGAACCTGGGCTCCGGAGCCAGCGTAGCTGGGACTGGACCCTACGCCCTCTGTGTGGAGATGCAGTGTCCCAGCCCCGCACCCACCCACAGCTCTGCCCATCTGTGCAGCCGAGCCACGGCGGACTTCCTGCCCAGAGGAGACACAGCCGTCAGACTGCCCGGGGATCCGTGCTGGGTGCTGCAGCCCTGCTGCAGGAGGGCGGGGCGGGGGGGCTTGTGTCCATCCAGAACAGCTGTGGCAATGATGGCCCCTAGAAGCCCGGGTCCGGTGCAGCCTTGATTAGGAAGAGAGCATTGAGAATGTGGATGGGAATTCTCTTAACTAGCTCCTGTTGGGGAAGGAGAGTTTGATCCTCCGCCTAAGGCAACCTCCCAGGGAGCTCGCGCATCCACTTCCGACCACCGCAGCCACCTCTTGCATTTCTCAGTATTGTAGCTGCAGTTACAAGTCCTCGCCTTGCACGCACAGTGATCCCATATGGGCGCTGGTTCTAATCCCAGCGGCCCTGCTTCCCATCCAGCTCCCTGCCTGTGGCCTGGGAAAGCAGTCGAGGACGGCCCAAAGCCTTGGGACCCTGCACCAGCATGGGAGACCCAGAAGAAGCTCCTGGCTCCTGGCTTCGGATTGGCTCAGCTCCAGCCGTTGCAGGCGCTTGGGGAGTGAATCCATTGGATGGAAGATCTTCCTCTCTGTCTCCTCCTCTCTGTATATCTGCCTTTCCAATAAAAATAAATAAATCTTTAAAAAAAAAAAAAGAGGAAAGGGGTGGGCCCAGGTGGTTCCAGAAAGGTCTAGAGATGCCCTGACCTGAGGGGCAACAGGCCAAGAGGCAGGAGTGGGTGACCTCACAGTGGAGACACTCCAACAGGGCCAGGAGCCAGGATTAAGTCACCATTAGCAATGCCTGCATGCCATATTGGAGTGGTGCTGTTTTGTTTTTTAAGATTCGCTTTAAAAACAAAGAGAGAACTTTCTATCTCTGGTTCCCCCATGGCCACAACAGCCAAAGCTGAGGCAGTCCAAAGCCAGGAGCTTCTTCTAGGTCTCCCATGCTGGTGCAGGGTCCCTAGGCTTTGGGCCGTCCTCCTCTGCTCTCCCGAGCCACAAGCAGGGAGCCAGTGGACCCTGCTATGGGACCTTGCTATGGGACAGTGCCAGCTCCTGGGGTGCTAGTTTGAGTCCCAGCTGCTCTGCCCATCCAGCTTCCTGGAAACAGCAGAAGTTGTTCCTAGGGTCTGGTCCCCTGCCATCCACGTGGGAGACCCAGACAGAGTGGCAGGCTCCTAGCATCAGCCTGGCCCCGCACTTGCTATTCGGTCATTTGGGGAGTGAACCAGTGAATGAAAGATACTGACTCTGTCCTCTCTGTCTTTGGAAGGGAAGAAAGAAAAGACACCCGGTGGGTGGAGGGACGCCTTAAGGGGAGACCTCAGACATCCCAAGACAAGGTCACATATGTCTCACAGGCAAGATGAGCCGGTTGTACCACTCCATTGAGCCATGCGTGATGGATGACGAGATGCTAAAGCTGGTGGTGAGCGAGCAGGGCCCCCGCGAGGAGGCCGGGCAGCTGGCCAAGCAGGAGGGCATCCTCTTCAAGGACGTCTTGTCCCTGCGGTTGGACTTCCAGAGTGCGTATCCCCTCTCCTTATCCCCTCCTGCTGCCCACCCTCCCACCGCAGTGGGAAGCAGAGGGGTGAGTAAGGGCAAGGCAGGAAGGACACCGACGCTAAGGGACAGCCTGGGATGGTAGTCCAGTCCCAGCAAGTGGGAATTGGGGCTGGGGACCATTAGCTCCTTACTGCCCTGTGTCCCGATGAGGTGTCTGCGGCAGCAGCCCCACCCCCCAAAAGTGAGATACCAGGGAGAGGCACAGGGAGGGGCAAGTGGAGGAAGAGGGGAGGAGCCTGACCCCATCCTGCCTGGTTGGTGTGCGGTGTGTGTTGCAGTGCGTGGTGTGCCGGTGCATGTTGCGCACGGGGCCCAGCAGAAACACCTGGCCCGATTCTCACACCTGCTCTGTCTGGGGACCTGCAGGCTCCAGAGACGAGCACAGGTGCAGAATGGCGGCCGTCTGAGGGAACTGGGGCACCTGTCGGCTCTCTCCCCATTTTACCCCAAGTCCGCAGGCCCGAATATTATAGGAATCTCATGTGTTTGTTTGCCAAGTACTGTTCCAGGAACCAGGAAACAACTTGACTGCGAGGAAAAATTTAAAAAGGGACCGAAACTTTGGCCCCATGGAACTGACACTCAGACAAGAGACACATTTAAGGGATAAAGAGCGGAGCTTAGGAAGCCCGTGTTGTGGCATAGTGAATAAAAACCGTCACCTGTGATGACGCCAGCATCCATGTGGACATCGGTTCTATACGTGATGGCTCCATTTCTTATCCAGCTCCCTGCTAGTGGCAGAACATGGACCAAGCTCCTTTACCCGTATGGGAGACCTGGATGGAGCTCCTGGCTCCTGGCTTTGGACAGCCATTTGGGGAGTGAATCAGCAGGTGGAAGACATCTCTCTAATTCTGTTTCAAATAAAGAAATAAATCTTAAAACAAAAAAAAAAAAGGGAGAGAGACAGAGAGGGGGTGGGGAGGGGAAGCTCCACGGTGCATGCTAAAGCTAGTATACTAGTACATGCTATGAAAATGGGGTGAGGGGCCCTGCACAGTAGCCTAGTGGCTGCAGTCCTATGCAAGGGGATCACATGTGAGCACCAGTTAATGTTGCTGCAGCTCCACTTCCCATCCAGCTCCCTGCTTGTGGCCTGGTAAAGCACTCAAGGACAGCCCAGAGCCTTGGGACCCTGCACCCGCGTGGGAGACCTGGAAGAAGCCCTGGGTTCCTGGCTTCAGATCGGCACAGCTCTGGCCTTTGCAGCCGCTTGGGGAGTGAATCAGCAGACAGAAGATTTTCCTCTCTGTATATCTGATTTTGCAATAAAAATAAATAAATCTTTTAAAAATATTTTAAAAAGAAAAATAAAATGGAATGAGGGGAGGGGCGTTATGTAGCATTTTGTTATAAAGCCAAGAGGCGGTAGGATTTGCTAGTTTTAGCCCAGGATAAATGAGAGATGTTTGATTTTTTTAATTTAATTTTATTTTATTTTATTTTTACTTTTAAAAAATACCATTTTTTAAGGCTTATTTATTTTTATTGCAAAGTCAGATATATAAGAGGAGGAGAGACAGAAAGGAAGATCTTCCATCCAATGATTCACTCCCCAGATGGCTGCAACAGCCAGTGCTGTGCTGATCCAAAGCCAGGAGCCAGGAACTTCCCCAGGGTCTCCCACACGGATGCAGGGTCCCCAGGCTTTGGGCCGTCCTCCACTGCTTTCCCAGGCCACAAGCACAGGGAATTGGAAGGGAAGTGGGGCACCAGGATTAAAACCGGTGTCCATATGTGATCCTAGAGTATGCAAGGTGAGGACCTCAGCCGCTAGCCCACCGCACCAGGCCCTATTATCATTCTGTGATAAAGTTCCATAGACCCTGGGATTTCCCCTCCCCTTCCCATAATCCCTCCCTCACCAAATTCCCCTATATTATTACTATAGCATAGCCCTTCATAAACAGTCACATGTTCATCATTGCGGGCATGGACAGTGGCAGAGTCCAGCATCCTATTGTCAAGATACAGCTAATAGTTTCATTAGTAGTCCATCTTTGATCTGGAAGTAGAGATGCACACTGCACTGTATCCTCACGTCTGGGCATGAGAGTCTCCATTACACAGTCACCACGCATCCCTCTTAAATGAAAAGCCACAATACAAAATCAGCAACAGGAAGAAGAATAAAAATTTGTAACACCATGAATTTCTCAAGAGGTTTTGATAGTTCAACAGTCCTAAATTGCTGTCAATCCTGTCACTTCAGTCGCAGTGAAATCTCTCCCGAAACCACTGGCTGCAGTGGACCAGCTTAGTGTCTCCGTCTGCCCAGATCTTCACTGCCAACGCTTGGTAGGATCAATGTGTTCTGTCCTCCGTCCTCTGCTGTGGTACCAGGCATCCTGTACAGGCTCCAATGGACTGCCATATCCTCCATGTGCATCTGGCTATGCTGTCCTCTGCTCTGTCTGAGCAACTGAGGAGGCCCAGCTCTGACACATGCATTCCATGGTCAGACCATGGAATCTGGAAATCTCTCCATAGATAGGATTCTGAGTCCAGCAGTTCAGTTAATAGGGAATGCCAAAGAAACCTCATCTGAGGCCATCCCAGACCGGATTCTTGTGTGTGTTTGCCAATACAGAGTCTGGCGCAGTCTATCACCCTAATCAGCCTACGCACACACTGGCAGTTGGAATTACTAGGTCAGTTCTGTCTCCAGCCCCGTGTTTTATGCAACCCAATGGGTGTTGGAGCCCAGCCCGATCCTGCCCACCACATACTTGGCCTTCATATAAACCAGTGGGAGCTGCAGCCTAGTCAGAGCGGCCCACAAAAATCCCCACCAGACCTGCCCCTGCCCTGGTTGCTGTGCTTGCCCGTATGTACAGCAGGTCTGGTCTGTTCCACGTCTCATTCAGCTCTTGTACATGTTGATGGGCATTGAAGCCCAGTTCGTTCCAACCAGCCCTACTATCCAGTCCACACTGGTGCCGGCAGGTGCCAGCATCTGTCTAAGACATGCTTGTGCCTGACAGAATTTGGCCCCTGTGCCAGCATCTGTCAGCTGATGCTGCGGCAAAGCCCAGTCAATCCACACCAGCACTGGCTTATGCATGTACCAGAAGGTACAGTCAGTCCAGTCTGGCTTTTCCCTAATCCAGCTCACATAAAGACCATCAGATGTTGTGGCCCTGCCCAGCCTGGTCTGCCCCCATCTCAGCTCTCATGCTCACCAGTGGGAGTGGTGGCGCAGCAGGGGGGCCCTCTCAGCCCCCTCACTAGGCCGTCTCCACCACCCTCTGTGTTTCACATGTGCTGGTTGGGTGCTGCGGCCCAGTCTGGCACAGCCTGCCTCACCTCGGCATATGCCAGTGGGTGCTGTAGCCTGGCCAGGCCAGGCCCACCCCCAATTCCAATTCACGCTGGTGGGGGCTACAGCCTAGCCCAGCCCTGCCAGCCTTAAGTCCCGGCCCTCATGTGGACTGGCTGGTATTGCACCCTGACCTGGCCTGGCCCACACTCTATTCTGGCACTAGGATTCACCAGTTGGTGATATGGACTGACCCAGCATGACCTGCTCCCATCCTGCACCAAATGTATGCCAGTGGGTACCATATTTTGGCCTGGTCTGGTCTGCTTTCCATCTTGGTCCTTGCATTCACCTGCAGGGAGCATGTCCCAACAGAGGAATTGATGTTTGATCTTTTTCTTTAACTTATTTAGTTTCATTTGAAATGCACAATTACAGAGAGATAGAAGGAGAAAGTGAATTTTCATCTACTGGTTCACTTCTCAAATGGACACAATGGCTAGGCCTGGCTGGTCCAAAGCCAGGAGCCTCCTCTTGTCTCCCACTTGGGCCGTCTTCTGCTGGTTTTCCCTAATGCATTAGCAGGGAGCTGGATCGCAAGTGCAGCTGGGAGTAGAACTGGTGCCGTAAGGGGTGCCAGTGCCGCAGGCAGTTAACCTGATACACCACAGGGTTTGGCTTTTTTTTTTTTTAAGATTTACTTACGTTTATTACAAAGTCAGATATACAGAGAGGAGGAAGTGTAGGCTGCAACCCCAGCCAGCCCCAGCACACAGGGCCAACTGGATTCAGCAGGGTGGCCGGTGGCTGGGTAGAGTCCCTGAAGTTGCTCAGGGGTCCCTGTGCTTGCTGTGGGGAGCAGTGGATGTCTCTGAATGAGTATTGGTGGTACTTTTTTTAAAAAAAAAAGCCTTCATTTCTGTATCATTTCTGTGTTTGTAATGAGCAGATTCCAATTTTGTTACATTTCAGGAATTGTTACAAAAGCTAATATAGAAATGGAGCCAGCACCTTGGAGTAGTAACATAAGCTTCTGCCTGTTGTGCCAGAATCCTGTGTGAGCACCAGTTCGAGTCCGATCTGCTCTACTTCTGATCCAGCTGTCTGCTGATGTGCCTGAGAAAGCAGCAGAGACTGGCCCAAGTGCGTGGGCCCCTGCACCTGCATGGGAGACATAGATGAAGCTCCAGGCTTCTGGCTTGGAATCAGCTCAGCTCTGGCTGTTGCAGCCACTTTGGGAGTGAAGCAGCAGATGCAAGGTTGATCTCCCTCCCTCCCCAATTCCTCCTTCCAAATAAAAATAACTAAATCTTATTTTTAGAAAAGCCAATAGAGAAGAAACCTGGGAAAAGGAATTTTTAAAATATATATATTTGTTTATTTGAAAGGCAGTTAAAGGGAGAGATCTCCCATCTGCTAGTTTTGTCCTCAAGTGGCTGCAAAACCAGGAACCAGAAACTCCATCCGGGTCTCTGGTGTGAGTCTCAGGGGCCCGAGCGCTTGGGCCATCTTCTGCTTTCCCAGGCGTGTTAGCAGGGAGCTGAACTAGAAGTGGAGCACTGCTATGAGATGCCAGGATCCCAGGTGGTGGCTTAACGTGGTGGCTTAACGTGCAGCCCCACCCCGTCCACTGGAATCTTGTGTGTCCTTTGTGGATTCTGATGTCCACGTTGCGGGCCACCTTCTGGCCACCATGGACACGCACCAACCCCAGCTGGCTCAGAAGGAAAAGGAAATGGACTGTGTGCCAGGAGGGTGGCCTCAGGTGGCCCAGGATGAAGGCACATCCGTGGGGCTCCCATGCAGGCAGGAGTGCCTCTGTCCTGGCTTACCACCTCTCCCCCTCCCCCAAGGCGTCCCAGTTTCCTGGGTAGCCCTTGGCCTAGAGCCCCAACCCTCCGCACCTGTCAGGTCCTCCTTTGACCGCCCCCCTCAGGTGTTTCCTAGCGGGTGCTCAGCCTCCATCCACCCACAGGTGGCACTTGCCTGCCTGGAAGAGCTGGGGGGGAAGGGGCAAAGCCAGGTCCCCGATGCCAGGCCCTGCCCCCTGCTCCTTGTAGACATCCTGCACATTGACAGCCTCTGGCAGTTCGAGAACCTGCGCAAGCTGCAGCTGGACAACAACATCATCGAAAGGATTGAGGGCCTGGAGAGCCTCGTGCACCTGGTCTGGCTGGGTAAGGAGGCCCGAGGTGCAGGACAGCTGCCAACATCCTCGCCAGCTGCCCTTGGCGAGCACGTGGGACCTTCACCTGCCAACCCAGCACGAGCCAGGAACGGGAGCAGGCTGCTGTCTCGCAAAAGGCGTGGGGCTCACTCTGTGCGAATGTATGGCCCTGCTCCCCACCTGGCCACACGGGGTGCTTGGAAGGGTGGGGGCGGCATGGCAGCTCAGATCCCTTTGCTTTCATCTTGACCAGAGTGGACGGGTAGCTGCTTGATGAGCCAGCCCGTGTGTGGGCTGCCAGAGCACTTCCTGTCTGCACCAGCACCCCCATCACACAGATGTGCAAACAGGTCATAAGACCTAAATGCAGCAGGAGCTTCGCAGCCCAGCTCTGTCCTCCCCCGACGTGGGCTTTCCTAGGAGTACCCCTATGTCTGGGGAGGGACTGGTGGACCCCCAGGAGTGAACCACAGCTCCTAGAGGGCCACCACAGGACCTGGAAGTAGCTGAGCTGGGACCCCAAAAGTGTTCTTCCACCCCTTGTCTCCCTATATATTGTCATTGCTGCAACTGTGGACAGCGGTGCCACGGGTGCCGCCAGCGATGGGCAGAAGCACTTGCAACTGTGCGGGAGGCTGAGGCGTGAGGGAATCTGGGGTACTGCAGCCACATCACAGCTGCAGCCACTAAGGCTGTGAAGCCGAGGACAGCCTGGCAGCCTTGCGGGCTCTGGCTGGCAGAAGCAGCCATAACCTCACCTCTCAGTTCAGGCAACTGCGCCTCTACAGGCTGACTCCTGGGCATGGTGGCCTGTGCCAACCATGGAGGCCTCCACATCCTCTCTCTCTCTCTCTCACTTGATCTTAGCCAAAAGACTGAGAAGCGATCTCTCTCTCTCTCTCTGTCAGGCAACCCAGACAAGACATTAGAATACCTTGTTTTTTTCTCTTTATTTTTTGATAAGATTTATTTCCTTTTTATTGGACGGGCAGATATTTACAGAGAGAGCTTCCATCTGCTGGTTCACTCACCAAATGCCAAAACGGCCCAAGCTGAGCCTACATGAGTCGAGGGCCTGGGTGGGAAGTGGGACCCGATGGCCTCGCCGAGACCAGCCCTCTCACCCCCATGTGTCACATGGCAGAAGGGGCAAGATGTGCCTAGCACCACTTCTGCACAACTGCCGTGGGCATCATCCCCCAGCGATGGGAACACACACACACACACACACCCCCAGAATGAGAAAGTGCCACAAAGCAGGCCTCCCCCAACCTGCTGTTGTTACACACTTAGCTGGGACACTAGATCTCACAGGAGCTGGTGAAGTCCCAGCTGCTCCACTTCCCATCCAGCTGCTTACTACTGCAGCTGGGAAAAGCAGACTTGAGCCCCTGCCATCCATGTGGGAGACCCAAATGAAGTTCCAGGCTCCTGAATCCAGCCTCAGTGGAGAGTGAACCAGTGGATGGAAGACCTCTCTCTCTCTCATCTCTAATTCTGCCTTTCAAATAAAAATAAATGAAACAAAGAATAATAATAATAATAACTAGAAGAACCAAGAAGCTATATGTATTTTTATAGATTTGTTTTTTATTTTTATTGCAAAGTCAGATATACAGAAAGGAAGAGATATAGAGGAAGATCTTCTGTCCAATGATTCACTCCCAAGTGACCTCAAATGGCCAGAGCTGAGCCAATCTGAAGCCAGGAACTTGCTCTGGGTCTCCCACGCGGGTGCAGGGTCCCAAGGCTTTGGGCCGTCCTCGACTGCTTTCCCAGGCCACAAGCAGAGAGCTAGATGGGAAGTGGGGCTGCTGGGATTAGAACCAGTGCCCATATTGAATCCCAGCGCATTCAAGGTGAGGACTTAAGCCACTAGGCCACTGCACCGGGCCCAGCTATAATTCTTTTAGCCCGGTGGGAAAGGGAATAGCATTTGGTAGGCTCTAATTCAGAGGCAGCTGTGCCAGCATCGCTCTCTGACACTGTGTTTGAGAGGGAAGGAGAGAGACAGAGCAAAGGAGGGGGCTTCCACCACTGACAGGCAGAGGAGGCCAGCAAAGGGGGGGTGAGACTGATCTCGCATTTGCCCACAACAAGCTGTCACTTCGGGCTGGCCGTGATGACTGTCGTATGGATTTCCAAGCTCAGCTTCCTGGTGTCCTGGTCAGGCGGCAGCAAGCCCGAGAGCTCATGTGAGGCTGGTTCCAAGATCCCAGGGGATGACCGAGGCCAGGGCTGCGCCAAGATACAAGTCAGGAAGTCAGCAGGAAGATAAATGTCAAAGACAGCTGGAGGAGTCAGGGCCCAGCCTCGCAGTTCAGACACCTGCAGCACACCCCAGCCTGCCTGGGTTTGATGCCAGGTCTGCCTCACGGTGCCAAGCTTCCTGCCAACGCTGGCTCTGCGAGGCAGTGGTGGGGGTTCAGCTAAGCTGGGCCTCTGCCAGCAGATGGAGAAGGCCGGGACCTGATCCTCCCGCCCTCAGCTCCCGTCTTCAACCTGGCCCCAACCCAGGCTCAAGTGTTGTGGGTATTCGAAGAGGAACCAGCAATGTAGGATCCCTTCTGGGTGTCTCTGATTGTCTTCCTCGAAGAAATAAACTGGTATTTATGACAACACATTCATTTTGGGGCTGGTGTTGTGGCCCAATGGGTTAAGCCGCCACCTGCACCCACTGGCATTCCATATCGCATTGCTGGTTCAAGTCTTGGCTGTTCTGCTTCCTTGCTCTTGGTTAATATGCCTGGCAAGGCAGTGGAAGATGACCCAAGGCCAACTGCTTGGGCCCCTACCACCCATGTGGGGAAACCCAGATGGAGTTCTAGGCTTCTGGCTTCAGCCTGGCCTGGCCCTAACCACTGTGGTCCTCTGTTCGAGATGTTTGTTTCTGTGTAAAATCCATGCTACTTTTGTCGTAATGTACATTTTTGGTGCGCTTGCTGGAGACCCCTGGTATGAGTGGATTTTTGACATTTCTTGGCCTGGAATAGCTGCCAGCGGAGACATCTGCAGCCCGGATCTGAACACTTGGCTCCAAGTCCTGGCATTCCTCCCCGCTGCAGCTTCCTGCGAACACGCGCCCTCGGGAGTAGCAGGGCCTGGCCCAACTGGCTGAACTCCTGCCACACACACGGGGTGGCCTGCATGCGGTCCCCGGCTCCTGACTTTGATCTGGCCCCAGCCCTTGACCATGGTGGGCATTTGGGTCATGTTCCAATGGAGGACAGCTCTCTCCCTGTTTTATCTGTGTGTCTCTCAAATAAATCAAATATAATAAACATTTAAAAAATAATTTGTTGGGCCTGGCACGATAGCGTAGTGGTTAAGGTCCTCGCCTTGCACGCCCGAGATCCCATATGGGTGTTCGTTCTAATTCTGGCAGCCCTGCTTCCCATCAAGCTCCATGCTTGTGGTCTGGGAAAGCAATCAAGGACAGCCCAAAGCTTTGGCACCCTGCACCTGCATGGGAGATCTGGAAGAAGCTCCTGGCTCCTGCCTTCAGATTAACTCAGCTCCAGCCGTTGCGGCTGCTTGGGGAGTGAATCATTGGACGGAAGATATTTCTCTCTGTCTCTCCTCCTCTTTGTATATCTGCCTTTCCAATAAAAATAAATCTTTAAAAAAAAAACTTTGTACCCTGATATTTGCATGTAACTCACTCACATCCTCCCATTTAAATTATTCCTGGATTGGGACCAGCACAATGGCATAGCAAACTAAGCCTCCGCCTGCAGAGCTGGCATCCCTAATAGGCACCAGTTCAAGGCCCAGCTGTTCCCTTCTCCTGTCTCCATAATAATGGGCCTGGGAAAGCGGCGGAGATGGCCCAAGTGCTTGGGCCCCTGAACCCACACTGGGAGACCCGGAGGAAGCTCCAGGCTTCTGGCTTTAACCGGCCTAGCTGCAGCCATTTTAGCTATTTGGGAAGTGAACCACCTGATGAAAGTGCCCTTTATCTCATTATCTCTCTCCCTGCCTCTTCCCCTCTCTCTGTAACTCTGCCTTTCAAATAAAATTAATTAAATCTATATTTAAAATTATATATGTTGAATCTATTACACTTCTATACAAATCTATTAAATATGCGTTTGAATTGTATATTAAATATTTTATATAAAATAAATTTTATATATCTGGAAATTAAGTATGTATATATCCCTGGGACCCAGCGCAATGGCTCAATTGGCTAAATCCTTGTCTTACAAGCACCAGGATCTCATACGGGCACTGCTTTGTGTCCCAACTGCTCCACTTCCCATCCAGCTCCCTGCTTGTGGCCTAGGAGGGCAGTCGAGAATGGCCCAAAGCCTTGGGACCCTGCACCCACATAGGAGGCCTGGAGGAAGTTCCTGCTCCTGGCTTTGGATCAGCTCAGCTCCGGTCGTTGCAGCCACTTGGGGAGTGAACCAAAAGATGGAAGATCTTTTTCACTATCTCTCTTTTTCTCTCTGTAAATCTGCCTTTCCAACAAAAATAAAAAATTTTAAATATATTTTGTTCCAAAAAAAACACATATTTTGTTCCTGGGTTACTTTCCATACCCAATCCAGTTAGGTAAGTGGGCTGCAGTCATAACATTCAATAAGCCTGTCAATGCTGAGCAGAGGGGAGGTGTGAGCCCTCCAACTGTGTGCCCTGCACGGTTTACGGGCTTCCTGTAGGCGTCCACACCTCAGCGCTCCCACCAAGCACAGACTGAGTGCTGCCCACGAGTGCAGCTCAGGGTGGAGGTGGGTCAGCAGGCGAGGCTTCCAGAAAACCCTAAGCTTCCGGGGGTGGGGTGGCGGTTGGAGGGCAAGGTGTGCTGCCATGGCATTGCGGCCAAGCACCCCTGACCAACCTTCTGTCGCCCACGCCCTCACAGCTCTCTTCCCTTCCCAGATCTATCCTTCAACAACATTGAGGTCATCGAGGGGCTGGACACCCTGGTGAACCTCGAGGACCTGAGCTTGTTCAACAACCGCATCTCCAGGATCGACTCCCTGGATGCACTGGCCAAGCTGCAGGTGCTGTCGCTGGGCAACAACCAGATCGACAACATGATGAACGTGAGTGGGCAGGCCACATGGGAATGTGCAAATACACAGGCTCACAGAGACACACCTGCAGGCTCACAGATTCACACGGACACACCCGCAGGCTCATAGGCTCACACCTGCAGACTCATAGGCTCACACCTGCAGGCTCACAGGGACACACCTGCAGGCTCACAGGGACACACCTGCAGGCTCACAGGGACATACCCACAGGCTCACAGGGACACACCTGCAGGCTCACAGGCTCACACCTGCAGGCTCACAGGCTCACACCTGCAGGCTCACGTGGACACACCTGCAGGCTCACAGGGACACACCCACAGGCTCACAGGGACACACCTGCAGGCTCATAGGCTCACACCTGAAGGCTCACAGGGACACACCCGCAGGCTCACAGGCTCACACCTGCAGGCTCACGTGGACATACCCACAGGCTCACAGGCTCACACCTGCAGGCTCACAGGTTCACACCTGAAGGCTCACAGGGACATACCTGCAGGCTCACAGGCTCACACCTGCAGGCTCACAGGGACACACCTGCAGGCTCACACACACACGGGCACTGTGTCGATTGTGGTGGGCTCTTTCACAGTGCAGGTGCAGCTTAGCGTTCTGTCTCTCCAAACCCTTTCCCCATGTGCTGGACATTCAATTCTGTCCACAGGGGGTTGTTTGGGTCACCACAGTTCCTGGAATTGGCCATTGCCACCTGCAGCAGCCACTGTGATGGCAGCAGCTTCATTGTTTCCTCCAAGTCTCAGGCTCCATTCCACCAAGTACTGGATACACTTGACCCTGTTGTCTGTGGAGACCAGGACATTCAAGCCTTGTTTCTTCCTCCAAGAGGGGAGGGTTTTGACCAGCCCCAGGTGACAAGAAGGCCATGTCCCGTTGGTGCCAGGGCTCCCCATGTCTGTGTGACACGGACACAGCTCACTTCTGGGAAAGGCTGGCAGCCCCTGCACCCCCCACAGCAGGTTCCCAGCAGGCCGGTGCTGAGACACCTGTTGCCTGAGGGTAAGGGCTTGCATGTCCAAGCTGACCCAGCGGGAACCTCCCCACATTGTGCCCAGCCATGCTCCAGCCTGGCCAGCAACCCCGAGAGCTACCCAGAATTCCTGTCTAACAGCCTGTGCTGCCAATCCCAGTTGGCTTAGGTGGACGGCCTGGCATGTAAGTCCGATACTGGTGGCAAGGCACTCTTGGCAGTTGCAGGTCTGCGACGGACCGGCTCGGCCGGGAGCAATCAGTCCGACAGGAACAGGACCCCGGGAACGGTGGGCAAGGATTCAGTGAGTGACAAACAGACACGACAACTCAAGGCAGTTGTATCTGAGTGTATTTTGCAAAAGCAAGGTATCAACTTATATACAATAGATTATTGCAAAGGGACATTTTCTTGCTTATTCATGTGGTTACATTTCTGCAAACAATTATTCCAGGGAGGTAAGCGGGTCTGACGAAAAAAGATTATTCTCTAATAGCCTGGTGACAGACTGCATTTGCTGTTTCTTGTGGACACAGTTTGGCACTAGCTACAGTTTTAATCATTAAGCAGTTAGCTCTCATTGTGTTTTGTGCCTTACATTGGTTTTAATATTAACTTGTCTATTTTTCTTAGCTTTTCTTCCTGTATGGCTTTTTAAGCTATAGATTTCTACTATAATCTTCTTTTTTAAAATTTCTCAAAAATAGTTCCAGGTAGGTTTATTAAAGCTAGTGACGTAATAGTTTTTATCCTATACTGCTTGCTGTCCTTGTCCAGTCTCCTGTCAGAAGGCTTCATAGAACTATAAAGGAACATTGAGCCTTTGCCGCACATAAACAATATTATTCCAGCCATAAAGATAAGAGTAAAGAGAGTACAGCCAGGAATGCCAAGACCACTAGAGATGCAGCCGAATCCAGGAGGCATCCTTCCTTGAAGCTTCCGCCTCGGCCTGGCGATTTCTCACGCAGGCACCACCGGAGGTGGCGTGACACAGGTCCACATGGGAGCCATCATTCCTGTGCAGCATCCCCCCTCGTACCTCCTCACCCCTGTGATGGCTGGGGAGACCCAGCACTGAGCGAGGAGATGGCTGGGGGCGGTACTCGTGGAGTGGGCATTGCTGCTTTGTAGTTGTTCTGAGCACTCAGTATGTAGGGAGGCCAGCGCATGTGGGTGAGGGTCTTGGTTTCTTGTCCTCTGTACAGTGGAGACTGACGGAGCTTAGACCCTTGTCTCCTGAGGGCCGGGAAGACCTGGGTAGCAGGGGGTGTGGTGGGAGCTGAGGTGATCGCCCCACTGGCACCCTTGGCCTTGGCTGTTGTCTTTCCCTGACCCTGGCCAGGGCTTGGGCAGGAAGCAATCCCGGCACTCTTTCCCAGTAAGAAGCAGGGTCTGTCAGTACTTCCAGAGCTGAGGAGGGAGGAGGCCCCAGGGAGGAGCTGCCGGGCCAGCCAGCCCAGGCTGTTGTAGACATCTGGGGAGTGAATTAATGAGTGAGTGAAGGTCTCTCTCTTTCTCTGTCTCTCTGTGTCTTTGCCTTTCAAATAAGTAAGAAGAAAAGCAACCAATTCTTGGCCTTTTGGCTAAAAACTAGTACCTGTTCTCATCAGTTTAGCAATAAGAGAAGTAGTAAAACCATTTAAATCTATTCATTTTAAAAGAAAAAAACAGGGCCTGGCATGGTGGCCTAGCGGCTAAAGTCCTCGCCTTGAATGCACTAGGATCCCATATGGGTGCTGGTTCTAATCCCAGCAGCTCCACTTCCCATCCAGCTCCCTGCTTGTGGTCTGGGAAAGCAATCAAGGATGGCCCAAAGCCTTGTGACTCTGCACCTGCATGGGAGACCCTGAAGACACTTCTGGCTCCTGGCTTCAGATTGGCTCAGCTCCAGTCGTTGCGGCTGCTTAGGGAGTGAACCATCGGACGGAAGATCTTTCTCTCTGTCTCTCCTCCTCTTTGTGTATCTGACTTTCCAAAAAAATATATATATATATTTTTTAAAAATAAAAATTTAAGTTTTTAAAAAAAGATTTATTTATTTTTATAGCAAAGTAAGATATACAGAGAGGAGAGACAGAGAGGAAGATCTTCCGTCTGATGGTTCACTCCCCAAATGGTTACAATGGCCAGAGCTGAGCCAATCTGAAGCTAGGAGCCAGGAGCTTCTTCCGGGTCTCCCATGCGGGTGCAGAGTCCCAAGGCCTTTGGCTGTCCTTGACTGCCTTCCCAGGCCACAAACAGGGAGCTGGATGGGAAGCAGGGCTGCCAGGATTAGAACCGGCGACCATATTGGATCCCAGTGCGTACAAGGCGAGGACTTTAAACACTACGCTATCATGCTGGGCCAAAAAAAACTTTAAAATTTTTAAAAAATATATTTATTTGAACGGGAGAGGGGAGGTGATGGAAAGGGAGGTCTTCCATCTGCTGGAAGTGGAGTCTGTAACTCCACCTAAGCATCCCAATCCCTTGGGCCATCCTCTGCTGCTTTCCCAGGTGCATTAGCAGGCAGTTAGATGGGAAGTGGTGTAACTGGGATTCAATCCTGTGCCCATATTGGACACCTACACTGCAGGCAGAGGCTTAACATAGCATGCCATCGTGCCAAGCCCACAGGAGATCTCTTCATTAGACCTTAGCGTGCCCGTGGTTCCCATTGTCCTTGGAGGAAACTGACCACAGCCTGCGTGATCTCTCGTGACTCAGCCCCTGGCCTTGCCCCATGGCAGATCCAGGTCTCCCCCATCCTGGCTGAATTCTTCCTGCCGTCCACACTGAGTTCCTGTCCTGGTGACCCCTCCTCTCACTGGTGGGGACTGTCAGTCCTGAGTTGTTTTGTTTTTCAAGGTTGATTTATTTTTATTAGAAAGGCAGATTTATAGGGAGAAGGAGAGACAAAGATCTTCCATCCACTGGTTCACTCCCCAAATGGCCGCAACAGCCCAAGATGACCCTATATTAAAGCCTGGAGCCTGGAGATTCTTTCAGGTCTCCCACCCGGGTGCAGGGTCCCAAAGCTTTGGGCCGTCCTCTACTGTTTTCCCAGGCCACAGGCAGAGAGCTGGATCGTGGAGCAGCCACGATATGAACCAGCATGCACAAGGGATCCCAGCTCATGCAAGGCGAGGGCCCTGTCAATGTGGTTTTTAGCTTTCTCTGCCCACCTTCCTCCCCTAACTCCCACCCCAGCAGGGTGTCCTCCTGGTGGGCGGGTCACAGGTGGCTGCTCATGGAGCACCATTTGGTGAGAGACATAGAACATTCATGAAGCTTCACGGTTGCAAAGAACACCCTGCTCCAAGGGCTCACGGATGCAGGCAGCGGGGGGCAACAGCCACAAGCCCTAAGGACCCGCCCCTCGTGGGGAGACGTCGCTCACAGCTTAGTCCTCTGCGGCTCTCTTAGCGACACCCCTAAGCCCACAGTAACCCTGACAGCCCCACACCCCATCTCCGAGGCCTGAGAGTGCCTGCCCAAGGCAGGTGTGTGTGTTGGAGGGTTCCAGGTATGTGGCAGCCGCAACACGGGGTCCCTCCCCTCCATACTCCACATGCAGCTCCTCTACCTGCGGAGGTTCAAGTGCCTGCGGACACTCAGCCTGGCCGGGAACCCGGTGGCTGAAGCGGAAGACTACAAGATGTTCACCTACGCCTACCTGCCCGACCTCGTGTACCTGGACTTCCGCCGCATCGACGACCACATGGCACGTGCCTCCTCCCCCAGCCCCGCCCCGGCCCCGGCCCTGGGGGCCCAGCGCCAGGCCACTCTCTGGGCATCCTGGGCCCGGCCCCGGCGCCAGGCCACTCTCTGGGCATCGTCGCGAGGTGCAGCGCGGCCCTGCAGCCCGTAGTCTGGTTCACTTAGGGGAAGCAGGGGAAGAGGGATCAGCCGGAAGCCAGGCTTACCTTCTGCCCAACCCCTATCCCCGCTGTTGTTAGGCGCTTATTAAACCAGGCCCATGGCGTGGACCTGGCCCCAAGGCAGGACCCCAGGGAAGCGGCTGGCCCGCCCAGTGGGGTGACTCTCCCAGCAGAATCTCCCAGCCCTTGGTGGCCACAGCCCAGGGCTCCCTCCGTGGGTAGGGTTTTCCCAACTGCCCTTTCCCCCTGCCACCGTGACCACCCCTTTTCCTCAGCTGCACGTTGTGATCTGGGGTGGAGAAAGAAGAGAAAGATCTGGTCCCATTTGCGAGGCCTTGGGGGCGGGACCCGGGATGGGGACACACACACACACGCACATGCCTGCACATGCACATACATGCACACGCACGTACACATGCGCGCGGGTGCACAATTGCGCACGCACGTGCACGCACACCGCGTGCGTGGCCACTGGGTGCTGCGGGAGGCTGATACCTCTCCGTGGAGGCACACACAGAGATGTGGTGACGTCAGACGGTCCTCCTCCGTCTGCGAGCTCTTCTTCTCACAGGACCTGAGGCCAAGGCAGTGTTATTTATTTATTCCTCTGAAAGGCAGAGAGACACAGAGAGAAATCTTGCAAACTTAGAAGTGTTTTTGCTCCCCTGAATGGCCACAACAGCCAAGGCTGGGCCAGGCTGAAGCCAGGAGCCTGGAGCTCCATCCAGGTCTCCCATATGGATGCAGGGACCCCAGCACTTGAACCATCTGCTGCCGCTTTCGCAAGCACATTAGCAGGAAGCTGGATGGGAAGTGGGCAGCTGAGACTTAAACTGAAGCCCACCAGGTGGGATGTCGGCATTTCAGGCAGCCGACAGAGGCAGCATCGTGGGCAAGTTATCTGGGACTCTCACATCCCATATCAGAGTCCCAGCTGAGGCTCCACCTCCAAGGACTTAGGATGCTGTAGCATAGTATGGTCTGTAGTTGTGGGCTTCACTGCCCTGGAAACAAACGAAGGTTCCTCTCCCGAGTCAGGCCTTCGCCTGGAGTCAGAACCTTGCACCACGCAGGGGCACCTGCACCACTCCCACCCCACCATCCACAAGGATCTTTGCCCTGGAGCCCGTCGCAGCCCATCCAAGAGCTGGGATGGGGTGCAGTGGGGGCGGGGAAGACAGCTGGCCCTTGCCGTTGGTTAACCAAGACCCCAAAGACAGGCCCCTAAAGGGCCTTCCCGGCTCTTTCATCCCCTCTTGCGCCAGAATGCATATCAGAGGGGATGAGCCCTTCTTCCCAGGCCCTTGCAGCCTCAGAAAGGGACTTGGCCAACCCCTACCAATCACACTGCCGGGACGGGGGGGGGGGGGGGGGGGCCCTGCATGACCACCCCCTGGGGACAGGGTGGGGTGGGGGGAAGAGGAATCAGTGAGCCCTGGTAACGCCGCCCCTGCCTTCCCGGTCAGAGAGAGCTGGCGGAGGCCAAGCACCAGTACAGCATTGCCGAGCTCAAGCACCGTGAGAACCTGGCACAGGCCCGGCTGGAAGCCGAGCAGGCGCAGCGCGAGGAGCTGGAGACACACAAGGTGGGTCCCTGTCCGCAGGGACCCCGGGGTGGGGGTGGGGGTGTCCCAGCAGCCACAGTGCCTCCCAGCACATGGCAGCTCCCTCTGCTGCACCCCTGGCCCTGCCTGCTCCCTGGCACCCTGACCCTCAGCGCTCCCTCTAGGGGCAAGGGGCGGGATGGGAGGGCTGCAGAGGTGGTGCTGCATGCTGTCACCACAGGGTGATAGAATAGCTCCTGCCCGTGCATGGCCCCCCTGCCCCTCACCCCAGGAACAGTCCCAAGTTCAGCCTGGCCCTGCCCCCTTGCTGACCAACCTCCCTCCCACCGAGCCCCGCCCCTCCAGGCAGCCAGTTCCTACCACCTGGGAGGTTGCAGCTCTGAGAATTCAAGTGTCAGCCTTGACTGCCGGCCCTGACCCGGGAACCTTCTTTCCAAAGCCTTACATAGGCCTGCGGTGGCAGCATCCCCTATGGGTGTGGTTCCAGTTCCAGCTGCTCCACTTCCCATCCTGCACCCTGCTGATGCGCCTGGGAAAGCAGCAGAGGATGCCTTGATTCCGACCCTGCACCCCCCAACCTCCAAGGGCGGAAAAAACCCAAGGGCAACTTCCCCAGCAGCGGCACCGCTGTCCCCTCCCTGGGGCCCTGACACCAAGGTCACCATGCCACCTCCATGTGTCTGCCTGCAGGCAGCCTTCGTGGAGCACCTCAATGACTCCTTCCTGTTCGACAGCATGTACGCTGAGGACGTGGAAGGCAACAAGCTGTCCTACCTGCCCGGTGTTGGGGAGCTGCTTGAGACATATCCTTGCCCAGGCTGTCCCCGCCACCTATGCTGGAGCCTGTTAGGGAGCACCTGCTTCCCGGCCGGCTCTAGGCCTTGGCTACATCATCTCGTGACACCCTGGCTGAGTGGAGGCCCCCTTTCTGGGAGTAATGGTAGCCAGCCTGCAGGACGCACAGTCTGCCGGGCTCCAAGGAGGAGATGTGGCGGGGGGACACCCTTGAGGGAGCTGGGGTAGCCTGGCACAGGTGGGGTTCCCGAGCCGGATTTTCAGTGGCAAGGTAGATGTTATGATGCCCCACGTTACCAGCCACAAAAGCCAGGGCTGGTCCAGGCCTGTGTTAGAAGTCTGGCATTTTTTCTGGGTCTCACATGTGAGTTCAGGGACCCAAGCACACTGGCCCATGCTGCTTTTCAAGGTGCATTGACAGGGAGCTAGATGGGAAGTGGAGCAGCTGGGACTTGAACCAGTGCCCTGTATGGAATGCCAGTACTTCAGATTGTAGTTTTTTCTTTCTCTCTCTTCCTCCCTCTCTCCCTTCCTTCCTCTTTTCTTCCTTCCTTCCTTTCTTCCTTTCTTCTTTTTTTTTCCAAGCTGCTAACATTAACTCAAAGGTGAGGAAATCACAGACATACGTGGATCACATTGGGGACCACGTGGGCAGCAAGAGGAGAGGTGTGAGACAGAACATGTTCCTGCTTTCATCTGGTGTCCACGTCCTTGCTTTGCCGCCTTCTGCTCTGCCCCAGGGCCTCTTCCCATGGTCCCCAGCTCTGTGTCCCAGCAGAGTCCCAGGAGTTGGGGCCCGGGGCCCAACCCACTACACTCTGAACGCTAGCCTCCAGCCCTTCCTCTGTCAGCTGAAAACCTGGATTCAAGTCCTGCAGGCATGGCTCTGCATAGCAAGCCCTGGCTGGTAGCAGACCACCCACCCCCACCCTCATCAGCCCCAAGCCTCCTTAATGGGCTTTTCACCTACAAGGACAAGTTCGTCATTATCTGCATGAACATTTTCGAGTACGGCCTAAAGCAGCAGGAGAAGCGGAAGGTGGAATTGGACACCTTCACCGAGTGCGTCAAGGAGGCCATCTGGGATAACCAGCAACAGGGCAGGCTCCGCATCGCCCAGTTCGAGGAGAAGCATCTGCTGGTAGGGTTCCCGCCCCTCCCCTTCTGACCACACCCCAACCACAGCATGGCCATCCATCGCCGGCAGCGACCATCAGCCCTGGCGCAGGGGAGATGGGGACAGTGACTCCTCCTGCCTCCTGTCCTCCCCTCGTTCACTGGCCATCCAGGACCTGATGCCCAAGCTTGGCTGGATGGGTCTTCCTGCCACCTGTTAAGGGAGGAGCTGAAAGTGAGTGCAGAAGGTGCTGCCAGCCTTGGTGGGTGAGGGATGTCCCAGAACTGGAGTCCAGCCCCACAGCCCACTCTCGGGTGCGGTGGGGCCAAGTAGGCGATGGGCAGGGCCCTGATGGAATTTACCTTTGTAGTTAGCATGGCTTTTTGTTTATTTTCTTTAATGAAAAGATTTATTGATTGACTTCAAAGTCACAGTGAGAGGGAGAGAGAAACGTCTTCCATCCGCTGGTTCACTCTCCAAATGGCCACAATAGTCAAGACAGGAGGAGCAACTTTCTTTGAACCAGTGGGTGAATAAGATGGACAGAGAGAGGGAAAGGGGAGGGAAGACAGGTACACCAGAGGCCAGCACAGCCCACTGTACTCAGCCCTAGGTGTGAGGCACCGACGCGAATGTTCATCAGTGCTGGGAGCTAGAACGACAGAAGAGGGGTTGGCATGGTGGCTCAACAGGCTAATCCTCTACCTGCAGCGCCATCGGCCACAATGGGCACGGGTTTGTGTCCCAGCCGCTACACTCACTTCCTATCCAGCTCCCCACTTAGGATCTGGGAAAGCAGCAGAGCAGGGCTCAATCTTCCCAGCCCCAAACCCTGCCCCAAACCCTGTGGATGATTTTGAGGCAAAGATACTTAACAGCCATGGATGCAGGAAGCTTCTCTTTTAAAAAGATTTATTTATTTTTATTGCAAAGTCAGATATACAGAGAGGAGGAGAGACAGAGAGGAAGATCATCCGTCCAAAGATTACTCCCCAAGTGAGCACAACGGCCGGTGCTGCACCGATCCAAAGCCAGGAGCCTAGATCCTCTTCCGGGACCACGCAGGTGCAGGGTCCCAAAGCTATGGGCCATCCTCAAGTGCTTTCCCAGGCCACAGGCAGAGAGCTGGATGGGAAGTGGAGCTGCCGGGATTAGAACTGGCACCCATATGGAATCCCAGTGTTTAAGGCGAGGACTTTAGCCGCGAGGCCATGACACCACCCCCGCTTTTTTAACCTGAAAACAACTGAAAGTCCCGTGACAGCAAGTGTGCCCTTTTCCCTCCAGACCCACCCTGCTGTGCCCAGCAATGAGAGCTGTGGCTTCGGGCCCCCACCCGTCTCTGCCTGTCCCTTCCACAGCATGGTCCGCCCCGGCTTCACCTGCACTCTTCTACCATTTTCACCACGCACGGCTCTTTGTGTAATTCAACATCGGAGCTTCCAGCCCTAACGCAGCCACTTCTGGCACTGTGGTCTCAGAGCCAAGTATCCAGGCTGTGAGAGGGAAATTTCTGGGGCCAGCGTTGTGGGGGTGCAGGTGAAGCTGCCACTTGCAATGCCAGCATTCCGTGTGCACGCTGGTGCATGTCCTGGCTGCTCCACGTCCCACCCAGCTCCCTGCTGATGCACCTGGAAAGGTACTGAGTGCCCTATACCCACCTGCAGCCCCCACCTCCCTCTGAAACTTCAGCACCTGCACCATGGCCAGTAACTCTTTTTTTTTTTTTTTTTTTTTTTAAAGATTTATTTTATTTTTATTACAAAGTCAGATATACAGAGAAGAGAGACAGAGAGGAAGATCTTCCATCCACTGGTTCACTTCCCAAGTAGCTGCAACGGCCGGAGCTGAGCCGATCTGAGGCCAGGAGCAAGGAGCTCCCCCAGGGTCTCCCACGCGGGTGCAGGGTCCAAAGGCTTTGGGCCGTCCTCCACTGCTTTCCCAGGGCACAAGCAGGGAGCTGGATGGGAAGTGGAGCTGCTGGGATTAGAGCCAGCACCCATATGGGATCCCGGCAAGTTCAAGGCGAGGACTTTTAGCCGCTAGGCCACAGTGCCGGGCCCAGGGCCAGTAGCTCTTAATTTAACAGGGTTATTTACGAAGATTTATTTGTTGGAAAAAAATGAGGTTATAGAGAAGGGAGGAGTGAGAGAGATCTCTACCTATTGGTTCACACTCTACAACATCTGGGGCTGGACCAGACCTAAGCCAGGAGCCAGGAGCTTCTTCTGGGTCTTTCACATGGGTGCAGGGGCCAAAATACTTGGATCATCTTCTGTTGCTTTCCCCGGAGCATTAGGAGGGAACTGGGTTATAAGTGGAGCAGCTGGGACTCGAACCGACACCCATACAGGATGCCAGCACTACAGGCAGGGGCTTAGCACACTATGCCACCACACTGGCCCCAAGGAGAAGTTTCTTTGTACAAGCTCAGAGAGCCAGGCAGCAGACAGCAGAGCGGAGACTTGACCTTGGTGTCTAAGGTCTTCCCCCTGGGCCGGGAAGTGAGCGCAAGCTGTGGCTGTGGTTCCCAGAGCGTGAGCAGCATCCGGGAGGAGTCAGAGCTGCCCAACGTGGAGAGGAAGATCGCAGAGTGCAGCCAGGACATCGCCGAGCTGTCCAACTGGCTCATGACCCTGGAGATGCAGCTGGTGGAGCAGCTGGAGGTGAGGCCCTGCCCCCACCCCCCAAATTGGGCACCTGCCCAGCAGCTCACAGTGCTTGCTTTGTATCCATGTTAATGATCGTGATGCAAAGTGAAGCTCCTCCCCACTCCCTGTCATGCTCTTTCCCTGGCCTGGTACTGGGCTGTTGGGAAAAGGATTTCTGACCTGATTCCAGGAACTGTCTCCGCACATCCTCCAACCCCCAGCCATCCTCCCCGACTCCCCAACTTGCTGACCAAAGGCCACCCATGTAGGGGTGATGTGAGGCATTTACCACTTAAGGCTGTCAGTGGAATTGTATTTTTTAAAAGATTTATTTATTTTTACTGGAAAGGCAGACTTATAAAGAGGAGGAGAGACAGAGTAGAAGATCTTCCATTCCCCAAGTGGCTGCAACAGCCAGAGCTGAGCTAATCTGAAATGAGGAGCCAGAAGTCTCTTCTGGGTCTCCCACGTGGGGGCAGGGTCCCAAGGCTTTGGGCCGTCTTCAACTGCTTCCCCAGGCCACAGGCAGGGAGCCGGATGGGAAGTGGAGCAGTCAGGACACGAACTGGCTCCCAGATGAGATGACGACACTACAGTCAGTGGCTTTACCCGCTGCAGCATGGGTGCCACTGAGGAGCCCGGAGGGATGGGTGAGCCCTGTGAGTGTGTGCTGGTGGTGGGGTGAGCAAGGCTGGGACAGGTGGTCCTGGCAGAGGACGACAGCATTAAACTATGGGGAGGTGAGGTGGTGCAGGGACCGGGGAGCAGCAGGGCTCCAGTAAGGGGGAGCGCAGGGACGGTCACAGCCGGTGGCCTCAGCCCTGAAGCAGCGGCTGGCGTCTCAAGTCTCCACGATAACCGGTGGCCATGTTCTTTACCTTCCCCAGGAGACCATAAACATGTTTGAAAGGAACATCATGGACCTGGTGGGACTCTTCATTGAGAACGTCCAAAGTCTATATCCTGCTGTCCTGGGAGCTGGTGGGCACTGAGGGGGTAACTGCTAAAGCTCCTGGCAACCTAAGCGAGGGAGGGTGCAGATAGCTGGGTGCCCTGGCAGGGGCCTGTGCTCTCTCTTCTCTGCCAGTGTCCTAAGCCCTGGGGTTTTAGTGGGAGACTCAGTACTGCCCACTGAATAACCTAAACCCTCCCACCCAGTCCCCTAGGCCCCTCCCACCTGGTCCCCTGCCCCCTACCCAGTGCCTAGGCCCCGCCCACCTGGTGCCTAGGCCCCTCCCACCCAGTCCCTTGCCCCTCCCGCCCAGTGCCCTAGGCCCCTCCCACCCAGTCCCCCTGCCTCTCCCACCAGGTGCCCAGTGTCCACCTGTGGCCTTACAGAGCCCTAAAACCACCTTCACAGGAAGAGGATCTGGGGCATCCGTGTGGGGACCCCGCTGATGGCAGTTGAGTGCTGCCCCTCACACCGTCCTCACGTGGGTATCAGAGCAGCTAGAAGGCCCCAGAGCTTGGGACCTGAGGCCTACCTCACGGCCGGCTGCTGAGACCGGTAGTAGGATAAGGGGAGTGGTGGACTGGAGGGCCAGGGCAGGGCTGGCCGTGTCGGGGGTCTTTCGCTTGACTCCGGGGCTGCACAATGGCCCAGTGTCGGGACCTGGAGAACCACCACCATGAGAAGCTGCTGGAGACCTCCATCAACACCCTGGAGAAAATAGTCAAGGGCGAGCTGGATGAGGACCTGCCGGATGACGTGCGTGCGGTGAGCGGGGGTGCCAGGAGCAGGTGTGACTTCTCGCTCTTGTTTGCAAACAGGGGTCTTGGCCGGCATGTCAGCGACTTGTAGCCACCTGGAAGACTCCTAGGTCCTGGGTGGGAGTGGTCCACCCAGCAGCCACCTCTGGTTTCTGTGGCAGGAAGCCAGAGCAGGCAGCGTTTCCTGGCCGGTCACAGTCACTCCACTGCCCGACTCCAGGCTGTGCGTCCTTACCTCCATCCCCTGTGTCCAGCCACAGAATGGTCCTCCAGTCAACAGAGGTCTTGGCTGGCACTGCCCACTGCCTGCTTCTTGCGACTCCCAGAGCAAGGTCTCCCTGCAGCCCACCAGCTTGCCTCAACACACCACCCCACCATGCCCGCGCCCTGGCTCCCAGGTGTCCCGTCTGTGCACCCAGCCTCTGAGAGGCTGTGCCTCACATCACCTTCCTAAGGAACCCGGCTGTCCTCCACTGGTGCACTCCCCAGGTGGCCACGTGGCCAGGCTGGGCCAGGTCTGAGCAAGGATGGGCAGTAGAGTGGTTGGCGCAGCTTCACTTCCTATGCCACAGTACCAGTCCCAGGCTAATTTTTAAGTTGAGCATTTTCTTTCTTTCTTTTCTTTTCTTTCCTTTTCCTTTTTTTTTTTTTTTTTTTTTTTTTGAGGGGTGATGACCTACAAATTGTCTGTGATCATTATGCAAATGGCCCTTGGCAGAGAAAAAGTCCCCACCCATGCATGGGGTCAGTGCTGTGGTAAAACTGCTTGTTTGGGACACCTCCATCCTACCTTGGAGTGCCTGGCTTCCGGTTCCACCAGGTCCCATCCAGCTTCCCGCTCCCTGGCCTGGCGGGCAGTGGATAGCAGCCCGCACACTTGGCTGCCCCCGCCAAGGGCGGAGTTCCCAGCTCCTACCTTCAGCCTGACCCTGCCAGCCGCCAGGCCTTTGGCGGCCACCTTTCAAACAGGCGAAAACAACTGATGAAGATGAACCCACACGAGGGCGCTGTGACTCCTTTTGCCTCCCCACACCACAAATGACAAATCACATTCTAGTGATTTTGGCAAGAAACAGTCCCCTCCTGCAAGCCAAGAGGCAGAACTGAAGTGCCCCACGCCCCGCTTCTAGAGCTACTGGAAAAGTCCAGAACAACGGACCACGTCCACCTCACACCCTTAGACCTGACGGCTTGAGGCATCCCCTGACGAAATGGCACGCCCCCTCCTTTTCCTAAGCAGGCTCAGCCGCATGGGCTTGCGCTTTTCTCATGGCCTGCTCTCCTGCACCCCAGCCTCGAGGGTTGGCAGCTCCGCCTGGCTGTGGGGAGCAGCCATGCATGCAGAATGAGACATGCGCTAGTGGCTATTCCTGGGATAGCCAAGGATGCCCACTGTGGGCAGGTCGCACTCTTTTTTTAAAAGATTTATTTTTACTGGAAAGTTAGATATACTGAGAGGAGGAGCGACAAAAAGATCTTCCATCCGATGATTCACTCCCCAAGTATCCGCAACAGCCAGAGCTGAGCTGATCCGAAGCCAGGAGAGTCTTCCGGGTCTCCCACACAGATGCAAAGTCCCAAGGCCTTGGGCCGTCCTCGACTGCTTTCCCAGGCCACAGGCAGGGAGCTGGATAGGAAGCGGGGCTACCGGGATTAGAACCCATGGCCATATGGGATCCTAGTGCTTGGAAGGCAAGGACTTTAGCCACTAGGCTACCATACTGGGCCTTTTTTTAAAGCATTTTTTTTTTTTTAATTTGAAAGACAGACACCACGGGAGAAACAAGATTTTCCATATACCGGATCCATATACCCCATTTCCTGTCCCCACAATGCCCACAATAGCCCCAGCATCTGGAGCTGTGCCAGACCAAAGCCAGGAGCCCGGGGCCTCAATCCGGATCTCCCACATGGGTGGCAGGGGCCCAAGTACTCAGCCATCGTCTGCACTGCCCAGAGTGCACATGAGCAGGAAGCCGGAGAGGAGCTGGAGCAGGTGGGACTAAGCAGGCACTCCAGTGTGGGGTGTGGCCGTCCCAGGAGGTGGCTTGGGACTCTTGTCACGCTGAGAAGGAACTATTGTTTCTCCCCGACCTTGCTGGCCTCCTGTCTCCATGGTGGCAGCTGACCGGTTTTGTCGTCCCCGCCTTGAGATGCTGTGGCATGCATTACTCTGAGAAGGGGTCTTAGCGGGCTCAGGTTTACAGGGCTCCCCCCCAGAGAGCTTGGTGGAGCAGACTGCAGAGTGTTCTGGTGGCCCAAGAGTGGGGCACACCCTCCCCCCAGACCTCTCTGACCTGCTGTGGCCACAAGGTATTTTGGCGAGAAGGTGAGCCATCTCAGGATGGACAAAACCTATTGTGGGGACCATTAAAGTCCCCTCCACCATGGCAAAAAACGAAAGAACACGAACAGTGGGCACTGCACCTGAGTGCTCTGCATAGCTCAGAAGCCAGGAGGCCTTGGAGTCTCCCGCTTGAGCAGCAGGGGCCCAAACCCTTGGGCCGGTCTCCACTGTTTCCCCAGGCGCATCAACACGGCCCCAGTTTGGAAGCTGAGGAACTGGGACTCACTGGCACCCCAGGACGGGACACAGGGCCCAAAACAGAAGCTTACCTGCTATGCCACAATGCCGGCCCCAGGCATATCTGTTTTAAACAGTTTAAAGGCAGAGCAGGGCCCAGCACGGTAGCCTAGCGGGTAAAGTCCTCACATTGTAAGCATCAGGATCCCATATGGGTGCCAGTTTTAATCCCGGCGGCCCTGCTTCCCATCCAGCTCCCTGCTTGTGGCCTGGGAAAGCAGTTGAGGATGGCCCAAAGCCTTGGGACCCTGCACCCGCGTGGGAGACCCAAAAGAAGCTCCTGATCGGCGCAGCTCCGGCCGTTGCAGCCACTTGGGGAGTGACTCAGTGGATGGAAGCTCTTCCTCTCTGTATCTCCTCCTTTCTGTATATCTAACTTTCCAATAAAAATAAATCTTACAAAAAAAAGAGAGAAAGAATAAAGGCAGAACAGCAGAGGGCCTGTTCTTGCTGGTTTACTCCCCCCAGGTAGCGCTGGAGCCCCATCCAGATGTCCTTTTCCAGCGGGTGGGGCAGCGGCCTGCATCTTGAGCCCTCCCAGGGTGTGCTGTGTTCAGGTTTGGCGATGCAGGCGTCCCGTTGTGCCCAATGCCATCCCCCTAGCAGCTTTTTCTATAACAACAATAGACCACAAGGTCAGAGCAAGAGCAGGCAACAGGAGGCCCCCACTGGACTCGGAGGTTTGATGCTGCTGCTGAGGCCGGGCTGCTGACAGCCGCTGTGCTGTCAGCACAGGGAGCCAGGGAGGCCTGTCAGCGCCCGAGACGGTGGGAAGCGACATCCCCGCGCCAGGCCACCTGCCTCCAGTCTGTGCCCAGGACGTGGGGACTCACGGCTCCTGCCTCTGCTTTCTCACCAGCTGTTTGTGGACAAGGACACGGTCGTGAATGCTGTCGGGGCATCACATGACATTCACCTCCTCAAGATTGACAACCGGGAGGACGAGCTGGTGACCAGGATCAACTCCTGGTGCACGCAGCTACTGGACAAGGTGAGGGGAGGCCGACCCAGCGGGGGGCAAGGAGCGGGCCGGCTCCTCCTGGCCATGCAGAGGAGGGGGAAGCCGAGTGGGGGGTGGCTTAAGGATGCTGAAGGACCCCAAGTTCTGGTTTCGCTGCTCAGATTCACAAGGACGAGATCACGAGGAACCGCAAGCGCGTGAGGGAGATCAACCAGTACATCGACCACATGCAGAGAGAGCTGGAGAGCCTGGAGAGCGGCGATGTGGAGTAGGCGGCACGGCCACCAGGGCCAGGCTCTCAGTTGCCCCGCTGCCCCACCTGGGGCCAAGCATCCAGACACAGGAACCATTAAAGGGCTGAACTACCAGGCTTCCCATTTGCCAGTGAAGGGGAGGGGATGTCAGATGTGCCCAGGTGTGTGGGCAGAGGCTGTCCTGTGGGTGTGGGTGGAGCCTGAGCCCTGTGGGTACTGAGGGAGGGCGGGCCTGCAGGTGTGGGCTGAGCCTGAGTCCCATGGATGCTGAGGGAGGGCGAGCCTGTGGGTGTGGGCTGAGCCTGAGCCCCGTGGGTGCTGAGGGAGGGCAGGCCTGCAGGTGTAGGCTGAGCCTGAGTCCCATGGATGCTGAGGGAGGGCGGGCCTGTGGGTGTGGGCTGAGCCTGAGCCCCGTGGGTGCTGAGGGAGGACGGGCCTGCAGGTGTGGGCTGAGCCTGAGTCTCCTGGGTGCTGAGGGGCGGGACTGCAGGTGCGGGCAGAGCCTGAGCCCCGTGGGTGCTGAGGGCGGGCCTGCAGGTGTGGGCTGAGCCTGAGCCCTGTGGGTGCTGAGGGGTGGGCCTGCAGGTGTGGGCTGAGCCTGAGTCCCCTGGGTGCTGAGGGGCAGGCCTGCAGGTGTGGGCTGAGCCGAGCCTGAGCCCTGTGGGTGCTGAGGGAGAGCGGGCCTGTGGGTGTGGGCTGAGCCTGAGCCCCGTGGGTGCTGAGGGAGAGCGGGCCTGCAGGTGTGGGCTGAGCCTGAGTCTCCTGGGTGCTGAGGAGCGGGACTGCAGGTGCGGGCAGAACCTGAGCCCCGTGGGTGCTGAGGGCGGGCCTGTGGGTGTGGGCAGAGCCTGAGCCCCGTGGGTGCTGAGGGCGGGCCTAAGGGTGTGGGCAGAGCCTGAGCCCCGTGGGTGCTGAGGGCGGGCCTGTGGGTGAGGGCTGAGCCTGAGTCCCCTGGGTGCTGAGGGGCAGGCCTGCAGGTGTGGGCTGAGCCTGAGTCCCCTGGGTGCTGAGGGAGGCTGTGCCTCCTTGGGTGCTGAGGCCGGCCTGGGCCCACTTGTCCAGGTGCACATGATGCTCACCAGCCTCGCCCCTGCAGGAGCACATGCTGGACCATGGCACTCCGAGCAGAGAAGGACAGGGTGGGCACAGGGACCCTCGGTGGGGCTTAGGGGTTTTCAGCAGTGGGGAACGAGCAGGAGAGGTCATTTTATCAAAAGCCACTGCCCTGTCCCGTGGGTGCTGGGGCCACAGCAGCAGCCATGGGCGGGGGAGGATTCTGGACTCCCATGGGAGGAACAGAAGCACACTTGTACCAGGTGACCGCGTGGGGCCTGCTGGGCTTCTAATCCAGGACACCACAGAGAGGCTCTTGCAGAGACAGGCTAAACCACTGGCCCAGCCAGGAGAGGACGCCTTAAAAACCAGGGAGACGCAGCCAGCAGGCAGGATGGGGGACACACACATAGCCATGGCTGTGTTCCCACTGCTGGGGGGAGGACGGGCCCCCAACCTCCAGACAAAAGGGCAGGAGAAGCAGGGGCTGGCACGCCGCCAGGGCGTAGGCATGTTTTAATTGAGTCACGGTTGAGAGGGCATTCCTCTCGCTGTGTGGGTCAGTCAGCTGACTGGCCAGCCAGGGGGCATCCCAAGTCAGCCGCAGTCTTAGGGTGAGGCAGCGGTGGAGAGGCTGCGGCCCAGTGGCCTCGGTCCTGCCCGCACAGGGTGGGCTCGCCCGGCCTCACTCCTGCAGTAGCTTGTGCTTGACCGTGGAGCTCTCGGAGCAGAGGTGGACGAAGAGGGCGCCGGCGGCTGTGCGGGCCCGCAGCTCCTGCAGCTCGTAATCGTGGGCCCACTCGACGTTGCCCCACTTCTGGATCTGAGGGGAGACAGGACAGGCTGCTGACGGCTGCAGGATGTGGGGGGTTGGGCGTGGCGGAGGGGGCGGGGGCGAGTCCTTCCCAACCAAAGCGTGGGTGTTACAGGCCCAGGAGCCATAGCGTTCATCGGCCCCTGAGCTTCCTCATGCAGCCAGCCCCGGCCGGAACAGGATCCCAGAATGCAGCAGGTGGACAGCCGAGTTCAAGGGCAACCCCCACCTGGCAGGGCGGTGCGGCAGGGGAGGTGTGGGATGGGAGGGCTGAGCCCCACGCTCGCATGCTGCCTTGCTTCAGTCTCCATAGCCTCTGAGACCCAGTGAAGGCACCCCGCCCGCAGCTGGCACCCCTCACCTGGTACTCCTCCTCCAGTCGGGACAGCAACACCGCCCGCTCCACCGTCAGGTGCAGATCAATGAGACCCAAGGTCAGCACCATGGACTTGAGCTGGGTCACCACGAACTCAATCCCTGGGGCACACACAGGCCGGAGTCAGGTCCAGAATGAGGCATGGCTGCTGTACCCCAGGGCCTAGTGTACCCTGCATCCAGAGCAGAGGAAGGGGACAGGAGTGGGCTGGGGCCCTTGGGAGTTCCGCCTGTCCCCAGCCCCTGACCCAAGCCAGGTGAGTGAGCTGTAGCCATTTGCTGGAGAGGCTGGTGCCAGGCAGGAGCATAACCACCCACAGGAGGATGCCGCACGGGTGCTGGGTGCCTACCTTGTAGGGCCCACATGTTGTAAGATGCCAGGTGGCTGGTAATCACCTCGTGCGTCTTGGCGGGGATCCTGGGCCCCATGATGCTGGTGGAGGAGCCGATCTCCACGCCGTACCTGCAAGGAGAGGGCTAACGCGGGCCCCTGCCGTGCTGGGAGCACGGGGGGTACCCCTTCAGGCGCGTGACCCAGGGGCTTCTGCAAGCAAGCCCCACTGTGCTCAGTGGCCTCCTGACTGCATGCGGAGACCGAGACGCGGCCTGGAAATGGCCTGGATGGAGCAGCCTGGGGCATGGCCAGTTCCATGCAGTAGCCAGGCACGCTGACTCGCTCTCCTGGCATCTGCACCCTAAGTGGTTTGGCCCCTCCTTGGGCCACCCACATACTATGCCCAGTTTCGCACTCCTCTCTAGCTGCCAGCATGCAAGCACCCTGGAAGGCAGCAGTGACAGCTCCCGACCCCGGCCTGGCCCAGCCCCGGCTGCTGTGGGCATTTGGAGAGCAAACAGAGCAGAGAGCTTTTTTTCAGGAGTAGGCACTGGGGTGGTGCAGCTGGCTAAGCAGCTGCATGGGATGCGCTGGCTCAGGTCCCAGCTACTGCGCTTCTGAGCCAGCTCCTCTCAGTGGAGGATGGCTTAAGCGCTTTTGGGTCCCTGCCACTCATGTGGGCGACCCAGCCGGAGGCCCTGGCCCCCATGGCCACGTGGCGAGCACACCATCAGATTCTCTGTCACTCTGCTGTTCAAAGAAACCAATAAATACTTTTAAAAATTTTCTTTTGGGCCCGGTGGCGTGGCCTGGCGGCTAAAGTCCTCGCCTTGAGTGCGCCCTGGGATCCCATATGGGCGCCGGTTCTAATCCCGGCAGCTCCACTTCCCATCCACCTCCCTGCTTGTGGCCTGGGAAAGCACTCGAGGATGGCCCAAAGCTTTGGGACCCTGCACCCACATGGGAGACCCGGAAGAGGTTCTGGGTACCCAGCTTCGGATCAACGCAGCACCGGCCGTTGTGCTCACTTGGGGAGTGAATCATCGAATGGAAGATCTTCCTCTCTGTCTCTCCTCTCTGTATATCTGACTTTGTAATAAAAATAAATAAGTCTTTACAAAAATAAATAAATAAATCTGCAAAAAAATTCTTTTTCTTTTACCATTGGGGTTGCACAAAGATATGGGTTTTTTTTTTTTTTTAAAGATTTATTTTATTTTTATTACAAAGTCAGATATACTGAGAGGAGGAGAGATAGAGAGGAAGTGGAGCTGCCGGGATTAGAACCAACAGCCATATGGGATCAAGGCGAGGACCTTAGCCACTAGGCCACGCTGCCGAGCCCGATATGGGTTTTTTTTAAAAAAAGACTTATTCATGTTTATTGAAAAGGCAAACTTATAAAGAGAAAGAACAACAGAAAGATCTTCCATCTGCTGGTTCACTCCCCAAGTGGCTGCAACAGCAAAAGCTGAGCAGTTCCAACGCCAGGAGCCAGCAGTTTCTTCTGGGTCTCCCATGTGGGTGCAGGGTCCCAAGGCTTTGGTCCATCCTTTACTGCCTTCTCAGGCCACAAGCAGGGAGTTGGATCAGAAGTGGAGCAGTTGAGGGCCCAGTGCAGTAGCCTTGTGGCTAAAGTCCTTGCCTTGCATGAGCTGGGATCCCATATGGACGCCGGTTCGTGTCCTGGCTGCTCTACTTCTGATGCAGCTCCCTGCTTGTGGCCTGGGAAAGCAGTCGAAGACTGCCCAAAGCCTTGGGACGCTGCACCCACATGGGCGATCCAGAGGAAATTCCTGGTTCCTGGCTCCTGGCTCAGCTCAGCTCCAGCAGTTGTGGTCATCTGGGGAATGAACCAGACAATGGAAGATCTTTTCTCTGTAAATTTGCCTTTCCAATAAAAATAAAATAAATAAACCTTAGGGGGAAAAAATAACTGTGATTTTTATTAGTGAGACAGGGAAGGTGTTCCTTCCCCCCGGGTCATGCTCTCTGCCCCTGCGAACGCCAGCGACGGCAGGGCTAGGGCTGGGATGAAGCCAGGAGCCCGGGACCCAGCTCAGCATCCACTGTTGGAGCCCTCGCAACTGCCTGCCCAGGGTCAGCTGGCAGCACCCGCGCTCTGATGTTGGACGCCGGCAGCCTAACTGGGGGAGCACTGCAGGCAGTTAAGGACAGGGCAAGAGACTTGGGGGGCCTCAGCTGCCACCAGGGGGTGCTGGAGGACACAGGCGGGAAGCGCAGGGGTCAGTGGGCCAGAGTCAAACTCCCCATAAGCTTACAAAACATTGCAGCAGCCCTGCCAAACCCCCTCAGAAAGAAATTTTTTCTTGCCCACCACCTCAGCAATCTGTTCAACACTGCATTTGAAAACACTTTCCCTTAAGAAAATTGATTATCACCGATTCAGTGGACCCTTGTCACCTAGGGGACACGACCTGGGGATACAGGAGAGGCCACCAGGTTTTCTCAAACGTCATGGTGACGAAGAAGAAAAATGGAAACTGCTTGGGGCCTGGCACTGTGGCACAGTACATTGAGCCTCCACCTGTAGTGCCAGAATTCCATATGGGTGTCGGTTTGAGGGCCAGCTCCCTGCTCATGCACCCAGGAGTGCAGCAAAGACATCCCAAGGCCTTGAGCACCTGCACCCATGTGGGAGAGCAGGAGGAAGCTCCAGGCTCCTGGCTTTGGCCTGGCCCAGCTCTGGCTGACGTGGCCATCTGGGGAGTGAACGAGTGAACAGAAGATTTCGTCTCTCTCCCCTTCTCTTCCCGAGGATGTGGACTTGGCACAGCGTGCGCCCAGAGCAGGTGCTTGGTGGGTGGTGGCTGGCCACTGTGCCCAGGGAAGGTTTTCTCCTCCCAGGTGGCTTGACTCTGAGCACCTGCAGGGGTCCCGCAGTGCTCTGGGCTGCTCTGTCTGCTTCTGCCCCCCGCCACCCTCAGTGTCCAGCCAGAGGTCATCTTACCTGTTCTCAGCCCATTCCACAACTGGATCCCACTCGTTCTTCTGAAGTTCCACTAAGGTCTCTGGCTCTTCCACCCTGTAGCTAATGCATCGCAGAAAGAAACCACGTTCATTCATGGAAAGGGCCCAGGTCTACCGCTCAGTGACGGAATGGCAAGGAAACGTAACGGGCAACAGCAAAACCTGCCTCCCCCACTCCCTGCATCCCTGGGCGGCTCCTACACGGCTCTGTCCTAAAGCAGCGGCCCTGGGACAGCACCCCAGAATGAGGCAGAAATGCTCATCCCAGGCCACACGCCACATCTACAGAAGATGGGCACCGTGGAGGCGGGACTCACATGGTGCACACTGGGCTCCACGTGGCCCATCAGTCACTGGCACCTTCCTTCCAAGAGTCTGAGCTGGCCCCTGGCCACACAGATGGCCTGCCTGCCTTTCCTTGATGCCCGACCTGAGGGCCAGGCTGCACTCCCTCCATCTACACACACACACACACCCTTGTTCTGCTCCAGAGACGCAGAGGTGGCCCAGCTAGCTGCAGGGCGTCACGGGGTGGGACAGGACCCCCAAGTGGGCGCTGCGGAAAAGCCACGGGCTCACGTGGGGCCAGAACGGAGGGCCTGAGCATGCAGAGCTGTGGGCTGCTGGCAGACTGCCCAGGCCATGCCCATGCCCGGCCCCTGGCCTGGGACCCAGACAGTGTTCAGCCAGTTTGAGCTAGTACCCTGGCCCAGTTGGTGTGGGCCTCCCTGCTGGCTATGCAGAGGGGTGCTGAAGCCACCCCTGTCGGAGCGTCCCAGGGGCTGTTCATCCTGTCAGTACTTCCATCAACCCTCCTGTGATACTGCTCAGTGGGGGAGGAGCCAAAGGACCCGGCCACAGCGGGGAGGCCAGCTCCTGAGTCCCCCCACTGCACCCCGCCAACACACAGAGAGCACCCAGGGGTCAGAGTTCAATGATGCCTGTGGTCCTGGGGGCCTGCTCCTCCCAGGGAGTGGGGTCGGGGGGGTCCCATGGAGCCGCTCACTGCCCAAGGCAGGGAAGAGGACAGGGCCGCCCTTCTCCCATGGCGAAAGGCCAGGGCAGAAGAGCCCGAAAATGTCCCTCGAAGTGGGGCTTACCAGATGGTGTCGGTGTCCAGAAATTTGACGGCCGCGCGGATCAGCTGCTCCTTGCTCCTCTGAGTGGGGTTATCCAGGGATGTGTTGCACAGCGTGGTCTAGGCAGAAAGGTGGAGGCAGCTGTCAGCCTCGCTTTCTCTGACAGCAGCAGGGTGCACCAAGCTCACTCAGCACTTCCGGTACACTCAGGAGACCCTTGCAGTGCTCACCGCGTTTAGGAACTCCCCCAGGGTCTACTCTTCTTTTAAAAAAGATTTATTTATTTTCGGGCCCGGTGCAATAGCCTAATGGCTAAAGTCCTCAACCTTGCATGCATCGGGATCCCATATGGGTGCCGGTTCTAATCCTGGTGACCCCACTTCCCACCCAGCTCCCTGATTTTTCTGCCTGGGAAAGCAGCTGAGAATAGCCCAAGGACTTGGGACCCTGTACCAGTGTGGGAGACCCAGAAGAAGCTCCTGGCTCCTGGCTTTGTATTGGTGCAGCTCTGGCTGTTGTGGCCACTCGGTGACTAAATCAGCAGACAGATCTTCCTCTCTGTCTCTCCTTCTCTATGTATTTCTGACTTTCCAGTAAAAATAAGTATATTTTTTTAAGAACACTTTTTTTTTATTAAATTTATTCAATGATTACATTGTGTTGTAATTACATAGAATCTGGGATTCTCCCCCCTACCCTCCCCCCATGGTGAGTTCCTCCATCCCGCTGCATAACCATAGTTCAAGTTCAGTTGAAATTCCCTCCCTGCAAGTATTTGCCAAGCACAGAGAAGAACACTTTTTTTAAGACTCCCCTCCAGATCTGCCATGCAGGTGCAGGGTCCCCAGGTTTTGGGCCATCCTTGACTGCTTTCCCAGGCCACAAGCAGGGAGCTGGATGGGAAGTGTGGTCACTGGGATTAGAACCATCGCCCTGGATTAGAACCATTGCTCGGGCCTGGCGCGATAGCATAGCGGCTCAAGTCCTCACCTTGAACGTGCCAGAATCCCATATGGGCGCCGGTTCTAATCCCGGCAGCTCCACTTCCCATCCAGCTCCCTGCTTGTGGCCTGGGAAAGCAGTCGAGGATGGCCCAAAGCCTTGGGACCCTGCACCCGCGTGGGAAAAATGGAGGAAGTTCCTGGCTCTTGGCTTTGGATCAGTGCAGCACCAGCTATTGAGGTCACTTGGAGTCAATCACTGGACAGAAGATTTCCCTTTCTGTCTTTCCTCCTCTCTGTATATCTGACTTTGCAATAAAAATGAATACATCTTAAAAAAAAAAAAAGAACCATTGCTCATGACAAGCCTCTGGAGCAGGTACCCATTTCACAGAGGTAGTGACTGAGGCATGGGGTAGTTGGAGCTGTTGGTAAGAGCCCCTGAGGAGGGAGGCAGCCATAGGCCTGACCCACAGGCTTTCCCATCTGCATGCTGAGAGTTGCCCACAGCAGGACACAGCCCGCCCAGCCACAGCCCCAGGACCCCTGGCACTCAGCAGGCAGCAGAGACAGCCGGGACCTGTGTGGTGACACACGTCTCCATGCAGGGCGAACACAGGACTGAAGGCAGGCAATGGTGGCGCTGACCCCTTTCAGAGAGCAGCAGCACGGGGTGCCAAGCCCCGGGGTGCTGGGCAGAGAGTGAGGCAAGCTCTGGGGCTGGGCTAGGGGTGCAGGAAGGCGAGTGTGGTTGTCAAAGCCGGGAAGGCAGCAGACAACCAACCCTGGACACCGGGGTCCCCAGGGCAGCCCGGGGTGAGTGTGTTACCAGGTGCATCGTGTAGAACTTGACCGTGTCCCGCTGCGAGTCCCACTCGGTGGCCACGGCAATGGCGAGGGCCTCGCTGGGCACGGTAAAGAGCTTGGCTTGGGGGGTCTTCAGCTTCCTGTGGTCTAGGTTGATCTCAAAGCCACCTTGAAGATCAAATAAAAAAAAAAAAAAAAAAAGAAAGAAAGAGAGCTCTCTCAGCGACTGTTTCTGGCATGGAGCAACTGTTCCTATATTTAGCCACAGAGGCAACGCTGCTGAGTCCCTTCCAGAAACCCACAGGACAAAAAGCGCCAAGGATAATCACGCTGCCGAACAGGCAGCAGATGAAAGGAAAAAAGAAAAAAATGCCACCTGGTGTCCCCAGACAAAAGGGAGGCAGCCGCATTCCAGACACTCACCTTCACCCTGGCTGATGCTGACGTTCTGATAAAATCTCTTCCTTTCTGCAAGATTTACCAAAAAAAAAATAAAAAAAGACAGTTTAAAATCACGCGGCGGCAGCTCTGAGGGTGAGACTGCCAGCTTGCTAACGCTGAGTGATCGGCTTGATCTGCCCCCACCACACTCTGCAAGGCGGCCCCACCAGGCGCGCTGTCACCCCCCCACCACGCTCTGCAAGGCGGCCCCATCAGGCGCTCTGCCACCCGTCACTGGCTTCTTGGGAAAGCCGGGGCGGGCTGGGCAGCCTGCGGCCAGCCTGCAGCTGCCACTGTGGGGGCTGAGCATCATCCAAGCAACCCCAGCCCCAGGGCTGCGTCTGTGCAGGTGCTGAGCGGGCAGGAGCCCCTCCCATGGCGACTCATTAACCTCATTAACCCGCAGGCTTTCAGATGTCAAACATTGGCTTTTAAGATGGGGGTGGGGACAGAAATCTGTGTCCAGCACTTTCCTTTTGAAAATAACTTGAACAATGCCATCTACAAAGCTGCAAAAATGCACTCCCCCCATACCCTAGAGCGACTGAAACACAAAGGTCCGGAGGGGCAGCACTGTGATTGACACACAGCCTGTAATGCCAGCATCCCGGGTTGACGTCCTGGCTGCTCCACCTCCAACCCAGCTCCCTATTAATGCACCTGGGAAACCTGGTCCAGGTGCTTGGGCTGCTGCACCCACGTGGGAGACCTGGATGGAACTCCTGGCTTCAGCCTGGCCCAGCACGGAACCGTGCAGCTATTTGGGGAATAAACAAGTGGGTAGAACTCTTTGTTGTCCACCCCAAAACACACACACACACACACACACACACACCCTAAAACTCTGCCTTTAAAACAAATAACTAGGGCCCGGCGGCATGGCCTAGCGGCTAAAGTCCTCGCCTTCAAAGCCCCGGGATCCCATATGGGCGCCGGTTCTAATCCCGGCAGCTCCACTTCCCATCCAGCTCCCTGCTTATGGTCTGGGAAAGCAGTTGAAGACGGCCCAATGCATTGGGACACTGCACGCGTGTGGGAGACCCGGAAGAGGTTCCAGGTTCCCGGCTTCGGATCGGCGTGCACTGGCCCGTTGCGGCTCACTTGGGGAGTGAATCATTGGACGGAAGATATTCCTCTCTGACTCTCCTCCTCTGTGTATATCTGGCTGTAATAAAATGAATAAATCTTTAAAAAAAAAAAATCTAATACAGCTTTACAATAAAAATAAATAAATCTTTTTAAAAAATTTAGAGTCATCCTGAATGAAGTTAGTGATCGCAGAAGATGATGTAGCATGTGGAGGGAAAAAAGATGCATTAGCCCACTTTTAATACTTAAAAATTTCCACCATCATTGCTGATGGTTGCCTCTGAGCACTCACAGGTCCTGGGGGCAGGCCAGGACAGGCAGGCACCCAGCAGGCACGGGTCATACCACACCAGTGCTGGCCGTGGGAACGTTGAGCTGTCGGCAGGGTGCCAGGGTTTCAGTCCCAAGCCCTGCTTCCCAGCACCCAACCCCCCAGGCTGTGGGGAGCCTCAGGGCCGGGGCTCTGCCCTCCACCTGCAGCCCTGGACTGAGTATCAGAGTCCTGTTAAAAGCCAGGCATTCTTCAACAGTGTCAAAAATCTTTCTCCAGGCCGGTGCTGAAGCCATCAGCATCCAGCATGGGACTGGGTCAAGTCCCAGCATCGGCACTTGGGACACAGTTTTCCGCTGGAAAAAGCAGCAGGTGGCTCGAGCGCGTGGGGCCTGCATGGACCCGCAGGCTCTCTGCTTTCGAGCTGGCCCCGCCCCAGCTTTGTGACCACTGGGGGAGTGAATCAACGGATAAGACCTTTCCTTCTCTCTGAAGTCTGCCTTTCAAACAAATAAGTCTTCTTGTAATTGGAAAGGTAGATTTACAGAGAGAAGGAGAGACAGAGAGAGAAGAGCTTTGGTCCACCGGTTCACTCCCCAAACGGCTGCAATGGCTGGAGCTGAGCTGATCCGAAACCAGGAGCCTAGAGCTTCCTCCCACACAAGTGCAGGGTCCCAAGGATTTCAGCCATCCTCAACTGCTTTCCCAGGCCACAAGCAGGGAGCTGGATGGGCAATGGAACAGCCAGGACATAAACTGGCACCCACATGAGATTCTGGCACTTGGAGGTTGAGCATTAGCCAGTTGAACTAATGTGCCAGGTTCTGAAATAAATCACTTAAAAGAAATAAACGAAAAGAAGATGGAAAGCGGGACAGGGAGAGAGACACTACACCTGCTTGGAATGAGAAAATCATGCAGTCCTCAAGGGACAGCAGGGAACAAATGGGGCCACGGCTCCTGGGCCTCAAGGGGCAACAGGGAACAAATGGGGGCCGCAGCTCCTGGGTCTTGGATGACAAGGTAGCCACCCACAGGCATCCTTTGCTGTTGTTTTCAAAGAATTATTTTGGGGGACCCAGCGCGATAGTGTAGTGGTTAAAGCCCTCACATTGCACGCGCCGGGATCCCATATGGGCGCCAGTTCTTATCCCGGCAGACCCACTTCCCATCCAGGTTCCTACTTGTGGCCTGGGAAAGCAGTAGAGGACGGCCCAAAGCCTTGGGATCCTGCATCTGTGTGGGAGGCCCGGAAGAGCTCCTGGTTCCTAGCTTCGGATTGGCTCAGCTCCAGCCATTGCGGCCGCTTGGGGAGTGACTCAGTGGATGGAAGATCTTCCTCTCTGTCTCTCCTCCTCTCTGTATATCTGCCTATCCAATAAAAACAAATAAATCTTAAAAATTATTTTTGGATCTGGCACCACAGCCTAATAGCTAAAACCCTCGCCTTGAACGTGCCAGGATACAGTTTTAATCCAAGTTACCCTACTTCCCATTCAGCGCCCTGCTATGTCCTGGGAAAGCAGTCGAGGACGGCCCAAAGCCTTGGGACCCTGCACCCATGTGGGAGATCTGGAAGAGGCTCTGGGCTCCTGGCTTCGAATCAGCTCAGTTCTGGCTGTTGAGGTCACTTGGGGAGTGAATCATTGGACAGAAGATCTTCCTCTCTATCTATCTGCCTTTCCAATAAAAATAAATAAATCTTAAACAAAATATATTTTTATTGGATAGGCAGGTTTACAGGAGAAAGAAAGATCTTCAGTCAGCTGGTTCACTCCCAGGTGGCAACAAGGGCAGGAGCTGAGCTGATCAGAAGCCTGGCACTCTATGCTGGTTTCCCACAAGGGTGTAGGGGGCGGAGCTCTTGGGCCATTTCCTCCAGCTTCCCAGGCGCATCAGCAGGGAGCTGGATCGGAAGTGGAGCAGCTGGGACTCCGACCAGCACCTACATGGGGTGCTGGCAACCACAGACGTGGCTCGTCCCGCTTCGTCACTAGCTCTGTCTGTTTCAGTTGTTTGAGGAGTGAACCAGCGATGGCAGACCTGTCCGTCGGTCATTCAGACTTTCAAAAGAAATCAATGAGAACCAAGTTTTGGAGCATGAAAAAGATGGAGCCACAGACTGTCACTGTCCACTGGGGAGTGGCAGGGGACACGTGGGTTACAGGGAGGGAGGCCTGCGAGGGTCCCCATGGGCACACCACAAAGGATGCTATGAGGAAGACTCACTGGATGGGACCTGCCCCCAGCCAGGCCCGGGAGACGGGGATCCGGCCCCTCACAGGGCCCTCAGAGTTGCTCACCATGACAACACAGGGGCCGAGCTGCTCCCGGCCACTCAGGCGCGGGGGGGTCAACCTGCTCTCAGGACTCTGAGAGCTTCTGTCTTAAGCTGTAGGAGACAGCCTCGCGTGCAGCAGGGGTTTCACGCCTTCACAGGACACAGCAGCAAACACATACACATGTGCTTGTTCTTCAGGATGCCATTTTATGGACCAAGCAGAGGCAAAGAAATTGGAAGCTGACAGAGCTAGCACAGCTGGCATACCAAATTAACACTCTGCCGGTGGCACCAACATGCCATATGGATGCCAGTTCATGTCCCAGCTGCTCTACTTCCCATCAGCTCCCTGCTAACGTGCCTAGAAAACCAGAGGAGACTGGCCCAAGTCCTTGGGTCCCCTCAGCACCGTGGGAGACCTGGAAGAAGCTTCTGGCAACAGGCTGTGGATCAGCTCAGCTCCAGCCATTGTGCCCAACTGGGGAGTGAACCAGTGGATGGAAGATCTGTTTCTTCCTCTCTCAAGTAAATTAAATACATCTCTTGGGGCACGGTGCAGTGGCCCAGCGGCTAAAGTCCTTGCTTTGAATGCAACAGGATCCCATATGGGCGCCAGTTCTAATCCTGGCAGCTCCACTTCCCATCCAGCTCCCTGCTTGTGGCCTAGGAAAGCAGTTGAGGTTGGCCCATAGCCTTGGGACCCTGCACCTGTGTGGGAGACCTGGAAGAAGCCCCTGGCTTCTGGTTACAGATCGGCACAACACTGGCTGTTGCGGTCACTTGGGGATTGAATCATTGGACGGAAGATCTTCCTCTCTGTCTCTCCTCCCCTCTGTATATCTGACTTTGTGATAAAAATAAATCTTTTAAAAATATATATCTTTAAAAAAAGATGTATTTATTTTTATTGGAAAGGCAGATTTACAGAGAGAAGGATAGAAAGATCTTCCGTCTAGTCTATTGATTCATTCCCCAAGTGGCTGCAATGGCCAGAGCTGAGCTGAACAAAGCCAGGAGCCCTATGGGATCCTGGTGCGTTCAAGGCAAGGACTTTAGCTGCTAGGCCACGCTGCCGGGCCCCCCCCCTTTTTTTTAAAGATTTATTTATTTTTATTTTATTGAAAGCCTTTGAGGAGGCTCGGCTCTGGCATTTGCACTCCATGGCAGACCATGGAGCCTGCACTTCTCTTCACGGTTAGGGTTCTGAGTCCGGCAGTTCGATTGGGGAGATCCGAAAGAAACTTTGTCTGAGGTGATCCCAGACCAGATTCCTGTGTGTACCTGCCAGTACAGGGCCCAGCCTAGTTCATTACCCCAATCAGTTGATGGTTGCAATTGCTGGGGCGCCTCTGTTTCCAGCCTTGTCTTCTACTGCAACTAATGGGTGTCGCAGTCCAGCCTGATTCTGGGCATTGGTTCTAATCCCGGCAGCCCCACTTCCCATCCAGCTCCCTGCCTGTGGTTTGGGAAAGCAGTCGAGGACGGCCCAAAGCCTTGGGATCCTGCACTCGTGTGGGAGATCCGTAAGAAACTCCTGGCTCCTGGCTCCTGGACTTGGATCAGCTCATCTCTGGTTGTTGCAGCCACTTGGGGAGTGAACCAGTGAGTGGGAGATCTTTCTGTCACTCCTTCTCCCTGTATATGTACCTTTCCAATAAAAATAAATAAATCTTAAAAAAAAAAATTGGTATCCAGAGCAGCACTGAATTCTGAGAGCTGGTCACGAGAAAGCAGGTCAGGCGAGGGTCCTGCAAGGTCGCGCAAAGCAGAGGTGACACACATACTAATCTCTGTGTCAAAGCACTTGAAACCCACGCGTGTTTTCTTCACGATCGGGGTTTCACAGGACTCCTTGACAAGCACAGAACCACTTTCGACTCGTCTGGGTCCCTCCTTCCCGCGAGGTGGCTTCAATGTGTTTAAAGAAGCATGCGGTTTGCTGGGTGGCTCAACCTGCTGGTCTTCAAGGACCGCTGAAGGGGGCTTCCGGGTTGGCTCAGACACTGGGGGAGCACAACTCCCCCGGTGCACCAGGAAGAGGAAGTGCCGGGCCCATGGCAGCCTCAACACCTTATCTTTTCAAACAGTGCCATCTGGTGGGCCTTGGAGCTTAACGCTGTCTTGTTAACTGAAATTCCATCTGGCTCAACTGCACCAGAGAATCCTTGCAATTCAATGGCAGAGACGAAAACCCCGTTTAAAATGCAAAAGAAATTTTGAACAGTTCTCTCAAACAGCATGCCAACAGGGTCGATAAAGAGTATTGGATGCCATTCATCAGTAAGGAAGTGCAAGTGAAAGCCCCTCTGAGACAGCACCCCACGCCCTGAACTTTAGGATAGCAGCTGTCAGAAAGACAGACGAAAATGGGTGGGGGGTGAGAGATTAAGACACCTGTACCCCCATCAACACCCTCGACTGGATCCCCGATTCCAGCCCCAGTGCAGACTCAGGGAAGCTTGTGGTGGGGAGCAAGGGTCGCTCACGGGTTCATTTTACCTGCTCTTGGTTTTGGACCCTGCCCTGGCCCAGTTATAGTGGGCATTTGGGGACCAAGCCTTTAGATGGGCGTTCTCTCCTCCGCACACGCACTGCTGGCAGGCCTCAATGCAGTGCTTAGGCTGCGATGGAACACTGGCTCAGCCTCCTGCCAACGTGCACCCTGGGAGGCGGCAGGGGACGGGTCAGGCCAGCAGTTCCCTGCTGCCCACGAGGGAAGGCTGGCCTGAGTTCTCAGCTCCCACTGTCCATGTAGCCCAGCCCCAGCCAATCTAACCTGTGATGATGGCTCTCTGTCTCAAACAAAGAAACAGATAGGGCCAGACACGATAGCATAGCCATTAAAGTCCTTGCCTTGCACACGCATTGGGATCCCATATGGGCGTCAGTTCTAATCCCAGTGGCCCCGCTTCCCATCCAGCTCCCTGCATGTGGCCTGGGAAAGCAGTCGAGGACGACCCAAAGCCTTGGAACCCTACACCCATGTGGGAGACCTGGAGAAAGTTCCTGGATCCTGGCTCCGGATCGGCGCAGCTCTGGCCGTTGTGTTCGCTTGCGGAGTGAATCATCAGACGGAAGATAATTCTCTCTGTCTCTCCTCCTCTCTGTATATATTTGACTTTGCAATAAAAATAAGTCTTTTTAAAAAATCAATCTTAAAAAATAAAAATCAATGTAGTAAAAAAAAAAATAAATGACATTCCATTTATGTGAAATGTCCAAATCAGGGGAAATCTAGAAACTAAGATGGTACAAGTAGTGGCTGCCCACAGGCAGAGGGGTGGAAGGGGTTAGGGTAGGAACTCCTACCCTTGGAGCCTGGTATAGCAGCCAGCATCCCAACAGTAGATGGATTCGCTCCACATTCAGCAGTCAGCACCCTTTTTCCTCAGGTCACACACACACCCCCAAGTATGTGCCAAGCTCTTCTTTCTCAATCAGGTGCACATCCCAGCCTGGGCGGGCCACGCGGTGTGCACCTGCACAGCCCTCAGAGGATGCTAACTGAACGAGTGTGGGGCCAATTGAACATTCATGTGCCACTACAGCTGTAGTTCCTCACTGTCCCAAGAAAACAAGGCTGGAACACTGGAGGGATACAGACCAGGAGCAGCCATGTCCTCCTCCAGGTGACAGAGACTGTGCTGGGCCCTGCCAGCCCCGCCCCGCCAAGGGCTCCCTGCCACAGCCAAGCGACCCTGTGCTAACCGCCCCCACCAACCTTCGAGGAGCCTGTCCCTTCAGTTCGCCAAGAGATGTCCTCACCCAAGGACCCACATGGGCTCACTTCCACCTCACCCCAGCAGCTCTTGGGGACACACACCTGGGCCTCCCACAGTGTCTCCTTCCCTGCTTGCTGTTCTCTTCACACCTGGGGGCCCTCACGGGGAGACTTCAAGCTCCAGTCTTCCCCATTCCTATGAAACCACAGCCGTGAGGATCCAGGGGGGCAGGCAAGACCTCAATCAGTCATCCAAGACACAGGGGCAAACAAAAGAGTGGTTACAGGCTCACGCTCACACAGCACCTGAATCAGCTTTGCCACCTGCCTACTAGGCGAAATTGGCTGCCCAGTCCTGAGGTTCCCCAAGCAGGAAGCACTACCACTGGGTCCCTGGGGCCGTGGCTGTCCTCTCCCTCCTGCAGAGCCCTTACTGGACCCCGAAGGTCCCCCGAGAACTCTCACTGGCCCCACGGGAGCCAAAGCGGAATTCTGAAGGCCGTAAGAAGGCTGCAGAGAGGGCCAGGGGGCCGTGGCTGCCCTCTCCCTCCTGCAGAGCCCTTGCTGGACCCCGAAGGTCCCCCGAGAACTCTCCCGTGGGCATGCACGAGCCACTGGCCCCACGGGAGCCAGAGCGGAGTTCTGAAGGGCGCAAGGAGGCTGCGGAGAGGGCCAGCGTGCAGGCAGGCAGGGCGGCCTCGGCCTTGGATTAACCGCTGGGGACCCGTCCGGTGACCTTGGGCAGGTCTTGTCCATTGCCCCAACTTCCCACGTGGGAAAGCCAGCATTCCCTCACTCGTAGGCTCTGCCCGCAGCTGCGCCCCAGGACTGTGACTCGCAAGGATAACCTTGGGAGCCACGGTCCTCCGATCCACCCGGACCCCATCATCCTCCCCGCCAAACACACACACACACACACACACACACACACACGCCCCAAAGCCCTTGCAAACACACACGCGCGCGCGCGCGCCCCAAAGCCCTTGGTCCACCTCAGCCCCCAAAGAGAACGCGTCCTGGTCTCACCTGTCGGTGGAACGTAGGCCCGGGCCGGAGACACGACGATGGGTCTCCGCCTCCCTGAGGTGGTGGGGTTACCGGCGGGCAAGTGCAGGAGTCGGTGCCCCCGGTCCCACAGCCGGAGGCAGCTCCTCCACATGGCGCCCGAAGGTCCGGGAGCACGCGCGGCGTGGAAGCTGAGAGCAGGACACACACAAACAACCGAATCGCGCACTCGGGTCCTAGTGGTCACTCGGCACGCTTCTCCCCGCCAGAGCCCTCAAGCTGCCCTGGACGCCGCCATCTTCCAGCATGAGCCCTGCGGCGCGCCGTCGCCGCACCGCGCCTCCTGCGCATCGCTGCGGAAGGCCGACTACAAGCCCCACAAGGCCGCTCGTGCGCCCCGCTGCCACGTGTCTCCTGTGCTCGCCAATGAAGGGGAGCGCCGCGCGCGCCAGCTCCCGCCCCCACGCCAATCGGAAAGGGCGGTGTGTGAGTGTGAGTGTGTCTGCGTGTGTGAGTGTGTGCGGGCACGAGTGGAGCCGGGCCCAGGTCGGAGGCCGAAGCCCCGCGCGCGGGTCCCGGGGTGCCCCGCGGGGTGCGCGCGCGCGCGTGCGCGCCCGGCGCCTCCCGCCGGCCCGGCGGCCTCCGCGGCTCCCGCGCGGCGACGGTTCCTCTCCACCCCCCCAGCCCTGGCTCCGGGGGACCCCGCGATGCCGGTGCGCACCGAATGCCCCCCGCCGGCCGGTGCCTCGGCCGCGGCGGCGGCGGCCTCGCTCATCCCCCCGCCGCCCATCAACACTCGGCAGCCCGGCGTGGCCACCAGCCTGCTCTACAGCGGCTCCAAGTTCCGCGGCCACCAGAAGAGCAAGGGGAACTCGTACGACGTGGAGGTGGTGTTGCAGGTGAGCGCCGGGCCGGGCCGGGTCGGGGCCGGGGTCCGAGGGCCTCCCCGCGGTGCTCCCGGGGCGCCAGCTCGCCAGCCGCGGGAGCAGGCCCCTCTCCGGCCCCGGGCCTTCTGCACCCGGGACCCCGGAGCCGGCGTGACCCGCTCCCTTCGGACACCCACCCCCCCACCCCGAGCGCTTCGCGTCCGTGAGCGGCCCGCGGGGGGGATTCGGAAGCCTCCGAAGCCCGAGCCGGGGACCGGGGCGCCTCTGGCCCGGGGTTTGGGTCGGGATCTGAGACTCGTCCTGCGGCTTCTCAGCTTCGGTACCCTCCTGTTCTTCCTCTTGCTGCTGCTGCCGGAGGGCCGCCAGTAGAGAGACCCCAGCCCAGCTGTGATCACAGCTTCCCAGCTGCCTTTACTCACTCTTAGTTCCTGGGGCTCCCCCACGCCCTGCACTCCCTGCCTTGGTTTTACTCCAGGTCTCAGCCAGTTTGCACGGTCTAGCCACTGCCTTCTCTTAACCTGCCGGTCCCTGATCCGTCTGTGCCCCCCTCCCGCCCGCACTTGTAAGCACCTGGACCTGCCTCAGCCCCTAACCTGCCTATGTAGGATCCACTCCCCCAACACACACACTTGACCCCCTTTCCCTCCGTCTGACACCCAGTGGTTTAGGCCGTTCTCCCAAACCCCGGTCTACCCTGGAAACACCTGTTCCCGGGAAAGCTCTTGCCTGAAGCAGCGTGGTTCCTGGGTAAGAGTTAAACTGTCTTCAGTCTTAGTCTCCAACCCGAAGAAGGTAGAGACACTTTTTTTTTCCGTTTCTGCTGACTGTTGAGCATCTGCTAGTGTCTGTCTGTCTGTCATTCTGTTTTAAACTGTTTTGCAGCAGTAAATAGTTCCCTCTGATTTCACAGAACTGCATCTTGTATTGGGTCTATAAACCCGAAGGTGCCTGCCATAATTCCTATTGTAAACAGGGGAAAAAAAACAACAACAGTGGAGTGACTGACAGGCCTCATCCAGTGACCTCCCCGCCTAACGGGGGACACTTGAAGGTGCTTCTGTTTTATCTTGCAACCAGTGATCCGAATGCTGGGTGGGGCCCCCAAGGTGGGACATGTTCAGTGGTGGTCTGAACTGCGTGCCTGCTGTGTGTCATTTGGTGTTGTGAGAGGGCTTGGGGGACAGCCACCGGGGCACAGCCACCAGGTGACAAGGTGTCAGGGAAGCATGCTTTAGCCACTTCAGTGACTGCTGCCCTCCTGTTAGGTGCCTGTGGCCACGTGCAGGCACAGCTGTCAGTTCCCAGGTAGGCTGAAGGCAGAAACCTGGCCAGTGGCTGGCAGCCAGCTGAGGAAGAAGAGGTGTGGTTCCTAGGGGGGGAAACCCCACCCATGGGCTGGCGTGGCCCAGCCTGTGGCATGGGAGTTAACCCCATCATCTGGTTTTTCAGCCAGGGCTTGCCTCCTGGATCCAGCCTTCTTGCTTCCAACCCTGCAAAGGGCCACCTCTCTCTCTCTTTCTTTCTCTCTCTCTCTTCCTCTCTCTCTCTCTCTCTCTCTCTCTCTCTCTCTCCTACACTCACACACATACACACACACCCCAATCCCTGGCATCTGCCTGTCTTGTCTTCTTTTTGGAAGACTGACCCACTTTGGACGTTGCCTCCAAGTGGAATGCAGCCCTTGTGCGCTGTCGTGACCAGCCCCGAGGTGTGTTCCCCTCATAGCTGGACGGCAGCAGCCCTCCTCATTGCATTGTCTCTCGTGCCCACTGTGCACTGACCGGTGGGTGGATGCCCAGGTTACGGACGCTGTTGGTACATGTGTTGGTGTGACCAGTGACCAGTGTCTGCGTGGGTATACACCTTCACTTCTCTCGCACAGGTAGACACCTAAGGGTGGCAGTGTGTGGTCAGGCAGCCCCGTGACTCCCCTGACAGCTACGGCCTCCTGCTGTCCATCTCACAGAGTGTGAGGACTCCAGCTTCCCCATGTCCTGACCGACCCCACCGTTTTCCACCTTTGTTACTATAGCCCTCATGACGCTACGGTAGCATCTCATCATGGTTTCGGTTTGAACTTCCCAGAGCCAGAGGGGTTGAGGTCTTCCATCTGGTGGTTCATTCCCCCGTGGCCACATTGGCCAGGGCTGGGCCGGGCTGGGCCAGGCTGAGCCAAGCTGAGCCAGGAGCCTCCTCTGGGTCTCCCGTGTGACTGCAGGGTCCCAAGGTCTTGGGCCGTCCTCTGCTGCTCTCCCAGGCCACAGGCAGAGAGCTGGATGGGACGTGGAGTAACCAGGACTTGAACCGGCACCCATGTGGGATGTGAGCATTGGTGGCGTGCCATCTTTGCATGTGCTTTATGGAGAACTTTTCTTCTTTTTTTCTTGAATTCTGGATTGTGGGGTCCTCAGTGGGTCTCTCTAGGCCCCTGTCCCTATGACACCACCTTCTCCTGTGTGTCATCCAAGAAGCCAGCTCTAGAGGGAAGCCCAGCAGGGTCTTCACAGTGAAGGGAATGTTAAAACAAGAGCCGCGTTTGCCAGGCTGTGCAGTGAGAATCCGTCCCCCCACCCCCTGTCTTGTTATCTTTCGTTGAGCTACCAGCCCACTGCTGAGTTAGAGCCCACGTGGCATACATGTCATGGCGTGTCAAGTGACGTGGGCAGCACAGGATAGCTGCAGGGCTGGGCAGAGGCCAACTGCGATTGTGGTCCTGGAGCAGGCGACGGTCGCCTGTTACCAGTGTTATCACTGGGTATGCTGGCTGCCCGGCAACCTGTGAAACCCCAAACGCCTGTTGAGCTCGGTGTGGAGGCCCCACGTTGGAGCCACGAGGAGCTTGTCCTTGAGTAAGTGTGGTTGGCGGACTCCTGAGTGGGGGTCGTGTGCCCTCAGCTGCAGTCCACCCAGGCCTGTTTCCAGAACGCTCACGTAATAGGTGGACTCCTTTGAGTCCAGTTTCAGAAAGTGGGGAGCTGTGTACTCCAGGCTGGTGTGACCTGGGTGGGCCTGGTTCCTTCCATCTCGTTGCACCACTGTCCTTGGCGTTGTCTGGCCTGGACGCTGCTCACACACACACACACACACACACCCACTGTCAGGCTAGAGCCACCCTGCTGATGCTGTTTCCCATGGGCACCTGGTAGCTGCTGCATCTGGCTGGCCAGGATGACCAGAACCTCCATCCCCAGGTGGTCCAGGAGGACCACAGGTTTGCCATAGCATCCAGCAGGGTTGACCAGATGTCTGTACCAGCCCCACCAGGGTGGAAAGAGAAGAAGTTGGTGGTGGGCAGGTGTCCCACAGTATCTGAGCCAGCCTCGAGATCCCCATGCCTCCCCACACACCCTTTATCCCAAGCTGCTGGCTCTCACCATGAAAGCCACACAAAAGCCTGTGTAGATGGGGCGGGCACACGGAGTCAGGTGCCACGTTGGGAGTAACCCAGAAGCTGTTCCCGAGGCCCTGCGGCCCCGGGAAGCCCCAGTGAGTGGTCAGCCGGCTGGTCAGTGGAATTCCCGCTATTGCCATGTGTGTCACCATCAGTGACGGGCTGCATGTCTTTCCCTTGCAGCACGTGGACACGGGGAACTCCTACCTTTGTGGATACCTGAAGATTAAAGGCTTGACTGAGGTAAGCCCCTCCTCCGCCCTCTTCCCTCCAGTGACACGCTGGGCGCTGTGTCACTGAGCACTGGTACCATGCGGGGAGCCTGTGGGGACCCAAGGGCATACCACTGCATTAAGAAGCAGGCAAATTCGCAGAGCTTTACAAAGAAGGTTGGTAAATGCGTCCCAGCGTGACCAGCACTGCTGCTTTTGTGTTGAGTCCTTTCAGAAGCTATAAGAACAGAGATGGCAGCCAGTGCCGTGGCACAATGGGCTTGAGCCTCTGTGGTGCCAGCGTGCCATTGCAGTGCTGGTTCAAGTCCTGGCTGCATCTGTGGTCATAGCACCCTGAACACGCCCGATCTCGTCTGATCTCGCAAGTCCTGGCTGCCCCATTTCCAATCCAGCTCCCTGCAGAGGGTGGCTGAGTGCTTGGGCCCTTGCACCCACACGGAATACCCAGAGGAAATTGGCTTCACACCAGCCTGGTTCTGGCCATTATGGCCATGTGGAGAGTGAACCAGCGGGTGAAAGATCTGTCTTACTTGGTTTCTTCTTCTCCATAAGATACGCCATAGAAAGATACATATGTGTATATAATATATACATATATGTGTGTAATATAATAATATATAATATATATAACATATATATTTTAAAAACATAGCTACTGCATCATAAACTTGGACTGACCATAATCACTTAATCCAGTTAGGCTTTTTCTTTTTTTTTTTAAAGGTTTATTTTATTTTATTGCAAAGTCAGATATACAGAGAAGAGGAGGAGAGACAGAGAGGAAGATCTTCCATCTGTTGATTGACTCCCTTAAGTGGCCTTAACGGCCGGAGCGGAGCTGATCCGAAGCCTGTAGTCTCTCTGGGTCTCCTACATGGATGCAGGGTCCCAAGACTGTTGCTTTCCCAGGCCACAAGCAGGGAGCTGGATGGGAAGGGCAGCAGCTGGCACCTGCAGCTGAGGATTAGCCTGTTGAGGCATAAGGCCAGCCCCAGAACCTGGGAGGTTGAGAAAGCAGGGAGGAGCACCCTTTGTCTTCACTGTCTGGGAAACAGGAAGAACTTGGAGGGTGACCTGAGCCCTGCTGGAGGTGCCCTGGTTTGACCTGTGGCCTCTGTGACCTCCCTGGGTCTCGTTCCCCCAGCAGGGTGTTGGCTCTGCTGCACAGATGGTGAAAGGGGTCGAGGAGTTTACTCTTCCTTTCCTTGCCTTGCCTGTCAAGCGGGAGTTCTCTGCACACGGCGTTGTGGCCCAGCAGGCTGCAGGGCGCCTCACACACCTGCATCTTCTATCCCAGCACCACCTAGAGCCACGGAGGCTCCACTGCCTAACCATCTTCTTGTGTATGGATCCCAGGTGGTGGGGAGGATGCTCCAGGGCCTGGGCCTCAGCCGCAGCCACGTGGCAAGCCCAGGTGTAGCTCCTGGCTCCTGGCTGTCACAGGCATTTGGGGAGTGAGCTGGAAGTGAAAGATCTCGCTCTCACTGTCTCACTTTCTCCTGCCCATCTGCTGCTCTGCCTTTTGAATGGATGGGGGGTAAAGGTCGATTGAAAAGTTCCTGCTGGTGTTGCTCAGTGGCCGGGCCACGGGAACCCCCGTTCTGTGCTTGGTAGGAAGCTGGCACAGCTGTGGGACAAATGCTGCTGTTTGGGGCTCCATGGCTCCATCCGGTTCACCTGCTTTTCTTTAAATTTTTATTTATTTATTTATTTTTAAGATTTATTATTATTATTGGAAAGCCGGATATACAAAGAGGAGGAGAGACAGAGAGGAAGATCTTCCATCCGATGTTTCACTCCCCAAGTGAGCCGCAACGGGCCAGTACGCACCGATCCGAAGCCGGGAACCAGGAACCTCTTCCAGGTTTCCCACGCGGGTGCAGGGTCCCAAAGCCTTGAGCTGTCCTCGACTGCTTTCCCAGGCCACAAGCAGGGAGCTGGATGGGAAGTGGAGCTGCTGGGATTAGAACCGGCGCCCATCTGGGATCCCGGGGCTTTCAAGGCGAGGACTTTAGCCGCTAGGCCACGTCGCCGGGCCCTTTTTTTTTTATTTTTATTACAAAGTCAGATATAGAGAGAAGAGAAGGAGAGACAGAGAGGAAGATATTCCATCCGATGATTCACTCCCCAAGTGAGTGCAACGGCCGGTGCTGTGCCAATCCGAAGCTGGGAACCTGGAACCTCGAACCTCTTCCAGGTCTCCCACATGGGTGCAGGGTCCCAAAACTTTGGGCCGTCCTCGACTGCTTTCCCAGGCCACAAGCAGGGAACTGGATGGGAAGTGGAGGTGCCGGGATTAGAACCAGCGCCCATATGGGATCCCGGTGCGTGCAAGGCGAGGACTTTAGGACTTTTTTTTTTAAATGTGTGTGTGTATATGTGAGTGTGAGATGCTGAACCACTGGCTAGTTGTTCACTGCCCAAACTACCCACCATTGTGGTTGGACTTGGACTGCACTGACGCTGGGAGCAGGACCTGCCATCCAGGCTCCTTTGGCCATGGCAGGGACCGCAGGAGTCAGACCCGGCACCCTAATACAGGGCCTAGGCCAATCAGTCAGCAGCTTTTTTAAGTTGCATTTATTTTGCTTCAAAGAACTAGACAAAGAGATATCTTCCATTTGCTGGATCACTCTCCAGATGGTTACAATGGCCAGAGCTGGGCCAGTATAAAGCCAAGAGCCAGGAGCTTCTTCCGGTTCTCCCACATGGGTTCAGAGGCCAAAGGCCAAAGGCCTTCCTCCACTGCTTTCCTAGGCCATCAACAGGGAGCTGGTTGGGAAATGGAGCAGCCGGGATATGAACCCAGCACCCGTGTGGGCTCCTGGCACTGCAAGTGGAGGATTAGGCTGCTATGTTATCTCACTGGCCCCAGCATCTTATCTCTTAGGCCAAAGGGCCCTGTCTTTTCCTTGTGCAAGTTTGATGAAGCATTTCCTGTGAAATTTGTTGTTGAGACAGCAGGTATCTCTTCTGTGTGTTTAGAAAAGCGTCCAGTCAAGTAAGGAAAGGAAGTGTTGGCAGAATAAAGGGTCTAGCCTGCGGGTGTGGTAGCACGTGGGACGGGCGCCTCCCGGGCAGCTGAGTATGCGTGGTGCTTCCATGAGGGGCATGCGCGGTAAGCTCTGTGAGAAGCCCAGCACTGTGCTGACCCTGACACCAGTGGTAGGAGGCTGGTGGGGGACGGTGGGAACCCTGGGAGAGGGGCTGAGGGCCTTCCTCCCGTCTGGCCCCTCTGACTCCCATGCAGCTTCCCACCAAGGCACAGGCTGGGACAAGGCAGATGAAGGTGGCTCCAGGGTCTGTGCCCCGCCACCCACGTGGGAGGCCTGAAGGCAGCTCTAGGCTCCTGGCTTCAGCCAGGCCCAGCCCTACCGCTGTGGGCATTGTGGGAGGGAGCCAGCAGATAGAAAATCTCTCTTTCAAATCGATAAACATGTTTTTTTAAGTGAACTTTTTAATAAAAAGGTTTGTTTATTATCATTTAACATGCAGATTTTTAAGAGAGGAGGAAGGAGAAATAGATCTTCCATCCACTGGTTCACTGCCCAAATGGCTACAGTGACCTGAGCTGAGCCGGTCTGGGACTAGGCGCCTCATCTTGGTCTCTCAAGTAGGTGCAGGGGCCCAAGTCCTTGGGCTGTGCTCCGCTGCTTTCTCAGGCCAAAAGCAGGGAATTGGATGGGAAATGGGGTATCTGAGACTAGAACCAGTGCTCACATGGGCCCTACCTTGCAGGTGGAGGCTTAGTATGCTATGCCTTGGCACCAGCCCCGTAGTTACACAATTTAGATGCTTTGGTTTTTCTTTAGAGTAGTTGTCTCCTCATGTATACAGCGCAGAAACGTTTTCGATTGGAGATCTTTTTTTTTTTTAAAGCTTTATTTATTTTATCACAAAGTCAGATATACAGAGAGGAAGATCTTCCATCCGATGATTCACTCCCCAAGTGAGCCGCAACGGCCGGTGCGCGCCGATCCGAAGCCAGGAACCAGGAACCTCTTCTGGGTCTCCCACACGGGTGCAGGGTCCCAATGCATTGGGCCGTCCTCAACTGCTTTCCCAGGCCACAAGCAGGGAACTGGATGGGAAGTGGAGGTGCCGGGATTAGAACCGGCGCCCATATAGGAACCAGGCGTGTTCAAGGAGAGGACGTTAGCCACTAGGCCACACCGCCGGGCCCTCGGCTGGAGATCATTTGAAGCTTAGAAATAAGCGGTAAGGAACAGCGGGTGTGAGGCGGAGCCTGAGCCATCACCAGCGTGCCATTCCCTCAGGTGCCCTCTCCTCCCCCCACCACCCATGAGACAGGACTGCCCGTTTGGGATGAGCCAGAGCCCCTGCAATGACTGCCCACAGGCCAGCCTGCCTTGGGGGGAGCTGTGGCCTCACTTGCCTTCGGACTCGGCCTCTCTTATGCCGGCATGAGCTCTGCCTGGCTCAGCGAGTCATCCCCCTTTGAGCAGGAGTCAGGGACCTGAAGCTTTAGTCTCTTGCCCGAGCAGTGCAATCTTCCCTGGGCACTTGGACACCTCTAGCTGCCAGCGTCCCTAGGGGCCCAAGCCCTACACGCCCCTACTGCTGGACTCAGTGCTGTGGAACGCCATGGACGTGGTCGTGTGGTTAAGGGAACAGTGACAGAAACCTGCACCTGTTCAGTGAGGATGTGATTTTTTTTTTTAATCAGAACACAGTGTTTTCTGGTTTTTGAACTAGAATCTATTTTTTTTTTTTAAAGATTTATGTTTGCTTGTTTATTTTATTTATTTGAAAGGCAGAATTACAGAGAGGACAAAGCAGAGACGGAGAGATCTTGCACCCACTGGTTCGCTCTGCAAACAGCTGTAGTGGCTGGGGCTGGGCCAGGCTGAAGCCAGGAACCCCGCTTGGGTCTTCCACGCAGGTGCAAGAGGTCAGGGACCTGAGCCCTCTTCCACGCACCAGTAGGACGCCAGCGCCCGGTGTGCCACACCACAGCTCCAGCCCCATGTTTTTTTTTCTTAGAGACTTTCAATGGAGAGCCAGCTGTTTGTGATTACGTCTGTGGCTCTCAGATGCATTTGTTTAATTTTCAGAATTTAGGAGAGCCTGGAGGTCAACGCGTTAAGATTACCCAAAGGGTTGTGAAGAGGGACACCCGTGTGGAGTCGTTCCTTGGGAAGCCAGTGACATGGTGTCCCCCGCAGGTCACTTTTCGTTATTTTAGGACCACTGTATCGTGTGGCTGTCACCTACTAATGCTCAATACCCAGGGGAGCAGCAGCATCTGGCAGCTTCCGGCAGAAGCTTCTCACGGGGCTGATGTCTGCCCTGCTGCTCCAGGTGCCAGTTGTACTTAGAAGTCAGGTTTCTGGGCCTGGCACAGTGGCTCAACAGGCTAATTCTCCACCTTCCAGTGCCGGGATCCTATATGGGTGCTGATTCGTGCCTCAACTGCTCCACTTCCCCTCCAGCACCCTGGGACCAGGCTGGAGACTCTACACCCACATGGGAGCCCAGAAGAAGCTCCTGGCTCCTAACTTCATATCGGTTCAGTTCCAACCATTGCGGCCGCTTGGGGAGTGAACCAGCAGATGGAAGATCTTTCTGTCTCTCATTCTCTCTGCAGATCTGCCTTTTCTTTTTTCTTTTTCTTTTTTTTTTTTTTAAGATTTATTTATTTTTATTACAAAGTCAGATATACAGAGAGGAAGATCTTCCGTCCGATGATTCACTCCCCAAGTGAGTGCAACGGCCGGTGCTGTGCCGATCCAAAGCCGGGAACCTGGAACCTCTTCCAGGTCTCCCACGCGGGTGCAGGGTCCCAAAGCCTTGGGCCATCCTCGACTGCTTTCCCAGGCCACAAGCGGGGGGCTGGATGGGAAGTGGAGCTGCTGGGATTAAAACTGGCGCCCATATGGGATCCCGGCCTGTTCAAGGCGAGGACTTTAGCCGCTAGGCCACGCTGCTGGGCCCAGATCTGCCTTTTCAATAAAAATAAATAAATCTTAAAGGAATCGGGTGTCCATTAAGGACGACTTCTCCTTTCGAGCGTCTTCCGCTGAGTTTCCACGTGAGGACAGCCACGGCAATGGTAGGGTGTGGCCTGGTAGTTCTGAGAGGTGTTAGGTTTCTGGTGTCTTGAGGTTTGCCCTTAAGAAAACCATGGGTCTGCATGCAGTGGTGCTGTCAGCGTCTCGTACAGATGGCTCTGGTTTGAGTCCCGGCTGCTCCACTTCCTGTCCAGCTCCCTGCGAATGCACCTGGGAAAGCAGCGAAGGATGGCCCAGGTGCCTGGGCCCCTGTACCCCTGCCAGGCTTCAGCCTGCCCCAACCCCAGCCATTTGAACCAATAGATGCAAGAGCTGTCTGTCTCTCTAACTCTGCCTTTCAAATAGGTAAACTAATAGTAAACCTTTTCTGTTTTTTAAAAGGATTTGTTTTTATTTGGAAGGCAGATTTTACAGAGAGATGTTTCGCCTGCTGGTCTGCTCCCCCAAATGGCTGCACCCAGCCATCTATGTGAATTGGAGTTCACCAGGAGATACAGGTTTCCTCCATGTCTCCCAGTGGGTTCAGGGCCCAAGCACTTGGGCCGTCCTCCGCTGCTCTCCCAGGCCATAAGCAGGGAGCCGGGTGGGAAGAGGAGCAGCTGGGAGTTGAACCAGTGCCCATATGGGATGTCTGCCCCAGGTTAACAATATCGTAAAGTGTTTATCAGCTGGTTGTTGTCTCTGTGGGATGAATATGATTTAATGGTCCTAATTTCATACTATACCTGTGCTTTACACAGCTTCCTCTGTGCACTGTCTTTGGGGTGGTAACCGCCTGAAGACGCACCCCAGGCTCTGGCACGGGGTGGGCAGGGGCAGAGCCAGGGTGTAGCCATGGACTGGCCTGTGGTTTAGGGGAGACTTGGCTGCCAACGCTGTGACTTGGAGGCCTCTCAGCCATGGGCCTTTGGAATGGTAGAGCTGGATTAGGGTCTGGTGTGCTGTTATTTCTGGCAAAGGTTCTGGAGCCCTGCTGTGGCTCAGACCATGGTCCATGTGGGTGGTGGGCAAGGCTCCCTGTACTGTCAGTGTTGGGTGGGCTTCTGCAAGGGGCCTCAGGCCTGCTGTGGCTCAGACCGTGGTCTCTGTGGGTGGTGGGCAAGGCGCCCTGTTCCGTCAGTGTTGGGAAGGGCTTTCAGCCACCCTTGTCGAAGGGCAGGTCCTGTTCTCACATGTGACCTTTCCCACAGGAGTATCCAACCCTGACGACCTTCTTTGAAGGAGAAGTCATCAGCAAAAAGCACCCTTTCTTAACCCGTAAGTGGGACGCAGACGAAGACGTCGACCGGAAACATTGGGTAAGTGGGACCCCACTCGCCACTCCATACTGGCAGGCAACCCGAATGCTCCGCCTGCTAATGAGAGCTCTCCCCTATACCGGCCCTGCCTACCTGTGGCTCACCTGCTGCCCACTGCCCTTGCATAATCACCTCGAGGCAGGGAAACCCCCAGCATTAGGGTGGGCACGAAATAGGGGTACCATTTGGAGAAACGGCCCTTTGGCTGGCTTCTCAGCCAGGGTGGGCGCTGCTCTCCTGCCTGCTCCTGCTACATCAGGGCACTGTGACCAAAAATACTTCAGGAGTATGTGTTCCAACCTGTCACCATTGGCTGTGGTGATGCAGGACTTTGGTGTACCACTTGGGCAACCTCAAGTCCTTGCTGTGTGCGGGCCAGCTGGACATGGCCATGTCGGCAGCAGGATCCCAGGCCCATCTGTGTCACTGCTGCCTGCAGGGGGAGCCGCAGGTGCAAGCCCCTTGCCTGCGTTTGCTCAGAGGTAGGTTGGTAGCTTTGCTTATTGATGCTTTAAAAAAAAAATTGTTTATTTGAAAAAGCAGAGTCACAGACCGAAGTGTACGCACACAGAAATTGTCCACCTGCTGGTTCATTCTCCAAATGCCTACGACAGCCAGGGCTGACCTGCTCCAAAGCTGGGAGCCGGGACGTGCTTCCGGCTTTCCCCACACGGTGCAGGAATCAAGCACTTGGACCATGTTCCACTGCTTTCCCAGGCCATATGCAGGGAGCTGGATGGGAAGCAGGGCAGCCAGCACTCACACCGGCTCCCGTGATTGTGCTGGTGCCTCAGGCGGATACTGAGCACGCTGTGCCACCGTTGGCCCTCTTGATACTTTTGCCTTGAGTTTGGAAAACAGCACCTATCATGTGTTGAGTCTAGTTCAACTTCAGATTTGACCTTCAGAAGCCTTTCTTCCTAAAGCTGCCTGCTTTGACTCTGGTAGTAACGGGACCCAGAAATCTCTGTGACCCTTAGATGCGAGGGATGCAACAGCCCCGGGGCCATGTGCTGCCGCCTGCCATCAGCCGGCAGAGGCGGAAGGGCTGTCTGGTGCACCTGCCCATGGTAGTGCGGCCCGTTGTTGCCCATTCAGCTTTGCCAATGGTTTCAGATAGGATGTGCACGAAGCCAAGTGTTCTAGGCCTGGTGGTAACTCTTGTTCCAGGTGAAGTTGCCTGCAATTTAGAAAACAATTCTTAGGGCTGGTGCGGTAGTTCAACAAGATGGATCATCCCATATGGACACTGGTTCAAGCCCCAGCTGCTCCGCCTCTTTTTTTTTTATTATTATTTGTAAAGATTTGTTTATTTTTTATTGGAAAGGCAGATCTACAGAGAGAAGGAGAGACAGCAGTAAAAGATGACCCAATGCCTTGGGCCCCCACACCCACATGGGAGACCCAGAGGAAGCTCCTGGTTCTTGGCTTCGAATGAGCTCAGCTCTGACCATTGCGGCCATTAAGAGTGAGCCAGCAGATGGAAGATCTTTCTGTTTCTGCTTCTCTCTGTAAATTGCATTTTCAATAAAAGATACTTTAAAAAAATTGATACTCAATGGTGATTCTGGAATGGGGCCAGTGCTGTGGCATATGACGTTAAGCCACCACCTACAGTGCTGGTTTCCTGTACACGTGCTGGTTCAAGTCCCAGCTGCTCCACTTCCCATCCAGCTCCCTGCTAATGGGCCTGGGAAGGCAGCAGAGGACGGCCCAAGTGCTTATGCCCCTGCATCCATGATGGAGACCTTTGTAGCCATCTGGGGAGTGAACCAGCAGATAAAAGACCCCTCTCCCTTTCTCTCTCTCTGTCTCTGTCTCTCTTTAACTCTGACTCTCAAATAAATGAAAGTAAATAGTTTCTGGAAAGTATAATGAAAAGATGAGTTTAGCCCTCAGTTCTTTACTGAGCTGCCTGCCTGGTCAGTCAGGTATATTCATTAAATTTTGCTAGCTTACCACATTTAAAAAAAAAAATCTGGGGCCTGGCACAGTAGTTCAAGTGGCCAGGTCTGAGCCCAGCAGAGCCACAAGCTTAGTCCCTGGGCTGTCATCTGCTCACCCCAGGATGGGCGTCCGCAGAGTGCTGAATCAGAAGGGAGGGTGGCCACAGCCTGGGCATTCCCACCAGCAGCCTCACCCACTGCTCTGTAGTGCCCATTCCACAGGATAGAGGACTGAGCACTGCCAGCCCCCTGCAGTGGCCCTCTGGCGCTCTCTGCCCTCTTCTGCCTGGGTCTTGGCTACTGCACACCCACTGCTTGCAGAGGTCTTCTCTTGAGTGGCTCTTAACTGGCACCTTTCTGCTCTGAGGTGCTGTGGGCATGCGTCTATTCTGATCCCCTGGCCCTTGGCTGCCCATGCTCTGCTAATAGGCAGGTGTCCAGTATCTACCCCCAAGAACAGATCTGTCTCTGCGTCTCCACTCAGGGGTGACCCTTGCCCCCAGCCTTGACTGGGCCTCATTTGGGAGCCAGCACCAAGTAGCTCCGATTGCCATGATTGGAGCCTGCCCCTTTGGGGTTCACTCATCATTCTCCTCTCCTTCTGCTTCAAGGGCAAGTTCCTGGCTTTTTACCAGTATGCAAAGTCATTTAATTCCGATGACTTCGATTATGAAGAGCTGAAGAATGGAGATTACGTTTTCATGCGATGGAAGGTGAGTTCTGGGGATTCCGTGGGCCGGTGCCTGCAGTGCACACCACACCTGCTCAGCCCCTTGGCCCACCATCTCCAGGGCGCTGGCTGCTGCTGTGCTCCCTGTCCTGCTGGCCGCTGTGGTGGCTCTGTTATGCAGGCAGCAGGTGAATTCCTGGCCGGATGCCCGTGCCACTGTCGCTGCGTCTCCTCCCTTGCCTGTTTCCCCTGCCCCCGAAAGGCCGCCTTTGAGCCTCCAGGTCAGGTCTTCCAAGTGCCCTCGCAGGGCTGGGGAAAGCCAGGCTTGCTTTGGGGTTTAGTCATCCAATGAACCCCATTGCCACTGCAGCCTGAAATGCCATGGGACGCATTAGTCTCCCCAGCCCATCCCCTCCGACCTACCCTGCCCCAGGGCCCTCTGCTTCTCTCCAGCTCTGAAAGTGAGGGACCAGCAATGGAATGTGGGCCCTCTACTCCGCCGCTGCCAGCTCTATGAGCGTGACTCAGTGATGTGGTTCTCGCCTGGGGAGTCCAGGGCTGGCAATCACAGCACAGCAAAAACAGGAAGCAAGTCACCCAGGTCCGTGACCTTGCACCCGCCTCCAGCTCTTCCTCCTGCTCGGGCTCAGGGAGAAGACGAGGAGCGACAGAGTGCTCCCCTCTGTGGGTTCACTCCCCATGCACTAGCAGTCAACAGAGCTGGGCCGAGCTGAAGCCAGGAGCTTCTTCCTGGTCTCCCACATGGGTGCAGGGGGTCCATCAGCAGGGAGCTGCATCAGAGGCAGAGTAGTCCATATGGGATCCAGCTCTGCAGGTGGTGGCTGCACAGGCTGTGCCACAGCACCAGCCTCCTTGTCCTAATTTTTTCTTTTTTAAAATGTATTTGTTTATTTATCTTGGAAAGGCAAATTTACAGAGAGAGAGAGCTTCCATCTGCTGATTCTCTCCCCAAATGGCTAGAACAACAAACTGAGCTAATCCAAAGCCAGCAACCAGGAGCCTCCTTGGAGTCTCCCACATGGACACAGGGTCCCAAGGCTTTGGGCCATCCTCTGCTGCTTTCCGAGAGCACAAGCAGGGAGCTGGATGCGAAGTGGAGCAGCCGGGACACGAACCAGCACCCATATGGGATGCCAATGCTTATAACAGAAGGATTAGTCAGTTGATCCATCATGCTTCATCCCCACACATTCTGTTTAAAAACAGTTTTGAAAAGCAAAATTTAGGGCCCAGCACAGTAGCCTAGTGGCTAAAGACCCTCTTCTGGGTCTCCCACGGGGCTGTGGCTGGTGCCACAGCCCTCATCTGCAGCAGGATGTAGGAGCCCCAAACCTTTTCTTCACTTGAGCGAACTCAAGCCTGCAGCTTGCCCCTTGAGTACATAGAATATTCCAGCAGCACGTGGGCGCTCCCTGGAGTTAGGTCACCGCCACCTGGAGGGCCTAGGGCTGACCAGGTCTTAGCAAGACAGCCACTGGGGGTGGCGGATGGGCTGCCGTGCACTGGCCTTTGCCGCTCCTGCCCGCAGGAGCAGTTCCTGGTCCCAGACCACACGATCAAGGACATCAGTGGTGCTTCCTTCGCTGGCTTCTACTACATCTGCTTCCAGAAGTCGGCTGCCTCCATAGAGGGCTACTACTACCATCGCAGTTCAGAATGGTAAGCAGACCCCCCACTGAACCCCTCTCCCCCGTCTCATCCCAGCTCGGTGTGTGAGCCGGGTGCTGCGGGCCCACGGCAGCAGTCTCCCTGGTTCCTCACCCAGTAGCCCAGGAGAGCCAGGGCATTCTGAAGGGGGCCTCAGTCGTTGGGTGAGCCCTGAGCGCCACGAGCTTTTGTGCAGCATGTCTTTCCTGGGCCTTGCTGGTTTTATAGTTCAGCCTTCCCCAGTTGAATGAGGAGCCCCAGCACTTGGCTTAACCCAGCTGCAGGCCGCTTCCTGCTGCCATCTGGTGACCCAGTGGGTAGTCTCCGCCTATGGCTCCCCCAGGGTGAAGAACAGGGGCGCCCTGCATGCGAGCCCTTGCTTCCTCACCATCCACGGGAGCGGGGCCAGCCCGTCACATGCTCCCTGCCCTCAGATTCCCAGGTCACGGCCAGCAGGCTCACCTCTGCAGGCAGGGCCTGGCAGGTGTCTGTGATTGTGCCGCTGCCACAAATGAGCGTGAAAGCATCACAGAACGCCTCTGTACCAACTAGCAGCTCTGTGTAAAGAACTGCCGCTCATGTACCCTGTGCTTCCCCCGCTTGGAACATGCCAGAGCCAGCAGCGGTGTGCGGGGCAGGGCCTTTGTCCCCTGAGGAGCGCCACTCTGTGCCCTCTGCAGTCAGGCCTGCCTGGCTCCTCCCAGCCCTGGGCAGTCGCCAGCCCACTCTCGCTGTAGGCTCGCCTCTTTTCTCTCAGTGGAATCCCACCACACGTAGCTCCTCCCACTCAGTGTGATGTGTCTTTGCATTGTCAGATAGGAACATACCACTTCTGTGCCTGTGCAGCTTCGTGCACACCCACCGGCCCGTTGGTGTGTCTGCTGTGGCTTCTGTGTGTACCACAGCCCTCGCCATGTGGAGCATGTGTCTTGAGTTCCCGCTTCTACCTCCTTCTAGCCTGTACCCAGGGGTGGCATGGCGAGCGCACGGGGAGGTTTGTCGCCGCAGCCGCCTCGCCACTTGCTACCAGCGAGGCTTGCTGAGCTGGGCATCCCCGGGCCTGACGCTGGCCGCCACAGAGCCCCCCGCAGTTCACATGGCCCTCGGCTCTCCGGGGTGCGCTGCAGGGCCCAGGCAGAATGCCTATAGACAGGGACCCACCCAGAAAGGGAGAGCGCGCCACGAGCTGCATGGCAGAATGGCATTAAAGGCGCCATGAAGCCTGGAAAGCCATGCAAATGATGGGCCCTCAGTGTGTGGGACCCCCGTGTTACAGTGAAACAGATGCCAAACTGAACCCCAGTAAAACTTGCTTCTGACTGCCATTCCTGCAAGCTTCAGGTGGCACCCCAGGGTGGGTGCAGGCATGTGGGGTGTCCTGGGCTTGGGCAGGGGGCCAAGAAGGGGCAGTTCTGGCAGTCAGTCGCCTGCCTGGCTGCAGGAGGTGACTGCCCGGTGTGTGTGTATGCCTGCAGGTATCAGTCCCTCAACCTGACCCACGTTCCTGAACACAGCGCGCCCATCTATGAATTCCGGTGACAGCAGGTCCGCAACGGCAACCCAATAAAACTGACCTTGGCAACCACGAACTTGGCCAGGAAAAAAAAAAAATGTGTCTCTGCCAGAACCAGGAGGAGAGCGCGTGCCCATCTCTTCGAGAGCGTGAATAGGAGCCCGCGGGAGCCGAGGAGCTGGCCGACCAAGGCAGCCCGGCCGGGGCGTGCTTCCTGCCTCCTCACGTGCTTCTGGGCCACCTGAAAGCGCACTGCCCTCCCTCCTGCACAGCTACCTTCCGGGCCCGGGCCCCGCCTCCAGCCACGCAGGTCAGCTCCCGCGGGGGGGCCCTCAGCCTCGGTGCTCAGTGCCCCTCCCCACCCCCGCCCACTCCACCTGCTCCGGCTGCTTGCCTCTCTTCCTGTGGCCCCAGAGCCCGTGTGTGGAGTGGGCAAGTGGAGTGATGTGGCAGCAGCAGCCGCGGTGCCCCAGCAGGTCCCCCCCTGGGCCTCCTCCTCTGCAGTTCCGGGCAGCCCGTGTGCCTCCGAGGGCAGGCCAGGCTGGGTCTGGCGGGGGTCCCCCCCATAGAAGGCTTCCAGATCGCTGACAGGAGCAGGTGCCAGCGCTGCTTCCTCTCGGCATCTTCGCTCCAAACCTTGGAACTCGAGGGCAATACAAAAAAAACCTTTAAAAAAAAAAAAAAGATTTTTTATGACAAAATTATTTTTTATGGTCCCTTTAGCGAGGACCCTGTGGCAAATGCACAGTTAGCCAGAATCACATTTTATCGTTTTCACATTGAAAACAGCAGATGTTGACTTAGTACTTTTTAAGTAGATGTCTGTGGATATGGGTATAACCAGCCAGCAGTTCTGGAATGTGTCGGCCCTCCCACCACAAGCGATCTGCAGCAGGCCCACATGGGGCCGGTTTCGCCTTCGTCCCTTCTCCTCCTCCTCCTCCTCCGCCACTCAGAACAACTGCACTGTATGGCCACCTCGCCCATGTGGCAGAGGGGGTCATCCCGGGGAGACAGTGGCGCACAGGCTCAGGGCACGGGCGGGTGGGTATCTGGGCAGGCCGGGAGGTGTGAATACACTCATATAACTCAAGGCTCACTTGCCAAAGTGTGTGTGTGCGTGTGTGAGGTTTTCTGTTTTTTGGGGTTTTTTTTGTTTTGTTTTGTTTTTTTGTTTTTTTGGCTTTTTTTTAATGTTTCTGAAGCTTCCAAGGTGGGGCTCATCACCTGTGACCCACACATAGAGGCAGGGGGTTTGGGGAGGGGCATTTTATTTTCCCACGGTTTACAAGGCTGAACTCTGAGTTGAAGAGAAAGAGCTTTAAAAAGCCAGAGCCCGTGGAAGCGGAAGTCGCTTGGAGGCCGCATGGCTGTGGGTGGGCAGGTGAGAGAGCGCCAGGGCCCTGGGTGCGATGTGTCATGGTGAGGAGCTGACTGACACGTGGACCCTGTGCAGCCTCAGATGAGAGTCGGGAAGCACTGTAGTAGGTTCCCTGCGGGCCCCCGGAACACCTAACTGTGTGTGGTCCCGTTACCGTGGCTGGACGGGTAACCCTCAGCCAGCAAGGTCAGGGCCCTGGAGCCCTGCCAGTTAGCTGAGAAGCCATTTAGGTCCGTTTGGGGGGGTGGGCCCTAGTCACAGCCAGGCCACACACATCACACTTGCGTGGAGACCAAGAGCTTCAGCTGTGCGGCACGGGTGACTGCTGTACCACCATGGCCCTCCGGTGTCCTGGAGTGCTGGCCACAGCAGAGCTGGCCTGGGGGCTTCTGTGCCACACAGTGTATGCACACTGGCCAGCCCCCTACACACACTGGGGAGGGGACCAGTTGCACTAGTGACCCTGGGAACTAATGGGCACGAAGGTTAGTTCCCCCCTACAAGTCTGCCCACCAAGCAGAGGGAAGGATTGAGTGTCTTCCACCCTGCCGCTTAGCAAACCCTCCCCGGGGTGGGGACGGGGTGCAGTCCCCTTCAACACCCTCTGCCTGCAGCCGGCCTGCCAGAGTCCACACGCATGTAATGCTGTGTGCACTCCTGTCCACCCTGCACTAGTGCAGGTTGCCCACGTCTTCCTCTCCCCGACACAGGCCCGCAGTGCCTGGAGAAGTGCAGCCTGGGCACTGGCCCCGGGGGAAACTCCTACCCTGCTGGCCACTGCCCCTCTCTGCACAAGGCTTGCCTTCCTACCATCACTGCCCTTCTGCAGGCTCCGGAAGTCACAAGCCGAGGCTTGGCACCAGGCAGCAGTCCTGGTCTGGGTGCTGATCCCGTGCCGTGGCTCGCAGGGGAGAAGGAACAATCCAGGGTCACGAGGACCTCCTTGGTCTCTTGCTTTCATAAATGAGAAGTTTCTGTTCTCTCAAGGCCTTGGATTGATCTTGTTTTTTCCCTCATAAAATAGTATGATAAGCTAATTTTTTTTTAAAATGCCATTAAGTATGGTTGCATTGTGGTTTAAAATGACTAACAAGTTCCGGGGGAGAAAAAATAATATTTAATTTTCAACCTTAAATGTTTTAAACATTAGATTTGAATGGGCACAAAATGTGACTGTTTTGTTTCTTTGATGGAAGACGCGTGGGGAAGGTTTGAGGCTTGAGGGTGAGAGAAGTATTTTGCAGAGCTATCGATGTCCAAATAATTAAAAAAAAAAAAAAGAATAAAGCTATTTAAGCAGCGAATCAGCTCCATTTGTTCATCAAAACCATCACATCCCACAAAAGCAGGCCTTTTGTGGCCCCATTACCGTGGAGCCAGCCAGCTGTCCAGGCCCAGCCCATCTGGACACAACCTCCGGGAAGCCCCTCCGTCTCCATGCTCAGCTTCTAGCAGAGCTCTGCGGTGTGGAGGAATGTGGAAGGCTTGCTTGCTTGCTTTTTTGTTTGTATGTGTGCGGATTTCATATCTCTAGTGCAAGGCCAGGGCGATGCAGTTGAGGAATGGTCCTCCGTGGGGTGCGCTTGCTTTAGTCCTCAGGAAACTACCCGGTATTCAGGGCCCACAGTGCCCTCAGCCAAATGCTGGCAGCCTCGGCCACACATCAGTTGCCTCCCCTGCTGTCACTTAGGTTTTGGGGGGAGATGCTTAAAGCCATAGGGATGCTGCCGTCCCCACAGCTTGGCTGTGCTGAGGGCATTAATGGCACTGCCCCAGCCCTGTTGAATTGTCACCTGACCTTCCGCAAGACACTGTGTCAAGAAGGGAGCGCACAGTCCACACTGCTGGATTATTCATCTGTGACCCTCCAGGAGTCCTACAAGCCGGAAAGCCAGGAGAGCCGCAGGTCCCAGGAGATGATCCTGAAAGCACGGGTCCAGTGCAGCAGGCACGGAGCATGTCACTGCCACTCGGGCAGCTGGTGACCTGGATTGGGTGTCCATGGCCAGCCTGAGCCCTGCTAGAGCTGCTGCAAGCCTTCGGGGGAGTGAGCCGGAAGATAGGAACTCTGTACTTGGCCACTCAAAACATCAACGGTGTGATTCTCAATTCAAGCTACAAAAAGAGCACTTCAGAGCAACTTGGAAAATGGAACTGAAAAGGTTGTTGCAGGGACCAGCATTCTGACACAGTAGCTGAGGCGTTCCCTTGGGATGCACGCCTCCCTATCGGGAGCCTGTGTCTCGGCTCCTCTCCATGCTTTGTGACCAGCTTCCTGCCAATGCGCCTGGAAGGCAGCAGGCGCTGACACACACAGTGCTAAGTCCCTGCCTTTGGCCTGGCCAAGTCTCTGGCCTCTTCAGGCCTTCAAAAGAAGCAAACTAACGGATGGACCCAGCTCTGTCTTTCTGCCTTGCAAATAAAATTTAAAACGAGGGCTTGCACATTGGCTCAACTGCCTTATCTTACGCCACCTCCAAATGCTGGGACCTGTGTCAGCACCAGTTCTTGTCCCAGCTGCTCCGCTTCCTATCCAGCTCCCAGCTTATAGCCTGGGAAAACGATGGAGGACAGCCCAAAGCCTCTGGCCCCTGCACCCACATGGGAGACCTAGAAGAAGCTCCTGGCTTTAGATCAGCTCAGCTCCAGGCCACTTGGGGCATGATCTAGTAGCTGGAGGGGTCTGTACCTCGCTCTGTCTCCTGCTTTCTGTGAATCTTTCCAATAAAAATTAGTTTATTTTTGACAGGCGTTGTGGCATGATGCCTTATGCTGTCAGGATGCGCACAGTTCAAACCTCAACTATCCGCACTGCAGGGCAAGCATCGTGCTGACACACCCTACCTAGCAGGAAAATGCTACGCTGAGTACCCAGAGTTCCCACTTTTGACCTAGCCAAGCTCTAACTGTTGTGGACTTTCAGGAAGTGAACCAGCAAATGGATCTCCCTCGGATACTTTGCCTTTCAAATAAACCTTTGAAGAAAAAAGTCGATTCTAGTGCAAAAATTCTGAAACTTGGAATTAGGGGGAATAGTTTAATACTTTGCCTACTAAGTGTCTATGAAGAGTCCTAATTTGCATGGCAAAAAATTATTTTGCTTCAAGGTAGTGATTTTTTAAAAATTTTTATTTTATTGGAAAGTCAGATACATGGAAAGGAGGAGAGACAGAGAGGAAGATCTTCCATCCACTGATTGAATTCCCAACTGGCTGCAAAGACTGGAGCTGAGCCGCATTGGCAGGAAGCTGGGTCCTGAGCTTCAGGAGCCAGAAGCTTCTGCCAGGTCTCCCAAGTGGGTGCAGGGTCCCAAGGCTTTGGGCCGTCCTCCACTGCTTTCCCAGGCCACAAGCAGGGAGCTGGAAGGGAAGCCGGGTGGCCAGAACACAAACGTACCCATATGGGATCCCAGCACATGCAAGAGGACTTTAGCCACTAGGCTACCACACCAGACTCATCAAGATAGCTTTTTAGGATTTGTTTTAAGGTTTATTTATAGATGGCCCAGTGTGATGTGGATGTGGAGCAGCTGGGACACAAACTGGCATCTCTACGGGATGCTGATGGTTTCAGGTGGAAGATTAGTCCGTTGAACAATTACGGCAGCCCCTCAGGTTGTTTTTTAAAAGACTGATTGATTTAGGGCCCGGCGGCATGGCCTAGCAGCCAAAGTCCTTGCTTGAACATGCTGGGATCCCATATGGGCGCCTGTTCTAATCCTGGCAGACTCACTTCCCATCCAGCTCCCTGCTTGTGGCCTGGGAAAGCAGTGGAGGACGGTCCAAAACCTTGGGACCCTGCACCCACGTGGGAGACTTGGAAGAAGTTCCTGGATCCTGGCTGCAGATCAGCTCAGCACCAGCCATTGCGCTCACTTGGGGAGTGAATCATTGGGTTAAAGATCTTCCTCTCTGTCTCTCCTCCTCTCTGTATATCTGACTTTGTAATGAAAATAAATAAATCTTTTTTAAAAAAAGATTGATTTGTCACTTAAAAGGCAGAACTTCCATCCACAGATTCATTCCTTCTCTAGATGACCACAACAGCTGGAGTTGGGCCAGGCTGCAACCAGGTGCTATCTGAATCTGCCACCTACATGACAGGGGCCCCAAGTCCTCGGGGCCATTCCCAACACGTACCCAGCAGCATTAGCAGGGAGCCAGGCAGAGCCAGGGCTCAAGCCAGCTCAAATCGAATGCCAGCATCACCTGCTATGTTGCAAGCCTCGCCCCTGAAACTTGCCTTGTAAACTCAACTCTGACAAAGCTTTTTTTTTTTTTTTTTTAAGATTTATTTATTTTATTGGAAAGGCAGATGTACGGATAGGAGGAGAGACAGAGAGGAAGATCTTCCGTCCGATCATTCACTCCCCAGCTGGCTTCAACGGCTGGTGCTGTGCCGATCCGTAGCCAGGAGCCAGGAACTTTCTTGCTGGATCTGCCACGCGGGTGCAGGGTCCCAAGGCTTTGGGCTGTCCTGGACCGCTTTCCCAGGCCACAAGCATGGAACTGGATGGGAAGTGGAACTGCCAGGATTAGAACCGGCGCCTGTATGGGATCCCGGCACATTCAAGGCGAGGACCTTAACCATTACGCTATCGTGCCGGGCCTGCACAAAGCTTAAGAAGTGCCTTCCTAATGCCCGAGGCTTGCCGCCTGCATTATACCAGTCTAGGAATTAGAGGACGCACAAACACAGCCCTGCCTTCACGTAAGTGTGGAACAGAAAGCGAAACCCTCCTCCATGCCTCGCATGCCGCGATTGCCCACGCACGGGTTGGCCTTGTTTATAGCCCACCCATCAGGGCCAACTGGAAAACCAGCCGCAGGAGGAGGAGGCTTCCTCCATCCTGCCGCCTTCCTCTGCTGCACCTGGGGAGGCAAGCCCTAGAAGTGCTCCCTAGGGCAGCTGAACTGGACACTGGAAAAGAAATAAAAAGGGACCGGGAGCAACGTCAGGACTGAAAACCGGGTGGCCATTGAGCAGATTTCCTCATTCAGATTTTTTTTCCAACACATCTCAAGACTGAAACTCCCTGTTTGGGTACTGCAGGGGAAAACGCGTGAAGCTTTTCATTTGTGGAGAGCTGAGTTCCAGTTGATGCTTCCCAACTGTTGGCTTTGCGCTCCCCGTCCTGATATCTCGGCCCGCTTCCTCTCTCAGAGCATGCATTAGTCATCAGCCCTTAGTCCAGTTCCTCCCCAGCACCATCCCCTAGCTGGCATGACTCGAGTGCTGTTTCCGGAAGTTGATTTTCAAGGCTGAGGTCCCCATGGACTGGCAGAGCACGTTAAGCTGCTGCCTGCAACACTGGCATTGCGTATGGGCATTGGTTCAAGTCCTGGCTGCTCCACTTCAAAAGCAGTGGCAGATGGCTTGAGGATTTGGGCCCTGCCACTCGTGGGAAGCTTAGATAAAGCTCCGGGCTCCTGGCAGCTAGCATAGCCTGGCCCTGCCCTGGCCGTTGTTGTCAGGTCAATGAAAGATCTCTCCCTCTCTCTAATTCTGACTTTCAAAGAAGTAAATAAATCTGGGCCTGGTGTGATGGTTTAGTGGCTAAATCCTCACCTTGCTAACACCTGGGATCCCGTGTGGGCCTCCGTTTGTATCCCGGCTGCTCCACTTCCCATCCAGCTGCCTGATTATGGTCTGAGAAAGTAGTGGAAGATGGCTCAAAGCTTTGTGACACTGCACCCACACTGGGAAACCCAGAGGAGGCTCCTGGCTCCTGGCTTTGGATCAGCTCAGCTCTGGCTGTTGTAGCCACTTGGGGATTGAACTAGCAGATAGCATGTCTTTCTTGTTTTTTCCTTCTCTCTGTAAATCTGCCTTTCCAATAAAAATAAATCTTAAAAAAACAAACAAACAAAAAAACGACAACAGAGACATCAAATAAATAAATGCTGGGGCTGGGGCTGTGGTGTAGTAGGCTGAACCTCTGCCTGTGGCACTGACATCTTATAGAGGCTCCATTCGTGTCATGGCTTGTCCACTTCTGATCCCGCTACCTGATAACGCTCCTGGGAAAGCAGCAGAGGATGGTCAAAGTACTTGGGACACTGTACCCAGATGGGTGATCCAGAAGAAGCTCTTGGCTCCTGGCTTCTGCCTGGCCCAACCCTAGAAGATCTCTGTCTCTCCTCTCTGTGTAACTCCGCCTTTCAAATAAGTAAGAAATGCTGAGGTTCAACACAGCACACCGGTCCCATCCCAGCCTGCTGGTGTTAATGCTGACCCGCCCACCCCCAGCTTAGTCCATTGTGCCAAGAAATGAGAGTAATGACCCCTGCAACGTGGGCTTAGGCTGGTGGGCCCAGCCCACACACCTGCCAACCAGTGCTGCAGCCTTGCCTACCCTGACCCACCCCAGCCCTATCTCTTTTGCTCCCCAGTGGGAGTTGAGACCTAGCAGGGGTATTCCGCAAGTTCCCCTACCAGGCCTGTTCTCAGTCCCAAATCTCACACATGCCAGCAGGTGCCATGGCCCTGTTTAGTATGGTCTACTCTCAGTCCCAGCTTCTGCATGTGCTGCGGCCTGGCCAGCCTGGTCTCTTCCGGAAGTCATGACATCACCCCCAAGCTGTTGCACGGATATGTGTTCTGCAGAGCGAAAGAGGTGAACCCACAAATAACCCTAGAGAATCTGCCCCCGGATGTGCTTCTCTGGCATTCCAGTGGGTGCTGCGGCCCAGCCTGATGCCGCCCACCTTCTGCCTCAACATTTGCAGGCAGGCACTGTGACCCAGCCTAGCCAGGCATGCCCTGCAGCCCTAACTTTCATGTGTGTCTGTGGGCTGTGAGAGTAATGCTATTTAGCCCACTCAGGTCCCTCCCCACATGAGCAGGTGCTCAGTCCAACCCAGACATGCCCTCTGGTTTGCCCCCTGCCAGCCACCCTGCCTCAGCTCCCTCACCCACCTGCAAGTGCCTGATCAGTGAATTCTCCCCGAAGTCACTCTTCTCTTGTCAAAGATGCCCTCAGAGGCCCCTACTGCAGCACGTCTCCAGACGCCTTCCCAGGACAACTGCATGGTGGCACATGTGTCCTGGTCTGACATACCTTGCCTTCCCTGCGTATCTTTTATTATTATTATTATTATTATTTTAAAAATTTTAAGATCATTATTTTTATTTTTGATGATTTTTACATAGTTGATTAGGCTACAAAGGGTCAAGGGCTACAGGAGGGTGAGTGAGACCATTATTTCCACATTCTCTTTTTTTTTTTTCTTCCTGCATCTGGGGGAGGGGGGCGATAAGGAGAGAAGTCACACGGAGCCTCTCAAACACCTCTGTACCCTGGGATGGAGGACAGCCACCCGACACCACCCCAGGGCCCCCGATGTGGGGCATGCTCTGAGGGTCCTGCTCAAGTGATTTTGATACTTGAACAGTTCTGAGTCACTGCCAAGCTTGCCACTCCACACGATGAAATCTCTTCAGAATCCACTGGCTGACATAGTCCTCCTTAGAGTCTCTGTTTGCCCAGATACTCACTGTCAACACATGGCTGTCGATCAATTTGTCCTGGGGTAGTTGATCAATTTGTTCTGTCGTCTGTCGTGGTACCACGTGTCCTCTACAGGCTCCAGTGGACTGCCATATCCTCCATGTACATCTGGCTATGGTGTCCACTGCTCCATCTAAGCCACAGAGGAGGCCCAGCTGTAACAGACACTCCATGGTCAGACCATGGAACCTGCACTTCTCTCAATGGTTGGAGTTCTGAGTTCAGAGGTTCAGTTAGGGGGAATCACCAAAGAAACTTCATCTGAAGTGATCCCAGACCTGATTCTTGTGTGTGCTTGCCAGTACAGGGTCTGGCACAGTCCGTCACCCCAATTAGCTTATGCATATGTTAGTGGTGGCAATTGCTGGGTCAGTTCTGTCTCCAGCCCAATCCTGCCTATCACGCGCTCGGCCCTCACATAAACCATTGGGAGCTGCAGCTTAGTCGGAGCGCCCAATAACCCCCACCAGGCCCACCCCCTGCTCTGGTTCCCATGCTTGCCAGTATGTACAGCAGACTGGTCCAGTCTGTCCCACATCCCATTCAGCTCTCATACATGTCAATGGGCATTGAAGCCTAGTTCAACCCAACCAGCCCCACAATCCAGCCCACACACATGCCAGCAGATGCCACTCTCTGTCTAGCCATGCCTACCCTCGTCCTGGTTCTCATGCTCACCAGTGGGAGTTGTTGCCCAAGAGGGAGGTGCCCACTGTTTCCCTACTGGATCCATTCCCACTCCCGGAGCTTGCACTCTCCAGGTGGTTCTGCAGTTTAACTTGATAGAATTTGCCCCCTGTTGCAGCATCTGCCAGCAGATGCTGTGGCAAAGCCCAACCCACCCACACCCACTCTGGCTTGTGCTCGCACCAAAAAGTACAATCAATCCAGCCTGGTTTTCCCCGGTCCAGCTTACATGAGGCCAACAGATGATGTAGCCGTGCCCAGCCTGGTCTGCCCCCATCCCAGCTCTCATACTCACCAGTGGGAGTAATGGTCTAACAGGGGAACCTCACATGGACCCCCGCCTATTTTGCCTGCTCCCCCATGGTTCTCACGTATGCTGTTTGGGTGCTGCGGCCCAGACTGACATGGCCTACCTCACCTTGGCATTTGCCAGTGGGCGCTGTAGCCTGACCAGGCCCGGCCCACCCTTAATTCCAGCTCATGCTATTGAGGGCTACAGCCTAGGCTAGCCCATCTGGCCCCAAGTGCTGGCCCTCGTGTGAACTGGCTTGTGTTGTGGCTTGACCCAGCTTGACCCACACTCCATTCTGGTGCTTAGATTCATCAGCGAATGATATGAAATGGTCCAGTTTGGTTTGCCCCAAACCTGAGCCAAATGTATGCCAGTGGGTACCATAACCTGACCTGGTCTGGGCTGCTCCCAATCAAGATTCTTTTTTTTTTTTTCAAAGATTTATTCATTTTATTACAGCCAGATATACAGAGAGGAGGAGAGACAGAGAGGAAGATCTTCCGTCCGGTGTTTCACTCCCCAAGTGAGCCGCAACGGGCCGGTGCGAGCCAATCCAAAGCCAGGAACCAGGAACCTCTTCCCGGGTCTCCCACGTGGGTGCAGTGTCCCAATGCATTGGGCCGTCCTCCACTGCTTTCCCAGGCCACAAGCAGGGAGCTGGATAGGAAGTGGAGCTGCTGGGATTAGAACCGGCGCCCATATGGGATCCCGGGGCTTTCAAGGCGAGGACTTTAGCCGCTAGGCCACGCTGATGGGCCCCCAATCAAGATTCTTGCGCTTACCTGCAGGGACTGTGTCCCGACAGAGGAGTTCCCCAAGCTCCTCCATCAGAACCTCTCCCAGGGCCCTGCAGCGTGGCCTAGAGGCTAAAGTCCTCGCCTTGAAAGCCCCGGGATCCCATATGGGCGCCGGTTCTAGTCCCAGCAGCTCCACTTCCCATCCAGCTCCCTGCTTGTGGCCTGGGAAAGCAGTCGAGGACAGGCCAAAGCCTTGGGACCCTGCACCCGCGTGGGAGACCCGGAGGAGGTTCCAGGTTCCCGGTTTCGGATCGGCGCAGCACCGGCTGTTGCGGCACACTTGGGGAGTGAATCATCGGACAGAAGATCTTCCTCTCTGTCTCTCCTCCTATCTGTATATCTGCCTTTCCAATAAAAATAAATAAATCTTTAAAAAAAGAAAGAAAGAAAATGAAGCAGACTCCTGCTACTCTGGCATCCCACGTGAACCCCAGCCTGAGTCTGGACTGCTCCACTTCCGACACAGCTCCCTGCCAATGTGCTTGGGAAAGCAGTGGAGGATGGATCAAGTGCTGGGAGCCCTGGCTCCATGTGGCTGACCTGGAGGAGGTTTCGGCTTTGGTCTGGCCCAGATCTGGCCATTGTGACCATCTGGGGAATGAGCCAGCAGATTGAAGTTTTTCTTTTTCTTTCTTTTTTGCCAATGCTGACTATATTTCACATTGTTACTGCGGATATTGGGAAAAGTTTTCAATTAGCAATAATCGCGCCTTGGATAAACCTCATTGCCTACGATACTGCCACTACACAAAGCTAGACTGGAGTTTTTCTAACTTTGCCTTTTAAGGAACTAAATTCTCAAAAAATGTTTTGTTTCATTTACATCTTCGGGGCAGACTATGTGAATTCCACAGACTGTGTGTGCTGTGGGGACACGGACTTGGTGAGTGAGCGCACCCCGGAAAAGCAGCTGCAAGGAGCCTGTAGCCTCATCCCCAGATCCCCGGCCCAGTTGCCTGGAAAACCTTCCCTCCCCGCCCCGTCCCACCCCACAGCCGTGTCCACGCTTCGGAGGAGGACCCGGGCTGTTTGTAAGATGTCCCCACGACTCTGCACGCCGCCGGGGCTTCCTCGTGCCTCAAACTAGGGCGCCGCAGTTGGCGTTTCTTCCTTTTTTTTTTTTTTCTTTTTTCGGTCACGCATGACAGGCCATCTACACTGCCTCCCGCCTCCGGGGTTATCTGATCTCCAGGGCTTGAGTCACAGCCCTTGGATGAAGGTGATCCACGGGACTCGCTTTTCACCGCTCCGAAAATGACAGACACCGGCCACTTCGGCTTCCCGGTCAAGGTCGGCGGCGCCCGGTCAGTCAGTCAGCAGGGGACCCTTCAGGCTGACGCGTGGTCCCTCCGCCTGGCCCCGCCCCCACCGGCCCCGCCCCTCTACTGGCCCCACCCTCCGCCCCGCCCGCCGCATCTCGCCCCGCCCCGTCACACTTGACCGCACTTCCCCTCTGGCCCCGCCCTCCACGCCCCTCCGCCTGACCTGGCCGCGCCCCGCCCCGCCGTACTTGGCCCCGCCCGGCCCCACCTGGCCCCGCCTCACCATGTCTGGCCCGCCCATCCACGCCCAGCTCCGCCTGGCCCCGCCCCACTGCACCCTGCCCCGCCGGCGGAACCGAAAGCATCCGGAACTGCACTCGAGGTCGCCCGCCCGGATTCTGAATGCCGGAGCTCCGGGCGCCCACGAGGACGACGCTGTTTCTCTGTGGACTTCCGGGCGCACGCTGCTCGGCCGCCGTCCGACCGGAATTCTCCGGCGTGCACGGCCTCCTAGCTGTCGGGGCGATCTTGGGCTGCCGCAGCCATGGGAATCTTGGAGAAGATTTCGGAGATCGAGAAGGAGATCGCTCGGACGCAGAAGAACAAGGGTGAGGGTCGATCCCCCCGGTCGCGGGGCTTTGCGGTCCGGCCGCCGCCTCAGTTTTCCTGTCTGTAAAATGGGGGTAACAGCTCCCAGCGGGACAGCAGGAGCGGAAAGCAGTGTCGGGGACTGAGTGAAGGCCGCCCAACCCGCCCTGCAAAAATCGGGGTCCTTGCTGGACCAGGTGCCCCACAAAGGGGCATGCCTGGGGGCCACGGTCCCAGGGACAGGGCCGATCCCAGTCCCTGAGCCAGCGAGGGCCCTGTTCTCCCCGGGTTGTGCTGGGAGGGTGGGGCGTGCAAGGCCGGGGTGGACCCGAGCGCCCCCACACGCGTGCCATGGTGCACACTCGGTGTGCCCCTTCTTAGCTGCGGGCCCAGCACCAGACACAGCGGTGAGCATTGGGCATCCCAGGTAGAGGAGCAGGAGGGGACTTGGAGAAAAGGGTGTTTTAGTGAAGCATGGTGGCCCCAGGAGTATGGGGTCGGACCTGAGCGGGGGTGTTGGAGGGGCCTTGCGGCAAAGGGCATTGCTTTGGCAGAGGCGTGGGGTTGAGTGAGCCTGGTGCCTCCCAGGAGAGCAAGAACAGCGTGGAGCGGAAGGGGCGCCAGGCCAGGCCCCAGGTCAGTCGTGCAAGGCTCAGCTCACGTCTTCCCGTGGCCCCATTTGGGCTTCAAGGCTCTGCCCATGTCCCCTGCCCTGCCGGGGCTTGACCTTGTAGTGGCCAAGGAGGCCAGCACTGAGTGGATTCGGGTGATGGAGCAGGGTTGGGGCCCAAAGAGAGACCCCCCCCTCCCCTGGGCAGGGGTATCTGAGATGAGGTCTGAATGAGAAGGGGGAACCAGCCCGCTCTGGGGCTGCAGGACCAGCAGGTACTAGTGGCCTGAGTTGGTGTGTGGGAGAGTCTGGAGGTTGGGGACGGTGCAGGGACGGAGAGCGATGGAGAAGGAATGCTGGCTGTGTCCCTGCGTCCCTACTGGGGCACTTCCACAGGGGAGAGATGCTACTGGCTGCTGTTGGCCGGTTAGCTGGGAGGCTGGAGGAGTCGGGTGGCAGGCAGCACGGCCTTGCTGGGGGTGAGCTGGAGGTACAGCTGGCAGCCCCACCTCCTGCCCTCTCATAGGATCTAGGTCCAGCCCCTGCTGGGAAACCTCACCATGCCCACACAAGAAGGGCAGCCGGCTGGCACGCAGCTGTGCCCTCCGGGGCTACTGTCAGACCTGCAGGAGCCTCCAGCTGGCTGGCCTGGCCTCCAGGCTCTGCAGCCCTAGGAATGGGTGCCTGAGCCATCTGGTGCCTTTTCCAAAATGAAATAGCTTCCTTTCTGCGAGGAAGAGCTGGCTTTGCAGGGGCTGGGTTCAAAGACAGAGCCACAGCTCCAAGGTCCGGAGGCAGGGGAGGGGGCAGTGAGTTCTGCGAAGACAGGACAGCGCTGGTCAGGAGCACAGTGGACCAGGGCGAGGGACAGGTGGGTCGCAGCACACAGCAGCTGGGTCCTGAGGGTGTGTGGTACTCCACCCCAACCCCAGTACCCTGCAAGTCCGCCACCAAGGGGACACACGCAGGCAGTGCAGCGCCCTAATAGTATCATACAGGAGCAGAATGTAGCCTGTGGGCGTGGACAGGGCTGGGCTCCAGGCCAGCTTCTCCTTTCCCAGTGTCCTCTCCTAAGCCCCTTCAGGTGCAGAGAACACCCCTGGGGTATCCTGGGGTACTCCAGGGACCTGTGCCCCTCAGAGAACTCCACATGGGGGTGGGGTGTCAACGGAAAGTGAGTGAATGGAGAAGCCAGGAATGGCTCCTCTTCCCTGCTCTCCTAGCCAGGGACACAGCAATGTCTGCTGGCAGCCCTGGTGTGTGGCACGCTCCCCCCTCCACTGCCTGCCCCGGGCTGGCCTTCCAGGCTTGGGGCCCCTGGCCATCCCTCTCTGTCTGTCTCACCTCCCATAGCCACCGAGTACCACCTAGGCCTGCTGAAGGCGAAGCTCGCCAAATACCGGGCGCAGCTCCTGGAACCCTCTAAATCGGCTTCATCCAAAGGAGAAGGCTTCGATGTTATGAAGTCGGGGGATGCCCGCGTGGCTCTCATTGGATTCCCCTCTGTGGGTAAGGTCAGTGCAGGGCGGTGCCACCTCAGGGAAGGGGGACAGGAGGGCGGGGGTTCTTCCATCCTCCAACCACAGGGTGCTTCCTTGTCCCCCCCATCCTTGTCTGCCCTTACCACCCTGCCACAGAAATCTGTGAACAGATAGGGGCTCGCAGGCTCCTGGGGAAGCTGTGCCCACAAGTGGCTGCCTTAGCTTGCCCAGCGTTGTCTGGGGACATTGCAGGTATACCCAGGTTTTTTTGTTTTTTTTTTTTTTCCTTAATTATTTGAAGGAGAGAGAGACAACAATCTTCCATTTGCTGGTTTGCTACCCCAAATGGCCGAAACAGCTAGGACTATGCCAGGCAAAATCAGGAGGCAGGAGCTTTTATCTCCTGTATGGGTACACGGACTCAAATACTTGGACCATCCCCTACTGCTTTACCAGGCGCATTAGCAGGAACTTGATTGGAAGTGGAGTAGCCAGGATTTGAACCAATGCCTATGTGGGATGCCGGCATTGCCCAACAGTACCAGCTCCTGTTTGCCCATTTTTAAAATGGTATCTGAGAATGGCAAAGATAAAGGCAAAGAGAGAGAGCAGTCTGCTAGCCTGCCTCCCAGATGCCCACAGCATCTGAGGCTGGGCCAGGAAAGCCAGGAGCCAGAAGTCCAGCCAGGACTCCTCCATGGGTGGCTGACTTCTGACATAATGGCTCCGGCTGGCCTGGAGCATGATCAGATCCCGGCCAAACCTGAGGAGCCAGGGTTTCCAGGACAGGCAGAGGGAATATGAGAGAAACGGCCATTTCCTAACGCCTGCTAGCCTGGGAGGGGGCTTGCTGCTGATCTTCCCTCCAGCTATGGACAGGAGGTAGTCAGAGAGAGGGGGAGGAGTGTTATCAGAGAGAGAGGGAATGTGTCAGAGAAGAGGAAGGGAGTGTGACGGAGAGAGGGGAGGAGTGTATCAGAGAGGGAGGAAGTAAGAGAGAGAGAGGGAGGGAGTGTGACAGAGGGGGGAGTGTGTCAGAGATGGAGGGTGTGTGTGTCTGAGAGGCAGAGGTGTGTCAGGGTTCTGGCGAGCCTGCTTGTTGCAGGGCCCCTGCCTGCCCAGTGGTGTGCCTCCTCAGACCTCCTGGCCACAGTGCTATGTGAGGAGCTGACCCGAGCTGTTCCCAGACTGATTGGGGAGCCTGTTCCATGGCTTGGCCGTCCTGTCTGCCTGCCAGGCAGTTTTCTCTTCCCTTGGGCTCTTTGTTTCTGAGCTGGGTACCCGATTGCCTGCCCTGGCTGGCATGGGAAGGGGGGTTAGGGTGAACTGGCAGGCTTCTTGTCCAGGTTTCTGTTGACTTGGGTGGGCAGGAGGCCTAGCAGCCGCAGGCCCACCTCCCTTCACCTCCCAGCTCAGAGGGCGGCACCACCTGGCACTGCGCCTCCTGGGTGTGGATTCTGTGGGTGCCAAAGGGCCAGCAAGGGGCTGAATGAGGTAGGGTGAGGATTGGGCCCTGATACTGTGGGGTAACTTCTAGAAGCCAGGCCCATATGTGCCCACGTTAGGTGGCCAGCCTTTCCCCAGCAGGTCCAAGGCCCTGGTAGCCAACTGTTGTTCCCCTCACATCCCCGCCCCCTGCCCTGGGCTCCCAGGAGGTAGGCGTGCTCCTCAGGCAAATACCCCTGTCCCCCCAGTCCACCTTCCTCAGCCTCATGACCTCCACAGCCAGCGAAGCCGCCTCCTACGAGTTCACCACGCTCACCTGCATCCCGGGAGTCATCGAAGTAAGTGCTGGGCTGGTCTGGGAGGCAGCAGTGTCTGCGTGGGGGCATGGGTGGCCCCTGCCCGGGGCAGCAGCCCTAGAGGAGCATGGCTGGGCCTGGGCTCCTCACTGGTGCTGGGCATCAGGCCAGCGCCAGGCAGCCGTGTCCCCGAGCCCCACTTCCGCTCTGGGGGCCTGCAGTGCCCAGTCCTCCCAGCCGCCTCACCCTTCTTTTGCCTCCCAGTACAAGGGCGCCAACATTCAGCTCCTGGACCTGCCTGGGATTATTGAGGGCGCGGCGCAAGGTGGGTGCTGGGGACAGCTGGAGAGGGGCAGGGCCAGCTGTCATTGAGTATTGAGGTGGCATGGCTGTGATGGGGAGTCCCTGGACCCTGGTTCTGTTGGTTCGTTTTCTAGAAAGGACAAGCTCTTGTTCAAATGCTGGCACCACACTGGCTTGGTAGTCTTGGGAGGGGGGTCGAGTATTTCTAGCTGTAAAATGGGCATGATGATGTCAAGCATGCAGCAGTTTTTGTTTTGTTTTCCTAAAGATTTATGTATTTACTTGAAAGGCAGCTACAGAGAGAGAAAGAGAGATCTCCCATCTGTTGGTTCACTCCTCAGTTGGCTTCAGTGGCCAGAGCTGAGCCGATCCAAAGCCAGGAACTTCTCCTGGGTCTCCCACACAGGTGCAGGGTCTCAAGGCTTTGGGCCGTCCTCTGCTCCTTTCCCAGGCCACAAGCAGGGTGCTCGATGGCAAGTTAAGCAGCCAGGACTCAAATTAGCACCCACATGGGAAGCCAGCGCTGCATGCAACAGTGTCACTCACTGTACCACAGTGCCCGTGTGTGGCATCTTTGAGGACTGAGATGTGGATGAAGCGCTGAGCCTGCCCCTCAGCAGGGTCAGCACCATGTTACTTCACTTCCAGTGGTGGTGTGGGATTTCCTCTTGCCTTGAGTTTCTGAGGACAGCAACGCAGGAATGAAGGGAAATGCCAGGGAAGTGTGCAGCACACAGTGTGCTGGGCTGGGAGTCGGAGGCGTCCCACAGGGCCTGCCTATGGTGTGAATCTCTCCTTCCGTGCAGGGAAAGGCCGCGGCCGGCAGGTGATTGCCGTGGCGCGCACGGCAGATGTCGTCATCATGATGCTGGACGCCACCAAAGGAGAGGTGCAGAGGTTCGCGGGGGGGGGTGCCCCGGGGCCAACTCCCGAGCCCGGGAGCATGCTTGCTTGCAGTGGGTGCTTGGGCCTGGCACACATGAGCTTGGTGGCGAGACCATCTGTGTCTCAGTGTGGCCCAGCCTAGATGTCCTCAGAGCTCATGTCCAGCCTGTGTGCCCAGGGCATCTTGGGATGGGGATAGAGGGAGAGAAGTGTGACCTGGCCCTGACTCCTGCCCACAGAGGCCCAGGTGCCCCAGCCCCTGCCCCAGTGGTGGAAGTGTGTTGGTCCCTATTGCTGAAGGCACTGACCTAGCCCCCTCATGGGGGCCTGGGCTGCTGGCATCGGCCTGCTAGACGCTGCCGCACCTGCTGCTGCTTGGGCGGGGCCAAGGCAGAGGGGTCCCCGCCTTGGCAGCCAGGAGCTTCGTGCAGGGCCAGCCGCTGAGCGCTTGTGGGGTTCTACCTAGGAACCTGCTTGAGAAGGAGCTGGAGTCCGTGGGTATCCGCCTCAACAAGCACAAGCCCAACATCTACTTCAAGGTGAGGCCTGGCTCATGCCGTTTAGGGGCCCGGGCCCCCCGCTGCTGTGCTCACACCTGCCTCAGCTGCCCTCCTGGTCCGGGCCCCCCTCTGCTGTGCTCACACCTGCCTCAGCTGCCCTCCTGGTCTGGGCCCCCAGCTGCTGTGCTCACACCTGCCTCAGCTGCCCTCCTGGCCCACTCTCTCCTCAGCCCAAGAAAGGTGGTGGCATCTCCTTCAACTCCACGGTCACGCTGACCCAGTGCTCAGAAAAGCTGGTGCAGCTCATCCTGCATGAATACAGTATCCTTCCCTTCCTGTGGGACAGGCAGAGTGGGGCACAGTGGAGGGTGCCCCAGCTCGTGCGGGGGGTGACCTGCCCAACGCCAGAGACCAAGCTGTCCCTGAGAAAGCAGCCACACTGTGGGGAAAGGTGAGGTGGTGCTGGGGCTGCCTGGATCACAAGAAACAGGTGCATACTATGCGATGGGGCTCCAGATAGGCACCCCTGCACAACCTGGGAAATGGAACATTAGCAGGAGGTGGGACTCAGCACAGGGAAGCCCCTACCCTGCACGTGGGGACACTCGCAGGCACCTGGCCCCTAGTGTCCCCTTGTGAGGGGGGCACATGGGGCCATTGGCACTGATATTGCCTTTATCCGAGCCTCTCAGAGATCTTCAATGCGGAAGTGCTCTTCCGAGAAGACTGCTCCCCTGATGAATTCATTGATGTGATCGTGGGCAACCGGGTGTACATGCCTTGCTTGTATGTAAGTGGCACTGCCCACCCCCACATGTGGCCTCTCCTGGGCTTCTCCCAGCCCCTCCTCGCCTCGCCTGGGGTGGGGAGGCACCAGTGTGAGTCTTAGAAAGCCAGGCTGCAGGTCCCCAGTACCCAGTGCCCTTCCTCACTGGCAGAAGGTGGGAGGTGCGGGAGGGAGAACGCCATAGGTCATCTCGTTGTGCCTCTTTGGTCAGCAAGCCGAGGGGAGATGTGGGACCGTTGGGGCCTTCGCCCTGTCCCCTTGCAGTTCGCTCTCCCCAGTGGCCACCTCTGCCTCCTCCATCGCAGGTATATAACAAAATCGACCAGATCTCTATGGAAGAGGTGGACCGCCTGGCCCGCAAGCCGAACAGTGTGGTCATCAGGTGAGCTGCCGGCTCCATTCCCTGCGTCTGTTCCTGGCAGGCAGGTGGGCAGCAGTGGGCGATTGGCCCGCAGCTGCACGGCACTCATGATGCCTGGGGTCCAGCTGTGCTGGAAGGGGTGCCCTCGCACAGCAGTGGGCAATGTGACATGCCACTGGCCTGCCCTGGCTCTGACTTGGCATGGCCAGGGTTAAGTGACGTGCTGGACTCTGCTTAGCAAGCTAGGGGCTCCTCTTTGAACGGTGGACTCTTCCCATTCTCGCCAGTGTCCCATAGGCCCCAGCAGTGCGGGCCCTGCCGCCTGCGCCCATCTCGGGGTCAGCTGGTAGGTGCTGCTGATCCATCCCTTGCCACCCCCACCCAAGCCCTGCTTCCCGTGCTCCTCTGCCAGCTCCTTGACTCAGGCCAGCCCTGTGCAGCCTGCCCCTGCCATGCCTGCTTTACAGGGAGGCCCAGAGGGGATGGGGAACAAGGCCCTGCCCCCCCAAGCATGGGGCCCATAGCCCAGGCAGCCTCAGCAGCTCCCTTGCCCTGCTTAAGTCCCATTACAGTCATGGCAGGGGTCAGTGTATCACGGGGCTGGGGGACTCTCCAGGAATGGCTGCCCCAAGCTTCTTGCCTCTGCTGGAACCCCTGCTGGGCTGCCCCAGACCCCAAGGAGAGCCCGTCCTCACCCCTTCACAGACTCCCCAGTCACAGACAGCTTGCATCTGCCACAGGTGCAGTGGGCCCTTCAGCTGGGGCTAGCCTACAGGAGGGAGCTGTGTGGGGTGGGACCGTGGTTGGTGAGCCGGCAGAGTGGCAGGCCACTGCCTGCCAGCCAGGGAGCTGTCCTGTCTGCCCCGGGAGGCCAAGTGCCTGCGTCTGACAGGCTGCCTGCCCGTTGCAGCTGCGGGATGAAGCTCAACCTGGACTACCTGCTCGAGATGCTGTGGGAGGCCCTGGCCCTGACCTGCATCTACACCAAGAAGCGAGGACGTAAGTCAGATTGGGCGCCGGCGCCTCCAGCGGTGTGCAGCCCCAAGATTCCACCCAGTGCTGGGACCAGTCATGGCTCAGCAGGTCTCCAAGCCAGGCCCTGCTCTCCACCCAGCCCTCGGCTGTCCTCCCTCTGGTGGCAAGCCCTGGTTGGGTACACGTCGTCACCTGCCTCGGGCACTTGGCCTGAACCCTGACCTTGTACCTGGACTCTCGGAGCTTGCTGCCTCTGCAGGCCTGATGGCCCAGGGCCCTGTCCTGGTGCCTCGGGCGTGGCTAAGAGCATGGCAGGTGGGGAGCCTGGGTTGAGGTCAGGTTCCCTGAAGATGGCCTCAAAGGCTGTGCTGGTGCCGTGCTAAGCAGCTGCAGGCGGAATTGACCCAATGGCTTGGAGACTTGGGATGGGGGTCATGAGGCCACAGGGTGGCTCCCCTGTATGGGTTAATACTGCCCCTCCCTGCAGAGAGGCCCGACTTCTCCGATGCCATCATCCTGCGGAAGGGGGCCTCTGTGGAGCACGTGGTGAGTGGGCGGGGCCAGTCCTGGCAGGAGTGGGAGCCTGGTTCACTGTGGTGTGGGGTGTGCCTGCCAGCTTTCTGGGCAGGGCTCACGACCAGCCTGGCCCACTATTGCTAGCTGTCAGGAGGGTCGCACTGACCACAGCTCCGGCACTTGGGTGGCACCAGAGGACAGTGACGGGTGGCACCAGAGGACAGTGATGGGTTCTACCTAGCCTGTGCCCAGTGGGCTTGGTTGTGAGTACCTCCTGCCCTCAGCGTGGGCTCACTGAGCAGCTCACTGGGCGAGGAGCCATGGGGTCCACCAGAACTGGAGGTACTGACTGGGTCAGTGCAGGACAGATGGGGTGCATGCAGGGAGGGGTCAGTGTAGAGGGGGGTGCATGCCACCTGTGAGGGTTGAAGTGAGCCTGCAGAAGTGAGTGAGGCAGCGCCCTCAGCTGTTGGGAGGGTGCATGCTTGTCCCTGGCACGAACCTCTCTTCTACCAGGCTGGGACATCCTTGGTCACCTCAGACCCCAGAGTTGGCTGGCCTCCCATTTAGACTTGGGCTGTTTGTGATTAGGCTACAGTGTGTTGTCCCCCTGGGGCCAGTGAGAGCTGAGGGCACAGGCATACCTGCTGGCAGGCAGAGGGACATGGGTCATCTGAGAGCAACCTTGGCTGTAGCTAGGACCGGGACCAAGTGGGCACGACTCCAGGCCACAACTGGGCCTCTTGGAAAGCCACACTGACCCGTTGGGAATAAGCTTGCCAGGGTCTTGGTCAGCCTAGGTAAGCCTGGCCTGGAGCAGGGTCGGCCTAACTACTCACACCCGTGACCGAGAGCCGCACACAGGCCCAGCCTGTGGATGGTCCTAGTCCTGGGGCTGGGCTGTCTGCATGCCTGCCATGGGGCTCTGCTGCTGTGGCCTGGGGCGCGGGGCTGAAGCCTCACATTCCTGTGTGACTCCCTGCAGTGCCACCGCATCCACCGGTCGCTCGCCAGCCAGTTCAAGTACGCCCTGGTGTGGGTGAGTCTGCGCAGAAGGTGGGGCGGTGGGAGCGGTGGGGGCTTGGACCCAGTACAGCCCTGGAGGGGTCATCCTGTCTGCATCCTGCTGCCTGGGCTGTCAGGACCCCACTCCTCCCCCATGCCCAACTTACTCCTGCTGAAACTCTCTCAGCCTTGGCTTTGGCTGGCCTGGCTGCTGAGGGGGTCCCTCTGCCCACCCCCACCAGGGCACCAGCACCAAGTACAGCCCGCAGCGGGTGGGCCTCTCACACACCGTGGAACACGAGGACGTCATCCAGATCGTGAAAAAGTAGCTGCACCTGCCGGGCCCCTCCCTGGGCCTGCCAGACACAGCAAAGCCCACCACGGGGTGGGCTCCCTTGGGTCTCCGCGCTGTCCAGGAGCTTCCAAGTAGGCAGGTGGGGCAGAGGGGCAGGGTTGGGGCTCCAAGTTTCCCAGGAGACCAGTTCTCCTGGCATTCCGAGTTGGCAGCCTGGGCTGCACCCTCAGGCCAACCTGCTGCCAGCCAGGGCTTAGAACCAATGGCAGACTCAGCACAAGGCATGGGCATGGGCCTGCCTGGGTCACTGGGGGTAGTGGGTACTGTTTGAGACCCTGGCCCTGTGAAGAGCCCACTCAAGACGGGCCTCCCACCTCCCAACTCTGCACGACCCGAGTGGGGTCCTCAAGTGCCTCGCTCTGCTCCTGACAGGGCAGCCCTGCCCAGCACACAACCCCAGAGGCCCAGCCCTGCCCAGCCAAGTGGCCGCTGCCCAAGTCTGGGTCCCGCATTTTCTCTCGGCACCCCAACCCCTCAGCTGTCCTTCCTGAAATAAAAGATGGAAAGCGGTTCTGTTCAGGCTGAGAGCGACTCATGAGTGTGTTGGATTGGGGTGCACCTGGCCATTGTGGAGGGCATGTGGCTGCGCCTCCGGTGGACCACAGTAGCCGAGCTGGTTGGCCTCCTCCAGTGGCCCTCATGACCAGATCAGGATGCTGGTGAAGTTCCCCTATAGGGTCAAGGCGGGGTGGGGGGAGGGACTGCGGGTGCATACTGGGCTCTGCCTCTCCTTGGTGACCCCGGAGCCTGGGCTGAGGCCTCTACAAGATGGGGACTTCCTGGGGGAGGAGAGCCTTGAGGCGAGGCTGGATCGGGTTCTGTGGGGTTGCCAGGAGGCACAGGGAGCTCCCTGGGCCAGCTCTCCAGGCTGTCTCCATCTCAGCTGTCAGTCGTGCGCTCCTGGCCAGAGACAAAACGAGAATAATAGACCTCGTGAAATATGCATGGCGCCCCAGGCGGCCAGCGTGGAGGGGCTGGGCCTCCCTCACTGCACCCATGAGCCACTCAGCTCAGCGGGGCAGCCACAGAGCCCCCTGTGGGTGACATGCAGCCGGCGAGCAGGTCGTGGGTCCCAGGTAAGAGCCTTGGGATCTGGGTCTACACTCCTGAGTTAGGAGCAGGTTGGGGGCATAGGACAACAGCAGGGCTGGGGGTGGTTTTCCCCTAGGCATACTTCCTCCCTCTGGGAAGTAGTGGGGTGCCTTGCAGTCCCCCTTTTGAGCTGGGTGGGGTGGGTGCTGCAGCAGGATGCTATACTTGACCAGGAAGTCTTGGGAGATGCTTTCTGCCTGGGGCAGGGCACTGTGATTCCCACGCCCAGGGAGAGGCAGCGGAGACCTCCGAGCTCAAGACCAAAGGCCACGAGGCCCAAGGGTTGTTTCCTGGACTAGCTCTGTGTGTCTGTGCCTGTATTTGGGGGGAGGGCACAGCTGCGTTACGGGGCAGGTCCTGGCATCCTGGGAGGTGGCTTCCTACATCCTCACTCCTGGCAGTGTGGCGTTGCCGTGGCCTCCGCCCGGGTGGCCTGGCCTGCAGCTGTAGCCTGTGTATGTCTGTGCACCCGACACCCCTTTCTCTCCAGCTCCTATCCCCACATCCCCTCCAAAGAAAACTCATGCTCCAATTGCTTCTCTGCCTTTTAGCTACGATCAAGTGTAGAAAACCCACACCCCTGTCGCCGAGAGCCTGGCTTCTCCAGCTCCCGGTGCAGCTCTTGCCAAAACCACTCTACTCCCCATGGAGCCCTCGCCATGTGGTCCCGGCTCGAAAGCTTGATCCCAAGGCCCCATCTGTCAGCATCCCCTTGTCTCCTTCCCCAGTGAGGAAGCCCTCCCTCTCCTAGAGGACTCTACCCCTCTACCTCTCCTTCTATCTCGCTCAGTTGGATCTGTCCCTGGACACTGATCTGCAAAAATAACACTTGCTCAGGCTCCATCCAGGCCTCCTAGATGGGGGGCAGAGGCCCAAGCACTGGGGTCATCTGCTGTATTCCCAGGCATGGGAGCAGGGAGCTGGAACAGAAACAGAGCAGCTGAAACCCCAGCTCACACTCTGGTACAGGATGCCAGCATCCCAGGCAGAACTTAACTGTTGAGCTGCAATGCTGGGCCCCTTGGAGCACTGGGCCCTTTCCACAGGCATGCAGCGACCTCCTGCACTGTCTGCTGCCCTCTCCCACCACGTTCCCTGTGGCATGTGTCATGTTCTCCCACCAGCTCAGAAAGAAGCGGTCTACCCTCTGGCTGCCTGGTCCCCTCACCCCACCCCCAGCTGTGTTTCCTTGTCTCGGACTCGTCCACTGCTCTCCAGCACCTCGGAGTCCCAGCCAGGTTGCTGTGCTTGCTCCCTGCTGCCTCTGGCTGCCCTGTCCCCAACTCCTCCCAACACACAAACGGTTCCTGAGCTGGACATTCAGTGTGGTGCCCATAGCCCCACCTCACAGTGCTTGGGTTCCACAACGGGCTCCACTTCCATTCCAGTATCCTGCCATGTGCACCCTGGGAGGCAGCGCCAAGTCCCCGCTGTTCCCATGGGACATCCCAGTTTATTTCCTGGCCCATCTCAGTCTACTGCAGGCATTGGAGGGATGAATGATCATATGGAATATTTTCTCTGTGTTTAAAAATAATAGTAATAATTAGGCCTAGTGCAACAGATCAATTGGCTAAATCCTCGCCTGGCAAGCACTGGGATCAATATGGACACTGATTCATATCCAGGCTCCTCCACATCCCATCCAAGCCAGGAGCCAGGAGCTTCTTCCAGGTCTCCCACACAGGTGCAGGGTCCCAAGGCTTTGGTCTGTCTTGGACTTCTTTCCCAGGCCACAAGCAGGGAGCTGGATGGGAATCACGGCTGCCGGGATTAGAACTGGCACCCATATGGGATCCCAGTGCATTCAGTGCAGGACTTTAGCCACTAGGCCACCGCACTGAGCCCTGTTTTTGCTTTTTTTTTCTTTTAAAGATTTATTTATTTTTATTACAAAGTCAGATATACAGAGAGGAGGAGAGACAGAGAGGAAGATCTTCCATCCGATGATTCACTCCCCAAGTGAGCCGCAACGCCCGGTGCTACGCTAATCCGAAGATAGGAACCAGGAACCTCTTCTGGGTCTCCCACGTGGGTGCAGGGTCCCAAGGCTTTGGGCCGTCCTCGACTGCTTTCCCAGGCCACAAGCAGGGAGCTGGATGGGAAGTGGGGCTACCGGGATTAGAACTGGCGCCCATATGGGATCTGGCGCGTTCCAGGCGAGGACTTTAGCCACTAGGCCACACCACCGGGCCCCTGTTTTTGCTTTTTAATGGTTGATTTATTGTTTTGGAAAGGCAGAAAGACAGATCTTTCATCCACTGGTTCACTCCCCAGATGGCTACAACAACTGGAGCTGAGCTGATCCAAATCCAGGAACCAGAAGCTTCCTCTGGTCTCCCACAAGGGTGCAGGGACCCAAGAACTTGAACCATCCTCCACTGCTTTCCCAGGTCACAAGCAGGGAGCTGGATGGGAAATGGAGCAGCTGGGACTTGAACCACCCAAATGGGGCACTGATACCTCCTGCTGTGCCACCGTACTAGGCCCCTGGAAGGGACCTGTGCATTATTTTCATTGTAATTTACAAATGTAAACTTGGTAACAGCACTCCAAGAGCTTGAAACGCTGCTGTGTGGCTCTGCGTTGTTTTAGGGATGGAAACCCAAGACCTGTCCCCTCCTGCCCGTTGGCCTTGTGGGGCATGTCCCCCACCTTTGCCCCTCAGCAGCCCGCGGGGCCTCAGGGCTTTCCTTTGCAGCTCTCAGACCCTGGCAGGGGTACTGGCACCTGCTCTTCTGCTTCCATCTTCCACGCAACCCGCTCCATCTTATCCTTGAGGCGTGTGCTCTGGGGCACCGCCTCCCGGACCTGCAGTGCGGCACCCAGCTGCCTAGGGTCCCAGTCCTGCCTGCCCAGCCCTGTGACCTCTGGCCAGCACATCACCCATGACTCACCAGTCCTTGAAGAATGCATTAATGGATGAATATTTGCTCCCTAACAAACACTTCCTCTGGGTTAGCTGCAGAAGCTGGGAAAACCTACAGGGCAGGGCGTCTGAGGCCGCAGATAAAAGAGACAGACACACACTGCACACATATGCAAAGATGTGCGCACCACAAACATGTATACGTGCCGGAGTCCAGCTCCAGCCTGGGTTTCGGAACTCGGGAAGGGTGCGTGGATGAGGCCCAGAAAGAAAGAGACGGACCACTAGGATTCCATGATGATAGTGGACACGGCAATAAAGCCGTCCGCTTTATTTATACAGAATCAGTTAAACTCTGGCTCAGACTTTCCACGTCATGGTCAAGTGGGTGTTTCTAAGGACAACCATGCCATCTGCTTTATCCAAAAACAATAGAAATTCCTGCTACAATTCTTATCCTACAGCCTAATCTTGTATCACAAAGAAAAGGAGAACCTAAAGATTAAGGAGAGGACGAAACCCTAAACACAGGTCCCTTGATTAGCATAAGGTCAATGGGGACACCCAAAACAGTAGGAATAATAGAAGGCCCTTTTGTAAGACATTATTATTGACATTAACCTCCAAGCTCACGTTGTGTAAAAAGCCAGTCTCACAGTAGCAAAAATGCCTGGACAGATTAGAATTCTTCCGCTGAGCCGGCATAGTAGGCACCGCGAATGTCCAAGCGAAAAGCACCATGGTGGTGGTAGAAGTGCTGGGAGCCATCTGCTCCAAAGCCTCTTTTTTACATATTATCTCCTCTTCCCCACAAGCCCATTAACGGGACAATAGGACATCAATGAGTCTGCAAAGGCCAGGTGCTACTGCCTTAGGCCTGATTCCTGAGTGCTCAGCTAAAGCAATGTAAATCAGCTCCACAGCCCACAACATATATGTGCATGAACACAGAGCAGACAGGACAGCCGTCTGCAACCACAGCATCAGCCACCGCCCAAGTCAAGCTCTGTGTATTCCCTTTGATGTCCATGAGCCCTGGCAGGGGGAGGTACTGGTGGCACCTCCACTTAAAACTGGGGACCCCAGGACAGGTACAGGACAGAAATGAGACCTGACCCTGAGCGCCAGTCTGTGAACCTTGGTTTCCCCCAAGAGCATGAGTGACCTCCTGTGGCTGCGTGTGCCTCTGCACCCGGCCCCTGGGGCTGGGCAGCGGGAAGCCACCTGCTCCAGGGTTTGCTGTGGGACCTGGGGAGTGACAACATCTCAACCTCTCTCCTGAACCAACTCCAGACAGCCGGGGCCCCTGCTGGGGGCATGCAGGAATGTGGTTTTGGGAGGTGGTCCTGAGCCTGAGGGCCACCTCACCCTTCTCTACAGATGCCTCATCTCTGTGCCCCAGTTTTGTCAGTTGCACGGAGCTCTGGCTGGCAGGGCTGTGAGAGAGGGGGCAGAGTTGCACCCTGCAGTTGGGGGCCCCAACTTTCTTCCAGGAGATTCTATTTCCCTCCTGTTTTCGCTTTTCCCCTTGATATGTGTTTTGTTTGTTCAGGAATGTGGGAAAGTTTATAGCACGATAACCATTCTCTTTTATCTGGTATTTTTTCCAGTATTTCCTTTTTTCTTTAAAATGTTATTTTTAATGTTGTTTACGTAGTCAAGAAGGATGTATGCCCAGGCCTCTGATTAGGGTAGGGAGGGTTGAAGTGTGGAGGAAGGAGATTGGGACAAATGCTTCCAATTTTTTTTCTTTTACTGTGTCTGCCATGGGGGAAGAAGGGGCTACTCCTTGCTGCCAAACTCCGTCAGCACCCAGGGATGGGGCACAGTCGTTTGATGACACCTTAGAGACCCCGATGTGGGGAAGCATGTTCTGAGTGTGTTACTCGGTTTTGATAGTTCTGAGACCATGTTGGTTTCCTTGCTTCAGGGTTGAGAAAAGCTTTCCAAGGTCTCTTGGTTGACAACGTCCACCTCAGTGTATCCACAGACCTAGAACCCTTGCTGCCAAAGCTTGGCTGGGAGAACTGTCCGACCTGAGGCACTCAGCATCCCCTGGTAGCCTAGCTGAGCTGGCTGTCATGTCCCCCGTGTGCATCCGGGCATGCTGTCCACTGCACAGGTACCAGCAATGGAGGAGGCCTAGTCCCAACACATGCACTCCAAGGTTGGACAACATACTCTGTGATTTTTCCCTGCAGCCCAAGTTCGAGTCCAGCAGTATAGCTGGGGAGTCCCACAGAGAAACCTCACCTGGGGTGACCCCAGACCTGACTCTTGCGTGCACCAGCTAGTGTGGGGTCTTGTTCGGTCCATCACCTGCGTCAGCCTACACACATACTGGTGAATGCAGCTGCTTGGTCAGTTCCAGCCCCAGCCCCATCTCCCAAGCAACCAATGGGTGCTAGCCCAATGTAGCCTGCCACAAACCCAACCCTTATACACAATGGTGACCACTGCCTAGTCAGAACGATCCCCAACAAGCTCCACCAGGCCCACCCCCCAGTCCCAGTTTTTGTGTGTGCTGGCACATGCTGCAATCCCGTCTGGCCTGTCCCATATTCCACCCAACTCTCACATACACCTCTGGGTGCTGCAGTTTAGCTCAATGTGACCCATCCCTAGACCCAGCCCACACATATGATGATGGGTGCTGTCACCTCGTCCATCCTAGCCTGCTTCTGGCCCTGGCTCTCATGGATACCAGTGGGAGCTGCAGCCCAGCAGAGGAGTGCCCATAGCACCCCTACTAGATCCACTTCAAAAATCCAGCCCTGGATTTTTGTTGTCATTGTTTGTTTAGCCCCGGATCCTGTGTTTGTTAGGGGTTACTGCAGTCTGGTCTCACATTGATTTATACCCTGTCCCAGCACTTGCCAGTGGATGCTGTGGCAAAGCCTGGCTGACCCACATTTATTCTGGCTCTTGCATGTGCCAATGGATGCAGTGGCCTAGTCTCACTTGGCCTTCCACAAACACAGGTTACATGCAGGCTAGTGGGTGTTGCAGCTCTGCCTAGCCTGGTCTACCCCTAGTCCCAGTTCTCACTGGGAGCAGTGGCCTAGCAAGGGAGTCCCCTGAAGCTGCCTTACCAGGTTTGCTTCCAGCCCTGGGTCTTATGTGTACTGGTAGGTGCTGCAGCCAAGTCTGGCATGTCCCGTCTTGCCTTGGTATTTGCTAGCAGGTATTGCAGCCTGTCTCGACCCAGCCTGCCCCCAGTCTCAGCTTATGCTAGTGGGTACTGCAGCCTAGCTCAGCCTAGCCAGTCCCCAGTCTCAGCCTTCATATGAGCTGCCAGGTGTTACGGCCCAACTTGGCCCCACCTACACCCAGTCCTGGCTCACACACCTGCCAGCAGGTGCTGTGGACTGCCCAGTTTGGCCTGCCCCCAGACATGGTCCACAGGGACAGTGGGAGCTACAGCCTAGCAGGGGAGTTCCCTTATTTTCTCTACTAGGCCTGCTCCCATCCCAGATCTTAGACATGCCGGTGGTGCCCTGACCCAGTCTGTGGTCCTGGGCCCATCACCACCCCTAGCTCTCATGGAAACCATTGGGTCCTGCAGACCTGGAAGGGAGAGAACCACATACCTCCTATAGAATCTGCCCCCCATCCCTTGTTCTCTCATGTGCCAGTTAGTGTCATGGCCACAGCCTTGTGTGGCCCATCCCTGCCCTGACACTCACTGGCAGGTACTGTGGTCTAGCCCTGTCAGGCAGGTCTCCCAGCACTAGCTTTGTGTGCCCCTGGCAAGTGGTAGGCGATGCCGCCTCGCCCAGCCCAGGTCTCCCATGTGGGTGGGTGCATTTGTCTGACCCAGACCCGGCTTCAGGTTTCCCCTCTCTAAACCACCTGGTCTCAGCCACATCTTCCTACGAGTGTAGCGGCCCTGTCCATGGAAACCCCCAGAAGTCATTCCACACCTATAAAGTACTCCCTCAGCGGCCCTCACTCCCACATATCTCCAAAACTGCTTCCCTGGGCAATTCACAGTTCTTCCCCTATACCCCCGCTGGTGTGAACCCCAGGGTCATCTGGCAGGCCCATCAGCCCCTAGCCTGGAGGAGTGTGAGGCCCCACCCTGAATATTTGTTTATTTTTATTTGACAGAGATAAAGTGAGAGAGAAAGGAGAGAACATTTTACTCCCCATATAGTCTCAATAGCCAGGGCCAGGCTGATACAAAGGAGGAGTCAGGAGCTCCTTCCACATCTCCCACGTGGGTGCAGAGACCCAAACACTTGAGGATTATCCTCCGCTGCTTTCCCAGGCACATTACCAGGGAACTGGATGGGAAGTGGAGCAGCCAAGACTTCAAACCAGCACCCATATGAGATGCTGGTGTTGCAGGCAGAGACTGAACGTACTATACCATGGTGCCAGCCCCTGTAGTATTTCTATTTGTAAACAAAATATGAGTTTATGTGCTTAGCTGCAACTACACACCCACACACACTCACACACATACCCTCACATACACACACTTCTCGTGAGCGTCAAAGCTGATGCAGCTCTGTAGAGAGCAGGCTTCCATGTCTACCTTGGCAGGTGCCAGAGGGGCCTCCTGGCTGGGACGCATGGCTTGTCTGCGTGGGCCTTTGCAACCAGGATGGTCCCGGAGTGCTCGCAGCCATCATGAATGTGTGGCATGTCCGTCAAAATAAGGACCCAGCTGGGTGAGGACAAAGAATTCTGCTTGTCTGGGATTCTGCTCAGCTGGCCAGCGAGACATTGGATATTCCCACAGTCATGACCGCATGCCAAAGTTGTGTAAGGTGGGGGCTCTCGCAGAGCACCTCCTCTGTGGCTCAGGACGCTGTCGCTGCAGCCACAGCTGGCAGGAGGAGGACAGGGGACAGGGTCGGGAAGCAAAAGGGCTGGGCTCACCAAGGCGGATGAATTTGGCTGCAGAAGTTGCAGTTCTCGCCTGTTCCTACGGCCAGCAGGTACTGCACGGGTGGGGATACACAGATGGCTCAGGGCAGGCTTCTGGGTTCACCATGAAGACACCCCACGTACCAGCTCGCAACTCCAGCTTCCTGTGGATATAGACCCAGGAGGCAGAAAGTGAGGGCTTGGGTGGGAGTTTGGGCAGGGGGAATCCCAGTCTATACGAAATTGTACCACAAAATTCAAAATTTCAAAAAAAAAAAAAAAAAAAAAGGTGAGGGCTCCAAGCAGTTGGGCCCTTGCCACCCACATGGGAGACCCAGCTGGAATTCCTGGCTCCAACCCAGGCTAAGCCACTGTGGGTGCTTAGGGAGTGAGCCAGTGAAGGAGAGCTAATTTGGCTGTCTCTCGAATAAATAAAAACTTCAGAGTTCATTTCAAAAGTTTAAATGCACTCACACTCAAGATCTATTTAGCAACTATTCTCAACTGCACAGGAAGGCCTGGCACAAGCTCTGATCCACTGTGGCTGGCTCCCCTGACGGGACACAGCTGCTGTGGGAACAGGGACCACAGGGAGAGCGTCGTCCCTCCTGTCTCTCCTCCCCCTTTTATTTTATTGATTTTTAAAGATTTATTTATTTTCATTGGAAAGGCAGATATACAAAGAGGAGGAGAGACAGACAGGAAAATCTTCCATCCGATGATTTACTCCCTAAGTGGCTGCAATGGCTGGAACTGAGATGATCTGAAGCCAGGAGCCTGGAGCTTCTTCCGGGTCTCCCATGTAGGTGCAGGATCCCAAGGCTTTGGGCCATCTTCAACTGCTTTCCTAGGCCACAAGCAGGGAGCTGGATGGGAAGCAGGGCCACTGGGATTAGAACTGGTGCCCATGGGCTTGGCAGTGTGGCCTAGTGGCTAAGGTCCTCTCCTTGATCCCATATGGCCGCTGGTTCTAATCCCGGCAGCTCCACTTCCTCTCTATCTCTCCTCCTCTCAGTATATCTGACTTTGTAATGAAAATAAAATAACTCTTAAAAAAAAAAAAAAAAAAAGAACTGGCGCCCATATAGGATCCTAGCACGTTCAAGGTGAGGACTTCAACCGCTATGCTATTGTGCTGGGCCCAACCTCCCCCCTTTTATTTTAAAGATTTATTTTATTTATTTTGAAGACAGAGTTACAGAGACAGGGAAATAAATGCTTTCCATTCAATAGTTCACACCACAAATAGCTCTGATGGCCCAAGCTGGGCCAGTTGGGAGCCAAGAGACAAAAGCTTCCCCTGGGTCTCCCACATGGGTGCAGGGGTCCAAGCCCTTGGCCCATGCTCCCCTTTCCCAGGCACATAGGCAGGGAGCTGGATGGGAAGCGGAGCAGCCAGGACTCACAATGATGCCGACAAGGGACACTTCAACTGCTCTGCCGCAACACCACCCTCCTTCTTTATAACAAGTTTTTGGGGGCCCGGCGGCGTGGCCTAGCGGCTAAAGTCCTCGCCTTGAAAGCCCCGGGATCCCATATGGGCGCCGGTTCTAGTCCCGGCAGCTCCACTTCCCATCCGGCTCCCTGCTTGTGGCCTGGGAAAGCAGGAGAGGACGGCCCAATGCATTGGGACCCTGCACCCGCGTGGGAGACCTGGAGGAGGTTCCTGGTTCCCGGCATCGGATCGGCGCAGCACCGGCCCGTTGCGGCTCACTTGGGGAGTGAATCATCGGACGGAGGATCTTCCTCTCTGTCTCTCCTCCTCTGTGTATATCTGGCTGTAATAAAACGAATAAATCTTTAAAAAAAAAAAAAACAATTTTTTGGAGCTGTAACTCATGCCCCAATACCATCTAACCCCAGAAAGGGTCCAGTGGGAAAGTCTCAATGTGTGCCCAGGGACACACCTGTAATGCCCACAGCCCCCTCTCCCACATCTCCATGGGGACCACTCTTGTCACTGTCACCACATGGTGGTCAGGTTGTCCAGTCCCAGCTCACCCAATCTGTGTGCTCATCTGCCACTAGTTTCCTGCCCTCTGGACCACAGCCCTCCCAGCTCCTCCTCCTCTTCCACTGACTTGGTGGGCCACTTACTGACTATGCGCTCCTGTGGAACAGGCTGGGCTCTCTCCCCAGAACCAAGGCTTTGAGGTCACAGGAGTGTTAGTGATTCCCTAGCTGATGTCACCCGATCTCAGCAGGACTTCCTGGGAGATGGCCGTACCAAAGCTGGCTTCGGGCCTGGCCCACAGCTTCCTCCTCTCAGCCAGCAGCCCCTGTTCCATCGGGAAAGACTTGGAGCCACTCCTGACCCAGGCTCCCAGCCCAAGTGTCTGTACGGCCCCTTCCCTGGCCTGCCTAAGCCAGGTCCCCAGCCGGAGTCACAGGGCTGCACCTGACTCTGCCACCTCTCAACTATCCGCATGGCTCCTGCCCAGCCTGACCCAGGAACTCCCAAAGCAGCGCCTATTCTTTTTTTTTTTTTCAAATTTATTTACTTGAAAGTCAGAGATACAGATATATAGAGTGATAGATAGCAAGAATGAACGAGAAGAGGAAGTGGGGTGGGGGAAACTGAAGGAGGTCTTGCTCCTGGGACTTGGGTAACAGGCATGATCCCGAGTCGGAGCTGAGGCACTCAAGGCTAGCCGTGGAGTAGCAGGACCACAGCCAGTCATGCGGGGCCACACCACAAACCGCAAAAACATTCGCCTTGGGACCTGGAGACTACACCGCAGCTCAGGGAGCAGGCTTGAGGTTGCTCAAAAAGTGTCTTCAGACCCCGGACCCCGAGGTGGCTAGTCTTTCCTTTCCCTAGTCAGGCAGGGGAAGGAAGAGGGGAGGAGGAAGAGGAGAGAGGAAGGTTAGGAAGGTGAGGAAAAGGGAGGAAGGGCAGGGAGGAAGGGGAGTTAGAGGAGACCCCCAGGGCACAGGTCCTCCATCTTTGCCCCTCCCCTTCTCTAACAAGCCACAGCCCCTCCCTTTTTAGTTGTTTTTCAAAAGTGAGTTACCCGGCTTGGCAGCGTGGCCTAGTGGCTGAGGTCCTCGCCTTGATCCCATATGGCCGCTGGTTCTAATCCCGGCAGCTCCACTTCCTATCTCTCCTTCTCTCAGTACATCTGACTTTGTAATAAAAATAAAATAAATCAACCACAGGGCCGCATCCTGTTCAGCCAGTGCAGAAACCGGTGGGGTAGGAGCCTCAGCCAGAGGTCACCATGAAACCCTCAATCATTTTAAGAAGACAAGCTATGGGGAATAGCTGGCTAAACCTCTGCCTGCGAGTGCTGGCATCCCACATGGGAGCTGGCTCATGTCCCAGCTGCTCCACGTTCAATCCAGCTGTCAGCTTATGGCCTGGGAAAGCAGCAGAGGCTGGCCCAGGTCCTTGGGCCCCTGCACCTGCGTGGGAGACCCAGAGGAAGCTCCCGGTTCTGTTTTGGATCAACTGTGCTCCACCCATTGCAGCCATCTTGGGAATAAACCAGTAGATGAAGGAACTCTGTAAAAAATCTGCCTTTCCAATAAAAATAAATAAACCTTTCAAAAATGAAAAAGAGGGGGCAAGAGTTATTTTTATGTTATTGTTGCATGCCATTTAAAAACTTTCTCTTATTTTTTTTTATTGGAAAGGCAGATTTACAGAGAGAAGGAGAGAGAGAGAGATATCTTCCATCTGCTAGTTCACTCCCCAAATGGTCACAACAACCAGAGCTGAGCCAATCTGAAGCCAGGAGCCAGGAGCCTCTTTGGGGTCTCCCATGTGGGCCCAGGGTCCCAAGGCTTTGGGCCATCCTCCACTGCTTTCCCAGGCCACAAGCAGGGAGTTGGATGGGAAGTGGAGCTGCTGGGATTAGAACTACTGCCCACATGGGATCCCAGTGCTTGGAGGTGGAGGATTAGTCAGTGAGCTATTGTGCCAAGCTCCTCCTCCTCCTTCTTCTAAGTCAAAGAGACAGAGACCTTCCATCTGCTGGAACACCCGCTCCCCACCAAATCCTCCAGTAGCCTGGGCTGGATGAGGCTGAAGCCAAGGGGAGCCCAGCGGTAAGCCAGTGTCTCACACAAGTGCCAGGGACCCAAGTTCCTCTCACGGGCAGGCCTGGACAGGAAGCTGGGTTCCACACAGGCATGCCCTCCACCAAGGGAGACAGGACATAGCGCATTGCTGCCCTGCCACAGATGAGCCCACTGAACCAAGGAGGGCCTCCCTGAGCAGCACACCTGACCCGCATCCTGTTTCTGCCTCTCGCAGCTGAGTCCCGGGTGCCACCCCAGCCCTGCCCCGGCCTAGCCTTCCGAGCCAGCAGCCGGCTCTCCCCAGCACATTCATTATTCAGCTCCACAGGGCCAGTTGGCTCCTGTTACACTGACCGCAGCCCCAGAGCCTGCCCTGTCCACTCCCCCTCCTCCCTCAGGCACGACCCCCACCCCATCCCTACTCCAGTGGACTTGGTGAACGCTGCGAAGGCCAGTGATGACCCCTCTCTCAGCCTCAGTGTCTAACTCTAGGGGAGCTCTGGACCTGAAGCCCCTTAAATACACACAAACCTGGCCTCGATACAGTGGGGGCGCCTGAGCAGAGGCCCCACGGCTGTTGCTATAGTGATTTTAGGGCAGGCCAGGCTGCACCCCGAGGCTCCCCCCACCCCGGAAGCAACACCCACGTGCTTTCCACCACTGCTCCGAGGTGAAACCCAAGGCGGCTCTGGGAGGAGATGAATTATGGATCCACCCTCCTGGAATCCTGGCCCCTGCCCCTCTCCGGCACGCCTCTCCGGCCAGTCCTGGCCACTGCCAGCCACGAGAGGCAGTGTGTGCGAGCTGCAAAGGGGACACGAGCAGATCTCCCTGTCCTTCCAAGTCCCTAAGCCTGTGACAGCACTGCCGCCACTGCCGGCGGCCGCGTGCAGAGCAGACAGCCACCATGGTGAAGGAGGAAGATGAAGAGAAGAAAGCCAAAAAAGGGAAGAAGGGGAAGAAGGCCCCGGAGCCTGAGAAGCCCAAACGAAGCCTGAAGGGGACCTCGCGGCTGTTTATGGGCTTCCGGGACCGCACCCCCAAAATCTCCAAGAAGGGCCAGTTCCGCAGCGCGTCTGCCTTCTTTTGGGGCCTCCACACAGGGCCGCAGAAGAAAAAGCGCAAGAAGCAGGCCCGCACCGTGCTCAAGTCCACGTCCAAGCTCATGACACAGATGCGCATGGGCAAGAAAAAGCGCGCCATGAAGGGCAAGAAGCCGTCCTTCATGGTCATCCGCTTCCCAGGCCGGCGTGGCTACGGCCGCCTGCGGCCACGCGCCCGGTCGCTCAGCAAGGCGTCCACGGCCATCAACTGGCTCACCAAGAAGTTTCTGCTGAAGAAGGCGGAGGAGTCGGGCAGTGAGCAGGCCTCCGTGGACGCCTGGCTGCGGCGCTCCGACTCCCGCGTGGGCTCCCGCAAGCTGCCCTTCCCGTCGGGCGCAGAGATCCTGCGGCACGGGGGAGGCCGCCTGCGCAGGTTCCCCCGCAGCCACAGCATATACTCGTCGGGCGAGCCCGTGGGCTTCCTGCCCTTCGAGGACGAGGCCCCCTTCCGGCATTCGGGCTCCCGCAAGTCGTTCTACGGTCTCGAGGGCTTCCAGGATTTGGGCGAGTACTACGACTACCACCGTGAGGGCGATGACTTCTACGACCAGCGGTCGCTGCACCGCTACGAGGAGCAGGAGCCCTACCTGGCCGGCTACGGGCCCTACGGCGCGGCCTGGCCGCCTCACAGCGACCCCTACTACGGATACCCGCCCGAGGACCCCTACGACTACTACCACCCGGACCCTTACTACTCCTACTACTATGGCGACGACACCCTCTACCCGGGATACCCCTATGGCTACGGCTATGGCTACGACGACTATGAGCCGCCCTATGCGCCTCCTTCGGGGTACTCCCCTTACAGCTTCCCCGAAGTGTATGAGGGCGAGGCGTACCCCTACAGCTACTACCTGGACCCTTATGCACCCTACGACTCGCCCTACCTGCCCTACGATCTCCCCTACGAGGCCCCCTACCCCCTGCCCTACCTGGATCCCTACGGGATCCCCTATGCTGAAGGCGACTACGATACTGGTGGGGACCAGGCCATCTACCCGCCCGCAGCGCCCTACTTGTATCCGGAGGAGCCGGCCGCCATGTTCATGTACCCCTGGGTGCCGCCACCCATCCTGTCGCCTCACAACCCCTACGCGCACCCCATGGACGACATCGCGGAGCTGGAGGAGCCGGAAGAGGCGGGCGGTGGTGTCGGTGGCGGCGAGCAGCGGCAGAGCACCTCCTTCCGCCTGCCCAGCGCCGCCTTCTTCGAGCAGCAGGGCATGGACAAGCCCGCCAGGTCCAAGCTGTCCCTCATCCGCAAGTTCCGCCTCTTCCCACGGCCCCAGGTCAAGCTGTTCGGGAAGGAGAAATTGGAGGTGCCCCTCCCGCCTTCCCTGGACATTCCTCTGCCTCTGGGGGACGCTGATGAGGAGGAAGAGGAGGAGGAGGAGGAAGGCATGGGCGCAGTGGCCCCACTGCCCTACGCCCACCCCTACTGGGGTTTCCTGACGCCGCGCCAGCGCAACCTGCAGCGCGCCCTGTCGGCCTTCGGCGCGCGCCGCGGCCCGGCCTTGGGCCGCCCTCAGCCGGCGCGCCCGGCCACCTCGCTGGCCAGGTTCCTCAAGAAGACGCTGTCGGAGAAGCAGCCCATCCCGCGCCTCAGGGGCAGCCAGAAAGCGCGGGCCGGGGGTCCCGCCGTCCGGGAGGCGGCCTACAAGCGCTTCGGCTACAAACTGGCGGGCATGGACCCCGAGCGGCCCAACACGCCCATCGTGCTGAGGAGGCCGCAGCCGCGGGCGCGCAACAACAACAACTCGCACCGGCCGCCCTCGCCCCGTGGCCTCGCCCACTGGAGCGCACTGGCCGCGCCGCGGCGACCCCTGAGCCCCGGCCCGCCGCCCGCGCCGCCCTTCTCCCCGCTGCTCTCCCGGCCCGTGTCTCCCTACGGCTCGCTCCGCCGTCACCCGCCGCCTTGGGCCGCGCCGGCTCAGGTGCCCCTGGGCGCGCAGGCCAGCTGGTGGGCCTTCGTGGAGCCCCCGCCTGTGGGGCGCCCCGAGGCGCCGCCCGACCCGAGGCGCTTCCCGGCTTCCTTCCGGGCGCCCCGGCTCTCGCTCCGAGGCTCCGGCCGCCGCCGAGGGGCGCCCTTCGGCTTCCCCGGCGCCGCCGCCTCCCCGCCGGTGTCGCGCAGGTCCTGGACGCCTCTGGCCTCCCCTCAGCCCTCGTTGAGGAGCCTGCCGGGCCCGGGATACCGCTCGCCCCTAGGGCCCCTATCCCCGCAGCTGTCCTTCCGCCGCCCAGGCCCCTTCCAGCCGCCCTTCCCGCCGCCGCAGCGCCGGCCCCGCTCCCTGCGGGAACTCCCAACCCCGCGCAGGGCCTCCTCCTCCAGGCGCCTTCGGCCACCGCATTCGCCCACCCTGGGCTCGCCAAGGCCGCCCTCGCCACCACCGCCACCTATGCGGGGCGGATCCCTCAACCTGCCCTCGCGCCTCCCGCATACTTGGCGTCGCCTCAGCGAGCCTCCCACCAGGGCCGTGAAGCCCCGAGTTCGTTCGCCCTTCCATGTTCCGGGCGCGACCGAGTCCTGGCACCCGGTGGCCGGGGCAAACCTGGAGCACGGGGAAGGGCAGCGTGAGCCTGACGACTCGGGGACACCCTGGACGGTGCCCCCGCTTGCCCCGAGCTGGGACGTGGATACGCCTGCCACACAGCGCCCACCGTCCCCGTGGCCAGGAGGGGAGGGCAGCCTTCGAGGCTTTGCCAGGCCACCACCAGTAGCTGAAAATCCTTTCCTCCAACACGTGGGCCCTGTGCCCCGTCCTGCTGCCCAGGCCGAGGACCCAGCCTCGGACTCTACCAGTGGTGTCCTCCTGGGCAGGCACCATGACCCTGGGCCTGGACAGTTCGCGAAGTCGGCCAGCCCGAGTCCAGAAAAGCCTGCAGATGAGGCCTGCCCAGAGGAACCCCAACGGCCAACAGAGCCCACATCCCTGACACTGAAACTCTCCAAGGACCAGGGCTCTCCTGAGCAGAAGGCCTTAAGGCCCAGTCTCTCATACCCACTGACCCCAAGAGATCAGAAGAGAGCCACATGGCCACCGTGGCGCCGCTGGGGGACGCTGCCCAGAACCCCAGCTCCCTTGGCTCCCACTGGGGCCCCAACGCCCTTGCCCATGGGTGGGGAGAGGCGTCAGGCTGGGCGTTTTGCAGTGGTCCTGCCCCAGGTGCAGAAGCTGAGCTCTTTCCAGGCCCTTGGACGTGAGCCCTGCCAGCCAGCCAGCCAGGCAGCCCAGGACCCCAAGCCTTCAGCCTGGAATCTACGCTGGTCCCACCTCTGGCTGCCAGCAGACGCCCACCGAGGCTGGCCACGGCTAGATGGCCACCCCCAGTCCTGCCGCTTGGGCCTCAGAGCTGCCTGTTTGTCCCTCAAGGGCCCTTGGCAAGTGGCTGACCTCAAAAGTTGGAGGAACCAGGTATGGGGAAACAGGTCAGAGGACGGGCCTGGAATCAGGGAGCTGTTCTTTGTAAGTAGGAGGGAACATTCCAGGCCTCCTGGAGCTGCCGCTGGCAGGTTGAGCAAGGGGAGGCCGTGCACAGCATCGGCCTCTGGAAGCTCCCAGAGGCTTGGGCTAAGCCAGGTGCAGAACTAGGATTTGCTGTTGCGTTCTGTCCTTTGCTGCCCTGTAGCCACACTCAGGCTGTTCCTGCTGCTTTCCTCTGACTCCTCCAGATAGGAGCCCCCGCCCTGTGCCACAACCTTTTGTAGTCAGAACTCTGAACCAGACGAAGGTGAGGAGGGGCTCAGGATGCGAGCATCCAGTCTGGGTTGTTGCTGAGTGGGAAAAAAAACCCAACCGTCACTCAGTGGCTGTGGGACCGAGCTATGGAGTCTGTGTGGGCCTCCCATGGGGCACAGGGCAGGCTGCCTATTGAGGGGTGCCCAGTGTGTGCCTGACTGCCACACTGGTGACGGAACGTGAGCCCCATGCTAGGTGGCCCTTGGCAGGGGCGGGTGGTCACTGGAGCCTCCCCCGGGACGCCCAGGGTGGGCGGGGCCAGCAGGTGCCTCTCAGCCTCTGCAGACGGTACCCACTGGAGCGGGCAGCCATTGGGGCCTCGGCAATGGCGACCGGGGCAGCCTGGCTGCTGGGGGGGCCCTTTCCCCGGCGGCGGGTGCCCCGTGCCGTGTGGGCTGCGGCGTTGCGGGAGCGGGCCACGGGGCGCCCAGGGGTGAGGGGCAAGGATGCCTGGGCCCTGCTCACCCTGGAATACGTGAGTGGCTGAATTATTCAGGGTCTGTGGCCGCTGGCGAGCACATGGGCAGGTGGGTGGGCCTGCGGCCAGGGCTGAAAGGGTGATACTGGCTCTGTCCTACTTAGCAGCCCGGCGACAGGCACATGGCTTCTGGGGCTCCCTCTTGGTGTCCCCTTTCAGGGCTGGCCCAGAGAAGGGTGCTTTGCAGTCACACGGCTTGCCAAGCAGGCCTGCGTGCCCTCATGGGTGGATATGTGTGTGTGTGTGTATGTGTATGAGTGCCAAGGCCAAACGAGGAAGTTGTGTGTGTTGTGGTTTACTCAGGGGCTAGGGCCATTGGCCCACCCTCTCCCTGCAGCCAGAAGTGGCTTCCACTCTCCAGTCCCCTCCTCATGGTGAGGAGAGACCCCGGTGCACCCGGTCCATCCACACACGTGCCAAGGGAACACCGAGGATGTGTTCTGCCAGCCAGGACCACAGGCCTCCTGCAAGACCAAGAGTAGTATGGGGGTCGTATGAGCTTGCGGACACCTTTGTGTGCGCATCTGTGAGTGGACAGTCACAGATCTGCCCTGGGTTGGGCACAGGTGTGTCTGGGGCTCCGCCAATCTCCATTCCCGCCCCATCTGTCAGGACAGCAGCATCCACAGAGTCGTCACACGAGGCGACACGTGGAGTCTGTCAGGGAGAGGGATGCCAGGGCTGGCGGAGTCCAAGCTGGGAGGGTGCGGACGCCTGTGCTTGTGTGTGCTCACCCGGCAGGTTGGGGGTGTTCCCAGGAACACCTGGACGTGTTGGAGTGAGAGTCACATGCACGCAGGCCCTGTGCACCAAATGGGGGAGCCAGCGGACCAGACCTTGGGGGGCATGTGCTTCCTGCAAGCCCCACGCTGACAGGGCTTCTGTCTCATACAGATGCACTCCATCTGCAATCTGCCCTCAGTGCGATCCCGTGAGCAGCGCAGGGAGGATGGCGTGGAGGACATGACGCAGCTGGAGTGAGTGGTCTCCGGCGCCGCAGGGGTCGCCACACTCCCAGCCAGAGCCTCTCCTCACATCTCCCAGAGATTCCCCTCCTTCCCACACCTGCTGTGAGCACTAGAGCAGCCTGACCCTGCCACTCACCAGCTGGGGTCCTTGGCTTCTCATGATGGGGTGTGGGGAAGGAAGAGATGGTCTGAGTTATAAAGGCCGCCCTAGCTGATGTTGATGCCCCGTGGGTGACCGTGCCTTCACTTCAGATCCCTAAGAGCATCCCCTAGGCCTCTGGTGAGGTCAGTAGGCTGGTTGTCAGAGCCACCTGGCAGATGGAGACACTAAGGCACAGAGAGGTGAAATTGCCTGCCCAAGGTCAGAGGCGGGGCCCTGAGCCAGGGTCTGGGTGTGGCCGGTGTTGGGCAGGGTGGGGAGGGGATCATGCCAGCCACTGATTACCCTCCTTGCCCTGGCAGAGACCTGCAGGAGAACACTGTGCTGTCTAACCTCAAGACCAGATTTGAACGGAATCTCATCTACGTACGTCTCAGGCCAGGCCTACGTCTGCCCCGCTGGGGAAGCACCAGGCTCTGGGGGTGGGAGTACCAGAGGCAGGACCCAGTGGGAAATGCAGGTCCATGTTCTCAAAGCACTGTGGAGGGTCCACAAAGCATCGTGGTCGTCCTGAGGCCACCATGTGCCCACAGACGTACATCGGCAGCATCCTGGTATCGGTGAACCCCTATCGAATGTTTGGAATCTATGGGCCGGAGCAGGTGCAGCAGTACAGCGGACGGGCCCTGGGAGAGAATCCTCCGTGAGTACCTGTGGGGCAGGGTTTCCAGGAGCTTAGCAAAAACCCTGGTTTGTCCCCATGCCCTCTTTAGCCACCTACTCAGCCCAGCAGCATCCCCTGGTCTGGCCTGGCCACAGCCCTCTGTAGAAATGAACATTTTCCTTCTTCGGGGTGCCAGGTGGATGGGGTTGGATGCTACCACTGGTCAGAGAAGCTGCCTTCTCCACCAGTGCTTGGGGCGTTGGAGGTGGGCACCAGCCCTGTCGAACTGGGAATCTGCCTTCCCAGGCACCTCTTTGCCATCGCAAACCTTGCCTTCGCCAAAATGCTCGATGCCAAACAGAACCAGTGCATCATCATCAGGTGAGCCATGGCGGTGGGAAGGGAGTGCCCGGGGCAAGGTTGGGGGTGGCCAGGCAGTGGGTCCGTGTCCCATCCGTACCCCTGTGGGATGGTGCGCTACCTACATCTTCTGGAAGGTGGTGGGATAAAACAGTGAAGGTGAAGCCTGAGCCACCCCTCTGCCTTTCCAGTGGGGAGAGTGGCTCTGGCAAAACCGAAGCCACGAAACTCATCCTGCGTTACCTGGCTGCCATGAACCAGAAACGGGACGTCATGCAGCAGGTGCGTCCTTTGGGGTTGGCCTGTCTCCTTAAGACCCTGCCCTGACTGCCAGCTCTCCTGAGGAGGGCTCGTCAAAGTGGAGGCCACAGGGCAAGGGGAGCTGTCCCCTCACCTGCCACCTGCTCCTGGATACTGTGGCAGTAGATGCCAGTGCGGGCCATCAGAGGACTCAAGACCAGAGTCTGCATGTGGGTGGAAGTTTGCTGAGGAACTGCTGTGTGCCGTGCTGAGCTGAGTGGGGAGGAGGCAGCGGCCACTCTGATATTCTCCTTCTCTTGGGAACTGCATTCCACTGAAGGAGGTGTAGAGTACTGCAGGAAACGCCAAAAAATCTTGGGGGATATAGATTACAAAAACACTATGTAGGGATGTCAAGATGGTTTGCACCTAGATCCACCTGCCCTGTATATGGGCCGTCCTTGACTGCTTTCCCAGGCCACAAGCAGGGAGCTGGATGGGAAGTGGAGCAGCCGGGACATGAACCTGAGTCCATATGAGATTCTGGCGCAAACGTGTCAACGGTTTAGCTGCTAGGCTGCTGCGCTGAGGCCCTGGGCTCACATTTAGTCCAGGCTGGACCCGCAGGACCTGCATCTTAGACAAGGGCCCTTGTCCTGACTGCACCCTCCTGTGCACATTAGCTTGGGGCTCACACCCCAACCTCCCAGTATTTCAGGGCTCCCTCTCATTGGACAGGCTTTGGTCACATGTTCTTGGTAGCCCCAATCAGGATTGGCTCCTCCCTGATGTTAGGCCCCGCCTTCTGCTGGCACCTGCAATAGTCAACCAGCTGACCCCTCTGCCCGAGTCCTCAGGGGACTCCTGGACTAAAGACTAGGACAGCTCGAGGGAGCCCAGACCAGCCCCTGCTGCCCCCTGGGAGTACACAGAGGAAGGTGCTGGCCCAGGAGCCTCCCCTGCTTCCTCCTTAGGACTGTGTTGCGAGTTGGAGAGCCGCGCTCTTGAGGCTGCTGTGGTCCCTGGGCTCAGGCCCCTGTTGTAGGAGCTGGGAGAGGACGAGGCGAGGCTGAGTTCAGCTGTGGCTGGCTGGGTTGCTCTGCCACTGCTGCTGGATGCTCCCTTCAGTGGCAGAGGACGCTCTGCAAACACCACCTAGCTGGGGAGAGAGATGACACCCAGGAAGTAGGAGAGGGGGCCCACAGCTGAGGGGGCTGTGGAGGCCTGCCTGAGGGAGGGGCCTGAGAGCAAGTGTCTAGACAGAGGACATGGCAGGTGCCAACAGCTGGAAGCAGGTGACCAGGGAGCAGCCCGGAGGGGAGGAGGTGGCTGGGCTGCTCCTGGTCCTAAGCTTCCATGGGGTGAGAGCCTGGCCGAATGTGGAAGACACCTGGGACAGAGCAAAAGGCAGGGTCAGGGCCCAGGCACAGGGAGCTCAGGGCTTCTCTGGCTGCTAGTGGTCGTGGGCAGGGGAAGGGGGTGGCCTTGGAGCCTGTCCTGGCCTCCCAGCATTGAAGGTGCAGCGCTGCGGTCCCCAATCCCACTGTCCTGTGGTCATACCCCAGAGAGGTCGGTCAGCCCCTGGGTGGCCTGCGCTGCTGGTCCCTCGGGTTCTGCTGGTGACCCGCTTCTCTTCTTGTCCCTCTCCCCTCCCTGCCTGCGCTCTTGAAGATAAAGGTATTTGAAAACTCCGTGTGTGTGCACATGTGTAGGTGCACAGCAGGGCGGGCAGGAAGAGGCGTCCCAAAGCATGCATCCAGGGCTGGAGCTGAGCTGCTGGTGGGGAAGGAGGTTGTGGCACTGTGCGGGGGGTTGCAGTGGGAGAACCCAGCATGGTGTGGGCTTCAGGGTGGGACCCAGGTCTGAGTGCCTCCCCATGCCCTGCTGCCCACCTCTCCCCTGGACTCCAGATCCTGGAGGCCACGCCCCTGTTGGAGTCCTTCGGGAATGCCAAAACTGTCCGGAATGACAACTCCAGCCGCTTTGGGAAGTTTGTGGAGATCTTTCTGGAAGGGTGAGTGGGAGCATGGAGGGGCTTCGGCAGGCCTCGCAGCCATGGACTGCACACTGAGCCCGTCCCCGCCCCCAGGGGTGTGATCTCCGGTGCCGTCACCTCCCAGTACCTGCTGGAGAAGTCCAGGATTGTGTTTCAGGTTGGGCCGCCCCTCACGGGGGCGGGGGGCTGGTGTCAAGGCAGTGACATCCTGTATGCGTGTCTGCGTACTTGTGCGCCTCCTCGTCCCCCACATACACCTCGAAGATCCCCACTCCTTGCAGCATTGTTTGTGCCCCAGGAGCCTGCCTTGCCCCCTCCTGCTCAGCCCCTTGCCACTCCACCAGAACACTGCACGGTGCCTCCCTGCACTGCCTCAGCAGCTGAAGCACCTTGCCTTTCTAACAGCAAACTGTCTCTTCCCCAGCTGTGCAGGCGGACTCTGGGAGGCCAGGACCTTCTGTGTGCCCCAGAAGAAAAGGCAGCTTCCCTCTTGCTCCTTGCGAGGGCTCTCCCCTGCCCAGCCCCAGTGCCAACCAGCCCATGATGGAGTGGACTCATGCCACCTGCATGCGGCCTTGGCATGGCTCTGTGTGTGTGTGTGTGTGTGTGTACGCACGTGTGTGTGTATGGTGGGGGAGAGGGCCTGAGCCAGGTGCCTCCTCTCCCTGCATCTACCCACCTGTACTGCAGGCCAAAAATGAGAGGAATTACCACATCTTCTACGAGCTGCTGGCGGGGCTGCCTGCCCAGCTGCGGCAAGTCTTCAGCCTGCAGGAGGCTGAGACCTACTACTACCTGAACCAGGTGAGTGAGCCAGCAGGTGGAAGGTGTCCCCTGGCAACAGCTGCCGGGGCTGGGGGTGGGCAGGACCTATCTGGCTCTTCCTCTGAGCCCTGAAGCCGCTACACCTCCTCCCTGGGCTTCACTTTCCTTATCCATCTCCTGGGAACCATGCACTGTTACAATTTCCTGAGGCTTCTAGAAGGAAATGAGTGTGAAGGAGCTGTAGCATGGGGCTCAGTGCTTACCGGCACATGCCACACTGCCAACCAAGGCAGAGCAGGGATGCCTCGAGGGCTTCCGGCCCTGCGCAGGACCACTCACCCCGAGCCTTCACAGGGTGGGAACTGCGAGATCGCCGGGAAGAGCGATGCCGACGACTTCCGGCGACTCCTCACTGCCATGGAGGTGCTGGGCTTCAGTGGCGAGGACCAGGACAGCATCTTCCGCATCCTGGCCTCCATCCTGCACCTGGGCAATGTTTACTTTGAAAAATACGAGGTGAGGGGGGCCCCAGGACAGGCTTCACAGAGGCTGGGAAATCTGCTGTTTCCCTTGCAAGGGGAAGCTCTTTCTCTGTCTTTTCTATTCTGCATATTTTGGGCTCTAGGGTCTGCTTGCCTGTGAAAAATCTAACATTGTATCGGCGGAGGTCAGGGGCTGGGCAGCACTGTAGCACGCAGGTTAGGCCTGCACCTGTGACACCTGCATCTCATATGGGTACTGGCTCCAATCCCGGTGGCTCCGCTTCTGATCCAGTTCCCTGCCGATGCACCTGAGAAAGCAGCAGAGGACGGTTCAAATGCTTGGATCCCTAAATCCACATGGGAGGCCCAGATGATGGAGTTGCAGGGTCCTGGCTATTGTAGCCATTGTAGCCATTGTGGCCATTGTAGTCACTTGGTGGGTGGGGTGAACCAGTGGGGAGAAGATTCTCTCCCTCTGTCCTTCTACCTTTTAAATACATCGGATTTTTGGATCTGTACTGCTGTTGGTGTGTCGCCTAGACGGATGCACAGGAGGTGGCCTCGGTGGTGAGCGCCCGGGAGATTCAGGCGGTGGCAGAGCTGCTCCAGATCTCCCCCGAGGGCCTGCAGAAGGCCATCACGTTTAAAGTGACCGTGAGTCCAGCCTTCCCCCAGAGCTGCCCTGTACTGCACGCCCCCCCGCACCCCCCCATCTCCTCTCTCTGTCTGCCTGTTGGGTCGAGCACAGCCTCTCATCATGCAGGCTTTCACGGAGGCTGGTACTGTCTTCATACACACTTGTCCTTCCTGTCCCAACAGTGACCCCCTCCTCCAGGGAGCCTTCCCTGATTTCTGACTGGGTCAGGATCTTCTTGGGTTTTCATACCCACAGGCCTGTACCCCCTGCCACCTCCCCAGAGTCGATCCGTTGCATCAGCTTCTATTGCCTCTGCCTTCTCCACTCGACCAGCAAGCCAGGCAAAGGTGGGGGGAGGGCATCCTCTCCACGCTCTGGCCATCTGTATGTCTGAGACCCATCATTCTCTCTCTGAACTCCCTGCTTCTGTGTCCCCATGGCTCCCCACTCCCAATCTCCAGAAGTGACAACCAGCCTGCTGTCCCTCCGTGACTCTGTGCTACCTGCCCCCTCCTCAGGAGACGATGCGGGAGAAGATCTTCACGCCCCTGACCGTGGAGAGCGCCGTGGATGCCAGGTGAGGCCACGCCTTTCTCTGCTTAGCCCTGGGACTCCAGGTGCCCTGGCCACGGGGCCTGCTCAGCGCATCACCACCTCTGCTCCAGGGATGCCATTGCCAAGGTCTTGTACGCACTGCTGTTTGGCTGGCTCATCGCCAGGGTCAACGCATTGGTGTCCCCGCGACAGGATACACTGTCCATCGCCATCCTGGACATCTATGGCTTTGAGGTGGGGCCTGCGTGAGCGCGTGGGGCCTGCGTGAGAGCGTGGGGGCTGGGGAGGCACAGGGCCAGCCTTGCCTCTTCAGGGACAGGTCTCCACCCACAGCCTGCCCCAGCTGGATCAGGGCTCTCGCCTCGGTGTTGGCTCCCGCCTCCTTCCCTTTCTTCTGCTCCCCTCCTCCCCCCTGCTGCACTTCCAGGGGCATTTAGGAGCCAGGACCTGTGCTGGCTGCTACCAGGGACACGAGACAGCACCCAATCAGGGCTTGCCCTCAGGGCTCGAGTTTGGGAGGGGGGAAGACAGCTTGTGTGATTGCAGCCATAACTGCACAGGAATGAAGGAGGGCTTCCTGGAGGGAGAGGAAGAAAATCCTGGCCGGAGGGAACAATGTGTGCAGAGGCCAGGAGGTGCGGGGGAGCTGGCTGCCGTGCTGAGTGAACTGAGCGGGCACTGAGCAGGGCAGGGCAAGAACACAGCAAGATGACAGTGAGCACCACTCAGCGGTGGCCTGCGAGGCGGGTGCTGTCCACTCCCCCAGTGCACAGAGCTGGTGCTGTGCAAAATGCAGGGTGAAGGTGTGCGGGGTCTCAAGGCAGAGAGAGACAGGATGCTGGCCTCCGTGGAGGGCCCCAGCCCAGCCTCACCCCCACCTGCCATCCCTGGGCAGGATCTGAGCTTCAACAGCTTTGAACAGCTGTGTATCAACTATGCCAATGAGAACCTGCAGTACCTGTTCAATAAGATCGTCTTCCAGGAGGAGCAGGTGCGAGCATCCCCTTTTCCCCCCACCCCGCCCACATCCTGACCCAGCCTCCCTGGGCAGACCTGGGCAAGGATATGCGGGTCCCTTAAGGGACTGTCTTGACAGCAATTAGAGCAGGAAGGCCCATGCTCTGGGCGTGGGGGAGATGGAGGACTGTTCCTGAAGATGGTGATTGACAGGGCCCTGAGGGAGCGCACGCTTCCTGTCCTGGGCGGTGTGTGCTAGCAGAGGTGCTGTCCCAGGCCCCAGCCTGCTGGTGCCTCCCTGCAGGAGGAGTATATGCGGGAGCAGATCGACTGGCGGGAGATCACCTTCGCTGACAACCAGCCATGCATCAACCTCATCTCACTGAAGCCCTACGGCATCCTGCGCATCCTGGACGACCAGTGCTGCTTCCCCCAGGTGACCGCACGCAGGCCACAGTGAGGCTGGCACCTGTCCTCCATCCTTGCCCACTGTGGTCTGGGCAGGTGGGGATTGGAGCTGCTGAAGTCACGGAAGGCTTCCAGGGGAGGTGACTGCACTTGCCCCTCCCCTCCCAGCACAGCTGGAAGCTGCCAGCTGGTCCTCCCCAGTGAGCCCCAGGGGAGCAGTCAGGGCTGGAGGTTGTGCAGAGTGCCCCTACTAACAGATCCTGCCTTGTTCCCCACAACCCCCACCCAGGCCACCGACCACACATTTCTGCAAAAGTGCCATTACCACCACGGCGCCAACCCACTCTACTCCAAACCCAAGATGCCGCTGCCCGAGTTCACGATCAAGCACTACGCAGGCAAGGTCACCTACCAGGTGAGCCACCGGGGGCTGTGCCCAGGGAGAAACACATGCCTGTACTGGCCATGTGCAGCACCAGGCTGCATTTCTGACCTCTGTCCCCTGAGGGAAGCCCTCCCTGCACCTGTAGGCTGGGCCTTGGTCACATGACTTCTGAGCTTGATGGTGCATCTTAGGGAGTGGGAAGGATGGTGGGGTAAGGGAGACAGAGGGTTGGCAGGGGGCACCCGGGCTGTGTTGGGACACCCAAGGAACAGGAAGGAGTCTCTGGCCTGGCAAGAATAAGTGGGAGTCAGGAAGAGCAGGCTGTCACATACCAGGCCCTTGGAATGATATCCAGGTCCACTTCCTAAATGGCCACAATGGCCAGGGCTGGGCTGGGTGGGAGCCAGCCAGGAGCTTCCTCTAGGTCTCCTGTGTAGGTGCAGGGCCGAAGCCCTCGGGCCATCCATCGCTGCTTCCCCAGGTACGTTCGCTGAATGAGAAGTGAAACAGTGGCTGGCACGATGGCTCAATAGCTTAATCTTCCACACGCAAGCACCAGCATCCCATATGGCCATTATTCTGTGTCCCCGCTGCTCCACTTCCAGCTCCCTGCTTGTACCCTAGGACAGCAGCAAAGGATAGACCAAAGCCTTGGGAACCTGTACCCGTGTGGGAGACCCAGAGGGAGCTCCTGCCTCTTGAGCTCAGGTCCGGCTGTTGCAGCCATTTGGGGCGTGAACTAGGGGTTAGAAAATTTCTTTCACTGTCTCTCTCTCTTTTTTTTTTTTAAGATTTATTTATTTTCATTGGAAAGGCAGACATACAGAGAGAAGAGACAGAGAGGAAGGTCTTCCGTCTGATGGTTCACTCCCGAAGCAGCCGCAACGGCTGGAGCTGAGCCAATCCGCAGCCAGGAGTCTCTTTCGGGTCTCCCACGCGGGTGCAGGGTGCCAAAGCCTTGGGCCTTCCTTGACTGCTTTCTCAGGCCACAAGCAGGGAGCTGGATGGGAAGTGGGGCTGCCAGGATTAGAACCGGCTCCCATATGGGATCCCAGCGAGTGCAAGGCGAGGACTTTAACCGCTACGCTATCACGCTGGGCCCTTCACTGTCTCTTTCTCTGTAAAATCTGCTTTTCCGATAAAAGTAAATAAATGGTAATAAATAAATAAAATAAAGTGGAGCAGCTGGGACTTGAACCTGTGGGCCACAACACCGGCCTCTGTTCTCCTTCTTTTGGAAAGGTGCACAAATTCCTGGACAAGAACCACGACCAGGTGCGCCAGGATGTGCTGGACCTGTTCGTGCGCAGTCGGACGCGGGTGAGCAAGCCTGGCCTCCCCCAAGCCAGGCTCCTTCCCCTTCCTTGCCAGGAATGTACCCCGCTCCACAGCTCGCCACCTGGCCACACCATTGATCACACTCATTCTAGTCCTGGGATATCCTCTGCCCTCAAGTTCGGTTTGTTCAAGGCTGCTATGGCTTGGGGAGGCCCAACTTGGGTCCCTGGAATCCTGGAGAGCCCCACACCCCAGACCCACTACTGTCCACAGATAGTCCTGGGCGTGGACGGGGCCCAGGCCAGGCTGTGAGACCACAGCCTAGATGCACCCTCACGTGTGTAGCCGGCCACTTCCAGGCCAAGCACACAGTCCGTGTATTCCGGGGAACAGAAAGGTCGACACCCTGGAAGGCCCTGAGCCCCCACCTTGTGTCCTGAGAAGAATGCCAGATGGCAGAGGCCTGAGCCATCGCACAGGGGCCAGTCAGCTTCCTGCCTTTTCTCTTTCCCTCTTCACTTCTGTCTCTCTGGGGGGTTCTTCCTCCGGGTCATTCCCGGCTGTCCCTCCCAGGTGGTTGCACACCTCTTCTCCAGCCATGCCCCCCAGGCTGTCCCTCAACGCCTGGGCAAGAGCAGCTCAGTCTCCCGGCTCTATAAGGCACACACGGTGGCCGCCAAGTTCCAGCAGTCGCTCCTGGATTTGGTGGAGAAGATGGAAAGGTTAAGAGGAGGAGTGGTGGGGGGCAGGTGGGCAGACCCCCCACAGACACCTTCCTTCCTGGAAGCCTCATGCCGCCCTCCCCCTCTGGCCATGCCCAGGTGTAACCCCCTGTTTGTGCGCTGCCTGAAGCCCAACCACAAGAAGGTGCGTGAGAGCTGAGGCCTCCCTGTGGGCTCGCCCTATCCAGCCCTGCCCCGCCATGGCTCACGGTGCCTGCTGCGTGGCGGCCTCCCCTGCAGGAGCCGGGCCTCTTTGAGCCGGATGTGGTGATGGCACAGTTACGCTACTCAGGGGTGCTGGAGACGGTGCGCATTCGCAAGGACGGATTTCCAGTCCGCCTGTCCTTCCAGGCGTTCGTCGACAGGTACCATGGTCTGGGAATGCTACGGGGTGGAGGATAGGATCTAGTCAGGGGTCTCGCTTTTCCATCTTAAAACATTTTTAAGATGTATTCATTTGAAAGCCAGAGTTACAGAGAGATGAAAGATTGAGGAATAAAGCAATCTTCCAACTTCTGGTTTACTCCTGAAATAGCCTCAATGGCTGGGGCTGGACCAAGATGAAGCCAGGAGCCAGGAGCCTGCTCTGGGTCTCCCATGTGGGTGCAAAGGACCCAAGGACTTGGGCTGTCTTTAGTGGTTTTCCCAGGTGCATTAGCAGGGAGCTGAGTTGAAAGTGGAGCAGCTCCCATGTAGGCTGTCAGTATTGCAGGTGGTGGCTTTGCCCAGTATGCCACAATACTAGCCCCTGTTTTCAGTGTTTACTTATTGTACTTGAAGAGCAGAGTAAAGTGGAGAGAGGAAGTGGTTTGCTGATTCTGACGGTGGTTTTAATAGTTATTGTGGGTGTCCAGCAGATGGCAATAAAACGCTTTGTGCTGCTGACCCAGAGGTCCTGAATGCCTAATGCAGATGGCTTAGGAGCGGGGAGTGGAGCTCAGCTGTGAGCAGCCTAGGACAGCCACCTAGGCTGGGCCCCCACTTCTGTAGGTACTCCCTGGTGGCCCTTGAACAGGTGCCTGGGCCCCACCTCTGTAGGTGCTCCCTGGTGGCCTTAGCAGGTGCCTGGGCCCCCACCTCTGTAGGAACTGCTGTCTGGTGGCCTTAGCAGGTGCCTGGGCCCCACCTCTGTAGGTGCTCCCTGGTGGCCCTCGAGCAGGCGCCCGGGCCCCCACCTCTGTAGGAACCGCTGTCTGGTGGCCTTAGCAGGTGCCTGCACCCTGCCTCTGTAGGAACTGCTGTCTGGTGGTCCTCGAGCAGGTGCCTGGGCCCCCACCTCTGTAGGAACCGCTGTCTGGTGGCCTTAGCAGGTACCTGGGCCCCACCTCTGTAAGTGCCACTGTCTGGTGGCCTTAGCAGGTGCCTGCACCCTGCCTCTCTAGGTACCGCTGTCTGGTGGCTTTCGAGCACGATGTGCCAGCCAACGGGGACATGTGTGTGTCGGTGCTGAGTCGCCTGTGCACAGTCATGCCAAACATGTACCGTGTCGGGGTCAGTAAGGTAAGTCCTGCCCTGCCCCCCAACTCAGGGGCTTCCTGGCTGTCCCAGGCCAGCCTCCAGGCTCTCACATGCCCCCCACCAGCTGTTTCTCAAGGAGCACCTTCACCAGCTACTGGAGAGCATGCGTGAGCACGTGCTTCATCTGGCTGCCCTCACGCTGCAGCGCCACTTCCGCGGCTTCCTCATCCAGCGGCGCTTCCGCTCGCTGCGCCGCAAGATCATCCTGCTGCAGAGCCGGGCCCGAGGCTACCTGGCCAGGTGTGGCTGCCCAGAGAGCAGGGCTGGAGAGGGAGAGCAGGGCTGAGGAGGGCAGGGTTGGGGAGGGAGAGCAGGCTTGGGGAGGGAGAGCAGGGCTGGGGAGGGAGAGCAGGGCTGGGGAGGGAAAGCAGGCTTGGGGAGGGCCGCCTGAGCTCTGACAGCACGCTTCCCTCGGTGGAGTGGCACATCATGGCACACCTGCCTACCCAGACCGACCCATGGCAGGGGATCCCTCCAGGTCGAGGACAGTGGCCAAGCTGCAGGGCCTCTCTGAGCTCCTGCAGGCCAGCCTGGCTGGCCGTTCCTCCCTTCGCTCACTGGGCCTCTGATTCCCGCAGGCAGCGCTACCAGCAGATGCGGAGAAACCTGGTGAAGTTCCGGTCGCTGGTGCACACTTATATGAACCGTCGGCGCTACCTCAAGGTACAGGCCCTGCCCTCGTGGAGACCCGGAGCTCCAGAGGGTTGTGGCGGGGTGGGGGGAAAGCCTGGCTTCACATCCCTGCCCTGCCTCTTAGGAGCTGCGTGATCTTGACTGCTGTCTAGCCTGAAGGTGTTCCCCCTTTCCCAGGGTGTGAGAGGGCACTTAGGAAAGGATAAAATAAGTGTGTATTCAGGATCTGCCCTGGTACTGGCTCTCGGGAGCTGGTTAGTTAGATTCGCCAACCACCACGGAAAGAATAACTAAGCCAAATATATAAAAAGAATTTAGATGGCCTTTATTTCAGGGAACCATAGTCACGGGCTTCCCTTCCCTGTGCAGCAGACAGACAGACAGACGTGAAGGTGTGGGCTGCAGAGGAAGAAGAGCCCGCAAAAGACATGTAGGGGTCTTTTCAACTCCCCTTGACACAGAAGCCAAAATGGGAGTGTCCTCGGCCCTTATTTGGTTTGTGCCACTCATTGGTGCAACAGTGGTTGCACAACCTGAGGGGCCTGCCAGAATTTCGCTGTCCGTTCTGGGTTTGGTTGGAAGCAAACTCTGCCCTCCTCTGGTTACCGTGGTAGCCATCAGTTAGGATGGACAGCACACATCAGGATTTGTGACTCTTGCCCCTTGGTACCACGCCATGGTTCCATTGTTACGTACATTAACTACCCAAAGCTTGGAGGGCACTGAGGGTTTGACCGAGCCAGTGGTCCAGGAGAGCTCTTTCATTTTGTTTTTGTTGAAAGAATGCCACAGAGAGAGAAACTTCTCTCAGCTGGCTCACTCCTCAGATGGCCAGAAAGGCCAGGGCTGGCCCAGGAGCCTGGAACTCCATCTGGGCCTCCCCACGTGGCTGCAGGGGGCCGAGAACTTGGACCAACTTTTCCAGGCACATTAACAGGGAGTTGGATGGGAAGTGGAGCCGCTGGGACTTGAACCGGTGCTCGTGTGCAAAGCTGGTGTCGCAGGTGGCAGCTTCACCAGCTGTTCCACAGTGCCGGCCGCCCACCCCCCACCCTTAAGGAGCGCTTTTCCCCTCACACCTGGCTCAACAACCTCCCAGAATCCTCCAGTGTGCCGTCCTCTCTCCTCTCCTTTATTGGCCTCTGCCTCTCTCGCCTCCATTCTCCTTCCCCTCACTGCTGCTTTGGCCAAGCCTCTCACTGGCTGTGAAGTGGGGCCTGTCATGTCCAAACAGCTGCACATTGCCCCTGCAGCCTCCCTTCCTGTGCACAGGCTGGACTGCCTGGCCGTCCCTTCTCCCCCCACTTCCTCGCCTTGACCGTTGCCTCTGCCCCACTTCCCTGCCTTGACTGGCTGCTGCTCTCCTGCAGCTGAGAGCAGAGCAGAGGCGCCGGGTGGAGGAGGCACGGCTGCGGGAGCAGGAGGTGGGTGTAGGGGTCTGCCAGCGGCGCTGACAGCAGGGCTCTGGGTGGGTGAGGGGGTGGGACTGGCAGGCCAGGGCCGGGCAGGCCAGACCCCTCTCATGGCAGAGCCTGTCTTCCAGGAGCTGGGCAAGCGGGAGGTGGTGGCCGTAGGGCACCTGGACGTGCCCGCTGAGTTGGCTGGGCTCCTGCAAGCAGCAGCAGGTACAGTAGCAGTGGACGGTGGAGAGGGCTTGGGCACATGCAGGAGCTGCCCACCTTCTGCCTGCCACCCCCCACAGGCCTGAGGCCACCTCAAGCACCCCGGGTGGTACCTGTACGGACTCCCCGGCTCCAGGCCGAGCCCCGGGTCATGCTGCCCCTGGATATCAACAACTATCCCATGGCCAAGTTTGCCCGGTGCCACTTCAAGGTAAGGGGTGATATTGGGGTGGGGGAATGTGGGGGGGGTGTTGTACAGGTTGGAAATAGAGTATCAGGGAGAGCCAGGGCCTGGCAGCCAGATTCAAGTTTCATACTGTCCAGGTGGGCCAACCCTGGTCCATGCGCTGGGGGAGGGGGATGCCCGCCTAACCCAGGGTCTGTGGCGCCAGGGATGCCTGCTATGCCAGCTTGCCCACTCCTGTGCCCACCCCTGTTCCCAGGAGCCAGCCTTTGGGATGTTGACGGTGCCTCTGCGGACACCTCTCACACGGCTGCCAGCCGAGCACCACGCTGAAGCCGTGAGCATCTTCAAGCTGGTATGGGGGTCTCCAACCTAGAGTCCCTGCCCATGATGCCCCAGGACTGGTCAGTGTGGGTTAGGTAGTCCAGATGGAGCTGGGTCCAAGGGGGCTTCCTGGAGGAGCTGGAAGGGAAAATGTTAATGTTCTATTTCATAATAGTTTTATTTTTTAAAATTTATTTGAAAGAGCTAAAGAGAGAAAAAGGGAGAGAAAGAAAAGCTGAGCTCTTCCACCTGCTGGTTCACTCCCCAAGGTCCCAAGGCTTTGGGCTATCCTCCGCTGCTTTCTCAGGCCACCAGCAGAGAGCTGATGGGACGTGGAGCAGCTGGGACACAAACCGGTGCACATGAGATCCTGGCACATGCAGAGAGGATTTAGCCATTAGACCATCATGCTAGGCCCACTGGGCTGGTTTGAAACCAGGAGCCAGGAGCTTCATCTAGGTCTCCAATGTGGGTGCAGGGGCCCAAGCACTTTCTAAGGTGCATCAGCAGGGAGCTGAATGGCAAGTGGAGCAGCTGGATTTGAACCAAAGCCTACAGGACGCCAGTGTTGCAGGTGGCAACCTTACCCACTCTGCCACAGTGCTGGCCCCTCAGAATAGTTTTTTTTTTTTTTAAAGATTTATTCATTTTATTACAGCCAGATATACAGAGAGGAGGAGAGAGAGAGAGGAAGATCCTCCGTCAGATGATTCACTCCCCAAGTGAGCCACAACGGGCCGGTGCGCGCCGATCCGATGCCGGGAACCCAGAACCTCCCCCGGGTCTCCCACGCGGGTGCAGTGTCCCAATGCATTGGGCCGTCCTCAACTGCTTTCCCAGGCCACAAGCAGGGAGCTGGATGGGAAGTGGAGCTGCTGGGACTAGAACCGGTGCCCATATGGGATCCCAGGGCTTTCAAGGCGAGGACTTTAGCCACTAGGCCACGCCGCCGGGCCCCCCTCAGAATAGTTTTAAACTAACATTGTGGAGTTTTCATATGAGGAGTTCCTGTGGACTGGAGGGAGATTTGCCAAGCAGTGAGAGTGAAGGTACAGAGAAGTAAGGAGGGCAGAGACAGGTCAGTGAGGGCATTGACTGCCAGCCTGGAGCTCCGATGTCATCTCCTGGGGGATCCCAGGGAGCCAAGAGCTGCTTCCTCAAGGGGGGGATGTGGGGACATGGTTGATTGCAGGGTGGCCCTGCTGGAGTTGGGGCCCCAGGCTGCAGGGGCTCTGTGTTATAGGGGCTCATCCTTGGCCATAATTTATGGGCCATGGTCCTAACCGTGGACCCTACAGGGACTTGAGTGGGGGAACAGGGGTGAGGTGAGGGCCCCTGGGCAAGAACCAACCACCTCTGTGGCTTAGGTCCTGCGGTTCATGGGCGACCCCCAGCTGCGCGGAGCCCAGGAGACAGCTCTGGGGAACTACGTGGTGCAGAAGGGGCTGGCAACGGCCGAGCTGCGGGATGAGATCCTGGTGCAGCTGGCCAACCAGGTGTGGCGCAACCCCAGTGCCCACAACGCTGAGCGTGGCTGGCTGCTGCTGGCGCTCTGCCTCAGTGGCTTCGCACCTTCATCCCGCCTCGACAAGTCCCTCCTCAAGTGAGTGTGGCCACCTGCGAGCTGGGAGCTTTAGGGCTGGGCTGAGAGTGACCATTTGTGGGGCAGGGTACTCACAGGGTCTGAGTTCACACACCCAGCCTGTGTAGCTTCAGACAAGTTGGCCACCCTCTCTGGGCCTGTATTTCCTGACCTCATACCGACTGCCCGATTGCTACTGGGAGGATGAAAATGCACGCGCTGTTGAGACAGGCTGGCAGGAACCGTGTGATGGCCCTGTGTGTGCTGACTGGGGCCTGCTGTGTGTTCTGGGGAAAGTTGCCACCCCATCTGGATGGAGCTTGCCTTGAGCAGGCATCACGTAACTAGCACTTTAGGGCTCTGTGGCAGTGGAGTGGGGCCTGTACCACGGCCACTCCTGCTGGGCATGGCAGCGGAATGGAGCGGGGTGGGGAGGCCCACCGCAGGCATGCTGATGGCAGAGGTTCAGCCATGTCTTTTGTGGCTGGCTCTGAGAGGGCAGGTGACCACCCAGGTGTGACGGGTGAGAAGGGGGCGGAAGCCCCTCGGGTCCAGCTGCTGTGATCCACCCCAGTTGTACATCCCGCCCTGCCAATGACATTTTGTCCCACTGAGCTGGAACCACTTTGGCCTCATTTTGGGACTGAGATGTTTCTAGCATAGCCTGGGACTCTCCTGGACCAGTCTGAGGCCTTTTCCACCCTTACCTTGGAGCTCTGGGCTAGCCTGGGTCCACATGCACACATGTGTACACACACACCCTGGCCTCAGGCTCTAACCCCCACCTCCCCAGGTTTGTGTCAGATCATGGACCCAACGGCTTCCAGGCTGTGTGTCAGCAGCGCCTCATGCAGGGCATGGGCCGTGCCCAGCAGCAAGGCTTGGGGGCTGCCCGCACCTTCCCCCCAACCTTGCTCGAGTGGACAGTGACCCATGAGAAGGCCAGCATGGCCTTGGATGTGAGCTGTTTCAATGGTGAGCTACTGGTCCCCCAACCCCTACTGCCACCTGCCTTCTCTCCCCTCCAGAAGAGCAGCCAGTAATCTCTGATGGTGGCAGGGTCTGGTAAGCTCTGGGGGTGGTGGGGCCCAGTAATCTCTGATGGTGGCAGGGTCTGGTAAGCGCTGGGGGTGGTGGGGCCCAGTAATCTCTGATGGTGGCAGGGCCCAGTAAGCTCTGGGGGTGGTGGGGCCCAGTAATCTCTGATAGTGGCAGGGTCTGGTAAGCTCTGGGGGTGGCAGGGCCCAGTAATCTCTGGGGGTGGCCAGGGCCTTAGAAGGCTCTGCAGCCACAGGGTTCCAGGGTGATAATGATATGGGGCTTCCTGGAGGAGGCAAGCAGGCAAGTGGAGCCAGAGCCAGCTGTAGGTACCAAAGGCTGAGCCCTGCACCTGTTGCCGCCCCCAGGGGACCAGTTCTCCTGCCCGGTGCATTCCTGGAGTACAGGAGAAGAGGTGGCTGGGGACATTCTAAGACACAGGTTTGCTCCTGGGACGCCCTGCTGGGTGAGAGGGAGGATGAGGACCCTCCTTGGGTCTGCTGCAGCTGGGGTCTCCCCGCAGTGCCCTTCCCTGGGCACTGCCTGACTGCCCCCCCACACACTGTGTCCTGTCACCAGAGGGCTGGCCGATGGGTGGCGTGGCTGGACTGTGGCCTTGAAGAACGGGGTCCGGTGGGCAGAGCTAGCGGGCCACGACTATGTGCTGGACCTAGTATCGGACCTGGAGCTGCCTACTGACTTCCCACGACAGAAGTCCTACTTCATTGTGGCTGCGGAGGGGCCCACAGCCGGCAGGGGAGCCCCCAGAGTGTAGGTAGCTACCCGGCCTCTCCCAGGCAGGTGCTGTGCCCATCCCCAGCCCCCTCCCTGAGGCCAAGTTCTGACCAGAAGCTTCAGAATCTGTGGGAAAGTGGAGCTCACCAAAGGTCCTGGCATTTGTATGAAGGTTATTTAGTTATTTATAGAGTGATGGAGAAGGAAGGGGAGAAAGGGAAAAAGAAATCTTCCACTTTCTGGTTCATTCCTTAGATGTGTGTAACAGCCCGAGCTGGCCCACAAAGCTGAGAGGCTAGACCTTAGAGTCTCCCATGTGGGTGACGGTGGCCCAGCACCCTGGGGCTCCTCCATTCCCTTCCAGGCTGCACATCGGCAGGAAAGTGAGGGGATGTGGTGCATTGGTCACAGGCCAAACACCTGCTCCAGGACCCACTGTTTCCAAGGAAGAGGGCTGCCTGTCTTGGGGCACAGAAAGGGATGGGGGTTTCTGAGTGAACTGTGGGTCTTTCAGGGCCGGGGAGGTGTTTCACTGCTCCAAGTGCCCCTTCCCCATAGGCTGTTTGGGAACAGCTGGGACTCGGACGAGGACATGGCCCCCAGCCCTCCGCCCCAGGGACACGTGCCCAGACTGCAGCATGCTGATGGCAACTGCAGCCACTCTGGGGGTAGAACAGATGAGGAGACGGAGACCCAGAGAGGCACAGCGACCCACCAAGGTCAGCCAGCCATGACTGCTGTCCCTGGGGAGTGAGGTGGGGGGGTGAGCTGGGAAACGAACCCGAGGGAAAGATTCCGTCTCTCTCTGCTGCCTCCCCCCTCTGCAGACTCCGCCAGCCTCGGGGAGCCTGCCGTGCCCCCCAAGGGGCTGGACTGCTACCTGGATAGCCTCTTTGACCCCGTGCTGTCCTACGGGGATGCGGTAGGGATGCGGGCAGAGCAGGGTACACTGTGTGGGAACCTCATGCAGCCGGGCGGGGCTCCTCACAACCCTGAGTTTCCTGGCTGGCCTCCCAAGGGGCCTTCCCTGACCCTGCTGCCCTCCTAAGGCTGAGGAACCTTGTGCCATGATGTCCACAGGGCCAAGTGGTCCCTGCCCACTTCCCTTACAGAGTTTTTTCATGTTGTGGGGAGCCGGCCAGCCCTTGGGGGCATGTCCACTTTGACATGAGGAACTCTGCTTCTTGGGTCCTGTAACCCCAGATCTCATATGACACCCCCTCCTGTCGCGGGCCTCTTGCCTGAACTCCCCCAGAGCTCCCCAGCATGATCTGCACCCCAAGCAGCCTCAGCTTTCTCCTCTACAAAGAGGACCTGGGAGCTAGTGGGGGGGAATGAAAAGGGAGTGGGAACCCTTCTCCTCCCACCCTGCCCCGCTGCTGGGGGCAGAGCAAGTGGCAGGTGTCAGGTGCCTGTTGCCATGGTGCCTCTGAGTACAGCATCCATCCAGGCAGTCACTCAAGCCACCTTCCTGTGCTCAGGACTTGGAGAAGCCCACAGCCATCGCCTATCGCATGAAAGGGGGAGGCCAGCCCGGCAGAGGTGGTGGCAATGCCGACGACACCCCCAGGAGACTCCCGGAACCAAAGCCGAGTCAGTGCCCGGGGTAGCTCTGCGGCTGGGTGGGACTTGGGCCACTCACTGGCCTGGAGGCAGCCACGGGCATGGGGTCAGGGAGGGGACTCTGCCCCTGCCACATCCCCCGTGCCCACCTGTGTCCTCCTGCCCGGCTTCCCCAGTCCCAGGCCTGGACGCCTCCACATTGGCCCTGCAGCAGGCCTTCATCCACAAGCAGGCTGTGCTGCTGGTGCGTGAGCTGGGATGGAGGCTGTTGGGGTGGGGGGAGAGAGAGGGGCCGGCCTGCTCACTGTGCCCCTCCTCAGGCCCGTGAGATGACACTGCAGGCCATGGCGCTCCAGCAACAGCCCCTCAGCCCCACTCCCAGACCCCTGCACCTGGAGGTGAGCCCAGCCCACCCAGGGGGAGGGGCTGCTGGCAAAGGACATGACACCTTACTGAATCCAGGATGCCCAGCCCATCCCAGGGCGCACCCCGGGTGGAGGTAGGGTGGGGGGAAGCTCCTGAACAGCCCTCTCCATGTCCTGATCCTTACAGAAACCTGTGGCACCAGAGGCCCAGCCGAAGTCTGTGGGCACCGGGCCACCAGCCAAACCTGTGCTTCTGCGTACCTCAGTGAGGCCCTCAGCCCCTGCCCTGCCAGCCAGAGTACCCCGGGCCCCCACCAAGCCTGTAGCTGCCCCCATCCTAGCTCAGGACCGGGCTTGTCCCAGCACCAGTGAGTGCGTGCACTGGGCAGTGAGGGGCATAGCGGGAGGAGGGGGCAGTTCCCAAGGCAGGCACCCCTGACCTTGCCCGCCTCCACTCCCACACAGCGTCGCCCCCGGTGGACTTGGTGCGTCACTCGACGCTCAACTCGGAGCACTTCCCACAGCCCACACAGCAGATCAAACACATCGTCAGACAGTACCAGCAGCCGCCCCGCGGGTCAGCATCACCCCTCTGCCCCACCCCAGAGCGGCCACCCTCCCTGTACCTGCCCACTGGGCCCTTCGCGAGAGCCTGTTTATATCCAGTGGTCCAGGTTATGCTGCCATGTGGGGTGTGGGCCCCAAGAGGGCCAAGGCAGGGCGGACGTTCCTTGGAGTTGTTGCCCGTGGGTGAGTCTGCGTCTCGCCTTACCAGGAAGGATGGTGGGAAGGGGTTTGTGAAGCGGCCGGACCCCCACGAGGAGGCCCTGACACTCCTAAAAGGCCAGATGACTCACCTGACCGTGGCACCTGGCACTCAGGTGATGGTCCAAGGGGGGGACAGAGGACAGGGAGGGGCAGTTGGCAAGCCACAGCCCCGCCCCCAGCCCCTGAACACTCTGATGGTGACACAGGTGCCCAGAGAGGCTGTGGCCCTGGTGAAGCCGGTGGCTAGTGTCCCGAGACCAATCATGGCGGGTGCCGCAGGTGAGAGGAGGTTGGGAGGGCTGTTCCAGCACACGAGGGAGCATGCATACTGTGTGGGTGTGACCTCCGTGTCCGCTGACTGTGGCCCAGGTCCACTGTGGGAGCCGCACAGTCAGCCAGCGCTATGTGTCGCTGAGGGCGACGCAGCTGGTCCAAACTCACACAGCTCAAGCTATCGACAGCCCAGGCCTGGTGGCACCCCAGTGGGAGCCCTAACCTCCGCACCCTGCCGCTTGGCGCAGGGACATGCCAAGCCCCTCGCTGCCCCAGCACCTTCATGCTCGCTTTCCTGTGAGCCTGGGGTACTCACCCCAAGGTCTGGGTGCCTGGTCCATTCTGGTGGTTCAGGCCTCAGTTCAGTGACTTCCTCCAGGGGCTCTGCTTCAGTCACTTCTGCCCACACACATCGAGGCCAGCCCAAGTCACCCTGCTCTGTCCAGTCCAACTCCTGGTCTGACAGTCTTGCTGTTTCTCGTCTATGTGTTCCACTCATTCCTGCCCTAGAACTCCAAACTCTCACTTGCTTAGGGTATCTTCTATGCCTTCAATGAAGGGTTTGACTCCTGGGACCTCACTCATGTGAGCCGTGTGCCCACAGCCCCTTCCTGCACACCAGCTCCCCTCCAGCCACATGCTCACAGCCACGCCCTTCCCCTGCCCTCTCCCGCTTCCCCCTCCTCACGCCCTGGCCCCCCACTCTCTGTGCGCTCTAGTGCTGCCTTCCCGGGCCCTGGAGCCCCCCGAGGAACCCGTGCAGACGCGGCTGCACCGGCTCCCCAACTCCAACTTCTATGGCTACCAGGATGCCCCTTGGCGGATCTTCCTGCGCAAAGAGGTACCTGGTTAGCAGCTGAGCCAGGCAGGTGGGGCGGAGCTGGGGGCGGGGCCTGGTGGGTAGGGGCGGGGCCTGGTGGGTGTGGCCAGGAGGAACAGGGAGGCGTGGCCAGGTGGGGCTGGTGGGTGTGGCCAGGAGGGGCACGGAGGTGTGATCAGGTGGTACAGGGAGGCGTGGCTTGGCATGGCCAGGTGGGACAGGGACACCCAGCAGGGAGGCATGGCTGGGGCGGGGCCAGGTGGAACAGAGGGGTGGCCAGGCGGGGCTGGGAGGCGTGGCCGGCTGGAGGGCCCACTGAAGTCCTTCCCTGGCAGGTGTTTTACCCTAAGGACAGCTACAGCCACCCGGTGCAGCTGGACCTCCTGTTCCGGCAGGTGAGATCCCGCTTCCCTTCGTGCCTCAGTGTGCTCGGCTGAGCAATGGGCATACAACCTTGCTGTCTGCAGAACTGGCTGTTGTGTGCTGGGACTTGGGGCCCTTCACTGGGACAGGAACAGTCCCCTGTTCCCTGGTGCAGTGAGCTCACCATTCTCTGTTATTGGAGCCACTTTGTTCCTCTGAGCCACATGTGGCCCCAGACATCAAATCTGACAGCTGTGGCAGGGAGGTGGGGGTGGCTCAGTTGAGCCTCTCACCCCCTGCCTGCAGATCCTGCACGACACGCTGTCGGACACCTGCCTGCGCATCTCCCAGGATGAGCGCCTCCAGATGAAGGCTCTGTTTGGTATGGTGGTGGAAGGGGAGGTTGGGGGGTGTCCAGGGAAGGGACTGGGGCCCTCCCCTGGCCAGGCTGCGACCCCGTCATGTTCGTGTGCCTCTGTCCCCTCCTTGCATGTCAGCCTTGGCATGCCTCCCTGGGAGGAGGAGGAGCGGGGGTTCTGAGTGAACTTACTTCTCAGCCCAGAACCAGCTGGACACACAGCACCCCCTGGTGACAGAGAGCGTGAAGCGGGCCGTGGTCAGCACTGCCCGGGACAGCTGGCAAGTCTACTTCTCCCGTCTGTTCCCAGCCACGGTGCGATCCCCCTGCCCACCCCTGACTGCCCCCCAAGTATGCAGGGACAAAGCCAGACACCCCTCACAAGCTCCTCCCCCCTGCACTGCAGGGCAGTGTGGGCACCGGCGTGCAGATCCTGGCTGTGTCCCACACGGGCATCAAGCTGCTGCGCATGGTCAAGGGCAGCCAGGAGGCCAGTGAACAGCTGCGGGTCCTACGTGCATACAGGTGGCTGGTAGCTGCATGTCTGCCCTGTTCCCAAGCGCCTGGGATGTTCCAAGTCTGTGTCGTGCCATTTAGTCAAGCCCACTTTTTGGAAAGATTTATTTACTTATTTGGAAGTCAAGGGTTACACGAGGAGTGGAGGAGTTAGAGCTCTTGCATCTGCTGCTGCTTTCCCTGATGTATCAGCAGGGAACCGGATCAGAAGTGGAGCAGCCGGGACTCAGACCAGCGCCCGGATGGGCTGCTGGCAGTGCAGGTGGTGGCTTTACCTGCAATGCCACATTGCTGGCCCACATCAAACCCGTTTTAGAGATGGAAAAGCTGAAGTTTCAGTTACACAATCAGGTCCTGAGTCCCGACTGGATCCTTGGGCTCTCACCCCTGCTGAAAGTCCCCATGAACCTGAAGAGGGCCTCGCTTATGGGTCCAGCTGCCTTCGGGTGGACAAGTCCCTGGGTGGGGAGAGCAGCAGATACCAGATGGGGTCAGAAAAGGAGGCAGGATGTTCCTGGGGCCCTGGGATAGAGTCTTCACCCTGGAGCCCCGGATGGAGGGCCTTGGGCCCTCACCCTGCGACCTCGGCACAGAGGAGGCCTCGGCCCTGGGCCCTCACCCTGGAGCCCCGGGATGGGAGGCCTCGGCCCTGGGCCCTCACCCTGGGGCCCCGGGACGGGAGGCCTCGGCCCTGGGCCCTCACCCTGGGGCCCCAGGATATTTCCTTAGGCCCTCACACCAGTGGTCCCCCTGCAGCTTCGTGGACATCCTGTTTGTTACCATGCCCTCCCCGAACATGCTGGAGTTCAACCTGGCCAGCGAGAAGGTCATCCTCTTTTCAGCCCGTGCCCACCAAGTCAAGACCCTGGTGGACAACTTCATTGTGGAGCTCAAGAAGGTCAGGACCCTCCCTTGGCTGCCGTACCTCGTTGGCACCCCAGACCTGTGCCATCTGCAGCCACAGCCTGCGGGGCTCTGGACAGCTGAGCCTGCCAACAGCATGCCATGTCCCCCTTTTCCTGTTTCTGCAGGTGGTACTGCATCTGTCCCCCACTCCCACCCCCGCCCCTGCCCCCAGCTCCCATATCTGTGCCAGGGGTGGCTTAGCAAGGAACCAATTCTCTGGGTACTGGGTGCCCAGCATCCATGTCAGCCAGTGGCTTTGGGCCTCCCCGCCTCCTCTTTCTGACTGGGGAGTGCTCCCCTCCCTGATTGGAGTGGGGAGCTGTGCTGAGTCTTGGGGCCCTGCAACCTTCTGCCTGCCCCCCGTCCCAGGACTCCGACTATGCAGTGGCCGTGAGGAACTTCCTGCCGGAGGACCCGGCGCTGCTGGCCTTCCACAAGGGTGACATCATCCACCTGCAGCCGCTGGAGCCGCCTCGGGCTGGTGGGTGCCGTCAGGGAGGGATGAGGCAGGGGGGGGTGCAGGTGGGGGTGCTGACAAGGACCTTGGCCGGCACTGACGCCAGCCATGCCCACAGGTTACAGTGCTGGCTGTGTGGTTCGTAAGAAGGTTGTGTACCTGGAGGAGCTGAGGCCTAAAGGCCCTGACTTTGGTGAGGACCCCGAGACCTGGCAAGACAAACATGGCACACCCCAGTGGGATGCCCAGCAGGCTGCCTGAGGTCTCTGCTGGCCATCACACAGCCCAACCCAGGAGTCCCCTCTGCTCCACCTCTGCTCTCTTCCCTTCCCTTCCCTTCCCTTTCCAAGCCTTTGTTTTCTCATCTGTAAGCTGGACTTCTTGGCATGGCCTCCCCTCTCAGGGATATAGGAAAGGGTCAGGAAGGTCCCTGAGAATCCTGTAGGGTACCTGTCCTCTCCCCTCCTGCAGGCTGGCGCTTCGGGACCATCCATGGGCCTGTGGGCCGCTTCCCCTGTGAGCTGGTGCAACCGGCTGCTGCCCCCGACTTCCTGCAGCTGCCTGCTGAGCCAAGTAGGGGTCGGGCCGCTGCAGTGGCAGCTGCTGTGGCCTCTACAGCGGCTGCCCAGGAGGTGGGCCGTAGGAGAGAGGTGAGACCCCCGGTGGCCAGGTGATGAGGGGGGCGGAGTCTCCTGCCTGCCTGTGGTGCTGGATGTGAGTTGCCATCATCCCTGGATCTGGCCAGTTCTGGCATAGGGTGACGCAGGTGTGTGAGCAGTGGGAGGGAGCCAGGGCTGGCCAGGACAGGGGCAGGGTGGGTCTCAGCCAGGTCAGATTGGGTTGAGGCATTTGGGAGATCTGATCCCAAGTAGGGGCTGGGAAGGTCAGGGGCATGGCCAAGCAGGGCAAGGGACGGGGTGATCCTGGCAATGGGCAGGACTCCTGGCAGGTGAGTGGGTGGCCAGAAAGCAAAGTGGGGCATGGCAGGGCAGGACCATCTTCCTAGCTGCTCTTCTCCCACAGGGTCCCCCAGTGAGGGCCCGCTCTGCTGACCGTAGGGAGGATGCCCTGACGCCCCCCCAGTCTGCCATGCTGGAGTTTGCCCAGAAGTATTTCCGAGACCCGCAAAAGAGACCCCCGTGAGTGGTGGCTCTACCTCGTCTGCACCCTGAGGCTGGTGAAGGCCCTGGGGGCAGAGGGCTTGAGTGGGACAGGGCCACAGCCATGCAGTCCCAGCAGGGTATGGCTGACAGCAGGGGCATCCACCTCCCATTGCAGGGATGGCTTGAGGCTGAGGTCAAAGGAGAGTCGTGACTCTAGAACCTTCGAGGACATGCTCGGCTTCACCAAGGTGTCCAGGCCTGGGCTCCGCAGCTCCGCCTGCAGAGGGGAGTGGGTGGGGCCTCCTTCCCTGTCCCCCTCACAGAGCAGCTGGCCCCACCCCACATCATCCAGCATCAGCCTCCTGCCCTAAGCCCACCTTTCTGCTCTTCCACCACCCCCTCCTCTCCAGACCCCTCTGCAGGAGTCGCTCATCGAACTCAGTGACAGCAGCCTCAACAAAATGGCCACGGACATGTTCCTAGGTGTGTGGCTGGGGCTGCAGCCCTCCCCTCCTCCCACCAGGCGCATCCAGGGGGCCATGCTGTGATTCCTGCGTTCCTTCCAACACACTGGCTCCCCTTTCCCCCTGGCTCAGCCATGACTCTCCGTGGGTGGGTGGGCCGTGGGGGCAGTGGGCCTGAGCAGGGCGGCTTTCCACAGCTGTGATGAGGTTCATGGGGGACGCAGCCATGAAGGGCCAGAGTGAACTTGAGGTGCTCTACACCCTCCTGAAGGTAAGCATCGCCTCCCCGCCATGGGCCAGCAGAGCCAGGGTGGGCTGGGGCACCCTTCTGCTGGTGGGTCCCCGTTCTTACATGCCTGGGACCTGGCCCACCCTCCTGCAGCTGTGTGGGGACTACGAGGTCATGCGTGACGAGTGCTACTGTCAAATTGTGAAGCAGGTGACAGACAACACCAGCGCCAAGCAGTGAGTTCCCTGGCCTCCCAGGCTCAGGCCTGCACCCTGATGATGCAGCTCTCTCTCTCTCTCTCTCTCTCTCTCTCTCTCTCTCTCTCTCTCTCTCCCTCTCTCCCCTGGCTTTGGCCTCTCCTTACTCCCTAGACATTGAGGGTCCTGGGACACACTCCTTGAAATTCCCATCTCCTCCCCCCTGTAAAATTGCAACGGGAATCCGGAAGTCCAGATTCTTGGGGCAGGTGGTAGAAATGCAACTTGAGTAAGGGGAAGGTGAACTGCAGGTCCGGAGTCGTTCATCCCCTGGCACTGCTTGGCTGCTTGACTTTGTCACCCAGTAGACTGTCACAGACTGACAGCTGACGGCTCTGCCGCTCCGGGGAGAGGGGACACCCCTTCCCTGGTCTCTGCAACACCCCTGGCCTGGGTGTACGGGCCTGAGCCCACCATGATGGCTGAAAGACAGACAACGCTGGGAGACTGGCAGCCACTCCAGTCAGTGGGTAGCTGAACTCTGGCCAGATCGCCCACACCTCCGCAGGCTGGTCGGGCGGGCAGCGTGCTGATGGGGCCAGCCCTGAAACTCGTACACCCACCTCTAAACCGCAGGGCTCTCGGGAGGGCCGTTTCCCAGAGGGAGCCCAGCTGCTGCCCCAGGCCACCCACAGGGCCCCACACAATGACACTCTGCCACTGACTGATCGTGTCTGGCTCACGCACACAGCCACGGGTGCCAATGTGAGGAGTGCACCTGTTGCCTGCTGAGCATCTGGCCCAGCGTCCTGTCCCTAGGCCCTCCCCACTGCAGCCTCTGCCCAGCCCTTCATCCAACAGCCTCCCCGAGAGAGACACCCCTGTGGTGGGGGGGCCTCCTGCCCTGTCTTGTATCCCGACTCCCCATACATAGTAGGGCTTTGGGACCCTGCTCTTCTCCCGCCGCGGGCAGAGCTGTGTGGTGCCAGACCCACTCCCACACCGAGCTGGTGCCCACGAGCAGCCCTACGTGTGCCCCGCAGGGACAGCTGCCAGCGGGGCTGGAGGCTGCTGTACATCGTGGCCGCCTACCACAGCTGCTCCGAGGTTCTTCAGCCCTACCTCATTCGCTTCCTCCAGGACGTGAACCGGACTCCGGGCCTGCCCTTCCAGGGTGAGAGGGCAGCCAGGGGGCCACCCACACCCAGGGACGGGAGGATGGACTCCAATGGGGGTCATCAGGGAGGACTTCCTGGAGGAAGTATTGCCCTGGGTACAAGCAGCATGGAACTCAGAGGGACCGGAGTCCTTTAGCCCAGCCCTGGGCTGGGGCGGGTCACTTGGCCCCACTGGAACTTGGGTTCCTCTACCGTCTAAGTAGGAAGTAAGTGGCTGCCCTCATGGGGGGGTACTCCTGGCTGGTGGCAAGCAGAGCCCCATTCCCTCCCTACCTCCTCTCCCTCACTCCCTGGGGCCGAGGCCTTGACCTCCACCATGGCTGCCCCAGGGATCGCCAAGGCCTGTGAGCAGAACCTGCGGAAGACCCTGCGTTTTGGCGGCCGCCAGGAGCTCCCCAGCAGTATGGAACTCAGGGCCATGCTGGTGAGGCGGCTGGCCGGGGCAGGGGCGGGAGCGGGGGTCCGCAGTGCACGCCTGGACCCCGGGACGCAAGGGCTTCCGTGTGGGGCCAGGGAAGGGCAGTCCCCAGCCCCCGGGTCCCAGCCACTTCCCTCCTCCAGGCTGGCCGCAGTTCCAAGAGGCAGCTGTTTCTTCTTCCCGGAGGCCTAGAGCGCCACCTCAAGATCAAAACGTGTACGGTGAGTCATGGGGGCCCCCCCCAGAGGGGCGGGCCGTGCGGGAGGCTCCCCCAGCCGGCAAAGCAGTTGCTGTGTCCACCGGGTCAGCCAAGCCTTACGGCAGATCCTGGGGGGATGGGGGGGGGGGACGTCTGTCCTCAACATGTCGCAGACTTCTTTGTTGTCATTATTATTCTCTAAACCATAAAGCACTGGCATTGTACTGGGTATTTAAGGAAAACTTTTAAAAAGGATTTACTTTTTAAAAATATATATTTTTAAAAATATATTTTTATTTGAAAGTCAGACATACAGAGAGGAGAAGAGACAGCGAGGAAGATCTTCCATCCATTGATTCACTCCCCAAGTGGCCACAACAACAGGAGCTGTGCCGATCTGAAGCCAGGAGCCAGGAGCCTCTTCCAGGTCTCCCACACAAGTGCAGGGTCCCAAGGCTTTGGGCCGTCCTGCACTGCTTTCCCAGGCCACAAGCAGGGAGCTGGATGGGAAGCAGGGCCACCAGATTAGAACCAGTGCTCATATTGGATCCCAGCACGTTCAAGGCGAGGACTTCAGCTACCAGGCCACTGCACCAGGCCCAAAAATAAATCTTAACAACAATAACAACAAAGTATATATAAATAGATAACAGAGGACCTGGGAAGATACCCATGGAAGCAGATCCTACACCATTTTATAAAGGGACTTGAGCAAATGCTGCTGAGGGGGCTGCAATTCACAGATCACTAGCTGTGCCAGCAATGCCTGCACCCCATAGAGGCACCCATCTGAGCTCTGACTGCTCCAGTTCCCGTCCAGCTTCCTGTCGGTGTGCCTGGGAAAGCAGTGATAGCTGACTCAAGCGTTTGCACCCCAGCACACACTGGGAGACCTGGATGAGGCTCCTGACTCCTGGCTTCTGCCTGGCCCAGCCCCAACTGTTGTAGCTAATTGGGTAGTGAAGCAGTGGATGGAAGATCTCTCTCTGTCTCTCCTCTGTGACTCTGCCTTGCGAATAGGTCTACCAAGCACAGCTCGTCTGTTGGAAGAGCAAAGGCGTCCCTGGGACCTTAGCCCCCTGGCTCAGGGGCACGGGCTAACAAGGGACAGAATGGGGCCCTTGGTCTCAGCTCAAATCCCAGGCTCAACCCACTCGAGGCTGCTGCTGGGGCAGAGACCATGGGCCTTGCTGGGGTCAGGGAGCCCTGTACGTGGCTTCAGCCACCTTGTCTCGCCCCAGGTGGCCCTGGACGTTGTGGAGGAGATCTGTGCAGAGATGGCCCTGACGAGGCCTGAGGCTGCTGCCGAGTACGTCATCTTCGTGGTCACCAACCGAGGTGAGGGGCTGGAGGACGGAGGACTGAACTCCTTCCCCCTTTCAGCACAGGCCAGGGAACTCCTCCTCCTCGGCCAGAGATGCGCCCGAGCCCCCAGTCCTGCGTCGCTGCCCCTCTGCCTCAGCTCACGGGCTCTGGCCTGTCAGCCGGGACTGGGTGGGTGGGGCCCTTCTCAGACCGTGATGCACCTGGCAGCCTGCTCTGTGGGGAGACTGCACCCCAGTCTCCAGGAGCTCACATCCAGGGTGGTTTCTGTTCCTGGGCCTGCACCCCCAAAACCCCAGGGGAACACCTTAACAGCGACCCTTCTCTTGAGGGCTCCTGAGATCTCAGGGGGTCTTTAAGCAGCCCCTATCCTGTCCATCAGCAGATGGACAGCCCACCCACCATAACCCTACTCCTGCCCCCTGCCACCAGCTGGTTGGCTGAGCCCTGCCTGCTGAGTCCGGTTCCAATGTGGAGAGCCTATGGCAGCAGGGTCGGGCAAACCACCCTAATCATTGACATCCCCTGAGTAGAACTTGGGGGAACTCTATGTCCCCAAGTATCGTCCAGAAGCTTTTTATTTGTTTGTTTAAGATTTAATTATTTATTTGAAAGCCACAGTTCCACAGAGTGAGGGAGAGCCAGCCACAATAGCCAGAGCTGGGCTGATGCAAAGCCAGCCAGGAGCCTGAAGCTTCTTCCAGCTCTCCCATGTAGGTACAGGAACCCAGGCACTTGGGCCATCCTCTGCTGCTTTCCCAGGTGCATGCGCAGGGAGCTGGATGGGAAGTGGAGCAGCTGGGACTTGAACTGGTGTCCATCTGACATGTTTGCCTCACAGGATGTGGCTTTATCCACTAAGCCACAATGCAGGCCCCCGTAAATTCTCTTAATGGAGAAGGTCACAGCAGGCTCCCGCTGGAGTGCAGAGGGGGAAGCTGAGGCCGAGGCTGGCTGTGTCAGTCTGCTACTGTGGCTGGAACACAGCTCACTCCAGACTGGGAGCCTGCAACAGCCCTGCAGCCCTGCAGTGAGACTGTCCTTTGGCTCCACTGGACCAGGCTGCCCACCTGGCTCCTTCCTGCCTTGCCTCTCCCTCTGCCCTCGGCCTCCTCTTCCTGGGACCCCTCATGGTTGCGTTGGGCCCACCCAGGTGGCTTATGAAAATCTCCCCTTCTTCAGATTCCTCGTGTTCACAGCGCTCAAATCCCCTTTGCCAGAAAGGCAGTGTGTCCCCAAAGACCCGGGGTTTAGGGTGTGGATGTCCCGGGAGGAGCAGTGACCCCGGTCGCATGGCCTGATGGGAGTGAAGTCGGCTGTAGGCCTGGCCTCCCAGCATCCTGCTACACACCCACTTCCGTTGGATGGGATTTTACTGAATGTGTAGGACAGGAAGTAGACATGCCCCAGCACGGGTGAAGGGCTGAGCCCCCAGCCCTGCCTGGCCCCCAACCCCACACACCATAATCCTGAGCAGGGAAGCAGCCCTGGCGCTGGGGCTCAGGGCTGTCCCCCACACCCTTTCTCCCTGACTGTACCCCAAGCCGGCTCCCTGAGATCCCTGCCGCCTCCAGCCTCCTCCCACCAGCCTCCAAGAGGCATAAGCAGTGTTTATGGCTGTTGGCATCACAGGAGTCCTGGTAATAGGGGAAGCCATGTCCTCAGAGCTAGCAGGAGGCCAGTCTCTACTGCAGATTGCATCTGCACACTCACACACGCGCACACACACACACACACAGGGCTCTGTGTACTGTGGTGTGGTGCCCTCGCCTGCCTGCCATCCCCCCACCAGCCCTCCTGCCCTGCCCTCCACAGGCCAGCATGTTTGCCCACTCAGCCGCTGCGCCTACATCCTGGACGTGGCCTCAGAGATGGAGCAGGTGGAGGGCGGCTACATGCTCTGGTTCCGGCGTGTGCTGTGGGATCAGCCGCTAAAGTTCGAGAACGAGCTGTATGTGGCCCTGCACTACAACCAGGTCAGCACAGTGGGCACCTGCCGGGGAGGTGGGAATGGGGGGTGATCTTCTGTGGGCTCCTCCACTGTGAAAGTGAGCCAGACTCCCAGCCTGCAGGAGGGCGCCGTTCTTCCGCCACCAGCCGCTCCTGTTTCTGCACCTTGGTCTTCTCTGTACAGCCAGAGCTGGCTCCCGGGCCTTTGCACGTGCACTCCCCCTCCCTCTTCCCGCCTGTCTGCACCCGCCCTAGCGCAGGGGGTGGGTAACCTCCTCCGTGAGACCCTCTCTTCTGCTTCCCCTCCCAAGTGCTTATCCTGTCCCTAGCCCCCAGAGCCTCAGCAGGCTGTGTCTGTGTGTTGCTCCCTGCTCTGAGACTTAACGTTTGGGGGTGCTAGTGCCCAGAAGGCACAGATGGGGGAAGCCTCGGCAATTCTGCGTTCCCCAAAGCAGGCACTTATGCTTGCAGCCATGTGGGGTCACTGTGCAGGGCGGCCCCGCCAGGTGAGGCCAGAGCCGGCCTTGCCAAGTCCTGCCTTCCCACTCTGTTGATGACTTGGTCTGAAGAGACTCAGTCTGGCGGGGGTCCTCCTCCCTCCAGCACCCTGGAGCACCCAGGGTGTCAGCCCTGTTGCTCCCAGCCCCCCCACCAGCTTGCCTTGGGTACTCCCAAGGGGGCCTCTGTCATTGTCCCCACCCCCAAACCCCGGAAAGGGTGGGGCATTCCCTCCTGGGAAGTGGGTAGGACTGAAAGTGGGTGTGTGCCTGCCTGGCCGCCCTTCTGCCACCTGCTCCCCACAGGTGCTGCCCGACTACCTGAAGGGCCTCTTCAGCAGTGTGCCAGCCAGCAGGCCCAGTGAGCAGCAGCTGCAGCAAGTGTCCAAGCTGGCTGCCCTGCAGCACCGTGCCCAGGACCACTTCTACCTGCCCAGTGTGTAAGCACCGGCTGGGCCCTCTCCCCACACCCCTCCTCCAGGCTCCCCCTCCTGCACGAGCCAGGCTGGCTGAGATGGGGCTGCTCTGGCCTTGGGCCTCTACCTCTCTTCTCTGCCTGGCTGGTAGTAACTTCTGACAGGTTGCCAGTGAAAATGCTCCTGGCAGTGGGGGGAGCGGGGAGGAGCAGCGGGTTAAACAGCCAAATTCCCATAGCAGGGTGCCAGTTGAAATCCAGGCTACTTCACTTCCCCTCCAGCTTCATGCTGAGGCATCCTGGGAGGCAGAAAATGATGGCTCACCTGCTGGGGTCTTGTCACTTTTGTGCAACTCTGGATTGGCTCCAGCATGTCCCAGCCCTAGGTGTTACAGCTATGCACAGGATCAACCAGCAGATGGCAGTCCCTCTTTCTCCTTTCCTCTCTGTAATTCTGCCTTTCAAATAGAACGGATACATCTTTTAAAAAGAATACAGCAGGGGCCCTGCTCAGTAGCCTAGCGGTTAAAATCCAAGTCTTGCACACGCCAGGATCCCATATGGGTGCTGGGTTCATGTCCCCGGCTGCTCCCCTTCCCATCCAGCTCCCTGCTTGTGGCCTGGGAAAGCAGTGGAGGACAGCCCAAAGCCTTGGGACCCTGCACCTGCGTGGGAGACCTGGAAGAAGCTCCTCAGCTTCAGATCAGCTCAGCTCCAACCATTGCGGCCACTTGGGGAGCGAATCAGTGGACGGAAGATCTTCCCCTCTGTCCCTCCTCCTCTCTTTTCAATAAAAAAAAAATTTTTTTAAAGGAATGCAATGCAGGATGTTCAGGTCTGCTTCTGTAGTTAATCTGTTACCAAGTCCCCTGTGATGGAGCCGCTCTACACGTGGGAGAAAATAAGAGGGAAGAGCAGATAACATCTGGGTGTTGCTACGGCAATGGCTTTGACCTTCCAGACTCCCACCACACACAGAGAGAAAGAAAGATCCTTGCTCTCTTGGTTCCCTTCCCAAATAGCAGCAACAGCCAGGGCTGGTCTGGGCTGAAGCCAGAATCCTGGAGCTTCATCCGGGTCTCCCATGCGAGTGCAGAGGCCAAAGGAGTTGGCCATCTTCTGCTGCTTTCCCAGGCTTGTTGGCAGGGAGCTGGGTTAGAAGTAGAGCAGTGAGGGCTTGAAGCAGCGCTCGTGGGATGTGGCACATTGCACACTGTGCCACATGCCGGCCCCTCCCCAGCACACTTTGAGAACTGCTAGTGGGGCCCGGCGGCGTGGCCTAGCGGCTAAAGTCCTCGCCTTGAAAGCCCCGGGATCCCATATGGGCGCCGGTTCTAATCCCGGCAGCTCCACTTCCCATCCAGCTCCCTGCTTGTGGCCTGGGAAAGCAGTTGAGAACTGCTAGTGCAGATGAGAAAAATGTCCGGTCTGTGAGGACCCCTGCACACCACAGGACCATGTGAGCCTTCGCAATCAGACGAGGATAACGCTCATGGAGAATGGAGTTAAAAGATGTGGTGTTTCTTTTTTTCTTTCTGTTTATCTTTTGTTTGTGTGTGTGAAAAAAAAAAAACAACAATGTTACAACATGTACCTGTTTGGGATCTTCAGAACTTTCCTGGAAGTATCATGAAAATTTTATGCATGGATTTCAAAATGTGTTTGCAAAAAAAACCAGAACAAACCACATTATTTATTTGAAAGGCTGAGTTACAGAGAGAGAAGCAGAGACAGATCTTTCATCCACTGATTCCCTTGCCAAATGGCTGTAGCAGCCCAGTACGGGCCAGGCTGAAGCCAGCAGCCAGGAACTTCTTTGGGTCTCACATGTGGATGCAAGGGCCCAAGCACTTGGGGTATCCTTAACTGCTTTCCCAGGTGTATTAGCAGGCAGCTGGGTCAGAAGTGGAGCAGTTGGGACTCAAACTGGAGCCCATATGGGATGCCAGCACTATAGGCAGTGGCTTAACCCACTTGACCCTATAAACTTTGAATTCATTTCCCCTGAACTTCTTGAAGTGCCCCTGTATTTCCCCCCCATCAACATGTCCAGCCTTTGGGGATCACATGTGCTTTGCCCCATAGCTGCTGCTGTACAGCTGTGGATGCTCAGGACCCTTCTCCACTCTGCATGCAGGCGGGAGATGCAGGAGTACATCCCGGCCCAGCTCTACCGCACCACGGCCGGCTCGGCCTGGCTCAACCTCATCAGCCAGCACCGGCAGCAGATGCAGGCGCTCAGTCCTCACCAGGCCAGAGCCCAGTTCCTGGGTGAGGATCAGGAGCAGGCAGGGCTGGGGGAGGCTGCAGGATGGGATCAGAACCAGCCACAAGGGAGCGGATGAGGCAGCCACAAGGTGGAGAGACCTGCACAGTAACCCTCCCCTCCATCCTCTCAAGGCCTCCTCAGTGCTTCTCCCATGTTCGGGTCCTCCTTCTTCTTCATCCAGAGCTGCAGCAACCTCGTTGTCCCTGCCCCCTGCATCCTGGCCGTCAACAATAACGGCCTCAACTTCCTCAGCACGGAGACCCACGTGAGTGGCCCCAGCCCACCTCCTTAGCACCCCTGTGATCTTGTTCAAGTCTCTTCCCAGGATCCAGGGGGTTTTCTCAAGTAGGTGATTTGCATTTCTGGGTGGAACTGAAAAGCCTGCCCCACCCTTAGCTTTGGGACTTTACTAGAGCCTGGGGGCAGAATCCACCCTCACATCTTCGTTGTTGACAGCCCTGAGGGACAGTGCCCTGCATGCCCACATGTCGCGGACACTGGTGTCCGAACCAGCCTCTCCTGCTGAGGAGGCAGCCTCACCTCTCTGCACCCCTCCCACCCCCACTTCTAGGAGCTGATGGTGAAGATCCCACTGAAGGAGATCCAGGCGACACGGACCCAGCGGCCCACGGCCAGCTCCAGCTGCCCCTACGTGGAGATTGCACTGGGGGACGCGGCCACCCAACGCACCATGCAGCTGCAGCTGGAGCAGGTAGGCAGTCCCACCTCCTCAAGTACACGCCCCGGCTCTGCTCAGTCAGCTCTTGGCCACGCCTCCAGGGAGCACTCAGCCCAGCACAGTGGATGTGGCCAACCCTGACATGACGCAGAATCATGGGAGAGGAAGGGCCCTGGAAGCGATGGACAGTAACACAGTGGGAAGGGCCCTGGGGAACGAGGTCTTCTACCTCCCGTATCGTCAAGCCAAGGGTTCTAGTGAGCCACAGAAGGTAAGACAGAGGACAAAGCACACAGGAGTGTTGAGGAAATTCAGCTGAGAGCTGGACATGTGACAGAGCCAGAGAGACCTTCCTGCCCTGTGCTTCCTCGCTGAGGTGTGCTTTTGGCTCCCAGCCCGCTGGGGAGGGGCAAGCAGTCAGAGTGGTCATCTCAGCGGGGAGGGGGATTGAGGCCCAGAGACAGGACGGAATCAGAACTGGGGCCCCCTGGCCTGCTCTCCATGGCCTTCTACATCCACACACACACACACACACACACACACACACGGTGTGGCCCAGCACCTGCTTTGAGGCCTACCTGGCTTGCTAGTGCCAGAGAGACAGAGGGGGCACCCTGGTCCCAGGAACAGAACAGACCCCTGAGATACTCAGCCTGGACTGTGCCCCACCTGCTTCCAAAGGGCTGCCCTGGCCCTTGCCTTGGCCCCCAGGGCAATGCTAAATGGTGCCAAGTCTGGCCTGCTGTCCCCCTGGGCATTTTGTGGGGCCCTGAAGATTTTTTTTTCTTAAAAAAGGCTTTTTTTTTTAAATTTAAAAGTCACATGGTTGCAGGAACTACTTGGAGTGGCAAAAACAAAGACACTGATAAATCTTCCATCTGTTGGTTTACTGCCCAGATGGTTGCAAAGGCCAGGGTTGGGCCAGGCCAGAACCAGGAATGTTACTGGGATGGAAATGATGATGCATCCAGAACTACAGCCAGTGTCTCAGGAGGCAGCTTCACTCACTGGCTCCAGCCCTGAGGCTTTAAAACCACATCTGCACGATGGCGTCTCTGGTCCTGCGCCCTGGCCTCCAGGCTCTCTGAGACCAGACCAACAGACCTGTACTCATCCTGCAGTCATTCAGACTCCAGCCCCAGTCCCCCCTGTTACCTGCTCACTCATCCCATTTCCTGGCCTCTTGCAGTTCCTGCCTGCCCCAGGCCCTTGGCACTCACACTTCCCCAGCTCCCTCCTGTTGTATGCTAGCACAGCTGTCCCATCTCTGGCCAGAAGCCCTTCCTGATGCTGCTCTCTGGTAGCCACTCCGACCTCACAGTGGCTCATCCCTCATCCCCTACGTGCTGTCTGCCTCCCACATCACGTTATCAGCTCCCGCATGGCAGGCCTGTGTCCATCCTGTTCCTATGGAGCACACACTCAAGCTGCTTTGTGCATACTTTTTGTGGTTTTTTTTTAAAGATTTATTTATTTGAGATGAAGGGTGACAGAGGGCATGACGGCAGAGAGCTTGTCCATCTGCTGGTTCATTCCCCAGATCAGACTGAACCAGCAGCCAGGAATGGCATCCATGTGGTGGCCGGAACCCAAAGACTTGAACCATCATTTGCTGCCTTCAAGGCACATTAGCGGGGAGCTGGAATGCCCAAATCTTCACACTGCCACTTCTGTGCCTGGCTGGCTATGTGTGACGGTGGATCCATTCAGTCAGCACTCGAGTTAAGCATTGCTGTGCAGTCGGCCCCATTCTGGCTTCAGATACTGAAGTGACTAAGATCTCACAGCACCTCTGCACACCTGAGCTACATGGGAGGAAATGAGGGAGGGGATTGCAGGAGTCGGTGATGCCAAGTGACCCGAGTCCCCACCCTGCTTCTTCTAGAAGGTGTGTGACTGTGGGAGTGACTGCTCAACCCATGTGCCCTGGTTTGTTTAGCCAAGGTGGCACCCAGGGCAGGGGCAGGCAGAGATAACCTTGGCCAAACATGCTTGAGAGTGTGGCCTTGGGCTCCCCACTGGCTGCGGAAATGGTGCTGTGCCTCCGTGTTCTCATCTGTGGATGGGAGATGACCGTCCCTGCCTCTGCTGGGCACTGCAGGGATTAGAAGGGCAGGAGCTTTAACAGCTCCAGAACAAGGGCTGGCACAGTGGCGCTCAGTAAGTGCCCCCTGCCATCTCCCCATCCCCACAGTGGCTTCTGTTGGCTCTGCGAACTCACGGAGGCTTCCAGCCCTGACTTCGGAGGACCATGCACCCAGATCAACTTCCTACAGTCCCCTGGTACTTTTCCCTACTGGGAGCCTGGAAGCTGGTCACCTACCCCTTTTCAGCTTTTTTTAATTTTTTTTAAGATTTATTTATTTTTATTGCGAAGTCAGATATACAGACAGCAGGAGAGACAGAGAGAGAGGAAGATGTTTCATCTGATGGTTTACTCCCCAAGAGGCCACAATGGCCAGAGCTGAGCCAATCCGAAGCCAGGAGCCAGGAGCTTCTTCCGGGTCTCCCACGTGGGTGCAGGGTACCAAGGCTTTGGGCTGTCCTCCACTGCTTTCCCAGGCCACAAGCAGGGAGCTGGATGAGAAGTGAGGCAGCTGGGATACAAACTGGTGCCCAAATGAGATCCCAGCACGTGCAAGATGAGGACTTCAGCTGCTAGGCTACTGCACTGGGCCTCAAATGTTTGTTATTATTATTTTTTTTTCACCGACTTAGAAGGCAGAGAGAGAAAGCTTCGACCCACTGCTTCACTATCCAAATGCCCACAGCAGCCAGGGCTAGACCATGCCCAAGCCAGGAGCCAGGAGCTCCATCTGGGTCTCCCACATGGCTGTTAGGGCCCAAGCACTTGAGGCATCTCCTGCTGCCTTCCCGCTGGGTCAGAAGCAGAGCATCCAGGATCTGAACCAAAACTGGATCATGGGATGCAAGCATCTCTGGGGATAGCCCCAGAAGAGAATGTGTGTGTGTGTGTGTGAAGTTTATTTAAAAGATGAGGAAATCCAAAACATGCATGGGCCATACTCAGAAATAAAGTGAGCCAGAAAGGAGAAGGTGGGAGGTGGGAGAGCGAGGTTTCTGCTTTCATCTTGTGTCCACAGGGAAGAGAGAGTGCCCCTCCCAGCTGCCGGGCTTCTCATGAGCCTGGGACGGGGAGTGGTTACAGGATCCCACCCCAAGTCCCAGGTGAGGGGAAGTGCATCCTCGAAAGGGGTCATTTGATGGACAAGTAACACAGTGAATTACACAGGCAGGGGAGGTATGCTTTCATGTGCCTAAGCTTGCTACCTGCCTGCTCCATTTCCCACTTCTGAGATTTCCGACCCCTGCTTATACATATATATTTTAATGTTTGATGATGTTTACATAGTTGATGGGGTGGGAAGGACTGAAGGTTAGGTAGGGTGGGTGTGATCATTATTTCCAAATTTTCTACTACTTCTTTCTGCATCTGGGGAAAAGGGAAGATAAAGAGAGAAGCCACACCCAGCCTCCAAGCTGTCCCAGTACCCAGGGTGGGGAATGGCCTCCTGATATCAACCCAGGGTCCCCAGTGTGGAGCCTGCTCCAAGGGTTCTGCCCAAGTGGTTTTGCTAGTTTTGAAATGCTGTCAATCTCTCCGATCCAAGGATGGTCCATTGATTGATGCAGTTGACCCCTGAGTCTCCATTTGCCCAGATGTTTGCTGTCATTGTGACTGGGGTAGTTGTCCAATTTGTTCTGTCCTTCCTCTGCTGTGGTACCAGATGTCCTCTGCAGGCCCCAGTGGGCTGCCATATCTTCCATATGCATCTGGCACAGCTGCCCACTGCTCCCACACACCCCCACCTGTGCCACTGCTAGACCCCTTCAAGCCCACCCACCATGTCCACACAAGCATGCCCCTAGGCAGCGAGTGAGCGTCCCCTGGTGCCATTGGCACCCCAGTGCCCTGCAGAGCCCCCTATTCCCGGGGCTCATGGACCTAGCACCCACTGTGCAGGCAGGCCCTGTTGAATTTCTCACCCCCAGAGCTCACAGACTCAGAACCCACCATGCCCAGAATGGTATGGCTCGCCTCACCTCAGCATCTACCAGCAGGTACTTAAGCCTTGCTCAGTCCAGCTTACTACCCATTCAAGTTCCTGCTGGTGGCTGACCCCTATTCTTTTTTTAAAAATTATTATTATTATTTTTATAATTTTTACATAGTTGGTTAGGGCATAAAGGGTCAAGGGCTATGTGAAAGTGGGTAAGAGCATTGTTTCCATATTCTCTCTCTCTCTCTCTTTTTTCTGTATCTGGGGTGAAGGGTGAGATAAAGGGAGAAACCCCACCCAGTCTCCCACCCGTCTCAGGGTCCCCAGTGTGGGGCATGCTCCGAGGGCACTGCTCAAGTGGTTTTGATAGTTTAAAAGTTCTGAATTGCTGCCAATCTCACCATTCCGACCAAGCACAATGAAATCTCCCAAATCCACTGGCTGACATAGTCCACCTTAGATTTCCACTGCCAACACATGGCTAGGGTAGTTGGTTGATTTGTTCTGTCCACTGTTGTACCAGGTGTCTTTTGCAGGTTCTGATGGACTGCCATAGCCTCCATGTGCACCTGGCTATGCTGTCCACTGCTCCGTCTGAGCCTCTGAGGAGGCTCAGCTCTGACATAATCACTCCATGGTCAGACCATGGAACCTGCATTTCACTCCATGGTTGGGGTTCTGAGTCCAGCAGTTCAGTTGAGGGGATCTTCAAGAAACTTCACCTGAGGTGATCCCAGACCTGATTCTTTGGGTGTGCATGCCAGTACAGGGTCTGGCACAGTCTGTCTCCCCATCAGCCTACACATATGCTGGTGGTTGGTGGACTAGTTCTGTTTCCAGCCCTGTCTTCTCCATGAACCAATTGGTGTTGCAATCCAGTCCGATTGTGCCCACCACACACTTGGCCCTCATGCAAACCAGTGGGAGCTGCAGCCTAGGCTGAGTGACCCGTAACAATCCCCAGCAGCCTCGCACCCTGCCCTGGTTCCTGTGCTTGCCAGTATGTACAGCCAACTGCTCCAGTCTGTCCCACATCCCATTCAGCTCTCATACATGTCAATGGGCATTGAAGCCTAGTTCATCCCAGCCAGCCCCCGTATCCAGCCCACACACATGCTGGTGGGGCTGACCCCTATTCTTAAGAGTTTCTGAAGGATGTAGATCTATCTCTTCTGTAGCTACTTCCTGCTGATTAAGGGTGGGACCTTACACATCTCTCCCTATCTTATCTAATGGGTCCATCTCAAGAGACAGAGGAATTCCAGCTGGTTCCATGGCTGTGTCCTCTCCTCCCCCGCCACAAATGCCATAGCTACTCTGAGAAATTCCTGTCCTGTTTCTGTCTTTTGAAGCGGCATCCAAGGGCCACTTGGTTGACTGATCCTTCTTGTGCACCTGGGCATGATCCTCCCCCCTGCACCAGAGGCAGCAGCATGCAATGTGTGCTCTGAGGGCAGGACACCCCCCTCCCCCGGGGCTCTGGCCCCTAAGAGAGCAGATCCTGCCATATCTGAGACCAAAAGCCCAGGCCTCTTGGTGACACTAAGATTAATCTGCAGATTTAATGTTAAAGAACAGGAAACTATATTGGTATACTGGTATGGTTAACACAAAGTTGACTTGAACCGGGCCCAGAATGCTGGCCAACTATTGGCTGCTTTTCTCCCAGCAGCAAAACGCATGCTTAGGTAAGGTGGCTGGCCACACCTGGAGATTAATCTTCGAAAGGATTTGTGTGCTCTTAAGCCCTGGTGTCATGAAACCCTACAGATCATAGAAGAGAAAGCAACCGGGTTGGCATGACTCCCACACTGCAGAGCCGTGAGGGGCACTTGGCCTGCACCCACCCCCAGGGTCCTGTGTGGGTGGTGGGCACTGCCACACTCATTCTGTAACGCCCACTCCAAAAAGGAAGAGTGGGACCAGCATGGGGGTGGACGTGGCCTCTCACACTGTGTTGTCCACAGGGCCTGGAGCTGTGTCGTGTGGTGGCCGTGCATGTGGAGAACCTGCTCAGTGCCCGCGAGAAGAGGCTCACGCTGCCCCCGAGTGAGATCACCCTGCTCTGAGCCAGTCCCCAACTCTCCAGCCACCCCCAAGACTAGCTGTGTGACCTCTTACAACCCCCAAAAGGGGGTCAGAGCCTTGGAGGAGCAGCAATCCAAGTCCCCCAACCCCGAAGCTGCAATGCCTAAGAAGCTGTATGCAGAGCTGGTCAGCTACAGGAGGGACTTCCTGAGGCTGAACCATGGCTTTCCACCTGTCTGCACTGTGTGCCCATTACAGATCCTGGGCCTGACTCCTACTGGGACAGCACAGGCCTTTGGTTTTCACAGGGGCTGAAGCTCAAGTGTGCTCACAGTCTTCATGTCCATCTTCCTTAGCCTGGACTCTGGCCCTTGGTCGTGTCTGTGCAAATAAACCTGGCAGCTGTTGCCTCCAGAGAGATGCTGAGGGCCGCGGCATGAGCCTTGGGGAGGAGCTGGAGGTGCAGACACCTGCCTGTATTCCTCCCTGCACAGCCCTGTCTCCCCACTCCACATTTCCCAGGGGTCTCCAACTGGTGGGTGGGCCGCATAAGATTGGAAAGCAATGGAGCGGAGGGAGGAAGTGCTGTCAAGTTGGGGAGAGGGAAGTCTGAGGAAAAAAATGTTTCTCAGAGAATGTGATGTTAAGGGTAGGTTTTGATGGGGAGCAAGAATAGAAGGAAGGATGGGGGATAAAGTTCCAGATCAAGAAAACCATATTCCCTGCCGTATCCTCATGGTGCCAGCCAACCTGGGGGGCCTGCTACCCAGAGATTTTTTTTTTTATTATTTTACTTGATTTTATTTTTATTGGAAAGGCAAATATAGAGAGGAGGAAAGACAGAGAGGAAGATCTTCCATTTGACGACTCACTCCCTAAGTGGCCACAATGGCCGGAGCTGAGCCGATCTGAAGCCAGGATCCTGGAGTCTCCTTTGGGTCTCCCACGTGGGTGCAGGGTCCCAAGGCTCTGGGCCGTCCTTGACTGCTTTCCCAGGCCACAAGCAGGGAGCTGGATGGGAAGTGGGGCTGTGGGATTAGGACTGGCACCCATATGAAATCCCAACACATGCAAGATGAGGACTTTAGCTGCTAGACTGCCGCACCTGGCCCAAATTTTACCATTTATGTATTTATTTGAAAGAGTTACAGAGAGAGAGATTGAGATCTTCCATTCATTGGTTCACTCTCCAAATGATTACAATGGCTAGGCAAAGCCAGGAGCCAGGAGGCTCACTAGGGTTTCCCATGTGGGTGCAGGGGCCCAAGCATCTTACACCATTTTTCCCAGGTGCATTAGTAGGGAGCTGGATTGGAAGTGGAGCAGTTGGGACTTGAACCTGCGCCTATATGGGATGCTGGTGTTTCAGATGGTAACTTAATCTGCTTTGCCAAAATACTGGGTCTGGAGCCCTAGGTTCTGGATTTGACTTTGAGGGGGATTTCATAGGGCCTCTGCTAATGAGCCTAGCAAAACAGCAGAAGGTGGCCCAAGTATGTGGGCCCCTGGCACTCCCCTGAGAGACTCAGATGGAATTCCAGGCTCCTGGCTTCTCTCCGCTCCAGCCCTGGCTGTTGTGCCCATTTGGCAAGCAAACCAATGGAATGAAGATTTGGTCACTCTAAATTCTCCCTTTCAAATATAATTACTATTAAAAAAAAAAAATATATATATATATATATAAATTTTTTTTTCCAAAAATTCAGCTGTAAAGTTGGTGAGTAGCAGATAGTAAATTTTTTTTTTCTTCAGCTGGAGTAGGGCCTGGTTGGAGGGGCAAGGGCCACATCTCTGACCCAATCTTGAACATTTGATAGTTATTTACTGAAGGGAGGCATAGTCTGATAAGAGAGGAATATTTTGGGGGGCTTTTTCTGGGAAGTAGGAGAAGATATCCCCTGCCAAGATCTAGCCATTAAAAAAATTACTTGAGGGCCTGGTGGCGTGGCCTAGCGGCTAAAGTCCTCGCCTTGAACGCCCCGGGATCCCATATGGGCGCCGGTTCTAATCCCGGCAGCTCCACTTCCCATCCAGCTCCCTGCTTGTGGCCTGGGAAAGCAGTCGAGGACGGCCCAATGCATTGGTACCCTGCACCTGCGTGGGAGACCCAAAGAAGAGGTTCCTGGTTCCCGGCTTCGGATCTGCACGCACCGGCCCGTTGCGGCTCACTTGGGGAGTGAATCATCGGATGGAAGATCTTCCTCTCTGTCTCTCCACCTCTCTCTGTATATCTGACTTTGTAATGAAAATAAAATCTTACAAAAAAACAAAAACAATTACTTATTTGAAAGAGCTTGAGAGAGAGAGAGACAAAGAGATTTTCCACATTCTGGTCCATTCCCCAAATGCTTGAAGCCAGGAAGCAGGAGTTTCATCCAGGTCTCAAGGCCCAAGCACTTGGCCCGTCCTCTGCTGCATCAGCAGGGACTCAGACTGTCACGTGCACTTCTGTTTCTTGGGTAATCTGATGTTCCCTATGCTGGCGGCTGGCAGGTGTTAGCATGTTGCAGTATTGCAATGAGCTGCAAGTGAATGCAGGCCAGCCTTGGTCCCCTCACCTGATGTGAGCCTGGCCCAGGTGGAAGGCCTGCTCATCTTCAGACCCAGAGGCCCCAAATCCATGACCGGTAGGCTCAGCTGCAACCTCTGCCTCCTGCCTCCCTCCGGAGCCTGGGGTGACGCTGGACCCAGCAGGTGCGTGTACCTGAATGGTGTGGCATGGCAGGTGAAGCCAGCCCTGCTGGGGATGCCACAGTCCACACTGGAGCAGCAGCTCATTGTCAAACTCCCCAGCTGCCCATCTGGCTCCCCGCTAATGTGCCTGGGCGAGCAGCAGGTGGCCCAAGGGCTTGGGTTCATGCGCCTCCTGTGGGAGACCCAGGAGGGGCTCCTTGGGTCTCAGCTTTGGCCTGACCCACCCCCCCAACTGTGGAGGCCACGTGCAGGGAGGGGGAACAAAAATTCTGCCTTTCAAATAAATATTATATATACTGTCAAAGAAATGAATGAATGTTGGTGGCAAGGGCTGGTCCCTTGGGGTCTTGTACTAGAGGAGCCCCTAGCTTGATATTTGGGGGCTCGATAGAAAGGGAGGTTAACAGTGCAAGTCCAGCAGTCAGAAAAAGGGTCTGTTTACTCACACAGGCACTCAACTCCCGTAAGAACCTACCAGGTACCAGGTACATGCTCAAAGACAAGTGACTCCCACCCAGGACAAAGCCTAGGGCTGAATGGGAAGCAAAGGCACAAGCAGGAGGCCCCCCAACACGGGGAGGTTCCTCCTCCCGCAGCTGGGAATCCTGCAGTGAGAGAAATTGGTAACTTGGGAGTGACAGAGGTCCAGTGGGCAGGACTGTGGTCTCCATGGCACCAGCCTGGTGGTGAGGCTGGGTACAAATGCTGGGAGGCTGCTTCACGCTCGTGGCTACCTTGGGGGTAGCTTCCTGGGAAGAGGGAGGAAAGAGCCAGACTGTGTGTGTGTACACGCAGGTGTGCACACCCTGTCAAGTTCCCACTGCCCTAGGGCCCAGGCCTCCAGGTGACTGGCTGCCAATGGCCTTGGGCTTCTGTCTGCCCTCGGGATGCGGAGCTCAGGACTCTGGTGTCAGCATCAGAAAGGTGGAGCCACCCTGGAGGAGGCAGAGGGGTGGCCTCAAAGAGCCCCCCACTTGGTGGGGGAACTCATCAGGTCCCCTGCCTGGGTAGGACAGCAGCTCCAAGCAGACACAGGCAAAGTCAGAGTAGAGGGGTCCTGGATCCCCAACCCCAAAGCGGCAGAAAAGTCTGGAAGGTGTGGGAACTAGAATCAGACGACCTGTAAAGGCAGTAACTGGAACGCTGTTCCCAAGGCACACAGTGGGCTGGGCGTGGCCTCCAGGACTCACTGGTCTCCAAAGCAGCCTTGGCCGCTGAGCGGAGGCCCCGATTCTAGAGCTGGGCAGACCTGTGTTCTGTTCCATTGCGCTCTATGTACAACCTGTGCGGCCTCCTGTCAGCTGCTTGCCTCTTTGCCTCTGCTGCTGCTTCTTTTTTATTTATTTATTTTTATTGGAAAGGCAGATTTACAGAGAGTAGAGACAGAAAGATCTTCCACCTGCTGGTCCACTCCCCAAATGGTTGCAACAACCAGAGCTGAGCTGAGCTGATCTGAAGCCAGGAGCCAGGAGCTTCTTCTGTGTCTCCCATGTGGGTGCAGGGTCCCAAGGCTTTGGGCTGTCCTTGACTGCTTTCTCGGGCCACAAGCAGGGAGCTGGATGGGAAGTGGAGCAGCTGGGGCATGAACCAGCACCCATATGGGATGCCAGTGCTTATAGGTGGAGGATTAGCCAATTGAATCATGCCCTTCCCTCCCCATCACACTTACTTACTACATATTTATTTGAAAGGCAGGGTTGCAGAGGCAATTTGAGAGCGCTGGTTCACTACCTCAAATGGTCACAATTGTCGAGGCCTGGCCAGGCCCCAGCCATGAGCCTGGACCTCCATCCCAGTCTCCCAGCTGCCTCTCACACACTGGTGACAAAGACCCCAGTTCTTGGCCATCCTTTGCTGCCTACCAGGCACAGTTAGCGGGAAAGTGGATCTTCAGCCGAGCTGCTGGACTTGAACCTGTGTTCTGTCATGGGCTGCCCACGGCCCCAGTGGGGGCTTAAGCTACTTTACAGCAAAACCTGTCCCAGTTCATTTTTTTTTTTTTAAGTTTATTTGAAGGCAGATCAGAGAGAAAACAGAAGAAAAAAAAACTTCCGTCAGCTGGTTCCTTCTCTGAATGCTAACAACAGCTGAGGATGGAGCAGGCTGCAGCCACGAACCAAAGTGCAAGCCTCCCATATGGGTGAGCTCAGATTCCTGGGCCACTTCTTCTACCTCCCAGGTGCAGGTGAGCAGGAGGCTGGATTGGGACTGGAGCTGATCTAGCGCACCCCATACGGGATGCAGGCATCCCGAGCAGTGGCTAAACCCACAATGCCACAACTCCCCTCCAAGGTTCGCAGAAACCCATTTAATACTCAGAATCACCCCCAAAATGTGCTTTTATGGGGGGGGGGGAACAACTTGTCCGAGGCTGCACAAGGGCTGGTGAACACAAAGCCAGGTGCCCTGCTCACTGTCCATCAGGTGCCTTCTGCAGCACCCCGGCAACTTGTGCACACGGATCCTACGCTTCAGGCCTGCCCTGCTGGTGCCTGAGGAAAGAGTGTGGCCGGATGCAAGGCCAGCGCCCCAGCTCTGTCAGCCCTGGGGGTCTGCTCTGGCCAAGTGACTACTCCATTCATCTTCACCTTCCCCCAGCGGAGGCGGGTGGCGACCCTCCATGTGCAGATGGGGAAAGTGGGATGGCAACTGCCTCTCCTCCATGGGGGCCACGTCGACTACACAAAAAAAGGCCACGAGCACGAAAATCCCTCATTGGCTGCGAGCACCACAGGGCTCAAGCCCAGACCTGCACCCCAAAACTTTCTGCCTCTGTGGTGTCATCCCAGAAGGACGCGGCTCCCCGGGTTCCCCCTTCCTGAGGGGGCCAACAAGGCTTCCCGGAGTCCCCTCACTGACGTGGGCTCCTCGGGGTCCCCCTCACCGACGGGGTCTCCCCAGTTCGCCCTCACCGACATGACTCCCCGGGATCCCCACCGACGGGGTCTTCCCAGTTCGCCCTCCCCGACCGGGTCTCCCCAGTTCTTCCTCCCCGCCGGGATCCCCCTCACCCACCCGGGCCGACGCCCACCGTCCCCGCCCCCGGCGCCTCCCTCCGTCGCGCACGCGCCCGCGCCCCCACCGCCGCCGCCTCCGGGACGTGACTCGCGGAACGTCCGCTCCCGGCGGCGGCAGAGGCCTGGACGACGACGCGTGTCTAGCTGCTTTGGCCTGTGCTCTGTGCGTTCGGGCCCGGGGCCTGCGCGCTCCCGGCCGCACGTTCGGAGAAGTTTCCGTTGGTTTCAGAAGTTTCCTTCGGTATCCGGAGGACTTTCCAGAGGCACGGGGGGTCAGGCACTTGCTTAGCCACCCATCCACTCTTTTAGGGGTCCTCGCCTCCCTCCCCGCCGCTGGCCTAGTAGTGATGGACGCAGTAGCCAAGGAGATCTGCTTGATGGACAGGCGCGGCTCCCAACCGGCTCCTGCGCACGTCAGTGTAGCCCCGCCCTGCGCGCGGAGGGCGGCCCAATGAGAGAAGCGGAAAGGCCAGAAGGGGGCGGTCGCGGCGGTTCCCCGGTGCCGTGACCCCGGCGGGGGGGCCGTCTGCGGCGTGGCTCCCTCGGTCTGCGCCTGCGCGGGACCCGGCCCGCTCGCGGGCGCATGCGCAGCGCGCGGCGCCGCGGGGGGCCGGCCGCTGTGCGCCTGCGCGCCGACAAGCCCGCTCCGGAGCGGTGCCGGCGGACGTCGGGGCAAGCGGCCCCCGTGACGTCGTCGTGCTGAGGAGCGCTTTAAAGTGCGGCCCGGGCGGGGCGTCCGAGGGTCGGTCGGCGGCGTCGAGGCGGGCGTTCGCGGCATGCCCCGTGGCCCGCGCCCTCCCCGCCTTCCGGTCACGCATGGAGGCCCGGCGCTGAGCGAGCGCGCCCTCCCCGCCGCCGCCTGCACGAGCGCCATGCCCGGCCGCCCCGGCCTGCCCGGGGGAGCCTAAGGGGTCGCGTCGCGGCGGGGCGAGCGGGAGCAGGAGCGGGAGCAGCAGCAGCAGCAGCAGCAGCAGGAGGCGGGTGGCCATGGCGGCCGCCGGCGGCTACACGGACCTGCGCGAGAAGCTCAAGTCCATGACTTCCCGGGACGGCGCCAAGGCGGGCGGCCGGGACGCCGCGGCCGCCGCCGCCGCCGCCGCCGCCGCCGCCGCTGCCGTGGCCGCCGCCGCCGCCGCCGCCGCGGCCGCCGGGGCCAACAAGCGCAAGTACGCCGAGGACTCGGACGCCGAGCGCAGCGACTACGAGGAGCAGCAGCTGCACAAGGAGGAGGAGGCGCGCCGGGTCAAGAGCGGCATCCGGCAGATGCGCCTCTTCAGCCAGGACGAGTGCGCCAAGATCGAGGCCCGCATCGACGAGGTGGTGTCCCGCGCCGAGAAGGGGCTCTACAACGAGCACACGGTGGACCGGGCCCCGCTGCGCAACAAGTACTTCTTCGGCGAGGGCTACACGTACGGCGCGCAGCTGCAGAAGCGCGGGCCGGGCCAGGAGCGCCTCTACCCGCCGGGCGACGTGGACGAGATCCCCGAGTGGGTGCACCAGCTGGTCATCCAGAAACTCGTGGAGCACCGCGTCATCCCCGAGGGCTTCGTCAACAGCGCTGTCATCAACGACTACCAGCCGGGCGGCTGCATCGTCTCGCACGTGGACCCCATCCACATCTTCGAGCGCCCCATCGTGTCCGTGTCCTTCTTCAGCGACTCGGCGCTCTGCTTCGGCTGCAAGTTTCAGTTCAAGCCCATCCGGGTGTCGGAGCCCGTGCTGTCCCTGCCCGTGCGCAGGGGGAGCGTCACGGTGCTCAGGTAACCGGAGGAGGACGGGGTGTGCGCGGCCAGGGGCAACCGGGACCACCGCCTGCAGGAGCAGGACGGGGTGTGTGCCTGATCGGGGGCGCCTGCATGTCATGCTCTCCTGCTTCCTGCGGGCAGCCAGGAGCTGGGGGCGCACGCTGCAGGTGGCTTGCTAGAAAGCTGTCGCTAGTGTGTGTCCCCTTTGCAGTGTGTTTTTTTTTTTTCCGTACTAAGCTTCCACTTCGAGATCTGTGCTTTAAAGAAGAACCAAGATCTGTTTCTGGTCCCCCAGGGCCTCCCCCTCTTCCATTCTAAGGGAGCAAGTGGTGTGGTGGATTGGGGGAGCCCAACACCCCCCGCAGGCCTCCTTATCGTGGCTCTGCTGAGGTGCTACCTGTTGGCAGGATGGGAGAGCGTGCCGTAAGGCGGGCCTCCTAGCACAGATGGCGGGAGCGGTAGCTCGTTTGCTGTCCTGGGGCCACCCAGGCAGGACAGCCAGAACCCCTGTGCTGTGGCAGAAAAAAGGACACCGCCTGCCCCTAGCCCTCTCAGTTAGCCTCGGCCAGCTCCCACACCTCCTGGGAGGCGGGGGTCGCCCTGGTTGACCACTGCCAGGAGTCCTCACCTGGGCATGGACTGCCACAGCGCTGCTGGCAGAGCCACTTAGCATGACATTCCCGGGACAGACGGTGCCAGGGCCGGCCCTGACTGTCGAAGGGCCCTCGGGGCCAGCATGCTGCCCGTGGAGGAGTCCTTTGCCCAGTGGTGTGTCTTCAGAGCCTGGAGCCTTGAGTAACCCTCCTGCCCCACAGTCTCAGGTCCTGATGGGTGGCATGTCTGATGGGGATCAGCAGGCAGGAAGGCGCCAAGTTTCCCTGCCGGTCCTGACCGGGCCACCCCAGGTGGGGACTCTGGCTCCTGTCTGCTTTGGGATCCTGGGGGCGTTCTTGCTGCTAGGCGTCCCATCTGTGGAGGGTGGCTCATGCCAGCTTCCAAAGCCTGTTAGAGTGGGCAGGGGTAATTTAGTGTCTTACACAGGGCTTGCCTCCCTCCACACCCACTTAGCACTCCTGGGGTGTCCATCCCGAGCTGCTGGGGGAGGCGCCCCATCAGTCCTAGTCAGCGGTGCTGCTGTGGGCTTTGGGGGCTCGGCTTCCTTGTGGGGGGGACACTGTCCCGGCATGCTAACATTCCTGGTCTCTGGCCCCTAGGAGCCCAAGTGTGTGCAGACATTGCTGTGTGTCAGGGTCCAGCCGCATCATTCCGCTTGGGAGTTGCTGATCTGGGATTCTAGAAACCCCTGGCTAACTCTCACAGCACCTGCCTGCTCCCTGGGCAGGTGGGTTGACACCTGCTTGTTAGGTGTGCCTCGGGTCAAGTCCTGCCCGTCACCTGCGCTGCCCTCCTCACTTCCTGCTGTAGATTCTGGCCCCGAGGTGGCTGCAGTGTACATGTCTCAGGCTTTTGGGTGGCAAGGGTTGACTTAGGCAGGGTCTGCCCATCTGTGGGAGCAAGGCCTCACGGATCCTTCTAGAAGCACTCTGGGCTCCTTCTCTACCCAGCGGTGCAGCTAGTCCTTTTGTAATCTTCCCATTTGGGGCCTGGGTGTGTGCCCTCTTACTGCCGTCCTTCAGGGATATTACACCCTCCTCTCCTTTCTGTCAATCCACCCCAGGTCCTTCTGTTTCCTGTGGGGTGGATTGGGTTAGATGAAAGCAGACTCCAGTTGGGCTAATTAGAATAATTACCTCAAGACTAATTGCTTACTTGCAGGCAGCTTTAATCACTGCTGTGCCGTGGTCTGTGGTATGGTGGCCACATGCCTGGAGACCTGGGTCCTGGCCACCCCCCAGGGTAGAACTGCCTGATGGTCGAGCCCTGGAGCAGCAACTCTTTAGGTTTGGGTGGGCTGATCTTGTTCAGCTGGTTGAAAGCAAAATTTAGCTTCCTGTCTTAAAATAGTTGGGAAAGTAGGGCAGATAGGTCCTGGGCTGCATCGTTCATGTCCAGGGGCCAGGGAGGAGCTGCCGTGTCAGGAGGAGCCCTGGGTTGGGCATTTGCTACCCTTGGCACTGCCCGGCCTGCTGGGACGGCTAGGGGCCGTGAAGTGAAGTAAGCCTGCGGCAGGCAATTAGCTTACTCCCGGTGCCCAGAGCCAGCCGAGGAGACGGGCGTAAAGCATTGCAGGGTGGCTGGCCACTTTAGGATGGGCAGTGATATGCAGTCTGGGGGCTGAGGTGTGTCCCCCAGGACAGCTTAGACCTTGTGGTTAGGAGGCACAGGTGGCCTTTTTTTTTTTTTTAAGATTTATGTATTTTTTTTACTACAAAGTCAGATATACGGAGAGGAGAGACAGAGAGGAAGATCTTCCGTCCGATGATTCACTCCCCAAGTGAGCCGCAACGGCTGGTGCGCGCCGATCCGAAGCCAGGAACCAGGAACCTCTTCTGGGTCTCCCACACGGGTGCAGGGTCCCAATGCATTGGGCCTTCCTCGACTGCTTTCCCAGGCCACAAGCAGGGAGCTGGATGGGAAGTGGAGCTGCCGGGATTAGAACCGGTGCCCATATGGGATCCCAGGGCGTTCAAGGCGAGGACTTTAGCCGCTAGGCCATGCCGCCAGGCCCACAGGTGGCCTTTTAACCCAAGTTACCTACACCCCATGCCACAAGAGTTTCCTGGCAGGCTTGGTCACAGCTCAGTGCTCCTACTTTCTTTTCTGGGCCTCAATATCCCTCACCTGCGAGACAGGCCAGGGATGCCTGTCTGAAGAAGTTGCAAGGTTGAGAAGCGTCGCCACATGTGCTTGAAGTTTACCTGGAAGTGTCGGGAGCTGAGCTGCCCTCCCTGGCTAGCTCCTGCCTGTCTACCTTGGTACCTATGGAATCGGAGCAGGTGGCTTCTGGGTTCGCAAGGGCCAAGGGCGCCTTATCCTGTTAATACTGTGTCACGTGGGAGACGCACCCCCTGCTAAGCCCTAGGCATCTGCTTGCTCCCCCCACCCCCGGAGGCCTGGGAGGGGTGAGCAGGTTAGAGGAGCTCGAGGTGTTTGCATAGATGGTCCAGCACCCAGTGTGTGGAGGTGAGTGGGGGTCTGTAAAGAGATTTATCATATAGGGAAGAAAGTTTCTAACAAGCCCGAATGTAGTGACTGAGCTGTGTTGGGGAAACTCGGCTTGGGGCTGGAGCCTGCTCCCCCAAGAGTGGCTGAGGGACCAGTGTTGCAGTGTGGGGCACTGGGGAGCTTGGTGCCTTTGAGGCCGGCATCCTGTCTGAGGGCCTGTGAACTCTGCCATCCAGTGCTCCCTGCTCCTGTGCTGGGGGAAGCAGCGCCCCCACGTGGGAGAGCTGAGTGCAGCGTTAGGGCCAATCACTGTAGACGTTTGCTGTAGGTGAAAGATCTCTCCCTGTCTCTGTCTGTCTCTATCAAATAAGTAATGTTTTTTTTTTTTTCTTCTTAAGTTGCTCTGAGGTATCGACCAGTGGGTAGCACACTTGATGCCTGCAGGATGCTGGGCGTTGTTGCTGGGGCTTGGTGGGGGCACTCGGGCCAAGCAGAGCAGGCCAGCTGGCCAGCATGCGCTGTTTCCTCCTCTACTTACCCTGTGACAGCAGAAGAGCACTGGAGCTTTCCTCCCAGCCAAGGGTAGGTCTGAACCCCGGGGTGAAGTCAGCTTCCAGCTGGCAGCTGTTTCTCTTGCAGTGAGTGGGTTCCTTAGCCTTCTGCCGGCCGTCAGCTGCCACAGCTGGGCCTGGAGAGCCACCCTCTGGCAGGAGTGTGACACTCTGAGGAAGAGTGTGCTGTGTCACTGTGGCCAGAGAGTTCGAGCAGATCAGTGCTACTGAGCCATGCAGGTGGGGTCAGTGCCAAGGTCGTCTGTAGGCCTGTGCAGTCCTCCCTCCAGTGTAGTTCCTCCTGGCAGGAACCTGGCAGGCTTGTTATTTATTCTAGAGCCCTTTGGAGGGTGGGGCAGGAGTATGGAGGCAGTCATCTGGATTTGCTCCAGAATTGCATTGAAAAAAAAAACAGTGGCTCCTTGTTGGAGGTGGGAATTCAGGGCCTTTGGTTGTGCCTGTGGCACAGGCCCACGCGCTGATAACGTTTGTTAACAGCAGGAAACAGGGTGCCTGGAGCCTGGATCAGCTGTGCAGGTTTGTGCCTAGGAGATCTGATCAGCCTTTAGGGAGGGGAATCAGGATCCTTAAGACTGGGTTTGATCCTGGACTCCCACTCCGCCAAATGTGAAGTGATACGAACTTGAGATGAGATTTAGTACATCAGGCTCTGGAAATCTGCTGGCCAATTCCAGGGGGGCCAGGCCGGATCTTGTTTCCTTAGCAGGTGCTAGACTCTACCTAGCCTAGGCCCAGGGTCCAGGCCTGGTCTGTATCAAGAGCTTAGTAAGTGGTAGTGAGGTGCCAAACACACTGCATTATCTTAATTATTATCACTTATTTTTTAACATTTATTGTTGTTGGAAAGGCAGATTTACGCACAGACAGATCTTCCATTGGATGGTCCACCCCTGAAGTGGCCACAAGGGCCAGAGGTGAGCTGATCAGGAGTCAGGAGCTTCTTCCCGGTCTCCCCCATGGGTGCAGGGTCCCAAGGCTTTGGGCCGTCCTCGACTGCTTTCCCAGGCCACAGGCAGGGAGCTGGATGGGAAGTGGAGCTGCCGGGATTAGAACTGTCACTCTCATAGGATCCCAGCGTGTGCAAGGTGAAGATTTAGCCATTGAGCCCTAGTGCTGGTCTTATTTTGATTTTTGTAGTGACCCTGGAGGGATGCCTCCCACTGATGCCTCTTCTAGGCTCTGCCCTTTACATTTTGTGAACTTTGGGTGACAGTGGGGAATACTTAAGTTACAAAGTGTGAGACAACAAATGACCTAGAGTCCACTACTGCCCATATAGCACAGGTGAGCCCTCGGAGGCTGCAGCTGTGTGTGAGCAAACGCGTCCCAGCCCAGAGTCCCAGATCCCTCCTGTGCGACACTTGTCGCCTAGTGGATATGAATAGGTGTTATCTGAGAAGGCCCTTTGCTTGAATAAGGTCAGCAGGTTCCCCTTTTGTGGTAGTCTCAGGTTTTGCACTTTCAAAAAGCATCAATATTTTGTGTTTTCCCAATGGGTTGAACTGTGGGCAGTTGTCTCGAGTCTCCTGTGGGATAAATGTTCAAAGGACACGCTTGAAGAACTCTGGGCTAGGAACATCCTGGGTAGAAACCCATGAAAGCAGTGTAACCCCAAATCCAAGTTTCAGGTGAGAGGTGTTTCCCTCAGGATCGAGCCCGCTGCCTTGGTTCTTGGGTGTTCTTGGCTCTTAAGTCCCACTCTTAGCCCTGTGGCCGGATGGCTGGTTCAAGGCCTCCTCCCAGAGTGCAGAGGTTTGTGGCCCCGGGGCAGTCTGGCGTTCCCAGCAGGTGGAAGGCAGGGAGGCAACCCTTTCCCCAGGCCTGCCTCCGGAGGGGCTCGTCGCCCTGCTCCCACGGGAGGTTTGGGAAGTGCAGTGTGCAGCCAGCGTTTCTAATCGGAAAGCCCCTAGCTGAGAAGGGGACAGTCATGTACCCGGAACATTTGTAATCTTGTCACTTGTGGGAAAAAAGTAGATACTGAGTGTGATGGAAATTCTTGAAATATCCCAAACACAGCTGTTTTGAAATTTTGGATCCCCAAAATGGAGGAATTCGGAGGACTAATTTCCTTTTGGCACAGGGTAGTCCGAGTTCTCTGCGGCAACTCAGTGCTGCCAGTAGCTGCCCTGCTTCCCATGTGTGCTGAGGGCTGAGAGGAGGAACTGAGGGAGGAAGAGACGCGGTTCTCGCCCGTGCTGGCTTCAGTCACTGTAGTCCCCGACGTCACTAAAGTTAGACCTTCTTGGAGTCTTTGTTATTTTCACTTCATTCAGAAGGAAAGGGGTCTTTCATGCATTGGTTCATTTCTCAAGTTCCCGCAGCAGCCAAGGTGTAGGCCTCAGCCAGGTACCGAGAGCTCACCTGAGGGCTCCCGAGGGCATGGCAGGGGCCTGGGGCCCCGAGCCTGCTGGGATGTACACGTTTCAGGAAGCCGGCTTGGAAGTGGAGGAGCTGGGACTCCAGCCAGGCCCTCCGACATGGGATGTGGGTGGCCTAGGGCGCGGCTGCACCTCTCACGGGCCTCTCCTTGGAGAGGCTCATGGTGTCGGCTGGCTTGTTTGCTTATTGGAAAGGCAGAGTGACAGGGCCCTCTGCCGGCTAGCTCTTGCCCCACATGGCCATAGTGGCTAGGGCTGGACCAGGCTGCATCCAGGCGCCTGAAACTCCATCTGGGCTCCGCGAGTGGCAGGGCACGTTAGTAGGGAGGTGGATAGGGAGTGAAGCAGCTGGGATTTGACCTGGCACTGTCACATGGGATACCAGAGTCACGGGCAGCGTTTTCACACCCTGTGCCACAACCTGCTTCTTGACGGGTTCTTGGAATAGTTTCCTGGGGCTTCACGTGGTGTTTCCCCTCGGAGATGCCTGAGCTCCCAGGAACCCTGCAGGGTCGCATGGTCACGTGTTGTGTGTTCTTTGCAGTGGGTATGCTGCTGACGAGATCACGCACTGCATACGGCCTCAGGACATCAAGGAACGCCGCGCCGTCATCATCCTCAGGAAGTAAGTGGTGCCCACTGCCCTGGGGCGGGCCGACGCAGCAGGGTGGGATCCGGGGTGCCCGCTGCCCCAGGGGTAGGTGGGACCTGGGACGCCACAAGCCCCAAGGCTTCCTGTTTGCCTTCTCTGAAGGATAAGCTTTCTTGTCTTTTTATTGGAGAATTCAATTCTTTAGCTGTTTGGGGAGTTAAGGACTGAGCAAAAACACATCTTGATATTTACGGACATTCTTGAGATAAAATCTGGGGAGCATTTCCAAACTCCACTTTACCCCCTGACTTTCCTCACCTCTTTGGTTCTTGTCACTTGTGCTGTTGGTGATTATTTTTGGACTGTGCCTTAGCAGCCTGCTTTGCAAACGCCTGGTTGTTCCCTTCTGGGAAGAGCAGGAGTGAGAGGGGAGACAGGGTGGGTGGCGACAAGCCAGGTCTCCGCAGGCTTGTGGTCGTGCCTGTTCTGCCTGAGGAGGAATTGGAGAGGTCCTTGGCGAGCCGGCACAGCCAGCCAGACATGGCGTCCAGCAGATCTTGTTCTGAAGGGACTCGGACAGAGCACAGGCTGCTTCCGGGGTCAACGGAAGGGCCAAATGATGCCTGACTTGAGCAGTTGTCAGTGTGTGGTCATTCATCCTGTTAATTCAGATCTATTTCATTAGATTTCCGTAGTTTTTCCCTGATTTTTTTTTTCTTTTCCTAAGGATTTACTTATTTTACTTGAAAAATCAGAATTGAGGTAGAGAGGAAAAGGCAGCAGAGCTTCCAGCTGCTAGTTCACCGTCCAAGTGGTTGATACGGCCAGAGCTGGGCTGGTCTGAGGCCAAGAGCCAGGAGCGTCTCCCAGGTGTGTGCAGGGCCCGAAGACCTGGGCCATCCCCCGCTGCTGTCCCAGCACACGAGCAGAGAGCCAGATCTGAAGAGCAGCCGGGACATGAACTGGCGCCCCACGGGATGCCACAACCATAGGTGGAGGATTAGCCTGTTGAGCCACTGTGCTGGCTCCCAGTCTTACCTGCCTTCCTGTGTGGGCCCCACGTTGCCCGTAGAAGTTACCTAGATTGTTCCTGTTTGTGATGGTTTGACTGGCTTGCCTTATTCTTAAATTGAATGATAAAGAGTAACAGACAAGTCAAGAGCTTCTGCCCACTGGCTCACTTCCTCAGTTGCCTGCAGCAGGGGGCTTGTACCAGGGCCTGGGAGCTCAGTTCTCTTGACTGCGTGTGAGTTGGTGGCAGCTCGGTAACTCGAGCCACGCCACTGCCTCCCAGGATCTTGGCCTTAGCAAGAAGGAGGCTGGGGGATCCGACACAGGCCATGGGGTGTGGGGCAGGCATCCTTACTGTGTAGTAACCACCAGGCCAGACACCTGCACCAGTCCTTCGTGCTCTTGACATTGGTTGGAATCCTGGCTAACGATTTTTTCTCACATGTAGCTGGAATATGGGTTTTGGGAGAGAAACCCAGAGATAAAGTGCCATTTTTGTCACGTACCAAGGATACATGCTGTCCTGTGACTTAGCACTGTTGAGGTTGGTGACCAGGGTAATGAAGTGGTCGTCTGGCTTTGCAACATGAAGTTGGGTTTTCCCCTGGCCACAGTGGGCTTCTGGGAAGAAAGTCTGTCCACCCAGCCCTACATTTTAAAAAGCAAATCTGGCTCTACCTTCCCGAGGGAGGAGTATCCGCATAAATGACTTGGAGTTCCTCATGGGGTGCGTTTATTCTCCCCTTATATAGCAATTTATGGATCATGGGCATTTATTTTACAAATTTTTCTAGCTGTGGCCACTTTGAGCTCTTTTCAGTTTTTCTGGCTTTTGTGTGTTTTTTGTTTGTTTGTTTTTCTAAGATTGACTTTATTTTACTTGAAAGCCAGAGGCCAGAGCGATCAAGTGGAAGAAAGAGAGGGGGCTTGCACACTCTCCCGAATGGCTGCAGTGACTGCAGCTGGGCTAGGCAGAGGCCAGGAGGCTGGAAAGCCTTCAGATTTCCCACGTGGAGGCAGACTCGGGCTCGGGCCGTCTTGGCTGCGGGGAGCAGGATCAAAAACAGAACACCGAGGATTCGAGCCGTATTCTGATGTGGGTCGCAGCTTGACTTGCTGTGCCACCAGACCAGCCCTTTGCCATCTTTTTAACTCGAGTCAGTGACTTGCGCGTCCTGACCCCACAGGCCACCACCCCACAGGAAGGTGGTGTATGAGACGTCTTTGGCATGTCTGTACCGCTTGGTCAAATCCCAGTTTGCCCGTGAGTCTTGCGACAATCCTGAGGCGGGGCTGCCCTGGGCCTGTGGGACCTCCTGACACCTGGGTCACCTTGGCAGTTGGCGGCACTGTCTTCCAGCCTAAGAACATCCCCAACCAGACAGAGGAACGTTTTTTTTGTCCCTTTGTACTGTGTTTCCCGGTACTTTTTGGCACCAGCCAAGACCGAGTGAGCATCCGGAGTGGAGCTGCCTTCAGATCTCCTCTCCCTGGTTGCTCTGTCTCACTAGCCAGGCCCGCGCAGGCCGGGAGCCCATCTAAAGCTAGAGTGGCCAATTCTCGGGAATTCCCTTCGAGCCTCACAGCCTCTTATCCCAGAGAAACCTGCCAGAGGTGCAAGTGGAGATGGCACAGCTGCCCTGGCTGCTGGGCAGGTGGCCCTCGGCTCGGCGTCTGCACTGGCTGGCGGGAGTAGCGGTTGTCATGGAGGCTGCTCTGGTCACCAGCCTCAACAGTGCTAAGTCACAAAACAGCATGTATCCTTGGTACGTGACAAAAATGGCACTTTATCTCTGCGTTTCTCTCTGACCTGACTGGGTGCAGCACCCTCCCGCCACTCTCTAGCAGTCCCGTGTGGCATGGCGTGGCGCAGCCCAGGCATCTGCTGTGATCTTGTATCTGCTACTCTTCATTTTATTTAAGCTTCATGTATGTATTGAAAGGTAGTCGTGGGGAAGGGAGAGAAAGCAGAGATGGGATTCAGAGAAAAATCTTGCATGTAAGTGCGTGCAGCAGTCGGGGCTAAGCAGGAAACTGGCTTGAAGGTGGAGTGGTCCTGGAACCAGGCAGTCCTGGTGTGAGATGCAGGTGCCCCAGGGCCTGTCCTTCACTCGCAGGATGGCCTGTGGACTTGTATCCTCGGCTCTGGAGGCTGCATGGCCTCTGGGTGTGCCCTCAGTCAGCAGGTCTACAGCTCCTCAGGGGACCCACCTGCTCCCTGGGCACACACACTGAAGGTTGGCTGACCAAGCCCTCTTCCAAGACACAAGAGGCATCCCCAATGCACCCACCCTACCTCCCAGCCTAGACACTTGCCTTGCTGAGTTTCCACATCCCCATTCTGTACAGGTGGAGAGGTCCCTGTGGAGCCCAGGATGGGACCCCATGCAGTGTGAGTATGTTCAGAGTTCAGATGGTGAGGGACACAACAGAATATGACAAGTCACAGAAGGGAGCCTTGTGGCCGCAGCCGTGCCCGACCACAGCAGGAGAGGCACTGGGGTACCTGGCTGCGGAGTGCCTTCTGAGGCTGTGCTCTGGGCATGGAGCCTGGCCCTGATGTCCTCATAGGGAGCAGTGCCATTCTCGACTTTTTTTTTTAAGATTTGCTTATTTTTACTGGAAATATTTACAAAGAGGAGAGACAGAAAGATCTTCCATCTGCTGGTTCACTCCCCAAGTGGCCACAACAGCCAGAACTGAGCTCATCTGAAGCCAGGAACTTCTGGATCTCCCATGCAGGTGTAGAGTCCCAAAGCTGGACACGAATTGGCACTGTTATGGATCCTGGCGCTTGAAGAGGGAGGAATAGCCAATCGAACCATTGTCCTCCCTCCCCCAGCCCACATGCACGCCTTGCCCAGTTGGGACCGTGAGACCAGCGAGACAGGTGCTGGGCTTGTGCTTGTGTGTCTTCAGGCCTGCGTGCTCCCCTGTGTGCTTGCGATGGTGACTGCTGGGGGGCAGGTCTTCTCCTGGGCCCTTCTTCCTGGTGCTGGTGCCAGGCCACCAGGGGGCTGAGCTCAGTGGAGCGCAGGGAACTCAGTATGGCATTACATAGCCCAGGGGAGGTGGGGGCAGACTTGGTATCTGACCCTGTTGTGTCCTGAAGGATGGCATCAACACCTCACTGGGCCTGAGCTGGGAGACCCTGTGTACGTGGGGTGCTGGCCCGTAGAGCCCTGGCTCCTGGGCGTGAAGGTGCACGCACGTAGTATGTTTGGAGAAACCCCAGTGGCCTGGATTTGTTACAGGCTGGGGTTCCAGGGAGTCAGCCTGAGTCCAGGACCGTGTGCTTGGGACTGTGTCCCTTCTCAGGAGATCCCCTTCCTGTGCTTCGAGGCCCTGCTGACCACAGCAAGCTGCTGCTCTGGGGAGAGGGACTCCGGAGGGCCTGGGGACTGGCCTGCTCTTCCTAGAAGTGTGATGACAGGGGCACTGTGGCTTAGGGGCCCACGTGCTCGGGGAGGGTGGAGCCAGGAGTTGGGTAGTGGTTGGCTGTAGGCTGGGGACTGACCACTCTCTGGTTCCCGTGGCCTGAATGCAGCTAGTTTCCATCTTCCAAAAGTGGGGGTGTTGCTGCAGTGGAGCACCCCTGCCCCAGATACATCTTCTCGGGAGCTTGCCCAAGGATGCCAGAGACGAACCAATCCTGTGCCTTCCAAGTCCATGTGCTGCTCCTGCAGCATCCTCCTGAGGCCTCGACCCAGGGACTGCTCTGTCCTGACACCCTGGGGGACTCCTGGAGTGTGGGGGTCTGCTGGCTGAGCCTCGTTTTATGTTTCTGGTGTGCCCTAGACACAGGCTCTAGTCTGTAAGATGGATCTTGATTCCATTGCTGGCTGAGGCGGCCCAGCTCCAAAACTTGCTGTTAGAACTCCACACTGGTTTCTGCTGAGCTCCTAGGAGCTTGCCAGTGAAAAGGGGTTTGCTCTCAAGTCAAAGCTTCTGGTGGGATCTGGTCCAGCTCTGTGAGGTGAAGGCGGAGCTTCTCCAGCTGCAATGAGGTGGGCTTGTAGCAGTGCCAGAGGATGTTCCAGGTCCTCTGGGCACCGGAGCTCGCATGGCTCCCACTGTAGGTCAGACCAGGACCCTGCCTGAGGTCGCCGTGTGGGAGAGCGGTACCCTTTGCTGCTGTCGGGCAACCAGAGGCCATGTCTTCCAGGGGGTCAGCTGGGCCCACCTGTGTCTCAGCAGTCCTCAGTCTGCGGCAAGGTCCACTTCCGCTGCCTCTTCTACCCAGGAAGCACTGGGGTCCTCCTCAGGGCTGTCTGGGGTAGAATGTACCCCAAAGGTGTGCCATTTGGGTGGAGGCACAGGTTGTCATTGTGGTGGCTCTGCTGTTCTCTTCCTGCCCACCCCTACCCCAAGGGCACAGCTTTGGGGGAACCCCAGCAGGGCTTCCTGGAGTACCCAGGAGCCATCCTGCCCTGAGCAGGGCTGCCGCACACACACTCCGTATGAGATCTTGGCTCTGGGAGTGCAGGAGGAGGGACCTCCTTGCACAGGGCTCTCCACCACACGAGTCCTTCCCAGCAGATGGAATGGCTGATGTGGTGGTTGGGCTCTGCCACCTGCTCCTTGTGGCTCAGGTCACTCGAATTCATATCCTCATATCTGGGTCTCGCTCCGTACCACCTCTACCCAGGTAGCCTAGCTTTGAAGGAGTCCTAGACCTTTAGAGCCGGTCTGTCTCCTTGGTTCAGATGGGAAAATGGCCTGCCCCCAGAGTGGCAGGGCCGAGACCAGGTCCTCGGGTGCAGCCCAGGTGGACTAGTTGGTGAGGTAAGAGCAGAGTCAGGGCTAGCTGCCCTTGCAGCCACTCTGCCCCCCAGGTGGGCCTGAGATCGTCAGGTAAGTGATTCCCAGCTACCTTTGCCAGAGGGACCCCTACCCAGGTATTCAGGGTGCTTCCTGCCCTCGTAGGTGAAGTTCCAGCTGGGCTTATACTTTCCTCTGGTAACCTCGAGGCTGTGTGACTTGTCACCTGGTGGACCCAGTTTTCCGTCTGTTTACAGCAAGCCAGCCAGCCGTGGGGAGGTGGGCAGCTGTGTGGGCCGGCTGCATTGTTACCAAGGATGTTAAGCAGCTTAGCCAGGGCCGCCCGGGTTTCCCTCCTGCTTCTCAGCATTGTTGTGAGGGGTGACCTCTAACTGCCTGAACTGCCTGCCCAGGCTCCTCCATCTTTCCATCTTCTGACCATCATGAGGTCTTCCTTTCAGGAGTATGTTCCTTGGGCCTTGTACTGGTGTGGGGGCAGAAGCCCTTTGATATTGCTTGGTTAGCGTCCTGGAAGGAGCAGCATCCAGGTGGCTGTGGCGGGATGGAGCCTGGCTGGCGTCTGTGGAGATGGCTTGGCCTACCCCCTCTTCCATCAGCGTGTCTGCTCCAGCCCTCTACTGGTGTGCACCGGCCCTTCCGCAGGGGTTGGGTAGGGACTGGGACACAGCGCTGAGAGCCAGCTGGGAGTCTCCAGCAGGAGGGTCCGTGTCCCTGCTGCTCAGTCCACACTGCTGAGAGGCAGTAGCCCGGCTTCTGGTGGTACCACGGGGAGGCTGGATGGCTCCTGCTGGCCTGCCGCAGGGAGGCTTGGTCTGAGGGGCCCGAGCATCACTGGACGCCCATTGGTGACCTATGGTGTTTTCTTTTCAGGACCAGACTAGATGCTCCCCGGCTGGAAACCAAGTCCCTGAGCAGCTCCGCATTGCCACCCAGCTACATCTCGGACCGCCTGTCAGGAAACCACAGGGACCCTTCTCTGAAGCCCAAGCGATCCCACCGCAAGGCAGACCCAGATGCAGCCCACAGGTACGCGGACCTGGCTGCAGGGGGAGGAGAGCAGGAGCCGGTCCTTGAGGCTGCTTCCCCTGCATGGGTGGGACCCCTTGTCTCTTTCCTGGTGAGTGCCTTTGTCCCACCTGAAAAGGGAGGAAAAAGGCAGAAAAGGCAGAAAGCCTGACAGGTGAGAATGTGTTGCTGCTCAAGGAATTCCCCCAGGTCAACAGCTCTCCCAGGTGTTGGCTTGGGTGATAGGAGGGTGTCTCGGGACTTGACAAGTGTTGAACCAAGGGGCATGTTCAGAAGTAGTGGAAGGTTCTCAGGTAGTCATGTTCAAGACAACACCGTGGATGGAAAAGACGTGTGGGCAGACAGTGGAGGCCGGAAGAAGTCAGGGCTGGCCCTCTGGGTAGGGAAGAGTGGAGTGGTGTTGGCCGTCATGGAACCGGCAGGCTGAGGGGAATTGGTAGGAGTGACATGGGGAGTGTTGGGAAGTGTTGGGGGCTTGTGCAGGGTCTTGCTGATGAAATAGGGCAGGGGCCTTCTGTCACAGCCTCAGCGGGCATCCTGAGAGCCAGGCAGACCCCAAGGGGTCACTGGGGAGTGTGCCGGCGGATTAGGCTGGCTGCTGGCCTTGGAGGATCGTCCCAAGGCCAGGCCCTCCTGCCAGCTGCCCGGTCCTAGCCCTTTCTCCCTGCAGGCCGCGGATCCTGGAGATGGACAAAGAGGAGAACCGCCGCTCGGTGCTGCTGCCCACGCACCGGCGGAGGGGCAGCTTCAGCTCCGAGAACTACTGGCGCCAGTCCTACGAGTCCGCGGAAGACTGCTCGGAGGCGGCGGGCAGCCCTGCCCGCAAGGTGAAGATGCGGAGGCACTGAGGCCCGGCCCCGGGGAACTCTGGCCCATCCTCACCGAGCTGCCCCTTTGTGTTGAGGGTTTGCTTTTTGTTTTCTGTTGGTTTTTTTCTTCCTTGATCCTATATATTGTTTCCTTGGTTTGTTGCCTGTGAAGGCTGACAAGAAAGGCCCAAGAGCTGGGCACTCGTGTTCTTGATTTTCCTCCTTGGTGGAAAGGCTGTTGGTGTGCGTAGGGGACGGAGGCTTGCGCTGGGGGAGCCAGCACAGGTGTAGGGGCTGTGTCAAACTGGGTTTATTTAAAAGAAACAATGTTTTGGTTCAGAAAATCCTTGTTTTGCTTTCATTGTAAATCTGCAGTTTCTAAACAGTTGATCCTCCTTGCCCACTCCTTGGCTCCGTTGCTCTCTGCACTGGGTGGAGGTGCCCGGAGTGCCCGCCGTCCCCTCCCCTCGCTGCTCTCAGGCCCCGGAAGCTCACATAAACGCCCTCTCCTCCTGCCGTGGCAGAGCTCTTCAGGTTGGCAGGTTGGGTGTGCTCAGTGCCTGCTGCTGGCCCGCAGTCCCCGGGCTGCTCCTTCCAGGCACGTGCGTGCGGTTGTACAGTTAGGGTTGCCACATCGGGTCAGTTTTAGGAGTCGTTTCTAGCTAGAAGGACGCATGTCCTTCCAAGTCTAGCTTTTGGGATATGGGAAATTGTTGTGGTGTGTGGTAGGGTTTTGTTTTGAGTTGTGGTTTTTTTTTTTTTTTTTTTTTCCTTTGATCTCCTTTTGCCTTCTCTGTCTCCTACTCTGGCCAGCTTGGGCCTTGCCCCCACCCCCCGGTCATCCCTCTCGAAAGGGGCCTGTTCTGCCTGCCTGCCTGCAGCATGCACCCCGGCGAGCGCTCAGGCCTGCATACGGGGTCGGTGCCTCTTCGCCTCAGGGGCGTGGGAGCTGGGGAACGGGCTTAGAGAAATAATCAAAGGAAAAAACAAGTCCTTGCTAGTTGCTCCCACTTAGATCTCAGAAGGAGCAAGGCTTTGCTCGTCTGGATTCATGAGGGACATTTTGCCAGCCGGAGCAGGGACCCTCCTGGCAGCCGGGGGCTTGGCACGGAGGTGGCAGAGTTCCGGGGCGGCCACCGTCAGAGCCCCTCTCAGGGGCCAGAACTCCTTTGCCAGCGTGGATTCCTCAAGTCAGGACTGCATCACTAAAGCAGTTGCAGTTTTATTTTTTTTACAGCTTTTTTCCCAAAAAAAAAAAAAGGTTTGTAGTTGTGTGTGCAGCACTTTGCCCTGATATGTGTGCTCTACAATAAAAACCAAATCTAATATATTTTGAAACAGTTGTCTGATGCTGTTGTCAAAGCAGGCTTGCGCCGAGTGCTCCTGTACTCTCTGGGCTTTCCTCAGTTTTGTCAGTGCCCACCAGCCATCCACCAGCACCCCGGGGGTGGTTGAAGGTGGACTTGCCCACTGCTCTGTGTCCACTCCCCGGAGGGTGGGGTTCATGAGCCCAAAGACCACACTCTGCTGACTTCTAGAAGCGTCTCTCCCTGGGTGTGGCTATAAGGCTGAGCGCCAGAGAAGATGGAAACTTGGGCACGGACAAAGGCAGCGAGTGAGGCGGACTCACGTGGATGTGCGAGTTGTTGTGCTCAGTAAACAAATTCTTGCGTTCCCATGCCGCATCGGCCCAGCCCTCATGGGGATCCCCACAGAGGACGCGGCAGCTGGGCCCTGCTCTCAGATTGGACAGCCTGGAGGAGGCATCTGGAGAGGGGTGAGGACTTCAGTCCCTTGGCCTCTGTGACCTGCGCATAGGACCCAGCCAACGGTGTGGGCCTGGAATCTGCCTCGCTGGGGCCTGGCACTCAGAGGCAGCCCGCTTGGCTGCATTCCTGCTGTGGGAACCCACACAAGTTGCTGAAGTGCTGTGTGACCAAGCAGACTTGGGCCTGGAGAGAAGGACCAGCTGCCATGGGCTCGCTGGCCCAGTGGGCCTACAGGGTCATCCCTCGACTGGGCAGGCAGTGGAGCCTGTGCCCTGGAGAGGAGACGGACACCACTCGAGTGTTGGCCACACTGGGTGCTGCGGTGGAGTTGGGCACCTGATCCTGTGCCTGAGCCACCTGTTCCTGGGGTACAGGACAGGGTTCAGTGAAGGGCTGTGGGACCTTGGCAACACTGCTTTTATGGCTGTGACAAAGGTCGAGAGCCTGCTCCTGCACCCCAGCCCGTGGAGAAGGCGGGCCCCGCTCACGCTCGTCTGGGCAGCATCTGAGCATCTTGACTGTGCCAGCCTCAGCGCTGCCAATGAAGACAGAGTCTGAAAGGCAGAGGCGTCGCTGTGGAGGAAGTGCTGGGGCTGGCGTCGGGTGGTGCTTGAGACGTGACCTGGGGAATCTGCATTCCCACGCTGGGCTGCAGCCTGGCCCAACCCTGGCTGGCTGTTAGCAGGCATCCCGAAAGTCTTCTTGCAGGTGGAAGATCTCTCTCTGTTCTAGGTATTCTACTGTCTGTCTCAATGGGTTTGGATGTACGGTCCACCAGGGCATCCAGTGCAGTAGCCTAGTGGTTAAAGTCCTCACCTTGTGCACCAGGATCCCATATAGGCTGCTCCACTTCCCATCCAGCTCCCTGCCTGTGGCCTGGGAAAGCAGTGGAGGACGTCCCAAAGCCTTGGGACCCTGCACCCACATGAGAGACCCGGAAGAGGCTCCTGGCTCCTGGCATCGGATCTGCTCAGCTCCAGCTGACTTTCCAATAAAAATGCATCTTCAAAAATCCATCATGCCTACTGAGACCCCTGTTCCCAGGCGGTGACGTCGACAGGTGCCAGTAGTTGGGACCTGATCCTTTGGGAGTGGAGCGGAGACACTGCACCTACTGCTGCCCTGCTGTTTCTCCCCTGGTAACCTCACTGTCACGTCTGATACTCATCAAAGATGGAGAGCTCGCCACCTCGGCTGGTCTCCACCATGCCTGCCCGCTGAACGCCGGACGTGTTGGCGAGTGTGGAGTCCGGGCAGGCTTGGCAGCGTGGGTGGTGGCGCGTGACCATGTATCACAACTTCATGTTGATTCCACTGTGCAAATGCCACTGTTTTGAACATGGTGAGTTAACTTCACCCGCTTCCCACAGCTATTTTTATTGGAAAGTCAGATACACAGAGAGAAGGAGAGACAAAGATCATCTTCCATCCAATGGTTTACTCCCCAAGTGACCGCAACAGCTGGTGCTGCGCTGATCTGAAGCCAGGAGCCAGGAGCTCAGAGCTCTTCCAGGTCTCCCACGTGGGTGCAGGATCCCAAGGCTTTGGACTGTTTGCTGCTGCTTTCCCAGGCCATAAGCAGGGAGCTAGATGGGAAGGGGAGCAGCCGGGATTAGAACCGGCATCCATGTGAGATCCCTGCACTACAGGCAGAGGATGAGCGTGCTGAGCCCCATGCCAGACCCTCCTGTATATAGTGTTTTAATCCTGATGGGTTGATGCAGTGCTTGATTAACAGTTCTCTGAGATTTGCCAACTTGGCTTTAGCGAGAGTAGGTTTCCTGGGAAGACCCAGGCCCAGGAGGCACAGGCCGAATGCCATCGGAATGGGCATGGAGGGGCTGCCTGGATCTGTAGGAGGTTGGCGGGGCGGGGCGACAGGGGCGGGGCCTGTGACGGCGGGCGCAGGGGGCAGGGCCGGGGCTGCCATGCTGCAGTTCCTCTTCCCGTCCACGCCGGGGCAGCAAAGCCCACGCCGGGAGCCTTGGGCTTGGCGCCACTGACAGCTGCCTGCCTAGTGCGCGGAGCTCATCTGTCACCCTCCTTGGATCCCTGGCCTCCCTTCCACCACTCCTGCCCTCTCACGGACTCCTTTTTAAGATTTCTTTATTTGATAAGCAGAGAGCTGTTTTCTGTGCAGTAGTTCACTCCTGCAAGTGGCTCTCATAGCTGGAATTGCACCAGGTAATGGCAGTAACCTGGAACTCGATCCACATTGCTTCCCCGAGCCAGTCAGCAGGACACCGGAGCAGAAGTGGAGCAGCCTTCTTTGCTTTCAGTCTCTTTGTGAAGTGGGCAGAGGATGGACAGCAGGTTAATCTTGGGATGCCCCATGTTCCGTGTCAGAGTGCTGATTTGAGTTCTGGTTACTCGGCTTCCAGTCAAGCTTCCTGTCAGTGTGCCTGGCCTGTGAGTTCATGGATGAGCTGCCCCACGGCTAGCTCATTTGGGGAATGAAGCAAAAGCTGTCTCCGACTGTCCCTGTGTGTGTCTCTGTTACTTGATCCTTGAAATAAATGAACAACTCTTTAAAATGGGCACAAGGGACTGGTGTTGTGGCATATCTGGCTAAGCCTCTGACTGCAATGCCAGGATCCCATGTGGATGCTGGTTTGTATTCCTGCTGCTCTACTTCCAATCCAGCTTCCTGCTTGTGGCCTGGGAAAGCAGCAAAAGATGTCCAAAGCCTTGGGACCCTGCGCCCATGTGGGAGACCCAGAAGCAGCTCTTGGCTCCTGGTTTCGGATTGGCGCAGCTCTGGCCATTGCAGCCGCTTGGGGAGTGAACCAACAGATGGAAGACCTTCCTCTCTATATATCTGACTTTCCAATATAAATAAAATAAATGTTTATAAAAATTGGCATAGGATGAAGGGGATGACCAAGATGTCTAGCACAGACTGGTTGGTGGGAACTAAGATTTTAATATATATGTGTGGTTTGCTTGTTTTTAGTTTGAAAGAATTAGACCTTACATCTGCTGGTTCACTCCCTAAATGGTTGTGATGTCCAGGGTAGAACCAGGCCTAAACCAGGAGCCGCTTCCAGGTCTCCTGCAGGGGTGCAGGGGCCTCAGCACTTGGGCCACGCTCTGCTGCTGTCCTCGGACACATGAGCAGGAAGCTGATTGTGAAGTGGAGCAGCCGGGACTGGACCCTAGCCAGGACTGCCGTGGTAGCTTTTCTTGCCGCAAGACAGTGCCGGTCCCTAGCCTTGAATGTTAACCGACATTTTGCAAGTGAGAACACTAAGGCCCAGTGAGGTGGCGGGGCACAGAAGCAGCACTGCTAAGAGTCCCCATGCAGGGCAGGGCGAGAGGTGTGCCTTCCGGGAAGGTTTGTCGGGAGTTGGGGGCCGTGGGTACCGTTCACCTGTGACCTGGGCCACAGCTTCCCTCCGTTTCAGGATGCCTGTGGACTAGCTCAGCTCTTCCCCCACCCCCGCCCAACCTATGGGCTCCCTCCTCCAGGCCCTGAAGGGCAGCCTTGTTTTTTTTTTAGATTTTATTGTTATTGGAAAGCCGTATATACAGAGATCTTCCATCCGATGTTTCACTCCCCAAGTGAGCCGCAACGGGCCGGTACGCGCCAATCCGATGCCGGGACCAGGAACCTCTTCCAGGTCTCCCACGCGGGTGCAGGGTCCCAATGCATTGGGCCATCCTCGACTGCTTTCCCAGGCCACAAGCAGGGAGCTAGATGGGAAGTGGAGTTGCTGGGATTAGAACCGGCGCCCATATGGGATCCCGGGGCTTTCAAGGCAAGGACTTTAGCTGCTAGGCCATGCCGCCGGGCCCGCTGAAGGGCAGCCTTGTGCATCCACATGGGACATGTCCCCCTTGCCTGGACTCTCTGGCTGGCTGTGGTCCTGATCTCTGTCCTGGCTCTCCAGGAAGAAGCTGAGGGGCGAGATGTGGGCACCAGACGCCCCAGCCACACCCTCTTCCTTCCGCTCCTTGTAGCCGCCCATAACCTCTCCCAGGAACCTTTTTCTCTTGTTCACTAGGCTCGCCCTGCTACCCTCTTCCCTCTCTGCAGGGATGCGATCAAGTGACCTTGAGCAAATCACTTCTCTGGTTTTTTGTTGTGCTTTGCATTAAAGATTTCTTTAATTGGAAAGGCAGATTAGATTTATAGAGATACAAAGCTCTTCCATCCACTGGTTCACTCCCCAGGTGGCTGTAATGACTGCAGCTGAGCTGACCAGGAGCCAGGAGCTTCTTCCGGGTCTCCCACATGGGTGCAGGGTCCTAAGACCTTGGCTGTCCTCCATGCTTTCCCAGGCCACAAGCAGGGAGCTGGATGGGAAGTGGAGCTGCTGGGACGCAAACCAGCGCCCAGCTGTGTTTGCAAGGTGAGGATTTAACTACTGAGCCATCAGGCTGGGCCCTGATTTTGCTGTCTATAAAAGTGCAACTGGGGCCCGGCGCAGTGGCCTAGCGGCTAGAGTCCTTTCCTTGAACACACCAGGATCCCTTATGGGCACCGGTTCTAATCCCAGCAGCCCCGCTTTCCTTCCCATCCAGCTCCCTGCTTGTGGCCTGGGAAAGCAGCAGGAGACCCAGAGCAAGTTCCTGGCTCCTGACTTTGGATCAGCACAGCTCTGGCCGTTGCGGCTGCTTCGGGAGTGAATCACTGGACGGAAGATCTTCCTCTCTATGTGTCCTCTCTGGATATCTGACTTTTTAATAAAAATAAATAAATCTTAAACAAAAAAAGAAAGTACAACCCTGCTCCCCTTTCCAGGATTCAAGGAGAAGAAGTGAGATACACTGTTCCCTGGCGTGCCTGCCTTGAGGGCATCCTTGGCAGGTGCAGGTCACCCGATCTGCTCCCTGTTGCATCCCCCGTCACTTCCTGTGCACTGGGTCATGACGATGGCGGTGCACCACTTTTTATGATATTTTAAATTCTGAAAAATACTGAAGTAAAACCACACACACACACTCTCCACACGTTTGCTTAAAATATTTGAAACCACACACACACACACTTAAAAATGTGTTGTGAAGGGCTGGCCCTGGCACAGTGGGTTAAGCTGCCATCCCATATGGGCAGCGGTTCAGGCTCTGGCCGCACCACTTTGGATCCAGCTCCCTGCTAAGGCGCCTCAGGAAGACCCGCACCTGATGTGTTCTAGCTGCTGGGCAAACACGGGTGAACAGTAACATCAAAAGCCCAGCTGTAGGGCTGTGGACACTGTAGGGCAAGCTGTTCGGGACAGCCGCCTGCCTGAATATTACCTGGTTCAAGCACTGGCTACTCCACTTAACAATTCACTTTCCTGCTAATGTGCCCGTGAGGCGGCTGTGCCTGCATCCCTGCCACCCACCTGGAAGACCCAGCTGGCGTTCCAGCCTCCTGACCTGAGCCCGCTCCAGCCTTGGGTGTTGGAGCCATTTGGGGAACACACCAGCAATTGGAGGAATCCTCTCTGTGGCTCAGTCTATTCTTTCTTTCTTTATTTTTAAAAGATTCATTTATTTTATTACAAAGTCGGATATACAGAGAGGAGGAGAGACAGAGAGGAAGATCTTCCGTCTGATGATTCACTCCCCAAGTGAGCCACAACGGCCGGTGCTGCTCCGATCCGAAGCCTGGCACCAGGAACCTCCTCTGGGTCTCCCACGCGGGTGCAGGGTCCCAAGGCTTTGGGCCGTCCCTGACTGCTTTTCCAGGCCACAAGCCGGGAGCTGGATGGGAATTAGAGCAGCCGGGATTAGAACCGGCGCCTGTATGGGATCCCAGCACGTTCAAGGCGAGGACTTTAGCCACTAAGCCACGCCGCCGGGCCCAGTCTATTGTTTAAAACATTAACAAAACAAGAAAGCTAAGGCTGAAGCCAGGTAGACCAGTAGTAGGCACATGGAGGCGTTAGGTAGGCAGGCAGTGGCTGGGCCCAGCGGGGTATGCATGCTTAGAGACTTTGGGAGTAGGATGTTTTAGGTGTGGAAGTAACCTCGGGTGGAGGTCCTTGCGTGTTTGACATTCACCTTGTGTGTTTGACCTTGCCAGGCCTTGAGGTCGGCACTGCCTCTGAATCATCGGGTCCTGACCGCATTTTACAGAAGGGATGGGCCCAGAGTGGACAAGAGCCACTGAGGCCTTGGGATTCTGAGCTGGAGCTGAGCTCGGGGTGGCTGAGGAGGAGGGCAGGGAAGGCCATTCCCACCCCGGAAATGCCTGAGATTGCTAAGGAACCTGTGTTCAAGTCCTTGCCTGCGCTCCCGCCAGCCTCCATGTTCTGCCGGAAGCCTCGAGCCGAGGCAGCCCTGTTCCCTTGGGCTGTGGCAGTAATCATAGGCCCGGGCTGCCCTGGCATGCAGAACAGGGGACAGGCAGTCATTAGTTCCTCAGGCCCTCCCAGCCTGGTGCTTGTCTGGGTGCCATTCCTGACCCCTGCTGGGCCTGAGGGCTGGGCCTGGCTAAGGCTCACTTGTTTGTGTAAAGAAGGGCCCTGAACAGAGCCCAGTGCAGTAGCCTAGTGGCTAAAGTCCTCACCTTGAATGCACCAAGTTCCCGTATGGGTGTTAGTTCTAATCCCAGTGGCTCTGTTTCCTATCCAGCTCCCTGCCTGTAGTCTGGGAAAGCAGTGGAGGACGGCCCAAAGCCTTGGGAACCTGCAGCCATGTGGGAGAACCAGAAGAAGCTCCTGGCTTCAGATCAGTTCAGCCCAGCTGTTGTGGCCACTTGGGGAGTGAATCATCAGACCCTAAACCTGTATAGGAGACCTGGAGAAGTTCCTGGCTCCTGGCTTCAGATCGGTTCAGCTCTGGCAGTTGTGGGCAGTTGGGGAGTGAACCAGTAGATGGAAGATCGTTCTGCGTCTCCTCTTTTAAAAATTGGCCTTACCAATAAAAATAAGTGAAAACAACAACAAAAGGAGGCAGATCTTCCATGTGCTTGCTTGGTCTCCAGGTGTCTGCAGCAGTCAGCGTGGGTGGAAGCCAGGGGCTCCGTCTGGGTCTCCCCCATGACTGGCAGGGTTCTCTCTGCCAGGATGTGCACTAGGCAGGAAGGGGGAAGGTGCAGCGTTGGGGCTAACTAGCAGGGGCCCCCACACCCTGTTTGAGTCCTGCCTGGCTTGCTTCAGTCTAGCTCCCTGCTGATAATGTGTCTAGAAAGACGGCAAATGGTGGTCCAAGGCCGTGGGCTTCTGCCACTGAAATCAAAGACTTGGCTGGAGCTCCTGGCCCAACCCTAGGGAATGAACAGGAATCTTTCTGTGACTCAAATAAACTTTTCAAGAAGTTTTTATTTATTTATTTATTTTTAAAGATTTATTTTATTTTTATTGTAAAGTCAGATATACAGAGAGGAGGAGAGTTAGAGAGGAAGGTCTTTCATCCGATGGTTCACTCCCCAAGTGACCGCAACGGCCGCTGCTGTGCCGATCTAAAGCCAGGAGCTGTTACAGGTCTCCCACGCGGGTGCAGGGTCCCAAGGCTTTGGGCCGTCCTCGACTGCTTTCCCAGGCCACAAGCAGGGAGCTGGATGGGAAGCGGGGCCGCTAGGATTACAACCAGTGCCCGTGTGGAATCCTGGTGTGTTCAAGGCGAGGACTTTAACCATTACACTATAGTGCCGGACCCCATTAATATTTTTTTTAAAAATGGCAAAGTTACACAAAGGGAGAGGCAGTGGCGGAGAGAGATGTACCTTCATTCTCATATTCTCGTTAACTCCCCAAAAGGCTGCAACAGCCCAACCTGAGTCGGGCTGAAGCCCAAAGCCCAAAGCCTCTTCCTGGTCTCCACATGTGTGCAGGGGCCCAATGATTTGACCATTGCTTGTGCTTTCTTAAACACATTTGAAGGGAGCTGGGTGGGACTGGAACTAGTGCCCATATGGGATGCCCGCATCGCAGGTAGTGGGCCAAATCTAGTATTAAAAGAAAGATTTTTGGGCCCGGCGGCGTGGCCTAGCGGCTAAAGTCCTCGCCTTGAAAGCCCCGGGATCCCACATGGGCGCCGGTTCTAGTCCCGGCAGCTCCACTTCCCATCCAGCTCCCTGCTTGTGGCCTGGGAGGGCAGTTGAGGATGGCCCAATGCATTGGGACCCTGCACCCGCGTGGGGGACCCGGAAGAGGTTCCTGGTTCCCGGCTTCGGGTTGGCGCGCACCGGCCAGTTGCGGCTCACTTGGGGAGTGAATCATCGGATGGAAGATCTTCCACTCTGTCTCTCCTCCTCTGTGTATATCTGGCTGTAATAAAATGAATAAATCTTTAAAAAAAAAAAAAAAAAAAAAAAAGAAAGATTTTAAAAGATTTTTATTTGAAACGCAGTTTCCGAAGGAAGTAGGAGAGACACACAGAGAGGCTTCCCATCTGCCAGATTACTCCCGAAGAGTCCTCAGTGGCTGGAGCTGACTGATATGAAGCCAGGAGCTTCTTCCAGGTCTCCCCGCAGGAGCAGGGGCCCACACGCCTGGTCTATCAGCAGAGAGCTGGATGAGAAGCGGGGCAGCTGGCTCACTTATTGGAGTCCATAAGGGATGCCATGATGTTGGCCCCATCCTTTATAGAAATTCAGAAAATAAAAGTCCTGCTGGGGGAATAAGGGGAGCTCCCCTCGCCGGAGAGCATGGGCTGGGCTGGGGGCAGACCAGACTAAGCAGGGCTACAACACCTGTGGGCCTCATGTGGACTAGATCAGGGAAAAGCCAGGCTGGGCTGATTGTTCCCACTGGTGCAAGCAAAAATTAGAGTGGGTAAGGGTTGTTTGGGCTTAGCCATAGCATGAGCTGGCAGAAGCTGGCACTGTCGAGTCAAACCACAGAACCACCTGGAGAGTGCATAGTCCGGGAATGGGAGAGCAACCTGGGAGGGAAATAGTGGGCTCCTCCCTCTTGGGTTACCACTGCCACTGGAGGGCATGAAAACTAGGACGGGGTGGCTGGGGTGGCTAGACAGAGAGGCACTCAACAACAGCCATGAGGGCTGGATAGTTGAGCTGGTTAGATAGAACTAAACTTCAATACCCATCAACATGTATGAGAGCCAAATGGGATGTGGGACAGACTGGACTACTGCTACACATACTGGCAAACCAGGGTAGGGAGCGGGTCTGGTGGGGGTTATTGTGGGTCGCTCCGACTGGGCTGCAGCTCCCACCGGTTTACGTGAAGGCCGAGTATGTGCTGGGCAGAACCAGGACGGACTGCAACACCCATTGGTTCCAATGAAGTCAGGGCTGAAAACAGAACCAACCCAGCAATTGCAACCACCAGCTCATCAGGGCGATGGACTGTGCGGGCCCTGTGCTTGTTAGAACACACAAGAATCTGGTCTGGGAATACCTCAAAGTTTCTTTGGGGATCTCCCCAATTGAAATGCCAGACTCAGAACCTTTAACCAAGAAAAGACAGAAGACAGAACAAGTCAATCAACCACCTCAGCTCTATGTTGGCAACGAAATACTGGGCAAACGGAGACTCTATGATGGACTATGTCAATCAGTGGATTCTTCAACGACCTCATTGTGCTTGGAGTGGCAAGACTGGCAGCGATTCATAACTGGTGAACCATCAAAACCACTTGAGCAAGTACCTCGGAGCATGCCCTACATCTGGGACCTGGGGTGGTTTGGAGACTGGCTGGGGCTTCTACCTTAATGCCCCCCTTTGCCCCAGTTACATGAAGGAAACAATGTGGAAGTAATAGTCTTACCCCTTCTCTATAGCCCTTGAACCTTTTTTTCCTCTAATGAAGTATGTAAAGATTGTCAAAAATATAATAAAAAAATCAAATTAGAAAAAAACCAAAAAAACCAAAATAAAACAAACAAAAAAGTCCTGCCGGAATTCTCACTCAGCCCAGGCTGGGACGGTGCCCCCTTCCTCCATGACATGTCCCAAAAAGTCAGATGGGCGACCACGGCCTCCACCCCACCGCCATCCAGCCGGCACTGCCCCCAATTCCAGACCCTCTAGTCTTTAATCCCCGGACTCCCAGCTGGGCGTGGGGTGGACGTGGGCAGTAGGCTCGGGGGTCAGAGGTCAGCCCCTCCTGCCTGGACACAGCTGTCGAGGTTGGGGCCTCACCCACCGAAGCTTCTGGGACCTCGTCCAGCCGGGCCTCTCCTTAGCTTGGCCGGACGGACGGGTCAGCTTCCCGAGGCCTGGGCGGGGGCGGAGGGAGGCATGCTGGGGTCAGGCAGAGGACCAGCAAGGACAGTCCCTAAAGGCCGCCTCCCGCGCGACGGTCCCCCTCGGTCCCCACGCGCTGAGGAAGAGGGTCCCACGCGCTGAGGAAGGGGGTCCCACGCTCTGAGGAAAGGGGTCCCACGCTCTGAGGAAGAGGGTCCCACGCTCTGAGGAAAGGGGTCCCACGCTCTGAGGAAGGGGGTCCCACGCTCTGAGGAAGGGGGTCCCACGCTCTGAGGAAGAGGGTCCCACGCTCTGAGGAAGGCTGTCCCCACGCACTGAGGAAGAGGGTCCCACGCTCTGAGGAAGGGGGTCCCACGCTCTGAGGAAGAGGGTCCCACGCTCTGAGGAAGAGGGTCCCCACGCACTGAGGAAGGGGGTCCCACGCACTGAGGAAGGCTGTCCCCACGCACTGAGGAAGGGGATGCCCGCCTGGCCCCACGAACCGGGCAAAGGCGAGGCTGAGGGGGAACGCAGGGGCAAGCCCTGGCCCTCACTGGCCCAGAGACACAATCGGGAAACTGAGTCTGAGACTCGGGACCGGGCTGCCCGTCGCCCGCAGCCAGGTCTACTCCTGGGTTAGGGAAAAGCCGCCTCGAAGCCCGGGACAGGCGCCGCCGGCCCCTGGCAAAGCACGTCCCGTGCAAGCCGAGCGGCTGCTCAGGAGTCGCGGACTACAAGTCCCGAAGAGCCCCGCGCCGCGGCGCATGCTCGCTGCTGGCGCCTCCGCTCGTCCTCCCGCATTGTCTGCCCAGCGGGGGCGGGGCGCCGGGCTCAGCGCCCGCGCCTATTGGCTGGCCGGCGCGTCCGTCGCGCGCCGTGCCCGCCCCCTGCAGGCCCCGCCCCGCGGGCCCGCGCCCCTGCCGCCTGGCGCCCCGCCCGCGCCTCCGGACGGCGGGGCCGCGCGGCGCATCCCGCGGGCGGCGGCGGCCGGGCGCAAGATGATGAAGTTTCGGTTCCGGCGTCAGGGCGCCGACCCGCAGCGCGAGAAGCTCAAGCAGGAACTGTTCGCCTTCAACAAGGTGCGGCGGCCGGCGCTGAGGCGGGAAGGGGCGGGCCGGGGGCCCCGGGTCGGGGCTGCGTCGGGCCCGGGGGAACGGGGCGCCCCTCGCGGCCTACGCCCCCTCGCCGGGGCGCCCACTTTGCAGCCCGCCTCCCCTGCTCGCGGTGGGCCTCGCCGACCCCGACGCTCTGCGGGTCTCGGGGTCTCGCCGGCGCTGACCGCCCCTCAGCCTGGGTGTGTGTTGGGGGCGAGGGGTGCCTCTCTGTGCGTGTGTGTCGGGGGCGAGGGGTGCCTCTCTGTGCGTGTGTGTCGGGGGCGAGGGGTGCCTCTCTGTGCGTGTGTGTCGGGGGCGAGGGGTGCCTCTCTGTGCGTGTGTGTGGGGGGCGAGGGGTGCCTCTCCCCGGGTGTGTGTGGGGGGCGAGGGGTGCCTTTCCCTGGGTGCGTGTGGGGGGCGAGGGGTGCCTCTCTGTGCGTGCGTGTGGGGGGTCGAGGGGTGCCTCTCTGGGTGCGTGTGGGGGGTGAGGGGTGCCTCTCCCTGAGTGTGTGTGGGGGGCGAGGGGTGCCTCTCCGTGTGTGTCGGGGGTGAGGGGTGCCTTTCCCTCTCCATGCATGCGTCTGTGTGTGTGTTGGGGGTCCAGGGGTGCCTCTACGTGTGTGTTGGGGGTGAGGGGTGCCTTTCCCTGCGTATATGTTGGGGGCTGGGCTGCCTCCTTCCCTCTCTCTCTCTGGGCTCTCCAGACCTCTCTAGCTGTTTCTTTCTCCTTTGCTTTCGGGAGCCCTCCACTTTCCTGCGCATCTTGAGGGACTTGGGGGCGGGCAGTGCACACTCCTGTTTGTTCTGCAGATGCTGGCGTGGGGCTGGGTGAGCTTTGCCCTGCTCCTCTCCCAGTCCCTATTTGGCTGTGTCCCTCAATTTGCCTAGCTGTGAAATGGGAGGTCTAGCAGAGCCAGAGACCACAGCAGCCCCATTTCATTGCTAGGGAAACCGAGGTAGTGCTCCTGGGACCAGGGCCAGGCAGTCCTGTGATTGGTGACTGAGGGCCCAGAAGAGAGGGGGGACCCTGCTGGCATCCTGTGTGTGGTGCTGGGCGGTGGAAGCCTGGGGCACTTCCTCAGTGGCTGCAAGGGGTGGGCAGTGGTGCTCCCTGGAGGACAACCCCCCCCCCCCAAGATCCTGGCTTTGGTGGAGTGCAGACTCTGACCCACCAGTGGCTGTGGAATCTGCTCTCCAACGCGGGGTCCCTCCCCTGGGGCCTCTTTACTCAGCTGACTGACGCACCCCTGGGTGGGATTGGGGCGCTGTGAAAAACCACAAGCCGAGTTTGGGATGGACATGGAATAAGGCAGGGGGTGTGTGGGGTGGGTGGGCGGCTTGGAGGGGGTCCGTGACCTTGTGAGGCCTGTGGGGTACAGGGTCGGGTGTCCTGGGGAGCTGGGTGGGGATGCCCTGGTCAGCAGAAGCTTCAGTGGCCAGGAGTATGTAGTGTACGAGCAGGGCAAATTCTGTGTGCATGCTGAGCTGAGCTCCGGGGTGGGAGCGAGGCAGAGGCCAGACACACAACTAAGTTTGTCTCTCCCTATTCCTCCATAATGTGGGGAGCTTATGGGGTACCCTGCTGTCTGCCGGGGCCTACATTGGCAAGGTCAGGTTCAGTGTGTGTCTTGCTGAGCAGGCGGTCAGGAGGCACTGTGGGCAGGTCTGGGATGAGTCGGAGCCCCTTGGGTGGGAGGACAGGCAGGGAGTCTGGCAGGACCCCTGACTGTGCCCTCGGCCCTCAAGGGCAGGTGCTGACAGCCTCAAGGCCTGGACAGGAAAGTGGCCTCTCTCCAGAGAGTGTAGAAGCCTGGGTGAGCTCGTGGTAGTTGTTAACCCCTGACCTCTGACCTCCCCAAACCCTGTGACTCCTAGCTCTGGTTCAGTCAGTGCCAATGGGAGCAGGGTGCAGGTGGAGGGCAGTGCTTCTCTGCTCGCTGCTGGGGCCTGACCTGGCTGGCAGGGCAGGCGCTGGTGGGGGTATCCAGCGCAATCCAGCAGCACCGAGGCGCTGGATGTGGGGAACCCCAGCTCCGGGGCCTGAGTGGGCGCTGGTGGGGTATCCAGCCCAGTCCAGCAGCACCGAGGCGCTGGATGTGGGGAACCCCAGCTCCGGGGCCTGAGCGGGCACTGGTGGGGGTATACAGCGCAATCCAGCAGCACCGAGGCGCTGGATGTGGGAGAACCCAGCTCTGAGGCCTGAGTGGGCATCTCTTCTCCCGTAGACAGTGGAGCATGGCTTCCCCAACCAGCCCAGCGCCCTGGCCTTTGACCCCGAGCTCCGCATCATGGCCATCGGCACCAGGTCGGGGGCTGTCAAGATGTATCCTTTGTGGCTTGGTGGTCACAGCCTTGTTGGTGACCATGCTGGGATCCCTGGGAGACAGGGAGATGGGGGCCGTCAGTTTACAGTGGCCACAGCTGGCCCTTACTGCATTTCAGTTAGCTGGTTACCCCTAGGCAACTCTGCCCCGCTCCCCGCAGCCAGGCCAGCGGTCTGGGCGGCGGTACCTGTTGGGGGTGGCAGGTGGGGCTGGGGGCCCTGGTTTAGTGGGCGCACACACGTGTGCGAATGTGAAGATGTGTGTGTTCAGCCAAGGGGGCTGGGGACAGTGCCAGGCTGGGCATGGTTGACACAGCAGGGCCCCCACCTGGATCCTGGCAGCCGCACAATGGGTTGTGTGAGCTGCACAAAGCCAGCATTTTCCCTGCGGGCCTGGGCTGGGGCTGGGGTGGGGGTGCTGGCCGGCAGCTGAATGCCTCCTTGCCTTGCCTGGAGGATCCCACCGCCACTGCCCTCAGGGAGGCCGAGGTGCAGGGGCTGCCAGGCCTTGGCCCGCCCAAGGCGTCCCTCTGGGCTTCCTCAGCCTGCTTGTGGATGTCGGTTGGCAGAAAATGAGGCTGTGCTTTGGGAAGGGGGGTGTGGGGTCCCGGGGTCTCCTCACCCGGGGCAGGGTAGGCCAGGCCGGGATGGGCATCTGGACCTGTGTTTGTGAACTTGCATGCTCTGGGGAGTGTGGCTGAGCTGCAACGGCCCTTCCGCTCCCGTGGACTCCCATGGCACACAGGGGCCCCACACTTGCCCCCGGAGCACCCACTGGCTGGTTTTGCTGCTGGGTGTCTGAAGTGGGTGCCTTGGACTTACAGAGCACCTGGGGCCTGGGCTCCACTCTGCCCTGCAGAGCCAGGCCGCAGAGGGAGCTGCCCCTCCCCCTTTGCATCTCCTTGGTGACCCTGGTTCCCGCCCAGCTGCTCCTGGCCCCTCTTTTGTCCCTTCTGTGTTCCTGCCAGGCTCCTGCAGGGGACCCAGCTCCGACTCTAGGCAACAGCTTCTGCCCCATCACCAGGGCAACCATGCCGACCCCACCCTGTACTCTGTGTGTGTCTGTGTGTGTGTGTGTCTGTGTGTGCGTATTGGGGATGGTGGTGCCCAGGCCCTGCTCTGGTCTGGAGCTGCTGGGGGGCGACCTGCCCCCCAACCTCTCTCGGCTCCTGTCCGGCTGCGAAGCAGCAGGCTAGGGGCTCACCCCTGCTCCTGGCTACTTGCCCTGGAGTTTGGCCCAAAGCTGAGGCAGAGGCAGCCTGGGCTCTCCTCTGCTCTCTGGCTTCCTTCCTGGGCTGGGCCTTGTCTCCCGCCTGCCGAGCACAGCCCACAGAGCCCAGGGAGACAAGCCCCTGCTGTGTGCCCAGCTGGAGCCAGGCGCCCCACAAAGTGGGAGTCACTTGCCCACTTGACAGATGGGTCCCACTAAGATGAGCTTGGGGATCCCGTGGGCGTACAGGATGGGAGCTGCTTCAGAGAGGGAGGCCTACTGGGGTACTCCTAAGAAGGAGAGGGGCCCGGAGCCCCTGTGCCATGGCTTCCTGGTCTGTGCCTTCTTGGTATTGCTCTTGACCCATCCCTCTCAGCTATGGTGCCCCAGGTGTGGAGCTGACAGGCCTGCACCGCGATCCAGCCACCGTCACCCAGATGCACTTCCTGCCCGGCCAGGTGAGCCTCTGCCTCCTCCCCATGATATCACAGCCCCGTATCCCACCTCGTCGCCCAGGCCAGCCCGGTTTTGATCTGTGCTCCCTGACCAGGGCCGCCTCCTGACCCTGCTGGACGACAGCAGCCTGCACCTCTGGGAGATCACCCACCAGCATGGCTGTGCCCGCTTGGAGGAAGTGCTCAGCTTCCAGCCGCCCAGCCGGGCTGGCTTCGACAGTGCCAGGTACCAACATCCCTGGCCAGCTGCTGGCTTGGGGGCGGGGAGAGGGGAGCCGGCTGCGCAGGGGCTGCCAACAGGAACTGGGGTTCAAGCTGAGGCAGGCCTGGGGGCGGGCAGTTGCTGCGGAGGCCAGGACACGGGGCAGGTCTGTGTCCTGGGAACTGGCCCTGTGTCTCCGCAATGAGGGGAGGAGCTCACTGGCTGCTCACCCTGGGAGAGGGCTGTAGAAGGAAGGACTGGTTTGGGGTTGAGCAGAGTCCCCGGGCTGTGCTTGGCCTCGTGCCTATAGGATGCTTTTGGGTCAGGAGAGCTGGCTGGATCCTGTGTGCTGGGGGGCTCTCCTTCCCCAGCCCTAACTCTTCCCCGGGTCCTTCGTGGGGTCAGATTCCACCTGTGGACGGGCTGGTGGCAGTGTTCCCGGGGCACACAGGGAGGGCCATGTCTGCCAGTGGTTCCTGGGCCCGGCCTGGGCCTCCTGGCGGGTGGGTGGAGCCCAGAGTCTGTCTCCAAGACCTGGGGAACCTATTTTTATCCCCCTCTTCGCCGGCATCCTGGTGAATAATTGAGCAGCCTAATTACAGCACACCGTCGCCTTCCTGAGGTGTCTGCCTGCCCCCCAAGTAGGCCCTGGGGAGCCTGTAGTGAGCTGAGAGCCGCGGCCCAGCCCCTCCCAGCCTCCCTAGCAGGTGCACTGACCTCCTCTCACCCCTTCCCTGCGTCTCGTGCAGCCCTCTGCCTAACCTCACCCGCATCACCGTGGTCCTGCTGGTGGCTGCCAGTGACACTGCAGCCTTGGGCACCGAGGGCGGCAGTGTCTTCTTCCTCGATGTCCCCACCCTGACGCTGGTTGAGGGGCAGACGGTTGGTCCAGATGATACTCTGCGCAGGTGAGCGCGGGCAAGGCGGGCCTCCCGGTGGCCGCAGGGAGCCCCCAGCTGGCTGGCTCACCTGCACCTGCCCTGCAGTGTGCCCGACGACTACCGCTGTGGAAAGACACTGGGCCCCGTGGAGTCACTGCAGGCCCACCCTGGGGACCCCACCAAGATCCTCATCGGCTACAGCCGGGGCCTACTGATCGTCTGGGACCAGGCGGCACGAGGCGTAGACCACATCTTCCTAGGGAACCAGGTAAGTGAGTGAGACCCGTGCTCCTCACCTGGGCCCCCATGCGTGCCCGCAGGCAGGCATTCATGCCTGTCTTCTACCCAGCAACTGGAAAGTGTGTGCTGGGGCCGTGGCGGCAGCACCATCGTCAGCTCCCACAGCGACGGCAGCTATGCATTCTGGACCATGGATGCTGGCGGCCCCCTGAGCCTGCAGCCCACGGTGGCCAGCACGCCTTATGGTGAGTGAGTGCTGGGAAGGGACGGCCCATGGGGCAGCAGAGCAGCAGTGGCGTGGTGGCGGGCGCGGGGAGGACCTGGCGGCGCTGACACACTGTGCTCCGTGCAGGCCCTTTCCCCTGCAAGGCCATCAGCAAGATCCTGTGGCGGAGCTGTGCGTCCGGGTAGGTGGGAGATGCCCGTCTGCCAGGCCCGGGAGCGCCCCCTGGCGCCCAGGCGGCTCCTGAGTCATGGGACTCTTGACCCCCGCCCGCAGGGGCCACTTCACCATCTTCAGCGGTGGCATGCCCCGGGCCAGCTACGGCGACCGCCACTGTGTGAGTGTGCTGCGGGCCGAGACGCTGGTGACACTGGACTTCACCTCCCGCGTCATCGACTTCTTCACGGTGCACAGCACGAGCCCTGAGGATGGTACGTGCGGGTCCACCTCAGCGTCCCTGTTGGTACGCAGTGCCACGGGGCAGCCCTGACTCGCCTCCCTGGCCTGCAGAATTTGACGAGCCCCAGGCCCTGGCTGTGCTGCTGGAGGAGGAGCTGGTGGTGCTAGACCTGCAGACGCCTGGGTGGCCGGCCGTGCCTGCCCCCTATCTGGCTCCGTTACACTCATCCGCCGTCACCTGCTCAGCTCACGTGGCCAGTGTCCCTGCCAAACTGTGGGCCCGCCTCGTGAGCGCCGGCGAGCAGCAAAGCCCCCAGCCTGCCTCTGGCGCTCTGGTGTGTGCTGGGGGAAAAGGGGACCTCTGGGTTGGGGAGGGTGTTTTGGGACCAGCCTGGGGTGGGACCACTGGCAGGTGTACCTGTGGATGCTTGTGCAGTGCCTTATGGTGGTGGTGGAGGGGGCAGACTGTGTCCTGATCTTGTGCCCTGCCCTGCCTCTGCCATCTTCTCTTAGAGCTGGCCCATCACCGGGGGTCGGAACCTGGCCCAGGAGCCATCCCAGCGTGGGCTGCTGCTGACTGGGTAGGTGTGTGTGACCTGCATATCCACGCTGCGAAGGAGGCCATCCCAGGCCTGCTGGGGGCCGACATGCCCCGTGACTCAGGCCTGTCCCCTAGCCCGTGGGGGATCAGGGTGAAACCATCTGTGGCCCTGCTCTGCCTTTTGGCTGGGAATTGGGCGCTGGCAACCCCAGGGCTGCACCCACTCACCGCCTGCCTGCCCTGGGACCGGAAAATCTGGGCTGGCCCACGCCAGGCTGCCCGGGGCAGGTGCTGGAGAGCCCTACCTGGGCCTGGCGGGCACTGACGTGTCCAATGACTCAGGTCTGCTTCCTGTCCCGCCCTCCCGCTCACCCTGCTGGGAACCTCAGGCCCTTGGCTGCAGCATGCACTGCCCTGTGGAGGAACTTGTGGTTTCTATGCTGCTGGCAGGAGCCCCACAAGCTGGCTGCCCTCCATGTCCAGGGGCCCCCCATCTATTCCCTGAGCTCCCCAGTCCCTCTGCCCCCAGCCAGTGGGACCCTAGGCTGGCTGCACTGCATGTCTGGGGGCCTCCCAGCCATGCCCTGAAGCCTCTAGTTCCCCTGCCCCCAGCCGGTCCCCAGCCCCTGGACCTGCCCTGATGTCTATGCTACCCACAGCCATGAGGACGGCACCGTGCGCTTCTGGGATGCCTCTGGGGTGGCCCTGCGGCCACTGTACAAGCTGAGCACTGCCGGCCTATTCCAGACTGACTGCGAGCACGCTGACAGCCTGGCCCAGGCTCCCGAGGATGACTGGCCACCCTTCCGCAAGGTAGGTCCCTCTGCCAGCCTCTGCGAGCACCCACAGCCCTGCCGGGTCTCGTCACTCCTCCTGTCATCCCCCAGGTGGGCTGCTTTGACCCCTACAGTGATGACCCACGGCTCGGTGTGCAGAAGGTGGCACTCTGCAAGTACACAGGCCAGATGGTGGTGGCTGGCACCGCAGGCCAGGTAGAGCCAGTGCACCCCTCAGGGATGCTGGGGTGGGCCTGTGGGCTCTGGGCGGGACAGGCTGGGCTGAAGAGAGATGGGGTGGGCCTGTGGGCTCTGGGCAGGACAGGCTGGGCTGAGGAGAGATGGGGTGGGTCCCTGGTTGGCCAGGAGTCAGTACCAAGTAGGGGGTGTGTCCTGTGGTGTGGGGGGCCCTTGGGACTTGGTTGCTACCAGGTGATGGCACTTGCCACATAGAGCAGGTTCTCAGTGTGTGCTGCCTCCCTGGGAGACAAGGCGCCGGTGCCGGGGAGCGCTTTGGATGGTGGAGAGCAGCAGATTTTGCTCAGCAGGTGCTTGTCCAGGGAGACTGAGGACAGTCCTGTCGTGCTGTGGCCGTAGGTACTGGTGCTGGAGCTGAGCGACACACCCTCGGAGCAGGCGGTCAGCGTGGCCAGTGTGGACCTGCTTCAGGACCGGGAGGGCTTCACATGGAAGGGGCACGGACAGCTGAGCCCGCACGTGGGGCCTCTGCCCTGGCCGGCTGGTTTCCAGCCACGCGTGCTGGTACAGTGCCTGCCCCCAGCCGCCGTCACCGCTGTCACACTGCACACGGAGTGGAAGCTCGTGGCCTTTGGCACCAGCCACGGCTTCGGCCTCTTTGACTACCAGCGCAAGAGTCCTGTGTTGGCCAGGTGGGTGGGTGGGCAGCTGGAGCCCTCAGGAGATGGGGGCTGGGCCTGTGTCCACTTTGGAAGCTTGAGTGTGTTAAAGGAGATCTTGAAGCTCTGTGAGAAATGACCTGGCGTCTCTGGGAAGGGTGTTCTAACACCACCGGCTGCTGGGCCAGTGGGGCCCCTCGTTGCCTCGCTTCTGGGCTGGCAGGGGCCAGCATCTGTGTGACCGGTCCTTCTTGCCCCCAGGTGTACCCTGCACCCCAATGACTCCCTGGCCATGGAGGGGCCGCTGTCACGCGTGAAGTCGCTTAAGAAGTCGCTGCGCCAGTCTTTCCGGCGCATCCGCAAAAGCCGTGTGTCGGGCAAGAAGCGGGCTGCTAATGCCAACAGCAAGGTGAGCTTGAACCAGCTACCTGGGAGCCAGGCCCTGGGAGGGTCGCGGGTGGGTAGTGCGTGGGGCGGAGAGCTCAGGGTCCGTCCCACCTGCAGCTGCAGGAAGCCAATGCGCAGCTGGCGGAGCAGGCCTGCCCGCACGACGTGGAGATGACACCCGTGCAGCGCCGCATTGAACCCCGCTCAGCTGACGACTCCCTCTCGGGTGTGGTGCGCTGCCTGTACTTCGCTGACACCTTCCTCCGAGATGGTAGGGCTGTGGCGAGGGCAGCACCCAGGGCCGGGGGGCCCTCGCTGGCCATCCAAGATGGGGGAAGGGTGTGAACAGGTTGTGTGCCAGGCTGTCCTGGCCACCCACATGCACCACGCAAGGCCGCCTCAGATCTGAACCAGGCGAAGGGGGCCCAGTGTCCAGGGCAACAGCGGCCAGCCCGGGAGGTGCCCTGGCTGCAGCCTGGGGCGGCCAGCAGGTCCTGGGCTGACCTGTAATTCTTCGATTGGCTTTTGACTCCCAGGTGGATTTTGAACGTGGACAGAAACAGAGGTCAGGAAGTCACCCATGTTGGGTGGCTTGCTCTGGACCGTGTCACTTGGCTAGCATTTTAATTTTAATTTTAAAAATATTTATTTATTTAATTTGAAAGGCAGGTAACACAGAAAAGGAGAGATAGGGAGGTTGGCCTGCCCCAAGTGGCTGCAGCGGCTGGAGCTGAGCCCATCTGAAGCCAGGAGCCAGGAGCTTCCAGATCTCCTACACAGGTGTAGGGTCCCAAGGCTTTGGGCTGTCTTTACTGCTTTCCCAGGCCACAGGGAGCGGGATGGGACTTGGAGCAGCTGGGACAGGAACTGGTGCCCCTGTGGGATCCTGGTGCTTGCAGAGGATTAGCCTGCTGAGCCATGGCGCCAGGCCCTGGGCTGGTGCCTTGAGAGTGAGCCAGGTGCAAACGCTTTTCAGGACTAGCTCTGCCCCCAAAGTGTCCATCAGGTCGTCCCACCATCTGGGTGTGACTGATACAGGCTTTTTTTTTTTCCCCTTGTTTGAAAGACAACAGTTTAGGGAGAGCCAGAAAGAGATCTTCCATTGGGCCCGAGGCGGTAGCCTAGTAACTAAATCCTCACCTTACATCCACTGGCATCCCATGTGGGTGCTGGTCACTCTACTTCCCATCCAGCTCTCTGCTTGTGGCCTGGGAAAACAGTGGAGGATGGACCAAAGCTTTGGGACCCTGTACCTGTGTGGGAGACCCAGAAGCTCGTGGCTCCTGGCTTCAGATTGACTCAGCTCTGGCCATTGTCACCACTTGGGGAGTGAATCAGTGGATGAAAGATCCGTCTCTTTTCTCTGTAAATCTGACTTTCTAATAAAAATAAGTCTTTAAAAAAAATCTTTCATTTGCTGGTTCATTCCCCAAATGGCCATGACAGCAGGGCCGGCCAGGTCAAAGCCAGGAGTCAGGAGTTCCATCCGGGTCTCCCACATGGTTGTAGGGTCCCAGCAGCTTGGGCCATCTTCTGTTGCTTTCCTGGGTGAAGTTGGAGGGCGCTGGACTGGAAGTGGAGCAGCCAGGACTGGAAGCTACATTCAGGGTGCCTATGTTGCAGGTGGGGGGCTCAACCCGTTTTTTTTTTTTTTAAAGACTTATTTTATTCTTATTGGAAAGTTGGATATACAGAGAGGAGGAGAGACAGAGAGGAAGATCTTCCGTCTGATGATTCACTCCCCAAGTGAGCGCAATGACTGTTGCTGTGCCAATCTGAAGCCGGGAACCAGGAACTATTTCTGGGCCTCCCACACGGGTGCAGGGTCCCAAAGCTTTGGGCCGTCCTCGACTGCTTTCCCAGGCCACAAGCAGGGAGCTGGATGGGAAGCAGGCTGCTGGGATTAGAACCGGAGCCCATATGGGATCCTGGTGCATTCAAGGCAAGGACTTAGCCACTAGGCCACGCCGCTAGGCCCTCAACCCAGTTTTTAACTCGGGTTCACCCTGGCTGGGGCTGTCCCCTGGCACTTCACAGCTAAGCTGTTGCTTAGCTGTGTCAATTCTCTTGGATCCTGTGGTGGCCTGGCTTTGCCACTGGACTCTGCTACGAGGAGGCTTGGCAGAGCTCTGCTGGTTCATGGGCCTTGGCCAGGGTGGCCTGTCTTCCCCTCTGCTGATGGCCTGGGAGCATCAGGTGGCGTTGCAGGGTCAGGGGCTGGGAGTCCAGTAGGATGGGCTGGTGGAGCGAGGTCCAGTTTGGGGCTCACGGAGGCACCTGTGCAGGCGTGCTGGTGGCCAGTCTAGGACTGACCTCGCTGTGAGGAAGTGGAGCCCCCTCCTCATGGCTTCCCTGTCCCTACAGCAGGTCATCACGGGCCCACCATGTGGGCCGGCACCAACTCGGGCTCCGTGTTTGCCTACGCGCTAGAGGTGCCAGCGGCCTGCGTGGGCAGCGAGCAGCGGCCTGAGCGAGCAGTGGAGGCTGTGCTGGGCAAGGAGGTGCAGCTGATGCATCGGGCACCCGTGGTGGCCATCGCCGTGTTGGACGGCCGTGGCCGCCCACTGCCTGAGCCCTACGAGGCCTCTCGGGACCTGGCGCAGGCGCCGGACATGCAGGGGGGACACGCTGTGCTCATCGCTTCTGAGGAGCAGTTCAAGGTGAGCCCAGGGCCGCCTAGCCCATCCCAGCCTCACCACCAGATACCCCCAGGCCTTGAGCCATGGCCTGCTCATGTTGCCAGACTGAGGACCTAACCCAGCCAGCAGGCATCCCCCAAGGATCCAGCCCCCTCCCCTTGACACGCTGCTGTGTCCTGCAGGCAGTCAGGGTATAGACATGGACACTGGGGTTGTGCCCCAGATGAGGGACTGGGAGGAGGAAGCAGTGGGCACACCTGGCTGCAGGCAGCTCACATGAGGGCCCTGGGCTGGGACAGGCCAGCCCCTGCTCACTGGCCTCCTTGCTGCTAGGTGTTCACACTGCCCAAGGTGAGCGCCAAGACCAAGTTCAAATTGACGGCCCACGAGGGCTGTCGCGTGCGCAAGGTGGCCCTGGCCACGTTTGCCAGCGTGGCCTGTGAGGACTATGTGGAGACCTGCTTGGCCTGCCTCACCAACCTGGGGGACGTGCATGTCTTCTCCGTGCCTGGCCTGCGGCCGCAGGTGCACTACCCCTGCATCCGGAAGGAGGACATCAGCGGCATTGCCTCCTGTGTCTTCACACGCCATGGCCAGGGTGAGCGGCTAGGGCGCCCCCGCTCAGGGCACGGCCAGGGTGAGTGGGTACGGCGCCCCCGCTCAGGGCATGGCCAGGGCGAGAGGGCAGGCGCCCCGGCAAGGCTGTGGCCAGGGTAGGTGTGCGCGGCACCAGCCAGGGCGAGTAGCAGGGCCTGCTGAGGGCAGAGGTGGTGGCAGCTCCCCTGACCACTGGCTCTGCCACTCACACAGGCTTCTACCTGATCTCGCCGTCTGAGTTCGAGCGCTTCTCGCTGAGCGCCCGCAACATCACAGAACCGCTGTGTTCCCTGGACATCCGCTGCCCCCGGGACCCGCTCCAGGCCAGGTGAGTGCTGGGGTGGCCCAGGGCCCAGTCCCTGGCAACGTGTATGTGTGTGTAAGAGCTACCTGGCCACCTTGGGGCACCTGCCTATGATCCTCACTGCAGCCCTGTCCCTGCCCCTGCTCCTGTAGGCTCCCAGAGTCCCCCAAGTTGAGCCAGGCCAATGGAACCCCAGGCATCATCCTGGCCACCCCAAGTTGTGAAGGAAGCCCTGATCTTGCCTACAACGTGGGAGCTGGTGAGGGGGAATGTGAAGTGTGGCGGGGCAGGAGTGGGGAGGTGGGGTGCCGAGGGATTCCAGCAGGGCCTCACCTCTTCCTTCCCAGAGCCCTCCGAGGCCATGTTGTCACCTGCGTCCGCGGGCTCGGCCACCAGCGCTGACACGACACTGGACACGACAGGCGATGTGACGGTGGAGGATGTGAAGGAGTTCCTGGGGTGAGGCCCACTGCCTGGCTTGCCAGCCCCTCCCCGTCCTCTTGCCCTGACCCTTCTGATGGCTGCTGCTTCCCCCAGCTTTTCTGAGGAATCGGAGAAGAACCTGAGGACCCTGTCAGAGGACGAGGCCCGGGCCTGCAGTACCCTGATCAAGTGAGGCGTCACGGGCCCTCCCTGCTCCATGGCGTCGCCCTGTCCTTGGCCTCCATGGAGAACGGCTCCCAGGGTGACTTCCTAGTTAGGGGTTAGGAAAGCAGCGGTCAGCCTGGTGCAGCACACCTGAGGTCACTGAGCTGTAGGCCTGCTGGGAGTCTGGCTGGGCCCTGCCTGCTCCAGTGGGCATCACGGCCTGGGGGTCCCCGGGTGCCCGGTCTCTCTGCCCTGGGCACAGAGGCAGCCTTACCCATGCTGAGGTCACTGCTGCTGCTTTCTGGCTTCCATGGGTCACGCATGGTCCAGCCAGCCCACGCCGTCTGTGACCAAGCACTCTGCCTGCCTTGGAGAAGCAGCTGAAGCGTCTCCCGTGATCCTGGCCCCTTAACACAGAGCCACACCTAACCTGTGTCCGGGGTGGGTGGCTCTGGCTGCCCCGCGGTGGGACCCCTCGCACGGCAACTCCCTGTCCCCCTACAGAGTATTTTTCTAACGCCTGTGCTGGGCTCAGCAGTCATTTCTAAAACTATTTTGGTACTTGCTCCTGGACCATCCCCATGCTTGCGTGTGTGAGAGAGAGGAGAGGAGGGAGAGAAGCTGGGTGACTGACCCAGTGAAGTGTGTGTGTGTGTGTGTGTGTGTGTGCGTGCGTGCGCGCTTGGGGGGATCAGGATGAGTTTCCCTGTAGATTATACCTTGGGATGTCTTTTTCTGTCAATTTTGTTAAAATTAGTGCTGTTTTAATATTAAAAATACTGATTTTTAATATTGAAAATAAAAGCATTTACTATCTCTTAGCACAACACATGTACTTTGTCCCAGGCAGGGGAGGGGGTCCGCGGGCCTGAGGCCCCGGGTGCAGGAGGTGGCGTGGGCCTAGGCCGGGGCCTGGCGGAAGCTGCTCCAGGCGTGGAAGCAGCGAGTGAAGGCATGCTGCTCGTTGCCCTTGCGGACCAGGCGCAGGCGCCGTGGCTGCTCGTTCTCCTTGGAGCGCAGGTGCTGGATGTATACCTGGGGGAGGAGGGCTGTGGGCCTGCTGTCCGCGGGTTGCCCGCAGTCACCCCTGGCCACCCCGGCCAGCTTACCTGGCAGGCCTTCAGACTCAGCTTGATCTCCACCTGGCTGGTCTGGGTGCCCACCCACATGTAGACCTGGGGGGACAGTAGGAGATGGAGCACTGCCACGCCCCGCCCATGGGCGACGGAGGGCAGGGTCGGGGTCTCACCTCTCGGCCATTGTCCAGCAACATGATGTCATCGTCTGCCAGGTCATCTTGGCAGAAGTCTGAGCACTTCTCGGTCACGGCAAAGTAACCCTTCTCGTTGGAGCACCTGCAGGTGGAGGTCGGGCTGAGGGTCAGGAGCAGGAGCGGCAGGGCCGGACAGGGGTCGTGCAGGCCCTCCCTGCGCTGGTGCTCACCGGAACAGCCGCGTGTGCTTCATGTACTCGGCGTCATCATCGTAGGGCTTCTGGGCCCCGAGACCCACCCAGAAGAAGTTCTCGGGCTCCTCCCCTTCGTTGATGACCTGTGAGGGCAGGGTCAGCCCCGCCCAGTGCCCCTGCCCGCCAGGCCCACCCATGCCCACGTCCTTACCTGCTTGCTGTAGGTGGCATCAAACATGGTATTGAGGATGTCTTCCGCCAGCTTGGCTTCCTCGGGGTCGGAAGCCCGGCCCACCCAGGCATACACGATGCCTTGGTTATCTTCACTCTCAAAGGGCACCTGTGGGGCACAGCGAGGCGTCCAGCACTGCCTCCCCACACCTGCCCCGCCGCCTCGGCCCACACCCCCACCTTGAGGATGAAGCAGAACTCAGAGTTGAGGAGGCTGGAGTCGGTGTTGATCTGGATGCACCTGGGGGCCGTGAGAGGGGCCGTTGGCAAGCAGGCCGGGCAGCTCGGAGCCACCCGTGCCCAGGCCAGCTGGCCACCCACCGGGTGCAGAGGGCGCTGCCGTTGGTGCGGATCTGGTAGAGGCTCGGCTGCAGGGCGCCCTGGGCGGCCTTCCTCTTGCCTCGGTGGATGACAAACTTCCTTTTGAAGTGGGACAGGAACTTGGGGTTCTCCTGCTGCTGCGTCATTCGCACCACCTACAGGGTGGGAGCGTCACTGTGGCTGTGCCCCGGCTGTCCCCTCAGGCCCGAGGCCCCAGCCGTGCTGGCTCACCTCCAGCTTGCCAGGAAAGAGGCTCTCGAACTTCTTCTGCAGGCTGAAGGTGAAGGTGAGCCAGCCCATGTTGGAGGCCTCGCGGCCCTGCCAGAAGTACACGACACACTGGAAGTCCTCCTCCGGCTGCTTCTCCTCGGCCTCGGCCGCCTCCTCGCCGTCCTTGTCCTCGCCGGCCTTGGCCTTCTCCTGGTCATCCCTCTTCTCCTCCTCGTACTCCACGGGGACCCAGTACCTGCGCAGAGACGAGGGGCTGTGAGCAGGTGCGGAGTGGGCAGCGGAAGGGGGGCCGAGGGCGGGGCGGCACCTGCACAGGAACACGTAGCAGTCCTGCGTGTAGAAGTGGCCGAACTCCTCCTCGGGCAGTCGCGCGAACTTCTTGCCCTCCAGCACGAAGCCCTCCATGCCGTCCAGGTCCTCGGTCCACTCCTCCATCAGCTGCTCGGCCTGCAGGTAGCACAGCCCGTCCCCAGCACTGAGGGCGGGGCCCAAGGACGGCCACGCCCCCATGGTACAGAGGAAGGAGCCCAAGGATGGCCACACCCCACAGCACCGAGGGTGGGGCCAAGGGACGGCCCCGCCCCATGGTACTGAGGGCGGAGCCCAGGGCTGGCCACGCCCCCAGAGCCCAGGGACAGCCACGCCCCAAGGCACTGAGGGCGGAACCCAGGGACGCCCCGCCCCGCAGCCCAGCACCCCTGCTCTGCCCGCACCTCTGCCAGCGCCATGGGCGGCTGCCGCGGCAGGAAGAGCGCCGTAAGGTCAGCCTTCATCTGGTCTTTCTTCTCAGCGTCCCGCTTCACCTTCCCGGAGAGGCCGGGACCCTGCAGCACGGCCTCGGCATTGCGTGTGTAGTCCACCGTCAACACGTCGTCCCAATTTTTGAACTTGGCCTTGAAAACCTGCGGTAGGGGAGGAGGAGTAGCAAGTGGCTGCCGCAGCAGGCAGGGTTGGGGTTGCAAGAGCACAGGTGTGGGGACACAGAGGGGTGTGGAGAGCACTGAGAGGCTGTGGGGAGCACTGAGGGGTGTGGGAAGCACAGAGGGGTGTGGTGAGCACAGAGGGGTGTGGGCTCCGGACACGCAGCGCACCTGGGCCTCGGTGCCCTCGAGGCTGCGGGTGACCGTGGCATGGCGCGGCCGGTGCAGCATGCCACACAGCTCCTGGCCCAGCTTGAGGGCAGCTGCCCGCACCAGACGCGGGGACTTGCGGCCAAGCCAGATGAAGACATCAGATCCACAGTCCAGGATGTACACGCAGCGCGTGTCCAGCAGGCTCTGCAACTGTGGGCAGAACGTGGAGGACAGGTCAAGGCTGGCACCGTGAAGCTCCCGCCCCGCCCCCTCCTTCTGGGCTCCTCACCAGCCGCATGCTTGGCATCACTTCCACCTTGGGCCGTTGCTTGTGCTCCACAGACAGCTTGTAATTGATCTGCGGCAGCTCCAGGTAGCCCAGGCCCAAGCCCACCTGGCGGGAGGGGAGACATGTATGGTGGGGCCAGAGCGAGATATACTGGCTCGCTCTCAACCCAAGCCGGGCCAGCTGGATGCCAGAAGCCCAGAACTCCATCCTGGCTTCCCACAACAGCTTGGGGCGGCTTCTGATCGTGCCCTCCCCAGGCCCTCCCCCTCCACCCTGCTCTCTAAGGTGTCCTTTGCAGCGCACACGCCCTGGCCCCGCGTCCTGGTCCATCAGTCTCCTGGCCACATACTTTGGCTTCCTCTGCAACAGGGCGCCCTCCCCCCTGCACCCCTGGGCCAGGGATCCCGGGCGCCTCACCTTGTACAGCTTGGGCTGCGGAGGCCAGAAGTCGTCTGGCACGTGCTGTTTGATCTCTGAGGGCTCCCCGCCCAGCACGTCCCAGAACTCAGGGGGCTCCTGGCCCTGAACTAGCAGGCTGATTTCCGCCTTGCCTTTCCGCTCATTTTTGTTCATTTTCTCTGCAAACAGCCTGAGAGGAGAGGAGAGGCCAGGCCCTTGAAGTCCACCCCCTGTGACCCCTCTTCCTGGAGCACCCCACGGCACCCTCATACCTGGCCTTGGTGCTACTGCTCAGTGTGGCCTGGCTGCCCCGCCACACATAGATATCCAGGCCTCGGTCCAGTAGGAACACAAACCTGAAGCGGGCAGAAGATGGGGGATTGCCCAGGGCCATGCCGGGCTCGCCCCCTGCCTGTGGGGAGTGGGCAACAGATGGGGGATTGCCCAGGGCCATGCCGGGCTCGCCCCCTGCCGTAGGGAGTGGGCATTAGATGGGGAGGCTACAGCAGGGTCACGTCGAGCCTGCCCCTGGCCCATGGGAGCTGGTGGAAGATGGGGAGGGTCTACCCCCTGCCCACTGGAGTGGGCGGTGGCTAGAAGGCCGCTCTCCTGGGGCGTGGGCTCACCTCGGGTCCAGCGAGGTCCCTCTCAGAGGCACGGGCTCCAGCTTGACATTCTTCTTCCCGTACACACGGTACATCCTGGGGGCCGGATGGCGAGGGTGGCTCACTGGTGGGCACCCGATGCCCGTGCCCTCTGAACCTTGCCAGCTGACTTGTCTGATGTTGCCCTCCCTCCAGCCCCTCACCTGGTGACGTAGTGCGTGTCCTCCACAGTGTAGAAGCCGCTAGCTGTACCGCCCTCGATATAGGAGATGTCGTTGTCAAACACCTGTGTGAGGGTGCCGTTCTTTAACCGCTGGGGTGTGCCTCCCACCACCCTCAAAAAAGACCACCTGTCAGGCAAGGTGCAGAGCTGTGCCCAGAACACGCAGGTGCTGTGCGTCCTGGTGACATGATTAAACAACATCTGGTGTGTGTGGGGTGAGAGAGCTAAGCTCTGCCTGTGACAGTGGCAGCCTCCTGGCTGCAGGTTCGAGTCCAGGCTGCTCTACTTGCATTCCAGCTCCCTGCTGTGACTTGTGAAGGCAGTGAAAGATGAGAGAGAGGCTTCTGGCTCTTGGCTTCATTGTGGCCATTTGGGGAGTGAACCAGCGGATGGGAGATGGCTAACTCTGCCTTGCAAATCAATCAGTCTCTTTTAAAGTCCTGGATGGCGGGCACGGGGAAGGCCGGGATGACCCAGCACGCATGTGCAGCAGGACCACGCAGGGGTGGGAGCCTGGGGGATGGGGTAAAACGCTGGGGCTGTGTGCGGCCAGCAGGCAGGGTCCTGCGGCTATGGCCCTGGCTCTGCCCTCACTGCTAGTCCGGGCTCCCAGTCACTCCCCCAGGGTCCCAGGGTCTGGCTCTCTTGTGCGGAGCTGGCAATTTGGTCGCCTGGCCCTGCGCCGCCCCCGCACCTGCAGGAATTCCTCGCTCTCGTCCCCCATCTCCTCCCGTACAGTGCGGCACTCGGCGCCCAGGTAGTTGCGCAGGTTGACGGCGTGGATGGCTGAGCAAGCCTTCTTGTCCAGCGTGGCCTCCCCGCCAATCCAGTAGTAGATCTCCCAATTCAGGGAGCCACTGTCGTCCAGGAATGTCTGCAGGTGGAGGGGACGGTGGAGTCAGCCTTGGGGGTGTGGCGCAGGGGCGAGGCCGACCCCCTCTCGCTCCCCTTGACCCCCTTGCCTTGAGCACGATGTAGCAGTCGGCCTCGTAGAACTTGCCGTGGAAGGCCTCCTCCACCAGTGTGGGCACGAAGTTCTCGATCTGCCAGATGGTGAGGCCCGGCAGCTGGCCCACATCCTCTGTGAAGAACTCAGAGTAGTCGAGGCGCGGCTTCTCCAGGCCCTGATCCCAGCGGCGCGCCTTGGCCGCCGACGCCCGTGCCTCCACGCTCTCCTGCGGGCAAGGGGAGCAGGTGCGTGGGTGGGAGGCTTCAGGGCTCACCTGCACCAGGCCACTGCCCAGGCCCTGGCACACATGGGCTGCTCTTTTCACTCCCACCTGACCCACCTCCTGCTTCTTGTTCTTCTCCTGGGCCACGTCTGACATGCCCTTCAGCACCTGCTTGGCCTGGTCGTCCTGGGCCGAGTCCTTGCGTCTCCGCAGCCGCATCTTGCGGGCCAGCGGGTCCTTGGGCCCACTCCCTCCTGTTGGGCAGCGGAGAGTCCTTGAGCCCCCAGCCACCTTCCTCACCCCTGTGCCCTCCCTCCCACCCAGGGTCCCCGGAGTTCCATACCACCCCATTTCTGGATGGGTAAGTTGAGTCCAGAGCAGGAAGAGGCCTGTCCCAGTGTCTTCCACTTACCCGCTGCGGCTGCGGCGGCCACCGTGGCTGGGGAGGCTCCTGCCAGCCGCAGCTGGTTCTGCAGCGAGAAGTCGATGTTGTACCACTCGGCGGCGCGGTCGGCAGGCTTGGGTGGCATGACCAGGCTGGGGTTCTCGCGCACATCCAGGACCTGTGTGGGGGCATGGGCAGGTGTTGGGGCCCAACTCCCCAAAGACCCAGACCCTCCTCTGTTTCCGCCCACCCCTGGGGCTGGCTGGGAGCTCACCTCGATCTCCGTCAGGAAGTGGATGGCCTCCGGGAGTGTTACCAGGCGGTTCTTGTTGAGCACAAGCTTCCGTAGCTTGGGGCACCTGCAGGTGCAGAGCCCAGAGGTGGGTGGGGTTGCTGTGGGCACCCCTCTGCCCTGCCCCTGCTATGGGGTGTTCTGGGGGACCCCAAGGTCACCCCCACCACAGGCCGGCACCTGCAGAGACTTTCTGGAATCAGCTCCAGGTTGTTGTTGGTGGCCATGAACTCCTCCAGGCTGCTCAGCTTGCCGATGCCGGAGGGCAGCCCGTCGAAGTCTAGCTTGTTGGAGTTCAAGTACAGCTTCTTGAGCTTGGTCAGCTTGCAGATGGCAGACTGCATGAGGTAGTGCGGGGGCAGGTGGTCAGGGCCAGGTCGGGTCTCGGGGGGGCCCCCGCCTTCCCACAGCAGCCCCGCACGCACAGGCAGGGAGGTGAGCTGGTTGCGGGACAGGTTCAGGGTCTCCAGGTGCACCCACTGGTCGATGCACAGAGACAGCTCCGAGATCTGGTTGCTGCTAAGGTTGAGGCGCCGCAGGCTGGGGAGGGTATACAGGCACTCGGGCACCCTGGTCAGCTCGTTGCACGACAGGTCCACATCTGGGCATAGCGGGCAACGGGGTGTGACCACAGTGACTCGTCCCAGACGTCTGGCCGCTCTGGGCATGAGCAGCGGGAGCTGAGATGCCCTACACCTGCCCCCCTGCCCACCCATCGGGCCTCCCCCACCTGCGAGGTTGCTCAGACTCTCCAGGCTGGTGGGCAGGTTGCTCTGGGTGCGCTGAGTGTCTCGAAGGTGTAGGGTCTGCAGCGCCGTCATGGCCGGGAGCTGCCTGTGGGGGAGGAAGGGTGGGTGAGGGCTGAGGGGTCACCCTGAGTGACCAGTACTGCCTTGGAGGAGGGTGGGTCAGCGTCAAGGAGGCACCCCGTGTGCCCTGAGGCAATGCCATCTTGGCCGGGAGCTGCCTAGGTGGGGGTCAGGGTTGGAGGCCAGGAGGCCAGGTGCCCACCGGAGCTGGGCATGCATCAGTGGGTTCCCGTTGAGCACGAGTGTCTGCAGGTGCACCAGGCGGCGCATCTGCGGAGGCAGGCTCTCCAGGCGGTTGTGGCTGAGGTCCAGGTACAGCAGGTCCGTGAGGTTGATGAACAGCTGGTTGGGGATGGTGTCGATGCTGCGGGCAGGTGGGCAGGCAGGGCAGTCTGTCAGTGCCTGCACACCCCCGCACGCCCACCCCCCCCCATGGCAAAAGGGCACCTGTTGTGGCTGAGATTCAGCACCAGCATGTTTTTGGCGTTCTCCAGCTCCCGCGGGCACTCGGTCAGCTGATTGTAACTCAGGTCCTGGCAAGCGGGGACCAGCGGGTCAGGGGGCCGTGCCCACCTTCGCTCTGTGCCCACAGCTTAGGGTAGGGCTGGTGTCAGGGCCACAGAGCCATGTGGGGGCCTGGGCCAGGGAAGGTTGCTTCACCACGTGACCTCAGGCCCCAGCTTTGCCTTCTGTGGGTGGGGGCAGACCGTGACGGTGGGTGGGGGCAGACCAGGGCTGGTCAGCTGGGGGCCAACTGACCAGGACGGAGAGGTCCTCCAGCTGAAAGATGTCATCGGGGACTCCAGAATTCTTCAGATTGTTGGCGCGAGCCACAATGGCCTGGTGGGGGGATGTGGGGGGCAGTAAGCCAGCAGTCTGTATCTCCTGGCTCGCCTCCTGCCAAGGTCATGTGGCTGGAAGTGGCAGTCTGGGGGTGGGACCCAGGGCATTTGGAGGCCGCCTCCCTGACGGAGGCTCACAGGCTCTGCCCAGTGGGCTGGGGGTGTAGCTGATGTTACAGCCTGGACTGGACAAAGCGCACCCAACCCCGGGGTCTACCACTGCCCAGTCTATGGCACCAGCTGGGGTCAGGGCACAAGGCTCTCTGGCACCATGAGGGTCGCTGAGACTGACATGGATGGAGGCAGGCAGAGTGCTGGCCCAGCCGCGACCCCCGAGGAGACCCAGGCCCGCCCTCCCCCGGGTGCCATGATCTCCCTGCAAGCCGGGCTGGCACTCACCCGCAGCGAGGGCAGGCTGGACAACTCCCCATGGAGTGTGGTCAGGTTGTTGTGGCTCACAGATAAGTGCTCCTGGACCGGGCATGGAGGAGCAGAGGCTCAGTTGAGGTGGGCGTGGTCCCCCTGCCCCAGCTGCTTGCACACCTTCCAGGACGGGGAGCTCCTTCCCTCCTCTGGGTGGGCCTGGTTCTCCCTGGGCCCCTCCCGCCCTTCCTCACCAGCTTCTGCAGAGCAGCCAGCTCCTCGGGCAGGTAGCAGAGGCCCGTGCGGTTCAGCTTGAGCCATCGCAGGCTGGTCATGGCCTTGACGTTCTCAGGGAAGTAGCCGCCCTGGGCGGTGGGAGAGGGTGTGCTGAGGCTGCTGTGAGACACGCAGGCTCCCCTCGACTGCCCTGGGTGGCTCCCAGCCCCTGGGCGGGTGGCAAGCACAGCCTGGTGCCCCAAGAGGGTTTACACCAAACAGGCTTGCTTCAGGGGGGATCTCCTGGCACCCCTGCCCTATCCTGCCAGCGGCACCCAGCCAGGCCCCTCTCCCGCCTTCCTTGGCACCCCAGAGCCCTGGTGGCCGCCCAGTCCCTAGTGCCCTTGGCCACATTCCCAGCTGCTGACTCAGATGCTCCAGGCACTCCAGGCCGGACACAGATAAACACGGAGACCCCACGTGCGGACGGGTCAGACCCTCCCCTTCCCATCGCGCCCTCCGCTGTGGCGCACAGCCCAGCGAGCCCAGGAGGGGCCCCTCGCCCTGCTGAGGACCCGGCCATCGCGCGGCCAGGCCTGGGTGAGCGCCCTTCTGGCCCTCTACACCATGGCCCGTCTCCGGGAGTGCGTGAGGGTGGGGGAAGTGACGGCCCCAGAGGCCGGGCTGGGGCGTGGAGCCCCGGCGCGCCACGCCCGGCCTGCAGGCCCTGCGCCCCCGCGCGGACGCTGGGTGGAGGCCCTGGTTCCGGGACGGCAGGGGAGGCCCGGAAAGGGCGAGGCCGCCGCGGCCGCCGCCGGACGGGGGTCCCCCCGGCGCACCCCCGGGCCCGCGCACCTTGAAGTCATTGCCGCTGAGGTCCACGCCGCGCACGAACGGCAGCACCCCGGTGGCCTCCATGGCTGCGCCGCCGCCGTCGCTCGCCCGGGGGCGGCCCGTGCGCCGGGGCGGGCTGGGCCAGCGCCGGCTCCGCCCCCTGCGCCCGCCCCTGCGCCCGCCCCGCCGGCGCCCGGCACCCCGAGTCCTGCGGGACCCGGGAGGGCGCAGCGGCGGGGCAGGGGGCGTCTGGGCCCCACTGACCGGGAGAGGCAGCCGAGGCCGGGTGGAGGCCCGCAGCCCCGGGGGACGCGAGGCCCGGGTGGGGAAGCCAGGCTCTGGTGGAGAGGCGCACCCACAGGGGGACCCGCACCCCCGGGCGGCCAGCAGGTGGCAGGGAGGCCGCCCCGCGACTTCGGGGTCCCCCCATGCTACCTGCCTGCGCGCCCACTAGCAGGAACATGCGCTCAGGCAGCTTCCCGCACCCCCAAGGCCCCCCATGACAGACGCGCTCGCGCCATCTCCCGGTCCCGCAGCGGGACGCGGGTGAGCCGCGGGACCCCCAGGCTCAGGGGACGCGGTCGCCCTGGGACCCCCAGGCTCCGGGGACGTGGTGAGCCGCGGGTCGCCCTCGAGACCCCCAGGCTCCGGGGACGCGGTGAGCCGCGGGTCGCCCCCGGGACCCCCAGCTTGTCGGGCGGACCGGGGTGTGGGGGAGGGGCGACACGGGCGCTACGCCTTTAAATCCGGAACGCAGGGCGAGCCCGCCCCCGAGGCATTGACGGGGCGTGGTCGTTCCGTCATTGGCTGAGCCTCCCGTGCGTGCGGGGAGCCGAGCGCTCCCATTGGAGCTGGGGCCTGCCCCCCCGTTTGCGCTCGGAGGCGGGGCCTCGGCTCCCGGGCCCTCGGCGCTCCGTCGCTCGGAGGGGTCCCGGTTCTACGAGCCAGGTAGGGCCGGGGCCGGCGGGGCCCCCGAGGTGTGGCGCACTTCCGGGTTGCTGGCCGCGCAGCGGGGAGGGGCGGGGCCTCCGAGGATCGCGCTCAGCCCGAGTTCGAAGCCCGGCTGTGCCCTTTCGCGTCCCCAGGCCTGGCCCGTGCCTGGGGGCCTGCCGGGTTGGGGTGAACCCTGTGCGCACCTTGAGCCCAGTCAGCCCAGGTGTGTGTGTGTGCGCGCTGGGGAGGGGGGTGTGTAAAGTGCTTCACTAACGTGGCAAAGTGGGGTGCTGGCAGTGCCCGTCGGGGAGCAGGAGCTGCGGTGCCCCCGCCCCAGCCCAGGGCTGGCCCATGACCTCCCAGGCGCCGAGCCCCGGCTATTTTTGGTCTGAGGCAGAGGGACAGGTGTCCGGCTGGAGTCCCAAGCTGCTCAGGCAGCTGGCGTGTGCTTGGCAGCACCCAGGGAAGAACGGGTGCCCTTGGCCTCTGCTCGGGGTCCCACCCCGGTACGACGACCTCCCGTGGGCCAGCCCTCCCCTGCCTGTCTGCGTGGGCTTGCAGTTGTCACTTGAGGGCTGCCCCCTGCACCCCAACCTCGTGCCAAGCCTGAATTTCCTGCTGCCCCATCTCACTGGACCTGTCCTGAAGCTTGGCCTTGGATTTGGGGGTTACCCTGTTAATATTTGGGGGTGACTGGTCTCTTGAGCTTTTCTGGAGGTCCAAGGGGACTCCTTGGGACCGCAGGTTGTTGGGTCTGGAGTCCCTCCTGAGAGGGTTGTTGTGGCTGGCCATGTGGCAGGGGCACCTGAGTCGGGTGGCTTTGCTGTCCCCCCATGCCAACAGACCACCTGCTGGGGCTTGGGTGGCATCGAATGTCTGTGCGGCAGAGGGGAGGATGGGACACTTGAGGTCCGTCCCCTTGGGGCTGGGTTATGCACAGATTTTGGGGGACCCTAGCTGCCCCCATCTCCTTGCCCTGTCTCATGGATTCTCCAGAAGCCCCTCCTTGTGGCTTTGACTCCCAGTTGCCCCACTGCACAGCCCCCACCCCCTCCCCGGCTGCCCCCCATTCTGGCTCTCTTCCAGGCCAGCCACCATGGCGTTCTCGCAGATGCGGGGCAAGCGGCGTGGTGACGAGGGCCTGGGGGGTGCCGTGGATTTCCTCCTGGCCAATGCCCGCCTGGTGCTGGGGGTGGGCGCTGCTGCTGTGCTGGGCATCGCCACGCTGGCTGTGAAGCGGGTAAGGCTGGGTAAAGCTGGGTGGGTCGGGGGACGGTGGCCTGTGGGTGTCCTGGCCTGGTGCTGGGCTCACTGTCACTCTGTGCTCAGCTCATCGACAGGGCCGCCGGCCCCCGAGATGAGGATGATGCCAAGGGGGACAGCTGGAAGGAGCTGAACCTGCTCAAGGCTGTGCCGCCGCAGCCCCAGCCCCCGCCCGCTGCCCGCAGCCTGCCCGAGACTCGCCTGGCCCCCTGTCCATCTGCCCCAGGTGAGTGGGCGCCCCCTGGGGACGTCCCGGTGCGGGAAGTGGAGAGTGCGAGGGTGAGCTCCTGTGATTTCTACCAAGTGCTTGGACACATCCATCCTATCCCCCCCGCCACCCTCTGCAGAGGGACTGTCGGATGCTGGTCCTCGTGCGCCCAGCCCCCCGGCCCGGCTATGCCTGACCCTGCAGGAGCGACTGCTGGCCTTCGAGCGGACCCATGTGGCCATCCCGGAGGCCCAGGTGGCCCTGGCCAAGCAGCTGGCTGGTGACATCGCCCTGGAGCTGCAGGCCTACCTGCGGAACAAATTTCCAGAACTGCCCTTCGGGGCCCTGGTGCCTGGCGGGCCACTGTATGACGGGCTGCAGGCAGGGGCGGCTGAGCGTGTGCGCCTCTCAGTGCCTCTGGCGCTGGAGCCGGGTCTCTGGAGCCTGGTGCCTGGTGCTGACACGGTGGCCCGGGACCCCCGCTGTTGGGCCGTGCGCAGGACTGGGCTGGAGTTCAGCCCCCGGGGCAGCAGTCCCTGGGACCGCTTCCTCGTGGGGGGCTACCTGTCCTCCCGGCCGCTGCTGCAGCTGCTGCACAAGGCGCTGACGGCCTCCGTCAACTGGCCGGCCATTGGCAGTCTCCTGGGCTGTGCCATCCGGCCCTGCGTGGCCTCGGAGGAGCTGCTGCTGGAGCTGCAGCACGAGTGCCTGGAGCTCACCGTGGCCGTGCTCCCGTCTGTCACTGACGCCGACTGCCTCCTCCTGGCCTGGCCGCTTGAAGGCCTGGCCAGCAACCTCTGGCTGCAGGACCTGTATCCACTGGAAGCTGCTAGGCTGCGGGCCCTGGACGGCCGTGATGCCGGCTCTCGGCGGCGGCTGCTGCTGCTGCTGTGTGCTGTCTGCCGTGGCCACCCAGTGCTGTCTCGCCTGGGCCTGGGGCCCCTGACACAGGTGGTGCTGCGGGTCGGGGAGGAGGCCATGGACTGGGCCGAGGAGGCCCTGGGGGAGCGCTTTTTGCAGGCCCTGGAGCTGTTGCTGTGTGGGCTGGAGCAGGCCAGCCTGCCCTGTCACTTCAGCCCTGCCGTGGACATGCTGGGTGGCTTGCGGGAGCAGGACATCGACGACCTGGGCTATGCACTGTACAGGGGCCTGCAGGCACCTGAGACGCTGCTCTAGCCCCGTGGGCGGGTGGGGGATGTGCGGTGGGCTTGGTTTTTGCTTGCTTTTAGCCGTAACAGGCAGGCCCCGGGCTGTGGCTCAGTGTCAGTTAACCAAGCACGGCTTGGCAGGGCACCTGCCATGATCACCAGCAGCGAGTGCAGGGACAATGGGGCTGGGCGGAGGCTGAGAGGGGGACAGGCTGTGCCTGAGCACCGTGGACGCCGTGTCCACGGCCACCTGGCTCCTGTGAGCCGACTCCATCCATGCTGTATCTCTGCCAGGCAGGGAGGTTCGCGGGGCACCCTTGTCCACCACCCAGGGCCATGCCAGGCTGGTCATCCACACTGGGCCCGGCCAAGCTCCAGGCTGGGACTCCCAAGCTGGCCGGATGGCACGGGCTCATTCTGCGTCTGGTAGCCTTCCTGCTGAGCAAAATTTTGCCTTGAAGAATGTGAATGAAAGAAAAAAATCACATGGGACTTGCTCTGTGTACACTTTTTAAAATTTTTTATTGGAAAAGCAGATTTACGGAGAGGAGAAACAGAAATACCTTCCACCTTCACATCTGGAAAAGAGCCTTCTGGGTCTCCCACCCACGTGCAGGGTCCCAAGGCTTTGGGCCATCCTCCACTGCTTTCCTGGGCCACAAGCAGGGAGCTGGATGGGAAGTGGGGCAGCTGGAAGTCAAATTGGCACCTGCACGGGGTATGGTGCTGCAGGTGGAGGCTGGCACCGGCCCATTTGCTTTTGAAAGCTGCGTCCCAACCCACTGGGCTACTGGGTACTGCAACCTGACTGGCATGCTGAGAGAAGCGTTTCCGCCTCCCGTTCTGGAGGTTGAGGCACTCTGGTCTGAGAGGGCTCCTGTAAGGGCACCCACTCAGCTGCTGGGATCCCTTGGGAGAGGGGATGCACTTCCTTGGACAGGAAGCATGGACATTTGGCTCCGAACAGGTGGGTTATGCAGAAGGGCTGATGACGTATGGAGGTTTGCAGGGGTGTGTGTGGTGGAGGTCTGGCCATCCTCATGGCCCCACAGTGGGAATAGGGGTACAGACCCTGCTCCCCCAGTTCAGGGCTCACTTTGGTTAATGCCACTGAGGCAGCTGAGGGGAGGATGTGGGTCCCGTGAGCAGGTTCTGTGGGCCACTCTCATCTGCCCTTCACAGTTTCCTGAGGGGCTCTAGGGTGGTGGGGGGCCTGGGACGCCAGTGTGGGATGATGGCTGGTCAGGTCCTGCCACTTGGTTCAGCCCAGCCTCCAGTAGCTGCTCCCCACCCTGTCGGGAGTGGAACAGGAACAGAACATGTCCCTCTGTCCTGCTGCCGACGGTGGGAATACCCGGAGGCCGCAGGGGCCTGGCCATTCTCATCTCCCTTTGGTCCATCTGCAGGGAGCAGGAGGGGAAGTGGAGTAGTTGGAACTTGAACCTGTGCTCCTGTGGGATCGTGACTTTCCCTGCTACTCATGCCACAGTGCCAGCCTCTGCCAGCATGACCGTAGTGCTGGCCTGATGGGGCCTTCTCTGGGCACCTACCTGCCTCAAGTAGCTCAGAATTTCTTCACACCACAGCCTCAATGGTCAGTGTCCAGCCAGAGAGACCGTGGGGGACCTCCCCTGGTCCTAGGCCCTGCCAGCTGCTGCTCTACCCTCATCCTGCTAACATAGATGCTCCTGGCATCTCCCTGGTGAGCCCAGTGCCTCAACATGTTAACAGAGCTGACCCCGGTGTGTGTGGGGGGTCAGCTCTCAGGACTGCACCCACTCCTCCCCTGCCTGGGGACGCAATGAGAACACAGAAGTGGCTCACCCCGGGGCAGGGTCTGACACTGCTGGCAACACCTGTGGCCCAGGTCCCAGGCCCTGCTTGTACCTGGCTTGCCAGCCTCCTGCTGATGGGCACTCTTGGGAGGCGGCCGAGTTCCCTCCCCACTCCTGGCTCCAGCAGCTGCAGGCACTGGGGGTGCCTCCCATGTGGGCACTGTTGTCACCAGCAGAGCATGGGGCCATGGCACTGCCCCCTGACCCCGGCCCAGCCTTCCTGGGGCCTCAGCCAGCCTAGAGTTCACACCCTGTGGGCCCCACACCTCTGAGGCTGGTCTCTAAAGCGAGGAGCCTTTAGCCAGCACCCCGTGGATCCCATGTGCATTCCTCATGGCTACTTCAGAAACCAGCAGGAAGCACTCTCGGTGTGGGGGCTGGCTCCTCAGTTCCCATCATGACAGGCCGGCCCCAGGCTCCATCAGCCCCCACCCCAGCATGTAAGCCAGGTGGCCCCCAGGGCAGCCCGGTGGGAGCGAGGTGCCCAGAGGCCCTCTTGGAGTGCTAGTCCAGCAAACCTGGCTCCTGGCCGGGGCTCCTCAGGAAGTTAGTGCTGCCGCAACCGCCAGCAACCCCACTGCCAGGGGCACGATGATGAGCTTAAGGGTTCACGGTTGGGCACACCCGCTGACTACCTGAGTGGACAAATGGCAGATGGCGCAGCTTGAGCCCCGGGTGGGGCTGCTGTTGTGGTTACTGTCCCCCCAGGGGACATGATGGGTTACTGTCCCATCATGTAGTGGGCGGCAGGGACCACCTCGGTGGGCTCAGCATGTGTGTGTGTGTGTGTGCCTTTCGCAAGGTCTGAGACCAGCAAGGGATGACGGGCGACTCCACGGCATCAGGACCAGCTGGCACAGGTGAGGGGGACGCAGAGGTGGAGGGCCCCAGCGAGTGTCAGCCCACATCATCGGTCGTGGGGCTGGATTCTTTATTAAGGCACATGAGCCACGGCAGGTCACAGCTGCTGCAGAGGCGAGGTCAGGGCAGGAGCCGGCTTGGCGTACCCCTCCTGCCCGCAGGGCCGCGGTGGGAAACCTCCTCGTTCCATCCTCCACGTCCTCTTCCGCAGTGGCTGCCTTGTACATCCGAGCTACATGCAGGTAGCGGGTCCAATGGAAGGGCTGGCTTCCAGGGGGCCACTGGACCTGGCATCCCTTACCTTGGGGCCAACACTGTGCTCAGGGCTGTGTAGGGCAGGTGCCGGCTGCCCGCCCCATGCTGCTCATCGATTCTGCGGGCAGAAAGGCCGCGTGTGTCCAGGCTGGTGGCAGAGGCTGCACTTGCGGGCCTTCTTCACCGTGGGCCCTGGCGCGGTATCTGAGGAGCTGGCCCGAGGCCTTTTGCTTCTGGCTTCAGACCCCTGGGCTCGGCCTCCTGCTCCCGACCAGGGCAGGGCTCCAAACATCCCTGTGGGGAAAGCCAGGGGTGGGGCCAGGGGTGAGATCTGAGCGGAGGCGCTGAGAACTGCACCTGCTCCAGTTTCCTGGTCACACCCAGCCCCTGGTAGAGCTGCCGGTGTCCTCACCCGGCTAGCGCATCTGGTAACTTCTTTCCTGAAGCCTGAGCCCACTGTCCTGCTGTGACCAGGGACCCACTGTGGTGAAGCAGGTTCCTGTCCTGCGCCCCTGGGTGAGGTCACAGCCACTCTGGGGTCACACTGGTGAGCCTGCAGGCTTGAGGCACGTAAGGCAGGGAGGTGGACTCCTTTGTTCCAGTGCTGGCCGTTTCCCAGAGTGACACTAGGCAAGGTCACTTCCTTGGCCTGGGCCCCTAAACCCGTGACCAGAGCAGCTACTTGGTGCAAACAACGCCAGTCAAGGACACGTGGCCGCCCGGGAGCACAGAGACACGGGGCGGGGCAGGGGAGTGGCACCTGACAGTTCACTTCCAGGCAGCCCTCCCTCCTGCAGCTGCCGCCTCACCTGGGGCCAAGGGGGCCGAGTTCTCGTCTGCCCACTGGAAGAAGCCACACTGCTGCTCGCGCGGCTTGGAACATGTGTGGAACTGGCGCCCCTTGTTGGGTCCGTCTTTCTGCACGGTGCGTGTGATGGCAGGCTGGCTGCACAGGCAGGACGTGACGCCGCCACCGCCACCAAAGCCACTCGACCCACCCAGGGGGCCGCCCGAGCCTGGTGGGTGAGGCAGCGAGCCCCCCGGAGCTCTCGGGGCTGCCGGAGGGCTGCTGTCGGCCCACAGGAAGAAGCTGCAGCCACCGCTGGCGCACTTGTAGAACTGGCGGCCCTGGTTGGGGCCCTCCTTGCGCACCGTCAGCAGCACAGCCTCCTGGCCACAGTTGCAGGTCACAGAGTTGCTCTCTCCGGCACCGCTGGCAGCGGCGGGCAGCAGGGGCGCTCGGGTCAGAGCCTTGGAAGGTCCAGGGGGCCTGCTGTCAGGGGGCTGGGGGCGGCCGTGCTGCCTACTGTCCATCCTGTTGAGGGCCTGGCTGGCCTGCAGGTGGCCGGAGGGCTGGGCTGCTCGGGGGGTGCCGTGGGAGAGGCGCAGGTCCAAGATCTCCCGCAGGGTCTCATCACAGCCGCCGACGCAGCCAACCAACTCGAGGGGCATAGTTGGGGGGAGGCTCCCGCGCTTGAACTTCAACCTCAACCTGGTAAGGCCGCCAGAAAAGGGCACCGTGAGCACCCCCTCCCCAGTGTGTAGTGTAGGGGGCAAACCCTGCCTGTGAAGTCAGAGGGTGGCTGAGCACCCAGACGCCCTGGAGGGGTATAGTTCTCCAATGCCAGGGGCGCTGAGTGGTCCCTGGGCCTGATGGGGCATCGGAACTCTCCCCTCCCCGCCACAGGCATGCTGCGGGGACGTGTCTACCAGTAATGCCACCCTGCCACCTGTCAGCCTGGCCAAGTTGCAAACCAGAACCACTCCCTTCGCTACCCTTTGCTTTGGAAAATGGTTTTATTTCTGTTGAGTCGGTAGGGTTGCCTCCGGTGCCCCACAGGCACTTGCTGCGAAGGAACTATTCTAAAGAGTGCCCACTGCAGAGGGGAGGGTGCTCCTGCGGGGTGGGGGTGGGGAGCCTGGCCCACACTGGACTTTCCACAGTGCCCGGCTCACCTGTACACAGGCTGTGGTTGACACACGGGACACACGCTCTCGTCCCTGTTGGCTTCCAGCACTGAGTCGGGAAACCATATGGCCGATCGACATTCGGGAAAACCCACACAGCTGAGGTAGAACCTGAGGAGCAGGGGGTGACCAGGTCAGAGTGCAGAGATGAGGGAACGTGTTCGGGCCGCCTGAGGCTGCAGGCCACCTGCCAAGGACCCTCCATCCACCAGCTCTACAGTGCCCGGGGTGGAATAGACCTGCTTCTGCTTAAAACCAGCCAGGGGGCTGGTGCTGTGGCATCGCGAGTTAAGCCTCAGCCTGCAGCGTGGCATCCATATGGATGCTGATTGGAGCTGACTGGAGTCCCCCGCTGCTCCACTAATGATCCAGCTCCCTGATTTGCCTGGCAAAGGGGCACAGGATAACCAGGTGTTTGGGACCCTGCACCCACGTGGGAGACCCAGAAGCTCCGGGTTCCTGGCTTTGGACGGGATCAGCTCCGTTCTGGCTATGATGAGCGTTGGGGAGAGAACCAGTAGATGGAAGATTTTCTGTCTCCTCCTCTTAACTCTTTCACTATATTATTCAAATAAATTTAAAAAACAAACTGAAGCAACGACGGCCCTGTCATGTCCTCTGCCCGGTCACACATTCTCATGGCCCTTCCTGCTGATGCCCCAGGGAGGTGCCTGAGCGACCCTGCCATGCGGGAGTCGGCCGAGGCTGCGACCCTGCCATGCGGGAGTCGGCCGAGGCTGCGACCCTGCCATGCGGGAATCGGCCGAGGCTGCGACCCTGCCATGTGGGGGTCAGCCGAGGCTGCGTGATCTGGAAACATACATGAGAGGCCAGGACAGGGACCTGCCTGTCTTGACAGAAGGACCTCAGGCTCCACACCAAGGGGTGTGGACCTCTCGTCTTCCTTGGCCAACTTGAGGGTCTGTGCAGCCACATGGCCGGGACTTCAAGCTGAGGCTAAACTTCAATGATCTCATTACAAACCCACAAACACAGAGGCAAGAACTGGCCCAATAAGCCCTGGAGGGGTAAATGCGCCCAGGACAGACCCCATCCTCCCCAAGGGAGGCCCAGGAAACTGTGCCTGCAGGTGGGAACAGAGCTCAGGAACCAAGCCTCCCACAGCTGAGTACCGGCTTTGAGTGCTGGCTCCCCTCCGTGCCACCTCCCTGCTAACACGCATCCTGGGAAGGAGCAAAAGATGGCGACCCGAATGAGATCTGGGCTCCTGGCGTCAGTCTGGCCCGGCACCAGCTGTCACGAGCATTTGGGGGGTGAACCCACAGAGCAGAGACTACACTCTTTCACATTAACACAAAGAATATAGAACTGAAAATAAAAATGTTTCTTCCTGTCATGGTGCAAGCACTCAGGATAGTGTCTGTTGCCTTCCCAGGCAGGCGCATGAGCAGGGAGCTGGCCTAGAATGGAACAGCCGGGACCAAGCTGACCCTCAGACATGGAACTCCAGCGCTACAAGCAGTGGCTTCACTCGTTCTGCCACAGCACTGCTCTGGGGAGAAACTGCTGAAGAACTACTTGGGTCATACAGCTCGACCGTGACAAGAGAGGGATGTGGGCCCACAACCATCTGGACCTGACGCCCAGCCCCCGTCACCTCTTCCCCCCCACCCCCCCAGGGACACTGGCGTTCTATCCACAGGATAGAAGCCCGGCCATGACTCGGTCCCCCACCTCATCGGAGGCCACACCCACTCCGGTGCCCTGCCAGCTCCAGCAAGCCGAGAGGGAGGGGCACTAACCCGCCATTCTTCTTGGCTTTGAGGACCATGTCCCTGTTGCACCGCGGGCACTTCCGGATTGGCTCAGGCAGGGATGGGTAGAGCTCTTCCGGCTGGGCCACTTCTGCCCCTTCTCCGAAGTACTGGGAGAGGGCCTCGTCCAACCTGGGGAAACGGCAAGGACATACCCCTCACTGGACGCCAAACACCCACGCACACCCCAGGCGGGCCGCTGGGGCCAGCTGCTGCATGAGGCGGGCACCCCCACTGCGGATCCCAGGCTGTGACTTGTGCTGCTGGCCACCTGCCATAGCGTGGGTCCTTGAGTCTGAATCACGTGCTGTGCGGCTTTCACACACCCGTTAGGAATGCTTTACAAAGGGCACAGCCAGCCAGGCCCCGGGAGGGACCCCATGTGCTCAGGGCTTACAGAGGCTCCAGGTTCTGTCACTGAGGCACCGTCGTACATCCTCAGCCCAGCCTGTGGCCATCGGATTAGCCATTGCTTGGGGAGCCAGCATTCTTGAGATTCCGCGTGTCAGAGGGGAAACGGGCCAGGACACAATGACCAAATGCTTATCTTGTGATAAGGCATGGCAGTGCCGGTGGAACGCGCTCCACACAGTATACGCTGCCTGCTCAACGACCAACTGCAAACGCGCCCAAGAACAAACGGCTCACATGCAGCACTCGGGCTTGTGGGTTCAGGGCTGTCGGGTCCTCCCATGCCAGCAGCACAGCCTGCTGGGGCAGGGCAGTATGGGGATGAGAGGAGTCCAGGGAGTTGCAGCAGGAAATGTGGCAGGAGGGGCTGCTGCTGGCTGAGGGGACCCCGACACGGCTGACGCCCAGGAGCTCCGCCGGCCGTCCTTTCGGCAGGAGGGCAGGCTCTGGCCCCCTCACTCACTTCTTGGCTTTGGCCACGGCTTCAATGAACACCTGCTTGTACTTCTGCACCTGCTGCCTCAGAACCACCGACTTGTCCTTCTTGCCCTCGCAGATCAGCTTCAGGTCAGCCTCCAGCTCGGCCCGGAGGTCAGGCTTGGACATCTCGTAGCCCATGGAATCGTAGCCTGTGGTGCAAGAGCGGGGGCTTCAGGAGATTCTGGGGAGCCCCACTCCCGCGACCCAGAGCGACCTCCCTGTTGTCTCACCTTCCACAAGCCCCATGCCCAGGTGTCCGGGGAGGAAGCGCTTGTCTGGGGTGAGGCCAACGTACATCCGGGCTTTGATGGTCTCGATGTGCTCCGCGTGCGTGGCATCTGTACCTGAAAGCCATGTCCCACCTCCTCTAAGACTCCGCAGCTTGTGGGTGCCTGGGTCACCCCTGAACTGATGGCAGCTACTTCAGGGCTGCACGAGCAGTCCCTGTAAGCCGCTAGTCATAATGCCCCCCTTACCTGCCAACCCAAACTGCCCCTCTCCCAGGATATATCTGCTTCCTTCAGAACCTAAAATACGGACACAACCAGTCAAGGCCCTCAGATGCGACTTCAAAAGACAGAGAAAGGCCAGAGATTTCTCAGCGTGGCAATGACGCTGTGGGACACAGCCACTGGCACCGGATGACAGTTCTCTGGCTTGTGGGATGGGCCCATCAGCCGAGATAGGGACACGCAAGGCCTACGTCCCTAATCAGCAGGAAGCAGCTACAGAAGAATCTACATTCTTCAGTAACCCTTAACAGTGGTATGTACGCGTGTGTGTGTGTGTGTGTGGGGGTGATACTGTGGCACAGGCTAGTCCTCCACCAGTGGTGCTGGCATCCCAGACAGGCACAGGTTCACATCCTGACCACTTGACTTTTGATCCGGCTCCCTGCTTATGGCCTGGGAAAGCAGCAGAGAATGGCCAAGTGCTTGGGACCCTGCACCCACGTGGCAGATTTGGAAGAAGCTCCTTGCTCTGCTTTGACCACTGTGGCTGCCATTTGGGCATGAGAGACCTCTCTCTTAAAAAAATAAATAAATAAGTCAATCTTTGAGGGGGACATGAAGGTACTAAGTTTAGAGTCACAAACTGGAAAGCATACCTCCCCCGCCTTGTGTAATTCACTCTGTTACTTGTCCATCAAATGACCCCTTCCCAGGATGCACTTCCCCTCACCTGGGACTTGGGGTGGGATCCTGTAACCACTCCCCGTCCCAGGCTCATGAGAAGCCCGGCAGCTGGGAGGGGCACTCTCTCTTCCCTGTGGACACAAGATGAAAGCAGAAACATCACTCTCCCACCTTCTTCCTCCCTGCTCACTCTATCCCTGAATGTATGTCTGATACAGTCTCATTAAAAAATTTATTTTTATTGGAAAGTCAGATTTACAGAGGAGACAGAAAGATCTTCAATCTGCTGGTTTACTCCCCAAATGGCCACAATGGCTAGAGCTGAGCTGATCTGAAGCCAGGAGCCAAGAGCCTCTTCGAGGTCTCCCACGTGGGTGCAGGGTCCCAAAGCTTTGGGCTGCCCTCGACTGCTTTCCCAGGCTACCAGCAGGGAGCTGAATGGGAAGCAGGGCCGCCGGGATTAGAACCAGTGCCCATATGGGATCCCAGTGCATGCAAGGTGAGAACTTTAGCCACTAGGCTACCTCATAGGACCTATATTCTCACCTTGTATACAAACTACTAAAAACAGAAAAATTTAAAACAACAAAAGCAAACAAACAGAACTCCAGAAAATAGGGATACTGAGTTCTGTTGCAACTTGTGAAAGCAGCAGAATTTGTAGGTGGTCAGGGATCACCGTGACCTCACACTGCGAGAGCCGTTCCTGGCAGGCAATGGCCGAGGGTCACACTGCGCCCTCCCGTCTCCCCTGGCCCACTCCTCAAGGCAGGGCAGCCCTGCTTTCTCCTGTTGCTGTTTGTGCACCGACATCAGTGGTGGCCCCAAGAAACAGCTCTGTGGGAGGCAAGGACACGCAATGAAAGCAATCTGCCCTCGCCCGCACGGCCTTCACACGGCCTTCACACGGCCTTCACACGGCCTTCACACCGCTCAGGGCCCCTTGCCTCCCCCACTCAGGCCCCGTGCCTCTTGCACCCGGCCGTCACACCCCCACTCAGGCCCCATCGCCTCCTCAGCGCCCCCACACGGGTGTCACACCAGCTCAGGTCCCCTCGGCTCCCCCAGATGGCCGTCACCCCCCACTCAGGCCCCCTCAGCTCTCCTGCTCCTCACACCTGAGTATTTCTTTCAGCTGCACCACCTCAACACCCAACCTGCCCTCCAAGCTGTGGCCAAGGGGCTCTGCCACCAGGGAAGTGGAACAGAACACAGCCCAGCATCAACAGGGACGTGCTGAGAAGACAGCAAGTCCTGGGGAGAACGGGCCCTCCTCGGGGCAAGCCAACCAGCAGCTCCTCCGAAGTCTCTGCGGGCCCCGGGGACTGTGCTCCCAGCACAACCCCGGGCACAATTGCATGTTCCAGCGCTGCCCACCGTGTGATGCGGGGGATGAACCGCAGGAGGTCGCTCGCCCACACGCTGAGACATCGCCCCGGGGTGGGCGAGCCTTGAGGGCATGACGCCAGGAAAGGCAGTCAGTGGCAGCAGAACCCATCTTGCACAATTCCATCCACGGAAGTGTTGAAAACAACCCAGGCTACTGTATCCAGAGAGGTGGCCTGGGGCTGGGAGGGCTGTGGGGAAGTGACTGCTGAAGGTGCCAGTTCTTTTTCACAGAAAAGGTCCCGTCCAACTCTGTGAATGACGAGTCAAGCTGTGCGTTTCAGTGGGTGAGTTGTGCGGCGGACAGATCATGTGGCTGTCCGTGTACCAGTGTTCAAACCCTCAGCCAGGCACGCAGACTGGGCTAGACATCTTCCCAGTCCCCCTTCGCCACAGTGGCCCTGAGCGTCCCTGCTTCGGGGCCCCGCCTGAGGCCCACCACGGTGTGGGGGACATCTCGCCACCTCTGAAGCCCACCTCCCAGGGCCGTTTCTCGACTTGCTCCCTACGTAGCCCTCCGTGCTGGATTCAAGCTGCTGCATTGGTGAGGCTCTTCCACAGACCAAGTCTGACAGCACAGACTAGGTCACGCGGCTGTCCACGGCCCATGGTCACATGCCTCTCCACGGCCCTTCACGTTTTTCTAATGTTCCAGTCACAGGGCGTGAATCCCCTGGGTGTGGCCTGCCCATGCAGGCAGGCTTCCTGGACCTCCCAGAAAGGGCCTGCAAGCTATGAATCTGGGCTTGGCGCTGCAGAATGAAGTTGCTGTTTGCAATGCCAGGTTGGAGCGCTGGCTGCCGTCACTCAGCATCCCACTAACATATCTGAGAGGCAGCAGGTGACAGCCCCAGTGTTTGGGCCTTTGCTATCCACATGAGACCCAGCGTTTCCAGCTCCCAGCTTCAGGCTGGCGCCTCAGCCGGAAGGATCATCCAGGGCCAGCAGTGGACAAGTCTCCTTATGATGATCTTCTCCCTTCCCCGTCCATTTTTGTAAGATCTATTTTAATTTGAAATACAGATTTACAGTGGGGATAGATAGAGTGAGAGAAAGATCTTCCTGGTTCACTCCAACGGCTGCAATGGCTGGAGTCAGGATGGTCTGAAGTCAGGAGCTTCTTCCGAGTCTCCCTTGCGGGTACAGGGGCCCAAGGGTGGGCCATGCTCCACTGCTTTCCCAGGCCATTACTAGGGAGCTGGACTGGAAGTGGGGCAGCCGGGACATGAACTGGTGCCCATAGCGGATGCTGCTGTGGCAGGAGGCAGCCACAGTGCCAGCCCTGAAACTCTGCTTTTTGAGTAAATACATAAAGCTTTCAAAAGTAAGAATGGGGCCTAATGTGGTGGCCTATTGGCTAAATCCTTGCCATATATGTGCTGGGATCCCACATGGGCACCGGTTAGTGTCCTGGCTGCTCCACTTCCCATCCAGCTCCCTGCCTGTGGCCTGGGGAAGCAGTCGAGGACGGCCCAAAGCCTTGGCACTCTGCACCCATGTGGGAGGCCTGGAAGAAGCTCCTGGCTTCGGACTGGCTCACCTCTGGCTGTTGTGGCTAGCTGGGGAGAGAACAAGCGGACGGAAGATCTTTCTTTGTCTCTGTAAATCTGTCTTTCCAATAAAATAAATAAACAAATTAAAAAAAAAAAAGTCAGACCGTAGCTGCTCATGGCTAGTACCACAGTCCCGCCTTACCCACGTGGGGCGTGGGGAGGAAGGGGAGGCACTACCACTCAAGACTCGCTGCTCCGCTCGGGAGGGCAGGGTGTCCACGGCTGTCACTACAGAACACAGACACACAGACCGTGATGATGACTCTCCCGAGCGTCAACTGTGGGTATCTGACTAGTTCTTATTCAAGAAGAGTAACACGGGCCCCTTTGACCACCATGGGCCTAAGCGCTCAGCTGAGCCCGAGCTGTGGGGACAGGATGGGGACAAGGGCAAGGCTGCTGGTGTCAGCTGTGCCAGGCTTTGCTGACACACACACTTGGAGACCTCGGGCAGGTCCTTGTCTCTCTAACCCTGTCTGCCAGTACAGTCTGGCTAGAGTAACAGCACAGGCAGGCAGAGAGCTGTGGCAGGGCAGGCAGGAGACTCCGTGCCTGTGTGCAGGGAAGCTCCCCGGCTGAGCCGCTGCCCGATGCCAGGCCGTGCCATTCTAGCTGAGCTGCTGCCCAATGCCAGGCCGCCCTGCTCAGGCTGAGCCACTGCCCGATGCCGGGCTGTGCCACTTACCAATGCCATGCTTCTCCATGAGGGCGATCAGGTCAGCCTCGGTGAGCAGCTGGGGAGGACTGGTCTCCCCATTCACCATCTCCACGGTGCTGGGCTGGAAGCGGGTCCCATGCTCGTAGATGGGCAGCAGCTACGGGAAGCGACAGGTGTGGCAGTTAGGCCATTCCCACCCTCACATTCAGACACAAGCTGGCCTGTAGTTCTCAGACTGGAGCCCCACGCCCGCTGCCCTGTCACCTTGTCGCTCCAGTGGTCGTAGGGATACACGTCCAGGTAGTTGCGGGCCAGAATCATGAGGCCGTGGGCCACAAAGCGCTCCTGCGCAATGTCAATCTCCACGGTGGTCTCCTGACCCTGGGCATCCTGGGAGCAGCAGGCCAGGAAATGGCGAACGATGAACTCATAGAGCCGCTGGTCGTCTCCCTGGGAGGAAGTGGAGTCTGACAGGTCCCTTCGCTGGGACAGCAGGCCCCTGCACCCACACTGGGCACCCAGATGGAGCTCCTTGCTCTCACCCGGCCCGGCCCTGGCTGCTTCAACCAGTGGAGAGTGAACCAGTAGATAGATGACCTCCCTTTCTTTCAAAGAAAACATTCTTCCTTTTTTTTAAGTTACAACTCCTTGGGCCCGGCGCTATAGTGTAGTGGTTAAAGTCCTCGCCTTGAAAGCCCCGGGATCCCATATGGGCACCGGTTCTAATCCCGGCAGCTCCACTTCCCATCCAGCTCCCTGCTTGTGGCCTAGGAAAGCAGTTGAGGACGGCCCAAAGCCTTGGGACCCTGCAACCGCGTGGGAGACCCGGAAGAGGTTCCTGGTTCCCGGCTTCGGATCGGCACAGCACCAGCCGTTGCGCTCACTTGGGGAGTGAATCATCGGATGGAAGACCTTCCTCTCTGCCTCTCCTCCTCTTTGTACATCTGCCTTTCCAATAAAATAAATAAATCTTTTTTAAAAAAAGTTACAACTCTTTAATCTTACGGTGACAGATGTGGCAATGCGAGGCTCCCTCTGTCATGCTGCCCTGTGTCCTCTGGGAAACTAGCACCATAGCACAAAGCTGCTGCGCTGTCCCTCTTAGGAACTGTAAGCCCCAAAGTTCTTTTCTTTACTTGGTGAAAGCAGATTTGGCAGCAAAACACATCATTTCACACTGATAGGACCAGTCGGCAGCAAGAGGCCTAGCTGGCTGGCTCCCAAATCCGAGCACAGGGCACAAGAGTGGGCTCTACCTTCTGACTCCAGCTTCTTGCGCGAGGACCACGGGAGGCAGCAGGGGGAGGCTCGGGTAGTGTGCTTCCGGCCCTTGACGTGTGAGACCTGGCTAATGCTCCTGGGATCTGGCACCAAGCCCTACCACTGCAGACACCTGGGGTAGGTCCAAGGGTGGGGACACATACCCTCTCCAATCATCTGTTTTTAAGCTCATCAGATATATTGAGAGATATCTTCCATCTGCTGGTTCACCCCTTATATGCACAGAGTAGCCAGGACTGGGCCAGGCACAAGGTTTCACCCAAGCATCCTGACTTCAAGTCTGGTCTCCCACAGGGGTGGGCGGGGCCCAAGTACTTGAGCCAAGTACCTGCTGCCCCCCAGGGTGCACACTGGCAAGGAGACAGACTAGAAGCAGAGGAGCCGAGATACAAACCAGGCTCTCCAACACTGGGTGTGGGCGTCCCAAGTGTGAGTTCACTGTTGTATCAGATGCTTGCCCCCAAGAGACAAAGGGAGGAGAGGAGGGAGGGGAAAAGGAGAGAGAAGAATGAGAGGGAAGAGAGAAACAGCTTCCATTGGGCCCGGCACCGTGGCCTAGCGGCTAAGGTCCTCGCCTTGAACGCCCCGGGATCCCATATGGGCGCCGGTTCTAATCCCGGCAGCTCCACTTCCCACCCAGCTCCCTGCTTGTGGCCTGGGAAAGCAGTCGAGGAAGGCCCAAAGCCTTGGGACCCTGCACCCGCGTGGGAGACCCGGAAGAGGTTCCTGGTTCCCGGCTTCGGATAGGCGCAGCACCAGCCGTTGCGCTCACTTGGGGAGTGAATCACTGGACGGAAGATCTTCCTCTCTGTCTCTCCTCCTCTCTGTATATCTGACTTTGTAATAAAAATAAACAAATCTTAAAAAAAAAAAAAAAAGAAAGAAAGAAACAGCTTCCATTCCTGGTTCATTTTCTTGATGGCTGCAATGGGTCCACCCGGGTCTCCCACCCGGTAGGTGCCCAGGCATCTAGGCACACCAATAGGGCATAGCCAGGACTTCAGGGAGCACTCACAAGGGACACCAGTCATGTAGCCATCATCTCAATCAGCCATGCTACCACGCTGGCTGCCTGTTTTTTTTTTTTTTTTTTCTTTAAATAAATTTTAAGTTAGAAGCTTTTAACTTACTTGAAAGGCAGACAGAGAGGGAGCAAGAGAGATATATTTCCCATCCCTAAGAGTTCACTACCCAAATGCCTACAACAGCTAGGGTTGTGCAAGGCCAGAGCCAGCTGCCAGGAGCTCCACCAGGGCGCCCTTGAGCCATCACCTGCTGCCTCGGAGGACAGAAGGGAACTGGAGCTTGAATCCAGGCATCACGAGCAGTGGCTTGACCCGCTCTGCCAAACTCCTCTTGAAGAAAGTAACTTTACAAAGCTACTGGGGCTACACACACGTGGTTCTCAGAGGCTGGTCAGGCGGGACACTGCAGGTTAAGTCACTGCTTGCAACGCTGGCATCCCAAATAGGCATCTGTTTAAACCCTGGCCACTCCACTTCTGACTTGGGTCCCAGTTAGTGGACCTGGGAAAGGAGACCAGCATGGCCCAGACGCTAGGGCCTTGTTGCCACATGGGAAGCCCTGATGAAGTGTGCCTGGCTCACTTCTATCCCCCCTTTTCTGCTTTTAAATACTTATTTGTTTGTAAGAATTAGAGACTTCTTTCATCCGATGGTTCACTCCTCAGATGGCCACAAAGGGTCCTTCACACGGGTAGTAGGCACCCCAATACCCAGGCCATCAGCAAGCAGCTGCATTGAAAGGCAAGTAGCTGGGACCTGAACCAGCACCATATGGGATGCTGGCTCTGTAGGCAGCAGCTTAACTCGCTGTATCCCACTCCTGGCATATCCTGCCAAGCCAACAAGCCTCCTGGGTTCTGGGGTCAGCACCTTTGGGGGAACCAACCTGCAGGCCGGTGGTGTGTTTTGTGGGGTGAATGGGAGGATGCGCCTGGTCAGACTTGTTCCCGTTACGGGGGGTGGGGCCACCCCGTTCTAGGATGCTCTGGGCAAAGGCCCCCCAGCGTGGATCCTGGGTCTGCTGCTCCACCAATGCCGTCAGGTTTAGGTCTTTGGGGAAAATGTTTGTTTCCGTTCGGGGATAGCTGATGTACCTACAATAGAGAGCAGCAAAGAGAAAAAACCAAATAGCTCCCTTCCTAACCTTAACCCTAACCCCAACCGTCATCTACAAACAAGGCCCTGCAGACGCCACTGCACAGGCTGCAGGTAACAAGCCCCCAGGAGAGTAGAGCTGAGCAGAGCGCTGAGACGACGCAGGGAATGGGCAGCCCTATGCAGGCTAAGGCCCAGGACTCGGCAGTGACATCACGGCCTGCCCTAACCCTGGCCTCCCGTTGGTTCAGTCTGCCAGACTGGCCCAAGACAGCATCACCCTGTCCTAACAGTAAGTGCTCCTAATACTGTCCTTCTTCTCATTTCTTTTTCTTTTTCTTTTTTTTTTTTTTTAAAGATTTATTCATTTTATTACAGCCAGATATATACAGAGGAGAGACAGAGAGGAAGATCTTCCGTCCGATGATTCACTCCCCAAGTGAGCCGCAACGGGCCGATGCGCGCCGATCCGATGCCGGGAACCTGGAACCTCTTCCGGGTCTCCCACGCGGGTGCAAGGTCCCAAAGCATTGGGCCGTCCTCAACTGCTTTCCCAGGCCACAAGCAGGGAGCTGGATGGGAAGTGGAGCTGCCGGGATTAGAACCGGCGCCCATATGGGATCCCAGGGCTTTCAAGGCGAGGACTTTAGCCGCTAGGCCACGCCGCCGGGCCCTCATTTCTTTTTCTTAAAGGCTTAGTTACACAGCCAGTGCTGAGGCAGGTCATGTCAGGCTGCTGACTGCGACGCCTGCACTTCACTGGGTGCTGTCAGTTTGAGTCACAGATTGGACGCTCCACTAAGATTTATTTTTTTACTTGAAAGCGAGACTGACAGAGACAGGATCTTCTACCAGCTGGTTCACTCCCCAGATGTCTGTGATGGCCAGAGCCGAGCTGATTCGAAGCTAGGAGGATGCTTCGTTTCTGATCCAGTTCCTAGCTAACAGGCCTGGGAAAGCAGCAGACAACCCAAGGGCTTGAGCCCGAGATGGCGGTCTAGGTTCCCTGCTCTAACCTGGCACAGTTCTTGCTGTGTTAGCCATTTGGTAAGTGAACCAGCAGATGGAAGACTTGTATCTCCCTCTCTGTGTAACTCCATCTTTCAAATAAAGCAAATCATAAAAAATATTTATACATTTATTTGGGCCCGGCGGCGTGGCCTAGTGGCTAGGGTCCTCGCCTTGAACGCCCCGGGAGCCCATATGGGTGCCGGTTCTAATCCCGGCAGCTCCACTTCCCACCCAGCTCCCTGCTTGTGGCCTGGGAAAGCAGTCGAGGGCGGCCCAATGCATTGGGACCCTGCACCTGCGTGGGAGACCTGGAGGAGGTTCCTGGTTCCCGGCATCGGATCGGCGCGCACCGGCCGTTGCGGCTCACTTGGGGGGTGGGTCGTCGGACAGAGGATCTTCCTCTCTGTCTCTCCTCTCTGTATGTCTGACTTTGTAATAAAATGAATAAATCTTTTTTTAAAAAAAAATTTATACATTTATTTGAAAGGGAGAGCAATGGCGGAAAAGGCACACACACACAGATCTTCCATCACTGGTCCCCTCCTAGAAGGGCAGTCACAACAGGGGCTAGGCCAAGCTGAACCCATGTGGGTCTCCCAAGTGGGTGGTGACGGCCACCCCTCACTGCCTCGCAGATGCAACGGCAGGGGGCTGCACCCCTCACTGCCTCTCACTTCCTCACAGACGCACCAGCAGGCAGCTGCATTGGAAGCACAGCACCTGGCACCTGAACCAGGGCTCTGATACTGCAAGGGGCTTAACATGCGGTGCCACAATGCTGGCCTCTTCAACATTTTTAAGGTTAATTTTATTAATTTGAAAAGCAATGTCACAGAGGGAGGAGACAGACAGAAGTCTTCCATCTGCTTGTTCATGCCACCAAGGCCAGGCAGAAGACAGAGCCTGGAAAACCAGCTTTTCATCCAAAATGGGTGGCAGGAACCCAAGCCCTCAGGCCATCTCCCGCTGCTGCCCAAGGCACACGCCCCAGGAGCTGCTCAGAGGTGCCGTAGGAACCTGAACCAGTGGCCATACAGGACGGTGGTGCTGCGAGGCAGCGTAACCCTCTACAGCCCACTGCAGCCTGTCACTTTCCTTGGCAGATGGAAAGGGGACCACAGGAGGACAATGTATTAGATCTGTAAACAACTGTTCACAGAGAGGACACTGGAAGCCTTGTCAGTGTGGAGCCATGGCTAGTTGCAATCCTGTTTGTAAGGATGGTTCTGGGAGCTAATATGGAAATGACCAGACCAGGAACTCCCCAACCCTCAGGTTTAGATAACAGATCAAGGCAGAGGTGCTGGCAACTCCCTCTTGCTGCTGATACGTCATTGCCTCAAACCTTCCTCCCTATGCCTACACGGCCATCTGTCCTTAAAAGTCTGATGCTGGGCCTGGCATGATAGCGTAGTGGTTAAAGTCCTCGCCTTGTAAGCACAGGGATCCCATATGGGTGCTGATTCTTTTTTTTTTTTTTTTTTTTTTATTACAAAGTCAGATACACTGAGAGGAGGAGAGAGAGAGAGGAAGTGGAGCTGCCGGGATTAGAACCAGCAGCCATATGGGATCAAGGTGAGGACCTTAGCCAATAGGCCACGCTGCCAAGCCCATGGGTGCTGATTCTTATACCAGCAGCCCTACTTCCCATCCAGCTCCCTGCTTGGGGCCTGGGAAAGCAGTCGAGGATGGCCCAAAGTCTTGGAATCCTGCACCTGCATGGGAGATCTGGAAGAAGCTCCTGGCTGTTGGCTTTGGATTGGCTCAGCTTCAGCTGTTGTGGCCGCTTGGGGAGTGAACCATTGGATGGAAGATTTTCCTCTCTGTCTCTTCTCCTCTCTGTATATCTGCCTTTCCAATTAGAAAAAAAAAAATCTTAAAAAAAAGTCTGATGCTGTTAATACACTTCGGCTACTGACCATCAGTCAGCAGCCCACATGTGTGACTATCAGCTCCGTGCACTGAGGCCGTCACTGCTGGACAGTGAACAGAAGACGCAGTCCAGTAAAACCATGCTGTACACCTCAGCGACGTGCTGGCTGCTCAGACACTGAGACCGTGTGCCTTCACACAGCTCTCCAAAACACAGCTGCTGCTGCACTTACAGCGCAGCCCAGCCTGGGCAAGCAAAGGCTCGGATGCTCAACACGTGCACCTCGCGGGGCCTTTCACAGGTAGATGGCCCCGGGGACTCCCAGTTCTCGTCTGGCCCACGTCAGCACCCCAGGAGGGAGTGTGGGCTCTTATGCTGAAACATGCTTTCTGTATAAGAAAATAGAAATTCAGGCCAGGCGCCGTGGCCTAGCGGCTAAGGTCCTCGCCTTGAACGCCCCAGGATCCCATATGGGAGCCGGTTCTAATCCCGGCAGCTCCACTTCCCTTCCAGCTCCCTGCTTGTGGCCTGGGAAAGCAGTTGAGGACGGCCCAAAGCTTTGGGACCCTGCACCCGCGTGGGAGACCTGGAGGAGGTTCCTGGCTCCTCGCTCTGGATCGGCACAACACCGGCTGTTGCAGTCACTTGGGGAGTGAATCATCGGACGGAAGATCTTCCTCTCTGTCTCTCCTCCTCTCTATCTGACTTTGTAATAAAAATAAATAAATCTTTACAAAAAAAAAAGAAAATAGAAATTCATGGTGAGCAAAGCTTTCCATTTCAGGGCTGCAGTGCTAGCTATGAAGTCTTTTTCTCATGTCCAGTGCATTTCACTTTCTCAACACATTCCCAGTTTCTCCTCCGACACCCAGCACATTTACCCTTGCGTGTAGAGTTTTTCAGCAATCCTCATGGTCTCTTTGGCATTTATCCTCAGCTTGCGAGAGGCCAGCTTCTCAAGTTCCTGTGAATAGGCCAGCAGGCACGTGAGGCACAGAGGACAGACACGCTACCACAGCCCAGCCCCTGGACAGCACAGATCCCTGCCACTCCGGCTGCTAACAGACGCGGAAGGGGACAGATTCCTGGGTCGGCTGCAAGGTGCCAGACCCCAGCCTCTGCTTCTCATCAACTGAGGTGAGGCAGAACTCACTGGGAAGCCGGCCACTCACGGGCCTGAGCACTGGGGAGCCTGACGAGGGAGGTGGGGACTGAGGCAAGAAGCCACATTCTCAATGGGCACTCTGCCCGGCTGCTAACAAGGTGCTGCGACAGCCACACCTAGGGGATGCCACCCGTGTCCCACTAAGTCCCTGGATGTAGGAGCCTGTCCCGTGGGGCCCCTTTGGTGGCTGAAGATGCTGGTGACTGTGTATCAAGGCATACCTGGGCACTGAGGAGTGCTCTCTGCCTCCCCTGGGAGGGCAGCCCAGGGACACGCTGACAGTGGCTCAGCAACACTTTCTAACCTACGGGTCCTCTTTGCTCAGCCTCCGGTGTTACCCCTTCCCACTCATCCCACCCCAGGCCTCCTGCTGAGGCGCTGACTCTGGGGAGGTGCACCCTGGTAGGATTTACTTGGCTTTGAGAGTAAAAAAAAAAATTTGAGGAATCCCATTCTAAGGTGGGTTCATATGAGATACTCAAAATGACATTTACAGATTACACAACTTGAGACAATAAGAAAAAACAGGAAGACTCCAAAGCTATGTCAGCAGTTATGTGAGGACAGAGAAATTACAGGTCATCTGTCTTCCTCTTCTTGTTTCCTAATTGTCACACAGCAGTTACAGTTCACGTTAAAAAAAAAACAAACCATCAGGAGAGCGTGCAAAGGTTCAGCTGTAGGCGCCGCGGCCAGCGTTTCCTTCTGCAGCTCCAGTGTGCACGGCAGAACCCCAGGCCCAACAACAGGAAGCGATTATCCTCGTGCCTACATACCACAGTGTCCAAAGCTTGAGGCCGCCACTTGCTCTTCGGCTTGGACTTGACCTCTACCACAGTTGCTGTGGGATCCTAGAATACCCAAAACCGAGACACATCACAGTGTGCCAGTGGGGTCACCGCCAGACCCCACAGTCCATCCGGTGTCCCCTGGAGCCAGCATCGCAGGGAACGCCCATGGCCCCCTTCCCAGCAGACCAAGATTCAAACAAAGTACAGCGTTTATGTGAGAGAGAAAGACTGCCTGTCTACTGCTTCACTCTGCCAGGAGCTGCAAAAGCTGCGGCTGGTCCAGGCTGGCCTAGGCTGGGCACACCCCCGTGAACAGGCACTGCGGCCACCATCTGTGGCCCTGCCCAGCACATCCGCAGGAAACTGGACCAGAGAAACAACGGCTAAGGTCTGAGCTGCGACTTAACTCGCTGCTCAACAATGCTGGCCCTTCAAGCCATGACCGTGAGGGCTGCCTGGGCTGACGGTGCAGGGCAGGCTGTGTGCTGTCTGCTGGTGACAGAGCTGCTTCGGGGGGGGTGTCAGTCACATGTTTCTCAAAGCTTCTGACTCCATCTCCGAGTTCTCTCCACAATCTGAGTGTTGCTTTTGCTTTAGGGACAGGGAGTGGGGGTGTTCTAACTTGCTACTCCTCCCAAACCGATGCCCTGAGACACAAACCCAATGCCAGCGATGCCCAGCATGGGTGTGCCAGGCGCTTTGCAGGTCGCTCAGGTCTTGGGCGTTTCTCACCTCCATACACAGCTGGTAGAGCACGAGGCATGCAGTGTGGTTGAACAGCCGGTGCCTTTTCCAGTGGAATTCTACAACACCATCTTCATGGTCGTGAGTGACTATGTCATGGGGAGACAAACAGCAAGGCCGTGACCAGCCAGGAACAGGTCTCTGACAGCACAGGTCAGAGGAACAGGAAGTAAGGGAATCTCTCCGGGTAGCTACAGGAGAGAGTTGGTCTGGAATGCTATGATGCTGCAGGACGCAGGGCAGCAGGACGAAAAGCAAATCACATTTACATGACTCATTTTGATGTGAAAGGGATGGAAAGAGCGATCCTACCCACTAGGGCAGTCCCCAGCCAGGAGCCTGGGACTCCATTCAGGGGCACCCTCTGATGCCTTCTGGGGTACGTCCTGGCAGGAAGCTGCACTCAGCAGTAGCGCCAGGACACAAACCCTAGGCCTCAAGGACTGAATCTCCAGGTAGGGCCAGATGTACGCTCCCACAAAGCACGCTCCTCCCTTAGGGCTGTGGCGGCACTGCACCCAAGGCCCGCCCCGGGCCTACCCTTAATCCTGTGGAAGACTTCGGGCACAAAGGCCTGGATGGCTTTGAACCTCTCCACCACGAAGCCCAGGGTCGGGAACTGGCAGCTGCCGTAACTAATGAGCTGCTCGGCCAGCACCTGGGGGAAGATCTTCTGCAGCCGCAGGGTCTGGAACCTGGTGAAGGCGGCGCCTAGGGGCCAGGGGACAGGCAAGGCGGGTGTGAGGACATGGTGGGGAAGGAGGACAGGGCTGGCTGCAGGCACGGGCCACTCACCGATCCTCAGGTCCAGTTCCTGCCTCACGTCCACCGCTTCGCTCACCCGGCGGTCGGGCTCAGTCAGGTTTTCGCAGGCCATCCGCACGGCCCGGGGTGTGATCTCTGAGAAACGGGCTCTCAGCACTTGCAGGGTGGGCTTCACTGCGAACCACACAAGAGCAAACGGTACTGCCCTCCCTGTCCTGAAGGACTCAGGGCCTGGAAGCCAAGCAGCTCAAGAAGCTGTGTGAGTTGTCAGGTTACGTTAATGGAATGCAAGGTCTTAGCAGGAAACACCACTACAACCTTTACACTGAGTGTTGGAAATTACAGTTGAGCAAGCTGGCACTATGGTGTAGCGCATAAAGCTCCAGCCTGCAATGGCAACATCCCATATGGGCACCAGTTCGAGTCCCAGATGCTTCACTTCTGATTCAGCTCCCTGGTAATGTGTCTGGGAAAGCAGCAGAAGATGGGTCAAGTGCTTGGGCCCCTGCACCCATGTGGGAGACCCAGTGAAGATCCTAGCTTCAGCCTGGCCCAGACAGCCCTGGCTGTTTTGCAACCATCTGGGGAACGAGCCAGAGAATGAAAGCTCTCTCCCTGCCCCTCCAACCCTTCTCTGTAATTCTTTCTTGCTCTCACTCTTTTTTTTTTCCTTTTTAAAGATTTATTTACTGGAAAGGCATATTTACAGAGAAGAAAGAGAGAAAAAGATCTTCCATCTGCTGGCTCACTCCCCAAGTGGTTACAACGGCTGGAGCATATCCAAAGCCAGGAGCCAGGAGCCTCTTCTGTGTCTCCCACGTGGGTGCAGGGTCCCAAGGCTTTGGGCCGTCCTTGACTGCTTTCCCAGGCCACAAGCAGAGAGCCTCATGGGAAGTGGGGCTGCTGGGACATGGGCCCCAGGAGTCTGCAAGGTGAGGATTTTAGCCACTAAGCCATTGTGCCAGGCTCTGTAATTCTGCTTTTCAAAGAAAAACAACTTCAAGAGGACATTTTAGAATTGCTCCTTGTACTTTAGTTATAGCATCTGAGGGTGCCTCAAAGGAAGTTTGTGGAAACGGAATTAAAAGATTATTTGCACGCTTAGCTGTTTTTGAAATCCATGGACACATGCACACCCCACTTGCAGGGGTCTGCACGTGGCGCCTGTGAGCTCACTGAACCCTCCCGGCAGGAGGGAGGACCCAACCATGCAGAAGCTGAGGCTCTTAGGGGCCTGGTGATGACAGCAGGACTGCAGATGACTCAAGAGGGAGACGGCGTGGGGGGCCAGCTCAGTCCCAGTCAGTGGCTATGGACGCGTCCAGCACAGGAGGGACGCGCAGTGGGGCAGCACTCACCGGCCTTACACACGTGGATGATCTCAAACCCAATGTTTTCACCTTCTCTGTCACAGTCAGTCCAGATCACCAGAGCTTGGCACTGCCTTGTCTCTCGTTCCAGAGTTTTCTGATGTGCCCGGTGGAGAAAGAGCAGTGAGAGAAGATTCCAGAGCAGCTAGGTGTCATCTCTACACTAGGGAGAGAGCTGACTGAAGGGCAGCGCGTGCCTGAGAGCATGGGCAGTACCCTCAGGCCACGGGCTGCCACAAGATGGGGGGGTTAACACAACCACACCCACGGCAGCGGGGCCCCCAGGCACCTGGGCCTCACACCCCCAGCGCTACCCAAAATAAGAACTCCCCCAAGCTTCTCTCTAAATTCCCATGAGTTATAAACAGGTGCTGCAGCTACTCCAACGTCAGGGTTGTCCCAAAAGACCCCTACCTTGATGTCTACAAAATTCTCTGGGCAGTATTTCTCGATCTCTGCTTCAAACAGGGCAAGAGGGTTGCAGCTCTGCCTGGGAGAGAACACACGGGGGCTCCCTCACAGCTGCCCCTCTGCCACCTGAGAGAGAGAGCCTTGCCTCCCCACGGACTGCCCATGGCCCCACCACGCTTGCCTATTCAGGACAAATGCAACCCAACCAAACCAAGCCCGGCAAAAGGTCTGGTGTCCTGGGGGTAAGACGGACATCTAAACCCACCATTCCAAAGACAAAAGCACCATCTACACGGAGCCAGAGCAGCCCAGGCTCACGGATCACAGTTAAGAGCCACTCGCCTCCAAAACCCCAGGAGAGCACCGGGCTCCCGGGATGAACAGGGAAGCCCTGTCCCCAGGAGCGGTACTGACCACTTCCGAAACCGCATCTGGAAATCGTGAGCCAGCAAGTGCCCAGAGACCGAGGTCATGATCATGGTGACATTCTGGATTAAAATAATAACAATAATAATAATAATTATTATTCAGCTTGGTCTTTTTGAAGTGATATTTTGCCAAATCACACAGAAGAGAGGGAGGACCATTCCGGCAGAGATATGTAAACACTTGACTAGCAAGAAACACCCCCAGCTTGTCAAAGCCAAAGGCCTTGACACAGTCCACGTGTGGCCAGGCTGACCTTGCTGGTCAGACAAGCCTAAAGCACACGCAGCTTAGGGCGATTTCTGGCAAACAGCTCAACATCTGAAGAATGGGCTCTAACAGGGCACCCTGACCTGAAGGCACGCTCCAGGGTTACGAAGACACACTGCAGCACCCACCTGGCCATACAGATGATAATCAAATTCATAGATCTTGTTGAATTTAGAAAGTCCTTCTCTCTGTAAAAAACAAAACAAAACAAAACAATAGAAATGAAACAGTAAACTAGAAAACGAACACAGAGATCAGGCAAAACCCCTTCAAGTGGGGTATTAAAAATGGGCCCGGCGGCGTGGCCTAGCAGCTAAAGTCCTCGCCTTGAATGCCCCGGGATGCCATATGGGAGACGGTTCTAATCCCGGCTGCTCCACTTCCCATCCAGCTCCCTGCTTGTGGCCTGGGAAAGCAGTCGAGGACGGCCCAAAGCCTTGGGACCCTGCACCCGCATGGGAGACCCAGAGAAGAGGTTCCGGATTCCTGGCATCGGATCGGTGCGCACCGGCCCGTTGCGGCTCACTTGGGGAGTGAATCATCAGATGGAAGATCTTCCCTCTGTCTCTCCTCCTCTCTGCATATCCGCCTTTCCAATAATAATAAATCTTAAAAAAAAAAAAAAAAAGGAAAAACATTTCAAAAAAAAAAAAAGTGTAAGAGTGGGGCCTGGCGGCGTGGCCTAGCGGCTAAAGTCCTTGCCTTGAAAGCCCTGGGATCCCATATGGACACCGGTTCTAATCCCGGCAGCTCCACTTTCCATCCAGCTCCCTGCTTGTGGCCTGGGAAAGCTGTCAAGGACGGCCCAATGCTTTTGGTCCCTACATCTGTTTGGGAGACCTGGAAGAGGTTCCGGGTTCCTGGGTTCCTGGGTTCCTGGCTTTGGATTGGCGCAGCACCGGCCGCTGTGGCCACTTGGGGAATGAACCATCGGACGGAGGATCTTCCTCTCTGTATATCTGACTATGTAATAAAAATAAATAAATTTTTTTTAAAAAAGTGTAAGAGTGGGCTGTTGCTGATGTAGTAGGTTAAGTTTCCGCCTGTGCTGCCGGCATCCCATATGAGCACTGGTTCAAGGCCTGGCTGCTCCACCTCATCCAGCTCCCTGCTAAGGCGCCTGTGAAACAGCGGAGGATGGCCCGAGATCTTGGGACTCTGCACGCACATGCGAGACCAGCACATAGAAGATCTCTTTCTCTGTCTTTCCTTCGCTCTATTATCTTTCCCTTTCAGATAAAAATAAATACATCTTTTTAAAAATGCAAAATAATTCCGACAGATAAGGAGACAAAATTATCAAGATCATTTATTAAGTAGTCTTCCCAAACATAGTCACCAAGACAAATTTGATAGAATCTATGCCATTCTTCAACATTATTATTTTATTTTGATAATCTTTACATAGTTGATCAGGGCACAATGGTTCAAGGGCTACAGGAAAGTGGGCAAAACCATTGTTTCCACCTTCTCTCTGTTTTTGTTCTGTATTGGGGTAAGGGGGAGATAAAGGGAAAGGCCCCACCCAGCATGCCATTTTTTTTTTTTTAAGATTTATTTATTTTTGTTGGAAAGCCAGATATACAGAGAGAAGAGAGAGACAGGAAGATCTTCCATCCGATGATTCACTCCTGAACTGGCCACAATGGCCAGAGCTGAGCTGATCCAAAGCCAGGAACTTCCTATGGGTCTCCCCCATGGGTGCAGGGTCCCAAGGCTTTGGGCCGTCCTCCACTGCTTTCCCAGGCCACAGGCAGGAAGCTGGAAGGGAAGCAGAGCTGATGGGATTAGAACTGGTGCCCACATGGGATCCCAGTGCACGCAAGGTGAGAACTTTAGCCACTAGGCTACCACACTGGGCCTATTTTTTCCCCTAAACACTGGAAGATCAGCCTTGAGATAAGCTGACAGAATTGTTTTGATGGAGACTGCACACAATCAACCAGCGGCAGACAAAGGATTAGGGCAAGACTCTCTGGATCATCTCCTGCCTCGCCGCACACGTCACTTCCTGACCACAGACCTCTACTGGGCAAGTTCCTCTGCTTTCAGAGCCTCAACTGACTCTGAAATGAAGTGTTCTGTTTTCTCTGAAGTCCCTTCTGGCTCTGACAGCAACGATCCAAAGAGCCTAATCAGAACCGGAAGCCAAGGGACATTATAGTCCACGACTACAACACACTCAGGACACCCCCCCTTCACACACACACACACACACACACCCCAGAGCAGATCCCCCGCCCTCACACACCCCTTCAGACCCGCCTTTTCTAACAGATACACCAAAACACACCCAGGAGACCCTTCTTCCCTCTCTCTCTCTCTCTCTCTCTCTCTCTCTCTCTCTCTCTCTCTCTCTCTCTCTCTCTCTCTCTCTCTCACACACACACACACACACAGAGGAATCCTCCATTTCTCTCACACACACACCCAGGAGACCCACCCTCTCTCTCTCTCTCTCACACACACACACACACACACAGGAAACCTCCATTTCTCTCACACACACACCCAGGAGACCCTCTTCCTCACCCCCATGTCCTCCCAAGACCCTCTCTTTCTCACAGAGCCATTAGAAGCAGTTTAAGCCTGTGAGTTTCACAACAGCACACAGGACAAGGCGAAGGCTTCCCAGAACCCAGGAAGTGGTGAAAGGCAAGATGGACCCGTGTCAAACATCTGCAGTCTCACAGAGATAACCTATCTCCGTGAAACATCTAAGATAACTAAGATAACTCCCGTGAAACATCTAAGCCGCTCTCAGAGGCAGAATGGCACCTTTTAAGTGGAAATTCTTTTTATTCTTCTTATTATTTTTAACATTTATTTTTATTGGAAAGGCAGATTTACATTGACAAGGAGATAGAAAGATTTTCCATCTGCTCCCCAAGTAGCTGCAACAGCCGGAGATGAGCCGATCTGAAGCCAGGAGTCAGGAGCTTCTTCTGGGTCTCCCACGTGGGAGCAGGATCCCAAGGCTTTGGGCCATCTTCAACTGCTTTTCCAGGCCACAGGTAGGGAGGTGGATGGGCAGTGGAGTAGCAGGGACAGGATCCAGCACACATACGGGACCCTGGTGCAGTTAAGGCAAGGATTTAGCCACTAGGCTACTGCACTGGGCGCAGGGAAATTCTTGGTAGCTGATAATTAAGAGTTCAGCTGGGGGGGCCCGGCGGCGTGGCCTAGCGGCTAAAGTCCTTGCCTTGAATGCCCCGGGATCCCATATGGCCGCCGGTTCTAATCCCGGCAGCTCCACTTCCCATCCAGCTCCCTGCTTGTGGCCTGGGAAAGCAGTTGAGGACGGCCCAAAGCTTTGGGAGCCTGCACCCGTGTGGGAGACCTGGAAGAGGTTCCAGGTTCCCGGCTTTGGATTGGCGCACCGGCTCGTTGCGGCTCACTTGGGGAGTGAATCATCGGACGATAGATCTTCCTCTCTGTCTCTCTTCCTCTCTGTATATCTGACTTTGTAATGAAATAAATAAATCTTATATGCTTGAAATGGGGGAATCTCAACTGAACTTGAACTATGGTTATGCAACAAGGTGGAGGAATCCACCATGGTGGGAGGGTTTGGGGAGGGGTGGGGAGAATCCAAGTACCTATGAAACTGTGTTACATAACACAATGTAATTAATGAATTAAAAATAATAAATAAATTAAAAAAAATAAAATTAAAAAAAAAAGAAATAAATAAATCTTAAAAAAAAAAAAAAAAGAGTTCAGCTGGGCCCGACTGTAGCCTGGTGGCTAAAGTCCTCACCTTATACACGCTGCTATCCCATATTAGAACCGGTGCCCATATGGGATCCCGGTGTGTTCAAGGCAAGGACCTTAGATCCTAGGCCACTGCTCTGGGCCCTAAATAAATTAATTTAAAAAATAAAAAAGTTCAGCTGATGATTGCGCATCAAGAAGAGCAAACCAGGGTGGTTAAAGTCCTTGTCTTTTTTTTGTTAAAAGATTTATTCATTTTATTACAGCCAGATATACACAGAGGTGGAGAGACAGAGAGGAAGATCTTCCGTCCAATGATTCACTCCCCAAGTGAGCCGCAACGGGCCGGTGCGCGCCGATCCGAAGCCGGGAACCTGGAACCTCTTCCAGGTCTCCCACGTGGGTGCAGTGTCCCAATGCATTGGGCCGTCCTCAACTGCTTTCCCAGGCCACAAGCAGGGAGCTGGATGGGAAGCAGGGCCACTGGGATTAGAACCGGCGCCCATATGGGATCCCGGGGCATTCAAGGCGAGGACTTTAGCCGCTAGGCCACGCTGCCGGGCCCTAAAGTCCTTGTCTTGAGCGCGCCGGTTCTATTCCCAGCGGCTCCACTCCCCATCCAGCTCCCTGCCCGTGGCCTGGAAAAGCAGTTGAGGACGGCCCAAAGTGTTGGGACCCTGCACCCACGTGGGAGACCCAGAAAAAGCTCCTGACTTCTGGCTTCAGATCGGCTCAGTTCCGGCCATTGTAGCCACTTGGGGAGTGAATCAGAGAACGGAAGATCTTCCTCTCTGTCTCTGTTTCTCTCTGTATATTTGAGTTTCTAATAAAAATAAACTCTTACACACACACACACACACACACACACACAACCAATAGATAGAAAATCTTGGGCCCGGCGGCATGGTCTAGTGGCTAAAGTCCTCGCCTTGAACGTGCAGGGATATCATATAGGCGCCGGTTCTAATCCCGGCTGCTCCACTTCCCATCCAGCTCCCTGCCTGTGGCCTGGGAAAGCAGTTGAGGACAGCCCAATTCATTGGGACACTTCACCCGGGTGGGAGACCCGGATGAGGTTCTGGGTTCCCGGCTTCGGATCGGCGCACACCGGCCGTTGCGGCTCACTTGAGGAGTGAATCATCGGATGGAAGATCTTCCTCTCTGTCTCTCCTCCTCTCTGTATATCTGACTTTGTAATAAAATAAATAAATCTTATTAAAAAAAAAGAAAATATTAGAAAAAGATGTCTCCCCTGGAACAAAAATGACAAAAAAAGGCACATGTGGGGCACACAGCAATGGCTGCCTCTGCCAATGCCAGGATTCCATATGAGTACTGGTTCCCATCTCAGCTGCCCCACTTCCCATCCAGCTCCCTGCTTGTGGTCTGGGAAAGCAGCAAAGGATGGCCGTCAGCTTTGGGACCCTGCCCCCGCATGGGAGACCCGGAGAGGAAGCTCCTGGCTCCGGATCAGCTCAGCTGCCTCTACTGTGGCCATTTGGGGAATGAACCAGTAAATGGAAGATGTTTGCCTCTTCACTTTTCTGTAAACCTGGTGTTCCAACCCAAATAAATAAATTCTTAAAAAAAAAAAAATAAAGCTCCCAGATCCTCATCAAGGACTATCAATACGGGCACCAAGGACTACATCCCAACTGCCAAGGAGACCACGGGAAACTGGAGTGCCTTTGGAGGCCAAGAACTCTGAGGTCACCCACCCCCATTTGGATCTAGCACATGGGATGGGAGAAGCCCAAATCCTGCCTTGCAGGATCCAAGGTCATCGGAATGACAACCAGGAGCCCTGAGCGGTCCGCAGAAAACAGAACAGTTAACTTCCTTCGGGACTAGGGAGAGGAGCTTTCTCTGGTCCTTGCCTGGTTCCGATTTTGGGTCCCCACACTCTCGCAATGACTATCAGGACCCTCAAAACAAACAAACAAATAAAAAACTAGAATAGATAGACAGAGAACAATCAGGAAAGCTTAGAAACAGTCAGCATGGATGCACTTATATCTCACTGGGTGGGACACAAAGATTAGTTACTCCTCACTGGGGTATTGAAGATTTCTCTGCACACCCCTCCTAAAACTGTTCACCTAAACTGTTGACATATGTCTTGTTAGAGTTACAGAGTTAGACTACCCGAAAAACAGTCAGGTTCAGCAAAATCATGCTTCAACACTATGAACTGCTAAATACTAAAGTTAAAATAGACATGAGACAGCTGAATAGTAATCTATAGCCATTTTAAGGTGTATAGAACCCGGTTGTATATAAACTAATAATTGAAATGTCAATGTAGAAGTCACAGGATGTGGTTCAGAACTTGCATTCTTTTCTTTTTCTCTTTTAACATATTGGTTACTCAATACCATGTCAACTAATTCCATAACGTTATAAATTGTTACTGATGTAATGTCGGGGCTTTTAACTGATCGGGATGATAATATGATACTCTGCCAGCTCTACCTTCAGACCAGAGATGGTCTCCCCAAGAAACTGATGAACTTATCTGGACAATAAGATGCTGGACTTTATGCTTGGTAGATGCTTGCAATGAAAGAATCTCAACGGAATTTGAGCTGTGGTAATGCAACAAGGTGGAGGAATCCACCATGGGAGGTGAAGGTTTGGGAGGGGTGGGGGAATCCCAGTGCCTATAAAACTGTGTCACATAATGCAATGTAATCATTAAAAAAAAAAAAAAAAAAAAAAGAATAAAAGAAAAAAGAAAGGCACACGGGTAACAAGGTTCGCAAGCGTCTCTGAGTTCTGGATCCCGGTCGGTATGTAGCAGGAGGTTGGGGGCTGTTCTTCCAACTGCATGCAGCAGATACTACCGTTACAAAGAAAAACAGTCACCCCATCTCTCATCAATGCTTGGGTGGATTTCTCTCATATCATCTCTCTATAAAGGCTTCCCGACAACAGATATCTGAAAATTGATTCTAAAGAAACACAAATTATTTCTCCATTTTCGCTATGTTCAGCCTTTTGTTGCTTCTAAAGCTCCAGGGCCCATCACCCCCGGAGGAGTGTGAGCAGTCACCCAGGGCACTCCACGCACCGCACAGCAGGTGCTGACTGATGACTGAACCGTGATCAGCATCTGACAACCGAAAGGTGCACAGACCGTCCGGTGACAATCAGGAGAGTCCAAGGGTCCCTGGAAGCAGAGGTGGCCTGGCCAGGGAGACGTGGATGAGGGAACACGGACTCGAAAAGAAGAACAGGCTTTTGGCCCAGCGCCGTGGCCTAGCGGCTAAGGTCCTCGCCTTGAACGCCCGGGATCCCATATGGGTGCTGGTTCTAATCCCAGCAGCTCCACTTCCCATCCAACTCCCTGCTTGTGGCCTGGGAAAGCAGTCGAGGACGGCCCAAAGCCTTGGGACTCTGTACCCACGTGGGAGACATGCAAAGAAGTCCCTGGCCCCTGCTCCGGATCAGCACAGCACCAGCCGTTGTGGTCACTTGGGGAGTGAATCATCGGACGGAAGATCTTCCTCTCTGTCTCTCCTCCTCTCTATCTGACTTTGTAATAAAAATAAATAAATCTTTACAAAAAAAAAAAAGAAGAGCAGGCTTTGCTGGTTTCTTTCTAAAGATGGAGGGAGTCCAGAGCGAAAGCTGAAAGTCACCAGGAGAGCTGGAAGATGTCCTGCCAGGAAAAGGGACCAGGATCTGCCTCCACTATAACCAGCTCCACCAACCTCTTCCTTCCACGCCTCGGCTCCCACACACACCCCTGAGGCTCAGGCCCTGGTCTCCCACACGTACACACCTGCAGCTCAGGCCCTGGTCTCCCACACACACACACCTGCAGTTCAGGCCCTGGTCTCCCAGGCAGAATGCCAGCAGGGTTCTTGTGCTCAGCTCCTTTTTTTTTTTTTAAAGATTTATTCATTTTATTACAGCCAGATATACACAGAGGAGGAGAGACAGAGAGGAAGATCTTCCGTCTGATGATTCACTCCCCAAGTGAGCCACAACGGGCCGGTGTGCACCGATCCGAAGCCGGGAACCTGGAACCTCTTCCGAGTCTCCCACGCGGGTGCAGTGTCCCAATGCATTGGGATGTCCTCAACTGCTTTCCCAGGCCACAAGCAGGGAGCTGGATGGGAAGTGGAGCTGCCGGGATTAGAACCGGCGCCCATATGGGATCCCGGGGCGTTCAAGGCGAGGACTTTAGCCGCTAGGCCACGCCGCCGGGCCCAGCTTCTTTTTCATTTTTGATGTTGTTTACAGAGTTGCCATGAATGCAGACCCTTAGGATCACCGAACAGGGTGGGGAGTATTGAGGTGTGGGGAAGGTGGTTGGGACAGATGCTCCAATTTTGCTTTTCTTCCCTTTCCTCCCATATGGAAGAGGGGTGAAGGAGAGGCGGCTGCTCCCAAGTGCCAAACTGTATCAGCTGCCGTGGATGGGGGACCACCTCTTAGACACCTCATGTGGAGAAGAAAAAATATTCTGAGAGTACTGCTTAAGAGCAGCCTCTTATTATTATTTTTTAAGATCTATTTACTTTTATTGGGAAGGTAGATTTACAGAGTGGAGGAGAGGCAGCGAGGAAGGTCTTCCATTCATTGATTCACTCCCCAAGCAGCTGCAACAGCCGGAGCTGCACTGATCTGAAGCCAGGAGCCAGGAACTTCATGCGGGTCTCCCACGCGGGTGTAGGGTCCCAAGGCTTTGGGCCGTCCTTGACTGCTTTCCCAGGCCACAGGCAGGGAGCTAGATGCCAAGTGGAGCCGACAAGATACGAACTGGTACCATATGGGGTCCCAGTGCATGCAGGGTGAGGACTTTAGCTGCTAGGCTACCGTGCCGGGCTAGCCTCTTCCCAAAAATTTATAAAAACACAAACATGACCCAATCCAATACTTAAAGCCCTACCTGGCTTATCTCTATTAATGAAGAAAAAAAAAAGTATCTGACCAAACTCCAATCCTTTCACAATAAAAGCTCAATAAACCACGAGATTGGGAACAACACAAAAAGGGTCCTGTGGGGCCAGTGGTGTAGTGTGGCAGGTAAGCTGGCATGCTGGTATCCCTTCTGGGCTGCAGTTCCAGCCCTGGCCGCCCGACTTACCATCCAGCTCCCTGCTGGTCGGCCTGGGAAAGCAGTCGAGGACGGCCCAAAGCCTTGGGACCCTGCACCCGTGTGGGAGACGCAGAACATTCCTGGCTCATGATCAGCACAGCTCCTGCCTTTGTGGCTACCTGGGGAGTGAACCCATCGAAGGAAGATCTTCCTCTCTGTCTCTCCTCCTCTCTACATATATCTGACTGTACAATAAAAATAAATAAATCTTAAAAAAAATTTCTTGAACTCCTGTAAAACAAAATTGTTCCTTTTGGCCCTGCTATAATAAAAGGTCGAATTAGAAATTTCAGAGCAATAATTAGGCAAGGAAACGAAATAAAAGACTTCCTATTGGTAAAGATATAAGTAGGGCCCGGCGGCGTGGCCTAGCGGCTAAAGTCCTCGCCTTGAAAGCCCCAGGATCCCATATGGGCGCCGGTTCTAATCCCGGCAGCTACACTTCCCATCCAGCTCCCTGCTTGTGGCCTGGGAAAGCAGTTGAGGACAGCCCAATTCATTGGGACACTGCACCCGCGTGGGAGACCTGGAAGAGGTTCCTGGTTCCTGGCATCGGATCGGCGCACACTGGCCCGTTGTGGCTCACTTGGGGAGTGAATGATCGGACGGAGGATCTTCCTCTCTGTCTCTCCTCCTCTCTGTATATCTGACTTTGTAATACAATAAATAAAAATCTTTAAAAAAAAAAAAAAAGATAACCTAAAAAGTGCATAAACCGGGACAGAGAGACCTGGGAGGGAAAAGTGGGTTCCCCCTTCTTGGGTCACTATTCCCGTGGGAGGGCATGAAAACTAGGACGGGGGCTGGGATTGCTAGATAGAGAGGTACTCAACAACATCTGTGAGGTCTGGATGGTTGAGTTGGTTAGATAGAACTAAGCTTTAATACCCATTGACAAGTACCAGAGCCAAATGGGATGGGGGACAGACTGGTCTTCTGCTACACATACTGGCAAACCAGGGTAGGGGGCGAGCCTGGTGGGGGTTATTGTGGGTCGCCCCGACTAGGCTGCAGCTCCCACTGGTTGATGTAACGGCCGAACCAGACTGGACTGCAACACCCATTGGTTCCAGTGCAACTCGGGACCGAAAACAGAACCGACACAGCAATTGCAACCACCAGCAGATCGGGGTAATGGACTGTGCCGGGCCCTGTGCTTGCTAGAACATACAAGAAACTAATCTGGGAATACCTCAAAGTATCTTTGGAGATCTCCCCAATCGAACTGCTGGACTCAGAACTCTAACCAAGAAAAGACAGAAGGCAGAACAGGACAATCATTCATCTCAGCTATACGTTGGCAGCGAAATATGGGGCAAACGGAGACTTTATGATGGACCATATCAATCCGTGGACGACCTCATCGAGCGAAACTGGCAGCAATTCATAACTGGAGAACTATTAACACCACTTGAGCACATATCTCAGAGCATGCCCCACATCCGGGACTTGGGGTGGGCGGGAAACCGGGTGGGGCTTCTCCCTCAATATCCCCCTTTACCTCAGATACATGATGGAAACAATATGGACATAACAGCATTACCCACTTCCCTATCCCCCTGAACCTTTTTGTTTTTTTTTTTTCTTTTTTTTCTTCTTTTTCCTTTAACTGTAATTAACTATGTAAAGATTGTCAACAACAATACAATAAAATAGATTAAAAAAAAGATATAAGTAAAACTACAAACACAAACAAGACTATTTTTTACATAAAGAATCTTCTAGAAAAAAAAAACAAAAATTTTTAGTACAAATAAACAAATCCCGCACATTGGCTGGATACAAGAACGACACATAAAAACCAGTGTTTCCACAAATTAGCCATTAACTGCTTCAGAGGAAATAAAAAAAATAATTCTGCTTACAATAAACAGCCCAAATAACATATTTAGGAATAAGTTTTACCAAGAAAATACAATACATACACAATGAAAACTACAATACACTGTGGAAAAAATCTAAAGATGACAGAAACAAAAGACATCCCGGGCTGGACCAGAGGACTTGAGAACGTGACAGTGTTAAGATGGCCACACTCCCCAAAGCGACAAAGATTCAACGCAGTCCTTGTCCAACCCCTGCTTTTCAGAAACGGAAATGTAGATCCTAGAATTCACCTGGAATTGCTAGGGGCCCCAAATAGCCAAAAGAATTCTTTTTCTTAAGACATTTATTTTTATTGGAAAGACATATACTGAGAGAAGGAGAGACAGAGAGGAAGATCTTTCTTCCACGGGTTCATGCCACAAGTAAGCTGAGCCATTCTGAAGCCAGGAGCCAGGATCTTCTTCCGGGTCTCCCACGCGGATACAGTGTCCCAAGGCTTTGGGCTGTCCTCGACTGCTTTCCCAGGCCACAGGCAGGGAGCTGGAAGGAAAGTGGAGCAGCCAGGATCTGAACTGGTGCCCATATGGGATCCCAGTGCATGCAAGGTGAGGACATTAGCCACTAGGTTACTATGCCAGGCCTGGCAAAAGGATCTCAAAGAACCAAGTGAGAGACATTTACAAGAGTATAAAAATTTACTAGAAAGCTACAGCCATTGCAACACTGAGGGGTGAAAACAGCGTATTGGGAGAGACCGAGTAAACTCCAACAGTTATCCTCAACTGAGTGTAACAAGATTTCAATACTGCTGAGTCAACTACACACACACACAGCAGAATACAGCTGGCGTCTGACCTCACACCAGACAGAATACTCGATGCAAAAAGCAGCAGGGCTCCATGGGAGAGCTCAAACTCTGAGCAACAAGCGAGTGGAAAATCCTCACGGCCCTCAACTGCTCAGAGATGACGGGAAAGGCAGCACCAGTACTTCTCCAGAGGGGAGACCACGTGCCCACAGGCACAAGAGATGCTCAGGAAAGAGCAGATGGAGACCTCGGCGCCACACCACCTTGGACGACGGCGACAAAGTCCCCCCAAGAGTCATCACTCCACTCCTGTGGATTTACCGCTAGGAACTCAGACCAAGAGTCCAAACACAAGCTGGCATATGTGAAGTGCTCACGGGGCCTGACAAGATGGCTCAGTAGCTAAATCCTTGCCTTGCACGCACAGGGATCCCATATGGGCACCAGTTCAAGTCCCAGCTGCTCCACTTCCCTTCCAGCCCTTGCTGCTGATGAACCTGGGAAGGCAAGGAAGCTGAGTCAAGTGCTGGGACCCCTGCACCCGACTAGGGGACCTGAAGCAGCTCCTGGCTCTGGCCTGGTCCAGCCCTGCCTGTGGCGGCCATCTGGGAAGCGAACCAGTGGACAGAAATAAAATTAAAATGAAGAAAATGTCAAAAGCAGGTCAATTCACACAGAAAAAGCAGATTCGTCTGAGAGGTGCTGGGGCATGGGGGTGGAGGGCACAGCTGACCCTGTTTCCTCTGAGGGGATGAACGTCTTCTGCAATTAGAATAAGTGTTGACTGCACACCACAAGCCACGTGCAGGCTGGACGCTCCCTGTCACCTGGGCACCGGCCACAGGCCGCTCCTCCCGCCCACTCCCACTCCTTCTCCACCGTGCTCTTTCAGACTCCTGTGCCTGTCTTTCTAAGCTCCCCTACACGGCCAAGTGCCACAGTCAGCGCAGCAGCCTAGTGGCTAAAGTCCTCGCCTTGCACGCGCTGGGATCACAGATGTGCACTGGCTCGTGTCCCGGCTGCCCCACTTCCCATCCAGCTCCCTGCCTGTGGCCTGGGAAAGCAGCGCAGGACGCTCCCAAGCCCTGGGATCCTGCACCCGTGCGGGAGACCCAGAAGCAGCTCCTGGCTCCTGGCCGAAGCTCTGACGTCAAGCCCAGGGACACCAATGCAAGCAGGTGTTTTAACACACAGCCCCTTGAGCGCTGCGAAGCATCCTCCCTGCGTAGCTGCCGTGTGCCACGTCGCCTCCCATTGCACGAGGCCGGTTACGGGTCCAGCGTCCTGCTAATGCCCCTGGGCTCCTTGCCACCCCACGGGACGGAGTGCCAACCTGCTTTCTTACCCTCCGCATCCGCCCGCTGGACAGCAGGTCGGCGATGCCCTTGGCCGCGTCGTTCTTCTCCGCCACACACAGGACTTTGCGCACGCCTCGGAAGGCCACCTCCATGGCGGTGCGGGACAAGGCACGGTGCCCGGGCTGCCTCCGCAGCAATCGCAGCGCGCAGCGGGCGACGGGGAACAACATTCCCTCAGGCCCCGCACGCGTAGCCCCACAGCCGGAGCCCGCGCATGCCGGAGGAGCGGGGGGGCGGCGGCCGCCCGTCCGGCGTCCCCTGTCAGGAAAGTGCGGGGCTCCCGAGACGCGTCCGCGAGCGCTCCGGTCAGTCGCCCCCGTGCCCGGCAGCCTCAGCCTCCTGCCGGCCTCCGCTTCTACCTAGACCCCGCACGTTGCCACCGCCGCTTCCGCCCGCCTTCCCGGGCCACTTCCGCCCCCACAGCGACAGCGAACTACAACTCCCAGACTGCCCCGCGTCCGGGGCGCCCCAAGGTGCGCCGCTCCTTCCGCTGCGGGTCATGTGACGCCAAGATGGCGGCGCCGCGGTAGCTGTCTTGGAGTTGCGGCGCGTCCGGAGAGCCGCGGCGGTTTCTGCGCTCGGAGCGTGGGGCCCACGACGCCTGCCTTGTGCCCGCTGCGGCCCGGAGCCCGCGTTAGGCACTCGTTTCGGCAGGGGCGAGGGCCGAGGGGGCTGGCTTCGGAGGAGGAGTGCGCGTGACCTCACTGCAGGTGCCTTGCGCTCGCCGGAGGAGGCGGAGGAGGCGGAGGAGGCGGGCAGCCGGCCTCCCTGGTCCTGGGAGGGTGTTCCACGAGGGCTCCGGGGCAGCTGCACCTTCGAGGGGCCTTCTGAGGGAGCTGTGGCCCTGCTAGCCTTCCAGGAGCCTGCGGAGGCTTTGGCTTCGGCGTGTCGTTTTAACTCCCTCTCCATGTGCTCCCCATCCACTTGGAAAATATGATCAGCGCCCCTGACGTGGTGGCCTACACCAAAGAGGACGGGTACGAGGAAGAGCCTTACCATGAGCCGGCCCTGCCCGAGGAGTACTCCGTGCCGCTGTATCCCTTTGCCAGCCAGGAAGCCCACCCCTGGTCCAAGCTGTCCGGGGCCAAGTTCTCTAGGGACTTCATCCTGATTTCTGAATTCTCGGAGCAGGTGGGCCCCCAGCCCTTGCTGACCATCCCCAATGACGCCAGGGTCTTTGGCACTTTCGATCTTAATTACTTCTCGCTGCGCATCATGTCTGTGGACTACCAGGCTTCCTTCGTGGGCCACCCTCCTGGCTCCGCCTACCCCAAGCTCAACTTCGTGGAGGACTCCAAGGTGGTGCTGGGGGACTCCAAGGAGGGAGCCTTCGCCTACGTGCACCACCTCACCCTGTATGACCTGGAGGCCCGCGGCTTCGTGAGGCCCTTCTGCATGGCTTACATCTCTGCCGACCAGCACAAGATCATGCAGCAGTTCCAGGAGCTGTCTGCCGAATTTTCCAGAGCCTCCGAGTGCCTGAAGACGGGCAACAGGAAGGCCTTTGCCGCGGAGCTCGAGAAGAAGCTGAAGGACTTGGACTACACGCGCACGGTGCTGCACACGGAGACAGAGATCCAGAAGAAGGCCAACGACAGAGGCTTTTACTCATCTCAGGCCATCGAGAAGGCCAACGAGCTGGCCAGCGTGGAGAAGTCCATAATTGAGCACCAGGACCTGCTGCGGCAGATCCGCTCCTACCCTCACCGCAAGCTGAAGGGGACTGGGGCGAGCGCTCCGGGTGAGGCGGAGCGTGGCCAGGATGAGGCTGAGCAGCCTGCCACCACTGCTCCTCACTCCCACGTCGATGCCGACACCGACACCCAGCCGGCGGCCGACCCAGAACTGTATGCCTGTAGACCCGCCTACACCCCGAAGCTCATCAAGGCCAAGTCCACCAAGTGTTTTGACAAGAAGCTGAAGACGCTGGAGGAGCTGTGTGACACTGAGTACTTCACCCAGACCCTGGCTCAGCTCAGCCACATCGAGCACATGTTCCGGGGCGACCTGTGCTACCTGCTGACCAACCAGATCGACAGAGCACTTCTCCGGCAGCAGCACGTGACCAGCTTCCTCTTTGAGGACTTGGTGGAGGTTTCTGACAAGGTGCTGGAAAAGCAGGAGAGCCTGCCCTCTCAGACCAGTCAAGACCGGCCGCCTGCCCGGGTTCCGGAAGAATGCCGCGTGCCCCAAGTGTTGGTCAGCGCCAGCTCCTACAAGTCTAGCGTGGAGGCGGTGCCCATCAGGATGGAGCAGGACCTGGGAGACGAGGAGGACAAGGAGGCCGAGGCGCCGGAATCGGGCAGCTTCGACCGGCAGGAGCACCTGGACTACCTGGACATGGACATGAAGGGCAGCATTAGCAGCGGGGAGAGCATCGAGGTGCTGGGCACCGAGAGGTCCGCCTGCCTGCTCTCCAAATCCGACAGCCAGGCCAGCCTCACGGTGCCGCTGAGCCCCCAGGTGGTCCGCAGCAAAGCCGTCAGCCACCGGACCATTAGCGAGGACAGCATTGAGGTGCTGGGCACCTGCCCCTCGGAAGCCCTCATCCCAGATGACTTCAAGGCCAGCTACCCAAGTGCCATTAATGAGGAAGAAGCCTGTGCGGACGGCGAGGGAGCCATCCACTTCCAGGCAGGCCCCAGCCCATCGGAGCTGGCTGAGGCTGGGGAGGAGGAGGACGAGGAGGGTGTGGGGGGCGGTTTGGACCAGACCCCATCTCACATAGATGCGTCCTGCTGTATCGGAAAGGAGAGCAGTGCTCAGCTGCCGCCCCTCCCCACTGTGGCTCAGGCGCTCTCCGATGAGGACAGGGTGGTGAGTGTCTGCCCGCAGCGACTGCAGCACACGGAGCAGGCATGTCACATGGACCTGGCCACGGAGAACGCCAGCCCATCCCCCCGAGACAACAGCTCTGAAGGATTTCCTGTGTACGAGCTGGACCCAAACCACCTGCTGGCCAGCCGGGACACCAGTAAGAACAGCCTGGACAGCTGCTCGGACACCCACAGCTACGTGGGCAGCATCACCTCCACCAGCTCTGACAGGACCCCCACCTCTGCTCAGCCCCCTGGCCTGTCTTCCGAGAGGCATAAAAAGAAGGCTGGTCAGAATGCCTTAAAGTTCATCCGCCAGTACCCCTTTGCCCACCCAGCCATCTACTCCCTGCTCAGCGGGAGGACACTGGTGGTCCTCGGGGAGGACGAGGCCATTGTCAGGAAGCTAGTGACGGCGCTGTCCATCTTCGTCCCCAACTACAGCCGCCACGCCAAGCCTGTGAAGCACTGGGTCGCTCCACCTCTGCACATCACAGATTTTCAGAAGTGGAAGCTCATTGGCTTGCAGAGGTACCCGGGTGCAGGGGAGGGCTCCACCAGTTAGGGAACAAGGCCAGTCACTGTGGACCTAGGACCATACCCGGGTGCAGGGGAGGGCCCCACCAGTTAGGGAATGAGACCAGTTGCTGTGACCTTTGGAGTGGGAAACCCCCAATTCTAACCCAGCTCTGTTGCAAACCTGTAACCCCCACCCTTCCCTGACTTGCAGTCCCTTTATTCTGGGTGGAGGTTGCAGTTCCTAAGGAGTTGGCAACCAGTCTGTCTCCTTGGGGTCAGAATTATTTTGGGGTGGAGAGTGGATTTTTCATCGTCACTAACCCCTAAGCCCATCCCAGAGATCTTGACCAGGTCAGTGTGGGAGTGTGGCACGGGGAATGTGGGCACGGCTGGACTCCGAGACCTCAGGTCCTCACTGACTGTCCAGTGAACACCATGGTGTCCTTGGCAGAGGAGAGAGCTGCTTCAGGGAAAAGGCTGTAATGGTGATGGGTGGGGGGGTAGGGATGCCATGGAGTCCAAATGGCAGAGAGCTGCATTGCCAGGCTGAACTCCATCCGGGGCTGTTGCTGCTGCTTTCCCAGGCAGCTTAGCAGGGCACTGGATCACAAGCGGAGCAGCCAGGACTTGAACCCTTCTTCGTCTAGGACACCTGCCTTGCGGGTGATGGCCCAGCCCCCAGTGGTTTGTCCTGCTTGTCTGAACAGGGCAGAGTGTGTGCCCTGCCTCACTGGCTTGTGTTTACCAAACCATGTCTGTCCCAGTTGTATTGGGCGATTCTGGCTGGGGCCCTGCCCCTTCGCTGTGTCCCTGCTCTGTTTCTTCTGTGGCTTCCTCTGGGACCCTCGGCAAGTCACTTCCCTTCTCTGCACCTCATCAGCCTGCCTTTCCGTCTACACACTCTGCTCCTGCAGCCCGCTGCCGTGGGAGTAGGGCCTTGCGTGGGCTCCTGGCATCAGTGACGCCATCATCTCAGTCTGAGGTGATCCCAGACTGGATTTTTGTGTGTGCTTGCCAGTACATCCTCTACTATGGTCTGTTGTCCCAATCAGCCTACGCACACACTGTTAGTTGCAGTTGCTGGATCTGTTTTGTCTCCAGCCTTGTCCTCTGTGCAAACCAATGCGTGTTGCTGCCCAGCCCCGTCCTGCCCACCACACACTTGGCCATGTAAACCAACCAGTGGGAGCCGCAGCTTAGTTGGGATGACCCGCGATAACCCCCACTAGGCCCGCCCCCTGCCCTGGTTCCCATGTTAGCCAATGTGTACAGCTGACTCGTCCAATCTGTCCCATATCCCATTCAGCTCTCATACGTGTCAGTGGGCCTTGAAGTCTAGGTCAGCCCAACCAGCCCCACTCTCCAGCCCACACACGTGCCAGCAGGTGCCACTCTCTGTCTAGCTATGCCTGCCCCAGTCCTGGTTCTCATGCTCACCAGACGGAGTGGCAACCCAGGAGGGAGGTGCCCAACTGTTTCCCTCCTGGGCCCATTCCCACTCCCGGTTCTTAGACTCTCCAGATGGTTCACATAACTTAACAGAATTAACCCCTAGTGCCAGCATCTACCAGCAGATGCTGTAGCAAAGGCCGGCCAACGCATACCCACTCCAGCTTGTGCTTATACCAGTAGGAACAGTCAACCCAGCCTGGTTTCCCCCCAGTCCAGCTCACTTGCAGGCCTGCAGGTATTGTAGACCTTCCTGGCGTGGTCTGTCCCCAGCCCAGCATTTACCAGTGGGAGTAGTGGTTCAGCAGGGGAGCCCCACGCAGCCCCTCTACTGTGTTCGCTCCGCTCCACCTCCGCCGGGTCTCATGTGTGTTAGTTGGGTGTTGCGGCTCATTCTGAGATGGCCCGTCTCACCTTTGCATTTGCCAGTGGGTGCTGTAACCTGGCCTGGCCTGGTGCCACCCCCAATTCTAGCTCATACTGGTGGGGGGGGGCTATAGCCTAGCCCAGCCCAGCCCAGGCAGCCCCAAGTCCTGGCCCTAATGTAAACTGGTTAGTATTGTGGTCTGACCCGGCCTGACCTGCGCACCATTCTGGCTCTCAGATTTGCCAGCGGGTGATATGAACTGGCCTAGCCTGGCTCACCCCAGACTTGAGCCAAATGCATGCCGGTGGGTACCGTTCCCTGGCCTGGTCTTGGCTGCTCCCTGTCTTGGTTCTTGTGCTCATCTGCAGGGATTGTGTCCTAACAGAGGAGTTGCCAAGCTCCTCCATCAGTACCAACAGACAGGTTTCACCTTGAGGGTACTAGGCTGGGAAGGTGGTCAGGGCCCACTCCCGGGGCTTCATCCTGCCAGGGCCCTGGGCCTCTCTGGACCAATGCCATTTGCCCCTTGCTGTCCGTTGGACCCAGTGGTTCTTTCTGCAATGCCAGGCAAGCCTGGCTCGGGTTGCTAGATAAGGGGCAGGGCCAGGGGTGCTAGCTTGTGGCCTGGGTTTGGGCGCTGAGGCGGGAGGGAGAGGTGTGAGCCCTGGAACTGCCTTACCACGGCTCGCTGCCAGTGGGCACCAGGCAAGTCACTCCTCCATCTAGGAAAACAAGAGGCTTGGATTGCCGCATGGGCCTTTGCCAAGTACTTATGCAAGCTGCCCGAGTGCCAGACGCTGCCCAGCACCGCGTCTGGCCCGGCTCTGTCACTATGCCCCAGGCAGCCTGGGAGGACGTGCATGCATTGGCCGGCATGGCTGGGGCTCCATCGGAGGCCATTGGAGGGGATGGCTAGGTCTACATAGACCCTCCTCCCCCCACTGTTTCTCCTTCCATCTGCCTGTAGATGTGGGGTGTCGGGGGCATCTATGAGCCCCAGGGGAGAATTCCCTGGGGAATCAGCTGTGACGGGGTGGTGTGGGAACAGGCTTGCCACAGCCAGCTTAGGCGAGGTGAGTAGTGGGCACGGTGGTAAGGCCATCAGGGAGCTGCTGGTCTGTTGGGCTGACCTCCAGAACCTGTTGGTTCACCTGCTCTCCTTGAACACCTCTGGAACAGTGGGTGGGGCTGATAGGATGTGCCAGACCGCTGGCTCTGCAGGGGACTCTGGGTGGACTGCTGGTGGTCAGGCCAGAGGTATACTTCCTGTGGCCTGGCCCCTCAGTCCTTGGAACATTCCCCCAAAGAAAAGTACAAATAAGCAGCCCCCATGACTAAATATGTCAAGGACTTCTCCCTCAGACTACCAGTGCTGCCGCATGCCCAAAAGTGCAGCTGGGTCATCTAGTTGGTTTTTGGAATTGTTAGCAACATTGGAGATAATTCTGTTGCCAAGAGGCTGTAACAGACCCCACACTGTGTGCTGGCATGGAGAAGGCCATTGTCAAGTCCTGGTCTGACTGCTGACTAGCTGGGTGATCCGGCCTTGGGTTGGGCCAGGGTGATGTTCAGTGCACACCAGTGGCTTTCATTGCAGCGAGAGTAGAGACATGGAGCTGGTCTCTCCCTGGCATCCCAAGAGGCCGTCCGGGACACAGGAGTGAAGGGATTGTCAGAAGTAGCAGCACTCAGGCTGGGTGGGATGGGGTTGAGTCGCTGCTTGGGTTCAAGTCCCACCTCTGCTTTCTGAACAGGTGTCCCCACGATGACTAGGAACAGCGTTGGGGTCTTGCCACGCGGGTGACAGGGGCCCAGGCACTTGGGCCATCACCTGCTGTCCTCCAGATTTCGGCAGAGGCGGGCCTTGATGGCCAGGTACTCCCCTAGAATTGTGGGTAGCTCAAGGAGCAGGCTAATCAGCTTGCCACAAGTGTCCACCCCAGAGCAGCAGGGCCTCCAGAGGTTGAGCGGGTGGACGGTCTTCCCTTCTGGCCTGTGCCAGATATGCCAGGTGGCAGGTGTGGTGGGGTTGGGGCAGAGGGGACATGAGACCAAACCAGACCTGAGCTCTCGATGCCCCTCGTGCTGTGGGAGAGGCGAGTGGCCAGTCATCACCTGGGCCCGTGTTTGGCCGACCCTGATGGGAGCAGGTGCAGCTGGAGCATAGCTTGTCTCGTCTCCACACAGCCCGTGCCTAGGGAGCTCTGTGGTTGGAATGACTGTTCTCCAGTCAGAGGGGAGGCCCAGCAAGGTTAGGGAGCTGGCCCCAGGGTGCAGCAGGAAGGCCGGGTGAGGTTCACAGCAGCCTAGTGCAGGGGGGCAAGCAGGTGGGGCGACACTGAGGTACTGTATGGTAGCTTCCAGCAGAGGGGACACTGAGGGCCCGTGGGGAGGAGCTCCTAGCAGGACAGTGCTGAGGGCCTTGGGGAGCTCTCAGCAGGTGGGATGACACTGAGGACCCGTGGGGAGGAGCTCTCAGCCAAGAGTCCATTATGGGCTGCCATGGGTGAGGTGCCAGGCCCGGCGAGCTGGCATCTAGTGGGGATGGAGGGTCCTGTGGCCAGTTCATTGCTGTGGGACTTGTTGGTGAGCAGGGGCGAGGAGCCCCTTGGAGAAACCGATGAATTGCGTTTGCCTCCCTGGTCTGCGGTGGACTTGGGTGTGGGGGAGCAGTCCCAGGGACAGAGCCTCCCAGCCTCCTGAGGTTCACCCGTGTGTTGGTGTGTTGCAGGCTGGCCTCTCCCGCTGGTGCTGGAACCCTGCACGCCCTGAGCCGCTACAGCCGCTACACGAGCATCCTGGACCTGGACAACAAAACCCTGCGCTGCCCACTCTACAGAGGCACCCTGGTGCCCCGCCTAGCTGACCACCGCACACAGATCAAGCGGGGCAGCACCTACGCCCTGCACGTCCAGAGCGTGCTCACGCAGCTCTGTGCCAAGGCCTTCCTCTACACCTTCTGCCATCACCTGCACTTGCCCGCCCACGACCAGGAGACAGAGGAGCTGGTCGCCAGCCGCCGGGCCAACTTCCTGAGGCTGAACCTGGGCCTGGTGAATGAAGACGTCAGGGTGGTCCAGTACCTGGCCGAGCTGCTGCGGCTGCACTACCTGCAGGAGGGCCGCGGGAACAGTACCCCCATGCTCAGGTCCGACTACGTCCCCAGTTTCCTTTACAAAATCTGAGGAGGCACCCAGCTGACCAAGCCTCTGTGACTGGGGAGGGGAGGCGAGGACTGGCCTGAACTGAATGATCCAGCCTGCTGGGTGTCGTCCGTGGTTGGCAGGCGTGGCGTGTGGGACTGGGCGGAGGCTGGGGTGTGACTGCCTCTGAAACACCTGGGAGGACCGTGGTGACTGCTCTGGGCTCCCGGGCAGGAGGTGGCCTCTGGCAGGGGACAGGGGTGTCTGGAGCTCAGCTTTCCCAGAACCGACAGCCTCTTGGGGAGTAGGGGGAGCCAAAGCCAGATGGCTGGAGCACACTGGCCACATTCAACCCTTACGGGACGCTGTGACAAAACCAGCCAGGGAGACGATGAAAAACAGGCAGGACATCCCACATCGTACACAGATCCCCCATGGCCACATGATAGCCCCAACGGTCCATAACTCCTTTGCCCCCTTCCTGCGCCAGGCCCTGCCCAGCCCCACCTCCTCCTAGGCCCTCTAAAGTCACTCTCCCTGGTGGGTTCCGGTTCACACAGGAGGCGGGCAGCAAAGGCCCAGCCAGTGAAGAGGAAAGCCTGGTCTGGGAGCCGGGGATGTGGCAGATAGAGTGGACCCTGCACTGTGGGGACTGTCCCCACCGTGTGAGAGCGAGACCCCGCTTCTCTGACAGCTAAACTTCACAACCGCTTCACTACCTCTCCCGTACTGGTGATGGTCCAGTAGTCAGCCCGGCGGCAAGATCCCAGACTGGGATGTCCTGGAGAAACTACTGGTTGGAGGGTCCCTGTGGGTGTGCCTCCACTCCCCCTGCTGTGGAGGGTGTTTGGGATCAGGAAGGAGACAGCCTCTCGCCCCCGCCCCCCATACTTCACCGTCTTAGGGCCGGCCGGGCCTCCAGAGGTACCATGCCCAGAGGCCACTGTTGTGCTGATTCCTTTTCTAAGGTGACCAACAGCTTTGTGTGGCAGCTGACACAGCCCCTGGAGATGGCCTGCCCTGATGCCACTGTGTGCTGGTTGCGGTTCTGAGGTGACGCACAGCTCTGTGGCGCAGCCTGTGACTCATTGCTCCTCCACATCTGTTTGTGTTGCCCATGCTCACAGGGCTGACAGGCTGCCGGGAGCTCTTGGCGGCGGCGAATGTGTGAAACACTCAAAGCTATCTGCTTCTTTCCCCTTCCCCACCATCTGTCACCATGCCCCACGTGCCTCGTGTGTTCCACATGTCGCCTTGTCTTCCAGCTGGGCAACTGATTGCCATGTGCTCCATCTCACGGGGCATACCCTGGTGGCCTTTGTCTCAGAGGAAAGGGATGTCCTCTCACGACAAACTGGAAAGTGGGCATTGCGCCATTGCGGAAGCAGGGCAGGTGGGTACTGCTGTCCCTTGGAAGAGCCTCAGGCAGCTGCTGGACGGGCAGGCAGATGTGGCCTCCCGGAAACCAAAGCCCAGCACCACAGTGGCACCGAGGAGACGCCCCCCACCCTGGAGTCATCTCTCTGCTGCTGCAAAGGGCCTGAGCAGGCAGGAGACGGGAAGGGAGCCAGACAGATGTGGCCAAGAGGGCACCTCACAGTGCAGGTAACCTCGCCGACTGCAGGCCAGCAGGAAGGATCTAGACCTAGACTACAGTGTCAGGATGCCACAGTCTTTCCTTCCAAAGGGCTCTTCAAGGTGTGGGGGCCTCTGGGCAACCTTGTCCCTCTGCATGGCTCTCCTGCAACCAGAGTCTCACGTGTCTGACCTGGAGTTGGACGGGGCCCAGTGCCCAGTGCCCTCATGTCAGGGATTCCTCACCCAGCATGCTCTGCTGAACCACCACCTTCCGCGGCACACATGGTGTCCTGGCTTCCCACCTCCTGCTGCTGTGCCCCAACCTTGACCTCCAGCCCATCTTCTGTCTGCCTCATTGGGCTCGCAGCGGTCACCACAAAGGCAGGTGGCAGCCTGAACTGCCCTTGGCACCTTGCTGGACGAATCCTGCCTGTCAGGGTGAAATCCCGCCCCCTGGCTTGAGAAAAACCCACCCCAAAGCCTGCCATCTGCCTCCTGACTTCATCGCCTGTGGCAGACCAGTACAGGGCTCGGTTCCAACTCCCAGGAGGTCCAGTGGGGCCCTTGTCCCCCAAAATGCCCACCGTCAACTACATAGCAGTGGGAGCGAGGAAGTGAGCCCACCTGCCCCAAGAACTCGGAAGATGGTTCCTCTTTTGCACTTGCAAGCAAACCAGCAGCCAGCTTTCTGGCTCTGCCCCAGTGCTGGGACTGAAAAAAAATGGAAATTTTCTGAGAGAGAGATCTAGCATGGACAAGCTTCAGGGAGCAGATGAGCGCATTTCTCCCCTCATGCCTAAAACGTAAAATCAGTCACAGCTGGCTACATCTGGATGCAGACCTAACCTGGGCCTGATTTACCAAGGTTGTGGTTAATGTGCCAGGACAGAGGCAGGAGCGTAGTGCAGCTGGCGCAGGGGAGGGGGTGCTAGGCCCCCGATTTTAGGACTGCTCTGGTGGCCGCAGCAGTGTGCAAAGAGCAGGGACAAGGCCATGTCACGCAGTGCAGGCTGGGCCTCAGGGTGACGGGGGTCACCATCTGCAAGGCCTGGCAGAGTCGCAGGTTGGATTGAGAAATGACCCAGCTGCCATGGAAAATAGCCCATGATGAACTCCTGTTTGTTGTTTGTGAAGAAGCTATTTTATTACTGCATGTCCATCTGTGGTGGAAGTGAGGCCAGCCAGTGCAGGCAGACCCACTGGTGACCAGCACCTGCCTCCCATAAATGTGGCTGCACGGGAGTTTAACCAGAGTGAACACCAAACCAATAATAGTATGAAAAGTGTACTTTTTCAGGAATTAATTTATTTGAGTTAAAATATTTTTTGGAAATATTTAAAAATTGGTTGTATTTTCTAAAGCTATAATTCTTGTAGACATTCTGTGGTTATGAATTTGGTTGTGCTAATTAAAAACAGTGAGCTATGTTTTTGCATTTGAGCTAAGTGAAAAATAAAGTCTCTTTGGGAGGTGACACGTGACTTCCTGTTGAGGGGGATGTGTGGGAGCAGAGCTGGTTCTCTCAGATGTCACCCCAGGACGCTTCCCAGCAGGCAGACCCACCTGAGGCTGGGCTTGCCCAGCCTCTAACTGACCTGGTTCGGGAGACTTTCCTGATTCAGTTGCAAAGGGCTAAACCTTGTTCTTCCTAACACATCCCAAGCTGTGAGCCTGGGCTCTCACTGGCTGCTGGGGGGAGAATGGTGCCAGCCTCTAGTGGCTGTGGCCCGCACCCCTGCGCTCATTAAGCCAAATGACTCCATGTTGGCTTTTTTTTCTAGTGAGTACGAGACAGTGTTCAGCACAGGATGTTCCTGTCAGATCTCTTGATGACCAATCAGGGACCTGATGCAAGTCCATGGCAACTCCTCCCCCATCCCTGAGAACACAGAGGCTACACACGTGGGTCCTCCATCCGTAGCACTGCCAGGTGGGGAGCAGGCCGGCCCCTTCAGAAGCCAGGCACGCCAGGCAGAGGGAAGAGGGATGCAAAGCTCTCGACTTCCTCCCGCAGCGCCCGCACCGCCCTCTGGTGCTTCTCATCCCCAGCCAGCTTCTCCTTGAACTCCTTCAGGGTGGCCTTCAGGCCCACAGCATCCTGGATCTGCACGGTCAGCTCAATGCCTGCGCACAAGACACTGGGGTTCACTCTGGGCCTGCGCCCCTCTCCCTGACATGCCCCAGAGGCCATCAGCTCTGGGATTGGACCACTGGCTGGGGAGCAATTCTGCCGGACACAGAAATGCCCTCCCTCAGCCGGGATCTCCGCCAGCCATGCCGTCCATACACACTGCTGTGCCGCCGCGGCTCATCCTCACCTCTGTGAATGAAGTGTGCGACTTTCTGGAAGTCTTTTTCCAAAAGGCCTCGAGATGTCAATGCTGGGGTCCCCAGTCTCAGGCCACTGGGCCGCAGTGCACTTTTATCTCCTTCAAGACAGACAAAATTATAAATAAATTTTTAAAAATAAAAATGGACTGGCATTGTGGCAAACAGCATGTTAAGCCACCATCTGTGACGCTTGCATCTCAGTGCCCTGGCTGCTCCACTTGGGAGCTCCCTATGGATGCACCTGGCAAAGCAGTGTCCACCCACATGGGAGACTGTGGTCTAGGCAGCCCTGGACATTGCAGCCACTTGCAGGGGGAACCAGTGAAGGGCAGATTTTCTGTCTCTCCTGTGTAACTCAGCCTTTCAAATAAATATTATCAAAATGAGACTAACAAGGCTGCCTAGATCACACACGGCCTACTGTCTTTTTTTTTTTTAATTACTTTCTTTTTTTGTTTTTTTTTAGAAATAAATACGGTCAACTCACATTTATTGGAAAGGCAAATATGCAGATAGGAGGAGAGACAGAAAGATCTTCTATCTGCTGGTTCTCTCCCCAAGTAGCCGCAATAGCCAGAGCTGAGCTGATCCGAAGCTAGGAGCCAGGAGCTTCTTCCGGGTCTCCAGACAGGTGCAGGGTCCCAAGGCTGTGGCCATCCTCGATTGCTTTCCCAGGCCACAAGAAGGTAGCTGGATGGGAAGCAGGGCTGACCGGGAGAACTGGTGCCCATATGGGATCCTGGCGCATTCAAGGCAAGGACTTTAGCTGCTAAGCCTAGCAGCTCTACCTCTTGGTTACACTTAAATGTATTTTCATCTGTCTGAAAGATAGAATGACAACGAGATCTTCCACCTGCTGGTTCACTCGTCAAGTGCCTGCAGCAGCCAGAGTGGGACCCCAGAGCAAAGCCAGGAACCTGGAATTCTCATCTGGATCTACCCTATGGGTGGCAGGGGCCCAAGAGCCTATACCATCATCATTTGCTACCACCCAGGATGCTTTAGCAGGACCAGAAGTGAAACAGTTGGAACTCAAACCAGCACAGCACACTGCGATATAACCCGCTGCACCACATCACCCCATGCTACTGCTATGCATTTAAAAAGGGACCTGGGCAAAACAAAACAAATCAAATCAAAACAAAACAAAACAAAACCTAGGCCTGAGCATACTGACTTAGTGTAGCAGGAAAAGTACAATTGATTTAAAAATGAAAGAGAGGGCCCGGTGAGGTGGCCTACTGGCTAAATTCCTCGCCTTAAACGTGCCAGGATCCCTTATGGGCACCAGTTCTAATCCCGGCAGCTCCACTTTCCATCTAACTCCCGGCTTGTGGCCTGGGAAAGCAATCAAGGACGGCCCAAAGCCTTGGGACCCTGCACCCACGTGTGAAACCCGGAGGAAGCTCCTGGTTTCTGGTTTTGGATTGGCTCCGCCCTGGCTGTTGCAGCCACTTGGGTAGTGAATCATTATACAGAAGACCTTCCTTTCTGTATGTCTGACTTTCCAATAAATAATAATAATAATAATAAATTTTAAAGAAAAGACAGGAGCTGGTGTTGTGGTGTATGTAGCTGGTTAAGCCACTGGCATCCCATATGACTCCTGACTGCACTAGTTCAAACCCAGCTCCCTGCCAATGAATTTAGAAAAGCGGCAGCAGATGACCCAAGTGCTCGGGCCCTTGCTCCCACATGGGAGAGCTGGATGAAGCTCCAGGCTCCTGGCTAGGGCCTGGCCCAGTCCTAGCTTTGACACCCATTTGCGGGGAGTGATCCAGCAAATAGAAGATCTCTGCCCCTAATTCTACCTTCCAAATAAATAGATAAGCCTTCAAAAATGTAAAGACCTGAGTGCCCAAGGCACTAGACGGCAGATCAGTCTGGGTAAGACTTCAGTAGTGTACCAAGGAGCTTCTGAGACACGGCCCCTGCTGCAGATCAGGTAAACATGTCAGCGTCTGAGACGCATCACTCAGGTGAACCTGTCCCCCAGAGGCACCTGGCTCCCCATCACTCCCGTTCTGCTCCCCAGGGTGGGGTGTGCTGGCAGAGAGCCAAGGTTTAACCCCACGGTGCCCTACTGTGACGAAAGTCTCGTCTCAGCGCTCGTGGCAGTTGCCAAATGGCAGCTACAACCCTGGCCATGAGGAAACCAGACAGGAGAGAAGTTGGAAAAGCAGCCCCACGAGGAGTCTTACCTGGGCAGGTGTTCTTGTTGCAGGCAATAGAACAGGCTTCTAGCACCTTCTCTGCCCTCCCACCATCTGTGCCTTTGGAGCGGAGGTCCACAAGGATCAGATGGTTGTCAGAACCCCCTGGAAGCAGAAACGGAGGGGCTGCTTGAATGCTGGGGGAGAGGAGGGGAGGGGAAGTCAGGCACTCCAGCCTTTGAATTAAGCTTGGAGCGGGCGACGCAGGGAAGTGTTACAGGGAGACTGGGGATCAAACACTCCACAAGGGACCCTTTGAATGCTGGGAGCAGGACAGGGAGAGTGGGGGAGAATCAGACACTCCAGCAGGGGGCCATTTGAATGCTGGGGCAGGGAGGGGGAAATCAGACATCCAGCAGGGGGCCCAAGGCATTAAAGCAGTGGAAGTCAGGAAAGGGGGCACAGTCTAGAATGTTCACCACCCATAAGCACAAAGACACCGGGGACCTGAGAACTAGAGACGGGGGCCAGGTGTTCACAGCATGTTCACAGCACGCGTCTGCCTCAGCCATCAGCATTCAGTGGCATCCCCAGGGAATGGGGAGCCAGCTGGGGGTCTTGCCACCTGGCCTGAGAAGCAGCACAGTCAAAATCCCTGCACTCCAGGGCCTGGCCAGTGGCTCCCATGAGTTCATTTCCAATATCAGTACCAGTTCAAGGCCCTGGGCATCTGCTCCACCGGCAAAGCAGCTCCCTGCCAGTGGCCTGGGGAAGGTGAGTGGTTAACCCTCCAAATGGCTGCAACAGTCTGAGCCCAGGCTAGGCTACAGCCAGGAGCCTGGAACTCCCACCTGGGTCTCCCACATGGATGCCGGGACCCAAATACTTGGGCCATCTTCTGCTGCCTTCCCAGGCCCACTAGCAGGGAGCAGGATTGAATGTGAAACAGCCAAGACTCGAATTGGTGCCCATATGGAATAATGGTGCTGATGCAGATGGGGGCTTAACCCACTGCACCATGTCACTGGCCCTTAAACCCCCTTTATAGGAATCTCCCCAGAGGGGTTAGCAGGCACCTCCAGGTCAGTGACCTCAGGGAGCTGGAGGCTTTGTCCCAGAGGTGGGAGAGCCATGGAGAATGCAGCAGGAAGGGAAGCACAGCATAGAACAGGGGTGCTGCCCAGCTTGGCTTCTGCTACCCCTCCTGTCCCCCACACCGCACCCCCAAGTCTAGGCCTGTGACTGCTGGTAAGCGCAGGAACGCTGGAGTTCATGCAGTCCCCTGTGGGGCAGGGACACCCTGACACGGGCAGTGCCAGGTGTCACTCTAACTCGCCATCTCCCAGGTGTGTGACCCCCCCCACATCCCCGGGCACTTCCGCCACAAGCAGCTGTGAGGACAGAAAGCCTTTACACATCGGGTGACCACTGGCTGGCCACACTCCGAAGCAGGCGGAAGTGGGAGAGGGCCTCCTGGCTCCCCGCTGCCACCAGTACCTGTCACTATGTTGTAGCCCAGCTCCACAAGGGCCTTCGCAAGAGCCCTGCAGTTGGCCACCACCTGGCGCTGGTACAGCTTGAACTCCGGAGTCATGGCTTGTTTCAAGGCCACAGCCACCCCTGGACAGGGCAGAAGGGGACCAAAGGCACACAGGGGTCAGAGGGCACCATGGACAGGTGACCTGCCCTCACCTATGACAGATGATTTTTTTATAAACTGAAGACGCCTGTGCACAAGCCTTCCCTGGGCCTGGATGCTCAGTGCTCACAGTAGATGTACAAGGGCTGCTCTCTAAGCACATGCATTTCCAGGGATCTTTTACGCCCCGCTGGCGGTGGGCTGGGGATTATCAGCGGCACGAAAGCTAAGCTGACGGCCAACCTCACGGCTCTGTTCCACGACAGTGTCCAAGAAACGTTTGGTTCCCAGGGCTGCTGAAACAGACACAAGTGAGGCAGAAAAAAAAAAAAAAAAAAAAAAAACCATCACCTCACGGCCCCAGCACAGTGGCCCTGGCCCAGATAGCAGCCCTGAGGTCCACAAAGAGGCTGGGACAGGCGCCACCAGTCCCCAGCAGTAGTATGGCCAGCATCCCCGTTCCAAGCAGGTGGCTGTGAACTCCGGGACAGCAGCAGTGGGTCAGTGGGAGCCCACCAGGGTGGCTGATCGTGGGAATCAAGCCCCCAAGCCTCGGTCAGCAGGTGGCCCCCGAGCGGGGGAGTCTGGGGTCAGACACAGGTGCTTCCACCCCACAGATGGCTTATCCCCCGAGGATGGGACCCTTTACAGCACCCTCTTGGCCACGGCCTTCCCTGCTGGATCTCAAAGTGGATGTCCGTGTGAGCGAGGTCAGCGGACACCTTGCCTCCCCAGTCCCACCTGACCTCAGCCTCCACTGCCTGGGGCCGGATATGAGGACACCGTACCGGCAATGGCGTGGTTGTGGGGCCCGCCCTGCAGGCCTGGGAACACGGCAGAGTTGATGAGTGACTCCAGGTTGTACAGCACCTCTTTGCCAGTCTTGGGGTCTACACTGCGCACTCCTGGATGAAGAGAAACTTGACAATGGGCTTGTATAAGCTGTTCCCGTTTTTCCCCTACCCCTGCTACTGTGGCTCCTGAACCCGGGTCCTACGTGGATAATACAAAGAAGGCAGGAACAGAATCCACTGACGGTAGGCTGCTCCCCATTCACTGTAGACATGGACTAAGAGAGAGGGGTCAGAAACAGGGCTGTTGGGTCAGCCCCTCGTTCTCCCTTCTGGCTCACCACACACCCTGTCATTAACCACAAGATGCCATATTGATCCTTGACTTGAATATTCACCACCCCCCCGCCCTGAAAAGCACAAATAAAACACAGCGAGGTGAATAAACCTTCCCTCGTATGAAGGGGTCTCCTCAGGGAACAAGGATACAGCGTGAATGCGAGGCTGGTTCTGGCCCGGCAGCTGGGACACCAGCCTCCTGCTGACCCCTCTGCTCAGGAGGAGACAGCGTGAGCCCCCTCGAGTACGAACCTTTTCTGTAGAAGATGAGGCCGGCGCGGCAGCCTCGCAGCGTCTTGTGGGTAGTGGTGGTCACCACATGGCAGTGCTCGAACGGGGAGGGGACGACGCCGGCTGCCACCAGCCCGCTGATGTGCGCCATGTCCGCCATGAGGTAGGCCCCGTTCTCATCCGCGATCTTGCGCAGGCGCTGGTAGTCCAGGTTCCTGGAGTAGCAGCTGGTGCCTGGGGCGCAGTAGGCATGACGGTCAGGCCGGAGGAGGGACTGAGAGCCCACAGAGCTCTTCCCCCGGCAGTCTGGGGGAGCAGAAGGGAGAGAAGGCTCCGAGCCCCATTTTCAATGTCGTGCTCCATGAGGCCAGGGCTCCATGCTCCCAGAAGCTTGCTGGGCTGGTGCCCTCATCTCCCCGTGGCACGAGCGGGTGCCAGGGTGCGGGAAGACTGTTGTGCCACTCCCAGGCCCGCGCCCCCACGCTCCTCGCCGGCCCCTCACCTGCAATGATGAGCTTGGGGTGGAAGAGGCGGGCATTCTCTTCCAGCTGGTCATAGTTGATGTACCCAGTGTCTGGGTGCACCTGGGAAGTGTCGGGGAGACACAGGGTCAGGCTGGCACTCCTGGAACCCCCAGCCCCATCCCATTCACAGTTTGTGGGTGGGGGTGCAATGGAAAAAGGAGAACAAGAACACATCCACACGATAGGCTTGAGGGTGAAGCAGATCCAGGGAGTGTGGCACCCCAAAGCTCCACCCAAAGATCCCAGGGGTGCCCCTATTTCCCCCAGGGGAGAAAGTGAGACCCCTGGCCCTTGGCTCGCCAGCTCCCCGGGAACTGGAACAGATGGGACAAGCAGATCCTGCACAGTGCACGGACTGAAACACCTTGACCTTGAGGAGGGAGGCAGAAATGCACGCTGCGATCAGGGCTGTTACCCCGAAGGTAGCGCAGGAGGAAGCAAAGCAGAGACAAAAGCAGTGGGAACGCAGAACTACCAGGCTCCCTCACCGACACCATGACTACCAAACGCCTCCGGAAGCAACCTGTTAGAGAACTCACACCCAAATGTAGCTGGGTCACCGGATACAGTATCAAAACAAGAAAAAACAAGTCACCTATATATGCACATAAGCTACAAGAAAAAGAGAGAAATGGTATTTCTATGAACACGGTCAGTGTAAAACAAACAAACATAAAACTATAACCAATGAAAGACAAAGACCTCTCCACCAAACACACCTGAGAGAACTTGAATAACAGGGGGCCACCCCGGAGCCTCCCCAAAAACAAAACAAAACAAAGAAACAACAACGAAAAAAATTAGGACAGAGAACAAAAAGGAAAGCTTAGAACCAGACAGCAAACGGTCAGCAGGGACTCACATATACCTTACTAGGTAGGACACAAAAATAAGTTACTCCTCATTGGGGTATTGAGGATTTCTCTGCACACCCCTCCTAAAACTGCACCTCAACTGTTGACATATGCCTTGTTAAAGTTATAAGCTAGTTTGGACTATCCTAAAATCTGCCAAGTTCAACAAAATTATGCTTCAATACAATATAAACTGCTAAATACAAAAATGAAAATAGACACGAGACAGCTGAATAGTATCCTATAGCCATTTTAAGGTGGATAGAAGCTGGTAGTATATAAACTAAAATTGAAATGTCAATGAAGTAGTCACAGGATGTGGTTAAGAACTTGCATTTTCTAACATATCAGTCACTCAATACCATGTCAATTAATTCCATAATGTTGTAAATTGTTGTTGCTGTTATGTTGTGGCTTTTAATTGATCGGGATGATATTCTGCCAGCTCTGCCTTCAGACCAGAGATGATCTCCCCAAGAAACTGTTGAATGTATCTGGACAATAAGATGCTGGACTCTGTGCTTGGTATACACTTGCAATGAAAGAATCTTGACTGAATTTGAACCGTAATAGTGCAATAAGGTGGAGCAATCCACCATGGGGGCAGGGTACGAGGAGGGGCTGGGGGAACCTCAGAGCCTATGAAACGATGTCATAAAATGAAATGCAATAAAAAACAAAACAAAACAAAACAAAAAAACAGGGGGCCAGCACTGTGGTGTATCATGTTAGGCCACTGCCTGAATATCGGCATCCCATATGGATGCAGGTTCAAGTCCCAGCTGCTCCACTTCCGATCCAGCTCCCTGCTAACGTGCCTGGAAGGCAGTGGAGGATGGCTCAAGGCCTTGGAACCCTGTATCCACGTGGGAGGCCTGGATGGAGTTCCAGTAGCTGGCTGTTATGGTCATTTGGGGACTGAACCAGCAGATGGAAGACCTTTGTCTCTGTTTCTCTGTAACTCTGCCTTTCAAATAATCTTTAAAAAAATACAAAAAACTTTCTTTTTTTATTTAAAGGCCATTTGTGATTTTGGGAGCAGTGTTTCCGGGGTAGAAAGTCAGCTCAGAGTCTGTCAGACCAACAAAATTCCAACAGCTGACCCCCAGTTAAAGAAATGGATACAATTCTAATTTTTAAAAAGTGGGGTTGGGCCCGGCGGCGTGGCCCAGCGGCTAAAGTCCTCGCCTTGAAAGCCCCGGGATCCCATATGGGCGCCGATTCTAATCCCAGCAGCTCCACTTCCCATCCAGCTCCCTGCTTGTGGCCTGGGAAAGCAGTTGAGGACAGCCCAATGCTTTGGGACCCTGCACCCGCGTGGGAGACCAGGAAGAGGTTCCTGGTTCCTGGCTTCTGATCGGCGCGCATCAGCTCGTTGTGGCTCACTTGGGGAATAAATCATCGGGCGGAAGATCTTCCTCTCTGTCTCTCCTCCTCTGTGTATATCTGGCTGTAATAAAATGAATAAATCTTTAAAAATAAAAAAAAAAAAGTGGGGTGGGGGTCGCGTATCCCACACCCCACCCTAAATAGCCCTGTGGCTGCTTTCTCCCCCCGCACTTCACAACTCATGCAGGGGGAAGTTTTGCTTTTCCAAGGACAGCCTCGCAGCACAGCGGACCAGGCCATGTCTTGTGACTCTGGCATCCTGGATCAGAGAGCTGGCTGGAGCGTCAGCTGACCCAACTAATGCACCCAGGAACGTATTCAAATTTCTGCCAACCCCATGGGAGACCCGCTGGAGTTCCCAACTCTAGGCTTCAGCTGCTGCAGCCATGTGGGGAATGAACCAAAGACTGTCTCACTCTGCCTTTCATATAAATGTTTTTAAAATGTTGCTTTGCACTGTCTTAACTTTTTTTTTTTTTTTCATTTAATTCACTTGAAAGAGAGAGGAAAAATAAATGAATAGAAATTTCCCACCCTCTGGTACACTCCTCAGAATGCCCCGACAACAGCCAGGACTGGCGAGGTCAGAGCCAGCAGCTGGGAGCCAGGAGCTCCTTCTGGCCTTCCTCTTGGGTGAAAGGACCCACACCTGAGCCACGACCTGCTGTCTGCTGCTGTGCACGCCAGCAGGACACTGGAGTTGGCAGTAGAGCCAGGACCCAACCCCAGGCACTCCTGTCTGAGATAGGAGTACTCTAAGAAGTGTCTTGATTGCTAAGCCAGAAGCTTATTCAACAAAGCCGCCTCCAGAATTCCTCAGCAATTGGTTGCAGGGCTGGAGCAGTGTAGAGGTGACAGATAGGACAAGAGTGCCCTCAGGTACTTAGGACAGGAGCCGGCAGGGCTGGGGAGGCTTGGGAACACAGGGGCTGAGTGCCAGGCCTAGGCTGGCACGGTGGCCCCAAAGGAGAGGCAGTCAGCTGGACAAGACTGTGTCCTTGGTACGGCCCCTGACCCCAGCTCCACAGTCCAGCAGGGCAGAGGGGAGGCCACACGATAACCGGGGGAGGCCAATGAGGCCTGTCTCCTCCTCTCGGCCCATGGAAGGGAGAGCAGTGGCTGCTGCTGCTGCCCCATCTGACTACAGGGCCCCAGGCTCAGGCCCTTCCCCCTCTCCACTGCCTGGCAGTCCTATGGGGCTGAGGCCTTGCCCCAGAAATCCAGGACAGGAGTAGCTGGCAAGAATTGGTGCACAGGGCAGGATTGCCCCACACCAGGGATCAAGGACCTCGGCTTAGAAGGTTCTGGAAGATTCTGGAAAACAAGTCAATAACACTTGCCACAACAGTGAAAGAAACAGCAGGCACTGGCTTCAAGTCCAAAGACAAAGTACATGCTGAGTGCTTGGGATAGGAGAGGTTTCCGATTTTGGATTCTTCCAGCTCTTGGAAGATCTGCAGAAATACCATGAGGGGCCTTGAATTGGGACCACCATCTCCCTGAATAGGAAATTCCTGTCTGATTTTGTGTGCAGTGCGCCTACAGCCTGAAAGTGGTTCATTCAGTACCTTTAGCATACCCAGGTTTCTGCTGGCATCTGTCACATGGGGTCAGGGATATAATTCTCCACTCAGGGCTGGCAGCATAGTAGGTTAATCTTCAACCCATAGGGGGCGCCAGTAAGAGTCCCAGCTGCTCCACTTCCCACCCAGTTCCCTGCTGGTGGCCTGGAAAGCAGTGGAGGATGGCCCAAGACCTTGGGCCCCTATACCCACACAGCTCCTAACTTCCAGCTTCACGATTGCAGTCATTTGGGGAGTGAACTATTGAAGATCTCTGTCTCTCTCTCAGACTTTCAAGAAACAACAGCAGAAAGTTCTCATATATAACAGGGTCCAGGGACAAGGAGAGAACTGAGCTACAGGCCCAGTTCTCAGAACAGCCAACTCCTCACCCCACAGACCCGGGTGCCCATGCACAAGCCAGGCTCAGGTGTGTGTCCAACAGCAAGCCAAGCGGAAAGACGTGCCCCTGCCTTCTGCTTGTGGTGGCTGCTATGACAGACCCTCAACAACACACCCACCAACGAAGAACACAGAAAGATGGTTGCTGGCACCACCCTGGACGGCAAGACAAGGCTTGGGTGGCTTTCCCACCTGATGAAGCCCAGGCACCTAACAGTGTTGTAGGATCGAGCCCCTGCCCGCCCCAGCTCCAAGGGCCCGTCCCCACTACTGACACTAGTGTGGCCAGCTGGACCCAGGTCCAAGGGCAACAGCGGGATGTGAGGGGACTGGGCTGCACCTGTTACAGCCACCCCAGGAACATGTGCAGTCTGTTTGCACTGGTGCCAGGGCTCCTGAGCAAGGATGGCATTCGCTCAGGGACAAGTTTGGGGGACATCACCATGACACCCTCCCAAAGTGCTGCCTTCTCTTATACCCACAGTGAGGTCCCAGAGAGCCCAGGCAAGAAGAGAAGTAGGTGGAGGCAGGGCCCTGCCCCAGGTAGGGGCAGCACCCACAAGCTTCCCTGGGGGTAAAGCCAAGCTGGGGGAGTGGTGCCTCCCTCTGCCCCTGTCACCTTATAGGCCATAGATTCAAAAAAGATGGATGTAGCCGAGATCTTCTTCTTGTCTGTCATGAACCCGTGGGTCAGGTGGCCCCCGTCTGGCAGGTCTAGTCCCATGATGCGCCCGTGGGGCTCCACTAGGGCGGTGTACACAGCAAAGTTGGCAGGGGAGCCTGAACCGGGGAGACCAGGAGGGCAAGGGGTTGGTGCTGGAAGGTTGAAGCCCAAGGGCAGGGCACCACCTGGAAGGGGCGTGCAGGGGAACTTCCCTACCCACCCTCCTCATCCCCCAGCCTCAGGTACACCTGCTGCTGCCCCGCCCTGGAGGCGCCTTTCAGAGAACTGGCACCTGAGGTCCCTTCAGGACTGGGCGATCACCTGAGTAGGGCTGGACGTTGACCCCCCAGCTCTGGGGGTCCAGGCTATAGGCCTGCAGTGCCCGTTTCTGACACAGCAGCTCGAGCTCATCAATGTACTCAGTGCCGCCATAATACCTGCCAGGGAGAGAGAGAGAGAGAGAGAGAGAGAGAGGAAGGGTTCAGTTCAGGGCCCGGAGCAGCTCAGGGCTGGGGAGGGTGGATGGCAAAGGGGTGGGTGGGATGAATCATCTCCCCATAAGAACCTCGGGTATCTGGGAGATTATGACAATGGAGTGTTGGGTGTTACACTCGCCTAGGGAGGGGCTAAGAGGGGGAGGAGAGGACCTCAAGTGTCAGCAAGGGATGAAATTCCAGTGCACCCCATAGTGAACAGGGTCAAAGGGCAGCACACCATCACAGGAGGTGCCCGGAGGCAGGGAGGGTTTTAAGGCAGGTTCCCTAGAATAGCAAACCAAAACAGAGTGCAATGGTGGTTCTCTGGAGGCGAAAGGTGTTTTTTTAAATTTTGCATTTCTAATGACATCTGTTTCTCATAACTACTTGCCCAATTGGACCACACGGTGGTGTTAGGATGGTTGCTAGGCTCAGACAGTGCTTAAGCCAGCAAGCTTTCACACAAGACTGTAAGGGCGTATGTGGACATGTAGAAAACATGTAACACTAGATGTGGCCCAATGGCGACACGTGGGGCTTGCCTAGCGGCCCGTGCATGGACGCTGCTGCATAGGCCTCCCAACCACATCCACTGAGTGGTAACAGCTCCCACCTCCTCCCCCACAGGCCACAGCAAGTTCCTGTCCCACTTCCGCTTCCTAACAGTCACCGGCTGCACACACTTCCTGTAAGCGGGAGCACTCAGGAAGAACACACTCCTAAAAATGTTGTGGAGGACCAGCACTCTGATGGAATAGGTTAAGCATCCGCCTGTGGTGCTGACACCCCCAAAGGACGCCAGTTGCGAATCCCAGCTGCTCCACTTCCCATCCAGCTCCCTGCTAGTGTGCCTGGGGAGGCAGTGACAGATGGCTCAAAGCCTTCACCCAGGTGGGAGACTGGGAAGAAGCTCCTGGCTCAGATAGGCTCAGCTCCAGCCACTGCGCCCATGCTGGGGAGAAGACTGGTGGAGGGAAGATCTCTCTCTGTCTTTCCTTCTCTTTTTATTTTTATTGGAAAGGCGGATATATATAGAGGAGGAGAGACAGAGAGGAAGATCTTCCATCGGATGATTCACTCCCCAAGTGAGCGCAACGGCCGGTGCTGCGCCGATCTGGAGCCAGGAACCTGGAATCTCCTCCAGGTCTCCCACAAGGGTGCAGGAACCCAAAGCTTTGGGCGGTCCTCCACTGCTTTCCCAGGTCACAAGCGGGGAGCTGGATGGGAATTGGAGCTGCTGGGATACGAACTGGCGCCCATATGGGAACCCAGTGCTTTTAAGGGGAGGGTTTAGCCACTCAGCCATTGTGCTGGGCCCTTAAAAAAATTCTTACAAAATGGTTTCAAAGGTGGAGTTACAGAAAGAAGCAAAGACAGAGATCCTCCATCTGCTGATCCACCCCTCAAATGGCTACAACAACCAGAGATGTGCTGATCCAAAGCCAGGGGCTTCTTCCAGGTCTCCCATGTGGGTGCAGGGGCCCAAAGACATGCTCCATCCTCTGCTGCTTTCCCAGGCACACCAGCAGAGAGCTGGATTGGAAATGGAGCAGTGGGACTGCAACTGGCACCCATATGGAATGCTGGCACTGTAGGCAGACGACTAGCCTACCACACCATGGTGCTGGCACCAACTCTTTTTTGGAAATGCAACAGAAAGAGGTCCCACCTGCTGATCGTGGCCACGCTAAACGTTCAGTAATAGGTCATGGGAGCTTTGATTTGTGGGGATGAGTAATTGTGTATAAGCTTGTTGAAAGGCAGTGAGTGTTTAATGGATAGATTTTTGCAAAATGAAAGGATTCTGGAGATGTAGTAATGGCTGCACAATGACGTGAACATACGGGCAGCCAGCGCTGTGGCAGAGCAAGTCAAGCCACAAGCTGTCTGTGAGAGCTGGCTGCTCCACTTCCAACCCAGGTCCCTGCTTATGTGTCTGGGAAAGCAGAAATTGGCCTAAACACTTGGGCCCCTGCTACTCACTTGGAGACATGAATGGAGTTCCAGGCTCCCAGCTTTTCCCTGGACAGCACCAGCCGTCGTGGCCATTTGAGGATGAAGTGGCAGATCTCTCTCTCTCTAACTCTGCCTTTCAAATAAAGAGGTAGGGCCCGGCGCGATAGTGTAGCGGTTAAAGTTCTAGCCTTGAACGCGCCGGGATCCCATATGGCCGCCAGGATCCCATATGGCCACCGGTTCTAATCCCGGCGGCCCTGCTTCCCATCCAGCTCCCTGCCTGTGGCCTAGGAATGCAGTCAAGGACGGCCCAAGACTTTGGGACCCTGCACCTGCATGGGAGACCCAGAGGAGTCTCCTGGCCTCGGATTGGCTCAGCTCCAGCCGTTGTAGCCGCTTGGGGAGTGAACCATTGGATGGAAGCTCTTCCCCTTTGTCTCTCCTCTCTGTATATCTGCCTTTCCAATAAAAAATAAATAAATCTTTAACAACACACACACACACACACACACACACACACACACACACACACACACACAAAGAGGTAAATGTCCTCCCCACCCCTGGGAAAAAAAATTGTAAATGTTACACTAAAAAGAAGCTTTCCATTGAATTGTTACTGACTTAAATGAGTAAATAAATACCTCTCAAAGTGATTAAAAAAATAAACACCAGGAATTTTGTTTTTCAGGTTTGTGTTAAGTCATTATTTGATCAATACTGCTATCAAATATTAACTTTGGTACACTGGGTTAAGCCTCCATCTGGGGACACCCACACGGTGGGGTGCCTGGAGCCTGTCTCTCTGTTCTAGCCTCTGGCCCAGGTGGCTGGGAGGCAGTGAGCGATGGCCATGAATTTACCAGCAGGCACATTGTTTTCTGTCCTTCTTCCTTTGGGATAAACAAGTAAACACATACATAGGCATACAATAAACAGGGCCAGCTTTGCGATGCAGCGGGTAAAGCTACTGCCTACAGTGCCAGCATCCCATATGGGCGCTGGTTCAATTCCCAGCTGTTCCACTCCCGATCTAGCTCCCTGCTGACAGCCTGGGAAAGCAGGAGGATGACTGAGTGCTTAGGATTGAGGCACACACTAAACATGAGGATCATGTCCCTGCTGTGGTCCTCGGGCTTGTTGCTGGAAATGGGCTCTGGGCAAGGGGTTCCGAAACACAGTCTCCAGGTGGACCATACTTCACCTTGAGGGCACTCCTCAGCCTGAGGCTACCCACCCTGCCCCACGTCAGACACAACCCACAAGTCCCCTGTGCTGCTGCCCATCATGGCTACAGACCTAGGGGTTCCTGTACCCTTCTCAGGTTCCTCACTCCCTGGACTTGAAGCCACCTGTGCCCACTGTCTGATTCTCAAGGAGAGAGCGCATGAGGGAAGGACAGAAGACACGTGGGGGTGGTGAGCAGCTGGACTTCTGGGTGCTCGCTTGTGGGGAGACCTCTCCCCGGTCGAAGTTCTGCAGGCCTGGTGGCGAAGTGGCCTAAGCCCCTCACGGCTTCACACCTGGGTGTGCCAGAGCTAGTCCAGCTTCCTGATGGGGGAGTGGGGTGGGCGTGGACAGGGGAAGGGGAAAACAGGTGATGGTGGCTCAAGTGTTCCAACAGACCCCAAGTGCTCCACAGCGGCACCTGGGATTCTGAGCCCTGAGCATTTCAGATTAGGGATACACAACCCGGAGTGGATGACTCATGCAGCCCAGAGGCCCCTTCCCTCAGGCTGGCCTGTGTTTCTGGGGGGTGCAGGGCCTCAAGGCTACCCCAGGTGGGAACCTGCATTCTGCAGATACCCACTTACCTCTGGCCCGGGTACCCCTCCGAGTACTTGTTATTCAGGCAGGAGCCTAGAGCTTCCAGAACTGCCCGGCTGGCGAAATTCTCCGAGGCAATAAGCTCCAGGCCGAGCCTCTGCCGCTGGCTCTCCTTCTTGATGATGTCGTAAATCTTGGGGAGGAAAGCAGGTGGTCAGCAGAGAAGAGATTAAGAAAAAACAAGAGTGATAGAGGAGTCTCTTTAAAATGAGCATCTCTTGGGCAGCACAGGGGCTGAGTGCGCTAAACCTCTGCGTATGAGGCTGGTCTTCCGTACGGGCACTGGTTCAAGTCCTGGCTGCCCCACTTCCCCTCCAGCTACCAGCCTAAGGTAGTGGAGGATGAGCCAAGTGCCTGGGCCCTTCACCCGTGAGGGAGACCAGGAAGAAGTTCCTGCATCCTGGCTTCAGCCTGTCCCAGCCCTGGCTGCTGCCGCCATGTGCAGAGTGAATGAGACCCCTGACTCTCAATCTGCCTTCCAAATAAACAAAATACATCTTTACAAAAACGATTATAAAAAGGTTTAGAATTCTTGGTGAAGACCTCCCGTCTCACTCACCTCAGCGTCACTGTCTTGGAGGGGCTGCTTCAGCATGCGCTCGTGGGAGGACCACAGCGTGGCATCGTGGGCAGCCCCGTTCACAGGAGTCGCCATCACCCTGGGTCAAGGCTGCGTTCTAAGTTGAAAAAAAAAAAAAAATGGAAAACAATGGCAAGAGATGCTAAAGCAATATTAAATGTAGACTAAGTTCATCACCACCTGTTAGCGGCTCTGCCAAGCGGCTGAGGCCACCCCACCTCCCCCAAAACTGCCCTAGATGAAACAATGAGCTGGACTGCAAAACGACCATGTGAAACTTTTGGTAGAAACTATTGTTATCCGCTCAGAAAAAAAAAAAAAAGAGTTATTTGATTTGAAAGGCAGTGTTACAGAGAGAGGAAGAGAGAAGTCTTCCATGTACTGATTGCTTCCTTAAATGGCAGCAACAGCTGGAGTCAGGAGACCTCTGGGGGTCTCCCACAAGGATGCAGGGTCCCAAGGCTTTGGGCCATCGTCCACTGCTTTCCCAGGCCATAAACAGGGAGCCTGATCAGAAATGGAATAGCCGGGACTTGAACCGGTGTCCAAATGGGATGTGGCCATGCCATAGGCAGAGGCTCAACCTGTTACACTACAATGCCAGTCCAAGATAAATTGATTTTTAATTCATTGGCGTGAGAGACAGGACAGAGGTCTCATCTGCTGGTTCATTTCCACCAATACCTACAGGGATTCTGGGGGACTCCAGCCCAGAGCTAGCAACTCAATCCAGCTTTCCCCTGGGGGACTCCAGCCCAGAGCTAGCAACTCAATCCAGCTTTCCCCTGGGGGACTCCAGCCCAGAGCTAGCAACTCACTCCAGCTTTCCCATGGGAATGTCAGACAGCCAGCCTCTTGAGCCATCACAGCTGGAGCTGATCCTTGAACCCAGGCTTTCCTAGGAGGATGTGGCTGTCCTAACTGCAGCCTTCTAGACGTCTAGGCCCTGGGCCCGCCTAAAATGATGCTGCACTTGTGCCCAAATCCTGCCTCCTTGTAAAGCCCCAGTCAGGAACATCTTGGTTAAAGTGGACTGATGGTGGGGGTGGGGCACAGTGGTTGGTGGAGTAGGTTAATCCCTAGCCTGTGTGCTGGTTTCCTAAATGTGCACTGTTTTGAGTCCCGGCTGTTCTACTTCTGATCCTGCTGCTTCCTAATACCCCTGGGAAAGCAGCGGAGGATGGTTCAAGTCCTTAGACCCCCGCACCTACACCGAAGACCCAGGAACAAGGTACTGCTTTAGATCAGCTCAGCTCCAGCTATGGCAACCACCTGGGAGTGAACCAGTGGATGGAGGATCTCTTGTCTGTCCTCTCTCTGTAACTCTGCCTTTCAAATAAAAATAAATATTTTGGGCCCAGCGGCATGGCCTACCAGCTAAAGTCCTCACCTTGAAAGCCCCGGGATCCCATATGGGCGCCGGTTCTAATCCCGGCAGCTCCACTTCCCATCCAGCTCCCCGCTTGTGGCCTGGGAAAGCAGTCGAGGACGGTCCAAAGCTTTGGGACCCTGCACCTGCGTGGGAGACCCGGAAGAGGTTCCAGGTTCCCGGCTTCAGATCGGCGTGCACCAGCCATTGCTGCTCACTTGGGGAGTGAATCATCGGACGTAAGATCTTCCTCTCTGTGTCTCCTTCTCTATGTATATCTGACTTTGCAATTAAAATAAATAATAAATCTTTAAAAAAATAATAAATAAATATTTTGGAAAAGAAAAATACAAACATATATATATATAAACAGAAAGAGAGAGAGAGAGAGAGAGAGGAGAGAGAGTAGCACTGTAGCTTCTTTTCATTAGAAGATATATTTTCAGACATGGGCCATAGTCTAGTGGTTTAAGTCCTCATCTTGCACGCACCGGGATCCCATATGGCCACCGGTTCTAATCTGGGTCACCCCACTTCCCATCCAGCTCCCTGCCTGTGGCCTGGGAAAGCAGTGGAGGATGGCCCAAAGCCTTGGAACCCTGCACCCATGTATGAGACCCTGAAGAAGCTCCAGGCTCCTGGCTTTGGATTGGCTCAGCTCCAGCCGTTGCGACCACTTGGGGAGTGAACCATCGAGTGAAGCATCGGATGGAAGATCTTCCTCTTGTCTCTCCTCCTTTCTGTATGTTTGCCTTTCGAATAAAAATGAATAAATCTTTTAAAAATACATATATTTTCTTTTCAATAAGTGACTTTTGCCTTCTCCATACCTGGAAGGTAACACTTGGGGTGCTTGCTGTTCAGCTCCCATGGAAGAAGGCCACAAAGACCCCCTGCATCTGACACAAAGTGTCACATCCAATTTGGCAGGTGACACCTGGCACCAATGGGGGGAGGGAACCCATCAACAGGCACAACAGACTGGCAGGCCCTAGAATGCCAGAGAGAGTGCTTCCTTTAAATATTAACTGCTCAAGGTCGGAAAGGACTCGAGGGTGGCCAGGCACAGCCAAGGGGACACTTGTTAATCTCTGAGAGCTAAGTCCGCCTGGAAAGCCGCCTTCTCGGAGGAGCAGAGATCTGCCCAGGCATGCAGAATCCTACCCTGCCCCCACTGCCCCAGCCCCACTCTGCAGGCGAACCCAGGTTGGATCTACTGAAGGAGTTGCTGCCCTCACACCCTTAGTGCAAACCTTTTCCTGACCTAAGGTGCTACTTCCAATCTACAGTTGTACTTCAGCCGCTGGGTGGGAGCAGCCGCCACCTCGGGGGGCTTCTGCCATCTGTCCTGTGCTTTTTGGCAACAAGGGACCCACTCAAACAAGGGCAAGATTCTGTATTGCAAGCAAACGTACTACACCCAATGGAATTCTTAACTGGCATTAAGAAGGCCACTGTCCTGACACTATATATGCGTCTAAGTATGTAGGAGAGGGGGCCAGTTCTGTGGCATAGTTGATTAAGCCTTGGCCTGTGACACTGGCATCCAGTATGGATACCTGTTCAAATCCCAACTGCTCAGCTTCCAACCCAGCTCCCTGCTAATGTGGCGAGGAAAGCAGCAGAGCATGGCCCACGTCTTTGGACCCCTGCGCTGATGTGGGAAATTCAAAAGAAACTCCTGGCTCCTGGCTCTGGCCATTTGGGGGTAAAGTAGATGGAAGATCTCCCTGTAAACACTTTAAACCAATCAATCAATTAATCAATCAATCAATCAACCAGATATGTTGCTCGGGACTTCCACATCTATACAAAAGGGAGCTCCTACATTGGGGCCACTGGGGGAGGGAATCAAAGATCTCCCTCTGTTAACTCTGTCTTTCAAATAAACAAATATTAATAAAGGCCATGTGTTCTTCGTTACAAAAAAAAAAAAAAGATGTATGTATTTATTTTAAAAGGCAGACTTGCCGAAAGAGAGATCTTTCATCTGTTGTTTATATGCCAAATCGCTGCGATGGCCAGGGCTGGGTCAGGCGGAAGCCAGGAGCTTCACTGGGGTTCCTTTATGTGGGTGCAGGGGCCCTTTGCTGCTTTGCCAAGGCCCATTAGCAGGGAGCTGGATGGGAAACAGAGCAGCCAGGACTCGAACCAGTCTCCACACAGGATGCCAACATCTCAAGTGTTAACAGCAACACTTCAGTTCATGGTGTAAGATGGACCAGGCTGACAGGGTGCAGTTTTATAGACCCTCAGTTTTTTAAGCAATAAACCACGTTGACTGCCATCATTGTTTACACAAAGCATCTTGAACTTCATGGAGCTTATGCTGAAACACAAAGCTGCCATGTGTTATGCCCATCTACACATATGTACTATTTTGGGGGGGGTACTGAAAATACATTTTTTTAATTTTGACAATCTCCATATAGTTAATTTGGGACACAATGTACTACTGATGTTCACTTCGTAGAGGGGTAAGGCAACAGAGAAAGGAAGAGCGAAACCTTCTATTGACTGGCTCACTCCCTAAATGCCCACAAGAGCCAAACCTGGGCCAGGCCACAATTTGGTGCACAGAACTGCATCTGGGTTTCCCGCACAGATGGCAGAGACATCCCAAGGCTTTGGGCTGACCTCAGCTTCTTTTCCAGGCTACAGCAGTGAGCTGGATGGGAAATGGGGCCACCAGGACATAAAGTGGCACCCATATGGGATCCCGGCACGTGCAAGGTAAGGACTTTAGCCACCAAGCTACTGCACAGGGCCCTCAAAGAAATAAATTTTAAAAGAAATAGGAGCAGGAGAAAGAAAAGCAGGTTCAGATGGTAGTGGCCACCTGAAGGTAGTGACTGCTGAAGACCATCACTGGGTTCGAGGGCCTACTTTGGCCTGGGCCCTCCAATCTAGACACTCAACAGCGAGGCACAGCCCAGGTCATGAGGCCTGGAGGAAGAGCCACAGAGGCAGAGCAAACACCACGGGCAAAGCTCTGAGACAAGAAGGTGTCCGACTTCCTGAAAATCAGGCAGCAGGCTCACGAGGCTGCAGCCTGTGGATAACATGGAGCCACAGGACACGAGATGTCCAGGGTCAGGATGGACATCTGTTAGTTTTCAAGATTTGTCTTATTGGGCCTGGTGTGGTAGCCTAGTGGCTAAAGTCTTCGTTTTGTGTGTGCCACAATCCCATATGGGCACCAGTTCATGTCCCAGCTACTCCAAATACCATCCAGTTCCCTGCCTGTGGCCTGGGAAAGCAGTGAAGGACAGCCCAAAGCCTTGGGACCCTGCACCTGTGTGGGAGACCTGAAAGAAGCTCCTGGCTCCTGGCTTCGGATCGGCTCAGCTTTGGCCATTGCAGTCACTTGGGTTGTGAATCAACGGATGGAAGATCCTCTGTCTCTCCTCTCTATAAATCTGACTTTCCAATATGCTGGGGTCTGTGTGATGGGTGTGGAAGAAGGAAGGTGTGAAGAATATTGTTCCATTGCAGGCAGGGCCGCAAGGAATTTCCCGCTGCATGGCGGGCCCGGCGGATGTCTCTACGACCACCTGAATGCAGCTCCACCTCCCTTGGCATGGACACCTGGACCAGCTGAGAATTCTGTAATCTATTTAGGCATTGTCTGCCTCTGCTACCAGTGTGAGCTTGGAAGTTGATGTTGCTGATACCCTTTTAGCAAACGGGCCTTTTATTATTGCTGTCTGGGCTGCCCCCGATTCCGTTGACCATATGCTAATCAAGGGTGTTCTGTCCCCAGATGTGGTGGGAATCTGTTCTTTCCCTGTTTCCTTGATCTTTAGGTCCTTCCTTCTGTGATGCATTTCCTGCCTTAACTGATTCAAGACTAAGCTGTAGAATGAGGATTGTAGTAGGCATGTGTTACTGATTGATATGCACCATCTATTGAGAACTTCCTGACCACAGGGTCAGGATGGATACCATCCTGCGTTAAGGTGACACAAAAGGCAGAATTATCCTTGGAAACACCCACTTGACCAGGATGTAAAAAGTGAGCCAGAGTTTGACTGCTTCTGTATAAAGTGGACAGCTTTCCCACATTATCCATTATGACATGAAGTCAGAGCGGTCCCTGTCATCTCTCTTTACGCCTCATCCACGCACCCTTCTCGAGTTCTGAACTCAGCTGGAGCTGGACTCCGGCACCAATATAAATAAATAATCTTTTTTTAAAAAAATCCTCATTAAGAAAGGTGCTTTATTGATCTGAGAGGCAGGCAGGTTCACTCCCCAAATGGTCCCGACAGCCAGGGCAGGGCCAGGTGTCCCTCCTGGCTGCAGGGGTCCAAGCACTTGGACCCTCCTCCGCTGCTTACCCAGGTCAGTTAGCAGGGAGCTGGATGGGAAGCAGGGCAGGGTGGGGGCAAGGCCTCAAGTCTGGACTGCTGCTTGCAAACCGGATGGGGTGTTCCCTTCAGGGTACCACCAGGCTAGCCTCCGGGGACATAATTGAGGTTTTTTCCCCTTGAGGTTACATACCTTACAAGTTTCAAACTGTTCCCCCCAGAAACCTGATTTCAGCCACCTCTGGCTGTGAAACTTGAAACCAGAGAAGCTCAACCAGAGATCAAAATCTCCCTGGGTGGAAGAGCAGGTGGACACAGTACCAGGTATGTCTGGTTGTCTTCCACCTGCAGACACTTCACTACAGGCTGGGTCAGGGTATCACTGTGGTCTGCTCCCTGTTCCCTCACCCCTCCCTGTGGCACTGTCACACAGGAGGATGCAGCTGGCACCTCCTAGGCAGTCGGGGCACGTGTCTCTCATACACAAGAGTACCTGTTGTATTCTCCCCTTCACAGGGGAAGGAAAGCAACGGACAGAGCCACCCACCTCTCCCAAGGTCCTAAGAAGTAAAGGTCCTGACTTCCGGAAGCTTCTAGTCCAGAAGCTTCTCTTCAGAACGTGACCACATTGATCCAAACACCTGCGTGCTCCCACAAGTTAAAACCACCTCCAACCCGACCCTGCAAGAACCGGAACTGGTGTTTCCAGTCCCGCTACTGATTTGGCCTGTTTGCCTTTAAGCAGGGTTGACCAAACGGTCACCGAAGGGCCAGAACCTCCGACCAAGTCCAGGCACCAAGCCAAGGGCCCTACAGTGGGGCAATTGTTTTCTACAACAGGGGATGCCAGGCTGCCCACAGCAGGTGCAGGCGCTCCCCCTCCATTCTCTCTCCCCCTCCCCCCGCCGCTCCGCGGAGCCCTTAGGAGCACAACCACCAAGTGACTGCATGCGCGCCCCAGTAATGCAAGAAACCCCCGCCCCCCATGGGGATTCAACGACTGGTCGGGTCGGTCACCTGGGCTGTCTCTGTCTCGAGGCCTCGCTTTCCGCCTTTGCTAACAGCCCTCCACCTAGGGCTCAGCGAAGAGGATGCCAGGGCGAGGTGCTGGCGGGGATCGTACTCGTCGCGCGCACCAGCCTGGCTTGGCCTGCGTATCTCAGGACCCGGTCGGTGCTCCTCAGCCCCGCGGCAAAGCCAGGCCACCCGAGCGCACCGCGAGCGCGCAGGCCCTGGGACCCGAACCAGTCCCCTAGCTTACCCGAACGCGAACTGGTGCAAGTGCCCAGAGACACCTCGGTTCCCCTCCGCCGCCGCTTCCACTAGGATCCGAGGCAGCCCAGCGGAGATAGACCGCACGCCCGCCACGTGACGCGCAGAACCGGCCAGGACCCGAACTTGGCGCGCGAGAGCCAGTGCTCCAGTCAATGCGCTCCGATCGGACCGCCCTCACCCTGGTCCCGCCCTGGGAGGAGCCCGCCACGGTTGGACGCAGGCGAGGGGCGGGCGTGGCTTGGCTCCTCCTGGGTTCAGGCGGTGCCGCGTGGTGCAGCTGCCTAGCGAAACGGCAAGGGCAGGTACTGGCCCGGGGCAGACCAGCCCGGGCTCCAGGCCAGGGCAGGGGGCGGAATCTCCAGGAAAACTGGCGGGTGGCGACGAGGGGCCGCACCACTGAGCTTGCATGGGCTATCTGGACCAGGAGATTGTGGGTGAATTTCGTGTTTGTGTTCTGCTTGCCAGGGGTAATATCTGCTATTAGCACAGTGATCATTTAAACAGGAGACACGTGCGTTCGCACCGTGACGCTCTTACTCTGTAGTTGGAGAAGCACGGCTAAGGCACTGAACTGCACTTCTGCATTTTACTTCTCTCCGGTTCTGTCCACAATGATATCTGACTCTGGGAGCCGCGTGAGGCGGAGAAGAGAGAATTAATTGACTCGCTAGAAACCAGCGGTGAGGGCCTATGTCCATTATCTCTCACTAAAGAACAACAGCGGTCAGGCGAACAAGCTTAAGCCTGAAGTGCCAGCATCGTGTATGGGCGCTGTTTCAAGTCCCAGCTGCTCCAATTCTGATCCAGCTCCCTGCTTGTGGCTTAGAAAAGCAGCCGAGAATGGCCCTGAATCCACGTGGGAGACAGGGAAGCAGCTCCTGGCTTCTGGCTTTGGACCAGCCCAGCTCTGGCCGTTGTGAATGGTGGCCTTTTGGGGAGTGAACCAGTGGATGGAAGATCTGTGTTTCATTAGACAGGCAGATTTACAGAGAGAAGGACAAACAGAGAGATCTTCCATCTGCTGTTTCATCCCCCAAGTGAGCGGATCTGAAGCCATCCCTGCCTGGCATGCTCCCAGTCCTAGATCTTGCTCCTGCCAGGCAGTACTGTGGTCCAGCAGATATGACCTGTACCCAGTCCTGACACTTGCCAGCTGGTGCTGTGGTCTGGTCCACCTGGTCTGTCTGACCCACCCCCAGCCCCAGCTCTTACATTCACCAGTGGAAGAGAAGTCCAGCAGGCACATCAGGCTTAGTTGGCCTATTAGGGCCCAGCCCCAGTCTCCCACATGGGCAGGCGTCTTGGCCTGACCTACACATGTCCTCCAGTGTCCCCCCTCTCCAAGCCACTCCATCTGAGCTCCCTTGCCTGCCTGCAAGTGCAATGGCCCAGTCCTTGGAAGACCCCAGAAGTCATTCCTCGACTGTGAAAGATGCCCTCAGCCACTCCACTCCAGTATGTCCCCAGGTCCTTCCCCGGGCAATCAGCAGCACCATGGGGGCTAGGGTGGCATGTCCTGGCTTGGTGTTCCCCACTTATCAAAAAATAAAAAATAAAAATAGCCCAGTGTGGTGGCCTAGTGGCTAAGTTCTCACCTTGCACATGCAGCGAACCCATATTTGCACCGGTTCTAATCCTGGCGGCACCGCTTCCCATGCAGCTCCCTCCCCTGGCCTGAGAAAGCAGTCAAGGACTGCCCAAAACTTTGGACCTCGCACCCATATGGGAAACCCGGAAGAGGTTTCTGGCTTCTGGACCAGGAGATTGTGGGGAGTGAATCATTGGACAGAACATCTTCCTCTCTGTCTCTCCTCCTCTCTGTATATCTGACTTTGTTTTTTTTTTTTAAAGATTTGTTCAGTTTATTACAAAGTCAGATATATAGAGAGGAGGAGAGACAGAGAGGAAGATCTTCCGTCCAATGATTCACTCCCCAAGTGAGCCGCAAAGGGCTGGTGCGCGCCGACCCGATGCCGGGAACCAGGAACCTCTTCCAGGTCTCCCACACGGGTGCAGTGTCCCAGTGCATTGGGCCGTCCTCAACTGCTTTCCCAGGCCACAAGCAGGGAGCTGGATGGGAAGTGGAGCTGCCGGGATTAGAACCGGCGCCCATATGGGATCCCGGAGCGTTCAGGGCGAGGACTTTAGCCGCTATGCCATGCCGCCGGGCCCAAGTATATCTGACTTTATAAAAAAAAATAAATAAATAAATAAATAAGAAAAGAATAAGCAACTATGCCAGCTAGTATAGTTAACACAGAGTTGGCGTTAACCAGTCCCAGGATGCCTGCCAGCTAGTGGCTGCTCTTCTACCAGCAGTGTGACACTTTCCTAGGTACAAGGTAACCTAGCCAGCTGCCTACAGCTGGGGGAGCTTTTCTTCTCTTTTCTCCTCCCCCACCAGTGCCTATATTGCTGAGTGGAGGGACTTGGTGGGACTGAAATTGATGAAATTCCTTTCCCATGACTTTACTGGCTTCAGAGCTTACTGTTCTGGGGCTGAAGGTCCTCTGGTCTCAGGCTGGGAGGATTTCCCTGGTAGGTGTGGCTTTGGCTGGGGGGAGATTAGGGGCCTCCCTAGCAGGTAATGGGACCTGGAACAAAACCTGTCATTCTTTCAATCATCTGCTAGACATTTCCCAAAGGACTGAGGAGAGTGGGGAGAGTGAAAAACGAGTGAACATCTTGTCTCTGCCTTGGGCTCTGGGGGTAGGAGACGAGCAGTGGCAGCCAGCACTGGGGTTGGGGCTCACAGGCGGCTGAACACCAGTCCACCAGGAGAGTGTCCTGTTCAGGGGGTGAACTGACAGGGCAGTGAGCATATCAATGATCAGTTCTAGGATCTTCCACAGAGAATCAAAAGGGCCGAACCATCAGCAGTCCACATCAGCCAGCTGGTACCAAGCTTGACTCTGCCACCAAGGTGAGGGGCGTGAACCCTGTGTGTCGTTGAGGAAGCCCCTGTGCTGGACTCCAGCTCCAGCCGAATTCGAAAAGAGAAGGATGTGTGGAGTAGACACAGAGAGAAAACAATCAGATCACTGCAATTTCAGGATCATAATGAACAACGCAAGAAAACTGTCCTCTTTATACAGAAGCCATCATAAACTCACCTGCAAACTCTTCATATCCTGGTCAAACTGGTGTCTCTAAAGATTAACTCTGCCCTTTGTTTCACTGTAAGGCAGGACTTATCTATCCAGACCCTGCGGTCAGGAAGTTCTGCAATGGATGGCGCATATCAGTCAGAAACACATTCCTGCTACAACCCTCATTCTACAACTTAATCTCAAATCAGTTTAAGGGAAGAAACGCATCACAGAAGGAGAAACCTAAAGATCAAGGAAAGAAAACCCATGGACTAAGCCCCCTGGGTTAGCATGTTTTACAATGTTAGTATAAACATTCTCTCCCAGCCATATGGTCTGTGGGAGCGGCAGAGACAGCATGAATTGTAGAAGGCTGTTTTGCCAAAACATTATCAGCAAGAACTCTGAGGTCATCCACCCCCATTTGGATCTATCACATGGGATGGGAGAAGCCCAAATCCTTCCTCACAGGTTCCAAGGTCATCGGAACACCACCCAGGAATCCTGAGCAATCAACAGAAACAGAAGAACAGTAAACTTCCTTCAGGACTAGGGAGAGGAGCTTTCTCTGGTTCTTATTTAGTTCCAACTTTGGATCCCCACCCTCTCTTGCAATGACCATCAGGGTCGCTCCGGAGCACCCCCCAAACACACACACACACACAAATTAGAATAGATATACAGAAAACAACAAGAAAAGCTTTGAACCAGACAGGAAACGGTCATTGTGGTCTCACACATACCTTACTAGGTAGGAAACAAAGATTAGTCACTCCTCACTAAGGTATTGAAGATTTCTCTGCACACCCCTCCTAAAATTGTTCTGCACAACTATTGACATATGCCTTGTTAAAGTTATAAGCTAGTTTTGGCTGTCCTAAAATCTGCCAAGTTCAACAAAATTATGCTTCAATACAATATAAACTGCTAAATACTAAAATGAAAACAGACACGAGACAGCTGAATAGTACCCTATAGCCATTTTAAGGTGGATAGAAACTGGTAGTATATAAACTAAAATTGAAATGTCAATGAAGTAGTCACAGGATGTGGTTAAGAACTTGCATTTTCTAACATATCAGTTACTCAATACCATGTCAATTAATTCCATAATGTCGTAAATTGTTGTTGCTGTTATGTTGTGGCTTTTAACTCATGGGGATGATATTCTGCCAGCTCTGCCTTCAGACCAGAGATGATCTCCCCAAGAAACTGTTGAATGTATCTGGACAATTAGATGCTGGACTCTATGCATGGTACATGCTTGCAATAAAAGAATCTTGACTGAATTTGAAATTTAATACAGCAACAAGGTGGAAGAATCCACCATGGGAGGGAGGGTTTGGGGAGAGGTTGGGGGATTCCCAGAGCCTATGAAACTGTCACAAATGCAATGTAATTAATAAGAAAAAAATAAATAAATAAAAAGGAAATTAAAAAAAAAAAAGATGTTATCAGCAACATCAACTTCCAGGCTCACATTGATAGTAGCAGGAATTCCACAAAGGCAAACAGTGCCTCAATAGATTACAGAACTCTCAGCGGGTGGTCAGGTGGAAATGCCTTGAGGTAGTTGCAGAATGGGCCTTGCCTTTCAGGCAGGTGGGGGGATGTGTGGGGGGAGGTGTGCTCCTCGAGGTCTTGCCAATGGAGGAGCGACTCTAGTCAGACCTTCATGTTCTCCACACCCACTGCACGGACCCCCAGGTTTGTCTTCCCCTGGGTTCCCTGGGCTTTGGGATGCCTGTACCCCGTGTGGTCCCTGTTCATGTTCCTGCATGCTGGGCTCAGGTGGTTCATCTGCTCCAAAGCATTATGAGTCTTGGAAGAAAACTATAGAGATGAAGTCTGGGACTCCCGAGTTGTTGGCAGCGGGGTGCAGTGGGCACCGAGAAGGTGGGAGGGGGGGATATGTGGGCGCAGGGGTGATTGCCACTCTGTCCACCATTCATCCAATCACTTGGCTGCCTCTTTTCTTTCCTTGTTCAGCAAAACTAAAGAAGCTGCAAAGAAAAGGAACTTGAAACTCCCAATGTCAGCATTTGCCCATGGTACCCTGTCAGAGCGTTAATCTGAGAGTGCTAAAAAAACATAGAAAACCGACTTCCGCTGCTCACTGTGTACTAGAAAGGGCTCACCCTTATCTTCCTCCATTCTGGGCAAAACCTCACAATCTCAGCCTCAAGACATTGCACTTGATGCTTGCCTGGAAGGGACTCCCGAGAAGGCAGGGAAATCAGGTGAGGCGTCCCTTCTCCCTGACTCGGCAGTGCGGGTTACTGATCAGCCTTGGCGGCAGAGAGGGCTTCACACAGATGGTGCTGGCTGAAGACGGCAGGGTTGGGATGACTGTGGTAACTGGGAGCTGTGGAACGTTCCAAAAGCAGGGCAATATGCAGAGAAAGAGCTCTGAGAAGCTGCTTAGGGTTCTTCTGAGAGGGGAGAGTACTTGAAGCTTCCCATCCAGGCCCGCCCTCAGACCCGGCTCCTACACATGCTGGCAGGTGTGGCAGCTTGGCCCTGCTTGCTCCTCTGAATGTTGGTGAGTTCCTTGATTTTCCTTGTTCAGCTCATTGCCAATCCCAGCTCTCATGTAAACCAGCTGGTGCTGCAGCCCCACAGGGACAAGCCACAGATCCTCTATAGATTCTGCCCCCACCCTGTGCTAGTACATACAAGAATCTGGTCTGGGAACACCTCAGACAAAGTTTCTTTGGGGATCTCCCCAATTGAACTGCCAGACTCAGAACCCTAACCAAGAAAAGACAGAAGATAGAACAAGTCAATCAACCACCTCAGCTCTATGTTGGCAGCGAAATACTGGGCAAACAGAGACTCTATGATGAACTATGTCAATCAGTGGATTCTTCAACGACCTCATCGTGTTTGAAGTGATGAGACTGGCAGCGATTCATAACTGTTGAACTATCAAAACCATTTGAGCAGGCCCGGCAGTGTGGCCTAGCGGCTAAAGTCCTCACCTTGAATGCGCCAGGATACCTTGGCCTGACCCACACATGCCCTCCAGATTTCCCCCTCTGATCAACTCTGTCTAAGCTACCTTGATTGCCTGTGAATGAGGTCACTCAGTCCTTGGAAGCTCCCTGTCAAACATGCCCTCAGTGGACCCCACTCCAGCATGTCTCTAGACCCCTTCTCCAGGCAATCTGCAGCCCCTCGTGGCCTCTGAAGGGTGCTGCAGGACCTGGCAGTTTCCAGGACAAGCATGTATTGGCATTATTCAGTTTTTTTTTTTTTTGAGACTTATTTATTTTTATTGGAAAGGCAGATCTACAGAGAGAAGCAGAGACAAGATCTTCCATCTGCTGGTTCACTCCCCAGGTGGTTGCATTGGCCACACCTGAGCCGATCCGAAGCCAGGAGCCAGGAGCTTCCTCCAGGTCTCCCACAAGGACACTAGGTCCCAAGGCTTTGGGTTGTCCTCTACTACTTTTCCAGGCCAAAAGCAGGGAACTGGAAGGGAAGTGGAACATTCAGGATATGAACCAGTACCCATATAAGAACCTGGTGGTTGCAAAGTGAGGATTTAGCCACTAGGATGCTGCACTGGGTCATGTTTTTTTGTTTTGTTTTGTTTTGTTGTTTTTTAAGATTTATTTTATTCTGGACCCAGCATGGTAGTCTAGCAGCTTAAGTTCTCACTTTGAATGTGTTGGAATCCCGTTTGGGTGCTGGTTGTAATCCCGGCAGCTCCACTTCCCATCCAGCTCCCTGCTTGTGGCCTGAGAAAGCAATCAAGGATGGCCCCAAACCTCCTGCACCCATGTGGGAGACCTGGAAGAGGCTCCTGGCTTCAGATCAGCTCAGCTCTAGCCGTTGTGGTCACTTGGGGAGTGAATCATTGGGCGGAAGATCTTTCTCTCGGTCTCTACTCCTCTCTGTTTATCTGCCTTTCCAATAAAAATAAATACATGGAGGGCCCGGCAGCGTGGTCTAGCGGCTAAAGTCCTCACCTTGAAAGCCCCGGGATCCCATATGGGCGCCGGTTCTAATCCCGGCAGCTACACTTCCCATCCAGCTCCCTGCTTGTGGCCTGGGAAGGCAGTTGAGGACGGCCCAATGCTTTGGGACACTGCACCCGCATGGGAGACCTGGAAGAGGTTCCAGGTTCCCGGCATCGGATCAGCGCGCACCGGCCCGTTGCGGCTCACTTGGGGAGTGAATCATCGGACGGAAGATCTTCCTCTCTGTCTCTCCTCCTCTGTGTATATCTGGCTGTAATAAAATAAATAAATCTTTAAAAAAAAAATAAAATAAATACATGGAAAGGCAGACACAGCAAGAGAGAGAGAAAGAGGGAGATTTTCCATCCACTGATTCAGCCCCCAAAAGGTACAAATGGCCCAAGGCTGGCATGGAGTCAGGAGCCTCTGCATCTCCCAGCAAGTACTGAAGCCCCAGCACTTGGACCATCTGCTGCTGCTTTCCCAGGCCATAAACGGGGGCTGGATGAGAAGAGGAGCAGCCGACATTCCACCTGGTGCTGAAGGTGATGGCTCTATGCACTATCCCACAGCTGTTGGGATCCGTGCAGTAGGTGTGGATGACACGAAGGTGTGAAGAGAACAGCTCCCCTGTTGGCAGGACCTAGAGGAGCTTCCAGCTGTTTGGCAAGGTGTGGCAGATGTCTCTCCAACCATGTCAGTGCAGTCTCACCCCCTTTTTGCATGGGCACTCAATCACCCCACTAAGAATTCTGCAATCTGTTGAGGCATTGTTGTTTGCTCCTGTGAGAGGACTTTTGCAAGCGATGTGAGCTTGGGAGTTAATGTTAGTGATAATGTCTTGGTGAGTGGGCCTTTGACAATTTACACACAGGAGCACAATTTAAACCCATGCCGTTTCTGGGCACCTTATTGTGTGCCTACTCATTGCCCTGAAATCTGGCCCAGACATGTAGCACACCTTCTCAGAAATGGCTTGATAAGAATCTTACAAACTAATGGAAGTGATGGGAGTATGAGCTAAAACTGCTATAGCAAAAAAATATGGTTACTATGACCCTAAAGGTTAATCTGTTCTTGCAATTCTTCTATTTTTTTAAATAATCTTACATAGTTGATTAGGGTACAAAGCGTCAAGAGCTACAGGAAAGTGGATAAGTCCATTGTTTTCACACTAATATCATCATTTTTTCCCTTGTATCTGGGGTCGGGGAGAAACAAACGGAGAAGCCCCACCCAGCCTACCACCCCTCCCAGGTCCCTGATGTGAGGCATGCTCCGAGGATCCTGCTCAAGCAGTTTTGATAGCTCAACAGCTCTAAATTGCTACCAATCTTGCTGCTCCAAGCACGATAAAATGTCTTTAGAATCCACTGGCTGACATGGTTGGAGTTCTGAGATCAGCAGTTCAGTTGGAGGGATCTCCAAAGAAACTTTGTCTGAGGTGATCCCAGACCTGATTCTTGTGTGTGCTTGCCAGTAGAGGGTCAGGCAGGGTCAGGCACCATCCATCGCCCCAATCAACTTATGCACATGCTGGTCGTTGCAATTGTTGGATCAGTTCTGTTTCCATCCCTGTCTTCCTTGTGAACCGATGGGTGTTGCAGTCCAACCTGGTTCTGTGCAGCACACACTCGGCCCTCACATAAACCAGTGGGAGCTGCAGCCTAGATGGGGCATCTCCCCATAACCCCCACTAGGTCCGCCCCCTACCCTGGTTCCCATGCTTGCCAGTATGTACAGCAGACTAGCCCAGTCTGTCCCACACCCCATTCAGCTCTCATACATGTCAATGGGCATTGAAGCCTAGTTCAACCCAACCAACCCACTATCCAGCCCACACACACACTGGCGGGTGCCTTTCTGTCCAGCCACACCAGCCCCAGTCCTGGTTTTCTTGCTCTCCATTGGGAGTGGTAATCCAAGAGGGAGGGGCCCACTATTTCCCTCCTAGGCCACACCCACTCTCTGATTTTGCACTCTCCAGGTGGTTCTGGAGTTTAACTTGACAGAATAAGCCCCCAGTGCCAGCCCCTGCCAGCTGATGCTGTGGCAAAGCCCAACCAACTCTCACCCACTCTAATTTTGGCTTGCACCAGTCGGAACAGTCAGCTGAGCCTGGCTTTTCCCTGATCTAGCTCACATGAGGCCCACAGGTGTTTTAGTCCTGCCTGGCCTGGTCTGGTCTGCCCTCATCCCAGCTCATGCTCTCCAGTGGGAGTGGTGGTCCAGCAGGGGAACCCACATTCCCCCTGCCGGCTTTGCCTCCTCCCTCCCTGGTTCTCATGTGGGCTGTTTGGGTGCCTCGGCCATATTTGGTATGGCTCACCTCACCTTTGCATTCTGTAATGCGCACTGATATGTGTCATGACCAAACCTCGCCCGACCCACACTCTGTTCTGATGCTCGGATTCACTAGCAGGTGATGTGAACTGATTCAGCCTGGTCTGCCCCCAACCTATGCCAAATGTACACAGTTGGGTATCTTTCTTTGGCCTGGTCTGGATTGCTCCCTATTGTGGTTCTTGCGCTCACCTGCAGGGACTGTGTCCTGCCAGAGGAGTTTCCCAAGCTCCTCCATCAGAACCTCTCCCTATGCCAGATCTTGTGTGTACTAGTGGGTCCATGGGCCAGCCCTACTTAGTCTACCTCCTGTCCTGGTAGGAACAGTGGCCTTTCCTTGCGTGCCTTCAATCCATTCTGTATCTTGTTGTTGGATGTTTCAGCCCAGCCACAGCTCGTCCATACCCAGACACAGCTCACACATGGCTCAGTAGGGGTAGAGACCTAGTTTAGTCAATCCTGCATCTACCCAGGTCCTCCAGAGCACCAGATGGTGTTGGAGTCTAGCCCTGTTAGGTGAATTCAGCCCAGTTCACCCTTGTGCCAGGCAGACTGCAGCCATATCCAGACCAGAACGCAGCCCCCACTCCGGCTCCAGCACTCTCCCATGGGAACTCCAACCCAGCTAGGGTGTACTTTCACAGCTCCCCAGCCAAGCCTATTCCCAGCCCTAGATTATGCACATGCCAGTAGTTACTCTGACCCAGTTGGCATAGCCCCTCACCTGATTTGGCCTTTGCCTTTGAAATGGCAGCAGTGGTGTCCAAAAGATGGGTGAGGAAGAGTCCACAGACTCCTGTAAAAATATATTGTAAAAAAATGATCTTGGGCCCAGCGGCGTGGCCTAGCAGCTAAGGTCCTCGCCTTGAACGCAACGGGATCCCATATGGGCACCAGTTCTAATCCCGGCAGCTCCACTTCCCATCCAACTCCCTGCTTGTGGCCTGGGAAAGCAGTTGAGGACGGCCCAAAGCCTTGGGACCCTGCACCCACGTGGGAGACCCGGAGGAGGTTCCAGGTTCCCGGCTTCGGATCGGTGTGCACCAGCCCGTTGCAGCTCACTTGGGGAGTGAATCATCGGACGTAAGATCTTCCTCTCTGTCTCTCCTCCTCTCTGTATATCTGACTTTGTAATAAAAATAAATCTTTAAAAAAAAAAATGATCTTGTTCTGATATATACACAGTTGCTGTGTATGTTTGTTTTTTGCCTGTTTGAGAAGGAGAGATACTTCATCCGTTGCTCCACTCCCCAGATGCCCACAGTGGGCAGGGCTGGGTCAAGGCTGAAGCTGAGAGCTGGGAATGCAGTCTGAGTTCAGCATGCCAATGTCAGCAGCGCAGTTCCTGCAGCCGTGCTCACTGCCTCCCAGGGTCAGCGTCAGCAGGAGGCGGCAGTCGGGAGCCCAGCCCAGGACTGCCACAGGGGCTCTGGGGCTGAACACAGGTGCCTTCACAGCACCTCAGTCCTTCCTTTCTTCCTTCCTTCCTTCTTTCTTTCCTTCCTTCCTTCCTCTTTTTCTTTGCTATAGCCCCATTGTAGGCATCATTGAAGCCATCCCATACTGCCTCCCAGGGTGTATATTCACAGGACACTGGACCAGAAGTGGAACTGGGAAAAAAAAAAAAGGCTTGGCTCCATAACCTAGTGGTTAAATCCCCACTTGCATGTACCAGGATCCCAAAGATGGGTGCCAGTTCATATCCTAGCTGCTGCAATTCCCATCCAGCTCCCTGCTTGTGGTCTGGGAAAAGCAGTAGAGGATGGCTCAAAGCCTTGGGACCCTACACCTGCATGGGAGCCCCAGAAGAAACTCCTGGCTTCTGCTTTTGGGTCGACTCAGCTCTGGCCATTGCAGCCACTTGGGGAATGAACCAGCGTAGTGGTTAAGGTCCTTGCTTTGAATGCGCCAGGATCCCATATGGGCACCAGTCTGAATCCTGGCTGCTCTACTTCCCATCCAGCTCCATGCTTGTGGCCTGGGAAAGCAGTCGAGGATGGCCCAAAGCCTTGGGACCCTGCACCCACATGGGAGACCCGGAAAGAAGTTCCTGGCTCCTGGCTCCTGGCTTCGGATCGGCACAGCATCGGCCGTTGCGTTCACTTGGGGAGGGAATCATTGGACAGAAGATCTTCCTCTCTGTCTCTCTCTCTTCTCTCTGTACATCTGCCTTTCCAATAAAATAAAGCTTTAAAAATAATGTGGAACTGTACTCACGCCAGAGAGTCTGATATGGGGTGGAGATGGCTCAAGTGACAGCTGCTGAGCCTAACGCTTGCCCCATCCATCCTTCATCCTGTCTGTGTGTGTGCCAGTGTTAAAGTCTACCAGCACAGAATGTATCATTTAAACCTTGTGAAGCTCACAGTCCATCAGCACTCAGTGGATCCCCTTGCTGTGCAGCCATGGCCATTACCTGCCCCGAACTCCTTCAACATGACACAATGTAACTTCGTGTACATTAAGCAGAGACGCCACACTGTCTGGCCCAGTGCTGCGAACCCCCCTTGCAGTCATTTGGTTTTTAGTGTCTGTTTTTTTTTTTTTTAAAAAAAAGATGTATTTATTTCCATTACAAAGTCAGATATACAGAGAGGAGAGACAGAGAGGAAGATCTTCCGTCCGATGGTTCACTTCCCAAGTGACCACAGTGGCCGGTGCTGCGCCGATCCGAAGCCGGGAACCAGGAACCTCTTCCGGGTCCCACAAGCGGGTGCAGGGTCCCAAGGCTTTGGGCCGTCCTCGACTGCTTTCCCAGGCCACAAGCAGGGAGCTGGATGGGAAGTGGAGCTGCCGGGATTAGAACTGGTGCCCATATGGGATCCCGGTGCGATCAAGGCGAGGACCTTAGTCGCAGGGCCCCACCGCCGGGCCCATGTTTTTATTGTTATTTTTGACGATGTTTACATAGTTCATCAGGGTGGATGAGGCCATTGTTTCCTCTTTTCTGGGCGTGCTTGTGGTTCTGTGGGTGCCTGGCAGGTGCGGGCAGCCTCACTCAGCAGCCTGCAGACCCCACAAAGGTGCTTCTCCACCGCCTCATCCTTCCTAGGCCTTTCCAGGCTCTGCTTGCTGTTCTTTGCGTCACCTGGTTCAGGTAGGACACCTCTTCCAGTGTTTTCCGCTGGAACGCTGTGTACCCTGAGCCAGGCAGCTCAAGGGCAAACCTCCACGTGGTACCAGAAGGAACTGCCACCAAAACACCCGGGCACAGTTTTTGAGAAGAAAGTCCATGTTGACTCTTAGCACCAGTGAGCACCACGGGTACAAGGCAGGCTGTGGTCTTCTCCCTGGAAATGAGAGGTGGCAGAGGGGACGGGGCCACAGGCAACGCCTTCTTACTGGGATGTAGTCACTGTTATTTTAAACAGCCAAGTTGGCCCCCTGGATTAAGAGGCAGAACCTCAGGCTTGGCATGATAGCTTAGCAGCTAAAGTCCTTGCCTTGAACATGCCAGGATCCCATGTGGGCGCTGGTTCTGATCCCGGCTGCTCCACTTCCCATCCAGCTCCCTGCTTGTGGCCAGGGAAAGCAGTTGAGGACAGGCCAAAGCTTTGGGACGCTGCACCCACGTGGAAGAAGCTCCTGGCTCCTGGCTTCAGATCGGCACAGCTCTGGCTGTTGTGGCTGCTTGGGAAGTGAATCATTGGACGGAGTATCTTCCTCTGTGTCTCGCCTCCTCTCTGTATATCTGACTTTACAATAAACATAAATAATTTTTTTAAAAGAGGCAGAACCTCAGAAAATGACAGAGTCCCTTCTGGGCTCCTATGTGAGTGTCGGGGTCCCAGCACTTGGGTCACCCCCTGCTGCTTTCCCAGATGCATTAACAGGATTTGGGTCAGAGATGGAGCAGTGGGACTGGCACCATGGCGTAGCAAGGCAAGTCCTCCACCTGCAGTGCCAGCATCCCACACGGGCACCGGTTTGAGTCCCAGGCGTTGCACCCAAGTGCGAGTGTCCCTGAAGAAGCTCCTACTGCCCAGTGTCAGACGAGTTCAGCTCTAGGCACTGCGGCCATTTGGGGGAATGAGCAAGCAGATGGACATGGGCTGCTGATGTGGCATGAGGCAATTTTTTTTTCAGTTTTTTCTTTATTTTTGACAATCTTTTTTTTTTTTTTAAAGATTTATTCATTTTATTACAGCCAGATATATACAGAGGAGAGACAGAGAGGAAGATCTTCCGTCCGATGATTCACTCCCCAAGTGAGCCGCAACGGGCCGATGCGCTGATCCTAAGCCGGGAACCTGGAACCTCTTCCGGGTCTCCCACGCAGGTGCAGTGTCCCAATGCATTGGGCTGTCCTCAACTGCTTTCCCAGGCCACAAGCAGGGAGCTGGATGAGAAGTGGAGCTGCCGGGATTAGAACCAGCGCCCATATGGGATCCCGGGGCTTTCAAGGCGAGGACTTTAGCCGCTAGGCCACGCCGCCGGGCCCTATTTTTGACAATCTTTACATAGTTAATTAGGGCAAAAAAGGTTCAAGGGCTACAGGTAAGTGGGTAAGACTATTATTTCCACATTGTTTTTTCCTGTAACTGGGGTAAATGGGGAGATAAAGGGAGAAGCCCCAGCCATTCTCCCACCCACCCCAGTTCCCTGATGTGGGGCATGCTCTGAAATACTTGCTCAAGTGGTTTTGATAGTTCAACAGTTCTGAATTGCTGCCAATCTTGGCATGATGAGGTCGTTGCAGAATCCACTGATTGACATAGTCCATCTTAGAGTCTCTGTTTGCCCAGTTTTTCACTGCCAACATATGGCTGGGTAGTTGATTGATTCGTTCTGTCCTCTGTTGTGATGCCAAGCATCCTTTGCAGGTTCTGATAGACTGCCATATCCTCCATGTGTACCTGGATATGCTGTCCACTGCTCTGAGCCTCTGAGGAGGCTCGGCTATGGCACTTGTACTCCATGGCAGGCCATGGGTTGAGTTCAGCAGTTCGATTGGGGAGATCTCCAAAGAAACTTTGAGGTGATCCCAGACCAGATTCTTGTGTGTACTTGCAAGTACAAGACCTGGTACAGTCCATTGCCCCAAGCAGCTGGTGGTCACAATTGCTGGGTCAGTTCTGTTTCCAGTCCTGTCTTCCACTGGAACCAATGGGTGTTGCAGTCCAACCTGGTTCTGTGCAGCACACACTCGGCCCTCGCATAAACCAGTGGAAGCTGCAGTCTAGTCGGAGCGACCCACAATAACCCCTCAGGCCCGCCCCCTACCCTGGTTTGCCAGAATGTGTAGCAGACTTGTCCAGTCTGACCCACATCCCATTCGGCTGTCATACATGTCAATGGGCATTAGCCAAACCAACCCTCACCCACTCTAATTTTGGCTTGCACCAGTTGGAATAGTCAGCTGAGCCTGGCTTTTCCCTGATCTAGTTCACACAAGTCCCACAGGTGTAGTAGCCGTGCCCAGCCTGGTCTGCCCTCATCCCAGCTCATGCTCTCCAGTGGGAGTGGTGGTCCAGCAGGGGAACCCACATTCCCCCTGCGGGTTTTGCTCCCTCCCTTCCGGGTTATCGCTGCAGCCACATCTGGTGCGGGTTGCCTCACCTTGGCATTCGATAATGTGCACTAGTTTTTGTTGCAACCGAACCTGGCCCGACCCACATTCTGTTATGGTGCTTGGATTTGCCAGTAGGTGATGTGAACGCACGCATCAACTTAACCTGCTGTGTCTACCTCCACTTTTTTGCCGACCTCCTCTGCTTTTTTGAGCCTTTTTTTTCTTTTCTTTCTTTTTTTTTTTTTCTGTGTAGCTATTTTTCTTCCAATAACTTCCCCACACAAATAGCTCTATTAAAAACCTCAGTCAAGGGCCCGTTGTGATAGCATAGCAGTTAAAGTCCTCGCCTTCAACGCACCAGTATCCCTATGGGTGCTGGTTCTAATCCCAGCAGCCCCACTTCCCATCAAGCTCCCTGTCTGTGGCCTGGGAAAGCAGTCGAGGATGGCCCAAAGCCTTGGGACCCTGCATTCACATGGGAGACCAGGAAGAAGCTCCAGGCTCCTGGCTTTGGATTGGCTCAGCTCTGGCCATTGCGGCCGCTTGGGGAGTGAACCAGATCTTTGTCTCTGTATATCTGACTTTCCAGTAAAAATAAATAAATCTCTCTTTTTTTTTTTTTTAAAAGAAAGTTCAGAGTTACAGGAGCCACATAGGTTCAGCAGCCCAAGCAGCTGAGCCCTCATCTGTGGCTTTTCAGGAGCGCAGTAGCCGGGAGCTGGTCCTAAGTGGAGCAGTTGGGACAGGAACCAGCAAAAGCTGTGCCACCAGCTGAGCCCAAGGGAACACTCTGACCTTCAAATGAAGATGCTCAAAATGTTCCAGGCACCTGAAGGCCCATGGCCAAAAGGCAAATGAAGGTTAACTGGCCAGAACCTTCTCACCCCTACACACCCAGTGGCTTGCCCACAAGGTGACTACAATCCTAGGAGTTAAATCCATACACGGGGGCAGGGATTTGGGGCAGCTGTTACAGTGTAACGCACATCAGATAAGAGAGGCGGAGTTCAGGTGCTAACTCCAAGGCCTGTTCTACTCCTGGATAAAGCGGTAACCCAGGATCGGGGGTCAGGGGCAGCAGATGACACCCCAACTCTCATTCCTTCCCCTGTCCAACTACATGGAATTCCAAGTTCCCAGCTTTGGCCTGGTCTAGCCCTGCTTGTTGTGGGCACTGCGGAATGAACCCATGGATGGGAAGATTTCTGTCTGTGTTAATTTCTCTGTCCTTCCAAATAAGTGAAATAGCTTAAAAATACATTCTTACTCATTTACTTGAAAAGCAGAGATACAGAGAGAACACACGCAGACACGGGTGGAGACACACACAGGGCTCCCATCTCTTGCTGGTTTTTTACATAGTTGATCAGGGTGAGAAGGACTGAGAATTAGGGAAAAGTGAATGTGGTCATTGGTTCCAAATTGGCTCTTTCTTCTTCCTATTTGGGAAGGGGGGAAGGGGAAAGGGAAGAGACGGCAGAAGGTACACCCAGCCTCCCAACCGTCAGGAAGGGGAACCTGATATCAGCCTAGGGTCCCCGATGTGGCGCACGCTCCGAGGTACCCAAGTGCTTTGGATGGTTCTGAAATGCTGTTGAGCTTGCTGATCTAATGGTGGAGAAATCCTTCCAATGTCCTTTGGCTGACACAGTCGACCTTACAGTCTCCATTCACCCAGATATTGGTTGTCATTGTTTGGCTGGAGTACGTGTCCACTCTGTTCTGTTCTCCTTACTCCACTATGGAACCAGATGTCGTCTGCGGGTCCCAGTGGAATACCACATCCTCCTTGTGCATTTCAGCCAGCTGTCTACTGCTCCAACTTTCCACTGAGGAGGCCCAGCTCTGACACATGAACTCAATGGTCAGACCACCAATTCTGGACGTAAGATCCCAGGTCCCCTTATGCCCCCACCTGTGCCATTCCCAGACCCTTGTAAGCCCACACACCAAGTCCCTATAAGTGTGTGCCTCCAGGCTGCTAGTGAGCACCCCCTAGTGCAATTGGCACTCCAGGTCACCCAGCCAGGGCCCCACAGGGCCACTGGGGCTCATGGATCCAGCATCCAATGTGCAGAGTGGACCCAAGGACCCGGGCCAGGCCACCTGGGCCCCATCAGAGCCCCCTGCCCTGGAGCTCATGGACCCAGCACCCACCACACAGGTGGACCAAGGACCTGGGCCAAGTGATCCAGGCCCCACTGGATCCCCCACCCCCAGGACAAGGACACTGTTTCTGCCAGGAGAAGTGGTGGACTGAGTCAACTTCAGCCAAGGATCCACTGGTGTGCGTGAGATCTGCCACAGGGAGATCTGATAGAGGAGCTTGTGGAACTCCTTCATTAAGCCCAGTCCCAACAGGTGAGCGCAAGAACCAATGCAAGGACCATCCCAGACCAGGCCAGGTTATACAACCTACTGGCACACATGTGGGTCAGGTTCGGGATGGGCTAGGCTGGGCCAGTTCATAATACCCACTGGCAGATCTGAGAACCAGGATGTGGCATAGGACAGGCCAAGTTGGGCTGCAACACCGGCCAGTTCACATTAAGGCTGGAACTGGGAGCTGGCTGGGCTGGGCTGGGCTAGGTTGCGGTACACACCAGCAGGAGCTGGACTGTGAGGCAGGCTGCACCAAGTAAGGCTGCAATAGTGGATGCCACAGTGAGGTGAGCCATGCCAGTCTGGGTGCGACAGGTCCATGAGCCCTGGGAACAGAGGTCTGGTTTAGCCCAGGTTGCCTGGCCCACGTCCTTGGGCCCACCTACACTGTGGGTGCTGGGTTCTTGAGCCCTGGGGGCAGAGGCCAGTGGGGCTGGGTTGATCCTCTCCTTTTCTACCGGAGGGTCCACAAGAGTGTGTAGTCCCCATGCCCTCTTCTCCATAAAGAGCATTTTAAAAATTAATTCTTTTGGGTCCGGTGGCGTGGCCTAGCGGCTAAAGTCCTTGCTTTGGACGCACCGGGATCTCATATGGGCGCCGGTTCTAATCCCAGTGGCCCTGCTTCCCATCCAGCTCCCTGCTTGTGGCCTGGGAAAGCAGTTGAGGACGGCCCAAAGCCTTAGGACCCTGCACCCACGTGGGAGACCCGGAAGAGGTTCCTGGTTCCCGGCTTCGGATCAGCGCATCACTGGCCATTGAGGCTCACTTGGGGAGTGAATCATTGGATGGAAGATCTTCCTCTCTGTCTCTCCTCTCTGTATATCTGACTTTGCAATAAATAAATAAATCTTTTTTAAAAAATTAATTCTTTTGTTATGAAAGGGAGGCAGGAAGGAAGGGAGTGAGAATAAAAAGCAGCAACTGGCAGCTTTTACTTCCTGTGTGTGACCGCACTCACTCAGGGTCGGGTAGGCAATGGGGAGGTGGCTGTCAAAGTGGGAAGTCAGAATATCCTGATAAGGGGCAGGTGTGATGGCTCCAGTGGCTAATCCTCTGTCCAACGTGTCAGCTCCCCCACTGTTGTCTGTTCGTGTCCTGGCAGCTCTACCTGTGGCCAGGCTCCCTGCTTATGGCTTGGGAAAGCAGTAGAGGTTGGCCTAAAGCCTTGGGCCTCCTGCTTCTGGCTCCTGACTTAGGATCAGCACTGCTCTGACCACTGCAGTTATTTGGGGAGTGAACCAGCAAATGGAAGATCTCTCTGTAATTCTGCCTTTCAAATGAAAAATAAAGAAATTTTTTAAAAGATGTATTTATTTTTATTACAAAGTCATATATACAAAGAGGAGAGACAGAGAGGAAGATCTTCCGTCTGATGATTCACTTCCCAAGCGGCCACAAACGGCTGGAGCTGAGCTGATCCGAAGCCAGGAGCCAGGAGATCTTCTGGGTCATGTCACCTTGGTCATGAAAAAACAAGTGTTCCTACAGAGACTTCTTCCACTTGAAACAGCCTGGGATGGGGGCTGCACTGTAAATGCAGGCTCACATTGACCCTGGCCGTGACTATAGGGCTGCAAAGCCACACTGGATTTTTCCTTTTCTTGCTGGCAATGGCTTCCCACACTGTATTTTGTGAAGCTGCAAGTCACATATTATAAAATTCACCCTTTACTTAAGATTATTGATTTTTTTAAAAAAAATTATTTGAAAGGAAGATTTACTGAGACAGAGAGAATTTTCCACACACTTGTTTACTCTCCAAATGGCCACAATGCCTGAGCTGGGCTGGTCCAAAGCCCTCAGGGTCCTGAGCTTCCTCTGGGTCTCCCACATGAGTGCAGGGGCCCGAGCACTCGGGCCATCTTCTGGTGCTTTTACAGCCACCAGCACAGAGATGGATGGGAAGTGAAGCAGCTGGGTCAGGAACTGACACTCCCTACCCTCCCAGCTGGCTCCTAGGGGCCAGTGAGCCAAGCACAGGGGACCACCTTGTTCTGAGTGCAGCGAGGTTGGGAATGGGGCAGGGTGGAGCCTTGCTGTGTTTGCCAGTAGTACGTTTTCCTTTCCCCAGGCGCAGCCCGTGCAGGGCTTTCTGCGCGCAGAACCCAAGACCTTCCTGACTGCCCTGCCACACCTCCCGAGTCCCCTGTGTCAGGGCAGTGGGAAGCCGCAGCTACCAAAGGCCCACACCTGCCCCCGCGTGAGCTTCCAGAGCTGCGTCTCATGGGTCTGGCCAGTCACGATGCCTATTTTGCATGATGTGGAAACCAAACACAAGATGGGCCCTTGGAGCTCCTGGAAATGGTGTAAACTTGGATCAGCCTGTAAGTTCCCTAAGAATCACTGGCATTTAATGCCTCAAGTGAATTTTTTTAAAAAAGATTTACTTATTTTTATTGCAAAGTCAGATATACAGAGAGGAAGAGAGACAGAGAGCAAGATTTTCCATCCGATCATTCACTCCCCAAGCGGCTACAACGATCAGAGCTGAGCCAATCCGAAGCCAGGAGCCAGGAGTTTCTTGTGGGTGCACATAGGTGCAGGGTCCCAAGGCTTTGAGCCATCTTCTACTACTTTCCCAGACACAGGCCAGGAGCTGGAAGAGAAGTGGAGCAGCCCATATGTGATCCTGGCACATGTAAGGCAAGGATTTAGCAAATCATGCTGGGCCCCATAAACAAATTAAAAAAAAAAAAAAAGTATACAGACTGATTCTTACACCTCTGTCTCCCCTTGGTGGTCACTCTGTGAACTACAACACCCAAGGATTTTCCTAAAAGATGAATCCAGCTAACCAGCTGGGCCCTTTTCAGTTCAGAAAGTCACTTTGGGGACCCAGGGTACCCAACAAATAGGATCTCAATGTCTTGCTCTGGCTGTCACCTTTCACAAATGTCCCAATTCCCCCCCACCTGATTGCAGGCAAGCCCCCAATCTTACGCCGTCCCTGGGACCCAAGGTCGGCCCAACCCAGGCCGATCAGCACCCAGATTGCCTGGCTGGAGTGATTGCTCTTGGGATCTGACTGAGCCTGTCTAACCACAGCTAAGCTTGGGATTTCTGCCGAACCTGTTGGTTTATAAGGCTGCCCAGTGTGCCTCTGGAAGGAGGCAGCCTGCCAGGTCTGACTGGTGGATGCACTTAAAGGCGAGACACGGGAACATGGCTTCCTTTTTCCTTTTTGGTCTTTTTGTTTATTTAAAACAGTTATGTGTTTTTATTTGAGAAGCAGAAGTATGCAGTGTAAAGAGGGTTTGGATTCAGGTGGCGTTTTCTCAGTACCTGGCCCCACAGCGCCCCCTGGGCCGTGCTGTCCTTGGCACTGGGAGGGGTCAGGCCTGGGACGGTGGGCAACTAATTGCTGCTCTGCGGTTTAACCTCTGTGTGTGGGGCTGCAGGCTGGTACAGCCTCTATGGAAATCAGTATGGAGAATATTCAAACAACTCAAATTCAACATACCGTATGATCCAGCAATAGCACTCCTAGGAATATATCCAGAACACTTGTTCTATGAGAAACCAACATGCACTCCTATGTTCATAGCAGCACAATCAGTAATTGCAAAAACATGGAAACAACCAAAATGCCCATCAACAGAGGATTGGATAAGAAAGCTATGGTGCATCTACTCCATGGAATACTACTCAGCTATTAAAAAAACCAAAATGCAGTTCTTTGTGGCCAAATGGGCCAAACTGGAAACCATAATGCTAAGGGAAATGAGCCAATCCCAAAAGGTTAAATACCACATGTTTGCCTTAATTTAAGATGATATGATGTTATGTATAACATGTTATGTTTTGAATGTTATATGTTGTGTATAAACTAAAATTGAAGTATAGGTGAGGTGGTCACAGAAGGTGGCTGGGAACCCGCATTTACTTTTAACATATTGGTTACTCATTACTATGTCAATTAATTCCATATGATGTAAATTTTTGCTGATGGTATGTTGGAGCTTTCAATTGACTGGGATGATACTCTGCTGGCTCTGTCATCAGACCAGAGAGGGTATACCTAAGAAGCCGTTGAACTTGACGGGACAATAAGATGCTGGACTCTATGTTTGGTATACGCTTGCAATGGGGAAATCTCAACTGAACTTGAGCTGTGGTTATGCAACAAGGTGGAGGAATCCACCATGGTGGGAGGGTTTGGGGAGGGGTGGGGAGAACCCAAGTATCTATGTAACTGTGTCACATAATACAATGTAATTACTGAAGTTAAATAATAAATAATTAAAAAAAAAAAAACAAAAAAAAACCAAAAAACCTCTGTGTGACTACAGGGGAGTTAGGCTGAGAGACCCTGTCCCCTAAGCTAGCTTCTCATTGCAGACGGTGCCTGCCACTGGAACACCACTGGGGCACACTGGCTGAGGACAAGGGCTGGTGCCAGGAAGGCTTGCCCTGCGGGCCCGCAGGCCCTTCTCCGGGGTGAGAGGACCCGGTGAATCCAGTGAGCCTGCCTAGGAGGCATTCACACACCCACCGCTTTGAGAGACCTTATATGCCAGGTCGGTTTGAAATCCTATGAACTCCGGCCCTGCGGCGTGGCTTAGCGGCTACAGTCCTTACCTTGAAAGCACCCCAGGATCCCATATGGGCGCCGGTTCTAATCCCAGCAGCTCCACTTCCCATCCAGCTCCCTGCTTGTGGCCTGGGAAAGCAGTCAAGGACGGGCCGAAGCTTTGGGACCCTGCACCCGCGTGGGAGACCTGGAGGAGGTTCCTGGTTCCCAACATCGTCTCTCCTCCTCTCTGTATATCCGGCTTTCCAATAATAATAAATCTTTAAAAAAAAAAAAAAAAGAAATTCTATGAACTCTTCTCATATCCAGATTTATTTGCTTTTTTTAAAAAAAGGATTTATTTATTTTTATTGGAAAGGCAGATCTTCCATCTGATGATTCACTCCCCAAGTGAGCCGCAACTGCCGGTGCTGCGCCAATCCAAAGCCGGGAGCTTCGAACCTCCTCCAGGTCTCCCACGTAGGTGCAGGGTCCCAAAGCTTTGAGCTGTCCTCAACTGCTTTCCCAGGCCACAAGCAGGGAGCTGGACGGGAAGCGGGACTGCCAGGATTAGAACCGGCGACCATATGAGATCCCGGTGTGTTCAAGACGAGGACTTTAGCCTCTGTTATTGCACCAGGCCCAATGGTTACAGTTTTTATAACCCCCGGGGAACTGGGACCAGCTCTGGGTATGGCTGTTCCATCGACAGCGGGAGCCCGTGCAACAGGAGTTGTGCCAGGAGGCACCACCCCTCCTGGGGCCTCATACCATAATCTCCCTGCCACACCCCCTACCAGGCTTCCTCTTTAAGGCCCCAAGCCTTAAAAAGGTTTTACTGGGCCCAGCGCAGTAGCCTAGCGGCTGAAGTCCTCTCTGTGAACACACTGGCATCCCATATGGGTGCTGGTTCTAATCCTGGTGGCTCCCGCTTCCCATCCAGCTCCCTACTTGTGGCCTGGGAAAGCAGTCGAGGACGGTCCAAAGCCTTGGGACTCTGCACCCACGTGGGAGACCTGCAAGAAGCTCCTGGCTTCAGATCGGCGCAGGACCGGCCGTTGCGGTCACTTGGGGAGTGAATCATCGGGTAGGAGATCTTCTCTGTCTCTCCACCTCTGTGTATATCGGACTTTGCAATAAACATAGGATAAATTAAAAAAAAAAAAGTTTCGCTGTCCGGTGGTGGAGTTTAGGAAAGACGCACAGGAATGGCACATCGCAAGCGGAAGGAGAAGGAGCAGTTCGTCAGCCTCAGGCCTCAGGTGGCTGAAGGCGACAATGTCTTCGGGGTCTGCCACATCTTTGTGTCCTTCAATGACACCTTTGTCCACGTCGCTGATGATTCTGGCAAGGAGACCATCTGCCGTGTGACTGGTGGAATGAATGTGAAGGCTGATCGAGATGAATCCTCGCCATACGCTGCCATGTTGGCTGCCCAGGATGCAGCCCAGAGGTGCAAAGAGCTGGGCATCACTGCCCTCCACGTCAAACTGCGGGCCACAGGGGGAGATAGGACCGAAACCCCTGGACCTGGAGCTCAGTCAGCTCTCATAGCCCTTGCTCGCTCAGGGATGAAAATCGGGCGAATTGAAGATGTCACCCCCATCCCTTCCGACAGCACCCACAGGAAGGGGGAGTCGCCATGGTTGCCGCCTGTGAGCAGGACTCTCCACATTATTTTCTGTTAATAAATGGTCGTCATGGGCCCGGCGGCTTAGCCTAGCGGTTAAAGTCCTAGCCTTGAGCGCGCCTGGATGCCATATGGTCGCCGGTTCTATTCCCGGCAGCTCCAGTTCCCATCCAGCTCCCTGCTTGTGACCTGTGAAAGCAGTCGAGGATGGTCCAGGGCCTTGAAACCTGCACCCGCGTGGGAAACCTGGAGGAACTCTGGGATCCTGGCTCCAGATTGGCACAGCACCAGCCGTTGCACTCACTCGGGAGTGAATCATCGGATGGAAGATCTTCCTCTTTGTCTCTCCTCCTCTGTGTATATCTGACTTTGTAATGAGAATAAAATAAATCTTTAAAAAAATGATCATCATGTAAAAAATAATAATAATAATAATAATAAAAAGTTTCCCTCTTTTCTGAGTTCCCACTTGGCCCTCCCTCCTCTGCCTCCTGAGATGCGTGAGCAGGGAGCTGGATGGGAAGTGGAACAGCTGGGGTTCCATGACGGCACGGCCGGCGGTGGCTGAAGGCTGGTCCTGGCTGCCAGTGTGAACTGCAAGTTCTAATAGTCTGTCCTGAGAGCTCAAAATGGACAAAGACACAATGTTTCTTCTCTGGTCAAGGCATATGTTACCAAAAAACAAAACAAAAAAAATCTGGAGACGTGCTGCAGTGCAGTACAATGGGTAAAGCCACTACCTAGGACGCTGTCAACTAGTATGGGTGCTGGTTTCAGTCCTGGGTGCTCTGCTTCCGGTCCAGCTCCCTGCTTGTGGCCCGGGAAAGCAGTGGAGGACGACCCAAAGCCTTGGGACCCTGCACCCGTGTGGGAGAGAATTGAGAGGATGGTCATCCCGAGAGTGACTGCCTTGTGCCTGGTGTAGGTTAAGTTCTGCCAGTGACAACAACATCCCATTTGGGTCCCAGCTGCTCCACCTCTGATCCAGCTCCCTGCCAATGTGCCTGAAATCAACAGAGGACGGCCCAAGCACTTGAGACCCTGCACCCTTCTGGGAAACCTGGTTGGAGTTCCAGGCTCCTGGCAGCAGACTGGCCTAGCTCTGGCTGTTGCGGCCATTTTTGGACTGAACTGTTACGGGGTGCAAGCGAGATCACACCAGACAAGCTTAAAGTTTATTAAGGAGTCTTTATTAACCAACCCTGGTGATAATAGAGCACACTAGAAATAGCAAATCAAAACTTCATATGGCAGGGCCTGGCGCGATAGTGTAGTGGTTAAGATCCTCGCCTTGAATGCACTGGGATTCCATATGGGCGCTTGTTCTAATCCCGACAGTCCTACTTCCCATCCAGCTCCCTGCTTGTGGCCTGGGAAAGCAGCCGAGGATGGCCCAAAGCCTTGGGACCCTGCACCCATGTGGGAGACCTGAAAGAAGCTCCTGGCTTCAGATCGGCGCAGTACTGGCCATTGTGGTCACTTGGGGAGTGAACCAGCAGATGGAAGATTTTTCTCTCTGTCTATCCTCTTCTCTGTATATCCGACTTTCCAATGAAAATAAATAAATCTTAAAAAAAAAAAAACACCTTCATATGGCAATCCAACCAATCATAATCCAACCAAAAGTAACCCCAAGAGTAACCTGGACACACTTACAAAGCTGTAGACATTCACCTTTCCCTGGCTTCTCTGCCCACATTCCTTCACTGCTAGGCCTCATCTCTCCTGGAACTCCTGTCAGTGCACAAACCAGAAGTAACATTGCTACACCCATTGTCCCATCTAAGCAGTACACAGGCTGCACCTTCAGGACACGGCCACATTCCATCCGCCCAATGTCAATGGGTGCTTGCTATCACTGATTGCACCCCAGAACGTGAACCAGAGGATGGAAGATCTGTTTCTCTTTTGCCCTAAATAGCTCTGCCTTTCAAATCAATCTCAAAAACAAACAAACAAAACAAACAAACCCACAACAGAGGAAGAATTACAATGTTGCACCCACTCAACCTCTGAAACAGAATGTTATGTTCACCAGTGACAGTCACAACAAACTTTTATTGTAAATGACAGGAAAAGCAACCAACCAGCTGGGAACACCAAACAGCACCTTCACAGGGTTTTTGTAGGGACAGTCCACAATAGCTTGAGAAGGGGCAATCCTGCAAGATGAGGGGAGGAAATACCAGACGTTCCCTACCTATCTCAGCTGGGCAGCCCGAGCCTGGCTCGTCTCTGGTTCAGCAATTAAGGTAACCACCCACTTAATTACTTGGAGCCACCTGTGAGATCACCAGCCTTGGGCCTTGATTCAGGAGAATTGGAGCCCATCAGTGCTAAAGGTCACATAGGCCATTCGGCCTCAGAGCTCACAGTTTCTTAGTAGCAATGAGCCATGTTTACTCCATTTTGCTTTCAACTCTGCAACAGATGCTGGTGCGAGATCTGCTGGATTGAGTTTATCTCGTTTTGTCCTTGGGATGTGATTTGATGTCTGTGTCTCAGTTCCCATGATTAAAATTTAGATAATAATAGTGTTCTGGTCTTGTGAGGGTTCAACAAGTTACCATTACTATATGCAAAACATATATATATATATATATATATATATATATTTTTAAAGATTTATTTTATTTTCATTACAAAGTCAGATATACTGAGAGGAGGAGAGATAGAGAGGAAATGGAGCTGCCGGGATTAGAACCAGCGGCCATATGGGATCAAGGCAAGGACCTTAGCCACTAGGCCACGCCGCCGAGCCCCATCAAAACATATATATTAAAAGAGGACCTAGATAGGTACCAGCTAAGTGCTACTTCTGGTTATTTTATACTCAAGGTAGAGATGCGCACGAGCTCTTCCACAAATCCACGGTGGGGAGGGTGTTGGGGGCACAGGCAGCATATCCAGCTGGGGTACTCTGCTTCCTGTGAGGAGGCAGGGGATGGCCTGGGTTCCCTGCCACCCATGGGGGAAGCCCTGGCACTGGGGCCTGGTCCAGAGCGGCTGTCTCCTTTATTATTTTTTAATTGGAAAGGCAGATTTACAGAGAAGGAGACAGAAAGATCTTCCACCTGCTGGTTCACTCCTCAGATGGCTGCAAAGGCTGGAGCTGAGCTGATCTGAAGCCAGAAGCCAGGAGCCTCTTTAGGGTCTCCCATGCCAGTGCAGGGATCCAAGGCTTGGGGCTCTCGTCGACTGCTTTCTCAGGCCACAAGCAGGGAGTGCAAAGCGGGAAGTGGAGTAGACGGGATTGGAATTGCGCCCATATGGGATCGTGCAGGTGGAAGATTAACTAGTTGAGCTGTTGCACCAGATCCATCATGGATTTCTTTACAAATAAAAGGAGAAAAGCAGCCATGCAACTCTGCGATAGATAGTTGCGGTTACCCTTTCGTGCATTGTGAGGAGAAACTGAAGCCTTGGAGAGGTGAAACGACAGGGCCGCAGTCATGGCGGGTCAGGATTTAATCTCAGACTTGTGTCGTTCATCCTTAGTCTGTACCTGCCTCTACCTGCAAGCAAGCCCCGCCTCTCGGACACTCGACTCCGCCCCTGCCACTGGCCCCGCCCCCGCCACGCCTCCTCACCGCCGGGGCCTATCAGCAGCCTCCCCGACGGGCCCCGCCCCCAGCCCGCCCCGAAGCCCCGCCCCCTTGCTCGCAGTCGCCGCGGTCGCCCTCCTGCTGCCTCGAGTCGCCATTTTGCTCGTGGAGACGTCGCCTGCAGGGCCGGTGCCTTCCTCCTCCGGCAGCGGCGGCTGCGGCGGGGCCGGGCTGGGGTCGGGGCCAGGTAGGCGGGCGGCGGGAGGCGGCGGGGCCCGGGGGACGAGCCGGGCTCGTGCGGGCCGCCGGGTGGGCCTGCGCGCGGCCCGGGGCTGCACGCCTGCTGGGAAGGTCGGGCCGACGGGATGGGGCAGGGGACGTGGTGCATTAGGGCTGTTTATCATGTGCAGCAGGAAGATGGAGATGCCGAATGGGGCCGTTGAGGGCGTGGGGGAGTGTGATTCCCAGTGTTTGACCATTTAGCACGCAAGCACGCCCTTGGGGTCCCCCTGCCTCGCTCTCTGGCACCCCGGGACTCTCCCAGAGCAGGAAGCTTTTTTTTTTTTCCATCCGAGAATACATTTGCGGAAGTGCACGTGCGGAATTCAAGTTCTCTGTCTTCTTGGGCAGGGATTTCTCCGCAGATCTGGGTGGCTGATGGTGGGATTCAGCAGGGCGCGGGTGTGTGGGCTGGCATCGCAGCCTGCAGCTGTGAACCCTTCTTCGCTTGGTGGAAGGCACTCAGAGGGGCAGAGAGCTCTTCCGTCTGCTGATTCACTCCACACAGGGCTGCGCATGGCCAGGCGGGGCAGGAGCCAGGCGCTTCATCCCTGTGGTACCCAGGCGCCTGGGCCATCCTCTGCTGCTCTCAGGGAACTGGAGCGGAAGTGGAGCAGCCAGATCCTGAGTCAGTGGCCATATGGGATGTCACCAGCGTGGTGGGCAGCGGCTCAACACTCATGCTGCAAATTCTTCTCCTAAGCAAACAAAAAATTGCCTTTTCCAAACAACTTGTGGCTGGCTACGTGAGGATGGCCCTACACTGTGTGCTGCGTGCTGTTCTAGGCTGTTAGACAAGTCCGTTCCCCCCCCCCCCCAGACCGGAAGTTCTAGGTTATAGGTGGAGTTGCCTGAGCTTGCAGGTGGCTGGAGACCCAGCAGCTTTCAAAGCCCCTAGTCAGGGTGCTGCTGCTGCATGGGGAATCCTTTTTACCCCTGCCAGGGGCCGTGTGGCTTTTTATAACTTTGTTCCTGGTGTTGAAAACGACTAAGAAATGAACCTGGGCCCAGTGCGATGGCTGTTTCTTAAGTCCTCGCATTGCAAGCTCCTGGATCCTGTCTGTTCCACTTCCCATCCAGCTCCCTGCTTGTGGCCTGGGAAAGCAGTGGAGGACAGCCCAAAGCCTTGGGACGCGGCACCCATATGGGAGACGCTCCTGGCTCCTGACTTTGGATGGGCTCAGCTCCAGCTGTTGCAGCTGTTTGGTGAGTGGAGCAGTAGGTGGAAGACCTCTTCTTCCCGCTAGAAATTTGCCTTTCAATAAGAGAAAAATAGAGAGAAAAGCAAGGAGTGTGCTGTAGATGTATTGCTGTCGAGTCCTGCCTGCTGCCTGGCTGTGGTTGCCCAGTCTTGTTTAAGGCGAGCCTTCCTCACTTGCTGGAGCCTCAGGTGCGGTCATGGGTGACCTAACAGGAGTGCGATTTGTCCTTTTGTCCCTTGTTCTTCACTTATTTGAAAGGCATGATTAAACAGATTCAAAGATTGCAAATGGCTGCCAGGATGGGGTAGGGCGAGAGCCGAGCCAGGGTTTTCTTCCGTGTCTCCCAGATGGGTCCAGGGGCTGAGCACTTGGTCACTTAGTCATCCTCCACTGCTTTCCCAGGGCGCTTAATAGGGAGCTGGTTAGAAGTGGAGCAGCCGGGACTCGAACCAGCTTCCATGTGGGATGCCAGTCACAGGAGGTGGCTTTAGTGCCAGGCCTGTGATTTGTCCTTGAAAAAGACGGTCTGGAAAGGGTGTGTTAGGAATCTCGCACATTGGACGGTCAGCTTAGGGTGAGCGTAGAAGCCACCATGGCTCATGGGAAGAAATGTGGGGAGGATGGTGTCTTTCAACTGAGCCTTGTGACTGTGGACTTCTGGCTGGCCAGTCTGGTTGTCTGGTAGGAGCGTATTTATTTATTTATTTATCTAATGTAATTTTATGGAACAGTTTCATAGGCTCTAGGATTCCCCCAGGCCCTCCCCGAACCCTCCCCTCATATTGAATTCCTCCATATTGTTGCAGAAGTACAGCTCATAACCAGTCATGATTCCATCATTGTGGGCACGGACCATGCGGAGAGTCCAGCGTCTTATTGTCCAGAGAAGTTCAACAGTTTTGTTGGGAGACCATCCTAGGTCTGAAAGTAGAGCTGGCAGAATATCATCCCCTCCAATGAGATGTCACTACACAACTTCAACAACAGGAAGAAACGTTGAAATTAGTAACATCATGAAGTTAATTAACGTGGTACTGAGTGACGGATATGTTAGAAAATGCAAGTTCTTAACCACATCCTGTGACTGCTTCCTTGATACACAACCGGCTGCTGTAACCTTTTTTTTTTTCTCCCAAACTAACATATTTTTGAGTTTTATCTAAATCAGAGTGGCACAGGAACAGTGCAAGGATCAACATTAACATCCATCATATATAACAGCTGAGTACAAACTTAACATCAAAGTTTCTATGAAGTTACATCTTGTTTAGCATTAACAGTCATAAAGTGATAAAGTTTTTGGGGGGGAATCTTAAGCCACAATTTAAACTTTGCAGTATGCAGTAATTAAGCATGGTTTTACAGAACTTTGCATTTTAACAATTGAAGAATAGAAAAGTTTTAGGCAGGTGAGCAGGGAAATCCCTAACAACCTAGGGAGTGAGCAAGAATTTAACTCTACATCCTACCTAGTAAAGTCCAGGAGAAGCAAATAGGGAGCCAGACCAGTAAGTACAGGCTGAGCAATTATAGGCTAGTTGGCCTTTTCCCTGGCTGTTCCAGACTTTCTTTCTTTTTTTTTTGAAGATTTATTTATTTATATTGGAAAGGCGGATATACAGAGAGGAGAGACAGAGAGGAAGATCCTCTGTCCGATGATTCACTCCCCAAGCAGCCGCAATGGTTGGAGCTGAGCCAATCCAAAGCCAGGAGCTTCCGGCTCTCCTACATGTGTGCAGGATCCCAAAGCTTTTTGGGCCATCCTCGACTGTATTCCCAGGCCACAAACAGGGAGCTGGATGGGAAGTGGGGCCGCCAGGATTAGAACTGTCGCCGATATGGGCAAGGACCTTAACCACTATGTTATCATGGCGGGCCTTGTTCCAGACTTTCTATATCGGTGTCTCTGTCTGTCTATCTGAAAAGCCAAATGGGAAGCTTGATCAGTAAGGTACAAGCTTAGTGATTATCAACGAGCTGATCTTTATTAGTCTCTGTCTATCTGAACTAATTTTGGGGCTCACAAGCAACCCTGATGGTCCGTGTAAGAGAGGGCTGGAAGCCAAGGCTGGAACTAGATAAGGAGCAGAGAAAGCTCCTCTCCTGAATACGGAAGGAAATTTACAATCCTTTTATCTCTGAGTGTCGCCTGGGGCTCCTGGTTGTAGTTACCCGGATGTCTTTACAACCAGCTTTTCTTGGAGCTTAGTGAAGGCCACAGCGGGAGAAAGGAGAAACTAAACTATAGAAGCACACCCTTGGGTTTGCGCAGTGAGCGAAATGAGCCATCTCAAACTGGGAGTGTCCACGGTCACTTCCGGCTGTTTAGGATTGGATTGGTGAAGCCTGGCGCATGAGCGCCCTTGGTTAGCCTGGGGCAGCGTGAGGGCCAGAGAGCTCCCGAGATGGACTGGTGGCTCCTCTGTGGAAGCAGTTGGGGTGTGGAGGCACTAGGGCAGGCTTTGGAGCATGGGCCTCAAGGCCTGGGCTGTGGCTGCTCGCTGGGAACTGCAGGTGGGCCTCACCTGACATGGGGTGGGTTGTCTGCTGAGCTGCCTTCCTGCCCTCCTGCCCCCCACCCCCCAGCGTCCTGAGCCTTCTCAAGGCCAGCAGTGAATTCTTTGTAGGTTGTTTGAGGGTGAGCGGATATGAAACATGCTCCCCTACTCCCACTGCTCCGGGAGGTCACCAACAAGCTGGATGTGTGATGTACTTGGCAGAGTTGACGGTAGCCCTGGGAAAGCGTCACAGTTGTGGGGTAAGAGAACTGAAGCCAAGACCTCTTGACTAACTGTGGCAAGCCTTGCAGCCAGCCCAGGGCACTCTGTTACAGCTATGGGGAATTTGACTGGCTTCCGTTTGCTTCCCTTGGACCTGGACTTGCTGTTCCCAAACGGAAAGGATGAGTACAGAGTTGATATTAGGGGCCATCTGAGAGCAATTCGTTTCTTTTTTGTTTTGTTTTTGTTTTAAGATTTATTTTTATTGGAAAGGCAGATCCACAGAAAGAGAGAAAGATCTTCCATCTGCTGGTTCACTCCGCAAATGGCTGCAGTGACTGGAGCTAAGCTGACCCAAAAACCAGGTCTGCCACACAGGTGCAGGGTCCCAAGGCTTTGGGCCATTCTCAACTGCTTTTGCAGGCCACAAGCAGAGAGCTGGATGGGAAGTGGGGCTTCTGGGATTAGAACCAGTGTCCATATGGGATCCTGGCACTTGTAGGGGGAGGACTAAGCAATTGTCACGCTCGGCCTCCTAGACCACTTTGAATTGGGCATTGCTAAAATGTGCTATTTCTCCCTACCACCCCCACATCCAAGATTTATTTGAAAGGCAATAAATGACGCAGAGAGCATTTCATATATATATGAAACACGTATGCGCACATATATATATGAAACATGCACACACACACACACACATATATGGAGGTGGGGGATCTTCCATTTGTGATTTTGCTCCCCAAGTGTCACAGCAGCTGGGAGCTCCATCCGAGTCTCCCACATGGGCACCTTCGCAAGGAGCTGGATCAGAAAGCAGAGCCACCGAGACTTGGACCTGTGCTCCTGTGGGTTGTTGGTGTCAAGTCACAAGGAGGCTGAGCCCATGTTTCGCTTTCTACCCCAGCAGTCCTTGTTAGCTTCCACAGATGTTGCTTTTGCCCCCAGAGCAGGGACCAGCCACCTGTCTGGTAAAGGGTAGCCCCACCATTATATCCAGTATCATTTGCAAATCATGTGAGCCTGTGGCGGTTGTGGGGTGATGTGTGTTATTTGCCCATCCCTCTGTGTGTGTGTGTGTGTGTGTGTGTGTGTGTGTGTGTGTGTGTGTGTGAGAGAGAGAGAGAGAGGGAGAGAGAGAGAGTTATTTGCCCATCCCTGTCTGAGGTTCAAAGCCACTCACCTTGATAGGCCCCAGCACTCCTGCCCCTGCCCCCAGCCGGGGTCTCCAGGGCTCAGTCAGTCTGTGATTCATGTCAGACTGTATTCCACTGTGGAATCCTGGGTGCTCCCAGCTGGAATGTCCCTGGCGAGGTTGGCTGTGGGGCGTGGCTCCCGTGCCCGCTGTTGGGCACCCTGGGTATGCTTTGCTGCCTGGGACCCTGCATGTGTACAGGTGACCACCTCAGAAGACAGGTTACTGTTAGGTCATTGGGTAATAAGGTGACCTCAAAGCAAATCCAAGCGGTCTCTGTAGGATGATGCTGTGGTGTCTTGGAAACATTGCAAATCTTTGTGGTACCTTTTCCCCTTGCTGCCTGGGGCCGTGAAAATGCACAGGAAAGGCCTGAAAGTGCTGGTTCCAGACTGACCAGGGCCTCTGGATTCCACGGAAGCTGGGAGGTGGGGGAGTAGCCTGCTGTGGGCTCACCCCCTCCATCTTCTCAGCATGCTTGGGGGTTTTCCAATGGAGGATGTTTGTCAGTATTCCTTCCATCATTAGCGTGTAAGGACAGCAAACAAAACCAGCGCAGCATCCACTTGTTGTTGACCTGTGCCACCCTCCCCTGAGCCAGCCCAAATGATCACGCAGCCAAGGAGGTAGAAGGGACCTGCTGGGGAGCTGGCCCCAGGGTGCTGTGAGGCCGGGAGAGATTGTATGGCCAACGAGTTTTGTAGGAGAAGTTGGGCATAGCTGGTCCTTACTCTGTGTGTAAAGATCAGTCTGTTGTGTCTCACTAATGGCTCTGCTATCTCTCTGTGTGTTAATCCAGGAGGAGTTTTGTTGTCGGAGAATAAGCAGAGGCTGTCCCTAATCGACTTTAAGCAGCACACGGCTCCGCCTTTCTTGTAAGTTGTCTTGCTTCTCCCTGCGTGTGATCACTCGGACCCGCACATGCTTTGTGTCAATCACCGCCCCCCCCCCCCCCCAGATCTGCACACTATGAAAAGACACCACCGGGTGTAAGCTCATGGCCTTCAGCTGGAGCTGTGTGCCGTTCAATCCTGTCCGTTCAGGCGTGTTTGCTGGCACACTGGCACACAGCAGTTCTGAGTATTGTGGGTTGTAACCTTCCAGGCTCTGAGCATTGGACAACCAAGAAGGGTTGATGTTTTGTGTGGCGACACCTGACCCAGAAACCAAGATGAACATAACCAAAGGAGGCCTGGTGTTGTTTTCAGCAAATTCCAACTCGTCGTGCCAGGAACTGTCCAGGAGGATTGCTGAGTGAGTTCTGATGGCCCCATCCCATGCTCTTTGCCAGCCATACCTTTTTTTTTTTTTAAGATTAATTTATTTTTATTGTAAAGTCAGATATACAGAGAAGAGGAGAGACAGAGAGGAAGATCTTCCATCCGATGATTCACTCCCCAAGTGAGCCACAATGGCTGGTGCTGCGCCAATCTGAAGCTAGGAGCCAGGAGCTTCTTCCAGGCCTCCCACACAGGTGCAGGGTCCTAAGGCTTTGGGCTGTCCTCGACTGCCTTCCCAGGCCACAAGCAGGGAGCTGGATGGGAAGTGGGGCTTCTGGGATTAGAACCAGTGCCCATATGGGATCCCGGCACTTCTGGGGAGGACTTTAGTTGCTAGGCCACGGCGCCGGGTCCCAGCTATGCCTTAAATTGGGTAGTTGGATTAATAATTTTTTTAGACCTGGAGGGTTGGCCCTTTTTTTTTTTTTTTTTCTTTTAAGATTTTTCTTGGAAAGGCAGATTTACAGAGAGAAGGAGAGACAAAGATCTTCCAGTCGCTAGGTCACTCCCAAAATGGCCAAAATGGCCAGTTCTGAGCTGATCTGAAACCAGGAACCAGGAGCCAGGAGCTTCTTCTGGGTCTCCCATGTGGGTGCAGGGTCCCAAGGCTTTGGGCCGTCTTCCAGGCCACAGGCAGGGAGCTGGATGGGAAGTGCAGCAGCTGGGACTTGAACCAGTACCTGTACGGGATCCTGGTGCATGCAAGGCAAGGATTTAGCCACTAGGCCATTGTGCCAGACCCAGATCCTTCCTTCTTAACTGAAATTTGCATCTTAGTGTTGGGTTAGACAAAGAGTGAGTCAGTTTCAGTAATGAGATAATTCTGGTGAGGCTAAATAAGTTATGTGAAAGCCATGTGGGGCTCGTGATGGGGCGTGTGAATGGAAGAGCCAGAGTGGGCCACCAGACAGAGCTTCCAAGGCCCTGTGGTGTGTGTGGGAGGAAGCTGTAGTCTGTGTCTGTGGTGGGGGCTGTGCAGGCCCTCTTGGGTGGTGTAGGGGCACTGGGGCAGGGTACTGTTAGACCGCTTAATAATGACTACACGTTTTGTCAAATGGATAGCTTTTGTCAACTTAAGAGTCACTTATAGATGGTAAAGATACAGAGTCCGTGACGTGACCTTCTCTTCCCCTTCGCTCTGTCTTCTCTAGGCGGCTGGGGCTAGAGATGGGCAAAGTGCTGGTCTACCAGGAGCCGAACCGAGGTGAGCCATGGTGCATTATGTGTGGGGCAGGCAGGTGGAGGGTGGTTTGTAGCTTCCCCTGCAGTCAGCTGGTGCAGGTGCCTGCTAAGTGCTGGAGCTCTGGTGTGTGGTCCTCATTGGTCCACCAGCCTGCTGATTGGCTGAGTGAGAAGTGTGGATGAACCGTTCGTGGTACTTTTGTTGCCCGAGGTGGGATGAATCTATCCCCCAGGGCCTCAGTTCCTGAGGTTATTTTAGCCTGCAAAATATGTGTGTTGTAGAATCTTGGTAATTTCTTCCGAAATGGTGGCTATTTGAAATGATGGCAGCAGGAGCACTGGGCGGCTTGCAGGGTCTTGCGAGTCAGCCGCCTTTGCCCTTGGCGAGGTATGTCTTCTTTCTAGGTCGTAGGCAACAGCGGTGGTTTGAGGAGCGTCTGGGATGAACTGTGTGTGCTCACACAGCCCTCACCTAGCCAGTGCTCTGTGGATACTCAGTACTTGTTCCCCTGCCTTTCCTGGAGAAGGAGGGAAGAAGGAGAGAGAGACAATCCTCTGTCTGCTGGTTCGCTTTCCAAATACCCGCCACAGTCGGGGCTGGGCCAGGCTGAAGCCAGAAACCAGGAGCTCCATCCAGGACTCCCATGTGGGTGCAGGGCCCCAGGGATTTGGGCCATCCTGCACTGCCTTTCTGGGTGCGTTGCCAGGGAGTAGGATCTGGTAGAAAACAGCCGTGACTCCTGCTGGCCCTCGTTTGGGATGTTGGCACCACGGGCAGTGGCTTAAGCCAATGCGCCATAATGCTGGCCCCAGTCTTGTTCACGGATATATGCCAGAGCTTACAGGAGGATTTGGTAAAGAAGACTTGAGTTTGGGCAGGCAGACAGGTGCTGAGCCTAGTGGTAAATGTACCTCTGTGCCCGTCTGGACAGGCAGCTGAGCTCACCACTGTCCCACCAACGCTGACTGTGCCCGTATTGGACGCCTGGCTTCAACAGCTGGCTCTGAAGGCTCTTGCACGGTGTGCGAGGCAATGGTGATGGTGGAAGCCAGCCATGTGGGAGACCCACGTTCCCTCAGTCTGAACCTAGCCCTGGCCACGGTGGGCATGTGGGGAGTGGCCCAGTGTGTGACACTCTCTCTCTCTTTTGGTCTATCACATAAATCTTCAACACACACGTGTGCTGTTCTCCTGTTCGGATCTCCACCGCTGCCTGTGGCTTCAGCAGCGAACGGAGGGAACTAGGCTAGGGGCAGGTTGTTGAGGACTTTGCCTCCAAAGGTAATAGGGTGAGATTTAATCTGGGTGTCCCCGATGCTCAAGCCTGCGTTTCTCAGCATCCTGTCACCTTTTGTAAACGTGCATTCTGAATTATTTCCACCCACCCCCGCCCAAGTTACTTGAAAGACAATGTTCAAACATGGAAGAGAGTTGAAAGACTTGCCATGAGTGCAGAAGCACGCTGGGCACCTCCGTTCCACACTTGGCACCTTGCCCTGAGATTCTGTGCGTGGGGCCGCCTGAAAGGCAGTTGCAGAATGCAGGCACTTAAGCCGGATTATCAGAGAATAAGCACTCGCTCCTGCACAGCCGCAGTTCCTCTAGGACACTTAGGAAATGAAGGATTCCTCAGTTTTCTATTGTCTAATCTATACTCAGGTTTCTCCAGTTGGTCTTTTTTTTTTTAAAGATTTATTCATTTTATTACAGCCAGATATACACAGAGGAGGAGAGACAGAGAGGAAGATCTTCCGTCCGATGATTCACTCCCCAAGTGAGCCGCAGCGGGCCGGTGCGCGCCGATCTGAAGCCGAAGCCGGGAACCTGGAACCTCTTCCAGGTCTCCCACGCGGGTGCAGGGTCCCAATGCATTGGGCTGTCCTCAACTGCTTTCCCAGGCCACAAGCAGGGAGCTGGATGGGAAGTGGAGCAGCCGGGATTGGAACCAGCGCCCATATGGGATTCCGAGGCTTTGAAGGCGAGGACTTTAGCCGCTAGGTCACGCCGCCGGGCCCGTAAATAAATCTTAAAACAAACAAAAGCCTTTTAAGACCAACTGGAGAGGGCCCGGCAGCATGGCCTAGCGGCTAAAGTCCTCGCCTTGAACGCCCCGGGATCCCATATGGGCGCCGGTTCTAATCCCGGCAGCTCCACTTCCCATCCAGCTCCCTGCTTGTGGCCTGGGAAAGCAGTTGAGGACAGCCCAATGCATTGGGACCCTGCACCCGCGTGGGAGACCTGGAAGAGGTTCCAGGTTCCCGGCTTCGGCTTCAGATCGGCGCGCACCGGCCCGCTGCGGCTCACTTGGGGAGTGAATCATCGGACGGAAGATCTTCCTCTCTGTCTCTCCTCCTCTGTGTATATCCGGCTTTCCAATAATAATAAAATCTTTTAAAAAAACAAACAAACAAAAAGATTTATTTTCATATTTTGAAGATTTTTTTTTTAATATTGGAAAGTTAGATTTACAGAGAGAAGGAGAGGGAAAGATCTTCCATCTGTTGGTTCATTCTCCAAGTGGCCACAATGGAGCTAAGTCAATCTGAAGCCAGGAACCAGGAGCTTCTTCTGGTCTCCCACATGGGTGCAGGGACCCAAGGCTTTGGGCCGACCTCAACTACTTTCCCAGGCCACAAGCAGGGAGCGCAAAGGAATACGAGCCCGTGTCCACATAGGATTCTGGCGCTTGCAAGACGAGGACTTTGGCCACTAGGCTACCACACCGGGCCCACAATCATTTTTATTTGGGAGGCAGAATTAACAGAGAGAGGAAGAGAAATGGAGAGAGTTCTTCCGTCTACTGATTCACTTTCCAAGTGGCTGAAATGGCCAGAGCTGAGCTGATCCAGAACCAGGAGGCAGGAGCTTCTTTTGGGTCTCCCACGTGGGTGTCGGGGCCTAAGGACTTTTTTCTTCCCTGAGGAACATTAGCAAGGAACTTGGTGGGAAGTAGAGGAACCAGGACATGAACTGGCATCCATGTGGGATGCCAGCAGCTGCAGGTGGAACCTTAACCCTCTGCACCCTGGTGCCAGCCCCTTACAAGGGTTTTTTCAGAGCAGAATTCTTTGTTGACTGCTGAAGCTGTGTGCTTTTCATACCTCTTTTATTCCCTTCCAATCTGGGAACGGCCCCTCACCTTCTCTTTTTCCCTCCCTGTGACATTGATAATTGAAATGGTTGTGTTGTGGGATGTTCCATGTCTGTTTCAGCTGAGGACACATTTTGTGGGAAGATTTGTGCCTCCCATATCTTTGCCGCAGTGTCGTATGAGTATCGCATCCTTCTCCTCATCCCTTTTTCAGTCGGGGCTGCCCAGGTGCCAGCGTACATGAATCCCTCACTGCTCTGCAGGCGGCGGGAAGCGTAGATCCGACCTGAGTCCCAAGTGTAACTCCCTCGCAGGAATGCGAATAGCAGTGATGAATAAGAGTGATTGATAAGGTGCCTGTCACCTGTTGGGGCGCGTGGAGCCCGGCAAGTCTGGCTGTCCGTCATTGCCCGCGGTTTTGGACATTGAGGAGTGATGCACATTTTTTGTGTGTTTTTAAAAACTTGCATCGTATGCCTTCCCATTTCTTTCTCTTTCTTTCTTTTTTTTTTTTTTTCTTTTCCTTATCTCTGTTCCTGCCAGAAACGAGAGTACAAATTCAGGAGTCTGTACGAGGAAAAGACGTGTTTATCATCCAGACCATGTCCAAGTGAGTATCCATCGAGCACAGGGACTGTTGCCTGGGCGTACGTGGGTGTGCAGGGGACACATGGGCAATGTGTGGGTGCAGCATGAGGCGTGAGGGGTGTGGAGTGTGTGTGGGTGTCCATGGGTGTGCATGGGACCTGTGGGGCATGTGTGGGCATGTGAGGAGTGTCGGAGTGTGGCATGTCCGTGGGTGTGCACAGGTGTGTGTGTGGCTTAGTGGGCATGTGTGAAGGTGCGTGGGCGTGTATGCTCACAGTGATAATGGTTACCTAGACAGAAAGATCTGAGATGACCTTCGACTGCTGCTTGTTCTGTGTTCTGGGTGTTTGGACTCACTGGGTATTGGAGAAGATGTCCTGAGGGTGACTTGGGTGCCCCTCTGTTGGAAGGCAGGTCCCCCACCCTTCCACGATCACCGCTTAATTGTGTGCTGCTTCACTGAGGGCAGCTGGGCAGCTGGAGGCTGCAGGTGGGGTGAGGATGCCTGTGTGTGTCACAGTCACAAGGGAGTTGCCGGGGCCTGAGGCGGCTGTGCAGGGAGGCTGCCAGGGAGGGGAGCGCCTGGACCTGCTCCCGCAAGTCCTTCCCTCAATCATTTTTCTTTTTAAGATTTTAAAAATATATTTGAAGGCAGAGTTGCCGGAGATGTGGGCTGGGGAAAGCGGAGAGAGAGAGAACCTTTCATCTGCTGGTTCACTCCCCGAAGGCTGCAACATCTCTTCCCCCGGTATGAGTGCTGTTTTAAGACCTGACTGACCCACTTCCCATCCAGCAGCCTGCTCATGCACGTGAGAAAGCAGAAGAAGGTGACCCAAGTGCTTGGGCCTCTGCGCCCACATGGGAGGCCCGGAACAAGCTCCTGGCTTCAGCTCCGTCAGCTGCGGCTGTTTTGGGATTGAGCTAGTGGATGGAAGATCTCTGTCTCTTTTTCTTTCTTTGTGAACCTGACTCTCAGATAAAAACAAATCAGTCGATTTTTTTTTAGAACTCTTGACTTAAACAACAATAACAAGATCATTTCATTTCTCTTCCTAGATTATTTCTTTGAGAGCCAGAGATACAGTCAAGGAGAGTCCTTGTATGGTGGTTCACTGCCCAAAAGCCCACAGTGTCCCGGCTGGGTCAGCCCCCAAGCTGGGCACTGCAGGGGAGGACAGGGACTGGGTTTGAGGAGGGACACCTGGATCCTGGCCCTTGCTGGCCATGAGTAGCCTGACCGCACTAGCCAGGTTCCAGAGTAGCTGGGCTGAGATGGGGATGGAGGAGCAGGACCAGGGCAGGGTGGGGTGGCGGTGGAGTCTGAACTTGATAAGTCCAGGAACTCTTGTAAGGCCTTGGGCTTTTGCTGGTGGCAGTGTGGGGGCGTCCTGGGATCCTGAGTAGAATCCTGCCCGCTCTGTCCTACCCTTAGGGCCAGTGCCCTGGGGCACCCTGTGTCGGCTGCTGGCAGCATGGTCACCTGGTACCCGGGGTAGGAGCTGGGAGGCTGGCAGAGACAAACTCCCAGGGTGGGCAAGGAGTTAGGAGGAGCCCTATGGTTTTTACCCCGAGGTTTTCCGGGGAGATGGGTCTTTTGGGGGAAAGTGCAGTTCTCTGGGGGTGGGTTAGATCTCGGTAGTCTCAGTGGATTTTGTGGGGTCAGTGGTCAGCAGGAAAGCCTGTTAGGCTGGAGTGTACGGGCAGTCCCTGGCTGGGATCTGAGAAGGCCTTGGAGTTGGGTGGGAGGGAGTGAACAAGTCAGAGGGCAGTGGTTGGCAGGACAGGAACCTAGGGAAGGCAGACAGGAGAGATGGAAGAGGGAGTCCTGGCCGCCAAGTAAAGAAGGGATGGGGTGAGAGTGGAGCTGGGGAGTCTTGGGAGAGAAAGACTAGAACTGGCTGGTAGCGTGGGGCACCGGAGGCAGGGAGGACGCTGGGGAAAGGTCATGGAGGTGTGGGAGGTGGGAGAGGGTGAGGTGGGATGGGTCAATGGGCGGAGGCAGCCCTGTGTGGGACTGCTGGGATTGTGCCTCTGAGTTGTGGAGTTTTTCTTCTTCTTTCTTTTTTTTTTTTTAAGTTATTTTCATTTGATTTGAAAGGTAGAGAGAGAGAGACACAGAGAGATCTTCTATCCGTTGATGTCCCCAAATGCTTGTGACAAGCAGGACTGGGTCTGACCTCAAACTAGGAACCTGAAACTCCCATCTGGGGCTCCTAACGCGGTTGCCAGGGACCTCCCAGGGTGCAGTACATTAACAGGGAGCTGGATCAGAAGTGGTGCTGCCAACGAAAACCAGTGTCTCGGGTGGCGATATAACTGCTGGGCCCAAATACCTGTGCCCCGCGTCTGGGCAAAGTTGCTGAATGTGTGTAGGCTGATGTGAGCTGGGGCTTACAGGCCATGGTGGTTTGCTGCAGAGGCCTGCAGAGGCTGGCGAGGGGAAGGTGCGCCAAGTGTGTGCCTGGAGGGGTGGTCCTGCCTGGGTGGAAGGCTGTGGGTGGATAGTTGCTGGGCTGGGGCTGAGGCCAGGGTCTGGGTGGGGAAAGTGCTCCTCTCCTCACCTCCCAGCCCCGAGTGCAGTGAGCGTGGCTCTTCCTGGAGCCCTGGACGCAGCCATCACTGAGCACTGTGCCCCACGTGGGCTTTCTGTGTGTGGGCCACAGGGACGTGAACACCACCATCATGGAGCTGCTGATCATGGTGTACGCATGTAAGACATCCTGCGCCAAGAGCATCACGGGCGTCCTGCCCTACTTCCCCTACAGCAAGCAGTGCAAGATGAGGAAGCGGGGCTCCATCGTCTCCAAGCTGCTGGCCTCCATGATGTGCAAAGCCGGTGAGCTGCCCACGTTGTGGCTGCAGGCACGGACCCAGCCCCTGATTCCCTCCCCACATGCCTGCAATGGCCAGGGTTGAGCCCAGCCCTTCCCACTGGGGACGACGGGAGCCAATAGTGCCTCCTCCCAGGATGCTCCTGGGCAGGAAGCCGGAGTTGGGCTCAGTGTCAGACCCACGTACTCTGATATGGGATGCCAACATCTTTTTGTTCCTTAAGGTATTTTATTCTTTATTGGTAAGAAAGATGACAGAGAGAGAGCTGAATCTATTGGCTTACTCTTTAATGGCTGCAGTGGCTGGGGCTGGGCCAGGAGCTACATCCAGGTCGCCCACGTGGGTGCAAGGGCTTCAAGGTCTTGAGCCATTTTCCACCATTTTCCAGGGCACAAGCAAGGAACTGGATGGGAAATGGAGCACTTGAGAGATGAACTGGTACCCTTATGGGATGCCAGCACTACAGGCAAAGGATTAGCCTGTCTGCTCTATTTTTTTTTTCTAAGATATAATTATTTTTATTTGAAGGGCAGATTCACAGGGAGAAGGACAGAGACAGAGAGATCTTCCATCTGCTGGTTCACTTAATAGCTGCAACAGCTGGAGCTGAGCTGATCTGAAGCCAGGAGCCAGGAGCCTCTTCTGGGTCTCCCATGTGGGTACAGGGTCTTAACACTTGTACCATCCTCTGCTTCTTTCCCAGCTCATAATTAGGAGCTGGATGGGAAGTGGAGCAGCTGGGACTAGAACCAGTGTCCATGTGGGATGCAAGCAGTGTAGGCAGAGGATTAACCCATTGAGCCACTGTGCCTGCCTTATAAATAAATACATATATTTTTTTAAAGATTTATTTATTTTATTTTAAAGGCAGATTTTTATGGAGAGATGTTCCATCCTGCGGTTCACTTCCCAAATGGCCACAGTGGCCAGAGCTGAGCCGATCCAAAGCCAGGAGCTTCCTCCATATTTTCCATGTGGGTGCAGGGGTCCGAGCACTTGGGCCATCCTCTGCTGTTTTCCCATACGCATTAGCAAGGATCTGGCTTGGGAGTGGATCAGCTGGGACTCAATGTGGCACCCATGTGAGAGATCAGCGCTACAGGTGGAGGCCTAACCCGCTATGCATGGTGGCAGCTTCTCCCTTTGTTTTTTGTTTTTTTTAATAAACTTTAGTTTCAGAATAGATTCAAACTTGGAAGACAAAAATTATGATGTTTCTACACACCCCACAGTCAGCCTCTTAATTGCTCACAGCTCGTGTTTGTCACTACCTGCTCTCCCTAGTTTGTTTTTGTTGTTGTCTAAACTCCCTCTGTCCTTCCCAGCCTCCCAGACAGGTGATCACTATTCTGTGTTCCGATAGTTAAATAAAAGAGAGCCTCCCATGCAGGAGGGTGCCGGAGTCCAGCTCCAGCCGGAGTTCGGAACTCGGGAAGGGTGCGTGGATGAGGCGCGAAGAGAGAAAGAAAGGAGACGGACCATCAGGATTCCTTGATCGTCGTGGACTAAGCGAGAAAGCTGTCCGCTTTATTTATACAGAAGCAGTACAAAGTTTTTTCTTAGGGGCATTTTGACATAGCTTCAGGGGGGCACAATTTACAACTTTTTGAGAAATGATTGAGGAAGGATTCCATATTCCTTGCTTATCTTGGCTTGCCAGTCTTCATCTGCTCTCCTCAGGTCTGGGCTATAACCTAGACGCCATCTGTGTCAACCAGACCCCTACCTTGAATTACATACGAGTTAAAAGGACTGGGGCCTTGGTCTATGGGGATCAGGATTATTGACATTAGTTGGCCATAGGTCTGCAAGCTCACACAGTTTGTTAACCAAACAAGTAAAGCAAGGGTAAAAATGGTGGAAAGAATTGCAGTTAGCAATGAGCTAAGTTACTCTATTTAAGTTTCAACTCTACAATGGATGAGTGAGTGTTTCCAAAGACAATTCTACAGATTGTTTCAGTATTAGACAAGGCATTATCCATTCCAACGTTGCAACCAAGAGTTTCTCAGTAGACAACACATCTTATGCAGTAATACATTCCTACTACAATTCTTATTCTACAACTTATCTATCACTAAATGGGAGAAATACATCGAGAGAGAAAAAACATGAAGATCTAAGACAAAAAGTTATAAACATTACATTCCTCTACAACTGCAGGTTCTACAACTTCATAAGTGATCAAACAATAATCAAAAGTATATCTTTATGATGTTAGTAAAATCATCCCATATTTCCTCTAGCTAAAAATTTATAAAAACAACTAAAGCAACTACATTTTCTATATTCTAAAGAATTGCAAGGACAGGCTAACCTTTAAGACCACAGTAACTATATTTTTTGCCTTAGCAGGATAGCCTTCAGGGTTATAGTAGCTATATTCTTCGTCACAGCAGGATGGCCTTTAGGGTCACAGTAACTATATTCTTTGTCATAGCAGAATGACCTTTAGGGTCACAGTAACAGGATAACTTTTAGGGTCCCTCTTATCAAGCCATTTCCCAGAAAGCATGCAAATATCTGGGCCAGATTTTATGGCAATGGGTAAACAGCACAGACTTAATTATACTCCTGTGTGTAGTTAAAGGCCCACTCACCAGGACATCCTCAGTCACATTAACTCTTAAGCTCACGTTGGTTGTAAAAGCCATCTCACAGGGGCAGACAATGCCTCAATAGATTACATAGTGGGGTGGTTGAGTGCCTGTGCAAAGGGGGGTGAAAACTGTGTCAAAGTGGTCAGAGATGAATCCACTGAGCCCTGCTAAGCAGCTGGTAGCTCCCGGGCCCTGCCAGTCAGGGAGATGTTCTCTTCACACCTTCGTGTTATTCACACCTACTGCACGGACCCCATCAGGAGGGAGTCCAGGCGGTGGCCCCTGTGTCTGGCCTGGGTCACTGCGCAGGACGTCGAGCCCAGCAGCACTGTGTGGTGTACACCGCAGGTGTGTGCTGCTGCTGGCTGGCTCTCTCGGATCTTAGGCTGTGGGTCTCCTGAGCTGTGGCCGAGGCTGGGGCTCCTGAGTTGTGGCCAAGGTTGGGGCTCCACGGGGGGAGGACCGTGTTTGCACAGCTGGTCATCAGGTTCCAGGACTCCTAGCCTGGGCTGTGCGATGTATCTGTTCTGTCTGAAGGCCTCAGCCATCTCATCACCATGGACCTGCACCAGAAGGAGATCCAGGGCTTCTTCAACATCCCTGTGGATAACCTGCGCGCCTCTCCCTTCCTGCTGCAGTACATCCAAGAAGAGGTGAGCTCGCCCTGCCTGGCCGGATGCTGACATTGGGCCTGAGGTGTGTCTTCATGTCTCCCCAGGGGAATGAAAACTTGGTGTGTTTTGCCTGAAGGCCCATGAACGTCGTACATGTTCTTAGATGCTTCTCTGCGTGAGTGTACGTGTGTGTGAGTGTGTGGGTTTAACCTCAGAAACCTAGGATTGGATTAATCCCGACTGTACATCCACCATTCCTCTCTTCATTGTTCCAGCTGTGCCCTGTCCATCTGTCTCTCCACCCTGCCTCTGCCCATCTGCCTGCAGGGCTCAGTGACAAGGGTCCCCCTACTCATTAACTCAAGGCTGCTTTGAGGTCTTGGTCTTGTCCTAACCCTGTTTCCTGTAGCCCAAGGGAACCATTTATTTATTTATTTACTTGTTTATTTATTTCTAAAAGACTTATTTATTTTTATTACAAAGTCAGATATACAAAGAGGAGGAGAGACAGAGAGGAAGATCTTCCATCTGATGATTCACTCCCCAAGTGAGCCTCAACGGCTGGTGCTGTGCTGATCCGGAGCCGGGAATCTGGAACCTCTTCCGGGTCTTCCACGCGGGTGCAGGGTCCCAAAGGTTTGGGCTGTCCTTGGCTGCTTTTCCAGGCCACAAGCAGGGAGCTGGATGGGAAGTGGAGCTGCCGGGATTAGAACCGGCGCCCATATGGGATCCCAGGGCTTTCAAGGTGAGGACTTTAGCTGCTAGGCCATCATGCCGGGCCCTATTTATTTATTTTTAATTTTTATTTGTTATCTGAAAGGTGGAGTTACAGAAAGAGAAGGAAAGATAGAGAAAGAGGTCTGCCATCTGTGGTTCACTCCTCAAATGGTTACAGTGAGTGAGCTGAACCAATTCAAAGCTAGGAGCCAGGAGGTTCTTTCAGGTCTCCCATGTAGGTACACACCTAAGCCTTTGAGCCCTTTCTTCTGCTTTCCCGGGCCGCAAGCAGGGAGTTGGGACTTGAACCAGTGCCCATATGGGATGCTGGTGCCACAAGTAGGGGAGGCTTAGCCTGCCTGCCTTTTTTATAATTTTAGCTCCTCTGAACTTTGTGGGAAATGCATGCTCTGAAAACACTGCATTTCAAAAGATTTTTTATTTTTTAAATCAAAATAGAGCTCCTTTAATTCTATTTTCCATAAACATTTGAACTGTCAGGAAGGCAGGCTGTGTCATCCTCTGGGCCTTGTCCCCTTTGCCGGGGCAGGCAGTGAGGTCCTCCCTTGTGGCCGTCACATATGTCCTTCCTTTGGGCCGTTGGGGTGGTGACAGTGCTCCTTGGGCACTCGTGATGTCTCCAGCAGCTCAAGGTTATGCACCTGCCAAGGCACTGCTGACTCCCCCACCACAGCCACACCAGTGTCTGCCCCTAATAGCGGTGAGATTGAGTGTCAGGCCTGGCGTCATCACTTTGATGAGTCTGTGACACTGACTGAGCTGAGGAGGGGTGCGTGGTGCCCCGTGAGCGTCTGCCACCTCACTGACACTGGCTGAGCTGAGGAGGGGTGTCGAGCCGAGTGCCCCATGAGTGTCTGGTGCCAGAGGCCAGCTCCAGCTGTATTCAGAACTCAAGAAGTGTGCATGGAGTAGGTGCGTACAGAGAGAAAAGAAATGGACCACTACAATTTCAGGATCATAATGGACAATACAAGAAAGCTGTCCTCTTTATTTATACAGAAATTCTGCTGCAGAGTTCTTCATATCATGGTCCAGCTAAAGATAACTCTGCGCTCTGTTTCACTGTAAGGCAGGACGTTATTTATCCAGACCCTTCAGTCAGGAAGTTCTGCAATGGATGGCGCATATCAGTCAGAAACACATTCCTGCTACAACCCTCATTCTACAGCTTAATCTTAAATCAGTTTAAGGGAAGAAACGCATCACAGAAGGAGAAACCTAAAGATCAAGGAAAGAAAACCCATGGACTAAGCCCCCTGGGTTAGCATGTTTTACAATGTTAGTGTAAACATTCTCTCCCAGCCATATGGTCTGTGGGGGCGGCAGAGACAGCATGAATTGTAAAAGGCCCTTTTGCTAAGACGTTATCAGCAACATCAACTTCCAGGCTCACATTGATAATAACACCAACTCCACAGCGGCAAACAGCGCCTCAGTAGATTCCAGAACTCTTGGTGGGTTGGTCAGGTGTCCATGTAAAGTGGGTGAACTGCCTTGAGGTGGTTGCCGAGACATCCGCCGGGCCTTGCCTTGCAGCGGGGAGTTCCCTGTGGCCTTGCCACACCCACTGCACGGACCCCTGTGGTCGGCCAGCTCACTGACACTGGCTGAGCTGAGGCTTGCTGTTTACCTCCTTGATTCTGGTCTGGTCTTGTGCTGATGGTTAGCATCATATCTGCATCTAAGCTTGGACCTTGGGTTTTTAAGATGACCTAACATGAACGATCCATTGGTATTGATTGTCCTCACTGCTGTCCACGCCTCTGCCCGGCAGTGCTCAGCCTTCATGCCTGGCTTCTTCCATTTAAGTTAGGGTTGGAAGTTCATCAGTGTCATAGCATGGGTTAGCAACTCATTTTTTTTTTTTAAAGATTTATTTATTTTTATTACAAAGTCAGATATACAGAGAGGGGGAAAGATAGAGAGGAAGATCTTCTGTCCGATGATTCACTCCCCAAGCGAGCGCACCAGCTGGTGCTGTGCCGATCCAGAGCCAGGAACCAGGAACCTCTTCCAGGTCTCCCACGCGGGTGCAGGATCCCAAAGCCTTGGGCCGTCCTCGACTGCTTTCCCAGGCCACAAGCAGGGAGCTAGATGGGAAGCAGAGTTGCCGGGATTAGAACTGGCGCCCATATGGGATCCCGGTGCATTCAAGGTGAGGACTTTAGCTGCTAGGCCATCATGCCGGTCCCGCAACTCATTCTTTATTAGGGCTCTGTAATGCCCCAGGTTGCTGGATTCCATGTGTATCATAGTTTTATTTATTCATTTGAAAGGCAGAGTTAGAGAGGGAGAGAAAAAGAGAGATCCTCTGTCTCTTGGTTCACTCCTTGAATGCCCATATCGCAGGTCTGGGCCAGACTGAAAGGAGACTGGGATTCCCACCTAGGAGTCTCCCGCGTGGGTGCAGAGGCCCAGGTACTCGGGGATTCTTCCATTGCTTTCCCAGGTGCATTGGTAGAGTGCTAGGTCAGAAGTGGAGCAGCCGGGACTTGAATTGGTGCTCATGTGATGTGAGATGCTGCCCTTGTAGGAAGTGGCTTAGCCCTTCGCCCTGTGACGTGGGCCACGCTAACGGGGCTTGGGCTGTCCCAACCTCTGATGGTCGTGAGGAATGCTGTAGCGTACGTTCACGGCCACGTTCCCCGTTCGTTTGGCCTTCGTGTATACCTGGGATTAGAGTTACTTGGGTCTAGCAGATTTGTTTCATTTTGGAGGCATTTTTCACAGCCTGCCTTGGGAGGATGCTAGTTTGTGTACATTCACTTGGACACTTCCTTCCTGATGCTCGGATGATGGTCTTCCTGGTGGACGTGAAGTGCTTTGTCCCTGTGGGCGGGTTGTGTTGGTGATGTTCAGCATCTTTCCACAGGTCTGGTGGCCACATGTGCCTCTTTGGATGTCTGTTCACAGCCTGTGATCATTTTTAAGCCGAACTGTTTTGCTTTTTTCTTTTCTAGCATCTTAATGTATTTTTATTTTGCTTGAAAAACGGGGAGAGAGAGACATAGAGGAAAAGAGATCTTCCATCTGTGGGTCAGTCGCCAAATACCTGCAACAATTTAGGTCTGGGCAGCCCAAAGCCAGGAACCCAGAACTCATTTCTTCGTTCCCACAAGGGTGGCAGGGCCCAATGCTTGAACCGACACCCACTGGACCCAAGGGTGTGCAGCTACAGTCTGGAGTGGAAATGGGACTTGAATCCAGGCACTTTGATATGGGATGCAGGTATTCCTAGGTGCTTAAACCAGTTGCCGACATGACGGTTCGATAGGCCATTCCTTTGCCCTGTGGTAACGGCATCTCATACGAGTGCTGGTTCGTGTCCCAGCTGCTCCCCTTCTTTTCCAGCTCCCTGCTAGTGGCCTGGGAAAGCAGCAGAGCATGGTCCAAGTCCTTGTGACTCTACCTATGTGGGAGACCCAAAAGAGCACTCCTGGGTGAGGTTTACTGGTCCAGTACAGACAGTGGGCCAGGGAAGTTGTGCCCAGGGGACGTGGGTGGTTGTTTTTATTAGGGGGCTGTAGAGGTGGGTGTTGGGGGGGACAAAGGACTTTACCTTTCTGAGTGTCATAGTCTCCTGCGACCTTGGTGGATCCGCATGTCACTGCTGGCTGAGGAGGAAGCTGCGTTCTCCTGGTGTGGCCCTCTCAGCCGCCCTTCTCAGCCTCCTCCAAGGCGCCCCTCACCCACCCCGGCTGGGCCTTACATGTGTGTTTGCGTTGATTTATGGACTCTGTTGCTGTAAATGTTTTTCTCTGCTCCACGTTTCGTTTTGATTGAAACCGGGCAATGTGAGTCCCCCGGCTTTGTTCTTTTTCTTTTTTTCCAGATTGTTTTTGGATTGATGGGGTTTCTGTCTCATTGAATTTAGGAACTGGCTTTTCTTTTCTTTCTTTCTTTTTTTTTTTAATTGGAAAGTCATATATACATAGAGCAGGAGAGACAGAGAGGAAGATCTTCCGTCTGATGATTCACTCCCCAAGTGACCGCAATGTCCGCTGCTGAGCCAATCCGAAGCCAGGAACCAGGAACTTCTTTCCGGTCTCCCACGCGATTGCAGGGTCCCAAGGCTTTGGGCCGTCCTTGACTGCTTTTCCAGGCCACAAGCAGGGAGCTGTCCGGGATTAGAACCGGCGTCCATATGGGATCCCGGGCATTTAGGGTGAGGACTTTAACTGCTCGGCCACGCCACCGGGCCCGGAACTGGCTTTTCTGTGGCTGCAGAAGAGGTCATTGGGATTGTGGGTGGATCCGGTCCTGGCTGTGGCTCACGCTGGGCAGTGTGGCGGTCACACCACTGTGAGGCTTCAGCCTCGCGGACAAGTTGGCTTTCCTTGTTTTTGGAGCTCTGATTGTTTTATGGGTTCTAGGGAGCAGGTCTTACTTCCTTTGTTCATTTCTTCTCCAGCTGTTTCATTCTGTGGGATGCTCTAAGGAATGAAATTGTTTCTTTAGTTTCTTTCTGTAACGACAGTGTTGTTTTTCATGCGTTGATCATTTGATGTGTGTGTGAGTTCCTTGGTGCCTCCCAGGTGTAACATCATGTCTGACCTCTTCCTTTCAATTTTGGTGCCGTTTATTTCTTCTGAGTGTCTTTTTTTTCCTCTTAAAGATTTATTGGAAAGGCAGATATACAGAGAGGAGGAGAGACAGAGAGGAAGATCTTCCATTCAATGGTTCACTCCCCAAGTGGTTGCAATGGCTGGAGCTGAGCCAATCTGAAGCCAGGAGCCAGGAGCTTCTTCTGGGTCTCCTGTGCGGGTGCAGGGTCCCAAGGCTTTGGGCCGTCCTCGACTGCATTCCCAGGCCACAAGCAGGGAGCTGGATGAGAAGTGGAGCCGCTGGGAATAGAACCGGTGCCCATGAATGGGAACCCAGTGCTTTCAAGGCGAGGACTTTAACCACTACGCTATCGCACTGGGCCCTCGTGTGTGTGTCTAAACAGCCCTGGCCAGTGTCTGGTCTGGCACTGAGTAGCAGCAGCAGGTGGGCTGGGCGTCCTGCTCCTGGCCCTAACCTGCTTGGTGGTGGCCTTTCTCTTCCACCTCGAGCTCTCATGTTGTGTCAGGAAAGAAGATTGAATGGTCTAATGATTTTTTTCGATTTGGTTGAAGTAATATTTTCCTCTTTATTTTCTTAAAGATTTACTTATTTTTGATGAGAAGGCACATTTACAGAGAGGGAGAATCAGAGAGAAAGATCTTCTGTCTGTTGGTTCACTCCTCAAGTGTCCTCAGTGGCAGGAGCTGAGCTGATCAAGAGCCAGGAGCCAGGAGCTTCTTCCGGGTCTCCCACACAAGTGCAGGGTCCCAAGGCTTTGGGCCGTCCTCAACTGCTTTCCCAGGCCACAGGCAGGGAGCTGGATGGGAAGTGGAGCTGCCTGGACATAAACTGGTGCCCACATGGGATCCTGGAGCTTGAAGGGGGAGAATTAGCAGATTCTCTAAGGACACTATATGGGCGCTTGCTGCTCCACAGGAATCTGTTGTGTTGTATTTTATGGTGTGCTTGCCCATGGTCTGTTCTGTGCTGGAGCATCTTCACTTGCAGTAGATTAGTGAATTATTTCAGAGAGAGAGAGGATGTCAGACAGACAGTGGACCAAGCAACAATGAGATCTTCCTTCTGCTGGTCCACTGCCCACATGCCCATGCAGCTGGGTAGGGCTTAGCCCAGATGTCCCTGGTGGGGGGCAGGGACGCGGGTGCTGAGCCCACATGCCCTGTGCGGCATGTCCCACCCCTCACTTGTCTTTTCTGGTAGGATGTTCTGGGGTTGACACCCCTCCCCAGGTTGTTGTCTTGTCACAGTCAGTGTCAGGGATGAGCTGTGTTGCATGTTGGTGTGAGTGTGCGGTGCGGCTGGCATACCCTGTGTGCTGTGTGTCGGCGTGAGTGTGCAATGTGGCTGGCATGCCCTGTGTGCTGCCTGTCGGTGTGAGTGTGCAATGCGGCTGGCATGCCCTGTGCCGCGTTTCGGCATGAGTGTGCAATGCGGCTGGCATGCCCTGTGCTGCATGTCGGTGTGAGTGTGCAATGCGGCTGGCATGCCCTGTGCCGTGTGTTGGTGTGAGTGTGCAGTGCGACTGGCACACCCTGTGTGCCGTGTGCCTCATCCTTCATGTTGGGACACACTGAGACATGGGTGGGGTCTTCAGAGTGCCTGACTCCGGTGAGGCTGGCATTTGATCCTGCTTTCCTTTAGGGACAAGGATGAAGTCTGCCCACCTCCAGCTAGACTTTCTGTCTTTATTGCTTTTTTCCTTTTCCTTTGGAACTCGTAGAGTCTGAAAATTTTGAAAGGAGGCTTCATGCTGTAACTGGAGACTGAATCTTTGTAGGCGTTCCGGAAGAGCCCCTCAGGGCCTGGGCATAGCCCTCAGCAAAATTAAGATGCTGCTGGGGGCTTGTGCCATGCCTCTGCCTGTGCCGCTGAGTCCCACTTCCCATCCAACTCCCTGCTGGTGGCCTGGGGAAGCAGAGAAGGACGGCCCAGGTGCTTGGATCCCTATACCTGTGCGGGAGACCTGGAAGAGACTCCTGGCTCTTGGCTTCGTATCAGCTCAGCTCCTGCTTCTGCGACTGCTTGAGGAGTGAACCAGCAGGTGGAAGATCTCTCTGTCTCTCCTTCTCTGTGTAGATCTGCCTTTCCAATAAAAACCAGATATACAGGAAGGAGGAGAGACAGAGAGGAAGATCTTCTGTCCGATGATTCACTCTCCAAGTGAGCCGCAACGGCTGGTGCTGTGCCGATCCGAAGCCAGGAGCCAGGAAGTCTTCTGGATCTCCCACACGGGTACAGGATCTCAAGGCTTTGCGCCATCTTCGACTGCTCTCCCAGGCCACAAGCAGGGAGCTGGATGGGAAGTGGAACTGCCGGGATTAGAACCAGCGCCCATATGGGATCCCAGGCTTTCAAGGCGAGGACTTTAGCCTCTAGGCCACGCTGCCGGGCCCCAAAATAATGAATAAATCTTTAAAAAATATATTCACTAATTTTTATTGGAAAGGAAGATCCACAGAGAGGTCTTCTATCACTTCCATCATCCACTTCCCAGATGATGTCAGCAGCCAGGGCTGAGCCAGACTGGAGCCAGGAACCAGGAGCTCCATCCGGGTCTCCCACGCGCTGAGCCAGACTGGAGCCAGGAACCAGGAGCTCCATCCGGGTCTCCCACGCGCTGAGCCAGACTGGAGCCAGGAGCTCCATCCGGGTCTCCCATGCAGGTGCAGGTGCCCAAGGACCTTAGCCATCCTCCTCTGCTTTCCCAGGCCATTACCTGGATGGGAAGCAGAACAGCCAGGACAAAACTGGTGCCCGTATGGGATGCTGGTGCCACAGGCGGAGGCTTAGCGAGCTAGTCCACTATGTCTGCCCCTCTTCCTTTTGTTGCCAACCTTGAGAGTAACTAGATGCTACTTTTTGAGTCTACTGGCTGACCCCCGTCTGTGACTGTCCTCCATCTGCTGGCTGTCCCCCGTCTGTGGCTGTACCCTGTCTGCTGGCTGTCCCCCATCTGTCCCCCATCTGTGACATTACGCCATCTGCAAGCTGTCCCCCATCTGTCCCTGTCTTTGGATGTCCCCCGTCTGCTGGCTGTCCCCCATCTGCTGATCATGGGCACAGATGGCCTCACGATTCGAGTGGTGACCGTCCACCTTCTGTCTGTCTCAGATCCCGGATTACAGGAACGCGGTGATTGTGGCCAAGTCTCCAGCCTCCGCCAAAAGGTAGGGGCCCTTCCCCCAAGCCTGTCTGGGTTTTCCTGAGGGGAGGGGAGGGGAGAGGATGACCCTCATGGGCCCCCTCTCGGAGGTACATCTGGGGTGACCTTGGTCCCTGGTCCAGAGTGGAAGTTGTGTTTGACCTTGAGGATTTCCTGTGAGTGTGTCTGGGTGGGAAGCAGGGCTGTGTGCCCCCAGCCCTGGGAGGTGAGTGCCCAGTCGCTGACGCCCATTCTCTGGGGCATCATGAGCTCTGGGGCATGAACGCCAGGCCTCTGAGCTCCCCCAGGCCAAGCTCTGAGCGAGGAAAGATGTGGGCGCTGGCACCCAGCGAGCCACTGCGTGTCAACATCTGGTGCAGATATGAAGTTACGCATTGAGAGGAACTGGGTGGATAGGTTTTTGGAGGTGACCAAACCTCTGCCCACCTCATGTGCTTCCGGGAGCCTTGCCCGTGACGTCCCAGGTGTCATTTGATTAAGGCATGAGGGAAAACAGCTTTCTGGGGAGAAAAAAAAAAGATTTCTATATTTATTTGAAAGACAGAGTGAAAGAGAGAGAGAGTGATCTTTATTTTTGATTCACTTCCCAAATGTGCTCAACAACCAGGGCTGGGCCAGACCAAAGCCAGGAGTCAGGAGCTCTGTCTGGGTCTCCCACATGGCTGGCCGGAGCCAAGCACTGGGTCTGTCTCCTCACTGCTTTCCCAGGAGTGTTAACAGGGAGCCAGATCCCAAGTGGAGCAGCCAGGTTTGGATTGGTGATCTGGCAAGATGGTGGTACCCTGGGGACCTACCATTCCCCCACAACATTGGCCCTGCTGGTGACTTTTTAAAGGTTTATTTATGGGCCCAGCTCAGTGGCTCAGCTGTCTAATCCTCCATCTCCAAGCTCTGGGATCCCATCTGAGCCACTGGTTTGTATTCCAGCTGATCCGCTTCCCATCCATCTCCCTTCGTGTAGCCTGGGAAAGCAGTGGAGGAATGCCCAAAGCCTTGGGACCCTGCACTCGCGTGAGAGACCTGGAGATAGCTCCTGGCTTCAGAAGGGCTCGGCTCTGGTCATTGGGGTCATTTGGGGAGTGAACCAGCAGAGGAAAGATCTTTCTCTCTCTCTCCTCTCTGTAAATCTGTCTTTCAAGTAAGAATAAATCAATCTTTTTAAAAGTCTTTGCTTTTAAGATTTATTTATTTTTTATTAGAAAGTCAGGTCATATTTATGAGCCGATCTGAAGCCAGGAGCTTCTTCCGGGTCTCCCACATGGGTGCAGGGTCCCAAAACTTTGGGCCATCCCTGACTGCTTTCCCAGGCCACAAGCAGGGTGCTGGATGGAAAGTGGAGCAGCTGGGACAGCAACCGGTGCCGCTATGGGATGCTCATGCTTGTGAGGCTTGGTTGGACTAGCCAGTATAGGCCCCGTGCAGGCCCTCTGAGATAGTTCTGTCCGGCTTGCTTGCATTCCTTCACCTACAATGTCAGCGGGACCGCGCGGTGCTGACTGGTGTCTCGTGCTTCCTCTCAGGGCGCAGTCTTTTGCTGAGCGCCTGCGCCTGGGAATCGCTGTGATCCACGGAGAAGCACAGGATGCGGAGTCGGACTTGGTGGACGGCCGGCACTCGCCGCCCATGGTCAGGAGCGCGGCTGCCATCCACCCGAGCCTGGAGATCCCCAGTGAGTGGGCGGCTGGACTGTGGCGTGGGGTGTGAACTCATGCTGGGCTTTTGAAAACTGCATTCCCTCTGTGCTCTGTGGTTTATTTATGTAGTGTTTTTTTTTTTAAGATTTATTTATTTTTATTGGAAAAGCAGATATACAGAGAGGAGGAGAGACAGAGAGGAAGATCTTCCATCCGATGTTTTACTCCCCAAGTGAGCCGCAACGGGCCAGTGTGCGCCGATCCGAAGCTGGGAACCAGGAACCTCTTCCGGGTCTCCCACGTGGGTGCAGTGTCCTAATGCATTGGGCCGTCCTCGACTGCTTTCCCAGGCCACAAGCGGGGAGCTGGATGAGAAGTGGAGCTGCCGGGATTAGAACCGGCGCCCATATGGGATCCCGGGGCTTTCAAGGCAAGGACTTTAGCTGCTAGGCCACGCCGCCGGGCCCTATGTAGTTATTTTTAAAACTCTGTTTTATTTATTTGAAAAATGGAGTTACAGATTTTGTCTGCTGGTTCACTCCCCAAATGGCCACAATGGCCAGGTCTGGGACCAGACTTGAAGCCCGGAGCCAAGAGCTCCCTCCAAGTCTCCTACGTGGGTGCAGGAACTCAAGCTCTTTGGCCGTCTGCCATAGTTTTCCCATGCACAGTGGCAGGAAGCTTGATCAAAAGCAACTGGGAGTTGAACCGGGCCTGTCTGGGATCCTGGTGCTGCAGGCAGAGGGTTAGCCTCCTGGGCTACCACACTGGCCCCAGGCAGGTGTTTGTGGATCCGGCTAGCCTGCTGTGTTGTAGCATCCCCAGGTCGGCTCTGGGAGTCGTTTTGCTGTCAGGAGGCGCACGTCCTCCACTCTGAGTAAGGTCATTTGCTTCTTTTTTGATCTGGATGCCATTTCTTTCTGCTTCTTGCCCAGAGTCTTGCCAGCACAGTGGGGAGTGGAGGAAGAGCGTGGTGTGGCTGGCATCCTGGGCTTGCCCTGGCCTGAGGCGTGAGGGGTGGTGGAGGGTGCTGTGGGCTGTGCATAGCGGGCTCTGACGCAGGCAGCCCCCCCAGCCCCTCGTTAGTGGGGTGCTTCTGTCAGGACACACTTCTCCAAGCTTCCTGTTTCATATATGGACTTCTGTGTGTGTGTGTGTGTTTTATCCCGAACAGTGTTGATTCCCAAGGAGAAGCCCCCGATCACGGTGGTTGGGGACGTGGGTGGCCGGATCGCCATCATTGTGGTATGTACCCCTGCTGCCATTACTGGTGCTGGCATCTGCCATTGCTGTCTGCTTGACTTCCTTGTTACCTGTGTCACACCGGAGGCCCGGCGCCAGCGGCGTGGCGTCTCATTAGAGTCTACGCCCCGTGCTCTGACAGGCGGGAAAGTGCTGTCATGCATATATTTAAAATATGGCTTACTAATGGATTATTGGAAAATGTGTGGAAATCAAAAGCTGTGTTTGTTATTTTCAGATTGGAGTATTTAAAGAGAAGTGGGGGGATATCTCCCATTCTCTGGACACTAACCTTAATAGTTAGGGCTGGACCAGGTCTAAGCCAGGCGCGTGGAACCTCACCCGGGTCTCCCCCAGGGGCATAGGACCCAAGGCTTGGGCCATTTTCTACTGCTTTCCTGGGCACATTTGCAGGGAGCGGATTAAAAGTGGAGTAGCTGGGACTTGAACTGACACACAGGGCCAGCCCAATGGAAAAATTTTGGAAGCCATGCCTATTATGGGTCTTTAGAGAGAGTTCATGGAGAAGGTATATGGTGAAAAAAAGAATACAACATTTGTGTTTTTTTTTTTTTTATCAAAATTGGATTATTATTATTATTATTATTTTTTAAAGATTTTATTGTTATTGGAAAACTGGATATACAGAGAGGAGGAGAGACAGAGAGGAAGATCTTCCATCCGGTGATTCACTCCCCAAGTGAGCCACAACGGGCCAGTGCTGCGCCGATCCGATGCCGGGACCAGGAACTTCTTCCGGGTCTCCCACGCGGGTGCAGTGTCCCAAAGCCCTGGGCCGTCCTCAACTGCTTTCCCAGGCCACAAGCAGGGAGCTGGATGGGAAGTGGAGCCGCCGGGACTAGAACCGGCGCCCATATAGGATCCCGGGGCTTTCAAGGCGAGGACTTTAGCCGCTAGGCCATGCCGCCGGGCCCAAAATTGGATTGTTTTTATTCTCATTTCCCCACAGACTTTCCCTCTTGTGGGCTAAACAGGAGCAGAACAAGTACGTGGGTGCTCTGTACCTGCCGCTGGGGTTTTCCTGCGTCTCTCCTTATTTTTATTTAATTAATTAATTTTTTAAAAAAGATTTATTTTTATCGGAAAGGCAGATATACAGAGAGGAGGAGAGACAGAAAAATCTTCCATTTGCGGGTCCACGCCCCAAGCAGCCGCAACAGCCGGAGCTGAGCCGATCCGAAGCCAGGAGCCAGGAGCCTCTTCCAGGACTCCCACGCGGGTACAGGGTCCCAAGGCTTTGGGTCGTCCTCAACTGCCTTCCCAGGCCACAAGCAGGGAGCTGGATGGGAAGCGGGGGCCGCTGGGATGAGAACCTGCAACCACATGGGATGCTGGTGTATGCAAGGCAAGGACCCTAACCACTACGCTATTGCGCTGGGCCCTGTCTCCTTATTTTTAAAACAAAATTTTCACTCATTTGCTCTCTTTTATTGCAAAAAGAAAGATCGATGTTCCATCTGCTAGTTCACTCCCCAGTGCCCCTGTGGCCTGGAAGCCATCACCTGCTGGCCCCAGTGGTACCTGAGCAGGACACCGGAGTGGAAGCCGAGCAGCCTAGCTCGGGCTGGAACCAGGCATTCCAGCGTGGACTGCAGCGTCCCAGTGCTTTACTGCTGAGCCAGAAGTACCACCACCCCACCGTGCCTTGGGCTTCGCGTCCGTCTTTTGCCCGAACCTTTGTCCTTAGCCTGAAAGTCATCCATCCATGCCCTGACTTGTCTTTACGGCCTGCCATGGGCGTGTGTGGTCTCTCTCATTTTTGCTGTTGCTATAAATGATGACCACATTTTTCCTTCTCACTGTTGTGTGGTGTGACTGTCACACAACCGATTTCACCTGTTTACAGCTGTGTGCATTTTTTTTTAAGATTTATTTTTATTGGATAGGCAGATTTACAGAAAAAAAGTAAAGATAGAAAGATTTTTGCATCCTCTGGTTCACTCCCCAAATGGCCACAATAGCTGGAGCTGAGCTGATCCAAAGCCAGGAGCCAGGGGCCTCTTCTTGGTCTCCCATGCAGGTGCAGGGTCCCAAAGTTTGGGCCATCCTCTACTGCTTTCCCAGATCACAAGCAGGGAGCTGGATGGGGAGTGGAGCTGCCAGGACATGAACCTGTGTCCCTATGGGATCCCAGACCATTGAAGTGGAGGATTAGTCAGGTGAGCTGTAGTGCTGGGCTCAGTCTGTGTGTGTTCTTGGGCCTGTTTTTCCAGGGCCACCTGCTGCTGCTCCGAGAGGGGAGGTTTGGGGGGGGCAGTTGTGCTGCTTTCCAGTTTTCCTGGGTGCTGCTGGCGTGGCCGTCAGGCAGTGCCTAAGACCAGCTGAGTGACTGAGGGCAAGCAGAAATGTAGGGGCTAGAAGTCCAAGACCAAGGTGCTGGCTCTGGTGAGGGTCCCTGGCCGCCTGTCACACAGCGAAGAGCTGACTGTCATTACAGGTCGGGGCCGGCCCCCCCCTTCCAGGGCAGCTCCAGTCTCAGCCAGTGAGTGTCACGTACATGACACCCAGGGGCTGATCTGTCACCTAGTGTGGGCCGCTACCCACTGGCAGCTGGGTTCAGGCACCAGTCGCAGACAGCGGCCTCACGTCCCGCTGTGGGCTTTCCCCCTCACCCCTGGCCTGCATGTTCACATACGGGTCTCTGTGTGAAGAGAGGTTGAATTTTCCTCTGCATTAAGGTCCAAAAACATAGTCATTGGTTTGTATGGCAGTTCCACATTCTGAGAAGTTCTTAGAAGTTCCAAGTCCTTCAAAGGAACTATGGGGCCCATGCCATGGCACAGTAAGCTAATATACCACCTGCAGTGCCAGCATCCCTTGTGGAAGCCAGTTCAAGTCCTGGTGGCTCCACTCCCCAACCAGCTCCCTGCTTCTGGCCTAGGAAAGTAACAGGGGATGGCCCTAATGTTTGTACGCACATGGGAGACCCAGAGGAAGCTCCTGGCTCCTGGCTTCGGACTGGCCCAGCCCCGGCCGCAGTGGCCATTTTGGGAGAGAACCAACAGATGAAAGATCTCCCTCTCTTCTGTCGCTCCTCCTTTTGCTGTAAATCATTGTAAATAAATAAATAAAACTTAAGAAAAAGCAGGCACCCTCTCACACTGCAGAGCGACTGCCCCGTCTTGCCAGCGGCATTTTTTCCCAAAGAGAGAGCCGGAGGTCTCTGAGCTGCTGGTTCACTCCCCAAATGCTTCAGCCAGCCAGGCCAGGGCCTGGAGCTCACTGCAGAACTGGAGTTGAGCTGATCCAAAGCCAGGAGCCAGGGGCCTCTTCTTGGCTCACGCCTGCTGCCTCCCAGGGTGTGCGTGGTCAGAAGCTGGAGTCGGCAGCAGAGCAGGGGGTGGGTACCTTCACGCCAGCCCCAGTGCCCTGGTTTGAGTTGTGGTAATGCCAGCACACAGATGAGGGGGGTGAGAACCCATGGCTGCAGCATGTAATGCTGGGCACCGTTACCCACCGCTGCGTGGTTTGGTGCTGTAATGGGTCGTCTGTGAGAACTCCAGGCGTCTGGGCCGTGGCTCAGACAGCACTGGCCTTGCCATCAAAGGCAGGAGCCACCACTGTTTTTCCCACTGTGAGAACATTTGCACAATGCGTTTTCCCTATAAGCTGTAAAGGAAAACCTGGAATATAAGGAGACGGTAGAAGGAAGCATGTGGTGGGAGCAGGGCGAGCTATTCATGATCTGCATTTCCCAGAGTAAAAGTGTCATTGTGACGAGTTTTTTGTGCATTTAGAAGCCAACAGCCCTCATTCCACAAACATTCCTGGAGCCGCCTGGGGGGCTGCAGTGTGGGTGGGGAGGGGCCACGGGGAAGCCTGCAGGACCACCTGGGAGCCGTCCATGTGCCCACACCGCCCCATCCTGGGATCCGTCCGGGGGCTACCCTGTCCTGCGGGGCAGCGTGGGAGCCATCCTGGGGGCCGAGCTGCCTTTGCAAAGCTGCTCACCTGCCCTCCACTCTGCTGACTTGACAGGATGACATCATCGATGACGTTGACAGTTTTCTTGCTGCCGCAGAGACCCTGAAGGAAAGAGGTGCCTATAAGATCTTCGTCATGGCGACTCATGGCTTGCTGTCTTCTGACGCCCCCCGGCTGATTGAGGAATCGGCCATCGACGAGGTAATGGCCCCCGGCCCTCAGTCACGGGCAGGAAGAAAGGGCCACGTGGCAGAGGGGGGACGTCTCCGTCTCCCACCTGCCGGTTCCCTTGCCCTAACGCCACGCAGCAGCCAGGGCTGGGCCTGGCAGAGCAGGGCCTAGGAGCTCCATCCGGGTCTCCACGTGCGTGGCTGTCCTTGGCGCCGTCACCCACGGAGCTTGTCTGTTCGCACTTCTCAGGGGAGGAGTCTGCTGGACCCTGGGCTAACCCTGTGCTTCCACACGTTCTTTCCAAAGCAGCTGAGCTGGCTTACCAGAGGCGGCTGACGTCTCCTCATCCTTGGCTTCTGTGTGTGGGGACTAACTGTCTCAGTGGTGGCCTGCTGTCCCTCCCCCAAGCCGCAGTGAGGGGCGCACAGCTTGCTGACCCCCGTGTCCCCTTTGACCCCCAGGTGGTTGTGACCAACACGATCCCCCATGAGGTCCAGAAGCTGCAGTGCCCCAAGATCAAGACGGTGGACATCAGCCTGATCCTGTCGGAAGCCATCCGCCGCATCCACAATGGGGAGTCCATGTCCTACCTCTTCCGGAACATTGGCCTGGACGACTGACGGCCCTCCGCCGCCCAAGGGCCACTGGACCACTCTGCCCCTCCCCCACCCAGGGCCATGCCGGACCCCCGTCTCCGTGCCCCCTCCCCCGCCCAGGGCCATGTGGGGGCCCCGTCTCCGTGCCCCCTCCCCCACCCAGGGGTCACTGGACCACTCTGCTCCTCCCCCACCCAGGGCCATGCCGGAACCCCGTCTCCATGCCCCCTCCCCTACCCAGGGGCCACTGGACCGCTCAGCCCCTCCCCCACCCAGGGCCATGTGGGGGCCCCCCCGCTCTCCGTGCCCCCTCCCCCGCCCAGGGGCCACTGGACCACTCGGCCCCTCCTCCCGCACCCCCTCCCCTGCATCCCTTGGACCACAGAGCAGCTTTTTGTGTCACTTTGGGTATTTGTGAATTTTTTTGGAGGGGCAATTTTGATAAAAGAAAAACTTTATTCTCTGGATTATTTTTAGTTGAACTATTTAAAAAGCAACAACAACATGTAGAATATGATTTTGGAGCTCATAGTCTACTCTCCCTCCCCTCACCCCTCCCAAGTGCTTAGTGAAGTAATGAAAAAAAGGCTGTGAGTGGGGGTGCACCTGCTGTTGGAAGGCCAGGAAGGTGCCCCTGTGCACGGCGGGCAGAGGGGACATGCTGGCGGGTGCTATTTATTTTCTGCAAGAAGGGAGGTTTAAAGCCTTAACCTCTGTGCTGTGTGTTTTTAACAAAACTGTTTCTTGGTAATTGTTTTATAACAAATAAAAATTAAAAACCAAAGGAATATTTGTGTGGTGGACATCGAAGCGCTCCTCAGCTGGCCCCTTCTCTAACTTTTGGGGTGCAGTCCCTCTAGGGGGGTTGTGTAACACCTGACCTGGTCACCAGGCTGTGGATAGAGAGGTGAGTTCCCAGCCCAGACTGAGAGGGAGACCGAAGAGTGCCGGAGTCCAGCTCCAGCCTGGGTTTCGGAACTCGGGAAGGGTGCGTGGATGAGGCGCAGAAAGAAAGAGACGGACCACTAGGATTCCATGATAATAGTGGACTATGCAATAAAGCCGTCCGCTTTATTTATACAGTCAGTCAAACTCTGGCTCAGACTTTTTACGTCATGATCAAATGGGTGTTGCTAAAGATAATTCTGCCGTTTGTCTCGCCTAAGGAAAGCTCAACCAGTAACACATACCTCTTGAATCAGCTAAGGGAGGAATGTGTCTGGGAGGCAGGACCCAAAAGATCAAAGAGAGAAAGAATGGGTTTCCCCTATACCTGGGAAGTTAGCACCCTTGATTAACATATCGTCAATGGGAGAGGAAAGGCTGTAAACAAGTCCCCACCACCTGAGGACAGAACACCTTTGATTAACATAGCAATGGTGGCAGCCGTAGCAGCAGTAGGTAAAAACCTTTATGCTAGAAGCGAATATCAGTAACATCAACTTCCAAGCTCGCACAGATACCATACATCAAGTGTTAACTCCGCAGGGGCAGACAGTGCCTAGGCAGATCACTGAAAACTCAGTGGGGAAGTCCGGCAATGGAAAGCAGGCTGCATTCAGGTGATCAAAACAACGTCCCGCCGGAGCCCTGCTCGACGGGGAGTTCCTTCGCGGCCCTGCCTGCAATGGAAGCAATGTTTCTCACACCTTCCTGTTTCCCTACATCCATCACACGGCCCCCGGCATCTCCCCCTTTCTTTTATTAATAAGTTGAAGAGTGCGGAGTTCTCTGCGAGTAGCTTGAATCATGGAGCTCAAACGGCTGAAGATGACTGGGCCAAAAAATAATACAAAAAGAATAATTAATGCGATACCTAAATTATAGAGAGCGAGTGAAAGGTCTTGTCAGAAATAAAGGATGAAAGAGATTGTAAGAATTGATTAGTAACGCCTCCCGCAGAGAGAGCCTGAAGGTGAGAGTGAGAGATGGCAGAAATCTGGACATGTAATTCCTGAATGCTAAGGCTGGTAGATGTGTCATTCCAAACACCTTGGAGATGAGTTTTAACATCACTCCAAGTGATATGCAAGGCATTATAAGGAAGAGGAGTGACACAGATCCACTTATAAATACTATGGCAAGTGGTACCAAATCTGGTTTTTAAGTGTTGAATTTCATTGCCAATATAAATCACTGCCTCTTCTAATGCATTAATCTTAGCCTCTAAATCTTTATCAATACTTTCCTATGAACTATTGCACCAACTGTAAGAGGTCCAATAAGGGTAACAAATGCAGTGAAACCAAAAGATAACCCACAAAGCATGGACAAAGTTGTTGAATACAATTCCAAAGTATAAACAGTAGCAGCATCATACCATAGTTCAGGCAAATTTACAGCTAACATTACATATGAGGACCTTCTCAAGACACCAAAAGTACCAGGCATCAAGTAACAATTAAGACAGTTGGTAACAATGCACTAGTACAAATTACAGTGTATACAGAACCATCTTCAGGAAAGCTGGAAGGAGCTTAAGGCTCCATCTTGTAAGGGAGGAATGTTACTTATCAACAGTCCTTTTGGAAGTGGCTTGAGTTCTGTGCAGAGATGTCTTCCGTGGTAGAAGGTAGTCAGCAGATGTACGCATGACGTGTCCTCATGGCAGGTGTTGATCTTCAGACTCAGCCTTTAAAACAGTTCCGGGTGGAAGTGTCTGTGGATCCCAGCAAGCGTAGCACGGAGGCTAGAGAAACTCTTTCCATTGTTATGGCCACAGGGAGGCAAGAAGGAGAGATAGCACTCTGGTACCTAGCTTGCTATTCTTCCTCTGGGCCTCTGGGAAAGTGAGCTGTAGAGGCAATCCTTGGGATTTCAGGTCCATAAGTTAGCCACACCTATATAATCTCTGGAGATCTAACTGTATATTCTGAGAGGCCCTTTGGAGTTTTTGGAGAGGAAGTATAAGAGAAGTGAAGGAAAAGTTAAAATAATTAAAAATAATTATATAGATCACTCTCAGTAACAATATCAGGTGAAAACCATCAAAAAACAGCCTTAGAAAATATTTGCCCAAAGGTCCAATGTTTGCTATAAATTTAAAATAAAGGCACATACCCAAGTAACACACTGAAAAAGGCAATGAGAGTATAACATGAGAAACCTGGCCATAAGTGAACTTAAGCAAAGGTATGGCTGACTAAAAAACATTTTCAATGATAGTCTGAGATTTAAATTAAGTGAGCCAAAAAACAATATTAGCTTAGCACAATAAAGTAGCTTCAATAATGATCTAAGAGCTTTAGACATTTAAAATTATAAATTGGTTAGAATTACCCTGTTGTTTGTAGTAAAATAAGTTTGCATGGTTATTCAGATGGTTTACAAATATAGAATAGAAAATGGATTATAGTAAAGATTTTACCAAGATGGCTAGGAAACATATATCAGACAAGTATATCTGTTCTTTAAATAATTTTTGTTACAAAACCTTTAAGAGTTAGTTAAAAGTATAATATTTCCCAACTAGCAAATGCAGTAATGTATAATAGCAATTAAAAACTGTTCTGTAATAACTAGCTGGGAAAAAATGGCATAAAACTAAGATCTATCATGTACCCATTTCTCATCTGATCTCAAGGAACATTGAAGACAAACAATAAAACAAACACACGCACACATATACATTCTCCCTCCTTTTTTTTTTTTTTTAAACTATAGAGGAGTATAAGAGTAAAATTTCAAACAATTTTAACAAAAAGACGTACAGCAAGACAGACATATGTGGCCACCACACTCACTCAATTTTAAATAGCTAATAAGCCATGACTTCTCATATCCTGACTCAAGAAGTTGTGTTGCATCCAGTCCTCTCAAGTCCCAGATGAGTACTCAAGACAAGCAAATTTGGATGATGAGGTATCTGTATATAGGCAGAGGTCAGTGCAAATCCTGCGAGCCAGGAAGCCAGGACTGGCAGTGGGGCCGTGTTAATCATCACGGTGGCCTCCCCAGACTACTGAGTCAGGCTCTAGAACTCAGGATGGCTACTACCTTCTGACTGAGGCCTTCAAAATGTTACAAAGTGTACAAGAGATCATGTCAGATAAATTTAGGATTAACTAAGGCGCCTTTATAAACCAAGCTTGGTGATAGCAGTACCCATTAGAAAATTACTAAGTGATAAGTCAATAATGATAATTCAGTCTAAACTGAAACCCTGAGAGGAAAAAATTGGTCATTACTGAAGACCCTGATTTTAGTTATCTGAGCAATATAAATTAGCCTAAGAGATAAGCAGTCAACAGCCTAGACATATTTGTAAAACCGTAAACATTTATCCTTTTCTGGCTTTTTTGTTGTTAAGCATTACCTGTCCTGGAACTCTTGGAAATACAGAAATTTGAATTAACTTCTGTAAAAAAAAATTGTTTTATAGTAGTATATTGATATGACAAAATTTTGCCCCACTTGGCATCTGGCAGTATCTTTAATACAATCCAAATGCTTACTCAGTTGCATCTATTAAATAAAATTTTTGAATTTTTAAAATGCATATCAAGGATGTCAAGATCTATAACATCTAGTTGAAACAGAATCTTTATATAACGCAATATAGATTAGACGTAATTATTGGCATTAAGTGATCTCTTTAAATACCTATAAAATAAGTACATAACTTTTATCAATCTTAAGCAATGTGAGCATATTGAAAGGCAGAAAACACAAAGATTACTTCAATATAAAATCTTATCATATTCTGAGACGCTTCAGCAAGGTCAGATCTGGAGTTCACTGGAGCTAACTAGAAAAATTTGATCATTAATTATATAAAAATAATTAAGATGTTATAATATTTGGTTTTAAAACTTTGTTGTTATGTCAGAGGATCAGATTTTAATTCCATGAATCAATGATGAACGTATTAAAAAACGCTGCAAACAGTATGTTAAAGGCTATATCTATAAATATAAAGACTAGCAGATAAAAGCATGGGTGCATCCCATACCTGGAAAAAATTTAACAGTGAATTAAATGTTACTTATTTATTCGGTTACAGTTTACATTTGGTGTAAATGTTACACTTTCAAAGCAATGCCTTAAACAATACCTTAATATTCATAAGATTCAAAAATTCAAGATAAAAATTTAATAGAGTTAAAAAGAGATGTTAATTATGAAAAAAAAAATTTTTATGAAGTACAAGAGGCTAGATGTTCTTCTGGGGACCCAGTTTAGTTTATCTCCTATCACTTTTCTCTTGGTTAAAAAAGGTTGGAGGTAGGAGGCTTCACAAAGGAAAAAAAAGGTAAAGTGTCCTGAAGAAACTGCACTTGTGGGACAAAGAGAAGCAGGAGGGGGTCAGGAGTGAGTGTACCTGCTGGGGAGAAGAGAATTTAACCCCGAAGTTGCTGGGCAGGAAGAAGAACTTGTGTAGAGGATGCTTGCTGCTGCAAAACGGCAGGGGGGTGGAAATGTAAATTGGATAAGATCTAGAGCCCTAGTCAGCAAGTCCACGCTCTGTGGAAAAAGAAAGCATTCCCTCCTCCAAAAGTTACGAGGAAACCATGTCCTTCCCATTGGCCTGTAAGGACGTTTTCAAAATCTATGATTAAAGAAGCTGTTGTTATATGACCATCTGTAAAGACTAAAGAAGCAGGTTAAGGAAACAAAAAAGGTTAAAAACAAAGGAGTTAAGAAACGATTCTTTTGAAATATAACCAAATGACTTTTAACAAAATGTAAGAGAGGATTTTCAGCTAACTGGTTTGAAATTGAATCTACAAGGGTTAAGAGTGCTATTTGTCTTATCTCAACCTTGGATATTAAAAAAAGTAAGCTGTTTAGAGCTATAAGGAATAATTATTTACATCTTAGCCAAAAAAGCTCCTTATTCTTATGACATCTCTTTGTAATTAAGGTGGAGCTCAAAGCACAATAAGTAATCATTTTTATACATGAAAAGAGATGGAGCCACTCTAATGACCTTGTTGCCACAAGCATCCAGTTGGGATATGAACAGTAGGTAGTAAATAATTGCCAAGGAAGATACCAATTTTTAATTAGCATATCCAGTCAATATCAGGTTTTAAGTCTGTTACTCTTCTACAGGCACAGCTTGGGTAAGATAATGCTGTCTTTTAAACCTCTGATTGTTCAAGGCCCAAGACTGGCCCCGCCAGGAGTTTCCTGACCATAGGCGCTGGCCATCAGGATCAATTTTAGATTTACATTTACATACTTTTGCCCAATGATCCTTAGCAGTATAGGTGCCACATTTTTGAGCTAAAAGAGATGCTGTTCGGCATTGCTTTGGAAGGTGGCTGGGTTTCCCACAATTAAAACTCTTAGCATTCATTTGCTTTTGAATACCACTGGCTTGAAACCCTGCAAGGTGAGCAGGATGCCTGAAACACCCCCTGCTACCACAGGTTAGATAACCCACAACTTGTTCACCAGACTTCTGGGCCTTTGATTTCTTACAATCCTTCCACGTATGTCCCAATTTGCCACAATCATGACATTTAAATCTATTTTGCTTTAACCCATTGCTTAAGGTAGCACTCAACATTTTAGTTTTGTGCCTTTCAGAGACAATATCCATACATGACCCTATTACTTGGGGGGCCCAGGACTGGGTCCTCCCGTTTCCCTGCTTCTGACCCTGTACAGACTGATTACTCAATTTAGATCGACTGCGAGGCAATAGAACTGTTCCATTCTTGTGGAATTTAGACTGACAAGCCTTCTGCCAATGAAATCCCTTCTCACACCGTGGACAGACAGTGCGAGGAATATTTAAATTGGGGCTAGCAATGTCCCTATAAGTTTCTTCCTGTTTGAAATTTTGAGATGAGTTTCTGGCAGGACAACTGTGGCTAAAATGCCCTACTCCACCACAAGAATAGCAATTGTTTCTTTTTTTACGTCTTTGATTGCCTCTTATGTTCTTTAAAATCTGAATCGCAGTTTGACCTTGAAGAGCTGCAGCAATAGTTAACCCTTGAACGTAAGACGGAGTGACCTCGACACAAGCTCGAACATAGTCTGACAACTTTCCTTTCCTTCTCACTGGCTGAATTAAGGTTTGGCAAATTGGAGTAGCATTTTCAAAAGCTAACTGTTTAACTATAAGATCTGTAGCTGTACTGTTAATTACTGTCCGGCTCACCGCTTCTGTGAGTCGAGCTACAAAATCTTCAAAAGGCTCCTCAGCTTTCTGTTTAACATTTATAAAACCTGAAGACTTTTGATCTGGAGGTGGCAGGCGTTTCCATGCTCCCAATGCCAGGGAGGAGATAAGCTGTAGAGTCTCCTTAGGCAGAGTAAGTTGTTTTGGAACGCCAAGATGAGTGCCCTGTCCTAAAAGCATGTCTAAGGTAAAAGAAGGTTTGCCACACCTCACAGATCCCTGAGACTTTACTTCTGCCTTAGCTAATTCCTCATACTCCATTTTCCACACAAGGAAGTCTCCTCCTGTGAGGCAAGCCTTGGCAGTCTGAAACCAATCATATGGAGTCATCCACTTTGCTCCCAAGCTCTCCACCATTGCCATAGTGTACGGGGAGTTTGGCCCGTAGTCTGAGATAGCATGCTTTAGTTCTTTAATAAGCTTATAAGGCAACGGTTCCCATTCAGGTTCATCCCATTCGTAAATCACAGGAAAACAGAAAAAATCGCCTTCCTTATGAGCTTGCTGCATTGCTCCTTTAAAACCAATCTTTGCTATATCTAGTCTATCTGGAAACGGCTTGGAATGCTTAGCCGAATTCCTTGAAGGCTTGTGATTAACAGCAGGAGACGTTTTATCGTGTAATTCAGCCATTTGCCCCTTTTTACAATCTCTAACTCCTGGTTCAAATATTTCTGGTTTAAAAAAATCTTCCTCATCTGTTAAACCTTCCTGGTCAGTTTTACAATATTTTACATTATCTTCAGGACAGACACTTTCTATTGAGCCATAACTAAGGCCTAAGCCTCCCTTCTCAGGATCAAGAAGGGGAGTATGTTCTCTCCGCTGAGCTGAAGGTGCGGGATAAGGCTCGAGTCCCACATCTAATGCCTGCCGTAAAACATTCCAGATGACATATGCGGAGGATGGCATGCCCACTCTTCCATTACTCCGATACCACCTTTTCATATCATTCCCTACCTGATCCCATGTGTGTAAGTCTAAAGTGCCCTGCTCAATAAACCACGGGCTAACTTTTTGTACAAATTGTAAAAATTCTAATAGTTGCTTTCTGCTAACTTTAATGCTCTTCCTATGTAAGGTATGCTTAATAATATCAGCATATAAACTTCTTTCACTAGAATCACTCTGGCCCATTTTTACAGCACAGAGGGTACACGACTTCTCAAAAACTGTTCTGACTGTTCACCCCTCCTAACCTGACCTTCTGTCAGGGGGTCTGCAGTGCCCTGGGTGAAGTCCTGTCCACGCCGCAAAGAGAAAGAAAAGACCTACCTTCGTCGAGTCACTCACGTTGGGCGCCACTTGCCGGAGTCCAGCTCCAGCCTGGGTTTCGGAACTCGGGAAGGGTGCGTGGATGAGGCGCAGAAAGAAAGAGACGGACCACTAGGATTCCATGATAATAGTGGACTATGCAATAAAGCCGTCCGCTTTATTTATACAGTCAGTCAAACTCTGGCTCAGACTTTTTACGTCATGATCAAATGGGTGTTGCTAAAGATAATTCTGCCGTTTGTCTCGCCTAAGGAAAGCTCAACCAGTAACACATACCTCTTGAATCAGCTAAGGGAGGAATGTGTCTGGGAGGCAGGACCCAAAAGATCAAAGAGAGAAAGAATGGGTTTCCCCTATACCTGGGAAGTTAGCACCCTTGATTAACATATCGTCAATGGGAGAGGAAAGGCTGTAAACAAGTCCCCACCACCTGAGGACAGAACACCTTTGATTAACATAGCAATGGTGGCAGCCGTAGCAGCAGTAGGTAAAAACCTTTATGCTAGAAGCGAATATCAGTAACATCAACTTCCAAGCTCGCACAGATACCATACATCAAGTGTTAACTCCGCAGGGGCAGACAGTGCCTAGGCAGATCACTGAAAACTCAGTGGGGAAGTCCGGCAATGGAAAGCAGGCTGCATTCAGGTGATCAAAACAACGTCCCGCCGGAGCCCTGCTCGACGGGGAGTTCCTTCGCGGCCCTGCCTGCAATGGAAGCAATGTTTCTCACACCTTCCTGTTTCCCTACATCCATCACACGGCCCCCGGCAGAAGAGGTCCTCCATGGGACAGCATCGGGAGGTTGGGGCGTGCGGCCCCCGTGGCCAGCAGCAGCCCATGGATCTGGGTTGGAGGGCACAGGCCCTGGCTGCGTGGTCTTGTGCTGGGGCCTGCCTGCTGGCCGTGCGGGAACAGCCAAGCTCCTGTTGCTCATGGGGGGGTGGGGGAGGGAGCCAGTATGGCAGGTGGAAGCTGTGTGTTCCGCACGATGGGCTCGGAGGAACCCAGAAGCCCTCAGCAGCGCAGTCACCGGAGATGTGTGTTCCACCACTTCTGAGCGTAAAGTGATCACATGGAACCATTGCTCTGAGAGCCAGCAGAGGACACTGCCTCACCACAGCCACCCAGCCCCTCCCTGGGAGGCTGAGGGGCGCTGTTTCCCAGGCCTGGTGGGCCACCCTCAGCCGAGCAGGCCCTGTTCTTCCATGGTGTGGTGGCCAGCGCCATCGGGAACGGCTGAACCTGGAGTGGCTACAGCAGTCACTGTCGCTGCCTGGTGGTAATGTCATCACCCGTCCACACATGTGGGCTGGAGCTGGTTGGTGGTGACAACACGCATGCGCCAAGAACTGGTGGTGACGGGGCTCGGCAGCGTGGCCCTCGCCTTGATCCCATATGGCTGCTGGTTCTAATCCTGGCAGCTCCACTTCCTCTCTCTCTCTCCTCCTCTCAGTATATCTGACTTTGTAATGAAAATAAAATAAATCTTTAAAAAAAAAAAAAAAAGAACTGGTGGTGACGTTATCCACCTTAGGGTGGGGACATCTGCCTGTCACCGTCTCCTCTCCACGGCAAGGTCCCATGGTCAAACTGGGATCAGAAAGAGCTGCCTGCCTTACAGGCCTGTGGGCTGGCCAGTGCCAGCTAACCACCTGGACTCGGGTGGATGGCAGGGCTGGGTGAGGGCCCAGGCTGACATGGGAGGTTTTGGCTCGGCTTTTCTATCAGCTCTGGCCTGCAGTCAGCATGGCTGGGTGGTGACCTGCCTGGTCGGTCTCCTGGCAGTCTGAGTGCCAGGCTGGCTGGAGCTGTGGGCCCTCACTGCCCCTCACTGTCCCTCTGTGTTGTGCCTGGCATGAGTTATCAACCACTAACGGGAAGGAAGAAGTCTAACTTACATCTGCACAGGCTGTGGTGAGACAAATGCCAATCCAGGTGCTTTTCCCGCTGGTCAGGGTTTGCACCTGCCCTTCCTTGGACACCCGGTGATGGCTGTACTCCTACGTGTACGGCCAGGCAGGTGGTGTGCTGTGCCTTGACTAGAGCTTGGCCTGTCAACCTGCTGCTTTAGAAGGGTGCAGGCTTGGCGCGGTGGCCTAGTAGCTAAAGTCTTCACCTTGAACGCGCCGGGATTCCATATGGGCACTGGTTCTAATCCTGGCTGCCCCACTTGCCATCCAGCTCTCTGCTTGTGGCCTGGGAAAGCAGCTGAGGACAGCCCAAATCCTTGGGACCCTGTACTCGTGTGGGAGACCCGGAAGAAGCTCCTGGCTTTGGATTGGCTCCCGGTTTCAGACTGGCTCAGCTCTGGCCATTGCGGCTGCTTGGGGAGTGAATCAATGGATGGAAGATCTTCCTCTCTGTCTCTCCTGCTTTCTGTATATTGGCCTTTCCAATCAAAATAAATATATATATTTTAAAGATTTAGCCACAGCATCAGCTGGCAGAAGCTGGCACTGGCAGCTAATTCTCTCAAGTCAAACCACAGAACCACCTGGAGAGTGCATAATCCAGGAGTGGGAGAGGCCTGGGAGGGAAATAGTGGGCTCTTCCCTCTTGGGTTACCACTCCCACGGGAGGGCACGAAAACTAGGACAGGGGCTGGGGTGGCTAGACAGAGAGGCACTAAACAACAACTGTGAGGGCTGGATAGTTGAGCTGGTTAGATGGAACTAAGCTTTAATATCCATTGACATGTACAAGAGCCAAATGGGATGTGGGACAGACTGGACTAGTCTGCTACACATACTGGCAAACCAGGGTAGGGGACGGGCTTGGTGGGGGTTATTGTGGGTCGCTCCGACTAGGCTGCAGCTCCCACTGGTTTACGTGAAGGCCGAGTATGTGCTGGGCAGAACCAGGATGGACTGCAACACCCACTGGTTCCAATGAAGTCGGGGCTGAAAACAACCAGCCCAGCAATTGCAACCACCAGCTGATCAGGGCAATGAACTATGCCAGGCCCTGTATTTGCTAGTACATATAAGAATCTGGTCTGGGAATACCTCAGACAAAGTTTCTTTGGGGATCTCCCCAATTGAACTGCCGGACTCAGAACCCTAACCAAGAAAATACAGAAGACAGAACAAGTCAATCAACCACCTCAGCTATATGTTGGCAGCGAAATACTGGGCAAATGGAGACTCTATGATGGACTATGTCAATCAGTGGATTCTTCAACGACCACATCATGTTTGGAGTGGCGAGACTGGCAGCAATTCATAACTGGTGAACTATCAAAACCACTTGAGCAAGAGCCTTGGAACATGCCCCACATCAGGGAACTGGGATGGGTGGGAGACTGGGTGGGGCTTCTCCCTCAATATTCCCTTTACCTCAGATATATGAAGGAAACAATATGGAAATAAGAGTCTTACCCACTTTCCCATAGCCCTTGAACCTGTTTACCCCAATTAACTATGTAAAGATTGTAAAAAAAAAAAAAAAAAAAAAAAGAATCGGCACCCATATGGGATCCCGGGGCATTCAAGGCGAGGACTTTAGCCGTTAGGCCAATGCCAGGCCCAACACTTCCCTTGCCACCAGCATTTGGGCATCAGTCAGGTCGGACATTCAGGGGCTCGGCCTGCCACACGGGACAGTTTGCTTCAAGTTCGGGCTTCTTTGCTTGGCCAGGTCCAGCTTCTGCCAGCACACCTGGGTGGCACAAGGTGCTAGCTGGAATAGCTGGGTCCTTGCCTCCCACGTTGGAAAGCCAGTTCTGGGCTCCTGGCTGTGGCAGATGTATTTGGCGAGGGAACCAGCAGGTGAAAGGTCTGTCTCACGCTTAGTAGAATAAACTTCCAACGCCACAGAGCAGTCTTCCTGGGACTGTTTGTGTTCTTTGTTTTTTTTTTTTAAGGTGTATTTTATTTTTATCACAAAGTCATATATACAGAGAGGAGGAGAGATAAAGAGGAAGATCTTCTGTCTGATGATTCACTCTCCAAGTGACTGCAATGGCCGGTGCTGAACAAATCTGAAGCCAGAAGCCTCTTCCAGGTCCTCCATGCAGGTACAGGGTCCCAAGGCTTTGGGCCGTTCTTGACTGCTTTCCCAGTTCACAAGCAGGGAGCTGCATGGGAAGCGGGGCTGCCGGGATTAGAACTGGCACCCATATGGGATCCCAGCACGTTCAAGGCAAGGACATTAACCGTTGCGCTACCGTGCCAGGCCCAGATTTATTTATTTTTATTGCAAAGTCAGGTATAAACAGAGAGGAGGAGGAGAGACAGGAAGATCTTCCATCCATGGATTCACTCAACTGCCAGTGCTGAGCCAATCTGAAACTAGGAGCCAGGAGCCCCTTCCAGGTCTCCCATGTAGGTGCAGGGTCCCAAGGCTTTGGGCCGTCCTCGACTGCTTTCCGAGGCCACAAGCAGGGAGCTGGATGGGAAGTGGAGCTGCTGGGATTAGAACCGGCACCCATATGGGATCTTGGCGTGTTCAAGACGAGGACTTCAGCTGCTAGGCTATTACATCGGGACCAAGTAAATTAAGAAAATTCTTGAATAAAATGATGCTACTGTATGATCTATGAGTCAGTGAAGAATTTAATGAGAAAGAGTTTTGAAGAGGTGAAACTAAAAAAAAAAAGAAAAGAAAACCACATCAAAATCCAGGAGATATAGATTCCACTTACCTTTGTTCATGAGCTATGTCTCCTGTAGGCAACAAATAGATGAGTTTTTTTTTTTTAATTCATTCTACTAATCTGTGATGTTTGATTGATGAGTTTAAGCCATTTACATTTAGTATTAATAGGAATGGGTCGTAATTTGATCCTGTCATTTTAGGGATGGGTTATTAACTGACTTAGTCTTTTGTTGTAATTTTATTGGGAAGTTATTCACATTTGCCTTTGGTTTGGGTAGGTGCTATTCCTCTTCTCTGTCAACAGAACATCTTGAAGTGTCCTTTGTAGGGCAGGTTTGGAAGAGGCATATTCTTTAACTTTTCTTTACTGTGGAAGAATTTTATTTCATTTTCAAAGACAAAGGAAAGCTTTGCTGGGTATGTTATCTCGGGCTGACAATTTTTTGCTTTTAGGATCTGGAATATGTCCCTCCATTCTCTGCTTGCCTGTAGAGTTTCCTGTGAGAGGTCTCCTGTGAGTTTAATTGGCATTCCTTTATATGTCAATTGATTTTTCTCATGTGCACATTTAAGGATCTTTTCCTTATGTTCGATTGAAGACAGCTTGAAGATCACGTGTCATGAAGAACACTTTTGGCTAACCCTGTTGGGAGTTCTGTGCCCCTCCTGGATGTTGTTTCCCAATTCTTTCTCTAGATTAGGGAAATTTCCCTTATTATTGCATTGAATACATTTTTTTAAGAAGATTTTATTATTATTGGAAAGCTGGATATACACAGAGGAGGAGAGACAGAGAGGAAGATCTTCCATCCGATGTCTCACTTCCCAAGTGAGCCGCAACGGGCCGGTGCGCGCCGATCCGATGCCAGGAACCAGGAACTTCTTCCAGGTCTCCCACGCGGGTGCAGGGTTCCAAAGCCCTGGGCCGTCCTCGACTGCTTTTCCAGGCCACAGGCAGGGAGCTGGATGGGAAGTGGAGCTGCTGGGATTAGAACCGGCGTCCATATGGGATCCCGGGGCGTTCAAGGCGAGGACTTTAGCTGCTAGGCCACGCCGCCGGGCCCGCATTGAATACATTTTAAAACCCAGCTTCTCCTTCTGCGCTTTCAACTCCCATAAGTCTTTTTTTTTTTTTTTTGAGAAACTATTTTTTTTTATTAATTATTTTGCATTATGTTACAGTTTCATAGGCTCTGGGAATCCCCCCCCACGCCCCTCCCCCCTGGTGGATTCCTCCACCTTGATGCAGTATTACAGTTCAAATTCAATCAAGATTCTTTCCTTGCAAACATATACCAAGTATAAAGTCCAGCTATTTATTGTCCAGATGGGTTGAACAGTCTCTTGGGGAGACCATTTCTGGTCCATTGTTAGAGCTGGCAGAATATCATCCCATTCAACCAAGTGTCCCGACATAACATCAACAGCAATTTGCAACATTATGGAATTGACATGGTTGTGAGTAACCAGTGTGTTACAAAAAAAAAAAAAAAAAAAAAAAAGAAAGCAAGTTCTTAACCACAACCTATGATTAGCCCATTGACATTTCAATTTTAGTTTGTACACAGGACCGGCTGCTATATACCTTAAAATGGCTATAGGGTACCATTCAGCTGTCTCGTGTCTATTTCATTTTAGTATTTAGCCATTTGTTGCGTTGAAGTATAATTTTGCTGATCTTGGCAGATTTTAGGGTAATCTAGACTGGCTTGTAACTCTAACAAGACATTTGTCGACAATTAAGGTGCTGAACATTTTTTTGTTTGTTTGTTTTTTGGGGGGGTGTGCAGGGAAATCCCCAACACCATGGTGAGGAGTGACTAATCTTTGTGTCCCACCCAGCAAGGCATGAGCCACTCCATGCCAGCTCTTTCCTGTCAGATTCCAGGCTCTACTTTTTGTTGTTTGTCTATTTATTTTAGGTTTTTTTAGTTTGTATGATTGTTTGTTTATTTTGAGGGGTTTTCGGAGCGATCCCGATGGTCATCGCGAGAGAGGGTGGGGGTCCAGAGGTGGAGCCAGGCTCGGACGAGAGAAAGCTCTCCTCCCTGGTCCCGAAGGACGTTTATCGTTCTTCTGTTTCTGCGGACCGCTCAGGGCTTCTGGTTGTCTTTCTGATGACGTTGGCTTCTGCACGGTAGTGTTTGGACTTCTTCCATCCCCTGCGGAAGCTCCAGTTGAGGGTGGGTGACCTCAGAGTACTCGGCCTCCGAGGGCATCCCATTCCCTGTGGCCTCCTTGGCAGTTGGGATGTAGTCCTTGTTGCTCGTATTAATAGTCTGTGGTGAAGGTCTGAGAATCTTCATGGTTGGGATCCAAGCTTCCTCCTTACCACCTGCTCCACCCTGGAGTGCCCCCCTGCTCCACGCACATGACCTCCTGTTAAGAGGTTGTCAGGATCGCAGCCGGTTCCCCCCTCATGCATTGGTATAGTAGTTTTGCTATTGTTTAGTGCTGCTTTGAGTCTGTTGTCTATGAATTACCAGATTTGATCTTGATAGGCTATATTGTACTTTTTCCTCACTCTTTTTATGGTCCTGAAAGACTTCCCTGCATTCCCCCCATCACGGATTAACATAGCGTATTAAGGGTAAAGTAGGTGTTACAGTTTTTCGATGTAGATCTTAAGTATTTTGACATTCATTGTTGGTTTATAGTTTATATTGCATTATCTTATCGCATTGGATACAGGCTGTTATAGATTGCACTATTATTACAATATACAGGTACTATCTTCCAAGTAGTCATCTTTTCATCTCAGATTAAGGCAAACATGTGGTATTTAACCTTTTGGGATTGGCTCATTTCTCTTAGCATGATGGATTCCAGTCGGGCCCATTTGTCCACAAAGAACTGCATTTCGTTTTTTTTTAATAGCTGAGTAGTATTCCATAGAGTAGATGAACCATAGCTTTCTTATCCAGTCTTCTATTGATGGGCATTTTGGCTGCTTCCATGTTTTTGCGATTGTTGATTGTGCTGCTATGAACATAGGCGTGCATGTTGGTTTCTTGTGTAGGAGATCTTTTGGATATATCCCTAGGAGTGCTATTGCTGGATCATATGGAATGTTGATTTTCAGTTGTTTGAGTATTCACCATATTGATTCCCATAGAGGTTGTACAAGTCTGCAGTCCCACCAGCAGTGGAGAAGGGTTCCCTTTTCCCCACATCCTTGCCAGCAAGTGTTGGTGGTATTATGTATGTGCGCCATCCTTACTGGAGTTAGGTGGTACCTCATTGTTGTCTTCATCTGGATTTCCCTTATTGCCAGGGAACCTGAGCATTTTTTCATATGCTTGTTTGCCATTTGGGTTTGTTCTTTTGTGAAATGTCTGCCCATTTCCCGTGCCCATTTCTTGAGTAGTTTGTTTGTTCTGGTGTTTTGGTTTCTCTGGAGTTCTTTGTATATTCTGGAAATCAGCCCTCTATCTCCTATGTCGTGTGCAAAGATCTTCTCCCATTCTGTAGGTTGTTTTTTTACCTTGTTGATTGTTTCCCTTGCTGTACAGAAGCTTCTTAGTTTGATGAGGTCCCATTTGTTTATTTTGGTCTTGATTTCTACTGCTTTTGGAGTCTTTTTTAGGAAGTGAGGGCCTACCCCTAAGTGTTGCAGTGTGTTTCCAACATTTTCTTCCAAAAGTTTGAAGGTTTCTGGATATAGGTTTAGATCTTTTATCCATTTCGATTTGATCTTAGTGTATGGTGAGAGATGTGGGTCTATCTTTTTGTTTCTGCAGGCTATCAACCAGTTGTCCCAGCAGCATTTATTAAATAGACCTTCCCATTTTCTTGGATTGTTGTCTGTCTTTTTGTCAAAGATTAATTGACTGTATCTGTGTGGGTTTCCATCTGTTGTTTCTATTCTGTTCCACTGATCTTCCTCTCTATCTTTGTGCCAGTAACAGGCTGTTTTGATAACCACTGCTCTATAGTATGTCCATAGATCTGGTACTGTGATTCCCCCTGATAAGTTCCTGTTCTTCAGAGTGGTTCTGGCTATTCGTGGTTTTTTGTGTTTCCAGATGAATCTGTGTATCATTTTTTCCAGTTCAATGAAGAATGCTGTGGGTAATTTGATTGGGATTGCATTGAATGTATATATTACTTTTGGTAGTATAGACATTTTGATGATATTAATTTTGCCTATCCAGGAGCATCCCATAAGTCTTATATCTGACCTTTTAATAGTGTCTTTCAATTCTTGAATAATTTTTTTGGCCTGATCCAGCTCTGCTTCCAGCTTTTTGTATGTTTTCCCCTGGTGACAGAAAATATCTTCCAATTCTGAAATTCTTTCTTCTGCTTGCTTCATTCTATTTTGGAGACTCTATTGTACTTTTAATTTGCTCCACTGTATTCTTCATTTCTGATATATCAGCTTTCATTTGATTCATTTCCAGTGTGACATATTCCTTAAATTCCTTGAATGCCAGCTTTATGTGCTTCTCATTGTTGATAAGAAGCTTTATAACAAGTATTTTGAATTCTATATCCTCCATTTTCTCGATGTCTTCCTCAGTTAACTTCAGGTTGGCAAAGGCTTTTGCTTCTTTGCCGAGTAGTCTTCAGTATATTCATTGTGCCTCTGTCTCTCCTTTTGCTCTAGGTCATTGTACTTCTGGCTAGCAGATTCTTCTCCTTGGGACAGGTTTCTAAACTCTGTCATCCACAAGTCTACAATTCGATTTTACTTATTGTGGTTGGTACACTGTTCTTTGTTTGCAGTCACTTGTGTCACTCCCTCCAGTGAGTTCTGGGTCTGGATTCTTATGTTAGACTGCTACCATGGTCTCCACAGCCCCAGCTCCTGGCTCACCACTCTCCACCTCCTGTGATACCGTGCTGAGGCTGCACCGTTGTCTGTACAACCTTTCTCCCACTTCCAGTTGGAGCAGGTCCCAGGATTAGGGAGACACCAGGTGTCCTATATAGCTAGGTTGTTGGTGGTGCTGATCTTGCTGGAACCTGTTAACTGTTAGTTCTGAGGGCCATACACACCCGTACAACGCCAAAGATGGCATTATTTTCCCTGTGGGATCAGTACAATGCATTGAGCTCAGTGAGTTGCTCCCAACTCAGTGCATGTGCAGCTCACTGCTGTCTGCAATATTAGTCTTTCCACACTGTACAAAATGGCGCTTGATGTGCCACTACTAGAGTTCTTGATCTGCTGGCCGTCAGGTCTGAAGGCTACTCAGATCTATCTTGGGTGGAACCTGTAGGATGCTACATTGATGCAGTTCACTGAGCCACAAATTAATTCACTCCCAACTCAGTGCATGCGCAGTCCTGCCCCATAACTTTTGCCTTCCTGAACAAAGTGGTGCCTGGCTCTTAGGGGGCAGACTGAGCTGTGAAATCCACCCTGTTCCCGCACCGCCTGCCTGGGACCTGCTGCTTTGTCTCTGCTCCTGGTTAAATCAAACAGACAGAAGGATGGGCAGTTTTTTGTCTGGGTTCACCTCCTGAGCTCCCAGTGAATGCCGCTTCCCATTTTGTTGCTGGTGGAGTTCCAGCCGCTGGTGCAGTTCAGAATGCTGATGGGGTATTGGTCACCGCAACACCACATCGTTGTGTCCGCTGCTTTCCTGTGTCTGTCAGTCTCCAGGTACCCCTCTGCTGTTGTTCTGTCCTCTTCTATTTCCTGGAATGTGCCCTTTCTGCTTCACACCTGTTAATGTTTCCTGTTTAAACGTGTCCTTACCCTATTCTGTCATCTTGACCCTGTCGCTGCTTCACTTCTAATCGAGCTCCCTGCCAATGCACCTGGGAAAGAAACAGAGGACGGTCTGAGTGTTTGGACCCCTGCATTCTGGAAGAAGTGCGTGGTTTCAGGTTGGCCCAGCTCTGGCCATTGCAGTCATTTGGATGGAAAATTAGGAGATTGAAGAAGTCTCTCTCTCTCTCTCTCTCTCTCTCCAACTCTGCCTTTCAAATAAATCAATTCAGGCTGCAGAGAAGCAGAAGCTGGGAGGGGCTTGCAAGCTAGAGCTCCAGGCAGGGCCTAGGGAGCCTGCTAGCTGAGGCTGGCGGGTGCAGAGCAACCAGAGCTGGTCCTCCTGCACCATCTTCACTTCAGCTGGGTCCTTGGTGGTACACAGCAGTTTTGCTTGGGGGAGGTAAACAGGCAAGGCGAGTTGGGTAAGGGGTCTGGTCCGAGCCTGCCTGAGCTGCTCCAGCAATGGCTCCAGGCTCTCCTCCAAGGTCTAGCCCTGGCAAGCAAGGGTTAATCCTCGGCCCCATTTCTCAGAGTCACTGAGTAACAGACGCGGCAGTGTCTCGGGCCAGCGCCTTCCCGGCATGGCTGCTCACACGTGGACACTTCTGGGAGGACAGCGTGTCCGGTTAAACTCCACAGGTGTTGCGATAGCAAGAGCAAGTGAGGGAGAGGCTGCCCTGCAGAGCCCCGACCGGTGACCCTGTGCTGAGACGCACACCTCAGCTTAGGTGGTGAGTGGGCAGCAGCCCTGCCTGCGGGGCCCCTCATGAGGCCAGAGCTGTCGTGGTCACTTGTGGAGGAGACCCCGGAGTCTGCTGCTGTGCCCCTCTGCATGGCATGGATGGTTCAGCCATGCCGTGGCCTTATGGGAATCTGGCATTGCAGACCATGGCTTTACCCACTGTACTGGACCCTCCATATTTCTTAGACAAATTAAATACAAGTGAATCCACGTAGCCCTTTTTTTCTGGGACTGCTCCTGTTCCTCTGGGCCCACTGAACCCCTTTTATGTTTTCCCCCCAAAACCTCTCTCTCCAAGTTCAATAGCGCCCTGCCTCTGCTCCCGAGGGCACTTGCACCCCCCACCCAGAGCCCCAGCTCTGGCTCTGCACGCAGCGGTGCCCTGGGTTGCAGGCGCCCTGTTCCACTTGGTTTAATGATCAATGAGTGCTCCACTGGAAGCCCTTCCCGACTTGGCTTCCCTCAGCCACTCCAGCTCAGACAGGGCACCTGTGGTGCGGGCAGGATGGCGGCTGACAACTCCACGGGTGACCTCCATGCTCCGGGGCCACAGCTGAGCGTGACCGACATCATTGTCATCACCGTGTATTTTGCCCTCAACGTGGCCGTGGGCATCTGGGTGAGAGGTCCTGCGCGGTGACCGTGGCCAGCTGGAGCTCTGGTGTGGGTGCTGGGGTGGGAGCCGGGCCTGGAGCTCGGAGTTCAGCCTCTGATGCTCCTGATCCCAGCGCAGTGAGGGCCACCTGGCGTGCAGGCAGCGGAAAGCCCACCTTGCAAAACTTTCTGGCTTTGGCTTGCCTTGTAAGGTGACTTCCTCCTGGCCTGTCCCTGTTGCCCAGGGGATCTAAGAAGTTATGGTGACAGCAGCAGCAGCAGCAGCGACTGCTACGAACGTTTATGCAATAAAATATGAAGTCAGGGCCTGGCGGCGTGGCCTAGCGGCTAAGGTCCTCGCCTTGAAAGCCCCGGGATCCCATATGGGCGCCGGTTCTAATCCCGGCAGCTCCACTTGCCATCCAGTTCCCTGCTTGTGGCCTGGGAAAGCAGTCGAGGACAGCCCAAACCTTTGGGACCCTGCACCCGCGTGGGAGACCCGGCTTCGGATCGGCGCAGCACCGGCCGTTGTGGCTCACTTGGGGAGTGAATCATCGGACGCAAGATCTTCCTCTCTGTCTCTCCTCCTCTATATATATCTGACTTTGTAATAAAATAAATAAATCTTTTAAAAAAAATATGAAGTCACAGGCAGCTCAGTGCTGGCTTTGGCTCTGCCCTGGGAGTAAGCAGCTTGTGGACCTGAGTGGTCTCTGCCTGTAATCTGGCTAGGTCTCCTACGTGGGTGCAGGGCTTGAGCTCTCGGGCCCTCCTCTGCTGCTTTCCCAGGCACATTAGCAGGGAGCTGAATCAGAAGTGGAGCGGGGGGGGAGGGTTTGGGGAGGGGCGGGGGGGGGAGGGTTTGGGGAGGGGCGGGGGGAATTCCAGTGCATAAAAAAATAATGTGTCACCTAATGCAATGAAATTAATAATAATAATAATAAAAAGTGGAGCAGCCGGGACTTGAACTGGCATTCTGAGATGGGATCACAGGATGCAACTTAACTTGCTGGCTCCAACATCTCAGCCACCATGCTGAAGATCCCCTCCCGTATGTTTTGTAATTGTCACTGCTTTGGGGCACCGTGGGATCATGCCCACAAGAGAAAGAACTGTCTGCCAGGCCGGACCAGCTGCTCCCCCCTCCCTCCCTCTGCCCATCTCCTTACTCTTAACAGTGTTGAGTTGAACATGGAACCGTGAATAAGCCCTGGAGGAGTCGTTCAGTTCTCACTTTAAAACCAAAAACTGGAAATGATTAAACGCCTGCAGAGGAAGGCATGTGGAAAGTTGAGCAAGTCCTGTGCTGCCCAGGGGTGAGCCAAGGGGCAGATGCAAAATCAAAGCCGCCTGAGAATCTCCCAGGAGGTGCCCAAGGGTGTGAGGAAGCCCAGGGGTTGTGAGAACATTGGGGCGATCATTGGTGCCTTCAGCCCCATGTCTAAGCTGAATGAGTTAGAATCCGGCTCTCTTCAATTCTCTGAAGTTGATGGAGGTCAGGAAGCTGCAGAGGAAAAACACTCAAAGATTAGAAAAATATATATATTTTTGTTATTTAACTGGAAGGGCAGATTTAAAGAGAGACAGAGAGAATGATTTTCTGCCTGCTTGTTCACTCCCAAAGTCGCCACAACGGCCAGAGCTCAGCCGATCAGGATCCAGAGTTTCTTCGAGATCTCTGACATGAGTGCAGGTCCCAAGGCTTTGGGCTGTCCTCTGCTGTTTTCCAGACCACAAGCAGGGAGCTGGGTGGGAAGGAAAGCAGCCGGGACACAGACAGATGCCCCTGTGGGATGGCTGCAGGTGGCTGGCTTTGCACAGCAGCAGTTTGCCCAAGCTCTGTTGAGGGAAGAGCCGCAGCCATGTGCCCGTACATCCTGTGCAGTGGCGGAGGCTCCTGGAGCCTGTGATTCTCTGTGACTACACCTCCCTGGGGTTCTCACAGCTTCTGCTACAAGTGGCATGGCCCATGGCCAGGTGCCCTCATGTTCTGGGAACTGCACCTGCATGCAAGCCTTGGCTCTGTTCCTGGCCAGCAGATGGGAGTCCTCAGGCATCAAGCAGCACGTCCAGGCAACACAGCCGGGACCACCTGTGGCCCCTGGTGGGCATCGCCTGCCTGGTTGCCCTCAGCTAAGGCCAGGAAGCAGTCCTGGCAGGCTCTGACCTCGCGCTCACCAGTCGCTGACCGTCCTGGGACGAGGCGCGAATCGTTAAGGACTGTCACAGGCTCTGTGTGCTTCCACATCTCCGGGTCTTTAGAATTTGGAAATCGGATAGATTTGGGATCACCCAACCCATTGATTGGGAAAAAGGAGGCCCCCTTTAAGAAGGAACAAAGTGGGCAACTGGCAGTGCCCTCTTGGGACTCTGAGCAAAGGAAAGCCATAGGGAGAAAGCCCAGGTTGGGGGTTAAAGTTACACAGTGCGCAGCCTACACGGCTAGACATGGCTAGTCCGGCCGGGACCGGGAAGGTCTTGACTGTCAGTATGCTGAGGGCACCGCACGTGTGCCAGGGTCTGGGTTGAATTCCTGGTTCAAGCTTCTGATGGCTCCAGTGGTGGATCCCTGTAGTGGATCCCTGCCGCCTTCATGAGGAAGGGACCGAATCGGCTGCTGCCAGCGGAGGACTTCCTGAGACGAACGCCAGGTGGCAGCATTGCCCCTGCCCGCCGCCGGCGCAGACGTCACTGGCTGCAGACGTGGAAGTACAAGGATTAAGGAAGCAGCTGGTGCGACAGCTCAACGGGCTAATCCTCCCCCCTTCAAGTGCCGGGATCTCATATGGGCGCCAGTTTGTGTCCTGGCTGCTCCACTTCCCATCCAGCTCCCCGCTTGTGTCCTGGGAAAAACAGCAGAGGACGGCCCAAAGCCTTGGGACTCTGCACCCACGTGGGAGACCTGGAGGAAGTCCTTGACTGCTTTACCAGGCCACAAACAGGGAGCTGGATTGGGAGCAGGGCTGCCGGGATTAGAACCGGCGCCCAGTGAGTGTGCAAGCTGAGGACATTAGCTGCTAGGCTACCATGCCAGGCCCTTCACCTGTATTTCTGAGAAGTCGAAACCTGAGCCCTTGTAGCCTGGGGCGTTGGGCCCGACTCTAAGGTCCCCTCTGCCCTTGTCCTCATATGAGAACAGGCCTGTGTATTAGCCCAGTCTCCTTGTCACCACGTCACCGGGAAGGCAACTTTGAAATGGCCAGTCTGCCTTTCGGCTTGCTGCTGTTGCCTCCTCCGGTCTGTCTGTAACACCACCCTTGTCTGCTTGCACTTACCCCATTAACGGAGGCTGAGAATGGAGCTGGGATTGTCCAACTGCTGTGGGCTGGAGGGTGGCGGCGTCCTGGCACCGTGGGTTGGGCTGCTGCTTGACATACCTCCAGGTCACATATTGTGGTTCTGGTTCGAGTCTCACTCACTTACATCACTGATCCGACTCTCTGTTCCCGGGAGGGTGGTGGGGGGCTTGAGTGCTTGGGCCCCTGACACTCAGGGGGAGATTCTGGCGGAGCTCCTGGCTCCTGGCTTGAACATGGCCCAGCTCTACTTATTGCAAGATTTGGGGAGAGTGAATCAACAGATGGAAGAGCTCCTCTCTCACACAGATGATAATAAGACGTCACTGGTCTGTCTGCTGTTTTGGAGGCGCATCCAACTTGAGCCATGTCTCAGAACTCCATTCCTTTTTCGTGGCTGCATAATATCTTACCAGCGGTGTTTTTCTCTTGATCTCTCCCTTCCGTCCTTGCAGTCCTCTTGCCGGGCCAGCAGGAACACGGTGAGCGGCTACTTCCTGGCCGGCCGGGACATGACCTGGTGGCCGGTGAGTGTACCCTGGCTTCTCCCCGAGGTGTCTTCCTCATCCAAGGTCGCTGCCCAGGTGGACTCAGCAGAGCAGGCCTGAGGCGGTGGGACCCACCTGCTGCTGGGGCTGGAGAAGAGGGCTAAGCTCCTGGGAGCCCCCGTTCCGGCTGAGCCCACGCCTGCTCCTTCTCTGTGTACTTGGCCATGGTGCATCAGCTCAGGGTTACAGTCAAAGCTGTAGGAGTTGGGGGGGCGGTGCGAGGACGTGGCCTGGGCCGGGGACCTGCTCTTGACGGTCTCCCTGCCTCTCTTCCAGATTGGAGCCTCCCTCTTTGCCAGCAGCGAGGGCTCTGGCCTCTTCATTGGACTGGCAGGCTCGGGTGCTGCTGGAGGCTTGGCTGTGGCTGGCTTCGAGTGGAACGTGAGTGCCCAGGACCTGCACCCCTGGGTGGGGGCGGCTCCTGCTGAGTGTCCTGCTGAGCCCTGAGTAGGATAGATGGGACCACCAGAGGGCAGCTGTGGGCCTAGACTGCAGCAGGGAGCCTGCGTGGGGGAAGGCAGGCCAGCAGACTGTTGGTCCCCATGGAGGCTGCCCCTGCAGGCCTGTACTCCCCTCTGTCCTGCAGGCCACGTACGTGCTGCTGGCTCTGGCCTGGGTGTTTGTGCCCATCTACATCTCCTCAGAGGTGAGTCGGCTCCTGGGATCTCAGGCCCCACGGGAGCTGAACTTGGGCCGGGTTAATGGTGGTGACGGGCAGGACCCCCATGGCCTTGTGCGTGCAAGGGGTGGGCTCTTGGCGATGGAGGTGTTATTAGCTCAGGTTACATTTCTGTCCTGAGTTCAGGCAAGCCCACCTGCCCTCAGCCTGTTCCATGTGGGCATGTTTCTGCTGCTTGGCACGCTTCCTGTGGGGACCTGGGCATACCTGGGCTACATACAGCCTATACACCTGTTCTATACACTAGAACTACACACCTGAACACACCTGTGCTGTAAAGCTGAACATCACACCTGGGATGTGTACCTGTTTTGCTCACCAGGGTTGCACACCTGGTAGCACATCTGTCTGTATTGTCCTTGACTCTGGTCCCGTTAGTCCCAGCCCTGCCGTCACTACACTGAGTGGATTCTGTCGCCTGGGCGTCTCTCCGTCTGTCCCCGGCTCTGCTGCTCACAACCACCTCCCCCTCCAGCTCTCACACTCCTAGTGTTTCTCTCCCAACCTCGTCCCCAGCAGTGGCTCCTCCAAGCCATTCCCCAACTCAGCTCCCAAGAAGAAACCTCAGCACCCCCAAACTGTCACAGTGCAGCTGACAGCATGCAGTCAAGGCCCAGGGCTGGGGGAGTAGCATGCAGGTGGGGTGGTGGGGAACATCCCGTCCCGGATGCCAGCTGGCGTCTCAGGGGGCGAGCGCTTAGCCCAGCTGCTGTGCCCCCAGATCGTCACCCTGCCTGAGTACATCCAGAAGCGCTTCGGAGGCCAGCGGATTCGCATCTACCTGTCTGTCCTCTCCCTGCTGCTCTCTGTCTTCACCAAGATCTCGGTGAGCTGCGCCCGGTTCCCCGGCTTCCACCTCAGTGCTTGTCACGGCTCGGGAGGCTCAGGGCTACGGGATAACAGCAGCTGGCCTACCCCCAGCCTTTCCCAGGTGGTGGGGGCCTTCGGCTGGGGGCTGGGCAGGAGGTGTACAGGAAACCTTGTGGCTACTGCTTGGGTCCAGCTTCTGGAAGGGGTTGGGGTGTCTTCCCTGGGTACAGCACGCAAGTGGCTCAGGACTGACCATAAAGGGCACCAAAGGTGTACGGTCTTGCTTAGCTCCGCGTCAGGCTTTCTGCTGGGGTGTGGGTGCAGTGGTGACGGTGGGTGGCGTGGGGGACCTGCCCTGCTCCTAGGATCTTTGGACGTAGGAGTCTGAGGGAGCGTGGACTTCCCTCCAGCTCTGGCTTCTGAGAGGATCTTGGTCCTTCAGCACCTGTGTGAGGCAGGTACGAGGCAGGTGGGGACTGTGAGGCAGGTGTGTGGCAGGTGTGTGGCAGGTGTGTGGCAGGTGTGCGGCAGGTGTGAGGCAGGTGTGAGGCAGGTGTGTGGCAGGTGGGGGCTGTGTGGGAGGTGCTGGCAGGGTCCAGGTTTCTCCTTGGTGGTGAAGGTGCCCCCTCTGGGTCTCCTGCTTTAGCTTGTGGAAGAAAATGGCAGAGCTTGCATGGGGAGGCATACACGCCGATTTCCACAGGGAAGGACACGGGTGCCCAGGGCGAGAGGTAGACAGCGTAGGCTGTGCCTGGGATGTGCGGGGGTCCTGATTAGGTGCTTGGGGTCCAGGCAGGAAACAGCATTAGAGGCAGAGAGGCAGAACAGTGCTGGGGACCAGGGCTCCAGTGTTTCTAGGCTGAGAGCACCTATTGGAGGTTCCAGGCACTCAGGATATACAAGGTGCCCTGGGGGGCGAGCTGTCCTCAGGGGAGGGGCATGGCCAAGTCTGCAGGTCCCTGAGCTCGAAGCCTAAAGCAGGAGGTTTGGGTGGGACTTCCAGGATGAGTAGAGGAAGACCCCACGGAGAGGGAGTGTTGTTCTGGCCACAGCCTGGAGCAGCCGCTTACTCAAGATCGCCGGTGAATCAGGCCATGTTCACAGTCAGAAGCCAGGGCTCTGCTCCTCTCTGCCCTTGCCCCAGGGGGACAGCCATCCAGTAGCAGCCAGGATGTGGCCGCTCCAACTCTACTTGTGACAGGGTGACTCAGCGCCCCCCAGACTGTAAAACGGGAACGAACACTCACATCAAGGCTGGGCTTGCGAGCCAACGCTGGCACTGCCTTCCAGAAGCCACGCCGGCACTGCCTTCCAGAAGCCGAGGGGGAAGCTCCAGGATGCTAATTGCCAGGCTGGGTCTGGGAGGGCACCGTGCCGCCCTGGCCGGCGGCTGCGTCTGTGCAGTGAGCCCTGTCTGGAGTGAATCCTGTCCCTGACCTCATGGAGAAACCTGGGGACCTGCTGCTGTCCTCCCGGCTGGCAGAGAGGCACTGGGCTAGCAAGGTGTACAGCTGCAAGGAACCGAGGTCCAGGGCCATGCCTGGGGATGCCGGGGCCCTCTGGAAGCCAGGGGAAGAAGGCCGGATGCAGCCAAGGACTGCGGGGTCCAGGGTGGGATCCTCTGTGGTATGGCCCCACCACCTTCCTGCTCTGGCTGCAAGCCACTCTAGCCACCTGACCAGCCATGCTCAGCTTACATGTCCGCAAGGCTCCCTCCCTCTCGTTTATTGTTGTTGCTGTTGTTTAAGTTTTATTTATTTTTATTGGAAGGGCAGATTAAATTTACAGAGAGAAGGAGAGACAGAGAAAGATCTTCCATTCTCTGCTTCATTTCCCCAAATGGCCTCAACAAGCTGGAGCTGAGCCGATCCAAAGCCAGGAGCTTCTTCCTGGTCTCCCACATGGGTGTAGGGTCCCAAGGCTTTGGGGCGTCCTCGACTGCTTTCCCAGGCCACAAGCAGGGAGCTGGATGGGAAGTGGAGCAGCCAGGACAGGAACCAGTGTCCATATGGGATCCTGGTGCATGCAGGATGAGGATTTAGCCAAATCTGTCTTTTTCCCCTTAGATTAAAAATTTTCTTTTTATTTATTGGAAAGGCAGAGTTAGAGATTCCACCAGCCTGATTTACTCTTCCAAATGGCTGCAATGGCTGGGGCTGGGCTGCTCTGACGCCAGGAGCCAAGAGCTTCTTCTAGGTCTCCCATGTGGGTGAAGGGGCGCAAGGACTTGCGCTGTCCTCTGCTCCTTCTCAGGTGGCTTAGCAGGGGGCTGGACTCGAACCAGTGTCCACAGGGGATGCCAGCATCCCCTTGCGAGCCACGGCTGGTCCCTCCCTTCTGCACACTCCGTGTCTTTGTGCACTGAGTGCCCCTGTCCTGCTGTTTGTTTCCCCTCTCTATCCCAGGCATGTCGGTCCCCAGGGCTCCCTTATGTGGGCTCAGGAGCAAACTCAGGGCTGAGAGGGGGAGCTCTGGGGCAGCAGGTGGCCAATGGAGGGTGTTCAAGCCTTGCTTCCCAGGCAGGAAAAGGGAGTGGCAAGGCCCAAGAGGTGGGAAAGTGGGGGTAGGGACTGCAGCCTGCTGAGAAGGGGAGCGGCATTGCCCAGAGCCACCCAACAGCTGCAGGTGGGATGTGGAGTGTGGTGAAAACAAGACGTTCCACCTCTGCGGAGATAAGCTCAACTGGAGGGCAGGTGCCTTGGGGTCAGTGCTGCTCAGCCATGGTGAACATCACAGAACAGACCAAGCAGGGAGGGAGGAAGGTGGCTTGGGTAGTGGGCACCAGCATGGACCCCAGCATCCTTCAGCCCAGGATGCATTGCAGCCAGTGGCGTCCACTGCTTACTAACCGCCCGCAGGCTGGGCGAGCCCTGTGGGTCAGCCTCAGCCGGTGCCAGTCAGCCCCATGCAGCACAGCCTTCTCCCTGGGCCCTGGACTCGGACACTGCTCCAGCCTTGGGCGTTCTGGGTGGGTGTGGGAGGCTCAGCCTGCAGCTGGGGTGTGGCCTCAGAGCCCTACCCCAAGGGCTGCTGGCTGTTTGGTCTCTCTGCCTGACTATCCCACAGGGGTCAGCACTGGGTGTCATACACGATTGGGTGTGACCCTGTGTGCAAAGGGTGGGTGGGTGGGTGGGTGGGACAGCATAGGCCCTGGGAGGACCCAGCAGACACAGAAGGCAGGAGCAGGGCAGCTGAGGTGAGCAGGGACCAGACCACAGGGCAGGAGCGGGCAGGTTGCTGGGCTGAGCATGGCACCGTGGCCAGGCCCTGCTGGGTGGCCAGGAGGGCGGCCCTGACTCACCTTCCTTGGGACATGCTATTCCCTGGAGCAGTCCCGGGGTTTCGCTACCGTGGACAAGTTTCTTCTGTTCTCTTGGGCTTGCCTGCCCTGTCTGGGCCTTCAGGGGGTTTGCTGTGCTCTTGGCCTCCTGGGAGCGAGGCGAAGCTGCGAGTCAGCCACCTCGGGATCCCACCTGACCTTTCTGGGATGTCACCTACTGTGGGTGGCAGTGGAGGGGCCAAGTGCTGCTGTTGCAATTACTCCAAGTGATTGTGTTGGCTCCATTTCACAGCTAAGAGCCACTGAGGCCCGGGGGTGGAAGGGACTGACACATGGCAGAACAGGGACATGGAACTGGGTCCTCACTTCTCCTTAGCTGCCTGAATCCAAGGGAATGGGAACTGTGACTGCAGAAGGAAGGGGCGATCTCACCCGGGGTTCTTCCTGGACTTGCCACGCCTGCAGCTGAAGCCTGGGCCTTCACTTGTGCTGTCTGCACTTGGCAGGCTGCTCAGCTCTCTGGGGCTGCAGGGGTGAGGGTAGTGGGCGAGGGGAGTGGGGCCCGAGAGAGCTGGCAACTGCACAGTGACAGATCTGGAGTGGAAGGGGAGGTTTGGGCTCTGCCTTGCTGAGGGGGGCAGCTGGGGCGCAGGGAGGGTCTTCCTCAGTGGCCAGAGGTGGAGCAGCTGGCTTTCTAGAAGCTCCATGCCAGGCTTGCTCTGCCCTGGAGTGTCCTGGTAATTCCTTCTTTTGATAGCTGCCAGGCACCTTCCTCGGACAGCCGGGGGATTTTTCACCCCTGCTTGGGCCTCAGTTTCCCCTCCAGCCAGATGGAGAGGTGAGAGCGGAGGCTTGAAGAATGCCCCCTGCTCTAATGTTGAGCCCACAGGCTTCCCTGTGGGGGAGGGGGAGTGCAATGAGGAGTGGGTCTTATGCCTCCTGAGCTCCAGAAAGGAGGGGGCCTTGTGCGATCCCAGGCCGGCCCCAACCTTCTCAGGAACCTGTTGGCCCCCGGGGACACACCTTTTCTGGGTCCCCCAGCTTTGCATGGCCTCCCCCTGCAACTCCTTTTTTTTAAATTAATTCATTTATTTAAAAGTTGGAGTTACATCAGAGAGAGGGAGAGATCTTCCATAGCTGGTTCACCTTCAAACAGTTACAACAGCTGAGACCAGGCCATTCCAAAACCAGGTGCCAGGAGCTTCCTCCAAGTCTGCCTCCTGGGTGCAGGGGCCCAAGCACTTGGCCCATCTTCCACTGGTTTCCCAGGCGTCTCAGCAGGGAGCTGGATTAGAAGCTGTTCCGCCGGGATTTGAACCAGCGCTCATATGGGAATGCCAGCATTGCAGCTGGCAATTTCACCTGCTGTGTCCTAGAGCCAGACCTTGCAGCTCCTGGCTTCTGCCCAAGGCCCCCTGGCATGGAGGGGATTGGGCTTCACTTCTGTACAACCCGCTCCCAGGTTCAATAACAACGCAACTGTCAGGGGAGCATCGGCCACTGCGGACTTTATTGAGAACAGAAACGTTCCTGTGCACGCCGACATGGCACAAACAGCCACTACCCTCCTGTTCACACAGTGCCTGTGTGCCTGTGTGTGTGTAGGGGGACAGTCTGTCCCCCCTCACCTCTTCCCCTGTGGGGCACGGAGGTGCAGAGAGAGGACCTTGGCCAAGCTCGGCCCCACAGCAACTCTGACCTGGGGCTTCACACAAGGCTCGCTCTCTCCCCAGTTGGACCTGTACGCCGGTGCTCTGTTTGTACACATCTGCCTGGGCTGGAATTTCTACCTGTCCACCATCCTCACGCTCACTGTCGCTGCCCTGTACACCATTACAGGTAGGACGCCCTGTGGCAGGGTTGAGGTGGGGACCTGCACGTGGCTGACCCAAGGGGTGGTTGGGGAAGGCAGGCCACTTGGGATGTGGCGCCTGGGAGGTGGCCCAGTCGGAGTGGGATGGGCAGGAGTTTGGAGGTCAGCAGCTTGGCCAGCTGTAAAGCGCCTGGGCACGGCAGGGCTGTGATGGCCCGGTCAGGTGCTGCAGGGTCCAGCCCACCTTGCAATGCCTCGTTCCCACCTACAGGGGGCCTGACCGCGGTGATCTACACGGACGCCCTGCAGACGCTCATCATGGTGGTAGGGGCTGTCGTCCTGGCCGTCAAAGGTGAGGGTGGGCTGTCTCTGCTCTCAGCCAGGTCCAGGCTGGCTGGGTCTTGCCATTGCACACTGCCCAGCTGTCACCAGCTTGTGGCCTTTTTGCTGGCCGGCCAGGAGCTGACTCAGGAACACAGGGTGGGGCCACGGCCCCGAGGGCTTGGCAGCCAGGTGGGGCGGAGGTGTGGGTGTGGAGACACACAATTAGGAGACCACGGAAGTGTCCCAGGCACCTCCTCCCATTGTCTAAAGATCCCGTGCAAAAGCCCAGGAGGTGCCACCGTTGCTGCCTGCTGCCAGACAAGCAGGGAGGAGCGGCCAAGAGCTCAGCTCAGTGAAAACCTGGTGGGAATCTGGGCCGGTCTGGGCATCCAGCCAGCTAGGTCCAGGGTGGACAGGAGTGGAGGGACCAGGCTGGGCAGGGCCTGGCTGCGAGGTAGAATAAACTGAGATGGGGCAGATGTGTGTGTATGGAGTGTGGGGGAAAGACCCCCCTACCTAGTGCCCCACGCCAGGCCTGGTCCTGGGAGACTCCATTTTCCTTCTCTATGCCTGTGGAGGCTGGGGCCACATCAGCACTGGCCAGGCCAGCTCTGTAGAAGCCAGGTCCCTCAGAGACTCGCTCCCCTCCCCCCCCAAAAAACATTTCTGCTGCTTCTTGAGGGAGCAGCATCCCTTTCCCCACTGCCTGGGGCTGGCAGGAAGCCCCTCCCTCACGCAAGGCCAGCAGGACACGGGGAGGGAGAATGCCCGGGTGCAAAACGCTCATTTAATAGCATTTATCTTAAATATGATAAAACATACATTCAAGTGCACCCTCTTGAGACCTTTCCTTCAGCCAGGAAAGGGAAGAACCCGCGTCAGGTGGGTGCATGGGAAGCGGACTGTGACACAAGGGTTGTGGGGGTGGGGGGGTGTGCGTGAGCCGGGTCACCCACCCACTCAGCCTGTGGTGTCTCCCCCTCCCCCTCCCCTCCACTGTAGCTTTTGACCAGATTGGCGGTTACGAGCAGCTGGAGGCAGCCTATGCCCAGGCCGTTCCCTCCAGGATAGTCCCCAACACCACCTGTCACTTGCCTCGCGCTGACGCCATGCACATGTTCCGGGACCCTCACACGGGGGACCTGCCATGGACTGGGATGACCTTTGGCCTGACCATCATGGCCACCTGGTACTGGTGCACTGACCAGGTGAGTGCCAGTGCCACCCACCCACCCCTGCCCTCCTGTCCTCCTGGTGGGTCCAGAGGCTTGGGCTGGGAACAGTTAGGGGTCCTTGTGGTCCCTGGGGGCCTGCGCCCTCCGCCTGGAGTCGTTTGAGCCCCATGGGGGCCCGCCCGTTCTGGCCTTCAGGTGCTTGGCCTGGGACAGTTTGGAGTAGGGGATGCCAAAGGGGCTCGTGTGCTCCTGGGTGGCCCTGCCATCGGCCAGCGTGTGCGTGTTCCGGGCCGGCCTCGGGTTCCCGGGCTCGGGCAGTGGGCGGGATATGGGGCCAGCCTTGGGCTGCCAGTGGTGGGGGCTAGTGGGGGCCAGGCCGGCCTGCCTGGGAGAGCTCTGGGCGCCATCAGCAGCTGCAGGGCGGAACTGGGGAGCTCCTGGGGTCCTCGACGGCCGTGCGAAGCCATCTTTATCCCTGGTCCCAGAGCGGTGCAGCTGCTGGCTCTGGGTGGAGGGAAGAAGAGGAGAGTGAGGGGTGGGCAGTGCTGCGGGAGGGGCCCTCACTAGCGCATAGGTTGTCCTCTGGGCCCTGCCTCAGCTTCCCCACCTGTCATGCATATAGTTCTGGGGCAGGCTCTTGTGGCCACCTGCTCCTCAGGCCCCACCTCTAGCTGGACGTGGGGACTTGAGATAGGGTTTTTGAGGGCCAGGTCTCCTTTCTGCTGAGGGAACAGGGTAGTGATTTGGGCCTATCCCCCATACACTCTGACTGCACTTGGCGTTGTTCAGCGGTCTCTGCCAAGCCTCCCGTCCTCTCTGGGCAGCACAGGATGATGCTACTGGCCTGCCTGCAGGTGGCTCCAAGCAGCACGCGGGGCTGGGTAGGCCTGTGAGGCAGCACAGTTGCCCTGGCCTAGGCCCTGCTGTCTCTGCCTCTGGTCCGTGCGGCTGCTGTGCCCACGCACAAGCTGTGACCTGCAGGTGTGAGTGAGGTGCACCTGAGCTTTGTCCATGTCCCAGTGGGCCCACAGTGGGCGGTCACCTGGGAAGGGAGGGGTTGGCAGCCCTGGGGGCTGGGTCTCAGTTTCTGCATCTGTGACACGCTGACCTCTGTGGCACACCCTCCTTGTCCCTGTGGGCTGTCCAGGGCACACATCCGCCTGGAGTGATGAGAAGCCGGGGAGGGGACCTGGCGCTTTGGACGCCCCCAGTGGGCTGAGTCCCTTTGCTTGGCTGCCTCCCGCCCCCACGAAGCTGCCTGGCCCAGGTGTATGTGGGTGGAACGCTATTCGGGAGCTTTTCCCATGAAGACCAAATGAGTCACCATATCCTGTCCTCAGGGTCAGGGTTGGACGGAGCAGAGCAGGAGGAGGGGACCCTGTTGGCCTCCCAGGATTCAGAGCATCTGCTGGCAACTTGGGGTCAGGGCTGGGTGTCAGTCTTACTTTCTGGTCTGCCTCACACACCCTGCTTGGGGCTTTGCCCTAAGGGGAGACTGAAACCCCATCGAAAGGGGCCCCCAAGGGCTTGGGGGTCTACTCTACCCATCATCATGGTCATTGCTATGGGTCAGTGGTAATTAGGGGGACAGTACCTCCCCTAAGTCTTGGCTGTCCGGATGGGGACACCGAGGCACGGGCTCATTGGTACATGCCAGTTGAGGTGGGATGGCCCTGGCATCCCTCTCTCTTATTGTCAGAGCCAGAGGCTGCAGAACCCCATGGCATCTTGCAAACCACCAGGGTGTGCACCTGGCAGGGTGAGCACAGTCTGCCAATTATGCTTCCCTGGGGTGTTATTTTAGAGGGAGCAGGGGCAGGTGTCTGGCTCGACAGCTGACATAGCAGGGACCTCTGCATCCCACATCACACTGCATGGATTCAAGTTCCAGTTCCAGCTCCCAGCTGCAGCTTCCTACCAGCATGCAACCTCAGGCGGTGACAGGTGACGCCTCAAGCCACTAAGTCCATGCCACCCCAGGTTTTGGGACTCCGGACCCCTGCCAGTGGCACCTAGGCCAATGTTTGCTTCTGGTGCATGTGGGGTACAGCCACAGTGGGGGTGATGGTGGCATCCCCAACACCATCCTACCTAGAGGGACACCTGCCAGGAGCCGCAGGCTGCGCAGGATTCACCCTGCCTGTGGGACGCATGGCCATTCATTCCCTCCCTATGGCCTCTGCAGGTCATTGTGCAGCGGTCTTTGTCTGCCCGGAACTTGAACCACGCCAAGGCGGGCAGCATCCTCGCCAGCTACCTCAAGATGCTGCCCATGGGCCTGATGATCATGCCGGGCATGATTAGCCGTGTGCTATTCCCAGGTAGGACGGGTGAGCTGCAGGCGCCCAGGAACTGCGTCGCTTGTGGCGCAGGCATGGGGCAGTGGGAGGGCAGGCAGAGGATGGAATGAGCAGGTGCTCTGTCTGGGACGAGGGGAGGGGAGCATTAGGCTGGGATGGACAGACACGGAGGTGGCATAATCTGGGTCTGGAGAAGGTCTGTGTGTTGCTGTGTGACCTCCAGGGTGCCTGTGACACAGGGACTGCGTGGCCAGCTGGCAGGTGTCTGGGACCCTGAATCCCAGCCCTGATAGGCTGATGGGGGTGCAGCACGCCGTGTGGCTCCTACCCTGCCTGCTGTCAGTCTCTCTGGGTGCGCTGCTGGGGTTATGGGCGCCCTCAGGGACCACAACCCACCTGTGCCTCCTTGTCCGTAGGGCGTGGGGCCTGCGTCCTCCGCGGGGCATCTGTTTCTTCTCTCCCCCGACCCTGGGCCAAGGGCCCGGTGTAGGTCCCTCGGGTCACATGGGGAGCACTGAGCTGTCGGCGGGGTGGCTGGGATGGCCCGTTGGCCAGCTGCTCTGAGTGCTGCCTCCGGAGGGGGGCCGAGTGGTCCCTTGACTCGAAGTACTCACCGGACATGGAGGAGGCTGCTGAGGGCCGCCGGGTGTCCGGGCCAGGGCCAGGTCCATGGCTGGAGCTGCCCGACAGGCTGTCCTGGTCACTGAGGGTCACGTAGTCGTCATCATCTTCCTCCTCCTCACCGTCCAGCCCGTTGGGGAGCCCTGGCCGCAGGCCGCTGGGGTTGTCCAGGGTCACAGACAGCTGCTGCTGCAGGGGGCTGTGAGGCTCTGCTGTCCTGTGGCTGGTCCCGTTCTGGGAATGTTCTTCCGCCTGCATGGCGTCAGAGGCCCAGCCATTGCCTCCACCGCTGCCACCATCTTGGGCAAGCAGGTGTGCCACGGGAACTGTCCGGGGCTTGGGTATTGGGGGCTGCGGCTCAGGGTGTGCCTGGTGGAGGCCATTGGTGGCCGGCAGCTCGTGGTGGGGGGCGTTGGACTCCGTGGTGGGCCGGAGCCCATCATTGGGGATGCTGGGCTCTGTGGCAGGCCGGCCATCCTGGCACTGCTTCCAGAGCTGGTGCTGGGTACCAGCATGGGATGTATCTCGGATCTTGATGCGGTTCATCTGGCTGGGCTGCGGGTTCCAAATGTTGGGGTCGATGATGTTGATATAGCCCAGGATGTCGCTGCCGGGTTCGGGGTCCGGCTCCACCCATGTGGGCAGGTAGTCGAACATGTTGGCCCTCTCCAGGTTGACCAGTCCCGGATGCACGACGGGTGGGGGTGGTGGCTCGGGGACATCCCCTGGCCGCTCGGCAGGCACCTGGCCTGGAGGCCCCGGCGGCTGCTTGGCCTCCTGTGTCTCTGAGGAGGTCTTGGCTAGCTCGTCCACACTCTTGGCCTTGACCAGTGCGTACTTGGGGTTGACGAGCTTCTTGGCCACGGTGCCTGTGGGCGCCAGCGGGGCCACGGAAGGCAGCACGATGGGCTCTGGCTCTGGCTCCTTGTCCATCGGGATGCCTTTAAGGCTGACACTGTGTGATACGAGGTACAGCTCCTGGAACTGTCGATCAAACACCTCCACTACCTGGCCTGACAGCACCGAGATCACGTTTCGATCCGTCCTCGCTGCTGACCACGTGAAGCTGCAATATGGGGGAGGGGAGGGACAGCATCCGTCAGGCTCATGGGAGCGGAAGGAGAGGGTCAGACGCTGGGCTCTCATGGCAGTCCAGGAACCCCAAGGTCACCTGCTTGGGCTGGGCAGCCCTGCATGGGAGAGCCCGCACGGCTGGCTCTTGTCAGCACCCACACCTCATCCCAGGGATGGCTCTCAGGATGGCCACCCATGGGCTCAGCATACCCACACCCTTCTGCTCCTCCAGTCGTGACACCCAGAGGCTGAGGCGGGCGGGCTGGCACACAGCACCAGCTCTGGAAGCAGTGCCAGGCTGAGGCGGGCCCTGCAACACACCTCCACGCTTTTTGTTTTTCTGAGCTCTGGAATAACCGTGGTGTCACAATAGAGATTAAAGGCAGAAATGAGCCGGGAATCTAGGACACTTCTCTCCCCTCATCTCCCGCCCAGCCTGCGGGGTCCCCACAGAACCAAGGGAGTCACCTGTAGGAGCCACACACGGCCCGGTCTCCATCCACGAACATGAACTTCTGGGCTAGAGTGCCCCTGAACTTGGTGGACGACCGCGTGAAGAACTCCGTGCCTCCGCTGCTGCGCACTCGGAGATTCTGCACCGGGGTCGAGGGAGAGGCAAGAGTTACAGCACCATAGCCTTGGCACGCAGGCCAGGAGGCTGGAGATCGGGGGCCTGGGCCTGGCTTGGGGCAGGACTGGACCTGTGCGGCTGGGCCTACTAGGTGGAGGCAGCACTGCAGGGGGCAGGTGGGGACTTCCTGAGGGGCTTGGGCTCTTGCACTCCCAAGATGAGGTGTCTCATGTGGGAGCAGGCTCAGAGGCTTTAGGAGACCCGGGAAATTGGGGGGGCATTCTCAATCATGAGCAGCACAGAATGGATCATAGCTGGTGATGGTGTGGGGAGCCAAGGGGCTCCCCTCAATGGAGGGCCCTTGTTCTGGGGGCAAGGGAGGTGGCCGAGAGACCCCAGGCAGGGTGGCTGAGTCCCAGGCATACTGCAGTGGCTCACCAAGGCAGGGCGCCAGGGTGCCCAAGGGAGAGGCTGACTCAGGAGGCTATGTGGTCAGGCTGGGCATTTCCATTTCACACCAGCCTTGGCTAGGGCACCAAACTCCGCCTTGGGGGCAATCTGGCTGGCGTGTGCACGCCCTCTTCCTATGACGGAGCATCTCACCGCGTCCCGGGGGGCTCCATGGCTCAGCGCTGACACATTCATGGTCAGACTGGGCTGTTATGGGCTCGTCTGTCCCTACCCACTCATTTTTTTAACTGCCCACGCGTGCCCTTATTCACAGACCCCCCCCAGTGACTGACACACAGAGAGATGTCTGTGCTGACCAGGGGCTTTGCTGGAAAGGTGAGGAGCAGATGGCAGACGAGTTAGTGCAAGCAATCAGGAATCGCACAGGTGTCTCTCCCACCGTGGGGGTGTCCAGGGGGCGGTTCCCAGGAAGGATGGCGTGGGTGGACAGTTGCAAAGAGGGACAGGGACTCTAGGTGGGACATGAGAGCACTTGGGGGGAGAGGTGGGTGAGATGCAGCCTGTAGAGCTGAGGGGCTTGGGCTGGGTACCCTCCAGCACCGACATGCCCTGGGGGAGGATTCAGAGTGGGCAGGGAATGAGGCTGTTATGGGCCAGCCCTACTTCTGCCACCCTACAGCCCCATCTTTTCACCCGCTCACCAGGACTTCATCTACAGAGATGCCAACAGGCGCCCACCCAGCCACACACGGTGGACAGCTGTGTCCTGGGGCCCAGCCCAGAAGGCAGATAAAGCCAGGGCTCCTCCCACCCACAGGCCTGGCAGCACAGCAGGAACTGGCTCAGGCCCAGGACAATTAGCGCTCGCTCGTGACTTTGTACCCAGCTCCTGGGAGGAGCCCGCTTAGGGACAAGAAGTTGGAACAGAGCTCTTGTGGGCGCTGTGAGGCCTAGCTGGCACCTGTGCCGACCACAGACCAGCTCAGTGGTCTCAGCGCTGGGACCGCATACACACACACACACACACACAGCCTCAGCTGACCACAGACCAGCCCTGTGCTCTCCATGCTGGGCACACAGGCACACACACACACACACACACACACACACGGCCTCAGCCGACCACAGACCACAGACCAGCCCTGTGCTCTCCACGCTGGGAACACACACACACACACACACACACACACACACACACGGCCTCAGCCGACCACAGACCAGCCCTGTGCTCTCCACGCTGGGAACACACACACACACACACACGCTTACACAGACACACACGCATGCACTGGGCCTCAGCTTGGGAGGCCAGCTTCTGGTCTCCACACCCCTGCTACCAGGCTCAGGTCCCACCCACCTGAACCCTGTCCTGGTGAAACACCACCATGGCTCATGGTGATTCAGCCTCTATGTGAGGGGCAGGCTTCGGCCAGCTCAAAGCATGACTCTGGCCTTCTCTAGGACTCAGTTTACCTGGCTTCACGCTGGTGAAGGCGGGGAGGGGGGCTTGTCCTTTTCAGCCCTGGGGGTGAGGCAGCATGGGGGGCAGGAGGGTCCTTCCCTCCCCCAACACCGCCTGCTCCACGGCTGACCCCACCCATGGGGCCTGGATGAGGTAATGTCTCAGGAGGCTGGGCCCACGTGAGCAGGGGTGGAGAGTCCCACAAAGCTGCATTGTTTCTGGGATACTGGGACATCCCAAGAAGGGGTCCCGGGGAGGGGGAATACCTGTGCTGGCCTGAGCGGGGTGACCTGGGCATGTCTTCAGACCCCTGTGGACCTCGGAAGGTCAAGGGTGAAGGCCAGGCATGGCTTCTTCGGTTCTCAGAGGGCAGCTGTGAGCAAGGGGTGGGGAGATGGGGTACCAAGGCTCAGTGCTTAGGCCTCTGGGATCCCCGAGCTTGCCCAGGCCACCTGAAGGCAGAGTGGGCTCCAGTCCTGGTGACAAGCAGATGCGCTTGTGCCTCTCCTGCCTCAGTTCTTCCACCTGTGAAATGGGCTCCCAGTGAGAACTGAGTAGAGCTCCAGGGTGGAACCAGGAGGCTATAAGGTATGGGGGGGGGCCTCAGAATCTCCGGGAGGCTGCCTCCTCCACAACGTAGGGGCCTCCGGGCACCTCTGGGCCAGAGGTGGCCTGAGCTGGGAGCAGCGAGGGGAGGCCAGGTGCTGGAAGGCAGCTGTTATTGCCCCCAAGATGCTGGGGCCCTGAGCACACATCTGGCTCCCTGGACTACTGTGGCCCATTCACCGGTGGCCCCAGATTGGTGATGGAGGGTTGTGGAGGAGGGGGTCCAGGTGGCCAGGGCAGGGGCAGACCAACCTCAGTCCGAGGCCCTGGGGCTGCTATGTGTCAGTCCTGACTGATGCCTCACTGCCCGTGGGAGCTCTCTCTGGCCCTGCAGGCTGGTCAGACTCGCCCTTGACCTCTGCCCACCACCAGTTGCCAGCGTTACTGCCTGCCCCTCCCCCATTAGTGACAATGGAAATGTATCTCCAGGAGCAGGCACCGGCCCAGCAGTTAAGGCATTATTTGGATTACCCAGAATGGGGTCCCTGGGTTTATGTCCAGCTCTGCCGCTGCAGACTGTGAAGGGCACAGGCGATGGCCAGGTGGTTTGGGTCCTTGTCACCCATGTGGGAGACCAGGCAGGCATTTCGATAGCAAGTCAGTGAATGGGAGAGCTCTCTCTCATCTCTGTCTTTGGACATTGTGAAGACCAGCCTCTGTGGCTGAGGAACCCAGCCCTGCACCCTGGTTCTATGGCAAACCCGGGATCCCCAGGCTCCAGTGGCCTGACCCCACATCCTCACCGGATACCCTCCCACGGCTACTGTTTCTTTGTTCATCAAAAATGGGTCCGGCCCCCTGCCCGGAGACCTGCTGGTTTTTCCAGTTTGGGCTACACAAAGCCAGGTCATTTTGCAGCCCAGCCAGATACTTCACTACTCCCGTTCTGTCTGAACTGCAGCTTCTGGGTGACTTGGAGAGTACTCCTCCATAACTGGGGTCACATGGCTGGCTCCTGGAAGTGACAGGCTGGGTCCTTTCCTGTGCTCGATTTGAAACACAGTGCATGGGCTCCTGGGGCAGCTGGGCACCTCCATCTGGAGGGACACTCAGGATTAAAGGGGCAAGTGAGGTGGGCCTACCAGACCCTGAGTCAGAGGGGGAAGGCAAGCCTCTTGGCAGAGCTGGGGTCTCTCGGACAGACCCCCACCAAAGGCAGGAGGGAGAGTTTGCTCTCTACAATGATCTCTTCGCATTGGGCCTACCAAGTAGTCAATGCTGAGCAGACAGCTGAGGCTCATAGGGACAGGGCAACCCTGCCCAAGAGGACCGTACAGGTGGCTCTGAGCTGAGCCTCAAACTGGCACCTACACTGTCATGATAGGGCCCCACCAGGCCTCACTGGCACCCCTGTGCCCTGTGGCCCTGGGGGCAGGTCTGTGCAGAGCTAGGCAGGGGCTGTTCCAGGCAACACCAGGGCTCCTGGGACAGGTCCGGACCCAGCCAGGCAGGTGGGGTGATACAGGTCAGGGAAGGGCCCATGGGGATCTCAGAGGGGCTCAGGGTGAGCCTGAGCAAGCTGGGGTCATACCCTCCCAAGGGGTCCTGTCACCTTCCCTAATAGGAACACCAGCCCCGGGACCCACAGTGCAGGTGGTCTCAGGCCAGGACTGAGGGTGGCCAGGATCTGGGGCAGGTCACTACTGCCAGTTCCCGGAGCGTCTTTATCACCGTGCCTCTACCTCTCACACCAGCGATGTGCGACACGGGGGGACGCACATGGGGGGACCTGTGTGACAGGGGCTGGTGACATGGCGGGACGCACAGCAGGTACACAGGTGTTGGAGGACCCGTCGGGGTCTCTGCCAGGTAACAGAGGAGAGCTTGACGAGGAAGCCTGAGGTTCTCCAACCTGCTGCTCACAGGGCCAGGGCAGAGTCAAACCCAGGTGCTAACTACAGGACAGGTGAACAGATGGACAGGGAGACCACATGAGCATATCGTAAGAGTGAGAGACTTGCCGTGGAGGGCTCACAACCAACTGGGCAGGACTCAGCCAGGAGGAGGGGAAGGGACGCTTGACAGGCACTGGCCAAGGACAGGTGTGGGAGTCTGCCCCCGCCGCCCCCATCTCCTGCCACTTTCTCCTGGGGTTTCTGTGCAGATCACAGTCTTTAGGCACAAGGTACCCATCTGAGCTCTGCTGCTGGGCCCCTCCCCTCCTCTCTGACTTCGGGCAGCTACCCCACCTGTATAGTGTGGGTAATTGCCCCATCCCACTTCCAACCCTACCTGCATGATCTCTGTTCAGGGAAACAGCAGGTGCTGGACAATTGCTGCGGCGGAAGGAGGGCTCTGTCTGCCCCCAGGGAAAGCCTCCCAATGCCAAGGGGTCTGTCCACACCAGCTTATCTGCCCCGTCTCTGCTTGACCAAAGGGTGGTGACAGGCTCAACAGGTGCACAGCACAGCAGTGCCCACACATCCAGTCCCTCCTCTGCTCTACCTCTCCGCCCGCCCCCTGCCCCGTCCTCCAGCCTCAAAACCATCTCAGTCTTCTCTCTGGCCACAGCCCCAGGGGGCTCCCTCTACCTGAGCCTGGATTAACTCCTCCAAAGACCAACTTCCTAGGTCTTAGGGTTGGGATTTGCCCACGGAGGAGGCGGCCAGTGAAATGTCCACCTGTCATAGACAGGTGGCCTCTGTGGCAAGGGCGGCCTTGAAGCGACAGGTGATGTAGCACATGGCGGGACCTCCAGCCCAGGCTGAATCAGTGTTTATCTTATCTCTGCCTGGGGAGGGCAGTGAGGATCCTGTCCCTTGGGGCATTGGCACAGGAGCTGTGGCTGCTTTGGCAGGGAGGCTCCGGGAGTTCAGAGCACTGTGTGCCCCCCTGAGGGCTCTCCCTCCAGTGTGGGCGGCCACACGAGGTGGCTGGCGATGACTCCTGCCCCCGGCTGTCCAGGCATCTGCCTCACTCACCTTGAGGTGCCCCAGGTGCATGTGAGCCCGCTCGCACATGTGCAGGAAGTGCTTGACGCTGCTCTCCTCCACAATGATGTACACGGCCACCTTCCTCTTGAAGCCGGCGTCTAACAGGTCCTTGAAGATGTCCACGTCGGTGAACATGTCCATGACTATGGCTATGACCTTGGATGTGGGAACAAAGGCACATCAGAGGGCTTGGTGATGGAGGATGGGGGAGATCCTACCCCTCTCCAGGTGCCCACTGCGCCTCTCCTATCCCCTGATCCTTGCTGGCACCCCGGAACTGAGAAGGCGGGGTCCTGATGCTCTTAGGGTTGGGATTTGCACTCAGGATATAGATTCTTGGTCTGAATACACAGTGGTGGGGGAGGTCCCCGTGGGGAATGCAGGAGTGGCACAGCTGCCTGCCCGCTGCTTCCGGAACACAAGACTGCAGGGAGCAAAGCCAAGCTCAGCCGGACCTGAGGAATGGGGAGGGGACGCTGAGGAAGCTTTAGTAGGGAGGCGCCTGGGGCCAAGGGTCAGCCCACGAAGAGCGAGTACAAGCGAGTACTAAGCTGCCAGTCTGTGCCCGAGTCATCGGCCCTGGCGCCGCTGTGGCCTGCCTCCCTGGTCACTTGCAGCGCCAGCAGGGGGACCCTTTGCTGCCACTACTCCTGTCTGGTCTCCACAGCACCCAGACCAGCACGTGTATGCTTCCTGTCCCCACAGCAGGTGGCCTCAGCCTCCTGGACCTGGCTCAGAGGTCAGGCTTCATGTAACCCACTGTGAGTCCGGCCAAGTCCAGCTGTCACCTCTGCTTGCCCACCCTGGGCAGCAGTGAGGCATTGCCCAGGCATGAACACGGAGGCATGCACCCAGCCTGGCAGGGGTTTTCTCAGTGTCGCTCCCTGTCTTGCTGGGCAGCATGAGGGGAGCAGCCAGATTGGGGCTTGAGGCTGCCTGCTCCTCCCCTCCCCCACCAGGAGGGACCCTTGCCTAGAGAAGCCAGGGCTGAACAGCAGGCCACATGGTGAAGCTGGGTAAGGGGTGGGGATTGTGGTCAAGCTGGGATCTCCCCAGACTTTGCCCTACTGTGGAGGGTGGTCTGGCAGGTGCTCCTCACTGGGCGCCAGGAGGCAGCCAGGATCCTGCCGGGGGGGAGGGGCTTCTGTGCACGCCCCACGGTGAGCTCACCGGGCTGGCCTCTGCAGGCCCAGCCTGGTTCCTCCTGGGCCTCAGGCCTCTGCTCATGCCTGTTGCTCATCTGGCACCGAAATCTGCTCTATGCCTGCCCTGCCGACCCCAGGCGACCCTGAGCCAGAGGCCTAGCCACTCTGGGCCATCTGCTCGTGGTCCTCACAGGCTCCGTCTGTCTCACAGATACTGCAATTCACACAGTGAACTGTCTTGCCTTGCCACCCCCTCCCTGCTGCCCAGGGCTGTTCTGTGGCCAGGGAGGGTCTGGAGCTGGAGTAGTGGAGCTTTCTATTGCAGACGTCCAGGCAAGAAAAGGGCAAGGCTCACAGCAACCTTTGCTTTCGCTGCCTGGCTGGGTGATGAAGAGACTCAGGGTGGGGGGTGGCAAGCGGGGACCTCCCTCCCTGGGATCCCACAGCTCCAGGGCCACTCCTAAGCCAGGCAGCAGGGTCAAGGCTGGCAGGAGGGGATGGCTGGCTGTGGGTTTGGTTCCCCTTGGGCCTGCCTGCCCTCTCTCCTAATCAACCCACAGGCTTCTAGCCTTCTGGGGTCCTGGGACTGAGTGTGGGTTTGGTTCCTGGGAGGTGCTCGGCAGCTGCTACTGTCTGCAGATGAGCAGGCCAGGAGCAGAGGGAGTGACAGAAGCCATGGTTGGGGACTGCTCCCTGCCCCTGTGCAGCTCGATGGGTAGCGGTAATGCTGTTCTGATTTGGTCCTTAGGGACATACGGGGGAGGCATTGGTGTTCCTTTGTTACATTTTGCAGATGAGGGAACTGAGGCCCAGCTCACCTGCCCGTGACATTTTGAGCTTATCGAGGGCAGAGCTTGGCAAGGGATGTTGTCTTTAGAAAGACTAAGAGCCCAGGCAGGAGCACCTGCAGGTCACAGCCCCTCCTGGGCCTTCCGTTTCTCCCATGCTACGTTGGGCCCTGGCCCTGCATGGGTAACAGCAGCAGCAGCCCTGAGCCGTACCCCTCGGAGGTCCCACACAGGGGTCAAAGCTGGGTTGCTTAGGGCAGGTGGATTGGGTTCCTACGCTGAACTCCCTTGGCTGCTGATGGCAGGAACCGGCTGGCACCTGCAGGCATGGCACCTAGGCCTGTGTGTCCCTTGTGCCAGCCTCATCAGCCTCAAGCCTGCACAGTCTCCTGCACAGCCCAGTGTTCAGGATGGAGATCCAGTGAGGACAGATCCTGCTGAGTCCCGCCCATCTTGCTGACCAGGGATGCCTCTGCTGCTTGGCCCAGGCCTGTAGCTCCTAGCCAGGGCAGCCAGCATGGGCTGGCTATGCTGGGGAGGGGACCAATGTAGGGGCAAAAGGGGGATGGGCTGCACAGAGCGGGTATGGCAGTGGCATTAGGCTCTAGTGTCCTCTCGAGTTGGCGGGGGACAGGATCCCAGCTGCAGCCTACTCCTGTGTTTCTCTCCAGGTGGTGTGCATATGGGTAAGTCCCCAAGATAGGCTCTTCCTCCAACACTTACCCACTGTGCCAACCCGTGGACCCGCCAGCTGCCAGGCTAACTCCTTCGGCAGAGCCCATCAGCCCTGTCTTATGCCCCTTCTCCCCATCCACCTCTTGACAGCTACTGAATCTCCAGGATGTCCTCCGGACAGGGCCACATTGGCCTTCCACGTGAGACATGCGGATGCTGTGGCCCAGAGTGGGGACAGGGACCTGCCCCAGGTGCCCCTGAGCCCATAGGGATGCACATGGGCCCTCCAATGCCAGGAGCACACCCCAAATCCTGAAGAGGCTCGTGTTGGTGGGGGGAGTTTCTGGGCCACACAGGAGCAGCTTCCACCTGTGGCTGGCACAGGCTCCTGTGTATGTGTGTGGGTCATTAGGTGCTGGGCAGGAGCTCTGCAGGCATCGTCCCGAGCCCCCGGGCAAAGGCAGAGCCAGCCTGGGAATATGGCTGGCCCTCGATGCCTCCAAGGCCTTCCATCTCTGACATCCGGACTCCCTGTGTCCTGCTAATAGCCAGGGGCCAGTCTGGGGTTCCTGCCTGCTGGGCTGGGTGCTGGCACTTGCAGGAGGCTTTGGCATAGAAGTTCCCGTGCCGCCAGAGGAGTTTAGACAGGACTCTGCGGAAGCACTGGCCAGGAGGGGCGTGACACATGGAGGGGAACAGCTGGGACGGGCCCTGAGCTGCCCATAGTCTCTCTCCGGTCCCTTACCCTAGAACACCCTGCCCCAAGTCTGTGGCTCATAGGCTACTGTCACGGGGCTGCCTGTCGGCCTTGCCTCTACCCAGGTAAAACTCCTGCTTGTTCTCAAGCCCCACGCAAGGCATGTGCCCGGCCCCTCCTTTGGTCACTGCTCTAGTTGGTGTATTCTGGAGCCGCCATGACGGTGATCATTCAGAGGCAGGGTCAGTGGGGAATGTTCCCAGTCTGCACTGTCTGAAGTGGCCCCGCTGACCGCCTCCAGGCCTGGGGTGGGGGGTTCTCGAAGGTGCCCAGACAGCCATGGAGTCTCGGCTCAGTGTTCCAGGGAGTGTTCCTCTCCTGGGCTGCGTCCCACCCTGGCAGGGCTTCATCGACCCCACCTGGGAAGTGGGCTGCGCAGGTCTTGCCTCTCTTAGTCTGTCCTCCTCCGGCCCTGCTGATGGACACCCAACTGGTGGCAGTGTGGGCTCTGCTCTGTTCAAGCTCCCACCCTAGTTCCTCCTGGGGAGTGGTGGCGTGATCTCGTCACCTTGGTTTCTTCATAACAATCTCCACCCACAAGGTCCAAGGTCACTGGAGCATAAAGTGAATTCCTGCAGGTGATGGACCTCAAGGGCTGCCATCCTCCCCTCCGCCTGCTCTTCACCTGCTCAGACCCACAGCATGCCTCGGGTGCACAGGCTGGGAAGCATCACTGCCCACCTCCCACATGTGAAAGGTCACGAGGAGACCCAGGCCATGGAGTGACACACGGACCTCAGCAGTCTCTAAGCTCGCGACCATAGTCACGAAGACCCTGAATTCAGCTTCTACTACTTCTGTTCACCCGGGGACAGGAATATCTGTACGTCCTCCAACAGCTGCAGCAGAAGCCCTGCTACCACACAGGCCTTGCAGGGGACAGTCCTCAGGCAAGGCTAGGCCCACGCAAACTTACTCTGTAAAGGGCCAGAAAATAAACGTGGAGGCAGCCTTGGCTGGCCATGTGTGCTATGTGGGAGAAGGACTCCAATCCACAATGCAGATATAGCCGGTACAGAAGTAGGGCTTGGCTTGGCCTGTGGCCCATGGCTGTCAACCGTCACTCTGAACTGAAGTCAGCTCTGGTCCCGCCTAATAAACCTTAAGTGCGAGTATTCAATTGCTTCCAGCTAACCGAACTGCATCCCAGGACACAGCAGTAAAATCCTTAAAGAGGAAAAACAAAAACAAAGACAGGAAAATAGCAGCCACCCACAACATAAAATCTAGGATATCTGGTGGCCAATAGGAAGTTACCAGACACACAAACAAAGACCCAAACTGATATGGATGTGAGAACTCACAGCCACAGCGATGAAAACATTTGTAACTGTATTCTATAGGATCAAAAAGATAAGTGTTATGGAAGACACTTTGTTAAACCAATTGAGGTAAAGACTGCTACGTGTAAGACAAAACATATACTGAGTAGGAGAGCAGATTAGACACTGTAGAAAAGAAGGTTGGTGAACTTGAAGACAGCGTTAACAGAAACCAAGCAAAATCTCAAAGATTTTAGACACCCAGGATCTGACACCTGCGGGCCAAGTCCAACGAATGTGTAACTGGAGTCTCAGACCACTCAGGGCTGGGGGTGGCAGAAAGACCGCAGAAGGACTGAGAATAATGGCTAAGTCCATGGGTCCAAGAAATACAACTACTTCCAAGCAGGGGCAACAAGCGGAAAATGACACTTAGGCACAGCCTCATCCAAGCACACTTCAGAGCAACCACTGAGAAGATGGCTGTTATCTGCCCAGGAACCTGATCAGCAAACTGACAGGAGTTTGGGCCCAGGAGCAGCACCTGCACAGAGAACTTTACACTTCCGGTGGAGTCATCTTTTGAATGTATGAGTGCTGAACAAGCTCACTCAGAGCAAACCTGCCATTCTTCCCACCCAGACGCAGAAGCTGAGGCTCCAGGGGTCACAGTTGCTCCCTATGTGGGGGTCTCCGGGGGTCACAGCTGCTCCCTAAGTCAGGGATTCCAGGGGAGCTGCTTGTAAGCCTGGTATTATGTGATGTTAATGACCCAAATGGAGTAGTTCTTCCACAGGAACACCTGTGCTGCTCCTTCGGGACCATGCCATTCACCGGCATCCTGAGTTCCCTAGGTGTCACTTTCAGCAGTATGTGACTCCCAGAGACCCCCACTTAGGGAACATTAGGGGTCATCGCTCTGCTCCCTAAGTGGGGGTCTCCAGGGATTACAGCTGCTCAGTCAGACAGCATGGCTTGGTCAGGCTCTCTTGAGGGTAGGGAGGCCTCCCGGGATCCCCACATCTGGAAGCTGGGCACCGCAAGAGCACTGGAGCCAGTGGACATGCATGGGGGAAGCGGAGACAGACAGAGCAAGAGAGCCTTGTCCCAGCGTTCTCACACTGTCTCCAGGCTCTTCTCCCATGGGCAGGGCGCTCTGGGTCTATTCCTGACCCTGGCTCCACCCAGTGCTTCCCAAAGGCCACCTGGGATCCCAAGGCAAACAACGGCGGACGGCCTCAGCGCTGACCTGCAGGTCAACGCCACACCTTTCCCGTGACTGACTTCCCCACCATTCTCCGAGCTCTAAGGCCCCCATAAGCCGGTGTACACCTTCCTCACCTTCCAGGAGGAGCCCAACTGAAGCAGGCTCAGGTGTCCTCAGCCCCAAATGGCTGCAGCGGGTCACCTGTTCCTGGCTCCCCTGAGGGACAGCAGCAGGGCTGGGGGTGCAGGGGGGAAAGGCAGTGTGTTTGAGGCCACAGGACCTCCCAGCTGGCCACAAGGGCTTGCAACACCTCCTTGGAGCTCCCAGACTTGCAGGTGTAGAAGGCAGCTGGTGGACAGTCCAGCTGGGAAGTCCAGTGGGGAGCCAGGGTGGAGCTGAGCTCTCCCACCATGCTTTGTTTCACAAAGCCCCTGCTGATGCCCCTCCCAGACCCCTCCACAGGAGCCTCTGCAGGACGTGAGGAAGCAATGTCCGTATCACCTTGGCCGTGAGGAAGGTGGACAGGAAGTGGTTGACTTAGACAACAACACCTAACTTTGTCTCAGGCCAGGGCCTGTGTGTCTGATAGCCACGTGCCGTTTAACCTGGGAAGACGCCCTGACGTCCCAACTGGGAGTTGGTGCAGCCGAGGACAGGCCAGGGCCTGTCAGGCTTGGTGCCAGGGTCCTGGCATGACCCCACATGCCCTGCTGTCAGAGCACTCAGGGACTTTCCGGACAATCCCCAGTTCACAGGTGGAGAAACTGAGGCACGTGGTCACACAGCATGGGAATGGCTCATCAAGGCAAGTGACCCAGGGCCTCTGCTGGGACTGGTCTTTACGCTGGCCCTGAACTTCCTAAAGCTGGGGCATGGGGACTGGGGACTGCCTTACCTTTTGGGAGTCATGGGCGGGGATGGGGCTGCTGGCCTGAGCGCGCCTGCTTCCTTGCAGGGCAGCTCCCACAAGCCCCTAAACTCCTAATTAAGACACAAGCAAGTGCCGTGGGGTAGGGAGCCTGCTCAGGAGACGGGAGCGCCAACACCTGGGATTATGTTATCAGATGGTTCTCCACCCTGACAGCTCCTGGCCTGGGAACTGCCACAGCAAGCATCCTGCTGCGTGAGCCCCAGGTTGGGGGGTGGGGGGCTCCAGCTGTGTCACCCCTGGGGCTATCCTGGTACTGTCTTGGCAAAGGCATGTGAGCAGACCCTCCTACCTGCTCTTCCAGGAAGTTGTTGCCCATTTCCAGGCCCTAGGGACCTGCTGTGTCCAGTTCCCAGGGTGACCACAGACTGGTGGTCCTGGGAATGCATTGGTCATCCTGAGTCCCTCAGTCCAGCTGCCACACTCCCCCGAGGAGCACCTGCTCCTCCTCCTCGGGACAGAGGTGGGGGCAGGGAGCTCAGAGCTGTAGGCCTGGGGTTCAAGCCAAGTTTTCCCTCCCCGAGCCCCACCAAATCTCGGTTGCCTCCTCTGGACAATGGAGCTGTCCTGCCCGATGGGGCTGCCAGGAGGATTACACGGAGCAGCAGCAGGTCAGTGCCCGCTCAGCACCTGGCGTCAGCACTGACATTGAATAAACGCCTCATTAAGCCATTCTTATTCTCCCAGTGCCAAGCTGTGGGCTAGGACCCGACCTGAGCTTGTAAAGGCGGGGCCCCTGATGGCAAAAACAAGGGTTGATCAGGCAGCCTGCAAAGCCCAGGGCTCAAGTCCTTTCCCACTGAGCAAGAAACTCAACTGCTCTGAAAATCTCCTGTTCCCAAACCCTGGTCTGGCAGGCAGAGAGCCCTGGGCTCCTGTCCAGCCATCACCTCTGGCTCCTTGCCGTCTGCCTCAGTCGGTGTAACTGTGAAGTGGGGCCAGGTGTGCATGCGCCTGAGCTGGTGGGTGGCTATTGGGAAGATACCAGCAGGGACCTGGCTCCATGTTGCATGCATGGTTGCAATGCGATTTGGAACCCCCTTTCAGCTGCAGCAGCCCCAACCCAGCAACCTGGCCTAACCTCACCTCTCCTGGGCGTGATTCTACAAGCCCAGCCTTTGGTATGCATGCAACTGGGGTGCCCACGCAGGGGTTTTTTCCCCCTCCTCCCCCGACTTTGTGTAAATTACTGGCCCCAGGGGCACATGGGTGACCTCCTGCTTTTTGCAACAGCAGCCCACTGAGGCTGCAGGGCGCTAGGAACACACAGCCGGGGCAGTGACACCGAATACCTGAATCCATTTCACAGATGGGCGGGCTAGGAGCTCAAATGCTAGGGCTCTGCTAGGTGTCACAGCCAAGGTGGGGGCAGCCCCCAGTCCCCACTGCCGCTGGAGTCCAGCCTTGGGAAGGGGGCGTGGTGGGAGCCCTGCCGGGAACAGCCACTCCCGGCGGGCCCGGGTGGCGTGGGCTGAGTGTGCGCTGTATCACTTCCCTGCCCCAGGCTCTGCCCGGCGTGCTGACGACAGGGCAGGGTGAGTTTGGAGGTGGTGGGCGGGCCACGGCTGCCCTGACTCAGCACTAGCAGGGGCCTAGCCCCGGATCCCCCCTCCCCAACAGTAAGAGAAGAGCGGAGCTGCTGTGGAAGGCAGGCGAGCTCCCCAGGCACAGGGCTCAGAGCTGTGCTGCAAGCCGGAGGGGTGGGGGAAGATCGGTGATTCACGGAACAGATAAGCAGAGTGGCGGGTGGGTCAGCAGCATCAGACTAGTGGCATCCTGACCCAGCCCAGGAGCCTGGGAAGCAGCTGGGGCAGGGGAAAGGGAGGGTTGCAGGTCACCTAGCCCAGCTGCTCCTCCCAGCTGCTGGGCTCTGCCAGGGCACAAGGGGGCAGGCCCCGGGGTGTGAGGGCAACCCAGGCCCAGTGCCCATTCCTCCACCCAAGAACTAGCTGGGTGACCTTGGGGGTGGGGGCCTAAGCCGGTCGGGCCTCAGCTTCTGCATCTGGGAAATGGGACTAGATAACACAGTCTGAGATTAGAAAGCACCTCATACTGTGTGCACAGTGGCCACTGTCATTACCAGCTGCCCACGCAGGCATGGATGTGGCAGGACTGCCAGCAGCTCTGTTCTCTGGGTCCCCAGTCCCTGCCTGAGGCCCCACACCTTGGGACACTGGTGTTGGGGGGGTGCCCCATCTTTGGGTGGGGGGTGAGGTAGAGCTCACATGCTGGGGATGGCAGGTCTACCTGGGGTGACCAGCCACACACAGCAGCTTCCGTAATGCTAAGGGGGGCTGCTCCTGACTGTCACCTTAGGGGGATGCCGGTCGCTTTTGTGCAGTTCTGGCCAGTAGTGAGGGAGCCTTCCCACAGAATTGGGGACCTCATGGGTCTCCCCAGGCTGGATCTCAGACATGGGGAGGGGAAGGGGAGGGCTTGGGGAGCACTCCCATCTGGCCCGACACCAGGCCAGGCTGTAGCAGCTAAGACTCAGGCTCTGTAGGCCCAGCTAGAAGGTAGTGTGTGTGTCCTTCTGTGCTGGGGGTGAGGGACAGGGCAGGGGTCAAGCCCTTTCCCTTGCCCCGCCCGCCGCCACCCTGGCCTATTTCCCCACATGCATGCTGGGTTAGGGGGTCGCAGTGTGCTCTCGCTGGCCATTGGTTCTGTCACTTCCAGCCCCACCTGGAGCTGATGTTGAGGGCAGTACCCTGTTACTTTCTCTTGTTCCCTCCTTACACCCCACCCCCATGGCAAGTGTAGGCCGCTTAATTCAGCATGAAAATGACAAGGGCTCCTTCTTCCTCCTCCTCTTCCTCCAGCTCCTTCCTTGTTCTATCACCTGATAGCTACAGGTGCGAGGGGGCAGTGAGAGGGCAGGCAGGGAGCCACCTCCATGGAAACCCAAGCTGGAGCCACCTGGTCAGCGGCCGCCCAAGCCCTCCTCCCAGGCTTTCCCAGGCTGTCCCTGTCAGCCAGGCCTAGCCCAGTAGCTGGCTTCCCTGCCATCAGCTGCCTAGCTGTGGGACTAGATCCCAGCTACGTTAACGGCCAGGAATCTCTTGTCCTAGGATCCGAAGCCATTCTGGCCCTCCAACTCCTCCACACAGAACGCAAACTTTATCGATTGCATCAGGGCGGGCTTTGGGAGTGGGACAAGGCACTTCCGCTCAGCAAGAGGCAGCCAGTGCTTGCACAGGGCGGGGTCGCAGCTGTGCAGCCGTTGCCTGCCTCCACAAGCGACTAGCACCCCCTCTCGGGATGGACATCAGTGAGTCAGCCAAGAGTGGTCCCTACGAACAGGGCCCTGTGACTGCCCGGCAGAGGGCTCCGAGTCTGGCCAGGCCTGGGCTGGACTCCCTTGGCTTCCACTAGGACCACGCCACTCACTCCCACCTGTGCATCTGGCTGGCCTGGGAAGCCTGGGTCACTGCCAAGCTCACAGGGAAGCTCAGAGAGTACGAACGGATTTGAACTCAGGCCAGCAAGCCAATCTCGCCCTCCAAATCCATGCCCCATGGTCCACAACAGACGCACCCCCCACCCCAGCAGAGAGCTCGTGCTGTGTGTGAGAGCCACCTCCCCCTCCCTCTCCTCGGGGTGAACGAGAGACACCCCAAGAGACAATGAGAGAGAAAGCTCCCCTCCCCACCCTGCCCCACCGGCTGCAGTGCCTTGCTCTGGGGAACCTGCTGGCCAGGTCCTGGGAAACCGGATACACCCTCGCATGGCGCACAAAGGCCCTAGGACTTGGAAGGGGCGGCCCACCAACACCTGCCAGGAGCAGAGGGGCTCCAGCAAAGCGGAAAGGGCACCTCCCAAGGGAGGGGGCTGGGTACTCAGCAGCCAGCCCTCCCTGCACCCACCCCAAGGGGGAATCATGGGCCGGTTGCCCTCACCTTCTGGGCCTGGCTGATCATCTTGCGTACCACCTCCTTGATGTGGACCTGGCCGTCCAGTGGCGGCTGCATGTAGACACTGGCCCGGGTCACGCCGCGGTAGGCGATAGTGTCAGGCCAGCCCAGGTCCAGCTGCGGGATGGAGCGGTCAGATTTCTGGGGCCAGTACTCCAGCGAGGGCAGTGGCTCCGGCTCCGCGGGGTCGCCTCCTTCCTCATCACCGGCTGTGGCTTCCTTGCCCTCGGGGACCCCAACGCCACTGCCGCCTCCTCCATCACCGCCAGCGCCACCCCCGTCGTCCTGCGCTGCCTGGGAGCAGCGGCCTGCACCCCGCGGGTCCTCCGAGCCCGGGTCGTACACCTCGATGGTCTCCAGGACGCGCCTGAGCTCCAGCTCCGACAGGAAGTCGCGGATGCTCTCCCGCTTCAGCACCTCATAATAGGCGTCGGGACCCCCTGCCGCCAGGGCCTCCAGCGCCAGCCGCTGCTCCTCGCTGTAGAAGAACTCGGGCTTGGACTCGCTGGAGCGCCAGTTCACATGGTTGTCGTCCAGGCACTGCACCTGGGAGAAGGCCATGGTGCCACCTTCTGCGGGACTGGGGGTGACTGGAGGGTGACAGCCGGCTCCACCAGGGCTGGATCCTGAGGCTGGGCGTGCTCTGGGGCCTCGCGCCTCCTCTGCCCATAAGGAACCTGCAGGGAAAGCGCTGATGAATGCAGGGCGCAGGTCAGAGGGCAGGCGGCGGGGAGGGGCGACTGTGGAGGCCTGGGGGGTGTGGCCGGGTGAAGGGAGGGGCGGCAGTGGGGGACCCCCGGCGAGGGGCAGGGGTGGGGGTTGTCCTGAGATGGGGGATCCGGGGTGCGGGAAGGGTGGGCCACGTCCCAAGATTACCCCCGCACACTACGGGTGCTTGAAGTTTGCGGGAGGGCGCCAGGAGGGGATTCCACACCTCGCCACTCCCCGCTCCCCGAGATTTCCCAGAGCTGCCTCAAGTTCAAAGCGACTTCTAAGGGGGGAAACTGAGGCAGGCCAGGACGTTTCCCATAAGTTTCCGCAAGTGGGAGGGAGGCGCGAGACCCAACGGTGCGGGCCGCTGCTCCGCGGCACCCCGCATTCCCGAGGGCTTCCGGGAACGGCGAGGGTCCGGAAAAAAAAAGAAAAAAACAAAACAAACCAACCAACCCGGGCGATGGGCAACCCCAGAGGCCTGCGCGGAGGAGGCCGGTGGCTCGGGCCGGGGTGTCCGGCGGGGACCGGAGGATCGGCTGCGCTTACCGGGCGGACGCGGGCGCAGTGCGCGGCCAGCGGCGGGAGCGGGCGAGGGAGGCGCGCGGCCGGCGGCGGGCGCCGGGGCCGGGAGGGGCCGGTCCGGTGACTAAGTGCCGTCCCGCCCACCTCGCCGCCGCCAACACCACCTGCGGTCACGTGCGCCAGGGGCGGGGCCGGAAACTGAGTCAGCCGGGACGGCGCGGACCGACGCGCGCGAGGTGCTCGGGCCCCTCTGCTGCGCGTTAGTTCAGGCGCCAAAGCCCAGGAGCGCCTGGCACGCTGTAGCCCAGAGAAGGACAGTGGGGTGGCTGGGGTCGTGCAGCACGGACACAGCCTTGGCATACACCCCTCTGCCTTCCCAGGGCGCGTTGTGGGCTCCTGGCTGATGGGCGGGGTTGCAAAGATCCCGCTCTTCGTTTCTCCAGGCTGTCCTGTGGTGGAAGAACGGTGGAGAAAGGCCATCCTTGGCTGGGGACTCCAGGCAGGGGTAGGGCATCGCATGACCCCCAGCCAGGGTCTTGCACGGAGCCGGGCGTGCTGACAGCCCAATGTGGCCACTTGTTAGCCCTCCACCTAAGCCCTGGGGCGGCAGAGGCCTGAAGAGGCCGGCTGTGGGCTGAGGTCAGGCCCGGCTCGGCATGCTGCAGCGGCGTCCCTGGGGCCTGAGACCCTGGTTATGGGGAGTGTGGGGACCACATCTGAAGGCAGGACATCTCAGGGCGGGTCGGCAAAGCCCATTAAACCCGATGCCACAAACAGTCTGAGTCCCTGAGTGCGTCAGCCAGTCCACCAGGCTCTGGACAGCCCTTCCCTCCCCTCTGTCCCTCTGTCACCATTCCTTCGGGCTGCCCACGGGCCTGCCCTGCGCTGTGCAGAGCTGCTGGGCTTTGATATTGCCAGACCTTGTGCACGGATGTCCTGCTGTCATGCCTCTGGCTGCCTGTGGCCGGGGCTCTGAGCTTGCCCGAGGTTCAGCCGCCCTGGGCACCAGTTGCTGTGCTCTGGGCTGTGCACAGCCTGACCCCTGGTTTTTCTCCAGGTCCGGCCCATCCACCTGCCTCTTCCACCGCACCAGGCCTAGAGTAGGAAGGGGGTCGCAGGAGTGAGCCATGACTGGGTCTCCTGGAGCCCCTTTTGCAGGCTTGCCAAGACCCTCTCTGAGCTTCCCCTTCTGGTGTTCACACGACGGGAACCCCCGGCCATCAGGACTGGAAGGCCTGGAGTCTCTGCAGTTCCCTGTGTGTGATTATACCCACGGGCTAGAAATCACAAATAAACAGAATGGGCTCTGGTATGTACCCTGCATCCAGCTTCCCCTGGTGGTGACAGGAGTGAGGGCAGGGCTCTGGCAGGGGATGCTGCAGCCTGAGGGTGGGTCCCATGCTGCCCACACTGCTTCATGCAGTCAGCCATGTCTGTGTGTGTAGCCGCTGAAGGCTGTCTTACTCTGGGATGGAGAGGTGTTGCCACCATTGCAGTCAAGGTCTGGGACTGGCCAGTCAGCACCCAGACCTCTTGTCTGCAGCCGAACCTCACTCCGGCAAGTGTGAAACCGTTTGTCATCTCTGTGATGCTGTTATTTCAAGAATGCCATATCAGTGGGCAGTGTGGTGCAGGGGCTCATAAAAATTCACAGAAAACAGACTTTGAGGATAAGCGTAGGGGCTGACACTGTGGTGTAGTGGGTTAAGCCTGCATTTTGTGTGGGCACTGATACCCACTTCTTTTTTTTTTGAAAGATTTATTTATTTTTATTGGAAAATCAGATATACAGAGAGGAGGAGAGACAGAGAGGAAGATCTTCCATCTGATGATTCACTCCCTGAACAGCTGCAACAGCCAAAGCTGAGCTGATACGATGCCAGGAGCCTCTTCCAGGTCTCCCACACGGGTGCAGGGTCCCAAGGCTTTGGACCATCCTCGACTGCTTTCCCAGGCCACAAGCAGGGAGCTGGATGGGAAGCAGGGCAGGCTAGATTAGAACCGGCGCCCATATGGGATCCCAGCATGTATAAGGCGAGGTTTTTAGCTGCTAGGCTATTGGTCCAGGCCTTCCATGAGCTTTTTGAAGTCTCTTTCTAGATTAAGCTTCTGGGGCTGGCTTCTCTCCCCACCGAGCCTAATTCTCTGATTGTTGTTGGTGTCAGTGCGGCACGCCTTGCCTTCCAAAGCCCTTTTCTGGAAAAGCCCATGTCAAGCTGAAAGTACCCCAAGTTGAAGATGCGTGGGATGCGCCTGCTTCACCAACAGCGCTGTGTGTCACGGTCCCTTGTGATGGAGGGGCTGCCCAGCACTGCCAGGGGGAGCTGGACCGTGTGCTGCTGGGCTGGGAAAGGTTGCATTCAGCATGCGTAGGGCCCTATTTACGGCATGTGTGCCCACAAACCACGAGTGAAGCATTGTGACATTGGGGAACAACATGGCATTCCATCTCACTACTGAGCAACCCACAGAGTTGCTGATGCTACCTGCTATTTCTTCTTTTTTAAAAGATTATTTGTTTGAAAGGCAGAGTTACGCAGAGAGGGAGATGTGCAGAGAAACTCTCCCATCTGTTGGCTTACTTTCCAAATGGCTGCAACCACTAGGGCTGAGCTAGGCTGAAGCCTGGAGCCTGGAACTCCATCTGGGTCTCCCACGCGGATGGCAGGGGCCCAAGCACTTGGGTCATCCTTTGCTGCTTTCCCAGGTACATCAGCAAGGAGCTAGATCAGAAGTGGAACAGGCAGGACTTGAATTGGTGGCCACATGGAATGCTGGCATCGCAGGTAGTGGTTTAACCCCCTATGCCACAACTCTGGCCCTGCACCTGGTTGCCCTGTAACTGACTCACACCTTGGGCAGAGGACACCAGGCCTTGCGGGATGGTATGGGGCCCTCAGGAGTGGGTGGAGGATGATGGGACCAGGGACAGACAGACTGCACGCCCAGCCCTACTGCAGGGGCCGGCTTTCAGTAGAACTCCCCCAAGCAAGGCTTTGGGGTGGACAGGGACAGGCTAAAGCCCCTTGCCACTCTGAGTGGGGAAGATCCTTTGGTGATTGCCCCACTTCTGGATCAGGGTGAGATCCAGGAGCTTTTTGTCTTGGTAATTGCTAGGCTTCAAAAGGAAAAGCAAGTCTGGGAGGGAGGTAGCCTCCAGGCACAGCAGGGGTGGGGGTGTGGATATGCCCCCATCTCAAAAGGGTCTTCTGGCCAAGAGCCGGGCTCCCAAGGCCTGTAACCCACACTCCCTGCCCCCAGCATGAATGGGGACTGCTCACTTGGTGGAAGGAATCTGCACCACTAACAGGGCCCCGTGGTAGTCCAACCTGGCTAATCACTGGAGAGGGAAACTGAGGTATGAGGCTGACTCACAGGTTTGGGGAGGGATGGGGAGAGACTCCTGAAAAGGCATACCTCAAGACCTGAAAGGGGCTGGATTGAGGCCCAGGAAGGCACCAAGTAACCTGGGGTGGGCTTCCCCTGTGCCGCCCGCAAGCTGGTTCTGTGGGAGGTGCTGGGGTGCAGTCCCCTGCTCCTCCCCTCCCCAGCTGGGTAATGGGGCTCTCACATAAGGGAGGGGACTCTGTCCCCACCCACCTCCTCTTCCATCCCCCTGGATTTGTTGTTGTTTTACACTCTTAGCACCTGCCAATAAACACTGTCTGCACTGAAAAAAAAAAATGGACAGGCACATGGTTTGTTACAGGTAAAGTTGCTGTGGCCATCCGTGTGTGGACCTCAGTGCGGAAGCCCGAGGCCGCACTGCTCTAGGCTCAGAGTCTTGGAGTGCAGCCCCGAGCCCAGGGGCATCTCTGCCTTACCAGCAGCCCTGTTGGCTACAGCACTCCATGTTGCCTCAACAGGGTGGCTCCACACCCTGGCCAACATGGGCTGTCCCCACAGCCTTTTTATCTGGGCCAGGCTGGCGGCTGCACTTGGCTGATGTCAGCAAGTGTCTGGCCTGTGCTGCTGGGCCACTTGAAGGTCCCTCACCTTGTGGGAAAAGGCTTGCTCAGGGCTTTGGTCCATTTTCTCATTGGCTGGCTTCTTTCTCATTCTTCTTATGTATTTCTTATTCTTGTTTCTTATTCTCTTATTTATTTGAAAGTCAGAGCTACAAAGAAAGAAAGGGCAAGACATATAAGGCAGACGGCTCTTTTTTTTTTTTTTTTTAGATTTTATTATTGTTGGAAAGCCGGATATACAGAGAGGAGGAGACAGAGAAACATCTTCCATCAGATGTTTCACTCCCCAAGTGAGCCGCAACGGGCTGGTGCTGCACCGATCCGATGCCGGGAACCAGGAACCTCTTCCGGGTCTCCCACGCGGGTGCAGGGTCCCAAAGCTTTGGGCCGTCCTCGACTGCTTTCCCAGACCACAAGCAGGGAGCTGGATGGGAAGTGGAGCTGCTGGGATTAGAACCGGCGCCCATATGGGATCCCGGGGCTTTCAAGGCGAGGACTTTAGCCGCTAGGCCACGCCGCCGGGCCCCAGACGGCTCTTTTGTTTCACTCTCCAGATGGTTGCAATATCTGAAGCTAGATCCAGGAGCCTCTATGGGCCTGCCACGTGGATGCGGGGGTCCAAGAAAGCTGTCCTCCGCTGCTTTTCCATGCATTAGTAGGGAACTGGATGGGAAATGGAGCAGCTGGGACTCAAACCAGTGCCTATAGGCAGTGCCAGCGCTGCAGGCAAAGTGCCTAAGAGAGCTCGGGAAGCACCCCTGGGCCACAGCCAGGCCCTGCAGAGCTGCCCTCAAGTTAGGTCTGTGTGCCTCACCTTCTGCTCTTTGGGTGAGGCGACAGCCGCTGCGCCGGCCATGGCTTCCTGCAGAGGGTTGCTAAGTTAGGCAGAACCCCCACAGGTTGGCCTGGTCTGGCTTCTCCAGGGTCCCGTGGTCACAGCCTGGTGAGGGGGCCAGGTGCACCTGGCCTTGGCTGTGAGGGGCAAGGACATGGAGGCAGCTACCAGGGTATGGTGGGGGGAGTGCAGCGTGTGTTTGGGGGCAAGCCAGGACATTGGGGGGCACTGGTTTGAGCTCTTTCCTGCTGTTCAGCTCTGGGGGAGCCAGCAGTGTCCGGAGGCTGCGCCCAGGCCCGGAGCCTGGTCTGGGCTGAATAAACTTGGGAGGAATCTCCTGACTCGGGCTTTTTGAGCCATTAAGTGTCTGTGACACCTCCCCGATGCCTCCCAGGAGGGATGGGCCCTCTGAGTGCCAGAGCCGGCCCAATGGAGCAAGAGCCCATGGGAACCATGAGAATCCTCTTGGGGGCTCCTGAGCTGTTGCATCCAGCAGAATATTTGGCGGGCAGCTGGATCACGCTGTGCCTGAATTCCTTTCTGGCTGTTGCTGAAAGCCTTCTTCTCAGGTCGCCTCCTGTTTGTGTGCTGCCTTTCCCCCACACCACTCACTTGCTGCCTCCTGCATTCATTCAGCACAAGTTCAATCTCCTCTGGGCCCAGCCCCTGGGCTGGGTGATACTTGAAATGACTCAACTCCAGTGTCTGCCTGGGTGGTGGTGATGGGGGAGCTCCCAGTCCAATGGGGGAAACCGAATATGTAAACAAACTACTGTGAGGCAGAGGCAATCTTTGGCTTTGCTGGGATCTTCCCGCCCCACCTCTGGCCCTGGTGGTAGAAGCTGGGGGGTGATGGTGATGTGTGTGGGGTCAGAGCCCTCTCAGGGAGCCTTGAGGCCTGTACAGACAGGGAGTGGGGTGGGTGCGTGCTGGGAGAGGCGACAGAGTGCTGGGCGGGTGTGAGACAATTCAAGCAGGTTGGGTGGCAGGTGCACAGGCGCCGCCGTGGTGTCCACATGGGAGGATCTGGGGCCTGGAATGCTGTAGGAAGGAGTTCTGCTATTGTTTTCCCCCCAGGATGTCTCTGCTCCAGGGTGAGGGCAGGGAGGAGTTCCCGGAAACAGTAGTGGTGTGTTGAGAGGGCATGGGGAACAGTAGGAGGCTCAGGGAAGAGGGATCCATGAGCATGCTGGTGAGGGGGCAGGAGGGAGGGGCTGTCCCATAGAGGCTGGGGCAGGGGATGGGGCTGGTAGAGGAAGAGCCATGTGGCTGTGCTGAGACTCTGTCAGCCCCATCAGCTACTGCAATTCCCAGGGTAGCCAGTTTTTCCAGCAAGCAGGGGTGAGGGGCGGACCCTCCCCACCTTCCTAGTGAGCCAAGTGCTAGACACCCAGGGCTGCCAGAGTGGCTCAATCCTGGGGGAGGAGCCATGAGCACTGGATCTGGGGTCTACCCCACACACCCAGCAGGAAGGCACAGGGCCAAGCTCAGGAAGTTCGTTGGTTCCTTTGTGGGGTTGCACATCTGACCAGGGTGGGCGGCTGCAGGCCCAAGGCTGTAGGGAGAAAAGCAGAAACAGCAGGAGCAAGCCTATGTCAGCCCAGGACTGACAGGGGCAGGGGGCAGCCCTGGGAGAGGTAGGGAAGATGTGGGAGAGCCAGCCGAGGCCTCAGACATGGGGTGAGCCGGGTGCTGGAGGCAGTAGTGAGATCTGCCTGGCATCAGCCTGGGACACAGTCTGGGCATCTGGTGCCCACCACAGCAGCTGGAAATGGTCTGGTCTAAACCCTGACTGCTTAGAGTGGGGACAGAGCCCTGGATGGGTTTGGATCCCATACCCCATGTGTGTGTGTCATGGGGGGAAGGCCTGGTGCTCACAATCTCTCCCTCTTGTGCAGATGACGTGGGCTGTGTGGTGCCCAGTGAGTGTCTGCGTGCCTGTGGGGCTGAGATTGGCTGCTCCAACATTGCCTACCCCAAGCTGGTGATGGAACTGATGCCCGTAGGTGAGGTGGAGGTAGGGTGAAGCAGGGCAAGGGACTGGGTCTCAGGCCCCATGAGGGTCTTAAGACGCCAGAATGCAGCCTAGAGGGACACAGAGGGTGGTGGTGGGGGGGGCGGCGGTGGCCACGACAATCCAGGGAGGCTTCCTGGCAGAAGACGCCTGGTTACCCTGCAGAGCCTTCAGTGCTGTTAGCATCATTCCCACTGTAAAGCTGGGGAAACTGAGACCTGCCAGGCACAAGGATGCTTCCAAAATGCATGTAGGTCAAAAACAAACACATTGAAATCCAGGCAGAGATTAGAAGTTCACAGAAAATGTGTGCTATGAGAAATTCATGAATGAATTAAAAAAAGCATTTATTTATTTTTGCTTGTAAGGTAGAGTCACAAGGGAGAGAGAGAGAGAGAGGTAGAGACACAGGGAGAGAGGTGGAGAGAGAGAGAGAGAGAGAGAGAGAGAGAGAGAGAGAGAGAGATTTTGCATCTGCTGGTTTACTCGCCAAATGGCTGCAATGGCCAGAGCTGGGCTAATCTAAAGTTAGGATTAGCCTAGGTGTAGGGCTCCAAGCACTTGGGCCACCTTCTACTGCCTTCCCGGGTGCATAAACAGGGAGCTGGATGGGAAGTGGAGCAGCAGGGACTCGAACCAGAGCACCTGTATGGGATGCTGGCCGCTGTGCACGGGTTAAAAGCAGGTGTTGCCCTATGATGATGCATTTGCCTTTGAATTCCATTTCCCTCCACATGCTCAGAAGTTACTTGCTGAGCTGGCAAGCTGAGCGCTGAGCTCGGTTCTTCTGCTTGCACAGCCTGCCCTACACCACACCCTTACCCTGGGGGGTGGGGCACCTTTTCTTCTCTCATGCCTCCGGGGTCCCAGGCCTTCCACAGCTGCTTTCCAAGTCACGCTCTCTGATTGAGGTTTCAGGGCCACACTGAGACCGAGACCCCAGGCACCTGCTAAGGGTCCCCCGTGTGCATAGTCCTATCTACCTACTCCGCGGACCCCTACCCCTGGGGGAGCCCATGAGGCCTGCTGTGCCCCTTCCACCCCACTCCTATAATGCAACAGCAAGTGGCAGGAAATTCCGAGACTAGGCTGGGACATGCTAGAGACAGGCACACATGCTCCCTGCTTAGGTTTGGGATAACCGTGGAGAGGCCGGCACCCCAAACCTTGCTCTCCTCCCTGTCCACCCCCAGAGCTCAGGCCTTCAGGGCCTGCAGCTGCAAGTCTTACCTCTCTGAGCCCACCAGTCACCCAGGCAGTGTCTTGGGTTTGGGTCTTGCTCTCAGGACAGCAGGACACGGCAGGCTGAGAGTCCAGGCCAGGCCAGGGTCCCAGCCGGTCTCCGCCCGCCCGCAGGTCTGCGTGGACTCATGATTGCCGTGATGATGGCTGCTCTCATGTCCTCGCTGACGTCCATCTTCAACAGCAGCAGCACGCTCTTCACCATGGACATCTGGAGGCGGCTGCGGCCCCGTGCCAGTGAGCGCGAGCTGCTCCTGGTGGGACGGTATGGGGTGGGCTCTGAGGGATGCGGAGGAGTTGGTTGGAGAGACCCATGTGTCCCACCTCCCATGTAGCTCCTATGGCTTCATCATCTGGGTGATTCCCCTGAAGTGGGGGAGCAGCCCTGCCTCCCCCAGCCACAGGGCTCCCTACAGAGGGGCCCCAAGCCCACACCCCACACCCCTGCTGAGCCTCAGAGGAGCCCCAAGCTGGCACCTCATGCCCCTCTGAGCCTCTCTTTTCTCCTAGCTGTTTGTCCTCCACTTCTTGATTTTCCAAGATTGTCCACATATCGCCTCCTCCGGGAAGTCCTCTCTGATGCCCTCCAGCAAGGCATAAGCCCTTTTCTTCCTCCTGCATGATCCTGGGGTTCATTACCAGATCTTCTTTTGTATCACAGAAGGACAGGGGCTGTTTCTGGGACCATCCCTCCCCTCCCCACCTGAAGGGGACAGGATCTCTGGGCATATGCCCGCGTCTCCTGGGCCCTGTCTCCCTCAGAGCCTCATGTCTTCCCTGTGCCAGCAGAGTGACTTGGCCTTTCTCTCGGGCTGACTTGGCTAATGTCACAGCCTGCAGTGGCCGGGAGCCCAGGGTGCTCATCCTTGGGGCGGGGTCGGCCAGGAGCTGCAGGCGGTTGTTCCAAGGATGTAAAACAGCAGGGCCTCTGTCAGACGGGCCATGTTGGGACCTGCCAGGCGGCAGTGAGGGTGAGCTCATCCCAAGCAGGAGCCTCCCGCCTCCCCCCATGGCCACGTGGCCTGTGCCCTTAGCTCCTTGCCTGTTTCCTCCTTTTTGTTCTCCTGCTCTGAGGGCCGCCCCATGGCCTGTCACTGGCTTTTGCTCTGAGGCCAGGCCCCTCTCTGCTCCTGCATGCTGGGTGCCCTGGGTGTCCCCTTGCTGTCCACTCTGGCCTGGGGCATGGTGTCTCCAGCACCTGTCCCATGGCCTTCCTGAGCCCTGCCTGTGGTTCTCCGTTTGCTCATGCTCCTAATCCACCCTCACGTTTGTCCTTGACCTTTCTTCTCACCTGTTAGCCAAATTGAGTCGGTTGTCCAGCTCAGGCCCTGTGGGGCAGGGGATGGGCTGTGTGACCCAGGCAAGGCAGCCCGCCCTCTCTGGGCCTGACTTCCTTAGCTGTCTGTTTAGCAGAATGGGAAGTTCCACTGCCAGGGGTCAGACTGGGTCTGTGTCCAGCTGGACAATACTGGGGTTGGGGAACTAAACCACAAACCAGATTCCCCCGCCCTGGGGATCCCTGCACCTCCAACCTGTGAGCATGGCTGCTACCAAGGGAGACAAAACAGGGGTTGGCATGGACTTGGGAAGGATATTCAGTGCCCAGGCTTGGAAGTCACCATGGCAACCCTGGGTGGGAGATGGTTAGAGGCCAGGACCCTGCCCCGGGCTGTGCTGAGAGCCCTGGGGACTCCAGGGGTTGTAGAGACTCTGATTCTGACTTGGGGTGTTGCAGGGTGGGGCAGGCCGGGTGCTAATGGAGGCTCTCCAGCGGCTTTGAAGAGACAGCGCCCACCTGCTCGCCTGCCAGGCGAAGGGTTAATTAGCCTTAATCAAGGTGTCACCTTTTTCCCTCCGCCCTCTGCCTCAGGCTTGGAAAGGCAGGCAGGCAGTGGCAGCAGCAGGTGCGGTGGTGGTGGGAACCGGCCCAGCTGCACGCACAGCCCCTGCTGTCCTGGCATGTGTCTCACCCACCTTGGAGAGGGGATGAGGACACTCTGCTGACCAGAGCGGCTGGGCAGGAGAGGTGTCTGAGAGCTGGGAGCTGTGCCCACAGGAGTCACAGGATGTGTGAGACCCTGGGCAGGAGTGTGGGGGCAGTGCTGGAGCTGGCTGGGAGGGGCCCAGATGGCACAGCCAGGCTCAGTGGCCTGGAGGAGGAGGGTCTCATGGTTGCACCCACCTCCGCCCTTGCCGCCCCGCAGGCTGGTCATCGTGGCACTCATTGGTCTGAGCGTGGCCTGGATCCCCATCCTGCAGGGCTCTAGTGGTGGGCAGCTCTTCATCTACATGCAGTCGGTCACCAGCTCCCTGGCACCCCCTGTGACCGCTGTCTTCCTCTTGGGCATCTTCTGGCAGCGTGCCAATGAGCAGGTGCATGACTCCCACCAGCCAGGCTCCCTGTGTGTGTGTGTGTGTGTGTGTGTCTCCAGCCAGCCAGGTTCCCTCTGTGTGTGTGTGTCCTGCCAGCCAGGCTCCCTGTGTGTGTGTGTGTGTGTGTGTCTCCTGCCAGCCAGCCTGCCTGCCTCTGTGTGTGTGTGTGTGTGTCTTCCGCCAGCCAGGCTCCCTGTGTGTGTATGTCCTGCCAGCCAGGCTCCCCCTGTGAGTGTGTGTGTCTCCAGCCAGCCAGGCTCCCTCTGTGTGTGTGTGTGTGTCCTGCCAGCCAGGCTCCCTCTGTGAGTGTGTGTGTGTGTGTGTGCGCGTGTGTCCTGCCAGTCAGGTTCCCTGTGTGTGTGTTCCTCCCATGCTCCCTGGAAGTTCCTCCAACCCTGCCTCTCTCCCCCAGGGGGCTTTCTGGGGCCTGCTCGTGGGGCTGGTGCTGGGTGCCACGAGGCTGACCCTGGAGTTCCTGCACCCAGTACCCCCCTGCGGGGAGGCAGACACGCGGCCGGCTATCCTGGGCAGCCTGAACTACCTGCACTTGGCCGTGGTCCTCTTCCTTCTCACCGGCGCCATCACAGTGGCCGGGAGCTTGCTGACCCCTCCGCCTCAGCGCCACCAGGTGAGCCTTCCTTGCCCCGGGACCCTCTCTCTCCTTGAGCTTCCCCACTGCCCTGCTCTGGCAGCCACCATGCTTGCATCACCGCCCCCTGGGGTGTCTGGGCTCATGCCACCTGCCCTGCCATGGCCCTGTCCCCTCTTCATTCTGTGCAGATTGAGAACCTCACATGGTGGACCCTGACTCGGGACCTGTCCTTGGGGGTCAAAACAGGTCAGTGGGTAGCCCTGGATGCTGCCCTTGCCCAGCTCCCCACCTGAGGCGGGGGTTGTTGGTTCCACGGGTGAGAGGCGCTGCATCCCCCATTGTCCTCCCCCTCTCCTGCAGGTGCTGGTCACACGCCACAGAGATATGCTTTCTGGTCCCGCGTCTGCAGCTTCAATGCCATCCTCCTCCTGTGTGTCAACATCTTCTTCTATGCCTACTTTGCCTGAGGTCATCGGCTGAATCTTCGGGGGTCCCCTCCCCCACTTTTTTCCTTTTTATGAAGACTCACAGAGCCCCAAAAACCAAAGCTAGGATATGGTGGTGGGAGGGGTGGGCAAAGAATGTGGGATTTCAGAAGCATCACCATCCAAGTTGTATGTCTTCACTGGGAAGAAAACTCAGACTCCTAATGGACATTCTTCCACTGATGTCTCGGCTTTTATTTTGCACGCACAGCACCTGGTCAGGGTAGGGCTCAGCAAGGAAGGCCAGCCTGGAAGAAGGCAGGGCCTTCTAGGGGTATGGAGGCCTCCTGCTCCATCCCACCTGCTCCCAGCAGCCTGGCAAGTGCTGCCGGGAACACTTTCTGGACACACATCCCAGCAGTGCCGGCTGCCTAGGCTGTCTGCCCCCGTCTCCCCCCCCGGAATCCTGCTGGGTCCTCTTACACCCAGCTCTGGCCCCCAGCTTACCACGTGGTGTGTGCTGGTTTGGATAGAACCTGGGCCTGAGGCAGACAGGAGTCAGTGCAGTTTGGGGCTTCCCACGTGGCTGGGCACAGGGCTCCTATGTCCAGCAGATGAACAGTTTCCATTACCACCAACCGGTTCCTTCCTCGGCTCTCAGGCCCCTCCCCATGGGGTCTGTGGTAGGGGTGGGGTGCTGGATTACTCCCTCGATAGGGCCTTAAGTCATTGGTGTCCACTGGAAGCTTTCTCAAGTCCAGCTTGGCAGGTGTGCTGCCGGCCGGTGGCTCGGGCAGCCTGTACAATGGGAGGGGTCTCTGGAGAGAGAAGAGGCGGGGCAGAAGCTGGCCCAGCACGTGGTTAGTCCAGAGGATCCCAAGCCCTGCATTCCTCCGGGAGAAGACCGCAGGACGTGGATCCTGGGAGTCCGGGAGCTTGCCCAGGAGGAGGTGGGGCCTCTGCGTCATCCTCCCCCTGGCGTCACGCAGCTGGCGAGCTGGCCTCCGTGTGGTCACCGCGGCGAAGGCAGTCAGGAGCCAGGTCCAGGCCGAGGACGTGTGACCCGGTGGGCAGGCGTGTCCGTGCCCTCAGTTCCCTGTGTAATGGTCCGTGGGTCGCCCGCGCGTGGGTCACAGGTGCACGGGCTGCACGTAGCTCCGCGGGAAGAAGCCCACGCGCCCGCAGGCTCGACCCCGCCACCAGTGCGGGTCCGGGCGCTCCACAACTTCGATGATGTCCCCGCGGCGGAAGCTGAGCTGGGAGGGGTCTTGGGCAGAGAAATCAAACTGGGCCTGCACAAAGGAGGCGCGGGGCGACTGCTAGGGAGGGGCGGGTAGACAGAGAAATGAGTTAGCGAGGACTCCTGCAGGACGCGCTGCCTGCCTCCCACCCTCTCCCACCAAGGAAGTGATTTGCTGCAGCTGGGGGGAGGGGTGGTCTTGGGACTGAACCCTAGACGTCTAATTGCAAGTCCAGATTTGGGGCCGCCGGCTTCAGGGGCCTATGGCTGCCGCTTGTATAGAAGGGACCCTCTCCTGGTGGCCTAGCTGGAGGCATAGGGCTAGTGGGTCCCCCATCCAGCAGTGGGCCCCACAGGAATGTGCCTTGTCAAGGGTGGAGTGTGGAGGCTTGTGGACCCTGCCTCCCAAGGTGCTAGGGCCTGGCTTCCCAGGTCTTGCCCTGCCCCAGCATGAGGCACCTGGACAGGAGGCTTCTGCATGCTGCCCGGGGCCTGCCTGCTCTGCCTGGGTCACAGCTTTAAGCCTGCATCTCCTCCTCCTCCCCCAGGACTGCAGGTGGCAGGAGCAGAGAGGTAATTAGCGGTTCTCTACCAAGTGAGGACTGAACCAGCTCCTAGTCATGTTCCCCAGAGTGGGTGACCTCAGGGACCCAGGCTGGAGCTGGGGTGCAGGGGAGCCCTTTTGGGGCCTCTAGCTCCACCTGTTTACCCTGGCCTGGGCAGCAGCAAGCAGGTGTTCTGTGTGGGGAGGACCAGCTGCGGAGACACGTCCCCAGGAGCTCACAGCTAACCATGGTTCACAGTGTTCGAGAACATGCTGGATAAGGGCTGACCGTGTTGGTCACTTAGTTCTCTCCCCAGGCCGCGGCCTTGCTCCCCCACATCCTCTGCAGAGCCCAAGTTCATTGTCATAACATCTTGACCTTTCCGCCCGAGGCCCTGCCAACACCCCCTTTACTGGGAAGAAACAGCATGTTGGGGCTAATAACCCTGTTGGTGTTGACTGGTGTCGTCACCCTAATGAGACAGGGCTGATGAAAAGGCTGGGCAGCAAAATTGCTGTTATTGTGAGATCCAGGGCTGACAGGTCCCCTCCCCCTACACACACAAGCACACACACACACATACCATGGGCATGGCCAGGCCCTCACCCACAGGCACCCATTCTGCCCCACACTATGCTCGAGGCCAGCCCCTCGGGGAACGCATACCAGGACTGAGCCTACTGGGCAGGAGGCCTCGGCTGAGTCATTGTTCCGTCTCCAAACCTCAATTCACTCATCCAGGCAGTGGGAACAGTGAGGCTCCCGGAGTCCAGGTGACCCCGTCTTGGGAGGTGGGGACTCGACAGGTGTCTCTACAGTCCACAGCAAGCATGAGTGGCCACCTGCCATGCTCTTCGCTCATCTAGCACTTACGGAGTGCCTGCTGTGTACACCTACGACCCTGCCAGAATTTGCTTCCTCCTCTTTTCCTTTCCCTGATTCTGCTTGTCCCAGTTTGCAGCTCGGCCACCTGGGTAGGAAGCTCTGTTTCCGTGACACCGAGGGAATGCTGGTGTGGGCATCTGTCCTCTGCGGGGGGGAAGAGTGGGACGTGGCCCTCCCACCCCCCGGCCCTGCTCACCTGCAGGGGCTCCTCATCCCGCAGGAAGATCTGGCGCTTCTTGGCGATGGTCGTGGTGCGGTAGAAATCCACCAGCTCGTTGAGAGAGTTGAACTTCTCCTCCCACAGGAAGTACTTCCCTGAGGCCTCGCGCAGCACCTTGAAGTGTTGTACTTGGTCCCCATAGCTAAGGGAGAGGATGCAGGATGAGACCCTGGCCCTGCACCTGTCTTACTGCAGCCTCCCACAAGCTGGCCTTTCCTGTGTGGGGGTCCCCTGTGGGCCAGGGTGTGTGTGGGAGACCCCACTGAGCCACAGAGCACAAGCCCGGGCAGTGCAATATGGGACTAAAGACGTACCGCTTTCTCCCCTGCTGGTTGACCATAAGCAGGTGACTTCATGTCTCTGAATCCTGTGTGTTCCCACTGATGACTGCTCCCTTACAGGAAGGCATTGCATGCTCTGCTGGCTGTGCCATCCTGGCGGCCTTGCCCGGCCTCAGACCCCAGCCAATCTTGCCCTTACTCCTCTCCACCCTCCCAGGCCTAACTGCAGGGCTGCTGCGCCCTTTGTGGAAACAGGTGGCAGTGGTGGGAGGGGGAACTGAGACCCCGTGCATAGCCGTCATCTCGTGCAAGGCTGGGGCAGGTTTCCTCTGTGCTCCGGTATTCAGCTGTCACTCTGCGCACTCCCTAATTGATTATCATTATTTAACAATGGAAATAATTACTCCAATTAAGGAGTGCACAATGCCTCAGATTGTATCCGTGCAGGTGCGGCTGCTGCTGCCTGGGCCCCTCTCCACCCCAGGAGCCACCTCTTGCTCCTGCTCACTGACTGGCACTCTTTCCACTTCCTGTCAGCCAGGGTCTCCTGCTCTCCTGGGGGGCAGGAGGTGGCGTGTGCAGTGAGGGGAGGCCAGGGACAGGATGGGGTGCTGGGGATGAGCAGGTGCCACTGGCAGGGCCAGGCAGAGCTGGCCAGGCACCTGGCAGCCGATGGGGCTGAAAGTGGGCAAGCCTGGGCACCTGTGGTTAGGGCTGTGGGATGGGCAGATGACACCTGAGACACGTGAGCCACAGCTTGCCCACATCTGGGGCTTCGAGGAGCCCCGGCTGCCAATCTAGAGACTTGATGAATGTGACGTTTAAAGTCTGTCTCGGGGCTGGCTTTGTGGCATAGCAGCACTGGCAGCCCATGTGGGTGCCTTGGCGAGTCCCAGCTGCTCTACTTCCAACACTGTTCTCTGCTAACGCACCTGAGGAAGCGGCAGGGGATGGGTCCAGTTCTGGGACCCCTGCCTACGTGGGAGACCCAAAAGAGCTTCTGGCTCCTGGCTTCAGCCTGGCCCAGGCCTGGCTGCTGCAGCCATGTGGGGACTGAACCAGTGGATGGAAGATCTGTTTTTCTCTGCGTAACGTTGCCTTCATATATGTCTATAAAAAGAATTCTTTTACTCTAGGCAGGTTGGGAGGAAGGCGCACATGAGCCTGGGCCAGCCTGACCCGCCACCTCCATGTCCCTTTCTCTCAGTCTTGGGGCAGGTGTGCTGCTGGGTTAGAAGTTTCGTACAAAATGGATCAGACCCATAGCAACTCAAGGCCACTAACAGCCCTCTGTATTGGGGAGGGGGCCAGGTGAGAGTCTCCCCACGCTGCCGAGGGGTCCAGGACCCTGTCTCTTTTCATTTCAACACACAACACTTTGCCTTTGCCCACAATCTAACATGCCTAGGTAAAATGGCCCATCTCTGAGAGCTGCCCCAGGCCCCCTTAGTCAGAGCCACATGTCTCCTTGGGTCCCTTCAGCCAGGGAGGCAGGATTAGCCCTGAAGAGCCCAGCCAACTGTTCGCTTCCTCCCAGGGGTTCTGAGCTGGGCTGGGAGGTGGTTCCCAGCCCTCCAGGGGTCCTGCCTCTGAGTTGGGGCTCAGCTGGGGCTGCAGGTGCACCTAGTAGCAGGGCATCCAGTGCTCAGGGTGGTGGGCATGTTCAGTTCAACATGGAGCCCATTCTTCCTGTGGGCAGGACATGTGTGGCCCACTCAGCTTTCTGGAGGCCACGCCCCACCCCGGGGGCAGCCTCTTGTGCCCCACCACTCCTTGGTGCCATGCCCTGACGAGCTTGGGAGTTTTACTGAACTTTGGCCGGGTACACAGTGAATAACGGCTGGCCTGAGTGAGAAGCTGAAAAGTGGGGATCCCAGCCATGTCTGGGGCATTGGGTGAACCCAGAAAAGACCCAGCCTCCAAGAGGGGGCCCTGAAGGAGGAGTCTGGGGACAGGCAGTCCCACCCACTGCTCCAGGTCAGCGGCCAGAAGAGCAGGCAGTGGGCTTGAAGATTTCAGTCCCCAAAGACGACGACTTTGAGTGCTTTAGTGTTTGAAGCTCAGCTTCCATAACCTAGAAAGTCAACCCAGAATGATGGAGATAATAGGAGGGCATGCAGGAATTCTGGAACTTTCCAATTGGCAGTCTAAGAATTCTCAGATCTGGGAACACGTGTTGCGGGGCACAGCAAGTCCCAGGTTTGTCTTCTCTTACATGTGATGGGTTGGACTTGGTTTGAGGCTTCGAGCATTGGAATTTAGCGCCCACTGCGGGTGGGAGGTGGTGCTGTGGCACAGCCCATACAGGTGCTGGTTCAAGTCCCAGCTGCTCTACTTCTGAGGACGGCTCAAGTGTGTGTGTGTGTGTTGTGTGTGCTGTGCTGCGTGTATTGTGTGCGTTGCAGCCGTTTGGGGAGTGAACTAGCAGTTGGATGATCTTTCTCTTAATCTCTCACTCTGCCTTGCAAATAAATACAGAAGCGAGTGCCACTCCTAGGCAATAAAGGACAGACTCAGATGATGGGGGCTGTGGCGGGATCACAAGGAAGGAGCCCCCACCCCGGCGGAGTCCTGGACTCCCTGAGCAAGGCACGGGGCGAAAGAGAAAGATGACTGGTTCCTCTTTCCGTGGCAGCCCTGGGCTTCCTGGGTGTAGCACCAGTACAGAGGTGGGGGTGGGGGGAGCTGCGTGCCCTTAACCGTGTGGCTGCAGAGAGCTGAGTGCAGCGAGCCTCTGCCCACCTGTGTGTGCATGTGTTCACGTGTGTGCACGTGTGTCCATGTGTATGCGTGTGTGTCTATGTGTGTCTGTGATTTCAGCACACAGTCTCTTACTGCAGATTCCTAGGTTTACAGACCTGAGAGGAGAGGGTGGTGGACTGCCCTGTCCATCCCTGGCCTGGCTATCAGCATCATGCAGCCATGCCCCCTTCTCCTTCCCCAGCAGCCCTCGGAGGCCTGAGCAGAGCCTGGAGGCATTCATGAACCATCACCCTCCCCTGTCCTCTGCAGGCTTCCTCCCCCACCCCCACTGCCACCCACAGGCCCAGGGGAGCTAAACCTGGGTCCTAGTGGGACCCTGGGTGGGGAGCATGGACAGATGCTGCCTCGGGGTACGGAGGAGCAGGTCCGGCTGGGGCCTGTGCACTGTAATGGGCACAACCCTGATACCTGTCCTGGTGGCACAGGCCTGTGCCTCCCATTCTTGCAGGGGGTCACTGAGCAGTCCTGGGGGTGCTTGCCCTATGTGTGACTCCCACACCCACCTCTGCAGGGGGAGGGGCTGGGCCAGGCCTCCTGGGCTGCCAGGAAAGGCCCAGGGTCCAAGTGCAGACTCTAAGGCTTCCAGCAGCAGCATCAGCTGCCACAGCTGGTCCTGCCCAGCGGGTTTTTCTGGCCTGGTGGCAGTGGCAGTAGCAGTAGCAGCAAAGGTGACAACAGAAGCCTAGGGAGGAAAAACAAGGCCCCAGGACTCCCCCAAAGCTGGGGTCTCTAATAGGCATGGGTCCTGCCCAGGCCTGCCCATCTGTCCTGTAGCACACAAGACATCGAATGGCTTGGACTGTGTGTGTGTCCAGTGGCTGGAGACGGATTCCTACTCTGGGGCTCTGGGGCTTAGGGAAGGTGACCTGGTCCACGGTGGGCACGCGGTGACTGGCAGGGTCCCAGCTGCTGTGCCAGCTTGCCCTGGCTCCAGGACACCTCTGCCATCCACAGAAAGGGAGCAAAGACACTGTTCTGGGGGACAGAGTGTCAGCTACGGCTACGGCTGTAGTACACGTCCCACGTGGTCCGGAGTACAGGGTGGCCCGCAAGCGAGCCTGGGCTGCCCACGGCCTGCTGGCCACCAGCACACAGGCTGTTCTCTGGTGGTGGCAGGGGAAGGAGGTGTGTGAGAGAGGGGGCGGGAGTGGGGACAGCCCTTTGTAAACTTGTAAAGCACAGCTTGCCACGGCTGCTGTTGCTCTGTGAGACAGCACGAGGCCCATAAATCCCACCTCTGACAGCTTTATGGGGCTTGGCCTGTGCTTGTGGGAGATGCCAGGGCTCCCGGGAGCCGGCAAGGGCCAGAGGAGCTTGCCCACTTGGGGCTGCTGGGCCGTCACTGGCTGGCAGGACGCTGTCTCCAGGTCTGAGACGAGGGTCACACGACAGGTGGAGGGCCAAAGCCAAGATGAGAACTGGGCTGGCTCCCCTGCTCCCATCCTGTGTCACTCCCTTGTCTCTGACAGCCCCAGTCTTATGGGCCAGGACAGGCTTCCCCCAGCCCCCGTGAGCTTGTCGTGTGGCCCCCAGGGAGAAATGTTATGTAGTACAATTGTGTGTGCTAATCATCTCCCATCCAAGTACTAACCAGGCCCAACCCTGCTTAGCTTCTGAGATTAGACGAGATCAGGGGTGTTCAGGGTGGTATGGCCGTAGACATCATGCTGAGGCTCAATGAGGGACTTGCCCAGGATTCCACGGCTCACAGGCGGCAGAGCTGTGGACTGGAGCTCAGCATCCTGCACTCCTGGTCACAGGCCTCCTCCGGAGTGCCAGTCCCATCCAGGAACTCCCCGCTCGGCCTGGAGGAGAAACCCAGAGTCCAGCCTGCCACCTGCTGCCCACACGCACTAACTACATCCAACTGAACACAGGAAACTTTCTTAGGTTCTGACCTTGAAGCACTTGGCAGGGACGCCTGGAGCCCACCTACTGGGAAGCCCTCTAACCGGCAGATTTCCAGATCCCTGTATGGCCAATATTCCCTCCGGGCCAACTTCTCCGTTGCTATTCAGACACCCAACGCTTCATGCTCCACCTCTGGCTGTCTGCAATTCCTGGTGCTGGGATATTCTCTCCTCTCATTGTGCACCAAGCTCCTACTTGGGCTTATGGGCACCAGCTCAGACACGCCTCCTGCTGACTTGTGTCCCCTGCCTTGGAACTTCCTCTCGTTTCTCAGAGCCCTGCAGACGGCTGTGCCTATCTTCCATCTCTTCCTGCCCAGCACTCTCCTCGGCCCTGCGCTCTCTCTCTCTCTCTCTCTCTCTCTCTCTCTCTCTCTCTCTCTCTCTCTCTCACACACACACACACACACACACACACACACACGCGCGCAGCTGGGGCTCAAGATCCCAGGAGCGTCCTGTGGCGGGTGCAGCGCACTTCCACAGAAGCGCCGGGAGAGGGCAGTGCGGCGACAGCAACGGTGGCGTGGGGCCCCTGTTTTGCGGGGTGGCCTCGGATGTCGGGTCTGATTCCAGAAGACTCACAGAGTTGGATCAGCCCGCCGGCAAGGCGCCGTTCCCAGGAAACGACCAGGCCCTTGGGAAAGCAGCCACTTCCTGCCGCTAGAGAAAATGCAGGAGGGGCTCCCTGGGTGGGTAGGAGAGCTGGGACCTGGGTTGGGGGTTGGGGCCGGAGCAGCACCCTTGCTAGCACTCAGATAACCCCCCATTTCTCAGATCAAAACGTGGAGACTGGTTCCTCCGGAAGGGAAGGAAGTGAGCTAGGCTGGAGGCCAGCGGTGAAGTGGGTGGGTGGATCAGGAGCAGCACCGGGGTGTGTGTGTGTGACTTTTGTGACACCAGCTCTGCCCCCAGAACTGCTTCCCGCACTTCCAAGGCCCAGTGAGGGCGAGGGCCAGTTCACAGGGCTGTCTGCACATGTGCCGAGCCTAGTGGCCATCAGGCTCCTGCCAAGCACACAGGACCCATACAGGGCTGGCTGTAGCCCGTGACCTCACAAAGCCCATGTGGCCTAGCCTGCTGGAAGCCACCAGCTGTCCTATGTCAATCTGTCTCTGCTTCTTTTTTTGGGCCCCTCCAGCTCTGTGCCCCATGCACTGGAGTCTCACCTCCCGGTCCAGCGTTAGGCAATGCACCCATTGGTGTATTTGTTGTTTCCCTGGAAAGCGCAGGGCTGCTGACTGGGGGTCCTGTTGTTCCAGGGAAGTGGACGGACACCTGGCAGAGCTGAGCCACCCTGAGGCCCACCCCTGCCTTCCCTCCACGCCCCATCCTGCCTCCAGTACTCTGTGTCCAGCACCAGCTGTGCCAGCCTGTGTGCCAATGCCCACGGCAACTCTTGAGAGCTGGTTGTCCCCACGGCACACAGCCACGCCCTTTCTGGGGTCTGGGCAGTTTGGATGGGGCTGCCTCCTTCGTTGGACCCCCTGGCTTCCTTCCATGTCCTTTTTGGGGTATCTCTTTCTCCTAGCTCCTGGCGTGTGGCTCAGAGCTCAGGAAATTGTCCTTGCGTTTACGCATCTGGACAATCCACTCTGTCCAGGGGACTGACCCTCTAGCCCAGGTCATCTCTGCGACACTTCCTGCCCCTACCCCTTTCATGCCACACTGGGACTTGAGTGTGTGTCCTGTCCCCACACCATTCACTCTGTGGACCCACAGGCTCCTTGCCGTCGTCGTCTGTTTTACATGAGGAGGAAACAGGCCCCCCACAGAAGTGGGGTCACGGGCCAGGAAATGTGGCCTGTCTGCTGCATATCCTGGCCACCTGCTGCCTGCGCCCCGCTGCCCCTGCCTCCCCCTGGAGATACGACCCAGCAGTCAGGAGCCCCCAGGGTAGCCTCCATCCAATAGAGCTCCACCACTGCTCTGGCAGCACCTGGGGGTCCTGGACGACTACCATCTGCCCTCTGCCCTGATGCCCCGCCTCCCCCTGGAGACATGACCCAGCAGTCAGGAGCCCCCAGGCCAGCCTCTGTCCAATACAGCCCCATCACTGCTCTGAAAGCACCTGCCACCTCGGATGACTGCCACCTGCTCCTGTCATGCTGATCCCTACCAGGCCTCCCTACGCCCTGAGGCTCTGCTGGGACAGCGCCTCCTCTACCCCACGCAGGCCCCAGCTCACTTCACAGACACGGAGAACTCGCCCGGGGAGCTCTCGCTCTCGCGGATCAGGAAGGCTCCCAGCTGGTTCCGCTTCATCAGGATCTCTTCGGCCAGCTGCCGGGAAATCCTGCCGGAGTACCACCTGCAGGGAGAAGGCCTCTGAGGACGCTGGGGGAGGCCAGGCCCTCGCCAGCTATTACCACCACTACCATGAACTGGGCTCAGAACGTGCCCGGGCCTCACGACAAAGCAGTCCCGGGAACGAGGGAGAGGTGGCTGTACCCACTGTGCGGATGGGGAAACTGAGGCCCAGCGAGGCGAAGAGAGTCAGCCAAGGTCGCACAGCCACCAAAGAGGCCGGGAGTGGGAACACAGCCCCAACGTTTTGGCTGGGACTTGAACCCTGGCACTCTGAGAGGGGACGCAGGGCAACTGTTCTCATTTTCAATGGTGGACTCTTCAAAGTCCACAAGCAGAAAATAAGGAACAGGTCTTTAAGGGAGCAGTTGAGACAGCCCCATCCAGCATCACAGCATGGGGGTTCCATTCCTGGCTGCCAGGCCCGACTCCAGCCAGACCCTGGCAGGCAGCAGTGAGGCCGGAGTTCCCAGCTGCGGCTTCAGGTGGGCCCAGCCCTGGCTCCCACAGGCATTTGGGAACTTTCTCTGTCCGTCTGTCTCTTACATAAAGGAAAATTCTGAGGGCCTTGGGGGCAAAAGGCTGGCTTCCAAGTTCTCTCCCAGCCCTGCCCTCTTGCCTGAAGCCTCCCTCGTGGCTTTAGACCAACAACCTAGCCCCAATTCTGTGTGTCACCTTCCGTGGCGCTGTGGTCCCCGAGGGGCACCCTCCCTTCCTGTTTACCTCCCTACTTGCTTCCCCTTGGAGGGAGGCCAGGGAAGTGGGTGCAGGAGTGGGGCGTCTGGGGAACCCCTGAGGCCAGTACCTTGCTCGCCTGCATGAGACTGGAGGTCGGAGGTGAACAGGAGCCGTGGCACTCCCAGCTGGGGTGACCTCCACCAGGAAGCCCCCCAGGGTCAGCCCAGTTCATGGGAGTTTCCCCCAGAGAGTTAGGTGTTTCTGTAGAACCCACAAAACCCCACAAGAGGCATCGGTGGGGGGTGTCCCAGTAACAGCCTCTACAGGATTTGTCCCCGATGGGGTTCTGTGAGTGATAAATACTTCATGGGGCTGTGCACCCTGTGCTACCCCACACCCCAGTCTCACTCATGTGGAAATTGAGCCCCTAGGAGCTGGCACAGCAAGTCCATGGCCTTGGAGCGTCCAGGTTCACAGCTGCTCCCACGGGCACCACCACAGCGCCCCCCCTCCCCCCGGCAGCAGCCCCGTGTCGCCTGGAGATGGTGAGGACAGCCCCTTGGGAGATGAGCGCCCAGGTGTCTGGGTGTGGGGTTCCCTATTGCTACGCTCCCCTTCCCTGGGGAATTTCCCCTCAAACCTCCAGACCCAGTGCGCCATGCCCTTCCTCCAGGGAACCCTCCTTGATGCCCCTCTGGCCTCGCAGTAGGTTAGATACATCTTGGTCCATGTTGGAGACTGGGGTCTGCATTGTGCCTCTCCCAAGGGGCGGGTGGGCACGCGGTGGGCTCGGGGGAAGGAGAGGGGCCTGATGTAGGAGGAGGCCTGTAAGGGCCCTCACCCTCCCTTTGCCCCCATACATGCTGGGGTGAGCTTTCCTTGCTATTCTGGGAGCTGGGCAAGTGCTGGGGTTGTCCAAGAATGCACCTGGGCAAGACCTCAGGCAGGTGGGCTGGTGGGGGGCAGCAGCTGGCTCCAGCCCTGCTCTGTGCTGTGCACAGATGGCCAGAGCGGACTCCCGGGGCGCCGGAGGTTGGAGCCCCCTATGGCTCCCCAGTGCCCTATGGGCATCTTGCCCTGTCCCTGGCAGGCGGGGACCTCTGCTGAGCCTTCCTAAGCAGCTTCAATCTTTACCAGGCTGTCTTCAGTCACCCAGATGGGTCTGCCCGGAGCTGTTTCCTGGGGCAACTCTGAGTGGTCCAGCAGGGACAGAGCAGATCTGGACCCTGTCTCCGAGAGGCTGGGAGTCCCCAAGGGAGCCCCAGCAGGGAGGTGGGCTGGGGACCTGGGTGGGGGCTGGGGCCATGCCCAGCTCAGGAAGTTGGAGGCGGTCGCACAGCTTTGGAAATAGCTGCATGAGAGGTAAAGAGGAAGCACCCCTCACCCTGGCCCGCCCACACCTCCTTCCCCTGCCACCCACTGCTGCACGCACACAGGCATGCACGCATGCGTCCTCCCTGAGCTGTCATTGGCCTCCCTTCCCTAACAGCTCCACAGCTCCCACTGACCTGGGCCAAGGAGTTGCCATCACCTCCAAGCCCCACCCTGTGTTATCCCTTGTCGCTCTCCCCTCTGCTCTTCCCCTGGTCTCCTAGGCACATGTTTCTCCTTGCAACTCCTGCATGTCACAACCACCTCAGCTGTCCCTGGTCAGTCCCTCAGTGCTGCCTCTCTGCCACAGTGCAGAGCTGTGCAGACCCCTCTGTGTCTCTGGCATCACCCCCGCTGGCCTCCCTGGAGCCATGGCTGCTATTGGGTGGCCTGCTGTATCCTGTGGGTGGCCACAGGCATCGTCAAAGCAAAGCCATCTGGCTTCAGACATGCTGAACTCTGTCTCCCTCGGTCACAGGGCAGCTGTGCTGGTTGCCACCTGCTGACCCTGGCACAGCAGGTGCCAGGTCCCCAGCAGACCAAGGCCCAGTAAGTGGGCCAATCCACCCTGGGCCCAGATGGCTCAGCCAACGTCCAGCTCTCCTGACAAGGGAGTGAGGTGTCCATGGGAGGTTCCATGTGCTGGCCAGGCTGGAGTTGGGGTGGTGGGGAGTGAAGGGGAGCCCACAGAACCACAGGACTGGGGGACAGAAAACACCTACGGGTGAGGCTTGACTCGAATGTAGTTTTTGGGCACAAATCCCTCGGCACCCCGGAGCTCTGCCTTGTACCAGTTCTGGTCGTCTTCCATGTTCAGGATCTGTGGGTAAAAGGGACACACAACTCTTGAGGCCCCAAGGAGTGACAGGTGTCACCTGCTTAGCTCCTGCCTACCAGACCCCGTGCGGGCTGACCTGCCACAGCGCCAGCCCCTCTGTCCACTCTGGATGCGGGCTGGGGTGCCCTACATGGGCCTTCCCAAGGCAAGAGACCCACTAGGGGTAGGTTCTCTCTTTCTTTAAAGGATCCCAGCCTCCCATGGTAGGACAGCTGGGGAGCAGAGGGGCTTGTAGTCGAGGTTTTGGGCAGGTGGAGGTGGGCTCTTTGGTTCTGTCACCCAGACCTCCAACTGCTCCTGACCCCGAGGCACCCATAGTCCTGCAGATGGGCCCAGAGGAACTGAAAGCGCCCGAGTGGGTGTGGGGAGGCACCGCAGGTGAGTGACCAAGCATGCAAGCAAGGGGAGGAGCCAGCTGGGCCTGGGCAGAGGGGAACGCATGAAACTTGGGGTTCCTCTTCCATCCTTGTCCTCCATCCCACGCAGCTCTCCAGTCTTTCTGAAGCTGAGGCCCAGAGGGAGCGGGGTGGGGGGGGGGGCTTGGCCAAGGTCACATGGCCAGGAAGAGGCAGGCTGTGTGCTCAGTCAGGACTGAGGCCTGGGGTCTGAGGTCGGGAGGATGGGCGTCCTGGCCCACCAGCATCACCCCCACGCCATCCCCCATTTTTGGCCCTGTTGCTGAGCCTGGGCAGGCAATTATGCTGTCTGTTCTACAGCATGCTCTGACGTCCGGTCAGTCCCAGGTGAGGGGTGGGGGTAAGGGTGGAGGATACTTATGGAGAGAACACTGGGTGTGAACCGCCCCCAAGGCTTGCGGGCGTGCCAGGGCAGCCTTGATGCTTTGCTGAGTCCCTGGAATCGACTCCCGCAGGCTGGGTTGAGTCTCTCTTCCTTCCTGTCCCTGCAGCCTGGGGTAAGGTCAGCAACCCCAGAGGGAGCCAGAAGCAGGTGGCTGAATCAGGGAAAACGATTGCTCTCAACACAAAATTCCTCCACCCCCACCTGCCACCCCAGCCTCGGGCACAGATGAGGGCCTGTGAGCTGCCTGCCACGGCCACAGACTGAATGTTGTGCTGGGGTCGGGGGCTCTGCTGTGACCCACGGGCAGCCCACAAGGGATGTAGCAGTGTCTTGGGGACTGAGGTTGCCCCGGGAGTGTGTGAATGCAGCTTGTTTAGCGTGAGCCTTGTCTTGCTTTGTCTCGTTTGTCCTCCCTACTGAGACCCAGCAGTGGTCTCGTTGGTTCTACTTGCTGGGTTTTTGTGCATTTATTTTTAGACTTTTATTTATTCACTTACTGTATTGGAAAAGCAGAAGTACAGAGAGAGAAGGAGAGGCAGAAAGTGAGAAAGAGGTCCTCTATCTGCTAGTTCACTCCCCAGATGCCGCAACAGCTGGACCTAGGCCAGTCTGAAGCCAGGAGCTTCTTCCAGGTCTCCCATGTGGTTGCAGGGGTGCAAGGACCTGGGTCATCCTCTCCCAGGTCATAAGCAGTGAGCTAGATCAAAACTACAGTAGCTGGGTGTAGATCTGGTGCCCATACGGGATGCTGGCAACACCACCATGCCAGCCCCTATTTGCTGAGTTCTTACCATTGTCACTGTTCACAAACCTTTCCCAGCCCCGACCCGGCTGCTGCCTGTGCTGAAGGGACCTCCAGGAGTCCAGCTCAAAGCCTGCTCTTCTGCCTCTGATCTAGCTCCTGCCGAATGTGTGTGGGAAATTTTGGCCTGCTGCCACCCACATGAGAGACCCAGATGGAATTCCAAGCTCCTCAGCTTCCGCTTGATCCCGCCTTATGTGGGGAGTGAACCAGCAGATGGAAGATCTCTCATTCTGTATGTCCCTCTCCTTGTAACTTTGCTGTTCAAATAAATAGGTAAACCTTTAAAAAAAAAAATCCATCAAAGTCTCAGGATTTAACCTTGAACTTGCACAACCCTGAGACAATCTCACTGCCTCCTCATGACTGTCCATGAGGGTTGAGATTCCTCTCTGACACTGTAGGAATGCTTGCTTTTCTGTTCTGCAGAGCTCTGGCAAGAGGCAGGAAAAAAAAAAAAAAAAAAGAAAGAAAAAGAAAAGAAAGAAACCACGAATACGAATTCCCTGTGTTCTACCTCCTGTGTGTTCCCCCACATTTGTCAGAACAATTCTTTCTGTTTTTTCCTCTGTGTACAAATCCAGAGCATGGATAACCTGTTTCCCTATCACAATACGAGCACCGAGCATTGTCTGCGTATCGAGGATTGTCTGAGTGGCGGTGTGGATGTGTTTACATTCTGCCACTCAGCGTTGCGTCCCGTGTGGTTTTGGGTCATTAATTAAGCACTCAGAGGCTGTCTGGCATTTTGCAGCATGTGGGCAGGAGGGTTCCGGCTCTCACCGGCATGCCCAAGAGACTGCTGGCATTTTGCAGCATCTGGACTGAGAGTCCTGGCTCTCACCGACACGCACAGCCTCCCCCTTGCTTGCTTTGTCTCTGGTACTGTCCTCCTCCAGCTCTGGCCAACTGGGTTCCTCCTGTGCACCAGGTGTGTGCTCAGCGTGGCCAGTGGGAGGAGGTGGGCAGCAGGGCCTGGGGCTGTCACTTCCCTGAGGATTTCCTGGGGGCCCAGCCTAGGCCCTGGGACACGCTGGGAGCTCCCTAAGTCCTTTTGACAAAGTTACTTATCTGATTAGCAGGGAGGGACTGGGGCAGGGGTGGGTGAGATCTTATCCACTGGCTCACTCCCCAAATGGCCACTGGGGTCAGGGCTGGGCCAGGCTGAAATGAGTCTTCATCCACGGCTCGCATGTGGGTGGCAGAGACCTGCTACCTCCCCAAGTCTGCGCAGCAGGCAGCTGGGATCAACACTCAGACCCCCGGTATGGGGAACACTGAGCCACCGGGTCAGACACCTGCTCCCCCAAGGCCCTGGTGCTGGAAGGTGTCTGGGTTGCAGGGTGTAGCTGCCTTTCGGGCTGTCTACATGTTTCCCAAATACACATCACAAGACTTGTGTCCCTTGACCTGTTTGCGGCCTACACAGGAGAATGCCCACTTCCCCACATCCTCAACCCCTTTTGTAGATTCTTGTTTACATAAAAATTTGCTGCAGGGGCCAGTTTTGTGGTGTAGCAGGTCAATGCCATCATCTTATACGGGCACTGGTTCAAGTGTTGGTTGCTCCACTTTCTATCCAGCTCCCTCCTGATGTGTCTGGGAAAGCAGTGGAAGACGACTCAAGCGCTTGGGGCCCTGCTGCCATGCGGGAGACCTGGAAGGTTCCCAACTTGGCAATGTCTTTACAGCAGAAGCTGGGAGTCCCCCCCTCCCTCTCTCTTTTTAGCTCTGCTGACTCTCAAATAAACACATCTTTTAAGTCTGCAGCACAGGCGACTGTGAGGCAATGCCATCACTGGGCTTTTGGGAATGTCAGCTCCAGGAGGCACTTAGAACCATGAAACCCAGTCAGCAGCAGGTGCTCGAGGAGCTGTCTGCTGACAGGGCAGGGACCGGGCAGCCCTCTCACCGCCTCTCGTTCCTCCCTCTGCCTTCTCTCTTCCGACATTCTCCGCATTGGCGAGAGTCTGCTGTGTGCCCATCACTTGCCATACCAGCCTGGGGCTTGCTGGGGGAGGGGCTGCTCCCACTGCTTCGTCAGACAGCACCTCTGTTCCATAGGAACTCACCAGGAGTCAAGGTTAGTTGGCAGGGGGTGGTGGGCGGAAGAGAGGAAGCCACCGTTGCCTCAGGGCACCCCTACCCCACTGTGTTAGTGGGAATATTTATTTTTTTTAAGGCTTCCTCTCTCTCTGTCTTCCCACCCATCACTTGCCTTTGTCTATGTCCAGCTCAGTCCTCTGAGCTGAGGTCACAGCCCCCTGCGGGCCCATTCCTTCCCACTCCCTAGACCTGCGTCTGTAGACCAGAACACCCTCAGGCCAGCAGCCAAGCTCAGGGTGCTCAACAATGCGAGCTCTGACTGCACCGTCCTCCTGTCCAGCCTGCTTCTGGCCCCAGCGCCTACATGTGCACGGGACCCAGAGTCAGCAGCTCGATGCCAGCGTCCTGGCACAGCGGAGGGGGATTTCCCCAAGGCTATGTGGCTCCTCTTGCCCCCAGAGGCAGTTCTGTACACCCTAGTCTGGTTGCTCAGACTCCCGGATCAAAGGGATGCAGGTTCCCATTTGACTCCCCTGCAGGCAAGTCACATCACCTTGTAGCCTGGGCCTTAATTTTAGTTGCTAAACCCCCACCTTTGTTCTCAGCAGCTTATTGGAGACAATGTTGCTGAGTTTGGAATGAGCCACAAGAGTCCCTGTCTGTTTTGTGAGAAAGCCAGGCTCAGTGGTAGGACACCGAGGGAACTGTCCACTGCTCCAGGTGCCAGACTGAGGCCAGGGAAGGGGCAGCTCTGATGTCCAAGGTTTGGAAGGGGCATTGCCCAGACCCTCAGTCCGGCTCCCAGCTTCTAAGCAAGGATGCTTTGAGAGAATGAGCGAGCGAGTGAGAGGTTTCATAGGCTCATGTGCCTGGATATTCTTGAGAGGCCTTGGTGTTCACCAGAAGGGGCCCCAGACAAAAGTGGAATGGAGTGGGAACATGGTTCTATTTTCCCGTTTCTCCACATGCCTGGAAAGCTCACCTCTGATGCTTACAGCATGGCTGCTTTGGCCCCACTGGGTTAGCGGCTTTTATTTTATCCTTTCTTCAGATATTGTTGCTCTCTGTCTTTCTCTCTTGTCTCTACCAGCCATCACCTTTTCAATTCGTCTCCTCCTGGGAAACTGAGGCACTGTAGTGACGCCTCCTTACATGCTTACAATGACCCTCTGCCTACAGCTCAAGGAGACATCACCAATAGCCCCCATCCCCCTGGTGGGACCACTGAGGCTCAGAGGGAATAGACAGCTTGTCCGAGAAGTCAGGCCTGTCCACCAGGGACCTGACTCTGCTTGGGGTGTCCTGGCTGTCCCCCCCCGCCTCCGGCTCACCTACCTTCAGTGTGTCACCCTTGTGGAAGGCCAGCTCATCGCTCTCCGTGGCCTGAAAGCTGTACAGGGCCACGGACTCCATTCTGCTGTCCCTGGGCTCCGGCAGCCGGGCTCAGAGCGGGGGCCCAGCAGCTTCCTGCTTCCTCCGTGGTGGAGAACCGGCTTCCTTTGTTTGACGCTGAGACTGAAACTGCCCTTGACTGGGTTGGGTGAGGGGAGAGACAGGAAGTAGAGACGTGTCACAGAGCGGGGAGCTCACATGAGTCGGCCCACCCCCACATCCCACTTCCCAGAGGCCAGGGCTGGCTCTCGGGGAGCTACCTCTGTGGGCTTGGGAGTGGGTTCCCCATTGTACCCATGCTGCAGATGGTAACATTGAGGTGTCTGGCTGGAGAAATGCCACTAAGGCATCTTGCTGTTCCTGTGGCCTCAGTATTTCTAAGCCTGGATGCCTCTCACGATTCCCTGGTGTCAGCTCCCTCAATCCTAAGCCTCTTTCCTGGCACGGAGGCCCTTCTGAGCCCCTCCCCCACACTGCACATGTACACACGCTTGCACATCCGTATTGCTCCTCTTCACCCTAAACCAATGCACAAACCCCATCAGGGGCCCACCACGCTCCCATTTCACCCCCCCGGCCTTTGCACCTGTGTCCCCCTACCACTCCTCCTCCTCCCAGAACACCCTTGGTATCCCCTCAATGCCTGCACTCAAAAGGGTCCTCCTCTAGTCCAAAACCTGGGCACCTTTGGTGGGAGGCACGGGAATATTTCTGGAAGTTTGCCGGAAAGGGCTGGGCAGGCATCTAGTGGTCAGGATGCCCAGTGCCTAGGCTCCCCATCCTGGCTCCAGCTTCCAGCTCCAGCTTCCTGCCAGTGTGGGCCCAGGCAGGCAGCAGGTGCCAGCTCAGGCCTGCGTCCCTGTGAGCCACATGGGGGACCTGGCTTTGGCCCACCCAGCCTGATCACTGAGGAGGGAGCTGGGTGTTGGGAACTCCTTCTCCCTCTTTCTTTCTGTCTCCCTTTCTGTCTCCCAAATGAATAAACAAAAATACTTTTGAAGGTTCATTTATATTTTAAAAATTTACTTTTACTTGAAAGTCAGTCACACACACACACATGCACAGATAATGAGATCTTCCATCAGCTGTTTTACTCCCCAAATGGTCATAAAGGCTAGAGCTGGGCTGGTCCTAAGCCAGGAGCCTAGAACCCCATCTGGGTTTCCCACATGGGTAGCAGAGGCCCCAAGCACTTGGGCCATTTTTGCTGCTTTCTCAGGCAATCAACAGGGAGCTGGATCAGAGGTGGAACAGCTGGGACCTGAACCAGAACCCACGTGGGATGCTGGTACTGCAAGTAGAATATCATCCAGTGGCACCACTGAGCTGATCCTTACAGTTTATTTTTGAAGTCCACACATACACATTTATTACAAGCCTTTCAAAAAGGCTTGGGCCTTCAAATATCTTTTTCTGTATTGAAACAAACTTACCTTTTAATTTCATTTCCACAAACTTTTTGAAGTACCTTCCTGTAACACATTTAATATAAATTATAAAGATTTTTTTTTAAAGATTTATTCATTTTATTACAGCCAGATATACACAGAGGAGGAGAGACAGAGAGGAAGATCTTCCATCCGATGATTCACTCCCCAAGTGAGCTGCAACGGGCCGGTGCATGCCGATCCGAAGCCAGGAACCAGGAACTTCTTCCGGGTCTCCCACGTGGGTGCAGGGTCCCAATGCATTGGGCCGTCCTCAACTGCTTTCCCAGGCCACAAGCAGGGAGCTGGATGGGAAGTGGAGCCGCCGGGATTAGAACCTGCGCCCATATGGGATCCCGGGGCTTTCAAGGCGAGGACTTTAGCCGCTAGGCCATGCCGCCGGGCCCACATTATAAAGATTTTTTTATCATGTAAAGCCACTACGCAGAGTAGTAGATTCAAAAACCTTTGCATTAAAATAAAGGTTTTAAAAGCATTTTATTAATTTAATTAATTATGTTTGTTTATTTGAGAGAGTCAGCGATTCACTCTTCTAATACCTTCCACAGCTGAGGTGGGATAGCATCAAGCCTAGAGCCTAGGACTTCATCCAAGTCTCTTCCATGGGCAGCAGGAATGGCTATTCATCTCCCAGGTGTGCACCTGCAGCAGGTGGCTGTCTCAGGAGTGCAGCTGGACTTAGACTCCACTCTGACGTGGGAGGTGGGCATGCCAGGGGTGTCTTAACCACCGTGCCAAATGAATAAATCAAAATAAAGCCACAAACCCATATTTTAAGTCCATTTTCCCTTAAACTCCTTGATGGATATATAGCAAGCATATATCAAACATTGTATTAGATATCAAGTATGTATTTAACAATATATATCAAGCGTTTGTAACTGAGAAAACATATATGTATTTGCATTTATGTGAATCCCAATGCGTGTTTCTGAGCTTTTGGAGATGAGTTTCTAAAGCAGAGTGTGTCTCTGTAGTTTTGTATCTCCTTCCACATCTGTGCAGACACAGATAATACATCAAAACCATGAGCCCCATCAAGTGCACGCCAGCGGCTGTAGGTCAAGAGGGTGCGGTATCCTGCCATTCTCATGATTGCATGAAGGTTTGATTCTTCTATATCAAAGGTTGAGATGAATGGCAATCTACAGTTATCTCAAACTAAAATATTGACTGTAAAACAAAACAAAAAAAGATTGAGGAAGGATTGGGTGTTACAATGGGTTCAACTGTTTGTCAACCGATTAGTGTCCCAGCTGCTCCACTTCCCATCCAGCTCCCTGCTAATGCACCTGGGAGGGCAGTGGAGGATGGTCCAGGTTCCTGCACCCACATGGGAGACCCGGTTGGGGTGCTAGGCTCCTGGTTTCAGCCTGGCCCAGCTCCTAGTGTTGCTGCTAGTTGGGGACTGAACCAGAGGGTGGGAGATTTCTCTCTCTGCCTTTCAAGATCGTAGATATGTAAATCTTTAAGAAAGAAATCGAGGAGAAAAAATAGTGAACTGCAAGAAGTTGGTGGCCTACTCTGGCGGTCCCTGGGTTGCTGAGCAGAAGGTAAGTTCCGCAGGCCTCCCCCAATGCCCTTCCCCCTGGCAGCCCTCCCTCAGGGTGGGAGGAAGTTACACAGCGGGCTCCGGGCTCCTTCCGGCTCTGTCTCAGCTGAGGTTTCTAATCCTCAGAGACAGGGGAGGTGAGGAGGGGTTGGGGTCGATTTCTCCCTAGCCTGAGGAGACCTGAAGTCAAGGTTGGAGGGACCCTTTTAGGGACCAGTGTTGGGGTCTTGTGGCCCTGATGCCTGCTTTCTTTTTCTTTTAACTTTGAAATTCATTTTATTCATTTATTTATTGGAAAGGCAGAGCACGTACGCACACACACACACACACACACACACATACACATCTTCCACCTGCTGGTCCACTCTGCCCAAAGACTGTAACAGCCAGGTCTGGACCAGGCCAAAGCCAGGAGACAGCTCTGTCCAGTTCTCCCACGTGGGATGCAGGGACTCCAGGACTAGGGTCGTTTGCTCTGCTGGCTTACCAGGGGCATTAGCAGGGAGTTGGATCAAATTTAGAGAGCTGGCACTCCGATATGGGATACTGGTATCCTAAGTGGTTACGCCACCTGATGTACCATGATGTTTGCTTTCTTTTTCTGTAAGTTATTTATTTACTGTTAAGCTGTGTCAGTCACTGTGTGCATAAGGCCCACAGCCTGTCAATCACCTGCTAGGTGGCAGCACTGAGCCTCCCTGCTGGGCCGACCCAGATTCTTGACCTGACCTCTGAGCTGTGTGGCCTCAGCCCAGGGAATCCTGGGGCTGGGAGCTCAGGCTACGCTGGCTGAGAAATGTATCAGTCATGGTGTGCAGGCTTCAGTGGAGCATAAATGCACCCCAGTTCTCAGAGAGACCAGATGGCCACCCACAGTGGGGAGTTGGGGGAGAGTCCCCCCAGTGGAGGACAATATGAGGCCTGGAAGGAGGGGAGTTTAGGTAGTGGCAGCTGAGAAAACATCCCACCCCGCCCACCATGGAGGGTGCAGCTGAGTTTCCAAGGAAGGCCCCTCAAAAATCGCCAAAGCAGGAGCTATCAAGGGTACACATGGAGGTGCTGCTTGTGATGTCATGTCCTGGCTGCCCCACTTCTGATGGTCTGGAGAGCAGTGCAGGACGAAACAAGTGCTTGGATCCCTGTCTCCCGAGAGAGCCCTGGATGAAGCTCCTGGCTTTGCCTGGGCCAGTGCTGGCTGTGGTGGCCGTCTGGGGAGTGAACCGCTGACGGAAGAACTCTTTCTCCGTCTCCTTCTCTGTGGCTCTGTAAGGTTTTCTTCTTTGTTTTCCATGTAAATATATTTTCTTCTTACTATTTTTCATGATACGGTTCCATAGTCACAGGGATCATCCCTCAATTACCTCCATCCTTCAATCACCTCCCACTGTTTCCTTCCATATTATTACAATAATATAGTCCCTCATCATCAGCCACAAATCCAACATTCTGCTATTTAGTGTATCATGGTATTATAGAGTCTGACATTCAAATAAGATAAATAGTTTTAAAAATCTTTTTTTTTTTTTACAGGAGGCTGGCACCAGGCTTGGCAGAACACCTGTCTGGGTATGTAGACCCAAAGACCCCACATTCTATTCCCTGGGGCTTGTGGAGCAGCTTCTCTTACAGGAGAAAAGAATAGTGCAAGTGGGATCAAGTGAACACGTTGAGAAGGGAGATTTTCCTGGTTTATCTGGGTGGCTCTGAACAGCATCATACGTGACCTTACACACAGGATGAGGCAGCAGGACAGGGGAGACAGACAGAGAGAGAGAGAGAGAGAAAGAGAGAGAGAGCAAGCTGGGAGCCAGAAACTCCAGCCAGGTCTCCAGTGTGGCCGACAGGAATCCTAGCACTCGCGCCATCGCCATGGCTTGCCAGGGTCTGCACGAGGAGGCAGCTGGAGCTGAACTGGGAACTCCACCCAGGTCTTTCAGCAGTGGGAGATACCTTAGCCACTGAGCTAAGTGCCGGGAGATGGGACCCCGAAGGAAGGAGTGTCCCGTTGGAGCAAAGAGGCTATAGGGAGGGGGCACAGCCCAAAGAATGTGGGGCGCGGAGCTCCTCTAGAGGCTGTGGAAGGAAGGAGCGCAGCCCACACCTGGATTTGAACCTCCATGAAACTGGTGTAGGACGAGAATGAGCCTGGGCCCCACCCCCACGGCCTTTGATGTAGACTTAGTCAAGCACCAGTTCCCCTTCTCAGAGTGGAGTTCCTCTGCCTTCACTTTGATGGTTTTTGGTCAACTCCTTGCCGAAGATGAAGTCACGGAAACAAGAGATGTCCCCGGGTCTGAGCGACTTTGCAAAAACCCCAGGTCGTTGTGACTCAGTGATGGCCTGATAGCCAACACTCTAATGGTACGCTCAGTTCTGAGGTGCCTCCCCGGGTACTCCAGATCCCGCTCAAATGCCAGGGAGAGCCGGTCTAAGCCGCACATTCTAGCCTCCTGTGACTCGTCATCTCAGGAACGCCACGAGCGCTGTGGACCCACTGGAGGACCGCTCTGGCCTGACTGCCTGTGGATCAAGCCCAGTTCTATGAAGTCCACTGTGCCTAAGCCCTGAGGCGGTCTGGGCATTGAACGCCAGCTGCCTGACCCCTTGCTCTGCTCACCGGAAAAGAAGCTCTTGCTTTCTTCCCCCAACTTGTGTGTTGGAGGGGATAACGTGGACAGAGGCTGGATGTTCATTTCACTGCAGGCTCTTGTGCAGAAGCATGCTAAGTGCTGATACCTACAAAGTGCACAAAGTGATAAAATGTGTCTAAAAGTGAGTACACACATGAGCATGGGTTGTCCCACACCGGAAAAGACCTGTCTTGAGTAGGCAGTGGGTCAGAAAGCAGAAGGGACAGAGAAGAGGGAGACACGGTTGCAATCTTTGGCAGAAGGGAGACAGAGAGAGCCCCTCCAAGTCTTTCGTCTCTTTTATAAGGTTGGGGGATAATGCCCCCAGATTCACATCTGGGAATTATATGGCACTCATGAGTTCCACGTGGAGACCAATATCCACATTTCCATGGCATCTTCTCTTAGGTCCCAGGTGAAGCAGGTGTATCCTAGGAAAGAGGATGCTTTGATTGACAAGTGGGAAGATGGGATTATGTGGGGCTTGTAACTTCCATTTTATCAGTCCTAGCTACATGTCTGCCTGTCCCGTATCCGGCAGATTTGAGGATTTTTTTGTTTTGTTATCTGCTGCTGAGTTACAATGACCACAAAAGCAGGGGAACTATACTTTCTTTCTCTTTTAAGATTTATTTATTTTTATTACAAAGTCAGATATACAGAGAGGAGGAGAGACAGAGAGGAAGATCTTGTGTCTGATGATTCGCTCCCCAAGTGGCTGCAACAGCCTGTGTTGTGCCAATCCGAAGCCAGGAGCCAGAAACCTCCTCTAGGTCTCCCACATGGGTGCAGGGTCCCAAGGCTTTGGGACTCCACTGCTTTCCCAGGCCACAAGCAGAGAGCTGGATGGGAAGTGGAGCTGCTGGGATTAGAACTGGCACCAATATGGGATCCTGGGGCGTTCAAGGTGAGGACTTTAACTGTTAGGCCACAACGCCGGGCCCGGAACTGTACTTTCAATGGAGTTCAGGGTTCAATGATTTTAGACTTGACCCTGGACATGCCAGGAGCATGAGCTGGGGACTGAATCATCTGAGATGGATTGAAACATCTGAGGCAGTCTCCTGAATTTCTAGTTTCTATCTCGGGATGGCAGGAAAGTGTTTGTCAGGAAAAGTTCAACTGAAAGCGGAAAGGTTCAGGTTATCCTCCAATAATTTCTTTTCTTTTCTTTTCTTTTCTTTTCTTTTCTTTTCTTTTCTTTTCTTTTCTTTTCTTTTCTTTCTTTCTTTCTTTCTTTCTTCCTTCCTTCCTTCCTTCCTTCCTTCCTTCCTTCCTTCCTTCCTTCCTTCCTTCCTTCCTTCCTTCCTTCCTTCCTTCCTTCCTTTCTCTCTCTCTCTCTCTCTCTCTCTCTCTCTTCCTCCTTCCTTCCAAATATTGATTGCTTTTTTAAAAAGGCAATTGTATAGAGATAGAGACAGATTCAAAACTTTCATTTGCTTTTTTCGTTCTCAAATGCCTGGGTCAAGCTGAAGCCGGGAGCCCACAGCTCCATCTGGGTGTCCCATTTGGGTGGCAGGGACCCAAGTATTCAGGTGTCATTTGCTGCCTCCCAGGTGTATTAGCAGGATGCTGGCTAGGAAGTGTGGACTAGCTGGGGCTCAAACTAGGCATTCTGACATGGGATGCAGGAGTCTGAAACGGTGATATAAACGATTGCATCACAATGTGCTTGCCCCTCCCACGAAAATGTTTCTGGAGTCTAAATTCTGGGCCAGCCTCTATGTGAGGTTTTGTGCATGTAGCAAGTCTCCACCTTCAGAGATGAACTCTTGAGTAACAGGATGGGGACGACTTGGAGGCCACTGGGACACAAGGAATTCCCTTCAAAGCTGATGAAACTGGGCACAAGTAAATAACCCTGCAATAACATGGTGGAATTTTACTGCCCGAGATCCCTGCTGGTCCCACTAACTTATGCTGCAGATAACCAGCTTCGTATGCGAATGTCAAGAGGGGACTCCTGCCTGCCTGGATCCACCTTCTCACAGTGGACAAGGGTCTTTTTTTTTTCTTTTTATTGATTGCATTGCATTGGGATTCCCCCCATCCCTCCCCAAACCCTCCCCCAATGGTGGATTCCTCCACCTTGTTGCATTACCACAGTTCAAATTCAGTTGAGATTCTTTCATTGCAAGCATTTACCAAGCATAAAGTCCAGCATCTTATTGTTCAGATAAGTTCAATGGTTTCTTGGGTAGACCATCTCTGGTCTGAAGGTAGAGCCGGCAGAGTATCATCCCGATCAATTAAAAGCTCCGACATAACATTGGTAACAATTTGTAACATTATGGAATTAATTGACATGGTATTGAGTAACCAATATGTTAAAAAAAATAAAAAAAATAATGCAAGTTCTGCACCACATCCTGTGACTTCTACATTGACATTTCAATTATTAGTGTTTATACAACTGGGTTCTATACACCTTAAAATGGCTATAGATTACTATTCAGCTGTCTCATGTCTATTTTAATTTTAGTATTTAGCAGTTTATAGTGTTGAAGCATGATTTTGCTGAACCTGGCTGTTTTTCAGGTAGTCTAACTCTATAATTCTAACAAGACATATGTCAACAGTTTAGATGAACAGTTTTAGGAGGGGTGTGCAGAGAAATCTTCAATACCTAGTGAGGAGTAACTAATCTTTGTGTCCCACCCAGTGAGGTATAAGTGCATCCACGCTGACTGTTTCCTGTCTGTTTCTAAGCTTTCCTTATTGTTCTCTATCTATTGTAAATTTTGTTTGTTTGTTTTGAGGGGTTGTTGGAGCGATCCTGATGGTCATTGCGAGAGAGGGTGGGGACCCAAAGTCGGAACTAGGCAAGGACCAGAGAAAACTCCCCTCCCTAGTCCCGAAGGAAATTTACTGTTCTTCTGTTTCTGTGGACCGCTCAGGGCTCCTGGTTGTTGTTCCGATGATCTTGGATCCCGCAAGACAGGATTTGGACTTCTTCCATCCCATGTGGTAGATCCAAATGGGGATGGATGACCTCAGAGTTCTCGGCCTGCGAAGGCACTCCAATTCCCCGTGGTCTCCTTGGCAGCTGGGATGTAGTCCTTGGTGCTCGTAGTGATAGTCCTTGGTGAGAACTGGGAGTCTTCAGGGTTGGAATACAAGCCTCCTCCTGAGTGGACAAGGGTCTTAGCATGTATCCAAGATGACCCCTCCCAAGAAACAGTTCTAAAGGCACTCTGCCTGCTGCCCCAGCAGGATTTCAAACACCCCTCACCCTCTATCCAAGGGGGCTGAACACTTCTTTGTCTAAAAGATTTATTTACTTCTTTGAAAGAGTTAGGGAAGGAATTGTGGATAGAAAGGGAAAGAGATGTCTTCCATATACTGGCTCACTCTCCATATGGCTACAACAACCAGCCCTGGGCCAGGCCAAAGCAAGAAACCAGGAGCTGGGTGTCCCATGTGTGTGCAAGGCCCCAAGCACTTGGGCCATTTTCTGTTGCCTTTCCAGGTGCATTAGCAGGGAGCTGTATTGGAAGTGGAGTAGCCAGACTCAAATTGGTACCCACATGGGATGCTGGAGTTCCCGATGGCGGCTTCATCCACGGCACCACAATGCCAAACCCCCACACTCTACCCACTATTCTGTCCCTCCTGAAATAAAATATTTTCTGCCTTAATCAGTCACTTCTGTATGACCTCTGGCCCGTACAAATCCTAAAACTGTACAGGTGTGAAGGCCTCAGGGAATGTGCTTCCTGGTCAAAACTAATAAGTACACAGCCGTTTACAACCCCATAGTCCTCAGCATGAACTAAAAGGAAGAGAAAACAGCTACAGATGCTTCTCCCTCTGCGACAGAGCTATGTTCCTAAGCCCTATGCAAGTTGAACAGGGCTGACTGGGAGTTGCACTTGCTGCAGCTGCTCACCATGACCAGAGAGGACAGGGTCATATCTCCCGAGGCCCAACTCAGTTCTCGCTGAGTGTGTGGTGCATGGGTGCCACTGGAAAGCTCCCCAGTGTTGAGAGTGGGATCATCCTAAGCTGCGACATCTGAGCTGAACAACCCCCAAAACTGCTGGAGGAGCGCCACAGACTCCTCCACCTTCTGAAGCAGGTCCACTGGTGCCGAAAGCCAAGAACAGACGTGGGGTTTAGGGTAGAGTGCAGAGCAAGGAGCCAGGCAGTGGCCACTTAACTCCTGGCGTTCCCACAGGATTAAGGTGAAGGTTCTTGCACACTGAAGTTGGAACTAAGAGGTTTGTGTTTGGCTCCGTCTAAGTTCCTGGTTTGTGTGTGGTGCTTGTGGCTGTCTTCTGACTGGTCAGCAATATGACATCGCTTAGGGAGTTTAGGTGGTGGCAAGGTGGGTCTCAGGTTACCTGGGAGCTACAGGCAGGTAGTGGTTACTTTTTTGTTTGGGGCCTGGAGTTCCTTGAGAAGGAAACCCCTCAAGACAAGACATCAAGATGCTATCCATAGGGGCACAGTGTGATGACTCAAGTGGCTAACACTCTGCCCCCAGTCATCAGAATCCCATTTGGGGGCTAGTTCCTATCTTGGTTGTTCCACTTCCTAACCAGCTTCCTGCTTGTGGTCTGGGAAACCAGTAGAGGACGGCTTTGGGACCCTGCACCCATATGGGAGATCAGAAGAAGCTCCTGGCTTCAGATTGGCTCAGCTTTGACCATTGTGGATATTTGGGGAATGAACCAGTGGTTGGAAGATCTTCTCTCTCCCGCTTCTTCCTGTAGATTTGCCTTTCCAATAAAAAGAGAAATGTCTGTTAAAAAAGATGTTATTCACGGTAGAAAACAAATAACTTTGGCAAGGGTTGGGGGCATCTGATGATCAAGGATGTGGCACCTCGTCCACCGAGCTGATGCTAGCATGGCACCTGATTGTATCCAGCATCTGCATGCAATGCATGGTGTTATTTAAAGGCTTGGTTTCACGTCCACAATCAGTCTGTAAGAAAGGCAATCAAGACTGGGACTCCGTGTCTTTGCCTTCAGCCTGGCTCAGGGTGGCAGAGACTGTTCCAGATGGCTGTAGCCAGGAACCTGGGGCCTCCTGTCCTCACAGCTCCCAGCAGGAGGGCTCTCTTGGTGGGAGAGCAGGACACCACTTCCATGGAATTGACACTGTACCTTGGGTAATGCTGTTTGCTGCCCATACCAGGTCCCTGATCACCCTGTGGCCCTGGTCATGGGGACTGCAGGTCACCTCCCTCAGCCTTTTGTACTGGAGCTGTTTCTACCCTCAGCTCAAGGACACTGGTTCAGAAAGAGGTTTTACATAGGAGATAGGAACAGACATCTTAAGCCAGACATCTCCCAATTGCTTTCCAAAAGAACTGACCTTGTTTGCTGTAGTGAATTGAGGAAATTCAAGTTTCTAAAGATGCTCTCGAGAGCCAGAGGGGATTATGGTGAAAGACAATAAGGAGGAGAGTCAAGAGCAGGCCAAGCTGGAGGGACGGCCAGCTGGTTTGCGGGAGAGAATTGTGAAAAATAGAGCAATGTGGGTGAGTAGGTATTCATTTTTTTTTCACTCCAGCCTTTGTCATGCACAAAGACACATTCTAAGTGCTGACACAAAGAAGATGTTTGCCATGATCAAACGTAGTTATAAGGTAAGAAAATGAGTATTTAGGCACGTGCGAGCTTGGGTTGCCCCACACAAAGAAATACCAGTCATGGGTGGACAGTGGGCCGGAAGATTGACCTGAAAGGAGAAAGGGGAGGGGGCAGAGGAATAGACAGGTCTCCTCACAGTGCCTCTGGCTGTGGTCTGTGGTGGACGGAACCCATGTCCTCTTCCTTATGGTGCTTGGGGGAGGGGAGCCTTTGCAGGGGTGAAGTCACCTGGGAATTATGCAGCGCCTCCACAAGCCCCACGTGGAGTTCAATGTCCATATTTTCCTGGCATCAAATGCAGCAGACGCCTTTCAGGAAAGGTGGTGTTTCGATTCACAGAGGGAGGATACCCCTTCAAGAGAGTCGTTATCGGCTGGATTAGTCTGGGAGGTAAAACATTGGTAGCTGAGGACATCACAGCGAATGATAGCTCAACCAGCCAGCAGGTCATGGAGTTCAACAGCAGAGTGCGTTCAGGGCAAGAGAGGAAGAGAGTCCTACCCGTGCACTGGCGTCCTGTGTGATGGCAAACATGGAAAAGGCTCTGCCTCTCCCGTGAGCAAAATCAAAGCCAAATCGTGCAGGCAGGAAATAGACTTCATGAAAATCATTCAGCCAGTCACTCAGCAAATAAATTAGGAGATAAAAGCAGCAAGTCTCAGGGGCTGGTGGGGAAGCAAGGCAGGCAAATCCTCTGCCTGGAGCACAGGCACACAATACGGGCGCCCCTACCCCCAAACCAGCTCCCTGCTAATAGCCTAGGGAAGCAGTGGAGGATGGCCTGAGTCCTTGGGACCCTGCACCTTTGTGGGAGATCCAGAAGAAGCTCCTGGCTCCTGGCTTCAGATCAGCTCAGCTCCAGCCATTGCAGCCGCTTGGGGAGTGAACCAATGGATGGAAGATATCTCTTTGTCTCTCCCTCGCTCTCTTTCTGTAACTCCTTCAAATAAAATAAATAAATCTTTAAAAATCCCCAGAAAGTCTTAGACTGGAGAGAATCATATCTAGGATTTCTACCATAAAAAATCTCTGGTTTCCACAAGAAAAGCGTGCAAAGGAGGCATGACCCCCAAACTGGATGACAATAGGCCTAGAAACTGCTGGTGGGAGAGCTCACATGTTGGACTTACCGGAAAGGGCCTGCAGTGTGTATGTTCTAGAATAAAAAAAATAATGCATCAGCCACAAGAAAGCTGAGTTGGCTGCCTTGAAATCGGGCAAAATAAATGTCAACACACACACTCACACACAGGTTATTACAGAGAAACAGGAACATTCCAGACTGAGAAAAGGGTCCAGATGTCAAGCACGTATCACAGTCGCACATAAATACCCAGCTGAAGGCAGAGCACCAAAATACACTGACCCATACTGACAAGATGAAGGGAAAAACAGACAGGTCACCAAAATGGGGGATATGCATGCGACCTGCTTCAGTACGCATTGACAACGCAAGCAAAGATCAACAGGGAAGTAGAAGGCTTGGGCAACACCATAAACCAATTATAACTAACAGACATCTGTGGGTGCCTCGTCCAACAACGGCATGACATACATTCTTATCAAGTGCAAATACAACGTTTCCCAGAATAGAAATGAAACCAAGCCTTACAGTGAATCATGAAAAAAAAGAAACTTAACAAAAGTGAAAGAAATAATATAAAGTTCATCTTCAACTTGGAATGAGATGAAAAACCAGCAGTAAAAAATGGAGGAAATGAACAGATATATAAAACTTAACACATTTTTAAAGAAAGGTTTATTTCTGTATTTGAGATGCAGAGTTACAGAGAGACAGCAAGAGACAAAGGGAAGGAGATCTGCGCTCTGGCTCATTCCCCCGATGGCAACAACAGTTGGGGCTGGGCCAGGTTGAAATCAGGAACCTGGAACTCCATTTGAGTTTCCCATGGGAGTTCAGGGACCCAAGCACTAGGCCCATCTTTTGCTTCTTTCCCAGGTAGATTAACAGGGAGCTGGATCAGAAGGGAACAGTTGGGACTCAGACCAGCTGTCATATGGGATGCCGATGTTGCAGGCAGCAGCTTAACCCTCTGAACCACAATGGCGACTCCCAGCAACACATTCTAAAAAAAAGCAGCAATCACAAAAATATTGTGAGATGAATGAAAATAAAAAAAATGAGAAGTCTAAAATTTGTAGGATACAGCTAAAGTCATAATCAGAGGGAAGTTTTTCTTTACTAGAAGAAGTTCATGGCTGAGAAAGCTTTTATGGAGAAAGGTTTCAGGGCTGGCATTGTGTTGACAAAAAAGCCTCCACGTGCAACACCTTCATCACATACAGTTGTGGTGTCGAGTCCCCACTTGTACTCTTCCCAGTCTGCTCCCTGCTACCGAATGTGGGAAAACAGCAGAGGATGACTCAGGACAGCCCTAGCACCGACCGGACAAAACTCTTGGCTCCTAACTTGGGCCAACATGGCCATTTTCTTTTTTCTTTTTTTTTTTTTTTACATTTCTATTATTATTATTATTATCATTTTATGATACAGTTCCATAGGGTCCTGGTTTTTCCCTTATCCCAGCCCTCTCCTCCTCCAATAGGTCCTCTATATCATTACTAACATATAGTTCTTCATACTCAGTCATATGACCATCATTACGGGCCTAGACAATGGCATAGAGTCCAGAATCCTATTGTCAAGATATAGTAAACAGTTTCATTGTGAGTCCATCTTTGTCTAGAAGTAGAGATGCATACTACATTGTATGCTCACATCTGGATGTTAGTCTCCATTTCACAGCTACTGTACTTCCCCTCAAATGAAAAGTCGTAATATCAAATCAACAATAGAAAGAAAAATAGAAATTTACAATGCCATAAAGTTAAATAACATGTTACTAGATATGACAGTCTCTACTACACAGCTACTATACATCCCCTTAAATGAAAAGCCACAAACAAATTCAACATCCGGGAGAAAAAAGAAATTAATAACACCATGATGTTAAATAACACGCTACTAAATGACTATTGTGTAGTGAAGAAATGAAAATCAAGAACCTTCTTGAAGAAGAAAATGATGCTACTGTACGATCTATGAGTCACTGAATGATTTAATCAGAAGACAGTGTTCTGAGGAGATGAAACTAACAGAAAACATCAAAATCCATGTGATACAGTTTCCGCTGATTTTTGTTGGTGAAATGTCTCTTCTAGACAATAAATAGATGGGTTTTGTTTTTTAAATCCAGTCTACTAATCCATGACTTTTGATTGAGCTTAAGCCATTTACATTCAGAGTTAATATGTATGGGTGGTACTTTGGTCCTGTCGTTTTAGTAATGGGTTGTTCATTGGTTTAGTCTTCTGTTGTCATTTTACTGGGATGTTCTTCTCATTTGTCTTTGGTTTTGTTCGGTGCTATTCCTCTTTTCTGTCAAGAGAACCTCTTGAAGTATTAATTGTAAGGCAGGTTTGGAAGAGGCAAATTCTTTTAACTTTTCTTTACTGTGGAAGAATTTTATTTCATTTTCAAAGACAAAAGAAAGCTTTGCTGGATATGTTATCCTAGGCTGACAATTTTTTTCTTTTAGAATCTGGAGTATGTCGCTCCATTCTCTTCTTGCCTGTAGAGTTTCCTGTGAGAGATCTCCTGTGAGTTTAATTGGCATTCCTTTATATGTCAGATGGTTTTTTTCACATGCACATTTAAGGATCTTTTCCTTATGTTCAATTGAAGAGAACTTGATGATCATGTGTCTTGGTGAAGATTGCTTTTGATCAAGCCTGTTGGGAGTTCTGTGTCCCTCCTGGATGTTGTTTCTCAATTCTTTCTCTAGATTAGGGAAATTTTCCTTTATTATTTCATTAAATACATTTGCAAACTCAGCTTCTCTTTCTGCACCTTCTGCGACTCCCATAACTCTTATATTTGGTCTCTTAATAGTGTTTTTCCATTCTTGAATACTGTTTTTGGCCTGATCCAGCTCTGCTTCCAGCTTTTTGTTTGCTTCCCCCTGGTGACAGGAAATATCTTCCAATTCTGAGATTCTTTCTTCTGCTTGCTTCATTCTATTCTGGAGACTCTCCACTGACCTTTTAATTTGCTCTACTGTGTTCTTAATTTCTGACATATCAGCCTTGATTTGCTTTATTGCTTCCTTCAATTCTTTGAACTCTTGTATGTGCTTCTCATTGTTGATCAGAAGCTTTAAAATGAGTTTTCTGAATTCTGTGTGCCCCATTTTCTAGATGTCTTCCTCAGTGAACTCTGAGGTTGGCATAGGGTTTTGCTCCTTTGCAGGGGAGTCTTCGGTAGCATTCATTGTGCCTTTGTCTGTTCTTTTGCTCTTGGTCATTGTAGTTCTGGTTAGATTCTTCTCCTTGGGGCAGTTTCCTAAGCTGTGTCACCCACAGATCTACAGTTTGATTTTACTTATTGCAGTTGGTACCCAGCTCTTTGCTTGCAGCCACTTGTGCCACTCCCTACAGCGAGTTCCAGGTCTGGGTTCTTATGTTAGATTTCCACCATGGTCTCCATAGCCCCAGCTCCTGGCTCACCAATCTCCACCTCCTGTGATACTGTGCTGAGGCTGCACTGTTTTCTGTACAACCTTTCTCCCACTTCTGGTTGGAGCAGGTCCCAGGATTAGAGAGTCACCAGGTGTCCTATATAGCTAGGTTGTTGGTGTTGCTGATCTTGCTGGAACCTGTTGGACGTTAGGTCTGTGTGTCACACGGACCTGTTTTGACCCGTACGATGCCACAGTTGTTGTCATTTTCCTGTGGGACCAGTGCAATCCACTGTGTGAGCTCAGCACATGCGCAGTTCACTGTTGTCCCCTGCAGTCTTAAAGCTTTTGCCAGAGTGTACAAAATGGTGCCTGACGTACCACTACTAGAATTCTTGATCTGCTGGCCATCGGGTCTGAGGGCTACTCAGATTTGTCTTGGGTAGAACCTGTAGAATGCCATGTTGATGCAGTTCACTGAGTCAGAAATGAGTTCACTCCCAGCTCAGTGTATTCTCAGTTTTTTCCCTTGCCTTTGCCTCCTTACGCAAAATGGCACCCAATTTGGCTCTAGGGGGCTGACTGGGCTGTGAAATCTACCCTGTTCTCACACCGCCTGTCTGGGATCTGCTGCTCTGTCTCTGATCCTGATCAAATCAAACGGACCAGCAGGACGTACAGTTCTTTGTCTGGGTTCACCTCCTAAGCTCCCAGTGAAAGTCCCTTCCCGCCTGGTTGCTGGTGGAGTTCAGATCGCCATTAGCCGAATGCCGCTGGAGTATCAGTACTGCAAACTACACCGTTGTGTTTGCTGCTTTCCTGTGTCTGACAGTCTCCAGGTACCCCTCTGCTGTTGTTCTGTCCTTTCCTATTTCTTGGAATGTGTCCTCTTTGCTTCATCCTGATTAAATGTTTTTCCGTCTGTATAAACGTGTCCTTACCCTATTCCGCCATCTTGATTCTCCACCATTTTCAAAATGAACAAGCAGATGGAAGGTCTCCCTCTCTGCTCTTTCTCGTTGTAACTATTTCAAGTAAAAACAAAAATCAAATAAAATTGTTAGGAGCCAGAGACTTATGGGCTTAGGCTTGGCCTACCTGACAGCCTGTTGCATTGCAAAGCCTGCAGGCAGGGCTACAGCAAGCAGGATATTAGGCCAAAACATCCTCTACAGAGCAAGCAGAATAGAACCTCCACCCTTATTCCTGTTCAAATAATTAGTTCCTCCCCTGTTTCAATATAGATAATTAGTTCCTACCCTGTTTCAATTTAGATGATTAGTTCCTTCCCTGCTTCAATGAAGATAATTACTCCCAGGAAACCCCTCCCTTTCTCCCCTTCCCCTGGAGAAGAAGGTATGTATATGAGGAGTAAAAATAAAGAGAGAGTCACTCTTCCACCAAGTACCTGTGTCCATGTGTTTCTTGGGCCAGCAGCCCAGGGGCTAGCAGCCTGGCATTCCCAGTCCACCCTCAGGGTTTGAGCGTCGTGTCCTGCAGGTCAGGACATAAAATAACTAAAAACAAATCACCAACAAAAGGCTACAAACCAAACCTAGCAACACATTGATTTTGGTATCAAGATCAAGTACAACTTATTTTAGAAATACAAGGTTGATTCAAGATCTGAAATCAATTGACACACTACACAGTGTCAATAATTGAGCAGCAAAATTCACAGGTTACTTTCCCAGTTGTAGAAATAGCATTTGACAAAACAAAACTTTTTTTTTTATTTATTGAGTAAAGGACATAAGAAACAAGGAATAGGAGGGCATTTTCTCAACATTATGAAGTGCAGTATGAAAACTTCATCGATAACATCATCCTGGGTAGTGTGAGTTTGACTGCCTTCCCTGTAAGGCCAACAGCCACAAGGCTCAATGTTCAGCATTGTCTCAGGGTTCACACAATTAAGGAGGACAAAGAAACAAAAAGGATCAACATTTAGCTTGAGCTTGCTTCGGAAACATCCTAAGGAACCTACCAAAATAACTATAAAAAGTAATAAACTGAGAAAAGTTATGGGAAATAAGATAAATCTATAAGATGAGCCTGAGGTTTGTCCATGTGCAGTGAATGATATGAGAGCGAAATTAAGGATGATTTGCAGTGGCAAGCACAGAAATACTTATGAAAAGATCAACAAAGTGTAAAACTTGCATGTTATAAAGGGGTCAGGCATTGTGGTGTGCCAGGCTAAGCCCCTGTGTGGACACCCCCCCACTGGAGGGCTGACCGGAATCTGGCTGCTTCCTCTTCTGCTAGAACTTCCTGCTAAGGCAAGCCCAGAAGTGGTGGTTGATGCATCAAATCCTGAGTCCTTACCAACTGGCCCTGCTTTGCCTTTCAGCTACACAAAAAATAAGCACTTCAACAAACTACAATGTTGTTGAAGGAAGTTAAAGTGAAACCCATGTTTCTGGACCAGAATTTTGACATATGCTAAAGGTCTGACTCTTCCTGATCTCTAAACTTACTGCAGTGGGACAGTGATCAAGCAAGATGGTGCTGACATAACACATAGATCAGTGACACAGTGTCAAGAGGTTAGAAACACACCTAGGCATTTTTGGTCAATTGACTTTACAGTTTCTGTTTATATATTTCAGATTTATATGTTTGTTATATATGCCTATATATGTGTACATCTGTATATATAGCTATATATATATAGCTATATAAAACAGAGAGAGCGCGCGCACAAAAGAGATCTTTAGTAGCTGGTTTGTTTTCCAGACACCAGGATCCAAGAGTTGCCCGAAGTGGCAGAAACCCAAGTACTTGGGCATTTTCTGCCCAGGCACGGGAGCTGGAAGCTGGACTCGGATTGTCACTCTGAAATGGGATTCCAGCGTTGGCACCATCATCCACTGTGCCACAGTGCTGGCTCCTTGATTGGCTTTTGACCACCATGTCAGTCATCCTCTGCTACTTTTCCAGGTGCAACAGCAGTGGAAAAGTGGAGCAGCTGGAATGCCAGCATTACAAATGGCGGCTTAACTGGCTGTGCCATAACCATGGTCCCTGCTTTCGATGTTTCTAATCAGCACTTCCTAAGTACTTCCAAGAGGTCTCAGGTGAGTCACTTGACTATTGGGAGGGCAGCCTCCTGATGACATGAGGTCACACAGAGCTTAATTCCTCTTACAGAAGTCCAAAACGAGCCCTCAGAACATGGAGGGAGGATCCCCAGGACAGGGCCACTTGTAGCCAGCCACTACAGTTCCCAGGGATGTCCTTCTGGTGGCCAGCTCTGCACTGAGCATGCGGTCCCTGTTGTTGGTCTCTGTGACTGGTGTGAGCCAAGGGTCTCTGCACTTGCTGGTTGGGGAGGGAGCGCCAAGTGGCACCTGGCCAGAGAAATTAGCTGTATATGTATTTGATTGTGTTTATTTCCCTGGGTTACATGCACATTGTATTTATTTGTCTATGTATACATTTGTTTGCAAACTTGTGCTATTGAGTCATTGATTTGTTTCTGTGCTGTTTCTCAGATACCTGTGCACATTTTTTTGTGTTTCTGTATATTTATAGAAATAATGAGGGTTCGGGCCTTGGGTTTGGGGGCAAGTGCCGCTCCTCACAGTGTGGCGGCTGTGGGGGTTGCCCCTGCCGGGTCGGACCCAATGCTGGGGGCTCACGCCAAAGACACTGCCGCAAGGCAGTAAACGAGTCCTCGGCCTCACCCAGGGTGGCCAGTGCACCATGTGGTGCCAGGCTTTGCCTGCTGGCTGCCCGGCGGCCTGCTCTGGAGTTTTTAAAGATATGTTTGCTGCCTGGGGACACACATGACTGAGTCCAATTTTAGTGTAGGTGAGTAGTGAATCTTGGGTGATTCCCAGTGACAGGGTCATGGAAGTTTTAGGCATGCGTGGGGACTGAGATCTGGTGGTTTGGAGGGAAGTACCCAGGAGACAATTACGGTTAGTTAGATACACCAACCCAATTCGGAATACAGAAATGGTCTGTTTGCCTAGAACATCACTGATCGTCACACACCAGCCCACACCAATACTATGGATGGGGGCCTCTTTGGCAGTAATGGGTACCATTACCCAACTGTTTGGTGGAGTGGTGGAGTGGTCACATTTGGCAGGGTCAAGACTGTATCCAGCACGCGAGAGAACTTGGTCTCGGGGTAGACTCTATGGGGTTGTGTGGGCCCAACCCTGAGGAAATACAAGTGCCCCTAGTTGGACACCCTAACAGGGTTGAGGTTCCCACCAAGGGGCGTGTGTGCTGGAATGGTGGCTGCCTTCTATCTAGGAAACAGTTGCAGTCACCCGAGGCACTAGTGTGGGCTGGGATTGGATGCACCAGGCCGGTTCAGATCCCAACACCATCTGGTGTCATGGAGAACCAGGGTAGATGTGGGACTGACTAGGCTGGGTCTCACCCCCCCACTGAGCCATGTGTGAGCTGTATGTGGGTATGGACGAGCCATGGCTGGGCTGAAACATCCAACAACAAGAACCAGAATGGGGTGAAAGCAAGCCGGGAAAAGCCACTGTTCCTGCTAGGACAGGAGGTGAACTGAGTAGGGTTGGCTCAAGGACCCCCTGGTATGCGCAAAATCTGGCATTGGGAGGGTTCTGATGGAGGAGCCTGGGCTGGCAGGACACAGTCCCTGCAGGCAAGCGCAAGAAGCATGATAGGAAACAGCCCAGAATAGGCCATGGAAAGTTTCCCACTGGCATGCATTCGGCATGGGTCAGGGGCAGACCAGGCTGAATCAGTTCATGTCATCCACTGGCAAATCCGAACACCAGAACAGAGTGTGGCTTGAGCCGGGTTTGGTTGCGACAAAACCAGTACACATTATGGAATGCCAGGGCGTGGTTGCCTGTACTGGATATGAATGCAGCACCCAACCAGCACACATGAGATCCAGGAAGGGAGGGACAGAGCTGGCAGGGGGATTAAGGGGCTGGTCCCCTCGCCAGACAGCTACTCCCACTGGAGAGTGTGGGCTGGGATGGGGACAGACCAGACTAAGCAAGGCTGCAATACCTGTGCGCTACATGTGGACTAGATCAGGGAAAAGCCAGGCTGGGCTGATTATTCCTGCAGGTACAAGCATAAATTAGAGTGGGTGAGGGATGTTTGGGCTTGGCCGCAGCATCAGCTGGCAGAAGCTGGCACTGGGGACTAATTCTCTCAAGTCAAATCACAGAACCACCTAAAGAGTGCATAAACAAGGACTGAGAGAGACCTGGGAGGGAAAAAGTGGGTTCCCCCTTCTTGGGTCACTAGTCCCGCGGGAGGGCATGAAAACTAGGACGGGGGCTGGGGTGGCTAGACAGAGAGGCACTCAACAACATCCGTGAGGGCTGGATGGTTGAGTTGGTTAGATGGAACTAAGCTTTAATACCCATTGACAAGTACAAGCGCCAAATGGGATGTTGGACAGACTGGACTAGTCTGCTACACACACTGGCAAACCAGGGTCGGGGGTGGGCTTGATGGGGGTTATTGTGGGTCGCCCCAACTAGGCTGCAGCTCCCACTGGTTTATGCGAGGGCCGAGTATGTGCTGGGCAGAACCAGACTGGACTGCAACACCCATTGGTTCCAGTGCAACTCGGGACTGAAAACAGAACCAACACAGCAATTGCAACCACCAGCTGATTGGGGTGATGGACTGTGCTGGGCCCTGTGCTTGCTAGAACATACAAGAATCTGATCTGGGAATACCTCAAGGTTTCTTTGGAGATCTCCCCAATTGAACTACTGGACTCAGAACTCTAACCAAGAAAAGACAGAAGACAGAACAGGTCAATCATTCATTTCAGCTATATGTTGGCAGTGAAATATGGGGCAAACGGAGACTTTATGATGGACCATATCAATCAGTGGACGACCTCATTGAGCGAAACTGGCAGCGATTCATAACTGGAGAACTATTGGAACCACTTGAGCAAGTATCTCAGAGCATTCCCCACATCCGGGACTTGGGGTGGGTGGGAAACCGGGTGGAGCTTCTCCCTCAATATCCCCCTTTACCTCAGATACATGATGGAAACAATATGCACATAATAGTGTTATCCACTTCCCTATACCCCCTGAACCTTTTTTTTTTTTACCGCAATTAACTATGTAAAGATTGTCAACAACAATACAATAAAATAAAAAAAAGAATAAATAAACCCATAAAAGTGGAAAAAAAAAGAAATAATGGCAGTGATGAATTCCTAATTCCTAGGGTTATGAGACATTCTAGAAGCTTGAGTATAGCTAGACAGCTAAAAATGATTTCATATATGGTATAGACACATGTGAGTTTTATGAAATTTGTTAAAATCTTTCTTTCTTTCTTTCTTTCTTTCTTTCTTTCTTTCTTTCTCTCTCTCTCTCTCTCTCTCTCTCTCTCTTTCTTTCTTTCTTTCTTTCTTTCTTTCTTTCTTTCTTTCTTTCTTTCTTTCTTCTTTCCTTTCTTTCTTTTAAACTCAGAGTGATAGCATTGTGGAGGAGTGTGTAAAGCTACCTGCGTATGACACCAGCATCCCACATGGACACTGGTTTGAGTCCTGAATGCTCCACTTCTGATGCAGCTTCCTGGGAATGGCTGGAAGATAGCCCAAGTGCTTGGGACCTTGCCACCCCAACAGAGACCTGGCAGAAATTCCTGATTGCTGGCTTCAGCTTCACACTATTCTGGCTGTTGTTTTGAAATAACTAAGACATGGATAATACATGAATTAATGTTTTTCTTTGAAAAAAAAAAGGCAGTGTCTTTAAAGTGCAGAGCACTAATAAATCTTGAAAAAAAAAATGGAGTACAACATGCTCCACAGTCAACATTCACAGCCGTTTGCTGCCACTGACGTGTGTGTTCAGGGCTGCCCCGGGCAGGCTGAGCTCAGCACACACTGGGTGGGGCCCCTCTGACCTGTGTGCCCCTGTGCTGTGTGCTGGGAAGGGGCAGGTTCTGCCTGGATCCGGGAGAACTGGGGTCTTGGCCCAAATTCCTCTGTTCCCTTCACAGTTAGGAGACACATGAATGGAGACGTGGCTCGTTGATCTTTCTAGGCCTGATCAGCGGAGAAGTGGAGGAAGGCGACACCTGTGCTGGAGTCGCTGCTCCAGGTTGTGTCTGACCTGTGTGGCTGCTTTCTGGTAAGACCGCAGCTCAGTCCTGTGTTTACATGGGTGAGCTATGGAAGGACACTGGCATTTTTGTACTGTCAGGAACAGACGGGAAAGTCATTAGAATGCTTCCTGCACTTTTCAAGAGGAAAACCTTATCATTAGGTTGCATAAACCACCAACTCCTGGCCAGCCAGCACTTAGGACACCAGTGTTCCCATTAGAGCACAGATGTCATCCAGCTCCCTGCTCGGGTGCCCAGAAAGCAGCGGAAGATGCTTCATTTCCCTCACAAAGAGCAATTCATTATGCAAATAAAGTTAATTCCACCATCTAACACTGAGTCCCCCTAGTTGCTTTGTAGCAAATTGTGGTCTTTGATGTCTACAGAGAAGTGAAATAACCTTACTTTAAGAGAATAGTTACAATTACAGCAAGAAGGAAGGGGATGGGTAGGATAAAGTGAAAAGAAATGTGTCAAGCTCGTGGATATTACCTTACTTACTACAAGAAAGATTTTTTTTTTTTTAAATAAAAATATTGGTTTAATTGCCTGTGCTTTGGGTAGTCTTTCTTTTTTTTTTTTTTATTGTTTAACTTCATTAATTACATTGTATTATGTGACACAGTTACATAGATACTTGGGTTCTCCCACCCCTCCCCAAACCCTCCCACCAATCACAAAAGGTTAAATACAAGAAAGATTTTAAAATGCTAGTATTTTGCTACTTACTGCAGTTTTTAAGAAGTAAAAAAATGTTGAGCCTGGTGTGTTGGCTCAATGGTTAATTCCTCACCTTGCAAGCACCTGGATCCCACATGGGTGCCAGTTCATATCCTGGCTGCTCTACTTTCTTTCCAGCTCCCTGCTTGTGACCTGGGAAAACAGAGGATGTCTCTTGGGACCCTGCACCTGTGTGGGAGATCCAGAAGCTGGCTCCTGGCTTTGAATTGATTCAACTCCAGCAGTTGTGGACACGGGGAGTGAACCAGTAGATAGAAGATCTTTCTCTCTGTTTCTGCTTTCTATCTCATCTGCCTTTCCAGTACAAAGAAATAAATCTTTCAAGAAAAATAAGCAAAAGGTAAAATGTTAAGGGCAGACACATTTAGCTTAGTGGTTACAGCACTGGTACTGCTCCCACTCTGGGCAACTTCCATACTGTTCTGGCTCCCAACAGCAGCTTCCTGCTAAGAAGGCCTCTGGGAGGCAGCATTGTTCATGCAAGTGATGCAAGTCCCTGTCACAAAACCAAGATGCCAGCCACCGCAGGTGAGCCACATGAGAGGTCTTAGTTCAGTGGGAGAGGTAGCTGTGGGGCAGAGAGAAAGCAGGAGCAGAGAGAGACAGAGAGAAGAGCAGAGAGACAGCACGAGGAGAGAGGGGAACAAAGCGAGACACCTTTCTAGCCCTGAGGAGGGTGTGGGGAGTGCGGGTCAGGGATTGGCAGGTGCAGCTGTAGGTGGACACCAGGGATAAATGCCTGAGGGGATTGGTGGAGTGCATCATTTGAACCTGAAAGTCGCTAAGTTTACTCAGGCAAGTGGGCTTTAAGGGGGTTGAGAGTTAAGGGATTTACGGTAGTGCTGGGTAAACAGGTCTGCAAAGGGGCCACTGGGTTCAGTCTTGGGGTCACTCACCTCTCACTCTCCCCTTGAGTGACTAAGATGACCAGGGCTGGGGCTAGAACCTGCAGCTCCACCAGGGTCTCCCACATGGGATCAGGAACCCAAGTACTAGAGTTACCACTGCTGCCTTCCCAACTCACTAGTGGGGAACTGGATCGGAAGCAAAGCAGTTGGGACCTGAACTGTGCACAGTGATGGGCAGGAGAGGCCTTGCTGAAGGCCAACCATCTCAGGGAGGAAGGAGGCAACCTCTTTGGTAAATGACTCTGGAAAGGTGGGTCCTGAGGCAGCAACCAGGGCCTTACCTTGCACCGCATCAGCTCAGAGTGGACTTCAGTCCCAGAGTCCGTACAAGAAAGAGTCAAGGAAGTGTTCTGGAACATCAGTCAGCGTGGAGACTCTGAGTTCGACCCAGACACAGGCAGCAAAAGCAAAAAGTGGCAAGTGGGATGATATCCCATTATCAGCCTCTCTGGGGGAGAGGACACACTCATGGGTGCTTTCTAGGGTGCGATTTATCCAAACAGCTGGACGCCAAAGGAACAGTCCAGTTCAAATATGGAGCCGCAGCTCAGAACCCTGGTCAGGATGGCCATCACCAAAACCACAGAACCCACTGAGTGCCGGTAAGGGTGTGAAGAAGGGGGCCTCGACACAGTGTTACAGGAGCTCCTCGGAGAACTGGCAGCAGAGCCGGCCGTAACTGGCCATCCTGCCTTGAGTCCACACAAAACGAGCTGAGTCAGTCTGTAGAGCAGTCACTGCACTTCATGTTGCTCACTGCATCCTCATGTTTTCCATAAGAGCGGGGTCACTCAGAGGAAGGCCCACAAAGCCATCCGCCCCATAAGGCCGTCCACTTCAGAGGCTCATTGCTCACTTGCCCTCACCCTCCTCTGACAAGGAGAGAATGGAAGCCCCCTACCCCCGCCACACCCCAGGCCGGATCCTCAGCAAACCAGTCAGGGCCCGGAGTAGGGAGGGCTCCCAGGGAGGTCAGGAGCAGCCACTGCATGGAGAAGGACATGGCCTCCAGTTGCCATGGCATCAGCGGGTCATGGGGTCAGCACCGAGAGGTTTGTGCTGTTTGAACACATACATGTTATACCACTAGGAGGAGCCCAGCTACCCAAACAGCTGGCTCAGACCCCTGCCCAGGCCCAGACAGCCACGTCCCTCCCTCAGGGCTGGGCAGAGCAAGCCTCAAGACAGTGTGCTCCGCTCCTAGCTGCTTCTTTTTCACAAATAGGGGAGAGGAGCTGGCAGTCCACTTGACCATCGGGGATGTCATCTTTTAGGCCAGGAACCTGTGTAGCAAACCCTAAGCCATCAAGAAGTATGGTCATCTCCTGATTTCTAGGGGGATTGCTTCAAGGACTCAGTGAGAACATCAAAGATATGGATGCTCCCAACCCTAACCCTAAACCTAATCCTAGCCTGAACCCCTAATCCTAACTTTAAACTTAAGCCAAACCAGAACCCAATACCTAACTCTAACCTAACCTAACCCATACCCTAAATGATACCCTAACCCGTACCCCAACCCCAACCCTAACATGAACACATGATCCTAACCTGAACCCCTAAACTTAACCCTAAGCCAAAACAGAACCTAAAACCTAACCTGTACCCTAATCCTAACCCTAAACCTAACCCATTCCCTAACCCTAGGACTAAACCTAACCCGTACCTTGTACTTGAACCCTAACCTGTACCCTAACTCTAACCCACAAGTGTACCCATACCCTAATCCGTACCCTATGCATAAACTTTACCCCAACTCTTACAGATATTCTAACCTGTACCCATACCCTAAAACTAACCCTAACCTATAACCATACCCAAACCCAAACCCAGACCCTAACCTGGACCCAAACTCAAATCCAAACCCAAACCCAAACCCTAACTCTGACCCTAACGTGAACCCAACCCTAACCTGAACCCTCAATCCTAAACTTAACCCTAAAACTAACCTTAACCTATACTCTAACCCTAACCCATACCCTAACCCTAAACCGGACCCTAAATCTAACCCCTAAGCCTAACCCATACCCTAACCCTAACCCATATTCTTACCCTAAACCTAACCCTAACAGATACCCTAACCCATACCATAATCCTAACCCTATCCCATACACTAACCATAACCCTAACCCTCACCCTAGCCACTAAGCCTAATCCTAGACCTAACCCTAACCCTAAACCTAATTCGTACTGTAACCTTAACCCTAACCCCTAACACTAACCCACACCTGTACCAGTAACCCTAATCCTAACCCTTTCCTTACCTATACCCTAACACTAACCCTAACCTCTACTTGTACCCTAACCTGTACCCTATCCCTAACCCTGAATACTGCGCATGCTCGATAAAAAATAAATAAATAATTGTGGAAGACACATGTGCAGTGAAGGGAGAAACTGCATGTGCGAAATGTTAAAACTATGGAAGTACCGTATTCTTCCCCGCACAAAGGTTCTGGTGGAATGTGGATGGGGGACAGACACTAGCATTCCTCCCCTTCCTACTTCATCCTTCCTCCTTCCGGCTATGGAGGCCTCCAAGACTGATGAAGTTTGTTGCCTTTACTGTGGTGGGGAGCCTAGCCGCATGTTTTATGTTTTGCTGTTTCTTCTTTGTGTTGCTCTATGTGGTACTGTTTGGGGTTGCTATTTACTGTTCTTTTTTGTGGCCGCCTCAGAGCAAGATGGAAAGAGATGACACAAACTAGGAATGAAGAAGATGTAAGGTAAGGCTGGCAGGCCGGGCAGGGGACGGGGAAGGACTGGAAAGGTCCGGGGAGGCTGGGAAAGAACAGGTGAGGCTGGGGAAGGATGGGCAAGGATGGGGGAGAATGGGGAAGGCCAGAAAGGCCAGGAGATGAGGGGAAGGATGGGCGAGGACAGTTGTGGCTGGGGGAGGACAGGTGAGGCTGGGGAAGGACAGGCAAGGATGGTGGTGCAGAGGGTGGAGAAACCAGAGGGGAAAAAAGCACAACAGAAACTGTGGCTGTACAGTGGCTTCAGTCAGCTTGATCACACACGTTATGACGGCGGGACATAATCAAAGATATCAAAAAGTCTGATTTTTATGCGTGAAATTATCAAAGTGTGTATGGCTTTTTATCTATGAAATGATCAAATTGTGTGTTGGCACAAAGTGCTTTGTGTAGGAGGACAGAGGGAGGGTAGGTCACAGAAGGTTTCATGAATGCCTTTCTGTGGCACAGACAAAGCTGATGCCTCATGAACACTAATACCTATTTTCCCCAGGAGTGCAGAGCCATCCTACAGAAACATGCCATGCTATCTAAACATAGGAGGAGGAGCAGGAGGTGGAGGATCACAAAGACATCCATGAAACTGCCATTTGACGCTGGTGCAGTAAGTCAATAAGTAAAAGAAGGAAATAATTCCTGGCTGACACCAGCTGAGGCTTGTATATACAATGAAGGTGCTCTCCAAAAGCCACTGTGCGCTGCTCATAAATAGATGATGAGTGAAGTCCCTGCTTGAAGACTGAATGTGTGTAGGAAGAGGGAGAGAGGAGAGCTAACAGAACCCCTCCTGAACCCTAAGGAATGAATGCTAAACTCGCGAATGCTTGATTCATGACCTTGCTGTGTGGAAAATAGAGCCAAGGCCTCATTAGCAATGATGCACCTTTTCTCCAGGTATGCAGAGCCTTCATTCATAAACACAAGAAGAGGAGGTAACATCAGAGCGAGTGATCCCATCAAACTGTCTGAACCATCCATCCCTGTGTTTAATAAAGCTCTGTGTTTGGGTGAGAACCTGAGAAGTCTGGAGTCTTCCCTCCCATCTGATGATGATTATTCATAACAGAGGTCCCCTTAACCACACTCACCTCACACAGAGAGACAGGCTACCAGGCTGTCCTGTGAGCCCCAGAACTTAGAATAGCATTGAGTATTCTTTTCACTGATTCTGTGTCCCAGAGTGTGGCAGCCATCTGCCAGAGTGTCTGTGAACATCAGCGGCCATGTCCAGCCCTCCATGTTTATAAATATGGATCAGTTTTGTGTTAGGCCCACACACCGCACACAGAGAGATGGAGGCTGTTGCAGGCTGCTGGAGACTGTCAAGCTGTCCTGTGAGCCCCAGAGCTGACAGTAGCGTTGCCTGTTATTTCACCGGGATTCTGTGTGGCAGCTGTGTATGTGAGTCAGCAGCAGGACGTCCAGCCCTCCATGTGTACAAATATGGATCAGTTCCCTGTTAGGCCCACACATCGCACACAGAGAGATGGAGGCTGCTGCAGGCTGCTGGAGGCTGCCAGGCTTTCCTGTGAGTCCCAGAGCTTCATATTCATTTCCCCACGGTTCTGTGTCCCAGTTGACCGGCAGCCATCTACCAGTGAGTCTGAGTGAGTGGCAGGCTGTGTGTTCAGCCTTCCCCATTCATGAATATGGATCAGTTGTGAGTTAGTCCAACCCACTGCACACACAGAGGGGGAGGTGCTCCAGGCCTATGCTGAGTCCAGGACCCTCCCACCCACTTTAAATATCATTGCATATTCACACACACACACACACACACACACACACACCAACCAAGTAATGTGAAAACCCAAAGAGACTCTGAGTACCAGACTCTGTCTGCCCCTCCTCTCACACTTCTCACCTAATTATAATAATATTGCATACATATTCCCTTGGAATCCTATTAAATATTGATTACATATGACATTACATACTGGACACAGGGACCAGCCCATATTGGACACACACACACAGGTTTATTTAGGGTTATAGAGGGCACACAGACACAGAGCTGGCCGTGGCCTCAGGCATTAACACTGATGAATGAATGAATGAATGAATAAGTGAGTGAATGAATGTTCTTCCAGGGTGGGCGGAGCCATCATGCATACACATGAGAAGAGAATGCAGCATCACGGGAGGAAGTGACATCCTCAGGGGAGCAACAGACATTAGAGGAAGTGACCCTTGATCCCAGAAGCTACCTTTGTCCCTGGAAGTTACATCATCACCAGAGCGACGGTCAGCGGGTGGGTGGGTGGGAGACATACCTTAAACCAAGCTGTCCTCGACCCAGAGTACCATCCATCTGTCCGTCAATAAAGGGTCTGGAGGCCTGCCTGTCTGGGTGTGTGAACCCAAGAAGGAGTGTCAGGCAGGCCTCAACCCAGACCTAGAGCGCCTGGAGAAGTGACATCACTAGGCCCTGCACCAAGCCACACCCATACACACCTCTAACTCTGCCTCTAAGTCCACCCCTAAGCCCGCCTCTATGTACACCCACCCCTAAGCCTGCTGGCTGGCTGGTCCATCCATCCATCCGTCATTGAAGGTGGCCTGTCTGTCTGTCTTGAGTCTTACTTCTCTTCTGCCTCGTGATTATTTAAACACATTTTTTTTAAAGATTTATTTATTTATTTCTATTACAAAGTCAGATATACAGAGAGGAAGAGAGACAGAAAGGAAGATCTTCCATCCAATGATTCACTCCCCAAGTGGGCGCAACGGCTGGTGCTGTGCCGATCCGAAGCCGGGAACCTGGAACCTCTTCCGGGTCTTCCACGGGGGTGCAGGGTCCCAAGGCTTTGGGCCATCCTCGACTGCTTTCCCAGGCCACAAGCAGGGAGCTGGATGGAAAGTGGAGCTGCCGGGATTAGAACCGGCACCCATATGGGATTCCGGGGTGGGTTCAAGGCGAGGACTTTAGCCACTAGGCCACGCTGCTGGGCCCCCACCTCATGATTATTCATCAGGTCTGTCTGACTTAGCCACACCCACCGCACACACAGAGATGGAGTCTCCCGCACCCCTCCCACTTGCTTAGAATAAGATTGCATATTCATGTAAATACAGACTGACTCACTCTGTGTGTTTCGGAGCTGCAGGAGTCTGTCAGAGTCTGTGTGTGTACGTGTGTGTATGTCTGTGTCTGAGACCCCTCCCACCCACTTAGAATAATATTCCATATTCAAGTGCACTCACCACTGAGTCTCAGACTGTGTCAGACTGTTTCTACCCCTCCTACTTGATGAATATTTATGATGCCTGAGCTAATCCCACCCAGCACTGCACTCCTAGACAGCCCCCACTCACTTAGTATCCTATTGCCTATTCATAGAGCCTTGAAACCAACAGGTTGGTCGGTAGGTAGGCCACCCAAAATTCAAACACAAAGAGAGAGAGGGCTGAGCCTGGGACTCTAAGTGTCAGACTCAGAATCCTCCCACTGTAGGAACATTCATCAGGCAGGGCTTAACCACACCTACACACCAAGTCCCAGAGTCCCACTCCAAGACCTAACCCACCACACTCCCAGTCCCAGGTTCCGAGTCTCGCACTCACTCTGCCTGTCACAGCCTGAGTCCTTTAGCACAACCTGCAACACCCTCTTTCATTCTTCTTTCTCACACATTTGATACATTTGTAAAAACCATTTTTCAAAAACTAAGATTTCTAGCTCTCTTTGGCCAACACCATCCTTCTCTCTGACCTGCCTGTCTACCCGCTCCCTTCCCATCCCTGGGAACACCTGCTTCCCTGGGTTTCTGCTGCAACTGCTACTGGGATTCCATCCAGTCACATCCAGGTGCTGTGCTGCAGCTCTGTGAGCCACTGGAGTTTCTTGGGAGAGCACGGAGACTAGTCCACTTGTCGCGGTAATGACAGCTGCCTCATGGTGCCCAGGCAACAGAAGGGCTGCTCACTGCCGAGAGGCAGTAGCAGGAGGCTGGGGCCTGTTAGGCTGGTACCTTCCTCCCTCAGCCTCCCACTGGAGGCCCCCTGGGAGGCCCAACATTTTTGTGCACTTTTCACCAGAAAAGGAATCCTGCAGTTTCTGCAACCAGCCAATTGGCCCACCCAGCCCACACATTTGAGAAGTTCTCCCAAGCAAAGGCAGGAGTTGCTGGAGTTTTTATAACCAACCAACCGACCCTCAGTCGCCCTGGGTCCACTCAGCTCTCTCCCTGCTGCTTCCTGTGGGCCTGCCCGCCTGCCTGCTGGCCTGCAGGGCCGATTGCTCCCTGGATCCCCGGCTCGGGCCTATTTCCTGCTTCCATGTCTCTGTGCTCGAACACGGGCTGGCACAGGGCATAGGGCTGCCTGTGTTTCTGGGTCAGCGTGTGCGAGTGTGTGTGCTTCACCGTGTGCAGGGCCAGGGTTTTGATAGCACAGCCACAGCCGACCCAGCCATCACCAGGCCATCACCAGGCCATCACCTGGCCATCACCAGGCCATCACCAGGCCAGCATCAGGCCTTCAGCTGGACATTCCCCGGCCATCACCAGGCCATCACCAGGCAGTCACACTGCGGTCACCATGCTATCACAGGGCTGTCTGCTGCCTGAGGAGAGCCATCCATGTCTGTTACAACAAAGTCCCATGGCTTGTCCTGCTTGTCCTGAGGCCTTGCCACAGGGCAGCACCGAGGCAGGCAGGCTGGCCACCACAGAGGAGCTGCTGCCAGAGCAGGAGCAGGAGGCAGGGTCTGTCTGTCTGTCTCCATCCACTCTGTCCGCTCCCCACCTGACTGCCCCAATGCACAATCTCCCGCCCCATCTGGCTTCCTTCATGGACATAGCCGTCCACAGTGTCTCTAAACGACAGAACCTTTTTATGACATTACCTTTTCCTCATCTACTTCACACTAATTTAGTAAGACCCCTAATTAGTCCTTATCAATACTTAAAACTATATTCACTACCTTAATCTTACATGTGCTGAGTGTGTCTTTTCGTCTTTCTGTCGCCCGCCCTGGGAGAGCCGTCAGCGACTGTTAGAACACATTCCCGCCCATTCTGGACCCCCTAAACTTGCACAGAGCTGCGGCCTGGCTGGGCTCCCTGCCTGACCACCCAATGCCCGGATCGCCCACCCCATTGGGCTTCCTTCATGTCCCAGAGGCGGGGCAGCAGGAGGAGGAAGGTCAGGGAGGGAGGCCCAACACTTCCCTGCATTGGCCCCAGCCAAGTACTGCCGCCGTTTCTGCAAACCAACTGAAAATTACTCCAACTCTAACACTTCTGGCTGAGTCTCAGATTGCTCCCACTAACTTAGAATATTACATATGCATGCAGCCTTGAAAAACAGACTCCAAAGAAAAGTCAAGGGAAGATGCCAAAGACTCCGAGTGTACATTCCTCGCACCTCTCCCTCTTCATTCATATCCATTATGTCAGAGTTAATCACACCAGCCATGCACAGAGAAGTGGAGGGTCCCAGACTCTGAGTCTCAGACCCCTCCTACTCAATTATCATATCATGGAATATTCATGCAGACTGGAAAAAATAGGCAAAAAATGAATTCAACGGAAAATGTCAGACAGTCTACAACTGTAACTCTACAACTACTTCCACTTCATGAATATTCAGTATGTCAGTCTGGGTTAACTACACCTGTCACACAACATAGAAACCCAAACACGTTTTCCAGGACTCTGAATCCCAGACTTAACCCCAACCCCTAACTCTGACCCTGAAACTGATGTGAATCTGACCCTACCCTGAACATAACACTCAACCTGACCCTGACCATCAACTTGACCCTGATCCTAACTCTGAACTTGACCCTGACCCTCACCCTCACCCTAGACTTAGCCTTAACCTTACCCTAACATTAACTCTACCCCTAACCACATCCATTGCCCTGCCTTACTCTGACCCTGGTCCAGAACTTGACCCTGACCCTGAAATTGACCCTTACCCTAGCATAAGTCCAACCCTAAGTCTAACCCTAAGATTTAACCCTCACTTAACCACACCCATTGCTCTACCCCAAAGTTTACCAGCTCTAACCCTAACCCTAGCGCGTGCATCTCTCCTCGCGTCCCCAGGCCCAGCACAGCGAGGAGCCCCAGGCCCCGTCAGGCCGCGCAAAACTTACCCGGGCGAGGAGAGGAAGCACAACCAGACGCCATTGGGTCGGGGAGGAGGAAGAAAAAAGTCCCCAGCGGCGGAGGAATCCTGCGTGGTGCTGCCGCGGAGGGATTGGCCGCACGGTCACTTCCTGCGAGGTGCCGCGGCTACGCACCCTCAATCCGCGAAGAAGAAGCCGAGGAAGAGGACGTGTCTTTCGACTCTCCGTGGAAGCAGTTTTGCTGCTGGAAGATGCACTGTGGGCTCCGTGAGTGGACGTGAAGGGCTCGTGGACTGCAGCTAGCCCTCGTCCCGCCTGCTGTCCACCTGCATCCCGCCTGGGGAGGGCCTCGTGGTGGCTGCCTTGGTGGAAGTGGGGCCCGTGGTGCACGAGGTGGAGTTTGTGCCGCCCCCAGAGTGCCTGGAGGAGTCTTTAAGCCTCGCTGGAGGAGTTCACAGACCCAAAAGGGCATCTACAAGGTAAGACCCCCCAAGGTACAGGGGTCCGGGAAGGGGAGGCGGCAGCTTCGCCCTAGTGCGTGTCCAGGAATGCAGGCAGCGGCTTGTCCTTGGGTGCAGGTCCAGCTGGGGAGGCGGTGGCTTGGCCATCAGCAGGGGTGCAGGAGGGGAGGTAGCCACTGGCACTCCTGAGGGGTTTAGTAGGATGGGCCGCGGCTTAGCCCTGAGTGTGGGATCCTGGAGGCCAGGCAGTGGCTTGGTCCTCAGAGCAGGTTCAGAAGGGTAGGCAGTGGCTTAGCCATCAGCACGGGGTACGGGTGGGGAGGCGGCAACTTGCTTTTGGTGCATGGTCCAGGAGGGCTGGCCTCGGGTTGGCCCTTGATGTTGGGTCCAGGAAGGCATCCAGTGGCTTGGTCATTGGCATGGAGTCCTTGAGGGCAGGTGGTGTCTTGGTGATTGGTGATGTCTGTGAGCAAGGCCTTGCCTTGGGCGTCCATTGGGGTCGTTAAGGGCAGCTGGCGGCTTGCCATCTTCTTGTGGTCCCTGAGGGCAATCGGTAGCTTGGCCATCAGCACGGGTGCAGGAGGGGAGGTGGCCGCTTGCCTTCGTGTGGAGTTTACTAGGGCAGGCCGTGTCTTGGCCCTTTGTGTGTCATCTAGGAGGGCTGGTGGCAGCTTGGTCATTGGCGCAGTCCATGAAAGGCATGAGGTGGCTTGGCCCTAGGTGCGGGTTCCAGGAGGGCAGGTGGCGGCTTGGTCCTCTGTTCGGGGTGGGAAAGCACAGGTGGTGGCTTTGCCCTTAGCGTGCTTGCCACAAGGGCAGGCTGCGACTTTTCCCTTTGTGTGTTGTTGTCTGGGAGGGCTGGAGTCCTTGGTGCAGGGATGAGAGGGAAGGCTGCGGCTTGGCACTCAGTGAGGTCTCTGGGTAGAGTGGGCAGAGGTGCCTCGGGTTCACGCTGTCCTGCAAGGCCTGCTCCACTTCTGTCCTCGGGGCTGGTGGTCGATCTATCTATCTATCTATCTATCTTTCTATCTATCTTCCTTCCTTCCTTTCCCTCTCTCTCTCTTTCCCTTTTTTCTTATTTGGGTTATTGGTGTACCAGTGTTACTCATTTTTTCAAGAAATCTGTTCTTCATTGACCTTTCATCTGTTTTGGATTTTGCTTATTCTCTAATTTCTTTCCTCCTACTAATTTTGTGGTGGTGGTTGTTTGTCTTTTCCCTTGATGCCGTTTATCTGATGTCTTTCAGTTTCTCAGTATAAGCACTGACTGTGGTAAATGTCCCTGTTTGCACTGCTGTTGTTGTGTCCCTTCCATTCTGATGCATTGTGTGATCTCCTTTTGTTTACAGGAAGCTTTTGATTCTCCTTGATTTCTTCTGTGGCTCTTTGCTTAGGAGCACATTGTTAAGTCATGTGTGAGTTTACATATCTTTTAGAGATTTATAAGTTGTTAATTTCTAACTGAATTAGGTTGTGATCAGCAAAGATAAATGATATGTTTTCATTTTAAAAAAATGTATCGAGACTTTTGCTTTATGGCTTAGCAGTGAACCATGCTATGGAAAATTCCATGTACTGATGAAAAGAATGTTTTCTGGAGGTGTGGAATGAGTTCTGTAAGATAGCAATTAAATTCTTTTAGTCCATAAAGTAGATTAGCTCTGTTGTTTGTTGGGTGGTTTTCTGTTTTGTTGATCTATCCACTGATGGAAGTGAGGTGTCGGAGGGGAGGGGACTGCTCCTTGCTGTTAAACTGCATCAGCTCCAGGAATAGGAGATGGCCTTTTGATGACGCCTTAGAGACCCGGATGTGAGGAAGAATATTCCCAGGGTGTTGCTTGAGTGGTTTGGGCAGTTCTGACACATTGTTAGCCTTATTGCATCAGGGTTGAGAAGATCTTTTCCAGATCTGCTGCCGGACCAAGTCCACCTTAGTGCATCCACAGACCCGGGCACTTGCTGCAAAGCTTGGCCAGGAGACTGGTCTGTTCTGTTCTGCTTTTCATTTCCTGATGTGGCACTTGATGTCCCCAGCTGGCCCAGATGAGTTGGCTGCCATGTCCCCCATGTTCCTTGGGGCACACTGTCCAAACATTGCACAGGCCTCAGCACCTGGGGAGGCCCAGTCCCCTTTCTTGGGCTCTCATGAGTTTGTTTCTCTGCTTTTGAATAAGCTCATGCTTGGTATTTTGAATTCCTTGTAAGACAACTTATCAATCTCTTGTAATAAGAGAGGAAGGGAAGGAAAGAGAAGCAGGGAATTGGATGCCAAGTGTAGCAGCCAGAACCTGGAACTGTCAGCTGTATGGGATCCTGGTGTTTGCAAGGTGAGGATTTAGCCATTAAGCCATTGTACCAGACCCTGGATCTCTCTCTATTTTTAAGATTGACTTATTTTTATTGGAAAGAGTAACACAGAGAGGAGAGAGAGATCCTCCATCCATCATCAGATTTGCCAAATGACCATAACAGCTGAGGCTGAGCCAGTCCTTCTGGGTCTCCAGTGTGAATGCAGGGGACCAAGGACTTGATCCTTCCTTTATGGCCTTCGCAGGCACAAGACAGGAGCTGGATGGGCAGTGGAGCAGCCAGGACACCAGCTGGCACCTGTATGGGATGCTAGTGACACAGGTGGAAGCTTAGCCTACTATGCCACAGTGCTGGCCCCCAAATTATCACGTTTTAGTTGAGTTTTTGATTAAGTCAGTTATTCCAGTGATTTGTTTCAGTGAAAATTTCATGCTCTCTCTCGTTCTCTGGATGAGTGGTTTTGTAGATATAAGTAGTAAAAAGTCAGTTTCTGCTACTATTCTGGTTAAAGTGTATGCTAGGGCTGGTGTTGTGGCACAGTGCGCTAACGTAACATCTGTAATGCCGACGTCCCACATGGCCATGTTGCTGTTTCCTGGAGTTATCTTTGCTGTTCTCTCCAGACTAGCTGCTTTTAAGGTTAGTTATGAGGCTAGAACCTCTGTGCTTTCCTTTTGCTTCTTCTTTTGTTGCGGGTCTTTGTTTCCCTTATGTTTTTGATGGACTATTTCTTCTAGCACAATGAGAAAGAAGGTCAGTGGGAAGTGAAGTAGAGACTTGCTTCTTGAGGCTTGTGCGGTATCGTGGATTAAATTGCTGCCTATGTTGCCAGTGTGAGTCCTGACTGCTCTGCCTTCATCCAGCTCCCTGATAATGACCTGAGGGAAAAGTTGGAGATGGCCCAGGTCCTTAGATCCCTGCCCCCATGTGGAGGCCCAGACAGAGTTCCAGCTTCTGGCTTTAGTCTGGCCATTGTGGCCATCGGGGGAGTGGACCAGTGGGTGGAAGAAATGTGTCTGTCTCTTCCATGTTTGTTGTTTTAGGTTTAAATTATGCACATACATGCATATTTTTAGTACAAAGAATCTTGCTTTTGTGGAGAGCTTTTGTTCTTAGTTTGGCGAGGTTAGAAATTGAAATGGTGTGAGACTGAATTGGTTTTGTGATGAGTAGAGCTGCTGCCTGCACATCCACCAGCCCATTGCTCAGGTCCTGGCTGTTCTACTCCATCCAACCCCTGCTGATGGCCTGGGACAATCAGCGGAAGGTGGCCCAGGTTCTTGAACTCTTGTCGCCTATGTGGGAGACCTGGATGAAGCTCCTGTGGATGGAAGAGCTCTTCTCATTTCACTTTCAAATAAGAATATAGATTTTAAAAATTAAATTATGAATCCTTTTAGTTCAGTAAAATGATGTGAAAACTTGTTTCTTCGTTTCTGTGATTGCTGCTGAGAGTGTTGCCGTGTTTATTCTTAACCCATTGTGATTTATTTGTAATTTCTTTGCACGGCAGAGAATCAGAAACAGGCAGACCTCCCTTCCACTGATCACTGTGCACACATCTGCAGTTGCTAGCGCAGGGCCCAGCCACATCCAGGAGTCAGGAACTCAGTCTGGGTTTCCATGTGAGTGGAACCCGGCAGCTGAGCCTCATCTGCTGCCTTTTATGTTTTATATTACGGAGGATTTAGTTAGAGACAGAAATTAGTCTGGTCTTCAAACCAGGCAAGAAGTACAAATTGAGTAAATCTGTTAAATGTCTGGTTTCAGGTTAGGCACTCTAATATGAATTAAATTTTAGAGTTTGAAACTTTTTTAGAGAGGGTCCATCATGGTAACCTAGTGGCTAAAGTCTTTGTGTTGAATGTGTCAGGATCCATATGGGAGTGGGTTCTAGTCCTGTTAGCCCTGCTTCCCATCCCCCCTGCTTATGGCATGGGGAAGCAGTTAACAACGGTCCAAAGTTTTGGGACCCTACACCCATGTGGGAGGCTTCTGGCTGCTAGCTTCAGATAATTGGTTCAGTTCCAGCTGTGGCAGCCTCTTGGGGAGTGAATCAATGGGCGGAAGATCTTCTTCTCTGTCTCTTCTCCTCTCTGTGTATCTGACTTTGCAATGAAAACAAATAAACCTTAACAAACAAGCAAACAACAAAAAACCCCGTGAGAGGGTCTGGCACAAAGGCTCAATGACTAAATGCTCACCTGGAAGTGCCGGGATCCCTTGTGGTTGAGTGTGTGTCCTGGCGGCTCCACTTCCCATACAGCTGCCCGCTTGTGGTCTGAGAAAGAGGAAGAGGGTGGCTCAAAACTTTGGGACCTTATCCCCCTGTGGGAGAGTCAGAAGAAACTTCTGCTCACCTCAGCTGTGGCCATTATGGCCATTTGGGTAAAGAAGCAGTGGATGATCATCTTGTTTCGCCTCTCTTTCTCTGTAAATCTGATCTGCCTCTCCAAAAATTAAAGTTTTTTTTTTTTAATTAATTTATCCTTTTGGAAAGTCAGACATACAGAGGTAAGGAGAGACAGAGCGAAAGATCTTCTGTCTGCTGGTTCACTCCCCAAGTGTCTGTAACGGCCAGAACTGAGCCAGTGTGACGCTAGGAACTTTTTTTTTTATAATTTATTATTATTGGAAAGCCGGATATACAGAGAGGAGGAGAGACAGAGAGGAAGATCTTCCATCCGATGATTCACTGCCCAAGTGAGCCGCAACGGGCCCGGCGCATGCCGATCCAAAGCTGGGAACCAGGAACCTTCTCCGGGTCTCCCACGCGGGTGCAGGGTCCCAAAGCTTTGGGCAGTCCTCGACTGCTTTCCCAGGCCGCAAGCAGGGAGCTGGATGGGAAGTGGAGCTGCTGGGATTAGAATCGGCACCCATATGGGATCCCAGGGCGTTAAAGGCGAGGACTTTAGCCGCTAGGCCACGCCGCCGGGACCGACGCTAGGAACTTCTTACAGGTCTCCCACATGGGTGCAGGGTCCCAAGGGTTTGGGCCTTGTTTGACTGCTTTTCTAGGCCGGAAACATGGAGTCTGATGGGATCTGGAGCAGCCAGGACATGAACCAGTGCTTATACAGAATCCTGGCATATGCAAGTTGAGCACTTTAGTGACTAGGCTATTGCTCTGGGCCCAAAATTAAATAAATCTTTTTAAAAGATTATTTATTTTTATTACAAAGTCAGATATGCACAGAGGATGAGAGAGAAGATCTTCTGCCTGATGATTCACTCCCCAAGTGACCGCAAAACCTGGTGCTACGGGATCCGAAGCCCGGAGCCTCGAGCCTCTTCCAGGTCTCCCATGTGGGTGCAAGATCCCAAATCTTTGGGCCATCCTCGACTGCTTTTCCAGACCACAATCAGGGAGCTGGATGGGAAGCAGGGTCACCGGGATATGAACATGTACACACATGGTATCGCAGCTTGTACTAGTCGAGGATTTTAGCCACTAGGCCACCGTGCTGGGCCCAAAAAATAAATCTTAACAAGAAAAACAACAAAGATGCTTTAATAATCATTATCTGTTTATTTGCCTGTAAATATTACAGATATCACTGTTGTCATTCATTTGTTGAAATCTAAAATTGTAGCCCAGAGTAATTTATGTATTTAGCAGAGAATGCTTGACTCTACTTAAATACTAATTTTTACTTTTTTTTTTTTTAAAATTCAGATTGTTGTCAGCAAAGGAGGTTTTGAAAAGGTCACCAAAGAAAAGAAGTGGTCTAAAGTGGGTAGCCACTTGGGATATCTGCCAGGAAAAGAAACTGGGTGTTGCTTGAATTCTCACTATAAAAGAATTCTCTACCCATGTGAGCTGTTCCAGTCTGGTGTCAGTCTTATGGTGAGTTGTAGCATGATTCTTAGAAGTGGATAAATTGGGCCTGGCGTGGTAGCCTAGTGGCCAAAATCCCTCCCTTGCATGTGCCAGGATCCCATTTGGGCTCTAGTTTGTATCCCGACTGCTCCACTTCCTTTCCAGCTCCCTGCCTGTGGCCTGGGAAAGCAGTGGAGGACGGCTCAAAGCCTTGGGATCCTGCAACCACATGGGAGACCAGGAAGGAACTCCTGCTTTCTGGCAGCTCAGCTGGGGCTGTTGTGGCCACTTGAGGAGTGAACCAGTGGATGAAAGATCTTTCTCTCTGTAAATCTGCCTTTCCATTAAAAATAAAACTTTTTTGGGGGGCGAATATTTTAAAAATATTTTATGGTGGAAAGGCAAGTTGAGAGAGAGAGAGAAAGGGAGAGATCTTGCATCCACTGGTTCACTTTCCAAGTGGCCTTAGTGTCCAGAGCTGAGGCAGTCCGAAGCCAGGATCCAGGAGCCTCCCATGTGAGTGTAGGGTCCCAAGGCTTTGGGCCATGCTTGACTGCTTTGCTAAGCTACAAGAAGGGAGCTGGGTGGGAAGCTGGAGCAGCTAGGGCCTGAATGGTACCCATATGGGATCCTGGAGCATGCCAGTTGAGGATTAGCTGCTAGACTGCTGTGGTGGGCACCACTTCATTTGCTTTTTATAGGTGAACAGTATTCCCTTGTACCTTTTTACTTGTTTACTAGTTGAACAGTGGATGGTTGCAGTTTTTGGCTGTTAGGAATAATAGTATGCCTGTTTAGGTATAACACTTCGTGTGGACATATGTGATCATTTCTCTTAATAGAGTGGAATTGCTAGGTATCATGTTATAAATATATATATATATATATTTAAGATTTATTTATTTTATTACAAAGTCAGACATATAGAGAGGAGGAGAGACAGAGAGGAAGATCTTCCATCCGATGATTCACTCCCCAACTGAGCTGCAATGGGCCGGTGCGCGCCGATCCGATGCTGGGACCAGGAACCTCCTCCGGGTCTCCCACGCGGGTGCAGGATCCCAAAGCTTTGGGCCATCCTCGACTGCTTTCCTGGCTGCTCCACTTTCCATCCAGCTGTAGCAGCAGAGGACTGTCTAAAGCTTTTGGAACCTGGACCCTCGTGGAGACCGGGAAGAAGCCCCTGGCTTGGCTAGGTTCTGATCATTGCAGCTCTTTGGGGAGTGAACCAACAGGTGGAAGATCTTTCTCTCTGTCTCTTCTCTCTGTAAATCTGACTTTCCAATAAAAATAAGTAAATCTTAAAAAAAAAGAGTAGTTTACTATTCCAGGGTTATGAAGGTGTGCTGCTATACTTGCTTCTAACAATTTTATAATACCTAGTGTATGTTTGGGTCTTTGTTCATTTTGCATTACTTTTTACTTTTAGTTTGACGTAAAGAGCCAACATTATTTTTACCACAGATGGCCATATAATTGTCACAGAAACAATGCTGGAGAATTTTTGTTCCCCTGAACAATGTAGTAACATCTTGTCAGAAATCATTTTTGGGGCTCGGTGGTGTGGCCTAGTGGCTAAGGTCCTCGCCTTGATCCCATATGGCCGCTGGTTCTAATCCCGGCAGCTCCACTTCCTCTCTGTCTCTCCTCCTCTCAGTATATCTGACTTTGTAATAAAAATAAAATAAATCTTTAAAAAAAAAAAAAAAAAAAAGAAATCATTTTTAAAAAGGATTTATTTTAATGAATTTCAAGAAAGATGGGGAGAGACTGAGAGAGGTCTTCCATTCTCTGATTCACTCCTCAAATGGCCACAGCCGCCGGTTCTGGGCCTGGCTGAAGCCAGGAGCCAGGTTTCCCATGTGGGTGCTGTGCTCCAAGAACATGGGCCATCTTCTGTTGTTTTCCCAGGCATGTTCACTGGGAGTTGGATGGGAAGTTGAGCAGTGGAGACTCGAACTGGCATTATATGGGAATGCTCGCATGCCTAATCCATTGTGCCACAATGCCAACCCAATCAAAAATCATTTGACTTTGAACGTATGACATCATGTCTAGATTCTGAATCCTGCTCTGCTCATTTTCTTGTCTTCCTTGTGCCAGTACTGCACAATCTGAGTCACATTGCTCCGTAGAGTTTTGAAATGGAGAATTGTGAGTCCTTCTCCTGTGTTGCTATTTTTCAGGATGTGGGAGGAGGCTATTCTGGATGTTGTGGTCTAGGTTTCTGCCAAATATTTATTTTCTAAATTCGTGCCCCTTACTTTAAAAGCATTTTAAGCACAGGTACCAGCATGGCTTAGACAAGTGGTAACGTTTATTCCGATGGGGAGGAACACAGACAAATGAGTGTCATGTTCGGGGTGAGTGAGCCAGAATGTGAAAGGGTCAGGGAGAGATTGCTTCTCAGAGTCCGTCCGTGTGAAGTGAGAGAGCAGTGGGTATATGAGAGGCTGAGAGTTTTAGAGGTGAAGAGAGCCAAAGTGCCAGTGAAGAAGCGCACCACCAAGGGAGTGAGCCCTTCCCAGTGTGGCTTGGATGGGGCTTGAGAGGGGAGTGGTGACAACACAAGACCACCCTCCAGGTCCTACTTAATGATGGTACAGATTGTTTGACACTCAAGGGGGCAAATGGTATTATACAGGTGGGGGATGTGTGGCTTCAACTGACCCTAAACAGGCTGTCTGCCTAGACCATGCCATGGGTACCTTTAAGATCAGATTGTCAATCTCTACAAACTGGGGACTTTTATAGAAATTGCTTTTTGGATTTGTACATTAGCTTAGGGCATAGTGCCATCTCAAGTCTGCCTATCTGTGGGATATTTTATTTGTTTAGAGTTTTTTTAAATTTCTTTTTCCCCCTAAGTTTCACTTTATTTATTTGAAAGGCAGAGCTAGAGAGGTCTTCCATCTGCTGGTTCATGCCCCAAGTGGCTGCAGTGACAAGGCTGAAGCCAGGAGCCAGGAACTTCCTCCCAGACTTCCACTTGGATGCGGGGACCCAAGGACTTGGGCACATCTTTCAGTGTTTCCAGGTGCACTGGTAGGGAGTTGAATCAAAAAGCTGGAATTCAAACCAGTATTCATGGGCTGCAGTTTTACGTGCTACATCACAAAACCAGTCCCTAAAACATTTATTTCTACAAATACTGTTTGTATTTTTCCAAGTATAAGTATTCCACTTTTACAGAATAGATAATTCATTTTTGCTTTTTGTGTAGATTGAGCAGATGGGAATCACAAAGACAGAAATGTAAGGCCAGGTAAGGGATAACAAGACATAAAGAACATTGGTCTGGCCACGGTAGCCTAGTGGCTCAAGTCCTTGCTTTGCACACATCTGGATCCCATATGGGCACCAATTTGCATCCTGGCTGTTCCACTTCCCATGCAGCTCCCTGCTTGTGGCCTGGGAAAGCAGACCAGGATGGCTCAAGGCCTTTGGATCCTGCACCTGAACAGGAGACCCAGAAGAGGCTCTTGGCTGCTGGCTTTAGATCGGCTCAGCTCCCGCCAGTGAGGTCATTCTGGGAATGAACCAGTAGATGAAAGATTTTCTCTCTGTCTCTCCTTCTTTCTGTAAATCTGGCTTTGAAATAAAAATAAATACATCTTGCAAAAAAACCATGAAGTGCAGAAAGTGTATGAGATCAAATGAGAGCCTGGCTGTGGATCTAGGGGGCAGTTAACTGGATATACGTGACAGTGGCTTGTGAGAGTCAGTGGTATCATTCACAGATCAGTGTCATTCTCTTTGGGATTTTGTGAGGGCATTTTTGTTCAGATTGAAAGGTGTTGCCATTCATTGCATGATGGCCCGCATGCTAGATGGTTAGCATTCAGGACAGTCCCAACAGTGAAGAATTGTGTTCATCCTAAGAACTTTCAGGTTGGTCAAGGAGATTCCTATTTTTATTTAAATTCAAATTCAGTTTTATGCGTATTTACATATAAACATAAAATAATTTTTGCAGTGTTTTAACAAAGTGAAAATTTTAGAAATATGGCTGTCAGTTTAACCTAGGAAGTACACATTTAATATTGATACAATTGTTTGGCATAGTAAGAAACGAACTTTTTTTTTTTTAAATTTTGAGTTTCACGGTGCAATTCCACAGGGTCTGGGATTTCCTTTCCCCCTCCTCAAATTCCTACCCACTGATTGATTTCCCCCATATTATTACAATAGGATAGCCCATCATTAGCAGTCATAAATCCATCAATCTGTTAGTTAAGTGCGTCCCAACACTGCCGGTACAGACAGTGTCAGACAGTTCATCATCCCATTGTCTAGATATGTTCAACAGTTTGATTGGGAGTCCATCTTTGATTTGGACATAGAGATGCATACTCATTATATCTTCACATCTGAATATGATAGGCTTTGTTCCCGCTGTCACTATACATTCCTTGAATGAGAAGACATGGAACAAAGTCAACAACAGATATGAAGTTAAAACAAAAAATGTACAGCACCAAGGAGTCAAAAAATGTGCCACTGAATAACCAGCACATGGGTGAAGAAATGAAGAAAGAAAACACAAAAACCTCTTGGGTAAAATGATGCCACTATGTGATCCATGAGCCAGCAATGAATTTGACAAGAGAAAAAAACTGGGAGAGATGAAAATAATTTAAAAAACCCATCAAAACAGAGAGGATGCAGAATAGCAGTATGGAAAGGGTTATTGATCTTAAGTTTGCATGAAGGCTGCCCTATACGAGAGAGAACATATGGTGGTTGTCCTTTTGGGATTGACTTGTTTCACTGAGCACAATGCTCTCTAGTTGGGACCATCCAGCTGCAAATGGTAGAATTTCATTCTTTTTAATGGCTTAGAATTGGGCTTTAAATTTTTTTTTAAATATTAAATCATGTTCATAACTTATCACATTGCTTATGCAACACTGTATTTGAACCTTCAATTTTATTCATTTTTGAGTTATTTGTTTTATAGAGAGATTATGCCTAAACATTTACATTTTAAAGTGCATTTTTACAGTTTTTTTGCTAAGTCTCCTTTTGTTTAAAATTAACATATTTGTGGATGTGTAGGACGTTTTACTGAGTATGAATTTCATTTCAAAATGGAAAATAGAAATTGTGTTCAATGCTTTATAATGAAGAGAGCATTAAGTCTAGAAAGTTGTAAGAGTGACTTGATATTCTGACTTGGTGATATACCTGGCTGCTATTACTGTTTGTTGAGATGAGAAAAATTGAAAGAGGGTTGTGTCTGAGGGACATGTTAAGTTTGTGGTGTATGTGGAATTTTAAATTAAGAGTTGTATAGTAGGCATTTGTGGATGGAGATGTGGTGTTCCGGAGAGAGTTCTTGAACTTTTATGGAGAGGAAAGGAGGGTGAGGAATCCGGATTCTGGGGTCAGACTGGGCTTGTTACCTGGTGTGAGGCTCTGTATCTGTGTGATGGTGAACAGTTTTCTTAAACAGCCCTTGCACTCAGTTTTCTAATCCTTAAAGATTGGGTAATGGTATCTATTCAGTGTGTTAATGTGAGAATTAAGTACTTTAAAACTTGTAAGATGCCCAAATGGTATTGAAGTTAGCTGTTACTATTTGAACATCATTTATGTCAAAGAAATGTGAGTTGAAATAAGGATTGTCCAGAGGTCCAGAACTGTGATTCCCCCTGCTAACTTCCTGTTCTTGAGAATGGTTCTAGCTATTCGTGGTTTTTTGTGTTTCCAGATGAACCTTTGAATCATTGTTTCCAGATCTGTGAAGAATGTTTTGGGCAATTTGATTGGGATTGCGTTGAATGTATATATTGCTTTTGGCAGTATAGACATTTTAATGATATTGATTTTACCTATCCAGGAGCATGGGATGTTACTCCATCTTTCTAGATCTTGTTCAATTTCTTTTTTAAGTAGTTTGTAGTTTTCCTCAAATAGGTCTCCTACATTTTTGGTTAGGTTAATTCCCAGATACTTAATGCTTTCCTTTGTTACTTTGAATGGTATCTTGCTGGTTAGATCTTTTTCCAACTTGGGGCTGTTAGCATACACTATGGCTGTTGATTTTTGTTCATTAATTTTGTACCCTGCCACTCTACCGAACTTTCGTATAAGTTCTAGTAGTCTCTGTGTTGAGCCTTTTGGCTCTTCCATATAAAGAATCATGTCATCTGCATATAGTGAAAGCTTGACTTCTTCATTTCCCATTTGGATTCCTTTGATTTCTTTTTCTTGTCTTATGGCCTCAGCGAGTACCTCTAGGACTATGTTGAATAGCAGCGGAGAAAGCGGACATCCCTGTCTTGTTCCAGATCTCAGTGGGAAGGGTTCCAGTTTTTCTCCATTCAGTATGATGCTGGCATTGGGTTTTTCATATATTGCTTTGATTATGTTGTGGATTTTTCCATCTATGCCTACCTTGGTTAGGGTCTTTAGCAGGAAGTTGTGCTGAATTTTGTCGAAAGCTTTTTCTGCATCTATTGATACTATCATGTGATTCTTGTTTTTCAGTTTTTGGATGTGGTGTATCACATTGATGGATTTCCGAATGTTGCATTCCAGGGATGAATCCTAGTTGATCTGGATGAATGATCTGTCTGATGTGTTTTTGAATTCTGTTGGCTAGGATTTTGTTGAGTATCTTAGCATCAATGTTCATCAGAGAGATAGGTCAGTAGTTTTCCTTCCCTGTTAGCTCTCTGTCTGGTTTTGGGATTAAGGTAATGTTGGCTTCATAGAATGAGTTTGGAAGGGTATTTCCTTTTCTGTTGTATTGAAGAGTTTGTAGAGGATTGGGGTTAGTTCTGCTCAGAATGTTTTGTAGAATTCTGTAGTGAAGCCGTCTGGGCCTGGGCTTTTCTTTGTTGGGAGGTCTTTAATCACTGATTCAATCTCTGCTTCAGTTATAGGTTTGTTCAGGTCGTTTGTTGCCTCTGGGCTAAGTTTTGGCAGGTTGTGTGAGTCTAAGAACTTTTCCATTTCTTGCTGTTCTTCTGATTTTTGAGTACAGTGCTTTGTAGTAATTTCTAATTATGTCCTTAATGGATGCGGTGTCTGTTGTTATGTTGCCTTTTTCATCTTTGATGCTGTTAATTCTTTTTTTTTTTTTTTACATGTGTCTTTCTGGAATTATGTATTTAAAAGAAAATTCCACTGTAGAGAAAACAGTTTGTTTCTAAAGGATTTATGCCAGGTCATATTTTTCTTGTGTATAAATTATGTAGGGAGCAAAGCACCTGTATCATTTTCTTAATATTAGACGCAGGACTTCTTTGACTATTTTTTTTTTTCTGATTTGTGTGTTTTATTTTTTTTTAATTCATTAATTACATTTTATTATGTGACACAGTTACATAGGTATTTGGGTTCTCCCCACCCCTCCCCAAACCCTCCCACCATGGTGGATTCCTCCACCTTGTTGCATAACCACAGCTCAAGTTCAGTTGAGATTCCCCCATTGCAAGTGTATACCAAACATAGAGTCCAGCATCTTATTGTCCAGTCAAGTTCAACGGCTTCTTAGGTATACACTCTCTGGTCTGAAGACAGAGCCAGCAGAGTATCATCTCAGTCAATTGGAAGCTCCAACATACCATCAGCAAAAATTAACATCATTATGGAATTAATTGACATAGTAATGAGTAACCAACATGTTAAAAGTAAATGCGAGTTCCCAGCCACCACCCAGCGGTGTCTGTTGTTATGTTGCCTTTTTCATCTTTGATGCTGTTAATTCTTGCCTTCTCTTGTTTTTTCTTTGTCAGTCGGGCCAGTGGGGTGTCTATCTTGTTTATCTTCTCAAAAAAACCAGCTTTTTGATTCATTGATTTTGTGTATGGTTTTTTTTATTTCTATCTGATTAATCTCCTCCCTTGTTTTGATGATTTCTTGTTTCCTATTGTGTGTGGGACTCTTCTGCTTTTGTTTCTCCAATTCCTGGAGGTGTGTGTTTAGTTCCTGTATTTGGCGCCTCTCTTGGGCCTTGACATGAGCTCCAATTGCGATGAGTTTACCCCGTAGCACTGCTTTGGCTGTTTCCCACAAGTTTTCGAATGTTGTGTCAGAGTTTTCATTGGTTTCCATAAATTTTTTGATCTCATCTTTAATTTCTTCCCTGACCCATTGTTCGTTTAATAGCATATTGTTCAACCTCCAAGAGTTTCTGTATTTCCTTGGGCATTTTGAATTGCTGATTTCCAGTTTCATTCTGTGGTGGTCTGAGAGGATACATGGTATGATTCCTATCTTTTTGAAGTTATTTAGGTTTGCTTTGTGTCCTATCATGTGGTCGATCCTGGAGAAGGTGCCATGCACTGCTGAAAAAAATGTATAATCTGTGGTCTTAGGGTAAAAAATTCTATAAATATCTATCATGTCCAGTTGTTCTATTGTTTGTGTGAGCTCTGTTGTTTCTTTGTTGAGTTTTTGTTTTGTTGATCTGTCTATTGTTGTTAGTGGGGTGTTAAGATCACCCACTATTATTGTGTGTATATCTATGTCTCCCCTTAAGTCCGTGAGTAATTGCTTCACGTAGCTAGGTGCATTTGAATTTGGTGCATATATGTTCACAATGGTAATTACTTCCTGATGGATCAGTCCCTTCACCAATATATAATGTCCTTCTCTGTCCTTTTTGATGTGTGTCAGCTTGAAGTCCACATGATCTGAAATTAAGACAGCTACCCCAGCCTTTTTTTCTCGTCCATTGGCATGAAATATCTGTTTCCAACCTTTCACTTTCAGCTTCTTCGAATCTCTTCTGGTTAGATGTGTCTCTTGTAGGCAACATATAGTTGGGTGCTGTTTGATAATCCATTCTGTTAATCTATGCCTTTTGATTGGTGAGTTCATGCCATTTGTGTTAAGAGTTAAAATTGAGAGGTTGTGATTTTGCCCTGCCATACTTGTTTTTGTGGGTGTTGATATCTGTGTAATTGCCCTTCCTTGTGTGGACTTTAGTGGGGAGACCTTCCTGTTGGACATCTTTGCTTATGATTCACCTCCTTTTTTTCTGGATTTAGTGCATTTCTAAGGAGATTTTGTAGAGCTGGTTTTGTGCTGTCATATTCTTCTAATTTCTCTTTGCTATGAAAGTATTTGATTTCGTTCTCAAATACGAATGAGATCTTTGCTGGGTACAGTATTCTTGGTTGACAGTTGTTCTGATTCAGGATTTGGAAGATTTTTGTCCATTCTCTTCTTGCTTGTAAAGTCTCTTCAGAGAAGTCAGCAGTGATTCTGATTGGTTTTCCCTGGTATGTGATCTTTTCTCTGCTTCGTACTTGTCTCAGGATTCTTTCTTTGTCTTCGTTGGAGTGGAACTTGAGCACCATATGTCTGGGTTGTTGGCAACGCCCACGTTGCCACGTACCCCGAGCCGAGCGGTGGGACTAGGGTTACAAAAAAGACAACGCACAGAGAGCCAACACAAGACAACACGCAGTACACAGAATGCCGATCAATGACAGATTGATCTTTATTGCAACTCCAGGCTTTCTTTTATACTCTCCCTAGCTCCTCCCAGTGTTTATCCAGTCCTCAAGGGGCCACCCTAAATCCTCGAGTTCTTCCCAGTAGTGGCCACCCTAAATCCCTTGAGTTCCTCCCAGTGTTTATCCAATCCTCTAGTGGCCACCCTAAATCCCTTGAGTTTTATTCAATCCCTTGGCAGATAACTTGACAAATAGGAAGCAGGAACTTGTGGTTAAGCCAGTGGCTAGATGTATCAGGCCAAAATTGCCAATCCTGTAACGCTCTGAGAAACAAGCTAAGCTGTGGAGTTAATCCTTGGGAGACCAGGGCCTGCACTGGGTGAAGATCGCTTTGGGTCATATCTGCTGGGAGTCCTCTGACCATCCTGGATTTGGGCTGGGTTCATGTTCCAAGTGTTTTGGAAGTTTTCCTGTATAATTTCGTTGAGCACCATTTGCATTCCTGACTCTTTTTCCGCTCCTTCAGGAAGGCCAATAATCCTAATATTTGATTTTCTGAGGTTGTCCTTCATTTCTTGTATGGTCTTATTGGCTTTGTTCAGACTTGTCTCCAGCTGTTTAATGAACTGGGTATGTTCATTTTGTGTGTCTTCCATTTCAGAGATCCTCTCTTCTGCTGTATTTATTCTGTTGGTTAGGCTCTCAATTTTGTGCTCTAAGTCAAGGATTTTACTTTTCATTTGTTGTATTTCTGCGACTATGTGGTTCTTGAATTCCTTGAAGTCCTCCCAATGCTTCTCATTGTCTCTGACATATTTTAACATTATTTTTTTGAATTCCTCGTCTGGTAGATCTTCTATGTCTTCATCTCGCATCTCCGAAATAGACATTGGCTTTTGATCATTTATTGGTAGGGTGTTGGCTCTCTCATCTGGATCATTATCTTTTCTGGTATTTCTTCTCATTGTGTTAGTGTTTCTGTTTTGAGAGACCTAGGCACCAGTGTGCTGAGGGGTCTCCAAGCACTATCCCGTAGAGATCGGAGTCTGCAGGCATGGAGTAGCAGGGTGTGGGAATTTTCAAGGCACTTTTCTTGCGTCTCCAGAACACTGGACCTCAGGGCGCCACTTCCAGGGCCCAGCGGATTCAAAGCGCACTCTCAGCTCGTCCCCTACAGGTATGCTATCACAGGGCGTGGGGGAGTGAAGGCACTCTCTGTGCATGCCCCCTGTGCGTGGGATCACAGGGCTCGGAGGATTTTAGGTGCTTTCTCGGTGTGTCCCCAGTGCCAGGGACTGCAGGGCGTGGAGGTTCCAGGTGCTCTCTGGGAAAGCCTCCTGCACGCTGGTCCGCAGTGCCCACCTGGTGCATCTCCCAAGCACGGGACTATAGGGCGTGGGGTGTTCCAGGTGCTCTCTGGAAGTGCCCCCTCGCAGGCCTGATCGCCCCAGCGCTAGCACAGGACTGCCCAGCCCAGAGGCGTGCTCGGGTTCCTGTGGGATAGCCCCGCCCAGCTGAGAGCCAGACCACAAAGGCACGGGGGAGTATTCCGTGTGCCTTTTGCCTTTCTCCTCAGTGCACAGGACCACTGTGCGTCACCTCCCAGACACAGTTTTGGCAGTTTCCAGGCACTCGCCCTGTGTCCCTAGATGCTGGAGTCTCGAGGGGGGGGGTTGGGAGATGAGCACCAAGGATGTTCAGGCTCTGTGCATGCCCCTGGGGGGCCAACTCCTGGAGCCTCCAACCCACCACTGTCCCCACCCAACTCACTCAAACCTCAGGTTCTTGCAGTCTGCCTTTTCCTCTGGTGGGAACCCTCGCTGCGGGTGCGTCTCCTGGCGACTGCGTCCTGTGCAGGTCCTGGCGGGTCCCGATGGAACCTGGAGGCTGTGGCTGGTGCAGGTCCTGGAAGGGCTTGGCGACTAGGGTGGGCGGATGCCAGCGGGTCCTGATTACTTCAGGTCCTGATGTCTGCAGCGGGTGCAGGTCCTGGCGGGTCCTGGCGGCTAGAGTGGGCAGGTGCCAGCGGGTCCTGATCACTGCTGGTCCTCACGGCCACAGAGTCTGTGGGCCCTGAGGTCTGTGGGTCGACTGCGGCTCTCAGCGTCTGCACTCAAAGGTGACTCAGCAGGTCAGGAGCGGAAAGCCATCCTCCCTGCCCTTTGTTTTGTTTTGTTTTGTTTTGTTTTGTTTTGTTTTCCCCTGGTTGCTCTTCCGAGTTGTGTGGATTTTTTTGGCTCCACACTGTCCAGGGAACTTCACGTTCTTCTCCCTGTAGCTCTATGCTGCTCCACTTACGCTTATGTCGCGTTCTAGCCCTCTCTGTCTGTGAACTCCCTCATAGTCTTCCTCCTATGTCGGCCATCTTGCGAGTCTCCTCGATGTAGATCTTAAGTATTCTGACATTAATTGTTGGTTTATAGATTATATCGCGTTATCTTATTGCATTGGATACAGGTTGTTAGAGATTGCACTATTATTACAATATACAGGTACTATCTTCCAAGTTGTCATCTTTTCGTCTCAGATTAAGGCAAACATGTGGTATTTAACCTTTTGTGATTGGTTCATTTCTCTTAGCATGATGGATTCCAGTCAGGCACATTTGTCCACAAAGAACTGCATTTCGTTTTTTTTTAATCGCTGAGTAGTATTCCATAGAGTAGATGAACCATAGCTTTCTTATCCTGTCTTCTATTGATGGGCATTTTGCCTGCTTCCAGGTTTTTGCGATTGTAGATTGTGCTGCTATGAACATAGGCATGCATGTTGGTTTCTTGTGTAGGAGATGTTTTGGATATATTCCTAGGAGTGCTATTGCTGGATCATACGGTATGTTGATTTTCAGTTGTTTGAGTATTCGCCAAACGGATTCCCATAGAGGCTGTACAAGTCTGCAGTCCCACCAGCAGTGGAGAAGGGTTCCCTTTTCCCCACATCCTCGCCAACAAGTGTTGGTGGTATTATGTATGTGTGCCATCCTTACTGGCGTTAGGTGGTACCTCATTGTTGTCTTCATTTGAATTTCCCTTATTGCCAGGGAACTTGAGCATTTTGTCATCTGCTTATTTGCCATTTGGGTTTTGTTCTTTTGTGAAATGTCTGCCCATTTCCCGTGCCCATTTCTTGAGCAGTTTGTTTGTTCTGGTGTTTTGGTTTCTCTGGAGATCTTTGTATATTCTGGAGATTAGCCCTCTATCTCCTATGTCGTGTGGAAAGATCTTCTCCCATTCTGTAGGTTGTTTTTTTTACTTTGTTGATTGTTTCCCTTGCTGTACAGAAGCTTCTTAGTTTGATGAGGTCCCAATTGTTTATTTTGGTCTCGATTTCTACTGCTTTTGGAGTCTTTTTTAGGAAGTGAGGGCCTACCCCTAAGTGTTGCAGTGTGTTTCCAACATTTTCTTCCAAAAGTTTGAAGGTTTCTGGATGTAGGTTTAGATCTTTTATCCATTTAGATTCGATCTTAGTGTATGGTGAGAGATGTGGATCTATCTTTTTGTTTCTACAGGCTATCAACCAGTTGCCCCAACAGCATTTATTGAGCAGACGTTTCTATATGCTTGGGTTGTTGTCTTTTTGTCAAAGATTAATTGACTGTATCTGTGTGGGTTTCCATCTGTTGTTTCTATTCTGTTCCACTGATCTTCCTCTCTATCTTTGTGCCAGTACCAGGCTGTTTTGATAACCACTGCCCTATAGTATGTCCATAGATCCGGTACTGTGATTCCCCCTGCTAACTTCCTGTTCTTCAGAGTGGTTCTAGCTATTCGTGGTTTTTTGTGTTTCCAGATGAATCTGTGCATCATTTTTTCCAGTTCGATGAAGAATGCTGTGGGTAATTTGATTGGGATTGCTTTGAATGCATATATTACTTTTGGTAGTATAGACATTTTGATGATATTAATTTTGCCTATCCAGGAGCATGGGATGTTGTTCCATCTTTCGAGGTCTTGTTCTATTTGTTTTTTGAGTGTTTTGTAATTTTTTTCATAAAGGTCTTCTACGCTTTTGGTTAAATGTATTCCCAGATATTTCATGCTTTTCTCTGTTATTTTGAATGGTAACTTGTTGGTTAGATCTTCTTCCATCTTGCGGCCGTTTGCATACACTATGGCTGTTGATTTTTGTTGATTTATCTTGTATCCTGCCACTCTGCCAAATTCTCGTATGAGTTCTAGGAGTCTTTGTATTGAGTTTTTTGGTTCTTCTATGTAGAGAATCATGTCGTCTGCGAATAGTGAAAGCTTGATTTCTTCATTTCCCATTTGGATTCCTTTGATTTCTTTGTCTTGTCTTATGGCTTCTGCAAGTACTTCTAGGACTATACTGAATAGCAGTGGTGATAGTGGGCAGCCTTGTCTTGTTCCAGATCTCAGTGGGAAGGGATCCAGTTTTTCTCCATTTAGTATGATGCTGGCATTGGGTTTTTCATATATTGCTTTGATTATATTGTGGATTGTTCCTTCTATCCCCACCCTGGTTAGGGTTTTTAACATGAAGTGGTGTTGAATTTTGTCTAAGGCTTTTTCTGCATCTATTGATACTATTATATGGTTTTTGTTTTTCAGTTTTTGGATGTGATGTATCACATTTATGGATTTCCTTATGTTGAACCATCCCTGCATTCCCTGGATGAAACCTACTTGGTCTGGATGGATGATCTGTCTGATGTTTTTTTGTATTCTATTGGCTAGGATTTTGTTGAGAATCTTAGCATCAACGTTCATCAGGGAGATCGGTCTGTAGTTTTCCTTCTCTGTTAATTCTGTATTCGGTTTTGGGATTAAGGTGATATTGGCTTCATAGAATGAGTTTGGAAGAGTTGCTTCCTTTTCTATTGTTTTGAAGAGCTTGTAAAGGATTGGGGTTAGCTCTGGTTGGAATGTTTTGTAGAATTCTGCGGTAAAACCATCTGGGCCTGGGCTTTTCTTTGTTGGGAGCTGTTTAATCACTGATTCTATTTCTGATTTGGCAATGGGTTTATTCAGGTCGTCTGTTGCTTCTGGGGTGATTTTTGGTAAGTGGTGGGAGTCTAGGAATCTTTCCATTTCCAAGTGGTTATCGGATTTGTTGGCGTATAGTTCTTTGTAATAATTTCTAATTATTTCCTTAATGGTAGTAGTGTCTGTTGTTATGTTGCCTTTTTCATCTTTGATGCTGCTAATTCTTGCTTTGTCTTGGTTTTTCTTTGTCAGTCAGGCCAGTGGGGTATCTATTTTGTTTATCCTCTCAAAGAACCAGCTTTTTGATTCATTTATTTTCTGAATGGTTTTTAAAATTTCTTTCTGATTTAGTTCTTGTCTTGTTTTGATAATTTCTTGTTTCCTCTTGTTTGTGGGGTCCTTCTGCTATTGCTTTTCCAGTTCCTGGAGGTGTGTGCTTGATTCCTGCATTTGTTGCCTTTCTTGGGCTTTGACGTGCGCGCTAATTACAATAAACTTACCACGTAACACTGCTTTGGCAGTGTCCCATAAGTTTTGGACTTTTGTATCTGGGTTTTCGTTGGTTTCCATAAATTTTTTGATCTCGTCTTTAATTTCTTCTCTAACCCATTGTTCGTTTAATAGCATATTGTTCAGCCTCCAGGAGTTTACATGTTTCCTGGGACATTTTGAGTTGTTGATTTCCAGTTTCACTCCGTGATGGTCTGAGAAGGTACATGGTATGATTCTGATATTTTTGTAGTTAGTTAAACTTGCTTTGTGTCCTATTATGTGGTCTATCGTGGAGAAGGTGCCATGCACTGCTGAGAAGAAGGTGTAGTCTGTGGCCTTAGGATGAAATATTCTATAGATGTCTACTAGGTCCAGTTGTTCTATTGTTTGTGTGAGTTCTGTGGCTTCTCTGTTGAGCTTTTGCTGTGTTGATCTATCTATTGGTGTTAGTGGGGTGTTCAGATCTCCCAGAATTATCATATGTTCATCTGTGTCTCCCTTTAAGTCCAAAAGTAGTTGTTTTACGTAGCTGGGTGCATCCGGGCTAGGAGCATATATGTTAAGAATTGCGATTGGTTCTTGTTGGATCCTCCCTTTCAAGAAGATGTAGCGCCCCTCCCTGTCCTTTTTGACGTTCGTTACTTTGAAGTTTATATCATCTGAGAACAGGACTGCCACACCAGCCTTTTTTCTCGTCCATTGGCATGGAATATTTGTTCCCACCCTTTCACTTTTAGTTTCCTGGAGTTTCTTCTGGTTAGATGTGTTTCTTGCAAGCAGCATATAGTTGGGCCCTGATTTTTAACCCAGTCTGCTAATCAGTGCCTTTTGAGTGATGAATTTAAGCCATTTGTGTTGAGGGTTAATATTGAGAAATTATAATTTTGCTGTGACATATGCCTGTGTTTTTGAGGTTGTTGGTAATTGATTGTCATTTCTGTGGATGGACTTTATTGAGATCTCCCTGATTGCCATCCTTGCTTATGGCTTGCTTCCTTTTTCTCTGTGAGTAGCGCATTTCTAAGGAGATTTTGTAGAGTTGGTTTTGTGTTGGCATATTCTTCTAATTTCTCTTTGCTGTGGAAGTATCTAGTTTCGTTCTCGTATACAAATGAAATCTTTGCTGGGTAGAGTATTCTTGGTTGACAGTTGTTCTCTTTCAGTACTTGAAAGATTTTGTTCCACTCCCTTCTTGCCTGGAGTGTCTGTTCTGAGAAATCGCCAGTGATTCTGATGGTCCTGCCCCTAAATGTAAGCTTCTCTTTGGTTCGTGCTAACCTTAGGATTCTTTCTTTGTATTCATTGGAGGGTAGCTTGATTACCACGTGTCCTGTGGTGGATCGTTTTGGGTCCACCCTGTGGGGAGTCCTCTGGCCTTCCTGAATTTGGATTGGGTTCATGGTCCAGGTATTTTGGAAGTTCTGCTGCATAATTTCCTCAAGTATGGTTGTATGCCTGTCTCTCTTTACACTCCTTCTGGGAGCCCCAGTATTCTGATATTTGACTTCTTGATGTTGTTGTTCATCTCCTGGATCGTCTTGGTTGCCTTGTGTAGTTGTGACTCTAGTTGGTTAATAATCTGCCTGCTTTCATTCTGGGAATCTTCCAAGTCGGATATCCTGTCTTCTGCTGCTGTAATTCTGTTGGCTAAGCTCTCAACTTTGTTCTTCAAGTGTAGGATCTCGTTTATGAGTGATTTTGTTTCTGTGATTATGTGGTTTTTAAAATATTTGAGCTCGTCCCATCGTTTTTCATTGTCTCTGAAGAGTTTTATAATTGTTTTTCTGAACTCCTTATCAGAGACGTCTTTAATTTTTTCATCTGTAATCTCTGCAATTGACCAGGCTTTATGGTGGCTTTTTGGGGTGGAGTAAGCTGTGTCTACATCACTAACTCTCTTATTCCGTCTCATACTTGTGGCCCAAGGTGTTGCTGGATTCTCACCCTTGACCTCTGTTGCCACCTAGTGGGTTTCCTGAGGTCTTGTTAGCCTAGGCTTTTGTTTTCCTTCTGGCCCAGGGAGTTTTTGTTTTTTTGTTTCCCTTCTGGGTTTCAGGTTTCAGCGCCTTAGGTTTCAGCACCTTAGGTTTCAGCGCCTAGGCGCCCGGGTCTGGTCTCTTGGATTTTTTTTTTTTGCTTTGTTTTTTTTTTGTCTGAGGTACGGGATCTGGTGGCCCCGCTCCGCGGCCTCTTCCCCCACCCCCACCGGCCTGGGTTGGCCCAGAATTTAGTTTAGCTGTGATCCTGGGGATTTCACCCTCGCTGCCGCAGCTGCCGACCACCGCACTTCAGGGTCCTAGTGCCCTTCCAGTACCTCAGCGTTTTGTTATGGGGGAATGTGTGTTAGTTAGCTGTCCCTGTCTTTGCCTGGGTCTCGCCAAGGTTACCAATATCGCCACCAGTGCTAGAGGTTTCAGCACTCCTGCAGTCTCTAGCCACCACTGGAGGGGCTTTGTGCAATGACTTCCCAAAGTTTCCTGTATATTCTCTGGTCAAAATTCCCGCTGGCCTTTCCCCTGCTGGGTTCCCAACTCACCCTTTTCGAGGCGACGCTAAGCCAACTGCCGAGCGCTGCCTTGGTTTTTTTGTTGTTGTTATTTTTGGTTGATTCTCCAGATTGCGTGGATCTTGTTGATTCCGCAATGTCCTGGGAGGTTCGCACACCTGCTTATACTATTTTTAACTATACTTGCTCCTTCTTCCGGCAATCTTTGGCCCTCTCTCTCTGCGTTTCCCTCTACATCAACCCTCCATGGTTGGCCATCTTTTTCTCTCTCCACTATTCGTTCCCTTAAATGAGAAGCCACGAAATAAGGTCAACAACTGACCTTTCAGATGTCTGTGAGCCATTTGAATATATTCTTTTGAAAAATGCCTGTTCATTTCCTTTGCCCATTTTTAACAGGTTTTTTTTTTCTTCCCTGGATTTCTGAAGCTGTGTATAAATTCTGGGTATTAGTCCCCTATCACTTGTGAAGTGTGCAAAAAATTTCTCCCATTCTGTTGGTTGTTTCTTCACTTTTTAAATTGTTTCCTTTTCTTTACAGAAGCTTTTTAGTTTCATGTAGTCTGATGTTTTCATTTTGGCCTTGACTGCCTGTGCTTTTGGCATCCATTCTATTTCTTTAAGGTGTATTGTATTGTATTGTATGGTATGGTATGGTATGGCATGTTATGTTATGTTATTCAGATCTACAGAGAGCAGAGGAGATAGAGAAGAAGATCTTCCATGCATCGATTCACTCCCCAAGTGGCCAAAGACTGGAGCTAAGCCAATCAAAAGCCCAGGAGTCACAAGACTCTTCTGGATCATTCACGTGGGTACAGGGTCCTAAGACCTTGGTCTGTCCTCCACTGCTTTCTCAAGCCACAAGCAGGGAACTGGATGGGAAGCAGAGCTGTCAGGTTGGATCCAGTGCCCATATGGAATTCAGGTATGTGCAAGGCGAGGACTTTAGCCACTAAGCTATCATGCCAGGCCCTTGGTGTCTTTTCTAAGAAGTCTTTCCCCATTCCTGTTTCTTGGAGAGTGCTTCCTATATTTTCCTTTAACCGTTTGCTGGTTTCTGAGTGCAGATCTCAGTCTTTGATGCATTTAGAGCTGATTTTTGTACAGTGTGATGGTGCGGGTCTTGCTTCTTAATTCTGCCAGCTGCTATCCAGTTGTACCAACAGCATTTGTTGAATGGACCTGGCTTTTCCCCTGGATTGTTTCAGTTTTTTTTTTTTTTTGAAGTTATTTTGAGGTATTTCATCAGTCTTTAAATTTTCACATTCTAATATTGACATGTTCCTTTTGAGGAGTTATGTTGTCTCTTTCTTTCTTTGTAGGCATTTGTGGAAAGAGTTGTTTTTCTCCATTTCTGGTTTTTAAAAATTATTGCATTCATATCAACAGAACAAATGCTGCAGATGTCACAGCACAGTTTCAGAAGCGTCATGATACTTTCTCCATGACCCTCCAGCTGTGTTCTCCTTCCTCCCTCCCAACTGTTTTCTTTCACAGGTTTTTAGAATGGCATACTTTGAGTTCACTTCTCAATCAGGTGTACTACTCTCAACACTATAAAAATAGAAAACAAAACCGAGATAAGAACCTAATGTTCTTTAGGAGTATAGATAAAGGCTGAATTTTCAATGTCCATCTCACTTCTCCATTTTTAAAAAGATTTATTTGCTTTTGTTGGAAAAGCAGATTTACAGAGAGAAGGAGAGACAGAAAGATCTTCTATCTGCTGATTTGTGAGGCTGTGGAAAACAAGAAAATAAAGTTAAGTTAATGGCAAAAATATGTAGGAGTTAAAAGAACGTTAGGTGTTTATAGAGATTAAGGTCAAGGGATAGCATTAAATAAATAACGAGCAATAAGGTAATTAAAGCAAACATGTAGGTGTTAAGAGATAGCAATTAGTCGATGGTTGGATAAGTAATGGTAATTAAAAGTTGATGTATTATTTTAGAATGATGCTGATTGATCAATTGTTAAGCTAATTGCTAAGTTTGGCTTCTGTAATGGGAGCTTTGCTTGCTACAAGGGGAACCAAGGTAAAGCCATAATAGGCCTCAGACAGGCCTCGGACAGGCTAGGCCTAAGTTTCATTGCCTAGAATTGAGGCACTTACTTCCCCAAAGTGGGCCACCATGCACCCTAGCCAGAGCTGACAAATCAGAGGAAACTCGAAAGGTCCCTAGTCATCAGGTGGTCATGGTAATAGACACTGACTGCTGGGGTGAGCATGGATAAGAGAGACTGACCATCACAGTGGTCACGGGTCATAGAAAATGACCAAGTACAGTCTTGCCAAGGCCTGTTCGTAGAATCAGTGGCCCATTGCTGGAATTGCAGCCAAAACCCTATATGAACTATATGAAAATGTATGGTCAGGGACTGTGTCAATACTCCGCTATGTTTGATGAGACTTGGACCGTAGGGCACTAGCAATAAAGTTCCTTTGCTTTTGCATTATCTTGTGTGGAACTCCTCTGTTCAAGGCGGTGGGATAAATTCCAGACCCAACAGATTCACTCCCCAAATAGCCTCAGTGGTTGAAGCAGAGCCATTCCAAAGCCACGATCCAGGAACTTCCTCCAGATCTCCCATGTAGATGCAGGGTTCTAAGGCCTTGGGCCATCCTCCACTGCTTTCCTGGGTGACAAACAGGGAGCTGGATGGAAAAAGAAGCAACTGGGACACAAACCAGCACTTACATGGGATCCTGCTGTTTGCAAGGCAGATGATTAACCAATTGAGTCACTGTTCTTTTACATTTTTGTACTCTGTATTAGTTGCACATATCAGAGAATTTGTCTTTTTGGAACTGGCTTATTTCATTAAGCATGGTGGTCCCCAATTGCATCATTTTGTTTTGAAAGACAGGATTTCACTCTTTTGGCTGAGTAAAATTCAATCATGTATAGACAACACATTTTTTAATCTGGTCTTCCATTGAGGGATATCTGGGTTAATTCTGTATTTTAGCTGTTGTGAATTGAGCTGCGTGAACATGAGTGTACAAATAACTCTGTTGGATGCTGATTTCATTTCATTTGGGTAAATTCTGAAGAGTGGGAACATGATTTTAAACTTTAAGCCATGCTTCTATGCCTTAGTGGGGTGCCGGCTGCTTCATTGGGTATCTGGAATTGGAGTCACTTCCAGCTTGGCTTCAGGAGTTGTGTGCCTGTTTGTTGCTGTGTTGTTGCAGTTTCCATGCTGCTTGGCATTCCCTCTCTTTCTTCTGTCAAATTTCCCCTGCAAACTTCTCTTTCACTGTTCCTGGTTATTTACTTCTTTGCCTTTCTTCTGTCATCTGTCCCTGCTCTGAATCAGCAAGTTTTTCAGCCATCTTCAACATCCAGTTGCTTGTTTATAAATCACTGTTCTAGTAGAAGAAAATCATGAAACTTGTAATCTGTTTGTTCCCAGGACATTCTTTATTTCCTGTTAGACAAGCTTGAATGACTATCCAGCTCTTGGCAAGTCTACTTAGAATCAAAGTTCACAGATTCCAGTAGAGATATTTGGAATGTATATACACTGTGTGACACTCAGGGATTGCAGAATGGTAGGGTTGTAATGCTTGATCAGCTCCAGCTACAAAAGAGGGTAGGCAAGCAGAACTCTCACTGGGTATAGGCCATTAGTAGGCCACGTTCCGGAATATACTGACTTCCTGCTATTTTGTTTGGGAGAATTTCCTCCTATAGAAATTGAATCACAACTTTTATATACTTTTTAATTGAAAGGACCTAAATTGTACCAATAATGAATAGTTTTTAAAGGTAAATAAGTTAAGGGCCCGGTGGCGTGGCCTAGCGGCTAAAGTCCTCGCCTTGAACGTGCCCGAGATCCCATATGGGCGCCGCTTCTAATCCCGGCAGCTTCACCTCCCATCCAGCTCCCTGCTTGTGGCCTGGGAAAGCAGTGGAGGACGGCCCAAAGCTTTGGGACCCTGCACCCGCGTGGGAGACCCGGAAGAGGTTCCTGGTCCCGGCATCGGATTGGTGCGTACCGACCCGTTGTGGCTCACTTGGGGAGTGAAACATTGGATGGAAGATCTTCCTCCCTGTCTCTCCTCCTCTCTGTATATCCGGCTTTCCAATAATAATAAAATCTTAAAAAAAAAAAAGGTAAATAAGTTAAAAAATAAACCGGTATGACTATGTCTTCTGAAATGAATGTAAATTGATGTTTTTCTGTTCTTTTTTTAAGGTTGGAGAGAATATGAAATCACTCTAGATGTGTTGATTACATTTGGCAGCGCAGCTGGAATCAGCAGCTAAACAGGAACAAAACGTATGTATTCTGTTAATCTCTCATGTATATAGTTTTAAAACTTGACTATGTCCTGTCAGCAACATTAGCCACATAGTCAATGCTTGCTGTACAAATAGAATGGACTGAAATGGAGCCACTCGGGAGTGGTAAAATATAATAAGTTAAACTTCAAAGCAGGATAGTTTGAAAGAAACACATATCTGACTATCAGGATAAATTATGAGTAAGACTAACGTGATAATGTACTATGAAAGAATATCAAGCATCTGAATTAAACTCACGTGTGATAGGATTATTGGAGTTATCAGGCTAACAATGTGATCAGTGTGCTAAGTTTTGAATCAGTGTGCGACATGTAAGAGTTGAAATTCTAAGAAACAAGTCTAAAACGTCCTGGAGGTAGAAAAAGAAAGAATACTTTGAAGTGAAAAAAGCCTTTACTGGGCTTACTGATGGACTGGACACCAATAAGGAAAAAATCTTTTTTTTTAGAGATTTATTTATGTTTATTGCAAAGTCAGATATACAGAGAGAGGAGGAGAGACAGAGAAGAAGATCTTCTGTCCGATGATTCACTCCCCAAGTGAGCTGCAATGGGCCGATGCGTGCCAATCCGATGCTGGGAACCAGGAACCTCCTCTGGGTCTCCCACACGGGTGCAGTGTCCCAAAGCTTTGGGCCGTCCTCCACTGCTTTCCCAGGCCACAAGCAGGGAGCTGGATGGGAAGTGGAGCTGCTGGGATCAGAACCGGCGCCCATATGGGATCCTGGGGCGTTCAAGGTGAGGACTTTAGCCGCTAGGCCACGCCACCGGGCCCAATAAGGAAAATATCTGGAGTTGAGGATAGCTTAATCAAAATCTCCAACACAGAAAGGATTTTAAAATATACCAAAATTAGCTTTCCTCCTCGCGCTCTTGGCGGCAGCAGGTGCAGCTTCAACATGCAGAACGACGCCGGTGAGTTCGTGGACCTGTACCTGCCGCGGAAATGCTCAGCAACCGCATCATTGGGGCCAAGGACCACGCGTCCATCCAGATGAACGTGGCCGAGGTGGACAAGGTCATGGGTAGGTTTAATGGCCAGTTCAAGACCTACGCGATCTGCGGGGCCATCCGCAGGATGGGGGAGTCTGACGACTCCATCCTCCGTCTGGCCAAAGCCGACGGCATCGTCTCCAAGAACTTCTGAGAATCCAGGATGCTGGTGGGATCGGGGTCCTTCGTTGGGTGCTTGACCAATAAAGGCAGAAAACCAAAAAAAAAAAAAAAATACCAAAATTAGAGAACATCCCAAATCTCTGGGAAGTTACAAATGTTGTAATACATGCGCAGTGAAAAAAAAAAGCAGAATGGAGAATAAAGAGCATAAGGAATAGAAGAAATATTTGACGTGATAAGAATCGAGAACGTCCCTGATTTAATGACAACAAAATGCGCTTTCTGGAAGCCTAGATGCCCAAGCACGATAAACGGTAAATCAGAACCATTCTCCTGAGCACTAAATTTTCATACTATAGAATGTAAGAGAGTAAGTCATTGAGAAAGCTGCTGCCCTATAGGTACAAAAAGTGTGTGAATTGATTTATACTTTTTTCCATCAGGTTCAAAGACAGGGAGATTTGGATAACTTTGGAGTCTCACTTCGTGGCAGAATGAATGATGTTAACCCAGTGGACATTGCTTTACAAACCTGTAGATAACTGAAAACATTTTGCTTCATTCATGGATTCTGATTTGTTTAGACTTATTTTGTGCAGGGTCTCAAACCCATTTGCTTAGATCTGTTCTTTTTTGATAATTTTACCTAGTGATCCTGGAACTTTGAGCATGAAAGCAATCACCTAGAGGATTGGATCATTGCTAGCTCCACTGCCTGGGTTTTATTTCATAGACTGTTAGTGCTTGTCAAACAGGCACTTAGGGGAGGAATTTAAAATATACTCCCTATTTCTGTTAAGGAAAAAGATAAAATAATTTCTGTAAATTGCTGCAGGACCTGAAATAACTTCATTTTAAAGATTTATTTTTATTGCAAAGTGAGGTATATACAGAGAGGAAGAGAGACAGAGAGGAAGATCTTCCGTCCGATGATTCATACCCCAAGTGACCACAATGACTGGTGCTGCTCTGATCTGAAGCCAGGAGCCCAAATCCTCTTTAGGGTCTCCCATTTGGGTCCCAAGTACCAAGGCTTTGGGCCATCCTCTACACCTTTCCCAGACCACAAGCAGGAAGCTGGATGGGAAGCAGGGCAGCCGGGATCAGAACCAGCGCCCATATGGGATCCCGGTTTGTGCAAGGCAAGGACTTTATCTGCTATGCTACCATGCCAGGCCCAAAACATTTTTTACATTTACCTATTGACTTTGGTTTGAAATGGGGAAGCGAGAGAGAGAAATTGATTTTGCCCATTGGTTAGCCCACTCCCTGAATGCCTAAAACTGCAGGGACCAGCTGAACCCCGGAACCAGAACTGAGCCTAGGGTCTCACACATGGAAGGCAGGGAGCCAAGTGCTTGAACCATCACCTGCTACCTTAGCCACGAGCTGACATTGTTAAAGGAGCCAGGAGTCAGATGGGGTGCAGGTACCCCAAGAGCTTCCACCATGCCAAACACTGGCCCTGGGGAACCTGGATCCTTAAGGAACCTCTGGAAATCACATGGTCAAAGGACAAGTTTTGATTTCCTGTCCTTTCTCCAGGGTCATTGAAGCCAAAGCCAGGGATAATGCTAGCGAGGATCCCTCTGCCTCTCTCCACCCCCATCTCCCCTTTTAATTTTCCTTCCCAGTCAAGACCTTCAAGGACCAAAATTCTGTCCCAGGCTGCGTTTCACCATTGCTTGCCAGGCCTGAGTGCCACCAGAAGTTTCCTACCCCGCCACTGTCTTTTTTTTTTTTTTTTTCTAATTCTGAAAAAAAGTATTTGTTTATTTGTTAGAAATGCAGAGTTGCAGAAGGGGAGAGAAAGAGTGAGACAGGAGAGAGAGAAAGAGAGAGAGAAAGAGAGAGATATGGATGACAGATTGATTTCCCCATCTGTGGGCCCCCTGACTAAACGTCTGTAATAACTGACTAGGGCTGGTTCTGGGCGAAGCCGGGAGGCGCGAGCTTCCCTCAGGTCTCCCACTTGGGCCAGGACACACATGGGTGCTACTATGGGATGTTGGCATTGCAGGTGTAGGCTTGTCGTGCCAAGCCACACCGAGGGTCCATTCGTCGTTTTCTGACTGGCTGGGGCTCTCCCTCGCGCTCCAGTCAGGATGAAGGTCCAGGCGGTGGGTGAACATCCTGCTTTGCTTCTCCCGCCCCAACCCTTCCGCCATCTTGTCTTCTGGGCCCGGATGTCTGTATCTCGTCACATCCTGTCTGTTAACCTGAGGGGCGCCCTCAGCTGCAGGCCGAGGCCCGGGTGTAGGCGGCCAGCCTCGGAGGTGTCCGAGGTGAGGGACAGGGCAGCCCCATGGGGGTGTCCGAGGTGAGGGACAGGGCGGCCCCATGGGGGTGTCCAAGGTGAGGAGCAGGGCGGGCCCCATGGAGGACCTTCCGGCCGGCGCCCTGCCGTCCTCCCGACGCCTCAGGCTGAGGAGTGACCACGGTGGGGACCCGGGGCGCCAGGCTGAGGGCCGAGGCCGCACGGGCGGAGCGTAGTCTGCCCACGTCCCTTCGTGTCTTCTCGGACCAGCCCGGCCTGCAGGACCTGCTGCAGACACTGCCTGCGGCCTAGGCCTCTGTGCACCGGGAGGCCCAGCAGCCCTGCCCCTGACTCCCCGGGGCCGGGATCTGCCCCTGGGGGTCCTGCTGGGGATCTGCTGCTGAGCATTGGGGTCGCCCCGGGTCCTCAGAGGGGTCAGGTGGGTTCCAGGAGGAAGGGCCCTGCCAGGCAGTAGTTGGGGGACCAGCTGGTGGGTCTGTTTCTATAGAGTGGTGCCCGCGCTGTGCTGTGGGTGCTCCCACGGCGGACAGTTCTCCTCTGGGTGTGTCTGGTGGGGCTTCTAGGGTTTATGGTCGTACTTGATGGACAGGAGCTGGAGAAAGTTCTGGTCACTTGCTCCGACACACTGTGCACTAACACACATGTCTGTGTCTCGGGTTCTTCCTAGTTGATCTGTTATTCTAGAAGGCCATCCTGCACAGTCGTAGTACATCTCACTGGATTCTGCCTCGGAGGTCTGCAGCGTTTTCACAACAGCATGAGTAAGTTTCTGAGGAAGATAGCAAACTTGGTTTGCTCCTCTGTTTATTCACATTGTGAGGCTGGTTTTGCAAAAAAGAAAACTTCCAAAAAATCTTTAGACATTCCATTCATGTTTCTGTGCTAACCAGGACTGTCACGGTGCTGTTGGGCAACATGGGCAACTCAATTTTTTTTTTTTTTTGTAAAAAAGAACTATGCCAGAAATTTGAAGAATTGGTCATGTTACTTAGTATCTTTATTGCTGACAGTTATGTTATCAAATTACTGCCTAATTTGATGATGCTATTTTTTTTCCCTGTAAAATAAGGTGTTTTACAATCTTGAGATAGTTTGAGTTGCGATGTTTTTGAGGGGTGAGTAAATGCAATGCAGGACAGACTGTTGTTTTCTCATGGTTGTGTCCATGGTGGATTTCACAACATGGTTACTAATATATTCGTGGATGGAAAGAAAGTCCTCATGTGTGATTTTGGTGTTAAGAACCCAGCAGCAGATCACAGTGAAGAACCTGGATGTTTTCTGCCTTTTGTGATTCTGCCTTAATGGCTTGGCTGGGGGCTGTGTGAACTCCAGGCCTGACAGTCTACGTGACACCTGGCAGGTGGCTGGGAGACCCAGGTTAACCTAAATAAACCACCTTTATGTCTTAGCTCCGACTTCAGACTTGATGATTTTCTGGAGATTTCAAAATCTGACACAACAACAGCCGGGGTGGTATTCCTCGGAGCTCCTCGTAGACATGTGAGACACTCCTGGGTTCTGCCGGCTCAGCAGGGTCTGCCCAGCTGTGCCCCAGGACTTTAGTCTTCACTCCCAGTCTCTCCAGGGACTTCTGTGAAGAATTCCTAGTTCCCAGTGCTCCGGAGCCTCTTGTCCTGCCTTGCTCTTCCTTTCAGTCCACGGCCAGAAGTTGAGATGACCCCATGCCAGAATTTGACATTCATTGGCTCTGGTCTTTTTCTCTGAGATCGTCCTTCTCCTTGAACAGCTTCACATTGGTCCTGGTTTTTCTCTCATCTTCAGCTGGAGCAGTACATGGTGACACTCTTGGATGTCATCAGGAGGTGGACACTGGGTGTTCTCTGATTGATTTGGGTGTGACAAGCTGTACTAGCAGGGTTTAGAGTGAGCAGTGACTTAGAGGGAAGAATGCTATGCTTCAGTGTGTTGATAGGAGTAATGGGTAGAATTAAGGTTGGGGCCGCTAGAGTGAGGGTTCACTCCTCCTGGCTTATTTGGGATGGGTCATAGGATTGCAGAGGTGCACCTGGTTTAATGTGGAAAAGGGTTTAAAGAGGTTTTCTGGGGGGGTGTTATCAGGGTCTTCCAACAAGCCTGGAAAGGAGAACTAAGGTGAGGAGGAAAAGGAGAAATTCCAGGGTATATTAAATTTTATTGTAAGGGTGAAATGGGCTTTCATCCTAATTGGTGGAGAGTGCTGGTGGATGAGTCAGTCCTGTTTCACGTAGGCATAGGAGGTGATTAATTCCTAGGAATGGACTGATAAGAGGTGGAGTGGAAGGGAAAGAAGTGAGAGCTTTTCCGGGAATATTCCACTAGATTTGGACCAGGGTACCGGATAGCTGGTGGAGATTGTAATCAATGTTGTGCCTCACCGAAATGTTTCTCTGTTATAGTACAGAGTTGATGAATGCATTAGCTGTAAACAAGGCAGCCCAGGATGCCAGGTTTCTAGGTGTAAGTCAGAGCCGTCATACACGCTTTGGCCTGTAAGGATACACCGGCCAAGAAAGGGCAGGAATGAGCCTTTGCAATATGTTGACAATTCACCTGTTATTTATGTTATTTCAAACAATGGTCATTGAGGAAAATGCAGTCCTTGTGTCTGAGGACTAGCGTATGACTAAAAGCAATCATGGAATGCTTTATCGTGTTAGGCATAAGTTAAATTTCATAATGCTGAGATGTTGGAGGGACTGGGAGGTCAGTGATAATTTTAATTATTAGTATTTATTTGCATGTTTTGATGTTGGCTGTTTCTGTGCTTGAAATATAATGATCATCTTTCATGTGTGTTGTAATGGTTAAATTCCGCGTGATAACTATGACACATATCGTGATGTGTTTTTTGATGCTTTCTTCAAGAGCTACCAAGAGCTTAGGATGTTTTGTATCTTGCTTTAGAAGATTGCTTTTAGGGCCAAGAGTATTTTTGATTTGTTTACAGTGAGCCCTTGTGATGTTTAGTTATATAATTATGATTGATACTGAAGAGTTTCCTAAAACTTTAAATTTTAGTTTTATTAATTTTTATTGGAAAGTCAGATTTACAGAAAGAAGGAGAGACAGAGAGGAAGGTCTTCCATCCACTGGTTCACTCCCCAAGTGACCGCAATGGCCGGAGCTGAGCCGATTTGAAACTAGGAGCCAGGAGCTTCCCCCAGGGTCTCCCACACAGGTGCAGGGTCTCAAGGCTTTGGGCCGTCCCCCACTGCTTTCCCAGGCCACAAGCAGGGAGCTGTATGGGAAGTGGAGCAGCTGGGACACGAACCTGCTTTTGATCCATCTGAGGTGGGAGATTTGAGGCAGTCCCTGATCTTCCAGGGCGGGTGTGTGTGATCTGTACACGCCTCTGACAGCCTTGTCCTGTTTACAGATTCTTTATATTATTTTTTTTAAAGATTTATTCATTTTATTACAGCCAGATATACACAGAGAAGGAGAGACAGAGAGGAAGATCTTCTGTCCGATGGTTCACTCCCCAAGTGAGCTGCAATGGGCTGATGCACGCTGATCCGAAGCCGGGAACCTGGAACCTGTTCCAGGTCTCCCACGCGGGTGCGGTGTCCCAATGCATTGGGCCGTCCTCAACTGCTTTCCTAGGCCACAAGCAGGGAGATGTATGGGAAGTGGAGCTTCCGGGATTAGAACCGGCGCCCATATGGGATCCCGGGGCTTTCAAGGCGAGGACTTTAGCTGCTAGGCCACGCCGCCGGGCCTGTTTACAGATTCTTTAATCTTTCTCCTCAAGAGATGGAGCGATTGACGTGTAACCCTGCTGAGTGGCAGAAGTTATCCCTGTGCTTCTGAGGCCGGGCTGCTCTGTGCCTGACCATTCACTGTCAGGGAGCCAGCTGTCACGCTGTGAGGACACTCCACTGAAGACCCTAACTGTCTGAGGCAAGCAGAATTGAGAGGCTCTGAGCTGCTATAATGATGCCTAGGTTATGGGTTTTGGCCCTGGGTTCCACATCGCCTCACTGCTGTAGTGCTTGCCATGCTATGCACCCATAGGCTTCCCTGGACTCTGTGTCACATGAAGGGAATGTTAGCACCAAATTGTACATATGTAAATTAGGGTTTCTAGGAGAAGCTGTGTAACCAGAGCAATGGAAGAGCAGACTGAATCCCCTTAATTTTCAGAGGAGCATTTAGGCCAGAGTATCTGTAGAAAGTGCCTGCCTGGAGATGCATTATGTTTAAAGGGATGGTGAGGCAGAACACCTGTAGGCCACCATCCATGCGTACTGGTTAATGGTGAAAATCATGTTGCTGGAAAGGGGAGCCCATTTTTCTATTGTGCTCATGTAGCTGCCAGTCATCTGAAAGGGAAAATCCAGGCTTTGTGTTTGACACATTATCCCAGCTTCCTGCTTAGTGTGGGCTGCCTGGTTTATCTCTCCATCTCTCTTAGGCCGCCAGCACTGTTGTAAGACTGAAGCATGGTCGAGTGTTCTCTGCTTGTTTGGTCAAGTTCATGACCGGGCCTGTCGCCTGTTGCAGGATCATGAACCGTTTTCACTCCTTGCACTTCGTGCTCCAGAGCAGCAGCCCACACACCCCAGTGTGTCTTTGCCCATGTGCTGTCTTCTCGGTAGAATGCTTTTGCTTCCTCCTGGCAAGTAAATCAACTAATTTCTTCCCCGTGTACTCTGCACCTACATCCTTGGCCTCTACTTCTTCCTGCTCAGCTGGAAGCCCAGCCTCTGGTTGGCATGCACCTGCTGTCATGTCAGCAGTCTCCTTGATAGGGGTTCAGGTGGTTGCCAGGGACTCTTCTGGTCACCTCTTTCCCCAGAACAAGTTCCTTTTGTTTCACACACACTGTCTCGGCCACTCAGCCTCTCCTCTGAAACACGACTTCTTTTCTGTGCCTGCCTTTTCATAACTGCCCGCTGCCTCATGCACTTTCTGTCTGACAGCTTTCTAGGAACCAATGAGTTTCATCCATGTCATGGCATTGGCCTTGGATAGACCTCGCCCTGTCATTCAGGCCTCAGACGAGAGCAGATCTTATGAACTATGGTTTGCCTCTCAGTACATGGAGGCAGAGGCCGCCCTTGGTGGCCCTGTTGTGTGTCACCTGACCTTGGATTGCTCTCTTCCTTTCCAGCTTACTGCCAGGGCAAAGAAGAAAAAGATTATCCATAGACTGGCCAGGTTTTAGGCTAGGACACAAATCCTGTTCAACCAGAGCAAGCTGGTCAAGACAGACTTAAATCGTTTTTTTTTTTTTTCATGATGCGGTTCCATAGACACAGGGATTTCACCTTCTACGCTCCCTATGGCCCCTTGTCCCGAATGTTCTCTCCTGTATTATTATAGTATAGTCAGTCAGCAGCAGACCCAAGTCCTTCATTCTTTTTAAATGTATTGTGACGTAGTAGGCGTAGGCAATGGTAGAAAGCCCAGTGTGCTGTTGTAGAGATATATCTCACAGTCTCACTGAAAGTTCATTTTTAATCTGGAGTAGCATACTGCAGTGTACCCTTACTTCTCGGTATGCTAGTCTCCATTATACGCTTCCTCTAGATGAATATATGTATATACATGTTTGCCTGTATATCTGTTGGTCTTGTGTTTTGCGTGAAGGTTGCCTTATCCAGAGAGAACACAGGATGTTTGTTCTTTTGGGATTGGCTTATTTCATTGAACATAATGATCTCTTTTTTTTAACAGTGTAAAATTTTTAATGAAAATCAAGACATTATGAACAAGTGTTTCAGAATTATATTCCCAATAAAAGGACATCTAATAAAAACGCAGCATTGCCCTCTCCATAGTTTCTCATTTCATTCATCATTTCTAGTTGGAGACACTTTGTAGCAAAGTAATATTATCTCCTTTTAGCATGGTCCGACCCAGTTGTTTTCTTGACTTTTAGAATGAATCTCTGGTGCACCATCTAGTACGAGGTTCATGTATTCATCAAAGCCAACGATGCAGCCCTCTGTCCGCTTGTTCACCTGCTCAGACAGCCACACCTGAATGCGAGACCTGTTTTGCAGGTGTCTGAAGATGAGGCTGATGGGCTGCACCTTCCACTTCTGTACTTTCTGGCCCAGGCCCCGGTACGCCATGATGGAATCTCACAAAGACCACACTGGACGCACTCGGCCCCCTCCCAAGAGAGCATAATGGTCTCTTAATTGGGACTGTATTGTTGGAAACTGTAGAATTTCATTGTTTAGTGGCTGAGTAGTATTCCACAGACTCAGTCTTGGGAGTTTTGGTTGAGATGGTAACCAAGCCCAGGAGAGAGGTCTTCGAAGAAATCAACCCTGCCGAAGTATTGATTCTGGAGCACTAGGCTATTCCTTAGTTACTTTAATATGGGAACTTTAGCAAGATGATACAGGTAATATACTTTATTTTTTATTTTATTTTATTTTTTAAAATTTATTTATTATTTTTAATTCATTAATTACATTGTATTATGTGACACAGTTTCATAGGTACTTGGATTCTCCCCAAACCCTCCCCAAACCCTCCCACCATGGTGGATTCCTCCACCTTGTTGCATAACCACAGCTCAAGTTCAGTTGAGATTCCCCCATTGCAAGCATATGCCAAACATAGAGTCCAGCATCTTATTGTCCAGTCAAGTTCAACGGCTTCTTAGGTATACCCTCTCTGGTCTGAAGGCAGAGCCAGCAGAGTATCATCCCAGTCAATTAAAAGCTCCAACATACCATCAGCAAAAATTTACATCATTATGGAATTAATTGACATAGTAATGAGTAACCAATATGTTAAAAATAAATGTGAGTTCTTAACCACCTTCTGTGACCACCTCATTGACATTTCACTTTTAGTTTATATACAACATATAACATTCAAAACATGTTATACATAACATCATATCATCTTAAATTAAGGCAAACATGTGGTATTTAACCTTTTGGGATTGACTCATTTCCCTTAGCATTATGGTTTCCAGTTTGGCCCATTTGGCCACAAAGAACTGCATTTTGTTTTTTTTAATAGCTGAGTAGTATTCCATGAAGTAGATGGACCATAGCTTTCTTATCCAATCCTCTGCTGATGGGCATTTTGGCTGCTTCCATGTTTTTGCAATTACTGATTGTGCTGCTATGAACATAGGAGTGCATGTTGGTTTCTCATATATTCCTAGGAGTGCTATTGCTGGATCACACGGTATGTTGATTTTGAGTTGTTTGAATGTTCTCCATACTGATTTCCATAGAGGCTGTACCAGCCTGCAGCCCCACCAGCAGTAGAGTAGGGTTCCCTTTCCCCGTAACCTTGCTAACAAGTGTTGTTGGTGCTTTTATTCATGTGGGCCAGTCTTACTGGCGTTGGGCGGTACCTCATTGATGTTTTAATTTGGATTTCCCTTCTTGCCAGGGAACTTGAGCATTTTTTCATATGTTTATTTGCCATGTGGGTTTGTTCCTTTGTGAAGTGTCTGCCCATTTCCCGTGCCCATTTCTTGAGTGGCTTGTTTGTTTTGGTGTTTTGGCTGTTTTGTAGTTCTTTGTATATTCTGGAGATTAGCCCCCTATCACCTATGTCGTGTGCGAAGATCTTCTCCCATTCTGTGGGCTGCTTTTTTACTTTATTGATTGTTTCTCTAGCTGTACAGAAGCTTCTTAGTTTGATGAGGTCCCATTTGTTTATTCTGGTCTTGATTTATATTGCTTTTGGAGTCCTTCTTAGGAAGTAGGGACCTACCCCTAGATCTTGCAGAGTATTTCCAACATTTTCTTCCAAAAGTTTGAAGGTTTTTGGATGTAGGTTTAGATCTTTTATCCATTTAGATTTGATCTTGGTGTATGGTGAGAGATGTGGATCTATCTTTTTGTTTCTACAGGCTATCAACCAGTTGTCCCAACAGCATTTATTGAACAGACCTTCCCATTTGCCTGGGTTGTCGTTTGTCTTTTTGTCAAAGGTTATTTGGCTGTATCTGTGTGGGTTCCCGTCTGGTGTTTCTGTTCTGCTCCATTGATCTTCCTCTCTATCTTTGTGCCAGTACCAGGCTGTTTTGATAACCACTGCCCTATAGTATGTCCAGAGGTCTGGAACTGTGATTCCCCCTGCTAACTTCCTATTCTTCAGGATGGTTCTAGCTATTCGTGGTTTTTTGTGTTTCCAAATGAACCTTTGGATCATTGTTTCCAGTTCCGTGAAGAATGTTTTGGGCAATTTGATTGGGATTACGTTGAATGTATATATTGCTTTTGGCAGTATAGACATTTTAATGATATTGATTTTACCTATCCAGGAGCATGGGATGTTACTCCATCTTTCTAGATCTTGTTCAATTTCTTTTTTAAGTAGTTTGTAGTTTTCCTCAAATAGGTCTCCTACATTTTTGGTTAGATTTATTCCCAGATACTTCATACTTTTCTCTGTTATTTTGAATGGTATTTTGCTGGTTAGATCTTTTTCCAACTTGGGGCTGTTAGCATACACTATGGCTGTTGATTTTTGTTCATTAATTTTGTACCCTGCCACTCTACCAAACTCTCGTACAAGTTCTAGCAGTCTCTGTATTGAGTCTCTTGGCTCTTCTATATAAAGAATCATGTCATCTGCGTATAGTGAAAGCTTGACTTCTTCATTTCCCATTTGGATTCCTTTGATTTCTTTTTCTTGTCTTATGGCCTCAGCAAGTACCTCTAGGACTATATTGAACAGCAGTGAAGAAAGTGGACATCCCTGTCTTGTTCCAGATCTCAGTGGGAAGGGTTCCAGTTTTTCTCCATTCAGTATGATGCTGGCATTGGGTTTTTCATATATTGCTTTGATTATGTTGTGGATTTTTCCATCCAAGCCTACCTTGGTTTGGGTCTGTAGCAGGAAGTTGTGCTGTATTTTGTCGAAAGCTTTTTCTGCATCTATTGATACTATCATGTGGTTCTTGTTTTTCAGTTTTTGGATGTGGTGTATCACATTGATGGACTTCCTCATGTTGAACCACCCCTGCATTCCAGGGATGAATCCTACTTGATCTGGATGAATGATCTGTCTGATGTGTTTTTGAATTCTATTGGCTAGGATTTTGTTGAGTATCTTAGCATCAATGTTCATCAGAGAGATAGGTCTGTAGTTTTCTTTCTCTGTAGGATCTCTGTCTGGTTTTGGGATTAAGGTAATGTTGGCTTCATAGAATGAGTTTGGAAGGGTATTTCCTTTTCTGTTGTATTGAAGAGTTTGTAGAGGATTGGGGTTAGTTCTGTTCAGAATGTTTTGTAGAATTCTGTAGTGAAGCCTCTGGACCTGGGCTTTTCTTTGTTGGGAGATCTTTAATCACTGATTCAATCTCTGCTTCAGTTATAGGTTTGTTCAGGTCGTTTGTTGCCTCTGGGCTAAGTTTTGGCAGGTTGTGTGTGTCTAAGAACTTTTCCATTTCTTGGTGGTCTTCTGATTTTTTGGAGTACAGTGCTTTGTAGTAATTTCTAATTATGTCCTTAATGGATGCGGTGTCTGTTGTTATGTTGCCTTTTTCATCTTTGATGCTGTTAATTCTTGCCTTCTCTTGTTTTTTCTTTGCCAGTCGGGCCAGCGGGGTGTCTATGTTGTTTATCTTTTCAAAAAACCAGCCTTTTGATTCATTGATTTTGTGTATGGTTTTTTTTATTTCTATCTGGTTGATTTCCTCCCTTGTTTTGATGATTTCTTGTTTCCTGTTGTGTGTGGGGCTCATCTGCTGCTGCTTTTCCAATTCCTGGAGGTGTGTGTTTAGTTCCTGTATTTGGCGCCTCTCTTGGGCCTTGACATGAGCTCCAATTGCGATGAGTTTACCCCGTAGCACTGCTTTGGCTGTGTCCCACAAGTTTTGGAATGTTGTATCAGAGTTTTCATTGGTTTCCATAAATTTTTTGATCTCATCTTTAATTTCTTCCCTGACCCATTGTTCGTTTAATAGCATATTGTTCAACCTCCAAATGTTTCTGTATTTCCTTGGGCATTTTGAATTGCTGATTTCCAGTTTCATTCTGTGGTGGTCTGAGAGGATACATGGTATGATTCCTATCTTTTTGAAGTTATTTAGGTTTGCTTTGTGTCCTATCATGTGGTCGATCCTGGAGAAGGTGCCATGCACTGCTGAAAAAATGTACATATCAATCTGTGGTCTTAGGATAAAAAATTCTATAAATGTCTACTAAGTCTAGTTGTTCTAATGTTTGTATTAGCTCTGTTGTTTCTTTGTTGAGTTTTTGTTTTGTTGATCTGTCTATAGTTGTTAGCGGAGTGTTGTGTGTATATCTATGTCTCCTCTTAAATCTGTAAGTAATTGCTTCACGTAGCTAGGTGCATTTGAAGTTGGTGCATATATGTTCACGATTGTAATTACTTCCTGGTGGATCAATCCCTTCACCAATATATAATGTCCTTCTCTGTCCTTTTTGATGTCTGTCAGCTTGAAGTCTAGGTCATCTGAGATTAGGACAGCTACCCCAGCCTTTTTTTCTCGTCCATTGGCATGAAATGTCTTTTTCCATCCCTTCACTTCAAATTTCTTAGAGGCTTTTCTGGTTAGATGTGTCTCTTGTAGGCAACATATAGTTGGGTGCTGTTTGATGATCCATTCTGTTAATCTATGCCTTTTGATTGGTGAGTTTAGTCCATTTGTGTTTAGAGACAATATTGAGAGGGTGTGATTTTGGGATCCCATGAGTGTGTGTAAGTGTGCAAGTGTGTATTTGCGACTATTAGAGTTTCTGATTGGTTGACTTTCCTTGTATGGATTTTAGTGGGGAGGTCTTCCCATTTGCCATCTTTGATTTTGGTTTGCATTTTTTTTTCTGGGTTTAGCACCTTCCTGAGGAGATTTTCCAGAGCTGGTTTCGTGTTGATGTATTCTTTGAGTTTCTCTTTACTGTTGAAGTATTTGATTTCATTCTCAAATACAAATGAGAGCTTTGCTGGGTACATTATTCTTGGTTGGCAGTTGTTTTGTTTCAGGATTTGAAAGGTTTTACCCCATTCTCTCCTTGCTTGGAGCGTTTCTTCTGATAGGTCAGCTGTGATTCTGATTTAGGTAATATACTTTAAATAACAGAATGTTGCAATGTGTTTTTTTCAGGTTATCAAATGATGTGTAAATGGAAAGTAATGTTGACATTCACAAAATTATTATTAGAAATATGGTAGGCTTTTTTTTATTATTGAGAATAATAATTACATGATTTGAAATAGTATTTACATAGAATTTCACATTGTGAGCCAGATTGTAAATACTATAAATATGCTAAAGTAGAAACCTGCTGGTACATGGAATTTCCACCTAGACTTTGGAAAGCTCACTAAGTAAAAGGGTCTCTATTTATGATTTCTTGTCAGTCCCCTGTTAACATCCAACATCTATTCAAATAAACCCACCTTTTTCCAGTGGTGGAATGTGGCCAGTGGGGGCCGTTTCTGTCCTGTGGTTGGTAGTGTGGCTCTTTCCACAGTGGTGGAATGTGGCCAATGGGGGCATTTTTGTCCTGTGGCTTGGTAGTGGGCCCACATCCCCAGTGCCGCGCCTGGCTCCAGCTGGAGCTCAGTGCAGAGGCGCAGCCATGGTGTCATGGCAGTGTGATAATCTCTTCTGTTGCCTCGTGGGCAGGCAGCCCTGGTTGTACCTGTCTATGTCCCTGTGTCCTATAGCAGGACCATGAGTGGCAGAAAGGCTTTGGAGTCTTAGTAGCAGCGGGCTAAAACTCATTTTTGAGTGTGCAGTCTTGGGCAGATCACCTACATATTTTGAGCCCTGTTTCTTTTTCTATCAAATAACAACAACAAAAAAGTATGCTTCCAATTATTTCCAATTATTTTGGGATAAATGATTTTGCAAGCATGTCAAATGCCTGTCCCAGAGCTTGGCACCAAGCAAGCTAATCATAAATGGCAGTGGCTGCTGCTGCCCAGTAGTCTTATATTTCCGACTCGGGCTTGCTTGAGTGTTTTTCATTCCCAGTGAGCAACTTTGGGTAGTAACTTGGGCTGGTGCCCGGGGAACTCTGGCAGGAGACACATTGTGTGAGATTTTGTGAGGTTGGGAAGAAAGGCAGGACTCAGCCGCACAGGGTAGGGAGGTTTTGTGATCCAGAGAGGGTCCCCTCTGGGAGCAGGAGGCCAGGTCCTGTTCTGTTGCTGATGCCTGGTTCTCCGCGAACCAGGGGAGAGAGCACGGAGGAGGATGTGTGTTCAGATGCTCAGAGAATGACCCTCTGCAGGGAGTGAGCGGAGAGCTGCTCTTTGTCCAGAAGCCCTTGAGGAGGACTGCCTCCATCTGGGGCATCTCTTGCCTCTGACCCTTGTTATTTGCATGTAAATTTTTAAGCATATTTAAATATTTTATAGTGTGGCTAGATTTGCTTATGAATTTCTCACACACACACGAATATAAGGAAATAATTGTTTTATAAGTGATTATAATGCCAATATTAGAAAAAAAAGTTGGTGATTCCCTCCTCCGGGTCGTCGCTCTCCTCTTCGCCTTCACCTTCCGCCGCCGACTCGGTAGGGGGCGTCTTCTCAGCAGGAACCTCGCTGAACTCTCTGTGGGAAGAGAACCCAGGAAGGCCTTCAGCCTGGTCCCGCAGCCCACCTGCCTCCTCATTCCGGGAAGGGGGTTGGAAGTCCTGTCGTTTACCCAGCATCCGTATTGGAAAGCTCTTTATTTTCAGTCTTCCCTGGGGGCTTTGAGTCCTTGGCTTTCTTGCGTCTGGCACCAAAAGACCTGAACCGGAAGAAGCCCTAGAACAGAGAAAAGGAAATGTGAATTTTGTGTTTCCCTGGGTTCGCTCTGCATGCTCCACAAATTTACCTCATTCTTTGAGCGTGTCCTAGATGGTCGTTGCGAAAGGCCCCTGGAGGAAAAACGTACAAAGCAATTAGAGATTAGTGCCACTTTTCACTTCCCATGCTGTGCATCTCTGGTCTTACTAGGCCCCGGGATTGTGAAAGTGATTCGCCTTGCGTGGGGCTTCCCAGAGCCCTGTGCGGGAAAGAGCCCTGTGCTGTCTCTGGTGGAGACTGTTCACTGTCGATCCAGCTCCTTTCCTAGGCAGGAGTCTGTGTGCAGGAAATAAACTGCACATCCACACTGGGCAGAAGGCACTTGACACCAAGCCTCACATGCATCGGTCACTGGGGAGTGGGAGAGTAGGGGAGGTTAAGGGACAGATATTTCTATTTTCATCGTTGTTTTAATCCCCATACAGATTGAATCATATTAGGCAATGCTTGGGTCAAACCAAAGTGGTTTGGCTCATAGATTTTTCACATCTGTTGGTGATGGGAAACTGAGTTGTGAAACCAGTTTAAAGAACAAAGCTAGCACACAACCACAAGGTACTCTTTGAGTAGGAATAGAACAGAGAAAGAGTCCCTTGTTTCTGGAACTACTTGCGTCTGCCAGGTGTGTGTGTAACACAGCCCAAGCTCGAAGTGTTCAAGGGAGAAGACCCCAACTGCTGAGGAACACTGGGAGTGTGATAATGGGGCAAGATACTGTCCCTTTCTGCTTTTGTTTCCCCACTTATGGCGAGGCAGAGAGGCGAACTACTGTCTAAACGTTGTCTCCAGTTACAACCCTAAAAAGTGTAAAGAAAAGGAGAGAGGTGTGAAAACCGGTAAGATGAGAAAGTAAATTTTCATTCCACTTTAGGAATGACTTGCATGTTTTCCTGCTGCCCTCGTTGCCACGTTGCCTTCCCTAACCCTTTTCCAGAGCCTCTAAGAAGGCCTCTGGACTGGGCAGATACCCACTGGCCAAAGAAACAGCGTAACCCAAGCCTCTCCCCAGCTCTTCTATCCCTGCAGAGTTGCTCATCCCATCTCAGTCCTGCTGGAGGTAGGCAGTCATGAGGACCAGCAGTCTCCTGCCGCTGGCAACTTCCTCAGTGTAAAAGAAGACTGTGTAACTATATGAGTGCTAAATACCCCCTCTAATTTCTAAGCATGTAATTTAAAAATGATCAGACTGATACTTACGACGAAGATTTTTCTATATCTTCCTCTGCTGTCACTCTATGAGAGTAAATCTGTTTTGGAAAGACACACAGTCATCATTATCCACCATAACCATGCTGTCTCCAACCTTTTACATTCATTTTTCTTTTTGAAAAATCTCACATGCCCAGAAAGATAATCTTTTCTTTGAGGGTAGGAATTCTATCTTGTTAATAGCTCTTATAATCTTACACAGTACTTGGCTTAGGGTCTTACAAACATTCGGGACTTAATACAGTCTGTTGACTGCTTTAGGTAATATTCAACTGCTAATTCTCAATAAGTCCTCTTAAAAGAGGAAAAGAAGATCAGAAATGCAAACACTGCTGCTTTATTAAAGCTGACAGCAAGAGCAGGGTACTTGTTAGATCGCTATTATTCATCGCTGTTGAGGCGACGGAAGTGAGCGCACTAAGAAAAGGAAACGAGGAGGTAAAGCCATCACCAACTGCATGTGAGATGGGGGACGACTTGTAAATCCCAAGGTCATGGACTAACATTTTATTGGGAGTAATGTGTGTGAATTTGGGAAGGTGACTACATGCCACGACAATAGATCAGCATATAACTCACAAAAGCTTGCTGTGTGCCACCACCGATGACTAAAGGGAAAATGGAGGAACGTCCTTTTGTAAAAACAACAAAAAGGCACAGGAGCCCAGGAGTAAACCTAACAGAACTGCACAATTTTTATCTGATAAGAACACTAAAGCTTGTGTGAAGGCCATAAGATGTCACGTTTCTAGAATAGTGTAAGGGTGTCCGTTCTCTTCAAAGTAAGCTATAAATTCAGTGCAGCCTTATTCAGATTCTACAAAAGCCTTTTACCAAAGTGAACCGATTGCCATCTGGAAGGAAAAATACACAATAACGATGGAATGTTTGAAAAGGTCAGAGAGCCTCTGCCTGTAGTGCTGGCATCACATATGGGCACTGATTTGCATTCTGGCCGCTCCATCTCCCTTCCAGCTCCCTGCTGTTGTGCGTGGGAGAGCAATGCAGGATGACCCAAGTCCTTGGACCCCCGTGCCCATGTGGGAAATCTGAAGAAGCTCCACACAGGCCTGGATCTGGCCATTGCAGCCATTTGGGGAGTAGAAGGAAGATCTGTTTCTGTTTCTCCCTCTGTTTCTCTCTCTCTCTCTCTCGGTAACTACTTTTGAAATAAAAATGTTTTTTCAAAAAAAACCTGGAACACACTTTTCAAGGAAAGAATAAACCACATTTCCGGTAGATAAAGAGAAACTTTGAGAAGTAGCATGTGGGCAAGTGGCTTTGATGTTCAGGTTGAGGATTCTGAATCTATTATAAAGAAAAGATGTAGTCTGGAATCTAAATGATCTGTCCTTACCTCAATGAGACAGAAGATGATAACCAGTAGCATAATACCTGCCGTCACAGACACTGCCAGGATGAGTTTGCTGTGATACGCATGTGCTGGAACTTCTTTTTTGAGCTGAAAAACAGCACAGTTTAAAATGACAGGGAGAAAATATGTTGACTGTGCCAAACCCCATTCTTCCAGGTCAGTGGCTTGAAAGGTTTTAAAAGAACATATCAAATCTGGGCCCGGCACCGTAGCGTAGCAGCTAAAGTCCTCACCTTGAATGCACCAGGGTCCCATATGGGCACCAGTTCTAATCCCGGCAGCCCCGCTTCCCATCCAGCTCCCTGCCTGTGGCCTGGGAAGGCAGTCAAGGACGGCCCAAAGCTTTGGGACCCTGCACCCATGTGGGAGACCAGAAGAAGCTCCTGGCTCCTGGCTTCAGGTTGGCTCAGCTTCAGCCGTTGTGGCCACTTGGGGAGTGAACCATCGGACAGAAGATCTTCCTCTCTGTCTGTCCTCCTCTCTGTATATCTGCCTTTCCAATAAAAATAAATAAATCTTTTTAGAAAAAGAACATGTCATATCTAACATATTGCATAACAGTAATGTTATTCTTTTTCTTCTACAATCGATCATGTGTGTGAGGTCTGATTCCTTCTCTACAGCAAAGTTACCCTATCAAGACGAGGCGTGCATGAGGAGCCCCTCCTAAATGATGGAGAAATGCAGGCCTCACCTCGTCTGGCTTCTGCTCCTGCTGACCCAGGGCTTCCTCGCTCTCGTTGATGTACGTGTCCGTTCTCAGTTGGTCCACGTCCCACTGCTCGTTGGCCACCTTTTCTTCCTGCTGCTCGCTGAGGAGCTTCATCAGGATGCCCGTCATGGAGATGAGCTTGGCGCAGGACAGTCGCACACGGGGGTCAGCGCAGTCAAGTTTCAGAGTCCGGATAACTGTAGAGATGAGCTTTCTCACATCGCTGTTGGGAATGAGGGACTGTAGCTGCTGGTTTAGCTGAATTTCAAGCTGCTCCCCCTTGGATAACATCAAAGGGTAGGTGAGATCTTTGGGCGTGGTGGGGGCTCCAGTGTCCAGGTTGGGGTATTCCCAGTTTATTTCATTGTCTTGTTCAATAGTTGGCGTTACCTTGAACATGGTCCCAGCAGGATCTGCAACGAAGGGATTTTCAAGGATGGTGTTGCTGCGGAAGGTTTCTTCAGGCCCTGTAGTGTTTTCTCCTAACACGTTGCCTTCGAAAGCATTTCCTACAAGATGGTTTTCTTCACCAGTGTTTTCTATAGAAGGTTCTGGGAAAGGATTTCCCTGGGAACTCAGGTCCCCTGGAGATGAGGATTCCTCCCGTGAAGGGGAGTTGATGAGGCTCCTCAGTGCAGGGAACGGAGGCCTCTTGGCAGACCTCAGCCTGTGGAAGGGATTTTTTCTCCTGGACTTGCGGCTCGGTTTGGCATTGGGAGTCCTGAGGACCGGATGTGAGCGAGTTTTATGAACGCGCCGGGCATGTGAGATTGGTTTTCCAAGCTCGTTTTTTGTTCTGGCGTTGGCATCTTCTAAAACAAAAATGGTGTCAGTTAAGACTTTTTCTTTCTTTTTGGCCTCAGAGAGAGATTCGTCAGAGCGGGTAGAGGACCTGCTGATGATATATTTTTTGAGGAGAGGGGAGACTTTCAGCTTGTGCTCCTTTGTGAGCAAGGGCTCCCTGTGGAAGCCGTTTCCCTCCAGCTGCCGGGGCTTCTGCAGTGGAGGAAGCTCCTGCAGCGCGCGGGGGTCTGCTCCTCGCAGCCTGCCTTCTGCCAGGCTCTCCACAGATCCCTGTGTGCTCTGCTTCCTGCTGAGGCCCTGCTTCTGCCTCTGCTGCCGGCGCCTTTTCCTCAAGCCCTTTGGCCCCTGGATAATTGTTTTCACTCTTTGCATCCTTTGCTCTCCGCCTGGAATGGCCTCCAGGCTGCTCTCCTCTGATGGAGCAGTTTTGGATTCCCTTAGGAAAATTTGACGCTCAAATTTGGGACCTAACAGGGTAGACTGCATTAGCTTGGCAGTTTTTTTATCTTTTTTAGCCTGATTTGTTTTTTGTTGCATTTTTTCGAGAAAATAGAGCCTTTTCCGTTTGTTTTTGTAAGGAAAGGGCTTCCTGATGTGGGTTTTCACAAAGCTGAGGGACTTGTCTCCATCTTGCACATTTGAAAAAAGCAGCTTAATGAGTGGTAATAATGTTGATTCTACATTTTGTAGATTTAGTGCGCCAAGAACGTCTCTTTCATTAGTAAAGTCTTGCAGTTCGTTCATGGAGCCTTGAAGGTCCATGCTAATTTTTCCTGATAACAGATTTTCTGGCTCAATAATCAGTTCCTTGCTAGTGTTGGTCTTCCGGGCCTGCAGTATCTTCATGAATGTTCCCTTTGGATTTCCAATAGATGCTTCTTCAACTGTCAAAAGAAGAGACTGCTTTTTGATAACTGAAGCTGTATGTATGCCAGTCTATAGTCTTATATCCTGGAGTTAGGAGCCAAAGGTAATATTTGGGTATCATTTACCCGTTAAAGGGAAAAATGAACCCAAACTTAAGCCTATAAAATGACAACCCACTCCCCTTCACCATCCCCCCCAAAAGGAGAAAAAGCAAATTTTCAAAGCATGACAGTCACAAAATCTATAGTGTAGAAGACAGTAGCTATGTTCCGGATTATTTCAGTACTTTCCAATAGCCAAAGCTCAATACTCGGAGGAAGCTGAAGGCCAGAAGATACAGCTGGCCCTTCTGTGGGTCTTCCCCTGCTTCATAACCATGCTGCCCACTGTCCTGCCTCCTGCTTCCTCTAGCAGCCCTCCAGTGGCCTATGTTCTTGTGGCCATCGCAGGTGTCCGCGACCGCAGACGTCCACAAGAGAGGCGTGAGCACTGAAGTGACAAACCAGGGCCCCACACCCCGTCTCGGTGTGGATTTTTCCCACCAATGTGAACGTAGATCCAGAATACTCCTTCTGCAGGGAGCAGTATAACTGATGGAAAAACTGTCCTGGAGGGTGTACAGAGATAGAGACCTCAGCCAAGCTGTCTAGAGAAGAAAGCAGTCACAAAGCCAGTGGCAGTTCCCCAAGAGGCAGGAAACCACCAAAGGCACGTGAGTGTTCTGTCGCTAGTAAAGCGCGAGACTCGGAGTGGATTCCCAGTTGAACAGTTTATGAATGGAAAAGCCTTTCAACTCCATCGGAAGAACCAGGCAGCCATTTCTGATTATGCAACCAGAAACTCTCAGGCTGTGGACAAAGCAGCATCACTCGTACTCTTATATAACTGTGAAAACCAGCAGTAAAACCGGGTGATGGAGATGTGTCCTGGAAGACAGTGGGTGCTTGAGGCTCGGCATCCACCAACCCAGCAACACACAAATGAGTTATTGTCTTTCTCTTCCACTTCTTTTTCAGGTCCTTTATGCATATGCAAGTTACTTATTTAATTATACAGCAGTGACTCGGAGCCTGACTTTCAGCAAGGAAGTAGTCTAGAAATACAGGGAGTTTAAATCTGAACGAGTGAATAAAAATGATTACATTATTATAAACACTGATTCTCAATTTAAAGATAAGACATTTAAAATTAAAAAGAAATTATCATCAGGTAGTTGAAACTCACGACAATGTGTAGTATTTGCCAGACATTCGCTGTCACAGTGCAGCTTGACTGTCTTGCACACCACCTCGATATTGTTTTTAAATTGGCAGAGGCAGCAGGCCAAACGGCTAGGCAAGATCCTAGAAACGGAAACACAGAGAATGATGTTAGTTCTAAAGGGGTGACTTGAGAGTAGGTCAAAGAGGCAAGCCTCTTTGATGAAGGAGTTGTTGAGGTATGTGGGCAGGAGTGTGATGGGCAGTTGCTGCTCTGAAATGGTGCAAGGAAGGAGGGGCAGTGGGTGTGGTGTGTATTTGGTGTCACTGACTTGTTGGTTAATTTACGAGTATCCACTTTGGAAGTCTCACTTTGGCTTGGGAGTGCACAGGAGGACCTCCCCCAAGCTCTGGGGTCCTTTCCCTTTCTTAATCCATGTTTGGAGTGTTCCGTCTTCGGAACTACTCTGGTCCTGTAGTAACTGTTGGCAAAAACGTGGAGAAAAAGCATTGCTCATCCTTGTTGGAGTGAGTGAAAGTGCTTTGGCGAGAGCAGCTGTTTGGCCCACAATGAAGATGCTGTTTGGGTCACCGGTATCCCATGGTGGAGTTCCCGGCTCCATTTCCGATTTCCACTTCCTGCCAGCGAGTGCCCTGAGATGGGGAAGGGGTTGCTCAGTAAGTACCCAAAATGTAATGGCTGTATGTGCCAGGAGGGTGCTGGTTCTAATCCTGGCGGCCCCGCTTCCCATCCAGCTCCCTGCCTGTGGCCTGGGAAGGCAGTCAAGGACGGCCCAAAGCTTTGGGACACTGCACCCATGTGGGAGACCAGAAGAAGCTCCTGGCTCCTGGCTTCAGGTTGGCTCAGCTTCAGCCGTTGTGGCCACTTGGGGAGCGAACCATCGGACGGAAGATCTTCCTCTCGGACTCTCCTCTTCTCTGTATATCTGCCTTTCCAATAAAAATAAATAAATCTTAAAACTGTAGCAAAAGCTGTTAAAAATAACCAAGTTTAGGAGGTGGATTTTTAAAAAAAGATTTTATTATATTGCAAAGTCAGATTTGCAATGGCCGATGCTGCACTGATCTGAAACCAGGAGCCAGGAACTCTTTCAGGTGTCCCCTTGGTGCAGCGTCCCAAGGCTTTTGGCCATCCTCAATTGCTTTCCCAGGACACAAGCAGGGAGCTGGATAGAAAGTGGAGCTGCCAGGATTAGAATCGGTGCCCATATGGGATCCCAGCACTTTCAAGGCGAGGATTTTTGCTGCTAGGCCATGGCACCGGGCCCGTGGTGGATGTTTTGATGTCCCCATTGTTTGTGATATGTATACTATATATATGTAAGCATATATATGTGTGTGTGTTATATTGCACATTATTTGCTGTGTCAACCAAACCTTCTGGATTAACATCTCTGTTAATCTGATTAAACATCTCTGGGACTAGGCTAAGAGGAAATGAAGGAAGGAAAGGAGGGAAAGAGAGAAGGAAGGAGCAAGAGAAGAAAGGAAGGAAGGACAGTTAACAGTTGAGTTCATGTGAAGTGTGAGCAGCTTGGGATGTCTACAGCCCATACTGAAGTGCCTGTGTTTCTATTGCATTGTATTTTTGTGCTATTCTTTACTCTTTTTGATGGTTTTGAATTTAAAGAAATGATTTATTATGATTTGTTGTACTTTTCACTTCCCAAATGTCCATATCACTCTGTGTGGTCCGGGATGAGTCCAGGAGCCAGCAGTGTTGTCAGGGTCTCCCACAGTGGATGGTGGTCCTGGTTGAGGCCAGGTGCCAGCGGTATTGTCAGGGTCTCACTCAATGGATGGTGATCCTGGTTGAGGCCAGGAGCCAGCAGTTTTGTCAGGGTCTCTCCATGGGTGGTGGTCTGGATTGAGGCCGGTAGCCAGCAGTTTTGTCAGGGTCTCTCCATTGGTGGCAAAGGGTTCAGGCATCTGGGCCATTTCCCATTGCCTTCCTGCTTGCTGTGTGGAATATACTTCCATTTGGTTTTGTAAATGTAACCACCAGGGAAAGTTTTTTTTTTAAAGCGGCTAAGGTTTTTAAAACTTTTATTTAAAACTCAGAATGACAAAAGAGAAAGAAAGAGGGGGAAGAGATATACTAATTATTTTTAAAGGTAATATTTATTATAATATTATTGTGCCCTAGAGTGCTACAGGGCCTAGAATTGAGCCCAGAACTCCATTCCGGTTTCTTAGCTGGTTGGCAGAGGTTCCAGGGCAGGGAACTGGATATGAGACAGAGCAGCTGAGACTCGGACTGGAACTCCACCATCGGGTGTCAGTATCACAAGCAGCTTAACCTACCACGCCAAATCACCAACCACCATGAGGGAGTGTTTTTAGCAGGAACACTGTGTCTTACATAGGGAGTATTCTAGTTGTACTATTTACTAAAGTGGATGAACTGGGGATGATATAAATAGTGATAAACTTGAAATCATTATTTTTAAAAGAAATACCTGTGTATCTTTTGGGCTTATCCTTACTGGAGAATAATTGTGCATTGAAGACCATTGCAGATAATGTTGCAAATTGCTGTTGATGTTATATTGGGACTCTTAATTGACTGGGATGATATTCTACCAGCTCTAACTTCGGACCAGAAATGGTCTCCCCAAGAAACTGTTCAACCCATCTGGACAATAAGTAGCTGGACTCTATGCTTGGTATACGTTTGCAAGGAAAGAATCTTGATTGAATTTGAACTCTAATACTGCATCAAGGTGGAGGAATCCACCAGGGGGGAGGGGCGTGGGGAGGGGTGGGGGGATTCCCAGAGCCTATGAAACTGTCACATAATGCAAAATAAGTAATAAAAAAATGCAGCAGTATTAAATTACCTGGAAAAGGAAAAAAAAAAAGACCATTGCAGGTGAATCGTGACTGGGATGCGCTGGCCTGCTTTGTATGTAATTGTCTAAATTCCTGAGGACCTCCAGTAATAAACTCCAGCATTACAGTTGCTTTAATCTTTTGTGGCCACGATTGCAAAGGATTACAGGGAACTCTAGCACTTCCCCTATGCATCAGTGGCCAAGAAGAAAGGCAGAGAGCACCATGGCCTTGACTGACTTGGAGACCTTGCTGAGAGGGGGCTTTAAATCTCAGGAGGGGATGGCAATGGGAAGTGTCCAGGAGCTCAGCTCGAGAAGATGCTTCCAGAGCTTGAGGAGGAAGAGGCTGGAGCAGAAACCAATGGACGTGATCATGAAGGAGAGTTCACCATGAGCGTTTGTAGCAGCATTAAAATTGTAAAAATTGGTCAACGCAGTTGCCTAAACTGATGAATGGCTATGTTGGTACATTCACAAACTGGAGTCTTATCCAGCAATGGATAATAACAGTAACCCTAGAAACAGGTCGGGTGCTTTGAAGGAAGTGCGGAGGGGAGCGGAGGACTGGCTGAGGGACATTTCAGAGATGTTACAAGTGTTGTGAGTTAGGAATTTGGTGGTGACTCCACAACCCCGCGCTTGCCAAAGCTCTTCAAACTTTGTAGAAGATTAAAAGTGTGAATTTTAACTTATGAAAATGAATCCTCAATAGATCTGTTTCAAGAAAAACAACCCAAAGCTACAGAAGTGGGTGAAGGTAAATCCAAAGGCAAGATAACTTACAGGCTTTCCAGTTGAAGGGTCATCATGAGGAGGTTCTCGACTGTGGTGAGCGTCACTTGGGTTGTTCCTAAGTCTCTGCAGGAGAAAGCCAGACAATTCATGCTGTGAACCCCAGTAACAGCTCCACCCTTAGGTTTGGGAAGATGTGATTACATCAGTGTTGGCTTCAGAGAAACAAGACAGCTTAAGAGTTTGTCCAGGAAGCCCTGGTTGAAATAATTCTACTGTTTGCTTCATTAAAATCAACAACCTTGATATTGAAGAGTAAAACCTGCACTTTTTTTGCCATTATCTTGCTTTTCATTTTCATGCATAACAGTTAACCTCTCTTTGCTTCTAGATGTATGTTTCTAACATACACCTGCTTGCAACGCTGCCTCCCCTGCGTGCTGGCTTACTCATCACCAGTTCTTTCTCAGTCCTTATCTTGGTCAGTAACTTTGTTTATTTTCATTATCTTAGTTTAAAATGTTAACTTTATAGTCTCAATGCAAAGTATTTAATTTTTGATGAAGGTAAAGAAGGTTGTTTTAATACTTACAAATATTTTAATGCTGGCAATTTGAAAAGGTAGGGATCTTCAACATTGGTCAGAGGATTACGATTGAGATTTCTGAAAAAAATGCAGTGAAATTTAGTTATCTGCTTTTTCAGTATGCACAAAACGGGGAAGTTTATATTTTTTTTTTGTTGACAATCTTTACATAGTTAATTACAGTTAAAGGAAAAAGAAGAAAAAAAAAAAGAAAAGAAAAAAAAGAAAAAAGGTTCAAAGGGGTAGGGAAGTGGATAATGCTATTATGTCCATATTGTTTCCATCATGTATCTGAGGTAAAGGGGGACATTGAGGGAGAAGCCCCACCTGGTTTCCCGCCCACCCCAAGTCCCGGATGTGGGGCGTGTTCTGAGATATGTGCTCAAGTGGTGTTAATAGTTCTCCAGTTATGAATCGCTGCCAGTTTTGCTCAATGAGGTCGTCCACTGATTGATATGGTCCATCATAAAGTCTCCGTTTGCCCCATATTTCACTGCCAACATATAGCTGAGATGAATGATTGTCCTGTTCTGTCTTCTGTCTTTTCTTGGTTAGAGTTCTGAGTCCAGCAGTTCGATTGGGGAGATCTCCAAAGATACTTTGAGGTATTTCCAGATTAGTTTCTTGTATGTTCTAGCAAGCACAGGGCCCGGCACAGTCCATCACCCCGATCAGCTGGTGGTTGCAATTGCTGTGTTGGTTCTGTTTTCAGTCCCGAGTTGCACTGGAACCAATGGGTGTTGCAGTCCAGTCTGGTTCGGCCCTTACATCAACCAGTGGGAGCTGCAGCCTAGTTGGGGCGACCCACAATAACCCCCACCAAGCCCACCCCCTACCCTGGTTTGCCAGTATGTGTAGTAGACTAGTCCAGTCTGTCCCACATCCCATTTGGCTCTGGTACTTGTCAATGGGTATTAAAGCTTAGTTCCATCTAACCAACTCAACCATCCAGCCCTCACGGATGTTGTTGAGTGCCTCTCTATGTAGCCATCCCAGCTCCCGTCCTAGTTTTCATGCCCTCCCACGGGAATAGTGACCCAAGAAGGGGGAACCCACTTTTCCCTCCCAGGTCTCTCTGTCCTGGTTTATGCACTCTTTAGGTGGTCCTGTGATTTGACTCGACAGAATTAGTCCCCAGTGCCAGCTTCTGCCAGCTGATGCTGCGGCCCTGATCTAGTCCACATGTAGCGCACAGGTGTTGTAGTCTTGCTTAGTCGGGTCTGTCTCTATCCCAGCCCACGCTCTCCAGTGGGAGTAGCTGTCCAGCGAGGGGACCAGCCCCTTAATCCCCCCGCCAGCTCTGCCCCTTCCTTGCTGGATCTCACGTGTGCTGGATGGGTGCTGCATTCATATCCAGTACAGGCAACCACGCCCTGGCATTCCATAATGTGTACTGGTTTTGTCGCAACCAAACCCGGCTCAAGCCACACTCTGTTCTGGTGATCGGATTTGCCAGTGGTTGACATGAACTGATTCAGCCTGGTCTGCTCCTGACCCATGCCGAATGTATGCCAGTGGGAAACTTTCCATGGCCTCTTCTGGGCTGTTTCCTATCATGTTTCTTGCGCTTACCTGCAGGGACTGTGTTCTGCCAGAGGAGTTGCCCAGGCTCCTTCATCAGAACCCCTCCCAGTGCCAGATTTTGCGCTTGCCAGGGGGTTCTTGAGCCAATCCTACTTGGTTCACCTCCTGTCGTAGCAGGAACAGTGGCTTTTCCTGGCTGGCTTTCACCCCATTCTGGTTCTTGTTGTTGGATGTTTCAGCCCAGCCATGGCTCGTCCCTACCCACATACAGCTCACACATGGCTCAGAAAGGGATTGAGACCCAGCCTAGTCAGTCCCACACCTACCCTGGTTCTCCATAACACCAGATGGTGTTGGGATCTGAACCGGCCTGGTGCATCCAATCCCAGCCCACACTAGTGCCTCGGGTGACTACCACTGTTTCTTAGATAGAATGCAGCCCCCATTCCAGCACATACACCCCTTGGTGGGAAACTCATCCCAGTTGTGGTGTCCTCTTACCTCCCATATTGGGCCTATTCCTAGCCGTAAATCACGCACCTGCACGTGGTTGCTCTGAGGACCATTAGGTGCTAGCCTGCTAGAGACGCCAGAGCTTATCTTTTACTTGATAGGTGTTCAAAGCTCAGCATTATTAAGGGATTGGAAGTTCTTCAAAGGAAGAGTTACTGGCATTGGGAATCTTTAGGATTGACTCAGATCCCAGAAACAGTGGGGTCAGCCTAGAGCTATCTAAGCAGCGATTCAGACATCCATTACCCAAGAGCTCCCCGGCCGGGCAGCCAGCAGGCACAGCCTGGCGCCAAATGGCTCACTGGCCACCCGGGCCCAGCCCGCCATGAGCCAAGAGCACATGGCGGGCTGGGTTCGGGATCCGAGCTAGACGTCCTCTCCCGCAGCCCTCCGGTCGCCTCTGGCAGCCAGAGATTTAAACCCGCAGGCCCAAGGTTGCGCCCCTCCCCAATCCCGTTCACCGCCCAATGAGGGCGGTGGGTGGGCCCCGGACATACCCAGTCACGGAGGCCTCCCCCCTTGGCGTACTCACCCAGGAAGGAAGCAGGCCCCGCACCCAGGCATGTCCGGCCCAGCCCGCCATGAGTCAAGAGCACATGGCGGGCTGGGTTCGGGATCCGAGCTAGACGTCCTCTCCCGCAGCCCTCGGGAAGTTTATATTCTAAGAGTGAGTTTATTTGCAAATCACTCTTAGAATTTTAAAAGCACTTTTTTTTTTCCTTTTGGCAACTACCAAAGTGTCTAAAGGAGAAAGAAAATAATACAGGCAAAGTGGATAACAAATAAAAGATGTATGGAAGAACTTTCCAGGTCACAATCCGTACATGGGCTGGGTGTTTGCCCTGTTAATTCAGGTGTGATCAGGCTTGACTCCCAGCTGCAGCTCCTCCCAGTCTCCCACATGAGTACAGCACCCAGGGACCTGAGCAATTCTGCACTGCTTCCCTGGACCATGAACAGAGGTAGAGCATCCAGGACTCGAACCAGTGCCCGTATGGCTTGCAGCACTACAGGTAGAAGCTGTGCTTACTAGCCCATGGTGCTTGCTGGCTGCTGCAATGTCTGAGTTTTGGAGCCCTGGTTTGAGTCATGGATACCCTGCTTCCAACCCAGGTCTCTGACAGCATGTACCCTGTGAGGGACATACTGTGGCCAGAGATGGCTCAAGGACCTTGCGGGAGGCCTGGGTTGATACCTGGCACCTGCTCAGGCCTGACCCCACTCTGGTTGTTGTAGGACTTGTGGGTCTGAGCCAGCAAGTGGAAGAGTTCTGTTTTCTGTTTTTCAGTCCCTATAGCCCTTTTAAATTGAATTAAATGAATAATTTTTAAGGAAGGCTAAAACAAATTCACAGTATGGAAGAAGGTATAGGAAAACTTTGTATCTGGTAAAGTTCTAGTATGCAGAATGGTCAGAATATATAAAGAACTCTGGTAACTCAATTAAAAAGACAATTCAATTTTTAAATCAGAAGGATTTGAATAAGCATGTATTTAATGAAGATGTGTGAATATTCAACATTCATATAAAATGCTCAACATTTGAAGTTGTTAGGAAAAGGCAAATGAAATACAAATCAGATATCACTTCAGCCTCTCCCTGGGATGGTCATGATCATAAACATACAATGGCGATTGTTGACAAAGGCACATGGAAACGAGATCTCATACATGGCAAGTGCAAATGTAAAATGGAGTAGCCAATGTGGAAAAGGGATTAGTGGTTCCTCAAATAAGTTAACCATAAGACCTAGCAATTTAATTGGGAATCTAATTGAAGAATTAAAAGCAAACATGCCTGCACGAAAACTTGTACACGAGTGTTCATAGTAGCAGTATTTGTAATAGCTTGGAGTGGAAATAACACACATGTCTATGGAAGGATGACTAGGTGAAATGACATTTCCATTTGTACTTGGGGCGTAATCAGTGAGAGGAAGGGATAAAGCATTGGAACCTGTTAGACTTAGAGGGAACTTTAAAACAGTGCGCTGTGTGCAAGAGTCCACACATCAAAGGCCATTTAGTGTATGACTCATTTATATGAAATATCCAAATAATAAGAAAATCCATAGGGACCCAAAGTAAATTAATGATTTCCCAGACCAGGGGTCAGGGAGAGAAATGGGGAGTAATTTCTAGTTGGCACTGTGCTTCTTTCTGGGGGAACAGACACATTCTGGGCTCCTACTGGGCTCATACAAGTTACCCTGGAGCCCTGGGAAGGAACATACTACACAGCTTTGAACCGCATGCTGTCTAGTAAGTTAATTATGTTTCAATTTGGAAAAGAACCACGTTGTAATATTTTAAAACGCAGGTACCAGAATCCAAGTGTGCTGCTAGAGGAAGCAGTGATGAGGGAGGCATCATTTCCTCCATGATCGGCGTGAGGGTTCATGATGCGTGAAAGAGCCTCCCGCTCCTGTCATCTCTGTCCGACTCCACTCTTCCAGGTAGGATGAATATTGTTAACTTGTTTAGCTCATCAAGTCAGTTAATACTTACCAAGAAGGCTACAAACAGTATCAGAGGACTGGTTAAAGCATGCTTTCTCCAGCTGGACTTGGATTATCCTCCCCCACCCTCTTCCTTTCTTTTTGGCACCATGGTCTGTAAGATTACTAGTGAGCCTTGTGGAAGAAGGCTCCTTGGCCTCTGGAACTGCCTTTGCTGCAGCTGTTAAGAATGATGCAAGCCTTAAACAGCCCGTTTTTGCGGAGTCTGTTATTCTCTGTTCTCAAATGATCTCGGTTCTCCAGTGCTTCATTGTTCCTTGGCAGTGCCCATGACCTTGTATCCAATGGTTCAGCACTTTCCCTTAAAGGCAGCCCTTCTGTGGTTGGCACAGGATCTTGGCATCTGTCTTCTGTCAAATCAAAGTGTGGGGCCGCTCTGTTATCCCACTGCTTCTTGCCATCGTCAGGCACATCTTCCTTCACTATTGGTGGAGAGACGGTGTGCAGGAAAGCACTCGGCTCAAATCAGAGGGCTCTACAGCAGCTCTCCTCCGTGAGCCATGTGTTCTCAGGTTCACGTGGATGTGCACTGGAGATCATTTCTGTTTCTGACCCATTTCCCTCATTTTGTAAATGATGGTATAGTGACTCTTATTTCATTGCCTTTTTTATGGGCTTGTGGGAACAAAATATGGCCAAGTTTTCATAGCTCCTGCAACCGTCTCAGAATCAAAGTTTTAGAAATATTATTCTACATGATGTTTTAAAGTTTTCCTTTTTAGAACAGAAACTCAGGTATTTTTGCATTAACTTTTGATGTAGAACAATGGGAAGGCATAAACTGGCTTAGAAGATAAGGTAACATCTCTTCACTGCTTCCCCCCCCCCCCCCATTCCTCTAAAAAGGCCAAACCAGGTGGCTACATTTCCCTTTCTGTTAACCGAGGAAACAAAATCATTACTGTTCTGAATATACTGAATTCCTACAGAGTTACATAAAGCATGACCCGAGCAGGCAGTGAAAATACATTGAACATAGTACAGTCTCCGACACGGTCTAAGCTGGCATCGCTAGGCAGGCAGGGAGGACCTTGTTATCTAGAGGGAGGAGTCAGAGAAGAGAGCAGAACGGCTGGAGGCAGAGTGCTGCTTTAGCTGTGTGCTGTGATCCCTGACCCGTGCAGCTTCTCAGAGCAAGGCCCCTGACTATGTCGATTTAATTCAAGGGCAAAGTCTGAGGAATCTGAAATTGCTTACATTTTAATGAAAGCCTGAGTACAGAAGAGTCTTGAAGAAGACTTCACGTGGGGAGCCACGAAGGAAGGGCAGGCCCTGGAATCAGGCAGACCTGGGCCTGAAATCTCTTTCTGTCACTTGGTAGTGAAGTGACTGATAAGGAATATGTCCGAGTTTGACTTATTGGCCTTAACCACATCAGGCAGCTGAAGGACTCGTTCTGCGCTGGAGATTTCGGGGTGCCCAGAGATGGCCTGGTCTGGAGCTCTGGCTGTGTGGACTGCACAGGGGAGGTGGAGCTGCTCTGCTGGCACTGTTCAGGGTAGACAAGTTCAAGATACAGTGCACCAAAGTACAACACAATGCAGCTGCTTGTGGAGCCTGTCTCTTATTGGAAGTGTGAGTCTAGGCAAGTTATTCAGGGTCTCTTTTGAGTTTAAACTCCCTCAGCAAACAAAATAGGAATTGTTATTCTGAATGGCAAGAATTGTTGGGAAAGCGGAATATGCTAGAAGCAATGTATGTAGATTTGTTCCATGTGCTAAGTAGTATTGTAAGAACATTAGGTATGCGATCTCATTTGTGTAAAGTACTTAGTATGGTTCCTAAAACAGTCACCCTAATAAAGTAGTTACTAAAGCATGTTTCCTCTGATATGTAGCAGTTAATATAGAATTAAAAAAAGTGTAAGAATGAAATTATGTGATTGTCAATTTTAGGTCTTGTTTATACTCCCGTGGAGCTGTGGTCTTCCAAATTTTACTTGTTTGAATATTATGGTTAATGGTGAATTAAGCCTGTGAACATAGAATGGACTAAAATTATGTCTGCAAAACAGAGGAAGAGAGGAAGGAGTTTTTGGTGGAGAGGAAGAGTGAGGGAAGTGTGATTGTGGAGGCCATTAAATCTGTTCTGTTAATTTTTAAAAGGTGTATTTATTTTTTGTCAGAAAGGCAGATTTGCAGAGAGGAGAGACAAAGAGAAAGAGCTTCCATTCACTGGTTCACTCCTCAAGTAGCCGCAAGAGCTGGAGCTGAGCCAATCTGAAGCCAGGAGCCAGGAGCTTCTCCCAGGTCTCCCACGCGGGTGCAGGGTCCCAAGGCTTTGGGCCATCCTTGACTGCTTTCCCAGGCCACAGGCAGGGAGCTGGATGGGAAGCAAGCTGAGCGGCCGGCACTCAAACTGGTGCCCATACGGGATCCTGGCACATGCAGGGTGAGGATTTAGCCACTGAACCATTGCACTGGGCATTGTTTTGTTTATTTTAATAAAACCTTAAAAATTGTATGAGTGGAGGAAGAATTAACATGAGGGAAGAGAATATCATATGAGAAGAATATGAAAAGAGTTTCAGAATTTCTGGGAGTAATACTGTGGTTAATTAGCACCCCCCCCCCCCCAAGATGCCCCAAAGGGCAGGCATGAATTACTATTTTTCCTGTTTGTGCCTCTCTGAGTTTGGGAGGAAGCTACTGAAATTCCAGGGCATACCAAAAAGGGATGGTTGGTTATACTGTGCAGCATGCGAACTTAGGTTGTCTCCACAGTTTCCCCAAAGGAACGTGGCTGTATCTTCCATAGGAGGCCACAGGTGAATGACCCAGTCTGGAGAAAGCTTGGATTTCCTTCCTACTCACTCACGGTGCTTGAGGTTTTTTTGCACAGTGTTGATATAATGGAGGTAAGCAAATATGTGGCTGTGCCCCATTTTAGTAAGGTATTGCCTCTCTGTTGTAAAGTCCTTCAGTTCCTAAATTTATAGAACTTATATTGCCAGAACCAAAGAAATGGCAAATAATTTTGTAAAATAAACCATTGGGCTTGGACTCACATGCATGGATGAAAGAGAAGCAGAAAAGTATCCTTAGTGTTGAAAATGATCAGCCACTGCTTGTTTTCCATGGTGCAGTTCGTTATTGATTTTGGGTGAAGGAGATATAATTGTTTTGGCTATTCAGAGTGTGGTGTCGGCAGTAAGCCCTTGGCATGCCTTTCAGGTGGCTAGCCAGATACCCAGTAAACTGATCCTACCACACTGCTGTTTGTCAGTCACAAGTTTCATTCAGAAGATTATTTATTGAGATGCAGTTACATGCAAACCAAGGGTGAATGCAGATGTTTCTATCACAAAAACATCCAAGATTATGAATCCTAGAATTGCCAACACCCCACTGGGACCTTGGAAGGGGTCTGTGCAAGTGTACAGTCTTGAACTTTAGGCTCCAAGTTATGGTGACTCTCTCTCAGCCTGACCTCTTTTCTGGATTTCATTATTTTAGGGATTAGTATTTTTTTTAATTTTATAAAGACCCCAGTCATTGGTCATAAGATTACTGGCACCTTCCCTGGAAAATGTGCTTTTCAGCAAAGAGGCAATAGACTTGCTTCTCAGGGTGGCGAATGTTTCCTGGAGCAGGTTTGTCTAATAAAAGGATCTCATTGAATGAGGCCAACTCTCAGAACACACTTGGTGGAGTGTAACTGTTTCAAGTGTCCTTGGAAGCTACTGTGGGTTAGTGACATTAAGATTATATAGCAGAGGGCCTGGTGTGGTAGCCTAGTGGCTGGAGTCCTCGCCTTGCACGTGCCCGGGATCTCATATGGGCACCGGTTCTAATCCTGGCTGCTCCACTTCCCATCCAGCTCCCTGCTTGTGGCCTGGGAAAGCAGTCGAGGACGGCCCAAAGCCTTGGGACACTGCACCTATGTGGGAGACCCAGAAGAAGCTCCTGGGTTCGGATGGGCAGTTCCAGCCGTTGTGGCCACTTGTGGAGTGAACCAGTGGACAGTGAATGGAAGATCTTCCTCTGTCTCTCCTTCTCCCTGTAAATCTGACTTTCCAATGAAAAAATAAAAAAGAAATCTAAAAAAAGAAAAAAAGATTACATAGTAGAATCGGTTTTCAGTGTCAGCTAGCTCTGTTTTTCTTGGTTACCATGAAGCGAATGCTTAGTTAGGTAACAGAAACTTGACAAATTAACCAGTTCCTCCTCCGCTCTGTGTAGTCCCTCATCCTGTGTTCCTATTTTTTTTTTAAATGCCTAAATTTACTTATATAAAATGGTCAGATTTTGCCTGTAGGTCAGCAGAGGCTTAGTGTAGTGTTACTTCCCATCCCGTCTCCTTCCTTATTTCCCACTTCCCCGAGTTTTGACAATAGCGTGCCTCATTTTCACTTCACAGTCACAGGTTCAGCACTGTCTTAGGGTGAGACAGCAACATACGGCAGATAGAATACAGTAACCAGGAGCCAAAAGACCAGAACCAAAAACTGCTAGTGTAAACAGAATGTATCCACCACTTTCCCTGCTTCCCAGGTTTCTTTAAAGGTAATGTATAACTTCATGATCTGGGCAACTTTGGCTTGGTTTCAGGAATTCTTTTGCATTCTTACTGAAAAGCAAGTGACCCTAAGAAAACACCAGAATTTTTTGCTCTCAGAGGAATTTGTGTTAGATTTTTTAAAATATACAGATACACGGTGAATACATTTAAACAGTGGATGGATAGGAACTGAAGGTAAATTCAGAAGTGGCATTCCAAGGATGATGCATGGATGCATCAGGGCCGCATTGTCGAGGGTGACGCCAGTGCTAATTTGAGAATTAGCTGCTCGATGCCTTCCATTGCGCTTGCCAAAAATTGGAAAGCAGACCATGTTTCCTGTTACACACGTGTCTCAGGCACTTTAAACCTCAGTTTCCTCATTTGAATAAAAGACTGAAACACATGTCGCACCCACCTTTCTCTATACCTGACTCTCCCCGCCTGAATCAGAGGCCCACATGGCCATGTGTTCCTCTCAACTGTGGAAACAATGTGAAAAATAAAATTTAAAAAGCATGAAAGCTAAGACCACTCGTTTCAGAGTTTATATGGAGAGGGCTTAATACCAAGATAGCCGTAACTGTATAAAATGTTTCCACTTTAATTGTTTTTTTTTTTTAGAGATTTATTTTATTTGTATTACAAAGTCAGATATACTGAGAGGAAGAGAGACAGAGAGGAAGTGGAGCTGCCGGGATTAGAACCAGCGGCCATATGGGATCAAGGCGAGGACCCTAGCCACTAGGCCATGCCGCCGAGCCCACTTTAATTGTTTTTAAATGTGCTTATCCTCTACTTTACTTACATGGTGTGCAGAAACTGCATTCCATGCCACGCCTGAAATGTCCCAAAGCTCAGTTTTATGAGTAAATTGCAACGAAGATCTCTACCAAACAAAAAAAAAAGATACAAGTTAAGGAAGATGATGAAGAAGAAATACATTTTTAAAGAATATTCTTTTTCAGCAGTGAGCCTAATTTACACAGATGTAATATCACTTCCACACGTTATACAGTAAGGAAAATGCAGGTGCAGGCAGACGAGACTTGCCCGAGTGCCGGGGTGACATTTAGGGACAGTCCCTTCCGGTGGAGGTTTGTTTTGTAGCAAGTGTGACATCAGCTCACTAGATGCCAGCAGCAGGTGCACAGCTGCCAAACGGCTGAGCAGCCCTGCTCTGTAATGATTCACCCTGACCCGTGTATCTCATAATATTCTTGTGAGAGACTAAAAGGACCTGTTACGTAATTTTAGTAATTTTCCAATAAAGAAATTTAAAGTAGAATTGTAACCATATTGTCAAATGAACAGCAAGGTATTTTTACAATTGAGATTTAGTAAAATTCTCTCTATATAATGAAAATGTAACTTACATAGACTGCACAAAAGGGAGTGACTCAAATGCACGTCTTTCGATAAATTCTATTTTATTGCAGGATAAATCTCTAGGAAAGAGGAGTGTTGTTTTCATTAGATATTGCGTATCCAGTCAGTAATAATAATAAAATTTATATTTGATAATGTTGAATATACAGTTTTTTCTAAATGCCAAAGCTTTGGACTTGTATTTGAACTTTACGAAGGTACTAACCCTTTGTCTTAACCTCTCTTACTGATTTCACTTTTAGGAGCTTCCTAAATACACAATTATAGGTCAACATAGATTTTGAAGGCAGGCTTTTCTGAGAGCAGAATTGATTAGATGGCCTTCCACAGTCTTCATCAATCCAAATCGTGAGCTCAAAGTTATCTCTCGCTAATTTCTAATATTTTGAAAGGCATATTCTCACATTTGTACACCTTCCCTGGTTTAGTTCTGTTTTTCTGACTTACTCAGTACCAGAAAAAAAATATTCTTTCAAATAATTTGAAAGCAAAGTATTTCCCCAACTAACTCATGACTTTGAATTGAGTGACATGGCAAAATTATAGGTATACAAATTATAAATTATAGAATGATGCTTTCTAGTATATTAAACTTAATTTTGGTTTGTTATTGCTTGACATTCCCTGAAAGCAGTTTCTTTAATTGTACAGTGATAAGACGTCAGAAAATAACAGAACTGGATTCCTACTTGAGAACACTCCCCCTTAGTCCTGGCGCCCTTATTTCTGCTGATTACAGTTGGTTCCTCACTTTTCAGCTGATTGACTGTAACTGTCATCCTGTGGGGTCTCCGTTTCTGGAATCCCCTTGTCTACACTTGATCTCAGCCAAAAGGCCGAGAAGCGACAGAATCTGCTTTTCTAATCACCAGCATCACCTAGGTTCTTACTGAAGACGCAGATTCCCAGCCCTATGCTAGACGAACTCAAGCTGTAGCCTTGGGGGTGGAGTTCAGACCCAAGTTCTAGCAAGCTCTCCGGGTAATTCTGATGCAAGCTCCAGTTTGTTTTAGAGCACTCCTGTGATAACATACTTGCCGCTTGGTGACTCCTGTGCCTCGCTAGCATCCACGGTTCTGGAAGACGTGGCTTCAAGCTCTTGCTTTCCCTGCTTGTACTCTACAGGTACTCATGCTGTCCCTTATAAACTTCCACGTATTTCTCCTTTCTCTGTCTGATGATACCCAGTAGCCCTGAGGTCCTGTTCAGCTGGCCATTCTCCCTGGCCTAGTTGGCAGTCTCTTCTACTCTTTCGTTGTGTGAAAACAGTCTGTGCTCCTTTGGCTCCTTAACTATTTTGCCACCTGTTCACCTGTTTCTCCAGAGTGTAAACTTCTTGAAAGCATGAGTTGCTCTTGCTCATCTACATTGTCCACTGTTTAACACCGACTTACAGGAGTAAACTAAACCCAGGTGTTTGTAAAACACACGAGTAGCTGAGGAGTAAGTACAATGAGGAAAAGTGACTTTTTTTTTTTTTTTTTTTTTTTTTAGAATTTGGGTTTCTTATTTCATGGTCCCTCTGCAGCACTTTGGCCACACTTTCTCATCTACTTCGTGTTATTTGGGTCTTGGTTTGAGCACATGTTTTTGTTTCTCTGCAGAATTGTGATCTCCTAGAAAGGCAGAATCTGTCTTCCTCACTTGTGGTTTCATCAATAGTATGAAAAGTCCTTAGCATACTCTTAGCTTTAAAAAACTTGATTGGCATTTTATGAGTGATGTGTATCATAAAATAATGAGCTTACAAAGAATTTTCTAGAAGCAACAATGGAAGTTCTAGTACTTAGCAGTATTCTCATATATTTTTCTCCAGTCTGTAGGGTTTGGAAGCCCTGATGGCAGAGGCCCAGCTGGATTTGTCCCACTAAGACCTAGAAGTTCTGATCATTCAGAGGATGACGGTTAGTATCCTGTCAGGTTCTTTACACCTACTCTCCTTAAGCCTTGTATGTTTGAAAGAAGAATCTGTTTGCCAAAGGGGACCGGTAATGAGCCCAGAAAGATTGGATGGTGAACAGATGCCAACACCAGGAACTGTTATTTTAATATCTGTTTTCAATATGACTACTGAAATCCTTAACACCAGTCTGTTCTCCTGGTAGCTTAATATTCTTGATGACATTATTTCTGTAATTCACCTGCTTGGCAAATGATTCAGTCGTTCAAGGTTAATCTGATGAAGACTGTTTTATTCCCTTTGTTGTATATGACCAACCTGTTCAAACCTGTTTTGTAAAGGCCAGGTGGTGTTTGTGACTTTTTGTGTCTGTTACATTTTCTTGTTTCTTTTTTTTTTCTTTATAATTTCTTAGAAATGTAAAAATCATTCTTAATTTGTGGCCAATATAACAACAGACCTTAGATCAGATTTCATCCATGGGTCATCCATTAAATATAAATATCATCAGTCGGTGTATGGATATTTATGGTAGAGGCCATATGATTCTTAACAACTATTCATATCACGCTCTTCTATAAATGAAGTGTTTTCTGTTTCTTATCTATGTCACTTTGAAAATGCAAAGTGTGTGGTAGGTATCCTCTTGTAGAGATGATATGATACCCCGTAGCACAGACTTACAGGAGAAACTTCAGAGATCATTCAGTTCAGACCTGTGTTTATTTCTTACATAATAAAGCTAAAATCTCATAAGTACATACGACCAACTAACTTACAAATGCCGGATGGATGTCAGACCTTCAAATGTGTCCTGATGTAACTCAGTCAACTCGTTTTCACTGAGGATTCTGGAAGATGAGAAAGACATTTCGGTGTCACAATGAAAGCTAACTGCAACTCTTCGCTTTCTAGGAGTGATTGCGTATATAGAGGAAGCTTTGGTGAAAGTGCTGCCTCCCTGTCCTGTTCTAAATTAGGGTGAGTGATGTCTGCTTTTCAAATTCTCTCTTTTTGGTCCATTTCTGTATATAATACACACACACACACACACAGACACGCACGCTATCCACCCTTCAACCAAATCATACATGTAATTCCACTTTTGAGCCCGTAATGTGTGTGTTGGAACATGAAGAGAGGTGCTGCCCAGTTCCTTCTCTTTTTTTCCAACCTTACTCCCATAAGTCCCATGTTTAATGTGTGCCAGGGCCACAAGCTAAGGTAGACTTGAAAGGCAGTGATGATGGCTGAGTACTTGAATCCTTGGCATCCATGTCGGAGACCAAGGTTAAGTCCAGGCTCCTGGCTCTCACCCAGTCCCAGCCACGACAGCCATCTGAGGAGTGAACAGTGTATCAGAGTATTCTCTCTTTCACTGCCCCCCCCGCCATAAGTAAAATAAAATAAAAAAAATCTCTTGTACTGTCATCTCTTGCCTTTCCTAGTCCCTCCTTCACTCTAAAGAGGAAACTAGTGTTTTTTTCCTGTCAGATGACTTTCATTTTTCTTACAAATTTGAGAAATAAAATCTCAAAACCAGATATAGTCAAGGCTGATACACACTAAGTGTATTATTTAAGAAATCCACAGATCAGAAATCTCCATTGCCTGATTCTAGCATTTTTCACTTGACATTGAGATATTAGGACTAAGGAGAAAACTTATCTCCAGCCATAATCCTTCTTCTTTGTTGTATTTTTAAATTTTTATTAAAAAATGATTTCTGACTTTTCTATGCAAGTTGAACCAATGATATGACATACAAACTATCATGAAAAGTGTGTTAATTGTTCCAGATTTGAAGTATTTTTTTACAAAGTTATGTATCTAAACTCATTCCTTTCAAAAATCAGTAAGAAAATGATAAAAACAATCCAGTAAAAGGACAATGGACAGTAACCTTACAGAATATAAGTTTTTAATAGATAAAAACATTCAGTTTACGTGTAATCAGATAAATACAAATTCAGATGGGACCCCTTTATTTGCCTGTCATATTAGCAGAAGATGGGGAGTATCCAGTGGTAAAAGACTGAAGAGTCAGTGTTGTGGTACAGCAGCTTAATCCACCTTGTGGAATACCTGGGCTTCCTATGGAAGAGCCTGGTTCAAGGCTTGGTCCCCTGCTCCGGAACCAGCTCCCTGCCACAGGCGTCAAGCACCCAAGGCCACAGGCGTCAAGCACCCAAGTGCTTGATCCCCTGCTCCGGAACCAGCTCCCTGCTGACGTACCGAGGCCAGAGGCGTCAAGCACCCAAGTGCTTGATTTGCTGCTATCCTTGTGGGAGAACCAGAATCAAGTTGCTGGCTCCTGGCTTTGACTGTTTTAGACATTTGGGGAGTGATTCAGTGGATGAGTGAGACCCATTGATTGGTTCATTCGTTCTGTCTCAACCTTTCTGTGCTGTTCACACCCTGTCCCTTCTCTCACAAATAATCTTAGAGAAAAAAACGAAAACAAAAACAGAGGGGGTTGGAGTGATGGCTCAGCTGGTTGATCCTCTGCTTGCAAGCACTGGCATCCCATTTGAGTGCCCATTTGTGTCCCAATGCTTCACTTCTCATCCAGCTCTATGCTTGTGGCCTGGTTTCCCAGCAGAGAACGGCCCAAAAGCCTGGGACCTTGCACCCAAGTGGAAGACCTGGAGGAAGCTCCTGGCTTCAGGCTCAGCTCTGGTCATTGCATCCATTTGGGGAGTGAGCCAGTGGATAGAAGAAAATTTTTCTGTCTCTCCTTCTCTCTGTAAATCTGCCTTTCCAATAAAAAGGATGTAGGGAGCTGAGTTCCATTATATTTTGTTCACTGGGCTGTAAGTGGGCACAGCTTTTCTGAGGGCAATTTAAATTTCATGTTTCCACAGTCTTCATCCAAACTTTTTGCTTTTGAGAAATGCATTTTGCAAAGGTGCTTATTTGTGTTTGGGAATATTGCAGCAGTGCAAGAAAAATGGGTACAATCTAAAATCCATCAACAGAAGCATTATTAAATAAAAGTCATATGGCCATACTATGGACCAGCATGCAGGAGTTTAAATGAATAGAATACCCATCTGAGTACCATGAGGGAAGGAGATCCAGCACACATTATGAAATGAAAGAATCAAGTTGCAGGATGTCATTATTTAATAGGCACACAACATATTTTTCTGCATGTAAGTATGTATGTAGGTAAATGCATAGGAAAATGTCTGGAAGAATATTACTGAGCTGGTGCAGTGCTGACCTCATGGCTAGGGAGTTAAGAATGGTAGAAGGTTTTAATGATCCCTATTACTTTTTATCTACAAAGAATATAATGTATTGCTGATATAATCAAATGTGAATTTCAGAGGTTTCTAATTTCAGACCCTGTGCTTAGTTAACATAATGGCAGCGTTACAGTCAGTGGGTGTTGACTATGACATTGTGGGGGTACTGTTTCTCAAGGTACTGGAACAAGAGAGATCTTACAGTGCAATTAGCCTTTTGTATCCAAAATTTGGAAGCACATACTCACAATTTCTCAGCCCAACGGTATGCTTTCCATACACTTTCATCGATGTAAGAAATAGAGTTTCCTTGGAAATTTCTGTAAGGGAGCACAGTTTATGTCTTTAAGTAGGTAGGAAAAAAACCTAACAGGCCAAGGGAAAGAATCGTGGCAACCTCAAGGGGAACATTTAAATATAGAAGATACTGTCAGCTTTCTATAAATACCAGCACTTGTAATTCCCATGGCTCTCTGCCTCCCAGTTTGCTCAGTCGATGAATAACATAGAGCCACTGGCACAAGAACTGAGGTGTCGTCTCAGAAGCTCGACTTCCTTTCCAGTCCTTGTGCAGATAGTGGTAGTAGGTTACATTGGGCATTAAGGATTTTTTTTTTCCAAAACCACTTAGTTCTCTAAACTTCTAAAAGTCAATAAGAAAATTATCATCCAACTGAAGTGGGCAGAATTTATTGTTACAAGTAAAAATAATGAAACCCTGTGGCAAGTACTAGCGATGCTCTGGCCATGCGTCCTCTACTGGAATTGCTCCATCTACTGAATGAATAAACAGTTAAAAATTAGAGGCGGGGGTTTGTGGAGACCCAGTGTGGTAGCCTAGCAGCTAAAGTCCTCGCCATGCATGTACTCGGATCCCATATGGGCGCCAGTTCCTATGCCAGTGGCCCTGCTTCCTATTCAGCTCTCTGCCTGTGGCCTGGGAAGGCAGTCAGGGACAGCCCAAAGCCTTGGGACCCTGCAGTCACCCTCATGGGAGACCCAGAAGAAACTCCAGATTCCTGGCTTCAGATCAACTCAGCTCCAGCCATTGCAGACACTTGGGGAGTGAATCAGCAGACGGAAGATCTTTCTCTGTCTCTCCTCCTCTCTGTATGTCTGACTTTCCAATAAAAATAAATAAATCTTTTTAGAAAATCAGAGGGGTGCTCAGCATGGTAGCCTTGCACGTGCTGGGATCCTGTGTGGGCGCTGGTTTGTATCCAGCTGCTCCCCCTCCTATCCCGCTCCCTTCTTGTGACCTGAGAAATCAGTAGAGGAGGGCCTTGGCACTCTGTCCCCACATGGGAGACCTGGAAAAAGCTGGCTTCAGAATGGCTGAGCTGCAGCCATTGTGGCCATGTAGAGAATGGACCAGCGAATGCAAGATCTTTGTCTCCTCTTCTGTCTGTAACTCTGTATTTAAATAAAAATAAGCAAATCTTCATTAAAAATAAAAAACAGAGACACTAATTGTTGCTGTGGAAGGTCTTTTGGAATGTGACATAGGGGAGAAGGGCCAATCACTGAGCCATGAGTGAGCACTTCGTTATGAACAAAACCAAAACGTGAAAAGAGATCAGAAGGAAGGACACACAGCGAAACAGTAACGTGAGTTACTCTCCAGGTGATAGGATCTGGAGGATGGGATAATCAAGGCTATGGAGGATTCAGATTGTCGCATTTTATAATATGTTCTTTGTACTTTTGGGGAATGTATTCATAGATGATATACATTTAAAAGGATCTGCTGAACTCCTCAGCTTCAACTGTGTGACTTATTGTCTTTACCTTTATCTCTGTCCCAGCATTTAGGGAATGAGGTGATGGACGAGACCTCTTTTTGTCTTGCTGATTCTCAAGTCCATATTTATATAAAACCACTTAAATAAAGACATTTAAAAAGGAAAATTTTCAAAAATCCTCCTATTTAGAATTATCTTTCTCTTGCTCAGCAACTTCTAACGACTCTTCAATTCCTCATTACATATCCTTAATCTTCACAGCTGGTGGTCAAGATTGTTCATACAGTATCTTTGTTTTCTGATTAATCTTTTGTAGTCAGACTGTCTTCTACATCTTGATCATTCCATCATACAGCCCTTGCTTCATCTGGACTCCCTGTCTGACTCTGTTTAACAAATGAGAGCCATGTTTTGAGTCCCAGGCGAAGGTTTAGGTTATCCATGCTCTATCTGTGGCACCTACAGTACTCTGGCGCAGAATGGCTGCTAGAGAAACAAAGTTGAACTCAGGCTGTGACGGAGGGGCTGAGTAACAGTAATATTTATTACTAGCTAACATTCGCATGTATGTGATAGAAGTGTTTGTTCACTCTTCTAAATATATATACTAGTTTAAGGAAATGAAAACTACCATAACCAATTTTACAGCTGAGAAAACTGAATTATATCTGGACAATTTTCCCAATGTCCCAAAGGTAATAAGTGAAAGATCTGTGTTCAAAAACCAAACAACCTGATTCCGAAATTTGTCCTTAAGAGCTATGTATCATCTCTATTAAGTTCGGTTGAGGGGTGTGCATGAGAGTAGGAGTGAAACAATGAAGCAACAATATGGTGAATTTTAGTAAACACTGGTCAAGGAAAGGAGTCAGGGCTGTCATGAGTGAGGCTGCAGAAGAGGCACATGAGTAGAAAGAGGAGGAAGATAAGTTGACAAGCAAAAGGTTAAAAAAAGAAGTCAGTGTAGGTTGGGGACATGAGGTAAGCCCAGGCAGAACCCAAGGAAAAGGCTGCCATGCCAGGCAGGATATAGGGAAATATGAGGAGAGGTAATTCTTACAAGGTGATGAAGGTGGCATTGTAGGTGCCGGCCTCTGGTACGGGAATTTCGCTGAGCTTCTGCGCTGGGCTGAGACCAACACATGAAAGTGTCTGATCTTTGCAGCTACATATCTGACACAAGTTTTTGGTGGTGTTCTGTTGCTTTTGTACATACGCAGTGTTTTCTGGGGTGTAATTTACAGGATATTGAGCTGTAGTAGGTTTCCCGCTCAAAGGTTGACCTGTGACTCTAGGTAGATTTGGGCGCTGAGTCTGAACCTTATCTGAATGCCGACCTGTCGTTCTCTTCAGGTTTGTAGCAGGCACTGAAGTTCCGGTATGGTCCGTATTTAAAGGCTGAGTTGTGGCACTGGGTGATATTGAATGTCGAACTTGATCAGACCCTGGAATTGGAACTGTCATCTCATTATTTACTGGGGATTGAGTGGAAACCTTTTGCAGCTCTGGAGGCTGAGTTCGGGTCATCTGCACATTTGTAAAAGGTTTAACCTCTTTGGTATATTGTGGGTTTATGGTAACTTCCAGGTCCAGAGGCTTAACTGTGGCTTGTGGCAGGTTTGTATGCTGCGTCTGAATTTGGTCTGTCTCTGGAAGTGTCACCTGTGGGTACATTGAAAAAGGATAAGGAGATGCAGCTGTCAAGTCGGTAGAATGTCCAGGCTGTGTAGGGGTTACAATAATTTCTAGCTTCAAAGGTTCAAGTTTGGCATTGGGTGACACTGGAGTTTGATTTTCACTTGGTTTTGGAACTGCCATCTCATAAAAAACCGGAGGCTGATACACCACTTCAGTAGGTGGCTTTGGAGGCTGAGCTGTAGCTTCCTCCATCGTTGAATGTGGTTCACCTTCTACATTGGGTTCTGGAGTTAAGGTAAGTTCTAGGTCAAAAGGCTGAACTGTGACTTCTGTCAGGTTTGGGGGCTGAGCCTGAACTTGGTCAGGTTTCGAAAGTGCTGCCTCCTGGTACGTTGGAGAGAGTACTGTAGTCTTCTTCAGGGCTATAGAAGGGTCAGCTTTCATCATGGGTTTTGGTGTTATGGTAAGCATTGTGTTCAGAGGCTGCACTGTGGTTGGATATTGGGTTGTACCTTCTTCAGGGGGTTGGATTGAAGCCTCTTGTGTGTTTGCAGAGGTTTCAGTTGCCATACTGCTGGTTTCTGGAGTAACAGTATTTTCCAGGTCCAAAGGTTGAGTCGTGGCTAGAGTTAGATTTGCGTGTGGAGTGGTAGTTTTGTTCAGGGCTGTAAGTTGCTCACCCTCTCCAGAAGGTTCTGTAGTATTAAGTAATGGCTTCAAAGATTGAATTGTGATGTAGGATGATCCTGAAGGTTGAGCTTGATCCCGACCTGCTGTTGGAGCTGTTACCCCAACGTACACTGGAGGTTGACCTGTAGCCCCTGTAGGTGCTTCTGTGAGCGGAAGTGGGGTTTTCTGCATTGATGTAGAAAGTTCTCCCTCTGTAGTGGGTTTTGGAGTTACAGTAAGCTCTAGATCCAAAGGTTGAATACTGGGTGCTATTGGATACTGAGGTTTGTTATTAGCTGGTGTGGCAAGTGTCACCTTCTGATATAGTGAGGGTTGACCTGTACCCTCCTTGGATGTCCCTGGAGTTTGGGTCTTCTGCATGATTAGAGGAAGTTCACCTGTCGTAATAATAGGTTGTGGAGTTACAGTAAGTACCACATCCAAAGGTGGAACTGTGACTTTGGACAGATTTGGCTGCCGAGCTTTAAACTCCTGCTGGGTTGCATCTAATTCTGTCTCCTTAGGGAAGTCTTGTGGGTTAGCTGGAACTTCTTGTTGCATTGGGAAATATTTCACCTTCTGGAGATTCTTTGGAGGCTCAGCGGGAGAAGATTCCACCTTTTCAGGCAGTTTTGAAGCCTGGGAAGGCTGGCTAACTTTCCCAATGGAAATTCTAAGCTTAGCAGGGCCCTTCTGCTGACTAGGGGAAGGATAAACTTGGGAAGTGGCCTTTGAGCCTATGGTAAGTACAATATGCACGGATTTCTGTGTGGTTTTAGGCATGCTTAAAGGCTGACTTCTGAATAGTGGTGGATATGTTGTTGAAATAGCATCATCAATATCTGGAAATGGCAATGCATATTCCTCTTGGGTTGGTTCAGCACCTGCTGTGGGTACTTGATGAGGATTTAAATTCTCTTGCTGGCTTGGAGAAGGTTCCTTAAGAATTTCTTCAGGCTGAACTGGGACCTCTTGAACTGTAGGGTTTGGCTGCTGAGCTGCAACCACCTCCTGGTGTTTCAAAGACTCCGGCTGTGTGGGTGTTATTGAGGATTGAGCTGCGGCCTCCGGTTTGGTTAGGATTTGTACGGGTTTAAGAGTAACAACGTGCAGTGTTGGAGGCTGAAGTTGATCATGGCCCGGAAAGGAAGTTGTTACCTTCTGGGGCTCTGGAGGTTGATCTAGAGCTTCATTAAGGCTCTCTACAGCCTGAGTTTGGGTTTCTTGTTGGCTTGTGGCTTCAGTCACAACATTCTCAGGGCTCTGTAAATTTTCAACCGTTTCCTCCTCCTGCTGGGTCGTAGGGGGTTTCTCACCCTGAATAACTTCTGGAGGTTGAGCTGATAATGGTTCAACCTCTTCCAGAGACTCTGGAGGCAGAGCTGGGGCCTGAGGTTGGTTTGCAGAAGATTCTCTGTCCTTAGCCAGGACTGAGGGCTGAGTTGTGATGTCAGGGCCAATTAGAGACATTCCCTCTCTTGCTGTAGGTTCTGCTGTTATGGTAAGCATTAGATCTGGAGGCTTAGTTGTTACGCTGGAAATATATGAATGCTGAACTTGCGGTGAAATTGTTATTTCATGATGATCTAGAGGGTGGACTGGAGCTGCTTTCTCCAGCTCAGAAGATTTTGCCTCAGAAGTCTCAGAAGACTGAGCTGATTGGTCCTGGTGAGCTCTATAAAGCTCGGTCTCCTGGGGAGGGACTAGAGTGTGAGCTGAGGCCTCATGCTTGTCTGGAGCAGATTGAGTCTCCACAAGAGACTCAGCGAAGTGAGCTATCTGTTCCTGTTCACTGGAAGAAGGTTCTGTCTCCATAGAGGAGGATCCTAGGGGCTGAGCTGGAGACTTATGCTGGAGTGGAGGAGGTTGACTCTGCACAAGAGACTCAGCATATTGAGCTATCTGGTCCTGTTCACTGTTAGAAGGTTCTGTGTCCACAGAGGAGCTTGGGGTGAACGATAGGGATTCCTGCTGGAATGGAGAAGCTTCTACCTCTGTTAAAGGGCCTGAAGGCTGATCTAGAGGTTCATCTGGGACTAGAGCAGGTTCAGTCTCCACAGAAGGACCTAGGGTGGGAGTTCTGGGTTCCTGCTGGAATGGAGAAGGTTCTGTCTCTGCAGAAGGGACTGGTGTCTGATCTGGGAGTTCCTCCTGGGTTGGAGAAGGTTGTGTGTCCAAATACGGGCTTGGAGTTTGATAAGGAGCCTCCTTCTGGGCTGAAGAAGGTTCATTCTCCACAGGAGACTCAGCATTCTGAGCTGGCTGCTCCTGTTCTCTGGGAGAAGCTTCTGTCTGCGCAGGAGGGCCTGGAGTCTGAGCGAAGTCATCTTGCTGGGTTAGAGAAGGTCTGTCCTCCGTGGTAGGCTCTGAAGTTACAGTACCCTCCATATCTGTAGGCTTACCTGTATCGCTGGGCAAATTGTAATGGTAAGCTTGATTCTGGTTTTGAGACCAACCGGTCACCTCCTGAATCTGTGGAGTCTGAGCTGTAAGGTTCCTTGTGGGGGTTGCTGGAGTTTGGGTCTCTTGCTGTACTAGAGATTTGACTTCCACAGGGGGTGTTGAAGGCTGCTCTAGGGCTTCTGCTTGGTTTCTAGAAGGTTCACTCTCCTGGGGAGAGTCAAAAGGTTGCTTGCTATGATAATATTCAGTGTTCACAGGTAGGTCTGGGGACTGAGTCGGGGCCTCCTTCTCTGCAGTAGATGGGTTGCCCATGACAGCATACTCTGAAGGCTGTGCTGGGGCATCTTGTTGCATCGAGGAAGGTTCATTCTCCACAGAGAGCTCTGAAGTCTGAGTTAGACCCTCTTGAGTTAAAGATTCCACCTCCTCAGGGAGCCCTGGAGTCTGCACTGGGGGGTCTTGTTGGGTCGAGGTAAGTTCTACTTCCTTGGGCAGAGCCTGGGCCTGATCCTTGCTTGGGATGGGTTGAACTTCCTTAACTGCCTCTGACATTGTTGTGAGCTCCATGTCTGCAGGTGTGGCAATGGATGAGTTTGAGTAGAAGGCTTCATTCTGAGGTAGAGATGGGGTATTAACCTCAGGGTACACTGATGATTGACCTCCGACTTCTTCAGTCGCAAACTGAGGTTGCACAGGTCTCTCCTGCTGTGTTGGAGATGCTTGTGTCTCAGAGGGCTGTAGCTCTGAAACTGGCATCAGATGCTGGGTTGAAGGAGGTTCATCCTTTTCCAGTGGCTGTGGAGATGGAGCTTGGGCCTCTGGCTGTGGTGGAGAGGACTGGATGGCTGCATAATTCTCTGGGCGTGGAGTGTGGCCCTCTGCTGGGACTTCAGATGGTTCAGTTTGCTCAGAGGGCTGTGAGGGTGCAGCTTGGCTCTCCTGCAATTCCAGAGGGAAACTGTCAGGATACTCGGAATAATCACTCTGCACAATTTGGAGCTGAGGTTTTTCAGGTTTGTCTGGAGTTTGAGTAACATCCTCAGGAAGTTGTTGATGCCAGGCTAAATCATTTTTTAGGCTCAGAGGTGAAATGATCAACTTGTTTGTTTTTGAATTCTGACTGTCTAGAGGTGGAAATGATTGGTACCTCTTTGTTTCCAGTCGAAGATGCAAAGCTAGGGCCTGAGTCTGATCCCCATCTGGCATCGGAGTCACCTCTGATAGCCTTTGTTGCCGAGTAAGCTTGTTGCGAACAGTAAGCTGATCTGGCTCTGGTGGAAGCTCTTGAACTGAATCCATGTCTAGAGAAGGAGCCAAACTCACAGTGGACTCTTTGGACGAAGCCAACTTCTGGGAGGGAGCAGAGGACCCCAGGTAGTCAAAGCCACCGGGGTCCGCCGGGGGTGTGAGTGCATCTGGCGATTCAGAGGAGTGCGAAGACCAGGGCTCAAAGAGCCATGGGAGGCTAGAAGTCAGCTGGACCAGGTCCTGAGCCGACTCCAGAGGCTGAGTCGCCTGCACCGGCAGCCATACAGGTTGCCACCTGAAGAGGAGCCATGGGACCCACAGGCATAGCCGGTTCATTGACGGGGTTTTCAGACCACTGGGGCACAAGCAGTGTTCCTTGAACAGGAGCTGATGGGTTAGAGCAGCCCCTTGAAGTGTGTGCCTTAGCAACTGTGCACTCCGCCCTACCCTTTATGACACCTGACCCTTATTTACATATTCTTTATTAGGCTCCGCCTCCAGTGACTCTGTTGCTTTGTGCCGGGGCGGTCTTTGCCTAAAGCCAGCCACTGGGCTCCAGCCTCCATTGCCCATACAGAATCAACAATTACTTCCTTGCCAGATCTTCCCTTGCCCATTGCAAGGCAGGGTTTAGGCCACAGATCCAGATGGTCCCAGGGCTCCAGCAGCCCATTGTTGTGGGATGAGGAAGGCTGGAGTTTCACAAAGAAGTAACAGGGCTGAGTTTAGAATTCAATGTGAGTAGGGGTGTTAGGACACACACAGCCCTTTACATTGGAATAGGAGAAATCCCCCCATTCTACCCTGGCTCAGGACAGCAACAGTGCCACTCATTAGTGGTTTATGCTGTGTGGCACATGGAGAAGATACTTAAGATGCAAAAGTAAACTATTTTCCTTGAAGAGTATACCACTCTACCCATAATCTAGCTGATTTCCTTCAGGACCGTTTTAATAATCTGTTTTGTTCCTTATTTATTGTCGGACACAGCTCCTACTATGGAAACACTGGGAGAGGATTTTTGTCTTTTTTTTTAAAGATTGATTTATTTTTCTTAGAAAGGAAGGTTTGTAAAGAGGAGAGACAGTTCACTCCCCAAATGGTCACAATGGTCTGGCTGAGCCAATCCAAATCTAAGAGCTTCCTCTGGGTCTTTCATGTGAGTGCAGGAGCCAAAGGAAGTGAAACATTCTCCATTGTTTTCCAGACCATAACCAGGGAGCTGGGGTCCCAATGCGGTAGCCTAGTGGCTAAAGTCCTCACCTTGCATGTGCTGGGATCCCATGTGGGCTTGTGTCCCAGCAGCTCTGCTTCTCTTCCCGCTTCCTGCTTGTTTCCTGGGAAAGCAGTGAAGGATGGCTCAAAGCTTTAGGACCCTGCTCTCATCTGCCTGGGAGAACTGGAAGAAGCTTTTGGCTCCTGGCTTTGGATTGGTTCAGTTCCAGCTATTGCAGCCACTTGGGGAGTGGAAGATCTTTCTCTCTGTCTTTTCTCCTCTCTCTATATGTGACTTTCCAATAAAATATCTATCTATCTATCTATCTATCTATCTATCTATCTATCTATCTATCTATCTGTATTTTTTTTTTTTAAAGAAGGGAGCTGGGTGGGAAGTCTCGAACCAGCACCCATATGAAATGCTGGTGCTTGCAAGTGGAGAAGTACCATGATATGCCACCACGCCTTGCACATGGCTTGGTTTATAGTAATGGCTTTAATGTTTCTTTTTAAAAATTTGAAATACTTGAGAAATCGACAGAAGGAGAGCTCCTGTCTCCTGGTGTATTCCCCAGATGTCTGCAGTGGGGCTAGTCCAAGCCAGGAACCAAGAACGCAAACCAGGCAGATGGTGGCAAACAACCAACCGCGCTAACAATCACTGCTCCCGGCATCTGCCTTAGCAAGAAACTGAGCTCAGGCTCCAGAGCTGGGTACCAAATGCAGACCTTTCGATATGGGCTATACGGATCTCAACCAGCTCTTTTGTGGCTAGCCTAAATGCCCACCCCAGATGTATTTTAAGTTTTGAGTATTTGTTGAAGAGGTGAAGTTCTGGAAGAAGGCAGACGAGGCGCTCCAGCCGCTGATTCACTCTCCAGGCATCTGCTGTCCTGGTCTGAGGCTGAGAGAGGAAGCTGAGAATTGAGCCCAGGTCTCCCCCAGTGGTTAGCAGGAACTCCTGAGCTTCCCCATTGCCTTCCAGGTTCTGGATGATGAGAGAGCTGGAGTCAGGACCCTGATCTGCATGTTGGACCCTGATCTACCTGTTGGACCCATCTGCTTGTATATAGGTTACAGGTGTGTTTCTTTTCTTTTTTAAGCTTTTTCCATTTTTTAAATTATATTTTTGGCAATCATTACATAGTTAATTAGGATAAAAAGGTTCAAGGGCTACAGGAAAGTGGGTAAGACAGACTATTATTTCTATATTGTTTCCTTCATGTTTAAAGGGGGTTATTAAGGGAAAAGGCCCACCCAATTTTCCACCCTCCCCAGGTCCCAGATGTAGGGCATGCTCCGAGGTTCTTGCTCAAGTGGTTTTGATGGTTCACCAGTTATGAATCGCTGCCAGTCTTGCCACTCCAAGCACAATGAGGTCGTTGAAGAATCCACTGATTGACATAGTCCATCATAGAGTTTCCGTTTGCCCAGTATTTCGTTGCCAACATAGAGCTGAGGTGGTTGATTGACTTGTTCTGTCCTCTGTCTTTTCTTGGTTAGGGTTCTGAGTCCGGCAGTGCGGTTGGGGAGATCCCCAAAGAAACTTTGTCTGAAATGATCCCAGACCAGATTCTTGTGTGTACTAGCAAGTACAGGGCCCGGCACAGTCCATTGCCCTGATCAGCTGGTGGTTGCAATTGCTGGGCTGGTTCTGTTTTCAGCCCTGACTTCATTGGAACCAATGGGTGTTGCAGTCCGTCCTGGTTCTGCCCAGAACACTCGGCCCTCGCATAAACAGTGGGAGCTGCAGCCCAGATGGAGCGACCCACAATAACCCCCCACCAGGCCTGCCCCCTATCCTGGTTTGCCAGTATGTGTAGCAGTAGTCCAGTCTGTCCCACATCCCATTCGGCTCTTGTACATGTCCATGGATATTAAAGCTTAGTTCCATCTAACCAGCTCCAATATGCAGCCCACATGGATGCTGTTGGGTATCTGTCTAGCCACCCCAGCCCCTGTCCTAGTTTTCGTGCCCTCCTCTGGGAGTGGTAACCCAAGAGGGAGGAGCCCACTATTTCCCTCCCAGGCCTCTCCCACTCCTGGATTATGCACTCTCCAGGTAGTTCTGTGGTTTGACTTGAGAGAATTAGCCGCCAGTGCCAGCTTCTGCCAGCTGATGCTGCAGCAAAGCCCAAACAATCCTCACCCACTCTAATTTTGTTTGCACCAGTAGGAATAATCAGCCCAGCCTGGCTTTTCCCTGATCTGGTCTACATGAGGTGCACAGGTGTTGTAGCCCTGCTTAGTCTGGTCTGCCCCCATCCCAGCTCATGCTCCCCAGCGGGAGTAGCTGTCCAGCAAGGGAACCAGAAACAGATCATCAAATAAATGAATCTACTAGGCGTTTACAGAACATTTCGCTCAATAGCTAAAGTGTACACTCAACAGCTAAAGTGTGTACTCAATGGCTACAGTATATACTCAGCGTTATAGTATACACTCAACAGATACAGTGTATACTCAACAATAACAGTATACACTCAACAGCTACAGTATACACTCAACGGTTAACAATATACACTCAACAGATACGGTGTACACCCAACAATTACAGCATACACCTGACTGCTACAGTATATAGTCAGCAGCTATAGTATAGTGTTGTTCTCATCAAGGACACAAGCAGGTGTCAGTAAATTTAAAAAGACTGAATTCATGCCATGCATTTTCTTAGACCTTCTGAAACCAGAGCAAGAGCAATAGAACACTCATAAACACTTGATAATTAAGCTACATGCTACTGAATGATCAATGAGTCATTGAAGAAATTGAAAAAGAAATCTAAAAAATCTTGAAATAAATAAAAGTGAAAATGTCAAACCTTGCAAGACAGAGCAAAAATAGCAGTAAGAGGGGGAAGTTTATATTATTAAATGCTTATGTTAACCATTTCTCAAACATTTAATGATGAATCTCTAAGACTTAGAAAAGCAAGAAGAGGGCCTGGCACAGTAGGTTAGCAGCTAAAGTCTTCTCCTTGCAGGTGCTGGAATCTCATATGGGCGCCGATTCTAAACCTTCCAGTCCCACTTCCCATCCGGCTCCTTGTTTGTGGCCTGGGAAAGCAGTCAAAGACGACCAAAGATGTATGGACCCTGCACCCATGTGGGAGACCCAGAAGAGACTTCGGATAGGCTCAGCTCCAGCTGTTGTGGTCATTTAGGTAGTGAATCATTGGATGGAAGATTTTGCTTTCTGTCTCTCCTCATCTCTGTATATCCGACTTTCCAATAAAAATAATAAACAAATCTTTGAAAACAAGCAAGAACAGACCAATTGATAATAAAGATCAGAGCAGAAAAAAAAGATACTGAAAAAAATAACAAGAGATCAACAGAAAGTTTTCATTCCCAAGAAGATAAAGCATGTCAGCCTCTAGCCAGACCAGCTAAAGAAAAAGGTAACAGACTGAAATAAAACTAGATTGAAAAAGGCAACATTGCAGCTGTTACTACTGAAATACAAAGAAATGTGAATAACTACCACGAGCAACTACATGCTAATAAATTTAACAGCTTCAAAGAAATGGTTAAATTTCTATTATATGTATACACTCAATAGATACAGTATACACTCAACAGATACAATCTACACTCAACAGGATATATATATATATATATCAAGAAGATACACGTAATATAAACAGACTCATAATAAGCAATGAGACTGAAGTAGTAATTGAAAGCATTCCACCTAAGGAAAGTCCGGGATCTGGTGCCTTTGATGTGAGTGAGCTTCCTAGTAATCATTACTTTGAATTCTGTGTCTGTCAGCTCATAGATTTGTTTCAGTTGAGGATCTAATTCTGGTGGTTTATTTTGTCCTTTTGGAGTTGTCCGGCTGTTTGGCTTCTTCAGGTCTCCTGTGTTCCTTATATTGATGCTTCCACATCGGTTATAATCATCCCTTCTTTATGGGTAGGCTGTATTGGAAGTTTATGAGTGACCTGGAGTACAGACTCTCCCTTGGCTTACTGCTTAGGCTTTGGTTCTGGGTGAACTCAGGTGTGATTTCTTTGGTCTTACAATCAGTTGCATGTGTAAGTGGCACAATGATGTAGTTTGCTGCAGTTCATTCAGATGGAAGTGTGGATCTGAGCGGGATTGAGTTTTATTGGGTGTGTATCTTTGGTGCACAGAGGGTTTGGTGTCAGTATCTCTGGGGGTTGTGACATTGAGGGCCTTATTCTTGGTGCTAAGGGAGACAGGGGTGGCCGTTCCCCTTGTTACATTGACAAGCCTGCATGATGCTTGGACACCAGTTGACGGGTCTAGCATTCTGTGATGAGGATGGACTTTCCTCAGGCCCGAAGGAGAGTCCAGCTGGTGCTGTGGCTCATAACACCAACAGGGAATGCAAACTGAACCCTGCTCCAGTTCTACAAGATGATTACAAGGTACACAGGAGATTTTTGTTGCAGAGGGTCTGAGTTCTGGAAAGTGCAATGCAGACAGGTTTTTCTCTGGATCTGCCAGGCTGATTCCAGTAGCATTAATACATTTAGAACTAATTGTTGGAATCCTGGTGTTAGAGGGCACAGTGGGGGCAAGTTCCCATTTCTCCCGATGTCGGGGTGGATTCCTTACGAGTAGCTGTCAACCTCGCCGAAGTAGTGGGAGTCCTTGCTCCCAGTGTATGAGCGTAACTCTGGGCTAATGCCAGTTGCAGATCTCAGGGAATTTCCTTTGTCCCATATATTTTCCTGCTTCTGATTCTGATTGTTCCTGGTGGGCATGGCACAGAAGCACACGGTGTGACTTTCTGATGGATACTTGGCAGCTCTGCAGGGCTGGGTTAGGGTAGGGTGACGGTGGAATTCTTTCTCAGCTAGGGCTTCAGTGGCGAGTACATAGCGGTGTGTTCCCAGCTTGGTTTGGTAAGATGGCGGCCCACAGGCAGCACAACTGGTCTCACTGGTATCTCATCTTTTCTCCTCTTTTCCCTTGGAATCTGCATTACTTCTAGACTTCTACTGAAGCTTTCCTGAAACAATGTTCTTTTCTTTGTCATATATATGTGTGTGTGTGTCCATATATATGCACACACACACCTAGGGTGGCTTAAGGTCGCGTGGGGTAATACTCCCAGTCAGACATCTTGCATCTCTTTTTTACTTTTCATTTTTAAAATTCTTTAGTGGGGCCATTAAGTCTTCGACTATAGTGTAAATTAAAATCTATTATCTCCAAAAATATATAGTGTTAAAAATAGTATAGTCATGTGTGATGTCCTGAATGTTTTCAAATTATCAACTGGCTCTGGTAAAATAATATGTATGGCTAGTAAATGGACTGAAGAAAGTGCCTTTAGTGGATTACAGCCATGTACATTCAATATAAACACAGAATTTGGAGAGGAAAATGATAATAATAGTGGATGGAGAAATAATGAGAATAAATGGCAAAGCCAGAAATAATAGGCCACATCAAGGTGAGAATACAATTTTAGGATATCTTGATATATAATGAAAAATAAGAAATAAAAAAAGAAATATGGGTTGGCTAAAGAATAAAGAAAAGTAAGCTAGCCAGTTTACTCATGGTTTCTTTTTTTTACATATTATTATTATTATTATTATTATCATTTTATGATACAGTTCCATAGGCTTCTGGTTTTTCCCTTATCCCAGCCCCAATTTCTGCCCCCCCACCTAGTTCCTCTATATCATTACTAAAGTATAGTTCTTCATACACAGTCATATGTCCATCATTACGGGCCTAGACAATGGCATAGAGTCCAGAATCCTATTGTCAAGATATAGTAAACAGTTTCGTTGTAAATCCATCTTTGTCTGGAAGTAGAAATGCATACTACATTGTATGCTCACATCTGGATGTTAGTCTCCATTTCACAGCTACTGTACTTCCCCTCAAATGAAAAGTCATAATATCAAATCAACAATAGAAAGAAAAATAGAAATTTACAATGCCATAAAGTTAAATAACATGTCACTAGATACGACAGTCTCTACTACACAACTACTATACATCCCCTTAAATGAAAAGCCACAAACAAAATCAACATCCGGGAGAAAAAAGAAATTAATAACAGCATGAAGTTAAATAACATGCTACTAAATGACTAATGTGTAGTTGAAGAAATGAAAATCAAGAACCTTCTTGAAGAAGAAAATGATGCTACCGTATGATCTATGAGTCACTGAATGATTTAATCATAACAAAGTGTTTTGAAGAGATGAAACTAACAGAAAACATCAAAACCCATGTGATATAGTTTCCGCTGGTTTTTGTTGAAGTGTGTCTCTTCTAGACAATAAATAGATGGGTTTTGTTTTTTTAATCCAGTCTACTAATCTATGATGTTTGATTGAGCTTAAGCCATTTACATTCAAAGTTAATATGTATGGGTGGTACTTTGGTCCTGTCATTTTAGGAATGGGTTGTTCATTGGTTTAGTCTTGTTGTCATTTTACTGGATTGTTCTTCCCATTTGCCTTTGGTTTTGGTAGGTGCTATTCCTCTTCTCTGTGAAGAGAACCTCTTGAAGTATCAGTTGTAGGGCAGGTTTGGAAGAGGCAAATTCTTTTAATTTTCTTTACTGTGGAAGAATTTTATTTCATTTTCAAAGACAAAAGAAAGCTTTGCTGGATATGTTATCCTAGGCTGACAATTTTTTTCTTTTAGAATCTGGAATATGTCCCTCCAGTCTCTTCTTGCCTGTAGAGTTTCCTGTGAGAGATCTCCTGTGAGTTTAATTGGCATTCCTTTATATGTCAGATGGTTTTTTTCACATGCACATTTAAGGATCTTTTCCTTATGTTCAATTGAAGAGAGCTTGATGATCATGTGTCTTGGTGAAGATCGCTTTTGATCAAGCCTGTTGGGAATTCTGTGCCACTCCTGGATGTTGTTTCCCAATTCTTTCTTTAGACTAGGGAAATTTCCCTTTATTATTTCTCTTTCTGCACCTTCTGGGACTCCCATAACTCTTATATTTGGCCTCTTAATAGTGTCTTTCCATTCTTGAATACTGTTTTTGGCCTGATCCAGCTGTGCTTCCAGCATTTTCTTTGCTTCCCCCTGGTGACAGGAAATATCTTCCAATTCTGAGATTCTTTCTTCTGCTTGCTTCATTCTATTCTGGAGACTCTCCATTGTACTTTTAATTTGCTCTAGTGTGTTCTTAATTTCTGACATATCAGCCTTGATTTGCTTTATTGCTTCCTTCAATTATTTGAACTCTTGTATGTGCTTCTCATTGTTGATCAGAAGCTTTAAAATGAGTTTTCTGAATTCTGTGTGCCCCATTTTCTAGATGTTTTCCTCAGTGAACTCTGAGGTTGGCATAGGGTTTTGCTCCTTTGCAGGGGAGTCTTCGGTAGCATTAATTGTGCCTTTGTCTGTTCTTTTGCTCTTGGTCATTGTACTTCTGGTTAGCAGATTCTTCTCCTTGGAGCAGTTTTCTAAGCTTTGTCACCCACTGGTCTACAGTTTGATTTCACTTATTGCAGTTGGTACCCAGCTCTTTGCTTGCAGCCACTTGTGCCACTCCCTACAGCGAGTTCCAGGTCTGGGTTCTTATGTTAGATTTCCACCGTGGTCTCCATAGCCCCAGCTCCTGGCTCACCAATCTCCACCTCCTGTGATACTGTGCTGAGGCTGCACTGTTTTCTGTACAACCTTTCTCCCACTTCTGGTTGGAGCAGGTCCCAGGATTAGAGAGTCACCAGGTGTCCTATATAGCTAGGTTGTTGGTGTTGCTGATCTTGCTGGAACCTGCTGGACGTTAGGTCTGTGTGTCACACGGACCTGTTTTGACCCGTACGATGCCACAGTTGTTGTCATTTTCCTGTGGGACCAGTGCAGTCCACAGAATTCAGTGAGTTCTCGCGAGCTCAGCACATGCGCAGTTCACTGTTGTCCCCTGCAGTCCTAAAGGTTTTTCCACAGTGTACAAAATGGTGCCTGACATACCACTACTAGAATTCTTGATCTGCTGGCTGTCAGGTCTTAGGGCTACCCAGACCTGTCTTGGGTAGAACCTGTAGAATGCCATGTTGATGCAGTTCACTGAGTCAGAAATGAGTTCACTCCCAGCTCAGTGTATTCTCAGTTTTTTCCCTTGCCTTTGCCTCCTTACCCAAAATGGCACCCAATTTGGCCCTAGGGGGCTGACTGGGCTGTGAAATCTACCCTGTTCTCACACCACCTGTCTGGGAACTGCTGCTCTGTCTCTGCTCCTGATCAAATCAAATGGTCCAGCAGGACGGACAGTTCTTTGGGTTCACCTCCTAAGCTCCCAGTGAAAGTCCCTTTCTACCTGGTTGCTGGTGGAGTTCAGATCGCCCTTAGCTGAATGCCGCTGGAGTATCAGTCACTGCAACACCACACCGTTGTGTTCGCTGCTTTCTTTGTCATCTCCAGGTACCCCTCTGCTGTTGTTCTGTCCTTTCCTTTTTGCTGGAATGTGTCCTCTCTGCTTCATCCTGATTAAATGTTTTTTCATCCATTTAAATGTGTCCTATTCCACCATCTTGATTCTCCCAGTTTCTTTTCTTTTCTTTTTTTTTTTTTTTAAAGATTTTATTCATTTTATTACAGCCAGATATACACAGAGGAGGAGAGACAGAGAGGAAGATCTTCCGTTCGATGATTCACTCCCCAAGTGAGCCGCAACGGGCCGGTGCGCGCCGATCCGATGCCGAGAACCAGGAACCTCTCCGGGTCTCCCACGCGGGTGCAGGGTCCCAATGCATTGGGCCGTCCTCTCCTGCTTTCCCAGGCCACAAGCAGGGAGCTGGATGGGAAGTGGAGCTGCCGGGATTAGAACCGGCGCCCATATGGGATCCCGGGGCTTTCAAGGTGAGGACTTTAGCCGCTAGGCCACGCCGCCGGGCCCTCCCAGTTTCTTTTCAAGAGATGGATGGAGACCTGGTTGAGCACTCAGGAAAGAGCGGGGCTGACTGACCGTTACAAACATCTGGCCTGCCTGCTACATTATACCTGTTTGATTGATACAGGATCACAATTGTGCTTGCTGAAAAAAAAATTCAGAATACAGTACACCACACACACATCCTATTTGGATTGGGGTATTGGGAGACAAAATTTCTTTTGGATAGCCGATATAAAATATTAGTGTTTAGTAGATAGCTTGTGTTGTATACTTTTTACATTAATAAGATTAGTAAGATATTATTTTTACATTATTTTATTTTTTGTATTATTATTTTACACTAATAAAATTAACAAGTTCAGAAAATGTTTAAAAAAGATATCAGACACTTGTGCATGTAATACCACAATTATTTAATTGTTGATTTCATTTGGAAAAGATTGAGCATATCAAACTAAATGATTTATCTACTCTAAATGTTTCTCCTCTAGGGTTACCTAAATTGGCTGCATTTTTATTTACTAAATGACATCTCCTGAAAAGACATGAATAGATTTCAGCAAAGATTCTAGGGTTATTAAGGTAGGTATAACAGTCCAATATGAAAAGCTAGTGGAGCCAATAGGTAAACTCTGGATTATAGTAATTTGAGTTACATCTGCTAAATCACCTGGAACATTGCTTGGTGCCAAACAGATTATTAACGGAATCACCCAGAATAACACCAGGTACTGTGTGACCATTGTTACCACGGGTGCTTGAGGTCATCATTTGCATCAAACTTCTGAAAGTGTAACACATTCTCATGGGAGGGAAGAACAGCACCAATTCCAAATAATCTCTGCTGAATATTTAAACGCTCTCTTGTTTTTGCATGTTAACACGGCTGAGTGTGACAGGATAGTTTTATTTTATTTTTGATGATGTTTACATAGGTGCGAAGGTTGTATGCCCACTGATTATGGTGGAAAGGGTCGAGGCATAGGGGGAAGTGGGTGAGACCAATGCTTCCAATTTGACAGTCTTGTCTGACATGGATGCTATAATGATGGCACACAATGGCAAAAAAAAATTTGGGGAAATGAAAAAATACTAATTTGACACATCTATATTGTGTAATATATGATAAATAGGCCCTGATGGAAGATCTCTCTCTCTTCAGTTGTCTTCTTTGAAATGAGGCAAAAATAAATATATAAATGTTTTTAAAATGTAGCTGGAAAAAGTATTAGAAATATTGAGGTGTGAATAAATGTAATGCTGCTTTCCAGGCTTAGAGAACATGTGTTACATGTCTGAGGTCAAGAACTTCTGTTCCTGAGCTGAGGTCAGACCGAAAGGAAATGAAGGGAGGGAGAGCGACAGGGGAGGGGCCGACTGCAGGTATCGGTCTGGGGGTCGTGCTCAGCCCAAACGTCATCTGTGTGGGGTTTTTGTGGATGATTTGTACAATTTAGAGCGGAGTCATGATGGTAGCTGTTTGCGAGTATTTTACTATGTATCAGACCCAGATGGTTTCTATAAAGTGTGCTGGTGAGGTGTTGGGGAGTAGAGGATGTTAGCAGTGATGTGGAAGGGGATAGGTGGGTATCCACGGACACATCCAGATGCATCTTTCGTAATTCAGTTGTTGTTTATTTTCCTTGGGTATTATAGATAATCAACACTTTGCTGTTTTTTCTAGATGAGATCCCACAAGTCTTTTTGTTTTTTTCCTGTGCTTTCAGCATCTTAGAATGTCTCTGTGGAGGGGCGTGTAGCGGGCCTGGTGGTTTGACATCCAGATTGACTTGTGGCTCGTTCCCTTCTCATCTGGCTTCCTGTGAAGGCAGCTGTTAGTGGGCCAAGTGCTGGATCCCTGCAACCCACTCAGGACACAGTAGGTGGAAGTTCTCTGTTACTCTGTCATTAGGTGTTTAAAAAGGTCAACGATGAGGTAGCTTTTAGTTTTTCAAAATACATAGCTTCATACATCCATGAATGCTGTTGCTCTTCTGGCTTCTCAAAATTTGTGAGTAATATATAAATTATTACTAGTATTTGAATATTTATTTTGAATCTGAAACTTTCTTGAATTTGCCTGTAAAATCAAAGAGTCTCTTGATGGAATCTTTAAAAAAGACTTGTTTATTTTTACTTTGATCAGATCTACATAGTGAAGGACAGAAAGATCCTCCATCTGCTTAAGGATCCTCCATCTCTTCACCCCCCAAATATCCACAGTGGCCACAGCTGAGCCGATCTGAAGCCAGGGGCCTCTTCCGGGTCTCCCATGCGGGTCCCAAGGCTTTGGGCCGTCCTCCACCGGTTTCCCAGGCCACAGGCAGGGAGCTGGATGGGAAGTGGAGCAGCCAGGACAGAAACTGGTGTCCATAAGGGATCCTGGCACTTGCAAGGTGAGGATTTAGCCGTTGAGCCATTGCTCTGGGCCCTTGGTGGCATCTTTAGGTTCTTGTGACCTTTGTGCTGCATACAGGCGAGGACCAGTGGGTTCCTTCTGGCTTGTGTATCTTTACCTTCCTTTTCTTGCCTAGTACTGTCCCTAACAAAAGCAGCAAGAATAGACATTCTTGTCTGCTTTCAGATCTTTGTGCGGAAATGCTGTCAGAAAGAACAAGAAACATAGAGAGGTTCTGGCACACGTATTGCACACGTGGTCCCTTGCCCATGTGGTAAGTTTGGTCTTGTGTGTGCTGATGTCCTTGGTGAGCCGTAATTACGTCCAGGAGTGGAGTAATATTTGGCAAATGTTGTGTGGTTATGACACAAGACAAGACTGCTTATGTGGGATCGTGAGATTGCTTTAGGTATAAATTTGTGCTCATCAGTGTTATGTTTAGAGAATTTATTAGGGCTTATTGAGTCTTAAGAAACAGCTATGCGTATTTGGAGAATTAATTGTGGATAGGACAGTGGGCCCTGAAACTTTAACAGATACTTGTAGATAGAAAGTGAGAGGTCTGAGGATGGTGACTGAAATTGACAGGGAGTCAGCGCAGAGCTTCAGCCGTTCTAGTTGTTTACAGTGCCGGAGACTCATACCCTTCTCATGTTGACGTGAGTGCCCCGGTACACAGGTGGTGCTGAGTTCCTGGGAATGAGTGCCCCAGGACACAGGTGGTGCTGAGTGTCCCGGGACACAGGCAGTGCTGAGTTCCTGGGAATGAGTGCCACGGGACACAGGTGGTGCTGAGTTCCTGGGAATGAGTGTCCCGGGACACAGGCAGTGCTGAGTTCCTGGGAATGAGCGTCCCGGGACACAGGCGGTGCTGAGTTCCTGGGAATGAGCGTCCCGGGACACAGTTGATGCTGAGTTCCTGGGAATGAGCGTCCCGGGACACAGGCGGTGCTGAGTTCCTGGGAATGAGCGCCCCGGGACACAGGTGGTGCTGAGTTCCTGGGAATGAGCGCCCCGGGACACAGGTGGTGCTGATTTCCTGGGAATGAACGCCCACGTAGGTGGTGACCTTTTTTTAGAAATGGCCAGCATTTCAACATCTGTCTCCTGTTGTTCTGTATCTTGGAATGCAAGTAAGGTGTTTTTGAGGCTCTGATGTCTTCTTAGGTTCCCTCAGAACAGACTAATGCTCAGAGCATCACACGCTTATCCCCAACTTCTGTACTTACAACATTGCTTCTAAAGTCTTCATGCTTTCTTGGAAAAAAGATTGCCTTTTGTTTTAAAGATTCATTTCATGTTTATTAGAAAGTCAGACATATAGATAGGAGGAGACACAGAAAGGAAAATCTTTTCGTTCGATGATTCACTTCCCAAGCAGCCACAATGGCTGGAGATGAGCTGATTCGAAGCAGGAGCCAGGAGCTTCTTCTGGGTCTCCTATGCCTACGCAGGTGCAAGGTGCCAAGTCTTTGAGCCGTCCTCAGCTACTTTCCCAGGCCAAGCAGGGAGCTGGATGGGAAGCAGGGCTGTTGGGACTAGAACTGGCATCCATATGGGATTCTTGCATGTGCAAGGAGATGGCTTTAGCTGCTCGGCTACTGTGCTAGGCCTGAATGAGATTGTCTTAATTTGCTTCTATATCTCTTCTCAATCCATTTTATGGAGAGTTTACTTATTGCTTAGATTATTTGGATCTGAGGATACTCTGGAAAGTGATCAAAGTAATTTTGCTGATAAGGAACCTGAGGTTAATTGTTTTCTCATTGTCACACATGGTAATTGTAACATAATATATACTGTTTGTCTTATGAATGCAATGTTATATGAAATTTATGCATGGAGACTCTACTAATAAATACCCTGGGAAAAACTGCAGTGAGACTAGGAAGTTAGCAGTGGTGCTTCATTGGATGTCAGCTAGATGAGTTTAGAGTATTCCTTGTGTGATCTTTAAAATGTTCTGTCCAGAGCATACCTATGACTTATTATTCTAGAAGAAGTGAGAGGCGCTTGTCTGCAGTCTCCAACACAGCTGCGGATCTGTGCACTAACATCAGCTTTTCCAACCTCTCAGGTCATCTGAAGCCCTCTGGAAAATAGGGTTGAAGCATTGGGAGCTTTCTGGGAAATGGAACTGAGCCTTGAATGCCTTCTGGGTGGTGGGATTGTGCATGGGTACCCTCTGGGAGATGGGACTGAGCTTTGGATGCCCTCTGGGAGGTTGGGCTAAACATTGGGTGTCCTCTGGGTGGTGGTACAGAGCCTTGTGTTCCCTCTGGGAGATGGGACTGAGCCCTGGGTGCCCTCTGAGTGGTAGGAATGTATCTTGGGTGCACTCTGGGAGGTGGGACGGAGCCCTGGGTGCCCACTGGGAGGTGGGACAGAGCCTTTGGTGCCCTCTGGGAAGTGGGGCTGTCTTTTGTGCCCTTTGGGAGGTGGGACTGAGCCCTGGGTGCCCTCTGGGTGGTGGGACTGTGCCATGATACCCTCTGGGTGGTAGGACAGAGCCTTGTGTGCCCTCTGGGTGGTGCGACTGAGCCTTGGGTGCCCTCAAGGAGGTGGGACTAAGCCCTGGGTGCCCTCTGGGTGGTGGGACTAAGCCTTGGGTGCCCTCTAGGTGGTGGAACAGAGCCTTGGGTGCCCTCTGGGAGGTGGGACTGACCCTTGGATACCCTCTGGGTGGTGGGAATGTGTCTTGGTTGCCCTGTGGGAGGTTGGACTGAGCCTTGGGTGCCCTCTGGGAGGTAGGGCTTAGTTTTGTGTGCCCTCTGGGAGGTGGAACTGAGTCCTGGGTACCCTCTGGGAGGTGGGAGTAAGCCCTGAGTGCCATCTGAGAGGTGGAACTGAGCCTTGGGTGCCCGCTGGGTGATGATACTTAGCCTTTCGTGCCCTCTGGGTGATGGTACTGAGCTTTGGGTGTCCGCTGGGTGGTGGTACAGAGCCTTGTGTTCCCTCTGGGAGGTGGGACTGAGCCTTGGGTGCACTCTGGGAGGTGGGACTGAGCTCTGGGTGTCCTCTGGGTGGTGGTACTGAGCCCTGGGTGCCCTCTGGGTGGTGGGACAGAGCCTTGGGTGGCCTCTGGGAGGTGGGACTGAGCCCTGGGTACCCCCTGGGAGGTGGGACTTAGCTTGGGTGCCCTCTGGGTGGTAGGAATGTGTCTTGTGTACCCTCTGGGAGTTGGGACTGAGCCTTGGGTGCCCTATGGGAGGTCGGAATGTGCCTCGGGTACCCTCTGGGAGGTAGGACTGAGCCCTGGGTGCCATCTGGGAAGTGGGACTGACCCTTGGGTGCCCTCTGGGATGTGGGTCTGAGCTTGGGTGTCCTCTGGGAGGTAGGGCTAAGCCCTGGGTGTCCTCTGGGAGGTGAGACTGAGCCCTGTGTGCCCTCTGGGAGGTGGGGCTAAGCCCTGGGTGCCCTCTGGGAGGTGGGACTGAACCCTGGGTGCCCTCTGGGAGGTGAGTGAGGCCTGGGTGCCGTCTGGGTGGTGGGACTGATCCCTGGGTGCCCTCTGGGAGGTGGGACTGAGCCTTGGGTTTTGACGTGTTAGGAACCACTGACCTTGAGGACTGTGTGTGGAGCTTTCCCTGAACGAGCAGATCTGGGAGGTTTTAAAATTGGACTACAATACTCACATTTTAATCTGTTAACACCAGTTTTTCAGACTTGATAAATATCAGCTTCTTTCTATCCTTTTCCTTTGTCCACGATCGTATTTTTCACTGTTTTTCATGTATCACATGCTCCCCTCCTTTATTATTATTATTATTATTATTATTATTATTATTATTATTTGTGATACAGTTCTATAGGCTCCGGGGTTTCCCCTATACCCTGTTGGCCTTTAAGTCTGAGGCCCACATAGACCTATTTTGAGTTCTAAGATGCCAAAGTAGGAATTATTTTTGATGTGGGACCAATGCCATGCACTGAGCTTAGTGAGTTCACTTCCAGCTCAGCGCATGCACAGCTCACTGTTGTCCCTGGAGTCTCAAAGCCTTTTTTACACTGTACGGAATGGTGTCTAATGTTGTGAATTTTTGTTGATGTTATGTTGTGGCTTTTAATTGATCGAGATGATATTCTGCCAGCTCTGCCTTTAGACCAGAGTTGGTCTCCCCAAGAAACCGTTGAATTTATCTGGACAATAAGATGCTGGACTCTATAATTGGTATATGCTTGCAGTGAAAGAATCTGGACTGAATTTGAACTGTACTACTGCAACAAGGTGGAGGAATCCACCATGGGAGGAGGGGAAGGGAAGGGATTGGGGGAATCCCAGAGCCTAGGGAACTGTGTCACATTATGCAATGTAATTAATAAAGATAAAATTAAAAATAAGGTGTCTGATATGTCACTTGTGCAATTCTTACTCTGCTGGCTGTTAGGTCTCGGGACTACCTGGACCTGTTTTGGGTGAAATCTGTAGGATGTCACATCACTGCAATTCACTGAGCCAGAAATTAGTTCACTCCCAGCTTTGTGTATGTGCAGTACTCTCCACATCCTTTGCCTGCCTATACAAGATGGTGCCTGATTTGGCTCTACTGGGGGTTTGGGCTGTGAAATCTACCCTGTTCTTGCATTGCCTGTTTGGGATCTGCTCTGTCAATGCTCCTGGTAAAATCAAACAGCCCAGCAGGATGGGCAGTGCTTGCTCTGGATTCACCTCCCGAGCTCCTGGTGAACTCCCCTTCCCACCTGGTTGCTGGTGGGGTTCTGGCCACCAGTGCAGGTCAGGTTGCTGCTTGCTGACTGTCACGAGGGCATCTGGTCACTGCAACACCACACCATTGTCTCCATTGCTTTCCTGTGTCCAGTGGTCTCCAGGTGCCCCTCTGCTATCAGTCTGTCCTCTCCTATCTCCTGGAATGTCCCCTGTCTGCTTCACCCTGGCTAATGTTTAAACATGTCATTGCCCTATTCTGCTATCTTGATTTTCTCCACATTCATAAAATTTATAAATAATTTATAATGACCTCAGTGTGAAGTTTTATTTAATTCCTGGTATCAACTGTGTGACTGGTTAGAATGCAGTCTCCCTTGTCATGACTGTCATCTTTGTTCTCCCTGTATTCCACCCACATGGAATTGCCATGCAATGGACATCTTTAAAAATGAAAATGCAAACCTAGTTGTGTATTCAGTGTGCTGATGGCGCAATGGTGGCTGGATGGAGTGGGACAATGCTCACAGTGCCATGCAGGCTGCTGGGAGCACACAGCACCACTGCCAGAAGGGCTGCCGCTACCCTGCCTGGTGCAGGGAGGTGCTGCGTGCTTGTGCTGGGTGTGCACCACACTGATCTGAGTGGAGGCCACTGAGGGCTAGTTTGAGAACAGAATGGAGCTAGAGGCTTTCAAGTTCTGGGTAACTGAAGATATGGGAGGGACAGCTGGATGAAGGGACCTGAGGAGCACCCCTAGGGCAGGTCAGTGCTCCCATCAGCATGTGGGACCTGAGCAGGTGCTGGTCTGTTGAGGATTCTGCAGGGTCTTCTGGATCAGGCCTCTGCACCCACTGTTGAACCATGAGTGTGATGATTGCTTGGTCTTGGGAAAGGTCAGCACTGGCTGCTACTCCCATGGACACACAGGAGGACTAGGTGTCCAGCCACCAACACCCATGGACACACAGGACGACTAGGTACCAAGCCACCAGAACCCATGGACACATAGGAGGATTAGGTGTCCAGCCACCAACACCCATGGACACACAGGACGACTAGGTACCAAGCCACCAGAACCCATGGACACATAGGACAACTAGGTACCAAGCCACCAGCACCCATGGACACACAGGAGGATTAGGTGTCCAGCCAGCAACACCCATGGACACACAGGAGGACTAGGTATCCAGCTACCAGCACCCGTGGACACACAGGACAACTAGGTACCAAGCCACCAGCACCCATGGACACACAGGAGGATTAGGTGTCCAGCCAGCAACACCCATGGACACACAGGAGGACTAGGTATCCAGCTACCAGCACCCGTGGACACACAGGAGGATTAGGTGTCCAGCCACCAGCACCCATGGACACACAGGACAACTAGGTACCAAGCCACCAGCACCCATGGACACACAGGAGGATTAGGTGTCCAGCCAGCAACACCCATGGACACACAGGAGGACTAGGTATCCCAGCTACCAGCACCCGTGGACACATAGGAGGACCAGGTTTCCAGCCACCAGCACCCATAGACACACAGGAGGACTAGGTGTCCAGCCAGCAACACCCGTGGACACACAGGAAAACTAAGCTTGGTGCCCAGCCACTTGTGGGGCTTGGAGGATCTTCCTCATCCAGACCGTAGTGCTTGCAGGTGCCCATGAGGGTTGGAGTTGGAGCCAGGCCAGGCCAGGCCAGGCCAGGCCATAGCACCTGCCAGCCCATACAAGAACTAGTGTTGGGGAGGGCCTGATAGCAGTTCTTAGGGGTCTCTCTAACTATGCCACAGTGCTATGTGTGAGGGCTGAAAAGGTAGGAAAAAAAAATTTGGAGAACCTCATAAGTAGCATCTAGAGAAACAACCACTCTAATGGTGGCCCAGGGAAGGCCAAGCTGGACAGAGCCATTGTGTTGGTCCCATGTTAGCACCTCCAGTCTACCTTTTGATTCTGTGTGTTTGGGGTGTCTCATGTGTAGCTGGATTGTCTTATATAGGAGGTGATGATTTGGGTAGTGGAGGAAGGCTAGAACCTGCTAGGTTTAGTACACAACTGCCCTGATAATGCACCCCAGCCTTTAGGCTGTTACTTTTGTTGTGTCTCAGGAGTAACATGAATTGAATGATTTAGTAGGTTGTACGAGAGAATCCACAATTTGTTTAAAGCGTAATTCAGTGCTTCTTTATTTTTTGTTGGATATTATTGGGTATCAGCACTGTGCTTGCTGTTTCTCCAGGGACTTCTTACGAAATTGGGATTCTTTTTTCATCTCCTGAACTTCCAGAATTTAAAATGTGAATATATAAGTAGCTTTTATTTTTAGAAAATACATGATTTAACACTTCGCTAATAGTTTATTCATTGCTTATTAGTATGAAACTATGTACTAAATGGATACCTTTCTGTTTAATGCCAACTAATGTGAAATATTCGAAAAATCAAGAAGAAATCATAAGACATACCCATGTGCGCACAACCCACATTTAACAGAATGAGAGTCGTATATCAAAGATTTATTTTATTTTTATTTTTCCCTAAGGCCAGAGTCTGAGTACAGAGGTCTAGCTGGGGAGTTCCCAAGAAACCTTGGTCTGCAGTGACCTCAGACTTGAATTTTGTGTGTGCCAGCCAGAGCAGGGTCAGGTTCAATCTGTCACCTGCACCAGTGGAGGCAGTTACCTAGTCAGGTCACCCCAGCCCTGTATCTCACGTGATCTGATGGGTGCTGTGGCCCAGCCCAGCCAGCCTGCCACAGACCTGTGGCAAACATACTAGCAGATGTCATGGCCTGGTCAGGGCAGCCCCCAGTAGTCCTCAACCAGACCTGCCCTCAGCCCTGGTTTTTGTGTGTGGCAGCCTCTGCTGTAACCTAGCCTGGCTCAGCCCACATCCAGGCTAGCTCTTGTATATACTCATGGGTTCTATGGCTTAGCTCAGTCCAATCTGCCCCTAAGCTGGCCCTCACCTGTGCCAATGGGTGCCACTGCCTTGTCCAGCCCGGCCTGCCCCCAGCTCTGTTTCTTGTATTCACAAACGATAGGTACAGTCAAGCAGGGCAGTGCCCACAGTACCTCTGCCAGGCATATTTCAAGGCCCAGATCTTGTGCCTGCCAGGGCATAAAGTGGCGCAGCCTGACATGACTACACCAAGTTCTGCCACTTGCCAGCTTAATGCTGCAGCCAAGCCTAGCTAGCCTGTACTGATTGTGGCTCTGGTATACTGCCCCTAGTGCAGGAGCCTAGCCCAACCTTGCCTGCACTCACACTGGCCCACTCCCAGTCCCAGCTGTCATGTTCAACAGTGGAAGCAGCAGCCCAGCAAGAGATTCCCCAGAGTTCCCCTACTATGCCTGCTGTGCCAGCAGGTGCTGTGACCAAGTTTGAGATGACCCACCTCAAATTTCAGCATTTGCCAGCAGGTGCTGCAGCCTTGCCTAGCCTGGCCCACCCCTTGTCCCAGATCTTGCCAGGGGGTGCAGCAGCATAGCTCAGCCTGGCCCACCCCAAACCCTCATGTGAACTGCTGGTGTGGTTCAACCAGGCCTGTATTGGCTCTCACTTATGCCAGTGTTTGCTGTGGACTGACCCTGCTTAGTACCCCTGTCAGACCCGGTTCACACATGTGCCAATGGGTGCTGTAGCCCAGCCTGATCTTACCCTCTCCCAGCCCTGACTCTCATGCTCACCAAAGGGAGCTGTGTCTCACAGGAGAAGTCTCCAAATTCCCCTACCAGGTCCACTCCAGCAATGGATCCTGTATATACCATTGGGTACTGCTACCAAGACTGACATGCTAGCTCCTAGTCCTGACACTCTCTGGTGGATCCTTGAGATCTAGCCTGCCTGATTGGGCTATATCCATTCTGGCTCTCACTGATGGGAGCTACAGCCTAGTCCAAGATGATCCACCCCCAGTTATGACTCTCATGTGCTCTGGCCTAACCTGTCCTGTCCCACACTAATTCTGGCTCTTGCAAGCACCAGCAGGTACTGGATTCCAGCAAAGTTTGGTCAACCCCCAGACCTAGTCCACATGCATGCTTTTTCTATTTGGCTGTGCCCACAGCCCCAACCTTCACACTCAACAGTGGGAGGGAGCTGCAGCCAAGCAAGGGGAGTCGCCAGAGTTCCCCTATCAGAGCATTTCCAGGCCCTGGGTCTTTCCAGGCATGGCTCACCTGCTGTGTCAGCTCTTGCTGGTGGCTGTTGCAGCCCAACCCAGCACACACCCTTTCCTGGCTCTCATGCATGCCAGTCCATGCTGAAGTCTGGCCCAGTCTGTCATGCCCCTAGACCCGGCCCACACCCTTTCCTGGCTCTCATGCATGCCAATCCGTGCTGAAGTCTGGCCCAGTCTGTCATGCCCCTAGACCCGACCCACACAAATGCTGAGTGCTGCAGCCTTGCCTTGTGGACTAGAGTGAGAATTACCCAAATTGCCCTAGCAGGCTTGTACCCAGCCCTGAATCCTAGGGGTTCCAGTGAGGGCAACAGCCCTGCTTGGTATGTCCTGCCCTCAGTCCCAGCCCTGTATGCACTGGTGGGTGCTGCAGAGAGATGAGCCTAAAAGTTTCCTACAGAATCTGCCCCCAGATTGGATTCTTTCATGGTCTGGTGGGTGTTGTGGCCCAGCCTGGCACGGCCCACCCATGTTCTGACACTCATGGGCAAATATTGTAGTTGAGCCCAGCCAGGCATGCTCCTCAGCCTGTCTTTTGAGTGCCTGCCGGTGGCGGGTTGATGCTACTTAGCCCAATCCTGGTCTTCCATGAGAGTAGGTGCCCTGGTCTGACCCAGACATGCCCTCTGGTCCTCCCCTCTAAACCACTCCAGCTCAGATCCTTTGCTGACCTGTGAGTGCAGTGCTCCAGTCTGTGGAAGACCCCAGAAATACTTCCTTCCCAGCTCTTGGCTGTTTTTCTCCTAGCAGTGGAACGCTTGCCTAGGTAGAAGGCGACCCAGGCAGCTGCCCACACTGAGTGTGCGAGTGCAGGTGACATCTCTGTCATATGCCTTTTTATTCCTTTAAGAAACATGCCCAGAAGTAGTTGATCTAATTGTAATGCTTTGAGGAACCTGCAAATTGTTCTTCATGATTTTCCTAGCGCACATTCCCATAATGTATTATTGTTCCCTTTTATAAACATTCTATTCAATTATGTGTTTTTATTTTTTAAGTTTATTTTTAATTACTTATAACTCAGAGTGACAGGGAGAGAGGGGTATATTCCCGCCGCCACACATAAATGCACTTCATCAGCTAGTTCACTCCCTAGATGTTTACAACATCTGGGACTGGGCCAGGTCCTCGTCAGGAGCCTGCGGCTCCATTTGGTCTCCTCGTTGGGTTCAGGGTGCCAAGAACTTGGCCCATTACCTGTTGTTCCCCTGTGTATCATTAGGAAGCTGGGTGGGAAGTGCAGTAACTAGCACTTCAGTACGAAAGAGCTTGAAGAAATATGGCATGTGGCATCTCAAACTTAACCTGTTGCAGCACAGTGCCTGCCCTTCCCCCTCCTGTTTTTAAGTAACTATTCTAACTGGAAAGGGATGATATTTCAGTGGGGTTTTGTCTTACAGTTTTCAATAAACAATTTTTCATTTGTTTGGACGTTTGTATTGCTTCTTCTAAGAAATGCCTTTGTACCCTGGGCCCATTTCTAAATGGCTTGTTTGTGTTTTTGTTGTTGAGCCATTTGATGAATATGCATCTTTGCCTGATGTTTTCTTTCTTCCTTTATGTTTGCTGTCCCTTCGTTCTGTTCAGTGTTTCTCTTGCTGATCAGAACATCTTCTCGTGGTATGATCCAATTTATCTATTTGTGCTTTGTAGTCTTGCTTTTGGGGTCTTCTCTAACAATAATTTCTTATTTCGGTGTTGTCCAGGGTTTCACCCATGTTTTCTCTAGGATTGAGTAGCTTCAGATGGCATGCTTAGACCTTTGATCCCTCCATAAGTTGGTTTTTGTGTAGTACGAGGGGTCCAGTGGTCCATTGCCAATCTTACAGACTGTTTTCTCAGCAGTGTTGACTGAAGCCATCGTCATTCTTCCAGCGAGTGTTTCTGGCTGCCTTAATGACTGCCAGAAGATGAATCAACTTCTCAAGTGCTTTGTATGTTCCACTGGTCGTCCGACGCTGTGCTGCACGTATACACATATTACATGCAGTGATTTAGTATTTGTGCTTTTTTGTGCTTCACGTAAATGTTAGGGGGCATTTAAACATTTTGTTAGTGATCATGTTTACGTAGTTGTTCAGGATGGGAAGGGTCAAGGATCAGGGGATAGTGGGTGAGACCATTGTTTACACATTTTCTTTTTCTTCTTCCTGTATATGGGGGAGATGGGCTACAAGTGGAGAAACTACATCCAGTGGAGTGTGTTTTTCTGGCTTTGTTGATTTGTGGATGGGAGATTGCACTGAAGCTGTAAATTACTTTTGGTCATTTGGAGTTTTTAAGAATATTAATTCCAATATTTTAAATTAATTAATTAATTAATTAATTATATTTATTATTTTTTTACAATCTTGACATAATTAGGGTAAAAAGATTCAAGCACTACAGTAATTCCAATACTTAAACATGTAATATCTTTCTGTTTTGATTTCCTTTTCAGCTTATTTCATCACAGTGTTTCTTAACTGTCATTGTAGATGATCTCTTCTGTGTTCTGCTTTTTTTTTTAGCTGTTGTGAATTCTGTTAGTCTTATGATTTCTTTCTAAGTGGCTTTGTGGTTGGTATGCAAAAATGTTATTAGTAATTGAATGTTAGTCCTGTATCCTACAAGTCTCTTGAATTTGTTTATCCATTCTAAGTGTCTCTTGGTGGAACCGTGAGAATTTTCACCACCATATCCTCTACAGGTAGGGATGCATTTAATTTCTTATTTTCAACTTGCAGACATTTGTTGCTTGATCGCTCTGGTTCATATTCCCAATAACACATTGAAAAAGAGCGGAGAGAGCAGAATGCTTGTCTGCTTCCAGGTCTTTAAGGAAATGCCACAAAGAAGAAGAAAGGTAATATGTTTTTTTTTACATATATGTGCACACTCTCATGCACTTATGCATTGAGAAGGGCATGAAAGCTTGTCAGAATGACTGTTATCCAAAAGAAGGAGCAACAGATGGTTGCAAGGATATGGAAAAAGGGGAACTCTTACATACTGTTGATTAATAATATAAGATAGTGCTACCTCTGTGGAAAATAGTATGATTTATTTAAAAACTAGAAAAAGACCTTCCATATGATCCAACCAACAGTCCCACTACTGATTATTGAATCAAAAGGCATGGACTCATTTTATCAAAAAGTTACATGGTTCACCGTTTTATAGCAAGCCAAAATCCAGACTCAACCAACGTGTCCCTCCTTAGTGAGTGTAGAAAGATACATGATCCGTTATATTTATAGCAAGCCAGAGTATGTAATCAACCAAGGTGTCCCTCCTTGGTGAAGGTATAAAGAGTGTATATGTATGTTTGTGTGTATGTGTGTATATTATTCACCTATAAAAAGAATGAAATCATATAATTTGAAATAAAATAGTTCTAACTAGAGGACATTTTCTTGAGTGAAGTAAGGCAGACACAGAAAGAAAAATACAGCATATTACCTCTTTTTTAAGATTTATTAATTTTATTGCAAAGTCAGATATATAGAGAGGAGGAGAGACAGAGAGGAAGATCTTCCATCTGATGAGTCACTCTCCAAGTGAGCGCAATGGCGTTGATCTGAAGCCAGGAGCCAGGAGCCTCCTCCAGGTCTCCCACACGGGTGCGGGGTCCCAAGGCTTTGAGCTGTCCTCAACTGCTTTCCCAGGCCACAAGCAGGGAGCTGGATGGGAAGTGGAGTTGCCGGGATTAGAACCAGCTCTCACATGGGATCCCGGCACGTTCAAGGTGAGGACTTTATCAGCTAGGCTACCACGCTGGGCCCACGTATTACCTCTTATATGTGGGAAATAAAATATAGCAAACTCTTAAAAAGAAAATGCTGTGTGGTCAGTTCTGCTGTGAATATTGTGTCTTCTCACAATTCTAAAAAAATCCTTCAAATAGATAGGAATTGCATACTACTGTGGCTTGAATGATTTTAATGATTTTGAGGTTATTTCTAAATGTACTTGTGAGTGAAGTCAGACCCATTGGCACAGGTGAGGGCCAGCTTGGGGGCCACAGCAGCCACGGGTATATATAAGAGCTAGCCTGGATGTGGGCTGCACCAGGCTAGGCTACTGCAGAGGCTGCCACACACAGATAATCATTTGATTGTTTATGGCCCTTGCCAATTTCACTCCTGGAATGTGTCTTATTACTTTGGATTTGTTGAACCCTTTATTTAGCAGAGCTGTTAAGTCTTTGGCTATAATAAAAATTTTAAATGACATCTTGAAGACGACACGGACAGCTAAGTTGGTCCACGTGCATGCTGACTCCGTTGGTGAATGCAGTCGGTGTTTGTAGGTGTGTTGTGCAGAGGGCCTGTCTGCTTGTGTGGTTTCAGAGGCAGTGTTATGCATCCAGCTGTCCTGGCAGGGCTCACTCTGTTGCAGGGCACCTTTCTTGGGCAGGGTTGGGTGCAGAAGTGAAGCAGCTGTGTGTGCAGAATGCGCTGTGGATCAGATACTGATCTGAAACATTTGGAAGTGTGTACCTTTTTAAGTAGGTTAAGTTTGAAAATTGCATTTGGAGAGTAGCTGGGAGATTGGTCTCTATGTTTTCATGTGCTTTCTCTGTGTCAGGAGACACTGGACATGTTTTGGCTGGATGTTCGGGTTCTTTAAAAGTGAGTTGGGATTGTCAGGCGCTGTAGCATGCTGCATGACCTTAGAGATAACACATTTTCAGTGTGGGTTTTGTGAGTGTGTGTGTACATGTGTATTTGAGAATAGAGGACAATACATTTGTTTGATATGTATTTTAATATTTCAACAATGCAATTCATATGAATTAAGACATGAGACAGTGTGGTTTTATTTTGTGTGTATGAGAAGTCTTTGGATTGGATGCCTCTGGAGTCATAGAGATGGTAAGAAATAGTTCATTTATATAGTCAGATCCGGAGTCTTTTGTGTGATGGTTCTAATTTCTCATAAAGACTTGTAAATCCTTCCAAACCAAAGCATTTTCTGTGTTTTTGCCTCAACAGCATTCACAATTTATAAAGCTAATTCTGGATGGCACCATTGACCATTTAAAAGAAAAAAATCCATCACATTTCCTCAGAGAATAATGTGTATACAGTGTTCTAAAATGTATAATTAATTTGAATGTAAGTAAATTTGCATGCCAGGTGGAATGTTTGTGGCTTTGTTTACTGCGTAGAATTGTTCCATCAGCATTTGTTGAAAAGACCAGTCTTTCTCCCTCTCATTGCTTTTGCATCTTTGCAAAGGACCAGTTGGTTCCCTTTTCCTGGGTTTATCTATGGATACATTCTTTTAGTTTACCTAGGGATGTGTCTGTTATTTCTCCTATGTTTTCTCTCTGCGTTTTTGTAGCTTTACATGAACTATTCAAACATGAATCTGTGACAGTATCCATTTTAGTATTCATCATTTAATGGGGTACTTTAACACTAAGATTTTTTTTCAGTACATAAAATACATTTCAATAGAAATTTTATTTCCTCTTCAGATGAGAAGAAAAGGGACATGTTCATATTCAGTTTACTGATCATAAAAGACAATTTTCTGTTATTTTTTTGAGCAGTGTTTTTTTTTTTTTCTGGGAGATATTTTGTGAGATGTTTAGCGATTTATTTGCTCCTTTATTTTTGCATGGTGTGGTGGATGGTTAATTTTAGCATTTTCATTTTAATTTCTCTTTTTTGGTATTTTAAAATTTAAAGTGGCCACATTTCATGTATGCCATTCTACAGTTTTAGGACCACTCCTGTTGCATTCCTCAGTTACCCTCTCCTTTCCTGATTATTTTTACAATGGCCTATTGTCCTTTCGCTTTGAAATCACAGGCGTAGCACTCCATTGGGTAAAGATGCCAGCACATAGTGAGTAGAGCAAACAAAACAAAACACTATTCCTCAGAAGTAAAGGCTGCAGACAGTAATGCTACCCCAGGATGTCAGTCTCACTCATATTGTTATATTCTGTGTATTAGTTATCACAGATTAGGGAAAATGTGATATTTGTCTTTTGAGGGCTGGCTCACTTCACTTAGCATAATGCTTTCCGATTATATCCATTTCATTGCAAAAGACCATATTTCATTCTTTCTGTGGCCAACTAGTATCCCATAGTGTAAATAAGCAACATTTTCATTATACAGTTATCCATTGATGGGTATCTGGATTGATTGCATATCTTTTCTGTTGTGAATTGAGCATCTAGAAACGTTGGGGGTATAGACAATTCACTCTTAACACTGATATAATTTCATTTGGATAAATTCCCAAAACTTGGAGGGCTCAGTCATGTGGTAGATCTAGTTTCAGATGACCAAGAGCGCTCTGTAGTGTCTTCCAGTACGGTTGCACTAGTTTAAGTTCCCACCAACAGGGGATTAGGCTACCATTTCCTCTACATCCTTACCAGTTTTTATTGTTTTATAGTTTTTGGTTGATAACCATCCAAACTGGGGTTAAATGAAATCTCATTTGTTAGGTGAAATCTCATTTTCCCATGTACCTTTGGGTATCTGAACTTCATCCTTGGAAAACCGCCTGTTCATATCTTTTGCCAATTCCTAACTGTATTGTTTGTTTTGTTGTTGTTGAGTTTCTTGAGCCCTTTATAGATCCTGGATAAATTTTCTGTCAGTTGCATAGTTTGAAGATATTTTCTCCCATTGTCTTGACTGCTTCTTCGTGGGTAGATTTTTAACAAATATTTATTTCTTGAGTTCGACCTCGGGGCCTGGGTGCCGAAGGCTTACAGCAGCCTATTGGCCTCAAGAGGCCTCCCCTTTCCTGGTGAGTCTGCTGGGAAGGGATCTCTTGGGAAAAAGGCTGGCCTTGGCCCCACCCACTACTACCTTTGAGCAATGAGAGGCATCCAGGGCAGTTCAACTTTGGGACTAGTGGCTGCTGGGAGTACCCAAGCCAATTCAGACTCAAATCTTAGGACCCTAGCCATAATACTACTGCCACGCGGCTGGGCTGCAACATTCACCAGCTCATATAAGGCCAAGATGGAAGCGCAGAATATGCTGGGCACCGGCCTAACACCCGCTGGCATCTATGAGATCTGAGTCTGGGAGTGGGTCAAGTGGGGAACTTGAGAAACTCCTATAGTGGGTCATAACTCTCACTGATGATCACAAGGTCCAGGTCTGGAGGTCGGGCAAGCTGGGCAAAGTAGCTCCAGTGACTTGCTAATGTGTGGGTTGGTTATGGAAGGGGGTAGACAGCTCAGGGCTGAACAGACCTTAGCTCACCAGCAAGAACGTGGAGCATGGTCATGCCAAGCTAGGCTCTTACACCTACTGATTTGCAAGAGCCTGGGATGGGATAGACTGAGCAGGGCCAGTTTCCATCACCCGCCAGCAAGAATCAGGCCAGGGGTGCAGGGTGCAGGCACAGTCAGGTCAGGTTACGGCATCTAAGATAACGGCCAAGAGAGGTGAGGGGCTATGCCAACCTGGGTCAGAGAATCCACTTGCACGCACACGATATATGGCTGGGAACGGGCTTGGTTGGGGAGCTATGGGAAACCATAACTGGGTTGGGTTTCCCACTGGTGAGTGTGAGGGCTGGAGTGGGGGCTGCATTCTGGTGACATGGCTGCATTCTCCCTTGGCACAAGTGTGAACTGGGACTCGACGCACCAGGCCGGGCTAGACTCCAGCGCCATCTGGTCCAACTCCTACTGAGCCCTCCAACTCCTGGGGCAGATGCATCCACCCCTCCCCCCCACTCACTGTATTGCTGTTGTCTTAAAATCATGGGAGGAACCTGTCTGTGAAGCAAGAACTTCTGAAGGGCCCTCAAGTAATGTGAGCTGAAGTGCCACAGAACCATGCCCAGCGGCCGGCTCCGATGATGGAGTCCTTTGCATCTGGCTGATTTCAGGTGGCACTCAGGGAGTCCAGAGCAGGTGAACATGGCCCCAGCTTCTACCTCTGCCATGTCAGCAGCAGGAGGGCAGGGGCTGAAACCGTTGGGAGAAGGAGCTGTGGAGCAGGGCAGTGAGGAGCCCCTGGACAGGCTCAGTCTAGCTGGCAGCCATGTGGTCCCTGATGATTCCTGTGGAGGAGCAAACAGGCGCTGAGGGAGGTCCTCAGGTGCTCACCCCTAAGCCTGGTCTTCCAGACACATGTCCTGGCTCAGGGCTGCTAACCCTGACAAAAACCTGCGGAAAGCATCTTGTTAATGTGCTCCTCCCCGGCAGAATGCTCCAGTCATCACTGGTCACGCAGCAGAAAAGTTGGGCTGTTTTTTCTAGCAAGTGCTGAGACCCACAGGTCTGCTTCTCCCGGGCTCTCTCTCTCTCTCTCTCTCTCTCTCTCTCTCTCTCTCTCTCTCTCTCTCTGCTGTCTCCCCACAACCTATGGACGTACATCAGCATTCTTCCAGCTACAAAAAAGAAAAACATCTTACTCTGTCTCAAAGGCAGGAAGCTGGGCATTGAATTACCTAGCCTAAGTAGTTGCCTGTGGTCGTTGTGATGGAAAACAGCAGGAGTTTTGATGTGTCACAGGGTGTTGGAATGGCAAGTGTTTAGCCATGTTAATGCTGTGGGGATAATTTCATTAATGGAAGTGAGAGCGGAGGCCAGAGCCAATGAACAGCGATGGTGTATAAATACCTTGCCCGCGTGTGACCGGGAGGCGTGAGTCTGCATCTGTTGTGGATGCCCACGCGCTGAATGGCACAGTGCCACTCAGAAGCGATTGTGATGATCACGGTGGAGAAATCTGTAAGAGAAAGAAAGGAAGCAGCAACAAGGGTGTTTCAAGCGTGGATGCAAAAAGCTGCCGTTTGATTTGGGGTCACACAGGATGCAAAAGGCACCCAGTACTTGGCGGAGGAACGCATCCAGCCCACGGAGCAGAGGGGCATGGACCCTCCCTTGGAGGAAGCTCCCGAGGGGCGTAGGCCCCCCCCCAGGACCTGCTCTGCCCCTGGACAGGCTCCTGTGGCTGCCAACCCAGCAGAGCCCAGTGCTTGGAGGAGCTCCATCCTGGTCACGCCCCCTCCCCTAGTGCTGACCTGCCAAGTCTGGTCCCTCAGCTGGATCGGCCACAGCCCCTTCGGGGTCCTGTCACTCCAGACAAGGACCATCTGTGTCCAGCCAGCCCTGTTCCCTTCCCTCTTGCCCTGAAGTTGGCCCTTCTGCTCCTGTCACTGGCCCAGGCTCTGCCCTGTGGCTACAAGTGTGAGGAGGCAGAAGGATAGTGTTGTGGGGTGCGGGGAAGATCACACCGAGTCTAGGGTGTATTATCGAGTCTTTATTGACCAGGCTTGGTGATAACAGGGCCCACTAGGAATGAGCAAATGATACGAATATATGGCAATCCAGTCTGAATCAAAGAGGCACCCCACCGGTGAGGCCTGGAGAGGGGTCGGGGGCCAGCAGGTGGAGGGCAGTGAGTGGGCACAGGTGAGACAGCCGGGTGGGGCTGTCCTGAGTTAGGGCACAGCCTGCGGGGGCACGGGAATCCCGAGACCGTCCTTCTCCTCGAGGCATCTTCTGTCCCTTGGGCGGCTCACCCTCTGAGGTGACTGCCTTGTGAGAAGGGCTTCCTGTGGCCAGCGCTGCAGACTCCACCAACTCCTGTTCCTCCCCTTTCACCCCTGCGCTTGACCCCAGGGCCACCAGGCACAGTGCAGCTTTGTTCCATGTTGAACACTCTCAGGCTACCAGACCACTGGTTCCTGGCAACAGCACTCAACCTGTGCGCTGGTGCCTCCCACGCCGTCACATAGGGCTGACCTTCCTGGAGCCGCACTCTTTTTGTGGGTGGGAAAATGATAGAGACTGCATGGGGGAGTCTCATACCAACTCACCCTGTGCTCCTGGCAGCAGCCTTCTGAGGACCCTAAGGAAGACCCCCTGCCCCCTGCCTGACCAGCAGCAGGGGAACCTGAGGAGAGGCTGCGCTGAAGGTGGGGTGTGTGGCCGGAACCACCCCAAATGACAAGACCTTTGCCCCTTGCCCCAGAGATCCACCTGAAGGTGCAGGGACTGGGTGGGGCAGAATGAGCCGTGTGCAGGCAGGGAGTGGGCAGGTCTGCGGCCACCTGGGAAGGAGGCGGGTGGAGATGCTCTGGCCTGGAAGACGGGGGAGTACAGAGGGCTGCTCTGCGAGGTGGATGCTGCAGGGTGTTGTGTGAAACGCAGAGTTGGGAAAAAAAACGCAGAAAACACCACGGAGGAGGAGGATGGAGATGAGGCCCTGCAGAAAAGAGCATCAGGCACGTCTGGGTTCTGGGGGCCCTGCTCGGCATCTGAGGGGCCTGGAAATCCTGGCTCCCGCCCCCTGAACCAGCAGCGTGCTTGCAGAAGCCGCAGCCTCCATGACTTGGGTTGTAACCAAGCCCGCCTGGGACAGCTGTGGTTTGACCACCCTGTGAGTGATGGGCTGTGTGGGTTACAACCCTGACACGCTGCCCTGCTCATGGTCTGTCTCCATCTGCCAATCAGAGAGGCAGGTGTCATCTTGAACGCCCAGTCATGATGTGGGAATCGGCAAGAAGCCTGTAGACAGCTTGGGCTGCAGAGCATGCTCAGGGCCTGGGAGGTGGGCCCGGTGGGGTGGGGGGCTCACAGCAGAGCATGCTCAGGGCCTGGGAGGTGGGCCCGGTGGGGTGGGGGGCTCACAGCAGAGCATGCTCAGGGCCTGGGAGGTGGGCCTGGGGGGGTGGGGGGCTCACAGCAGAGCATGCTCAGGGCCTGGGAGGTGGGCCCGGTGGGGAGGGGGGCTCACAGCAGAGCATGCTCAGGGCCTGGGAGGTGGGCCCGGTGGGGTGGGGGGCTCACAGCAGAGCATGCTCAGGGCCTGGGAGGTGGGCCCCGGGGGGGTGGGGGGCTCACAGCAGAGCATGCTCAGGGCCTGGGAGGTGGGCCCGGTGGGGAGGGGGGCTCACAGCAGAGCATGCTCAGGGCCTGGGAGGTGGGCCCGGGGGGGTGGGGGGGCTCACAGCAGAGCATGCTCAGGGCCTGGGAGGTGGGCCCGGGGGGGTGGGGGGCTCACAGCAGAGCATGCTCAGGGCCTGGGAGGTGGGCCCGGTGGGGTGGGGGGCTCACAGCAGAGCATGCTCAGGGCCTGGGAGGTGGGCCCAGTGGGGAGGGGGGCTCACAGCAGAGCATGCTCAGGGCCTGGGAGGTGGGCCCGGGGGGGTGGGGGGCTCACAGCAGAGCATGCTCAGGGCCTGGGAGGTGGGCCCGGTGGGGTGGGGGGCTCACAGCAGAGCATGCTCAGGGCCTGGGAGGTGGGCCCGGGGGGGTGGGGGGCTCACAGCAGAGCATGCTCAGGGCCTGGGAGGTGGGCCCGGTGGGGTGGGGGGCTCACAGCAGAGCATGCTCAGGGCCTGGGAGGTGGGCCCGGTGGGGTGGGGGGCTCACAGCAGAGCATGCTCAGGGCCTGGGAGGTGGGCCTGGGGGGGTGGGGGGCTCACAGCAGAGCATGCTCAGGGCCTGGGAGGTGGGCCTGGTGGGGTGGGGGGCTCACGGCAGGGCACTCTCAGGGCCAGGGAGGTGGGTCCGGTGGGGTGAGGGGCTCATGGCAGGGCACTCTCAGTGTCCACACAATGAGGCCAGTGGAGGTGGGGCTCACATTTGGATGTCAGACTGACAACAGCATCTTTGGCTAAAATAGAAGAGCTTTGGACAGCAGGGACCTCGGACAGCTGAGCTCCCCTCTCAGACCCCTGTTTGCAGTGGAGAAGGATGTCTTCAGGGCCATTGAGGCTGTGTGGGCGGGTGCTGTTCACAGTGACCTTGGCAGATGGATGGTCTGCAGCGTTCAGAGCCTCCTGAATGAGGAATGATTGAGTCAGATGGGGACTAGAGGAGAGGAGGCCTCAAGCTGACCGAACAACAGCAGTGACCACGCTGATGCTGGGAGCCCGGGACAGGGGGCAGGGGCAGTGCTGGTGAGGGTGGGGGAGGGCCTCCCTGCATCGGGCAGTGCTCTCTGCAGTGTGAGTGTCCTTCCCCCGACAACGTAGGAATTGGGCTGCCCTAATGAGTTGCCTTGGCTGAGAAGGTGTAGATCTGATGGTGTGCCATTCTTGAGCCGTCGAGGGGCCTTTGTGTGTGCGTTGGAGTCCTTGTCTCTACCAGGGGAACACACAGTGTTAGCTGGGGGAGACGTGTGAGGTACCCCACCAGGCAGCCCAGTCCAGAGAGAGCTGCCAGTCAACCTTCAGGTGATCACAAATGTGGACGGAGTCCAGGCAAAACCGGAAGAGGCACTCGGCTGAGCCTAGCTTGCCTGCTGGCCTGCAGAATGGAGAGTTAGAAAATGGCAAATGGTGTGCCTGAATTTCAGTTCTGGGTTCACAGTGGGTTTTTTTGAACAACCTGTTATTGAAGTATAGTATCCATATCAGGAAATGCACGTGAGAATACGTAAGAATGAGTTGTTGGTCACCTGATCATACCCTGAGTCTCACTGTCCCCAACCCCAAACAGAAATGCATAAAAAACAAACAAACAAACAAAAAACTGTGAGAAGGGGCTGGCATTGTGGTGCAGCATACAAAACTATCAACCTGCAATTTCTGTATTCCGTTTAGTACTGGTTTGTACACCTGCTGCACCACTTTTTTTTCTGTATGAAGATTTATTTATTTTTATTGGAAAGTCGGATATACAGAGAGTAGGAGAGACAGAGAGGAAGATCTCCTGTCCGCTGATTCACTCCCCAAGTGGCTGCAACAGCCAGAGGTGAACTGATCCAAAGCCAGGAGCCAGGAGCTTCTTCCGGGTCTCCCATGCGGGTGCAGGGTCCCAAAGCTTCAGGCTGTTCTCGACTGCTTTCCCAGGTCATAAACTGGGAGCTGGATGGGAAGTGGATCATCTGGGATATGAACCGGTGCCTATATGGGATCCCTGCGCATGCAAGGTGAGGACTTTAGCCACTAGGCTACTGCGTTGGGTCCTACTGTACCACTTCTAATCCAGGTTTCTGCTGATGGCCTGTTTGGGCTCCCACAGCACTGGGTGATTGTTGTACACTTTCTTAAATTATTTTTTAAAGAGATGTATTTATTTTAAAGGCAGACTTACAGAGTCAGGGAGAGGCAGGAGGAGATTTTTCCATCTGCTGGTTCATTTCTTAAATGGTTACCTACAGTCGCTAGGGCTGGGCAGACAGCACCAGGAGTCAGGAGCCTCATCCGGCCTCCGATGTCGGTGCAGGCCCTAAGCACTGGGTTCATTTTCTGCTACCTTCCCAGGAACATTAGCAGGAAGCTGGATTCTAAGTGGAGAAGTTGGGTCTTGAATAGGTGCACAAACTTGATGCTGGTGCTAAAGGCAGAGGCTTGGGCCCATGGTGTATATTTTTATGAGCCTACCTGGACCCTAGTTCAGCTGGCAGGCATGTGGCTGCTAGCAGGGGCACCTGTGTCCCTTCCTACACACTCTTACACACTTTTAGATTCTTGAAGTAAGAGGGAGGCACTTGAAGACACAAGAGTAGGCGCTGGCTGGTGAGTCAGCACACGTCATTCCGTCTGAGCCTGGGCTCCTGGACACTCTGGCTCTCTGGCCTTCCAGGGGCTCCAGGAAGCCCCCTGTGAAGCAGCACCCACTGTGGAGGTGACAGGGAGACTCCAGTGTTCACAACTCCGCTGGTAACAGCTGGTGCCTCCCTACGCCCAGCGCCTGCCAGCACCACAGGCTACATGACTTGAAATTTAGTCTGACATTAAAGTTAACTTTTTACTTATTAAAATTACAGAGAGAAAAAGGAAGGAAGCTCCCATGCATGAATTTCTGCCCAGATGCTCACAGCAATGGGACTGAGTCAGACCGCAGTTGGGAGGCAGGAACAGAAGGCAGCTCTTACGTGTGCGGCAGGGTCCCAGCTGTCTGAGCCACCAATGCTTCCTCCCAGGGTTACGCTAGCCAGAAGTGGGACGTGCACCCAGGCACTTGGATGTGGGGTGTGAATGCTTCTCTGCATCCAAGCCACCAGGCGAGGTGCCCAGCCCGCAGCCTTCACCGTTAGGACGGAAGCCTGTTGGTTCATTAGACGCAAGGAGAGTGGCCACTTGGCACTGACTCCCTGAGGACAGGCCTGCTGGCTGTCCTGGCTCCAGCCTCATGGTTCTTCTGCCTGGTCCCCGGGGAAGCATTTCTTCAACCAGCTGGGGATAATCCACTTTAAAAAAAGATTCATGGGCCCGGCGGCGTGGCCTAGCAGCTTAAGTCCTCGCCTTGAACACCCCGGGATCCCATATGGGCACCGGTTCTAATCCCGGCAGCTCCACTTCCCATCCAGCTCCCTGCTTGTGGCCTGGGAAAGCAGTCAAGGACGGCCCAATGCATTGGGACCCTGCACCCGCGTGGGAGACCCGGAGGAGGTTCTAGGTTCCCGGCTTTGGATCGGCGCGCACCAGCCCGTTGCGGCTCACTTGGGGAGTGAATCATCGGACGGAAGATCTTCCCCTCTGTCTCTCCTCCTCTCTGTATATCTGACTTTGTAATAAACTGAATAAATCTTTAAAAAAAAAGATTCATTTGTTGATCTGAAAGGCTGAGTTAGAGAGAGAGAGAGAGAGAGAGAGAGAGAGAGAGAGAGAGAGAGAGAGACACAGAGAGAAATCCCCCCATCTGCTGCTTCTCTCCTCAATGGCTGCAAGCCAGTAGCCCAGCTCTCTTGTGAGGCTGCCAGATCTTCTCCCTTTGTTCTTCCTGGTACAACTGTGGGGAGCCAGGCAGGAAGTGGAGCAGCCAGGACTTGAACCAGTGCCCATATGGGATGGTGGCGTCACGGGCTGGGGTTGTACCACAAAGCCGGGGCCAAGTGTTGCAGGGTTTTCTCACATCATGTTGCTGTTGGTAAGAGCAGGATGCTGACCTCTCAGTGGAGCAAGTATGGTGACTGAGTTCCGCTGGTGCTCAGCTGGCCACAGTTGCTTGTCTCTCCCCAAAGCTGGCCTTTAAAGGCCCATGTCCCTATAAACCCACTGGGAACCAAGGAGTGTCTGAAGTCCACTGTGCACAGAGTACATTCATCCCGCCAACTGCCCCGGCAGGCAGGCAAACTCCCCCGGCAGGAGGTGGTTGTGGTGTGGCTGCTCCCTGCTGGGCTCAGCGTCATGAGAGGTGTCTGGCCACATGTCGCTAGTTCTGGAAAACTCAAAATTCAAAACGCAAGAGACAGTTCCCCTTGCACATTTATCAATGTCACTGTGAAGTCTGGGAAGTTCAAGGACTGAGCTGGCCGTCGCAGACTTTGTCCTGCTCCCACACCAGCCATGGAGGACGTGCGTGGCCGTGAAAGTGAAATGAGCCACGGAGCACCCAGGGTCACGTTCAACCCCATCGCTACGCCCGGACTCACACTCTTTATTCACTTGTTCACCCATGAATCTGCGTGAGAGGGGGCTTTCTGTGCACCGTGTTTGGCCTTGGGGTTCCAGGCAGTGCTGTGGTGGCAGTAGAAGCTGCTTTGCCTGCTCAGGCAGACGCCACCAGGAATCCAGTCCTGGAGTCCAGGAGACACGCAGGCAGAGTCCTTCCCTGGGTGCACTCAGGAGGTGACAGGTGTGGTGGGTCAGAGTTCCTGGGAAGTTCCGGGGTGCGATTGTGGATGCTGTCCTTGTGAGTCGGGGGCTCTGGAGGCCGAGGCTGGGGTCTGACAACTCCCAGGATTGACCCCGTGCCCCTGTCTGGGAGTGGCACTGCCCAGACCTGGCTATGCAGGGAGTTCTCTGGGGCCCACTGGGCTGACTGGCACCTGGCACTGCAGACTCAAGCTCGATGCAGGGCAGGTGGTTGGACATGGTGACAGACGCCAGCCTTGCTTATGGTTCTTAATGGAAGCTGTTGTCCCTGGGTGCCAGCATGGCCTAGTCCCCATGACCCCAGAGAACTCAGCCAGCCCAGGCTCGGCTGACTGGTGGCCGTAAGCTCTAGGTGCCCTAACTTCCGGCTCCCGGCATTCCAGCCCAGCCTCGTCCTCTCCCACCTCATCTCCTAGCATGCCTGGGCCCATTGGCTCCTGTGTCACAGCATGGTGGCCACGCCCGGGCTGCAAAGGGGAGAAAGGAGACAGTCTGGGGGCCCTATACAGCCTGCTGCTTTGCAGGGTGAGGGGATAGCCTGTTTGGTCTGCTGCCCCAGCCTCCACCCTGAGCTTACTGTTCACATGCATGGGATCACCGGCCCCTGTTGAGGGCCGCACCCTGCTCCCTAGCCCCACAGGAGACCAGCGACTTCCCAGCAGCATGTCCAAGGTCACACGTAGGGACCCTGAGGGCTGAGATGGCCTGGCAGAGCAGAGGCTCCTGTTGGGTTTAAGCCCTCAGCACCCGTGCACCTGAGGGAACTGAGATGGCATGGAGCCGTACATCTGCAAGGACCTGTGGCCTTGGTGATGCAGGCCGTGTGCGCGGAACTCTGCTGTGTCCTTGCCCCAAGTCATGTCCAGTGTGACTATTTCAAGATGGTGCCTTCAGGAGGTGCTTCCAGCTAAGTGAGGTCACGAGGTACTAATCCCACAGGCTGGGTGTCCTTCTGAGAAAGAAAGGGACAGCAGGTGGACAGAACTCGGCTTCTTTTTCTGTCTTTGCTGTGTGGGGACACAGGAGGACCCCAGTCATCTCCAACCCCAGCAGACCCAAGTCCTGCTGTCACCTGCACCGCCAGGTCCGCAGGAGGAGCCTCCGTGTCTGCTGCTGAAGACCCTGAGGCTGTGGCATCCTGTCAGGGCCAGCCCTCCCCACCTCTGGAAGACTCTCCAGTGGGAGGGGGCAACACAGATCCCCCTGAGTGGTCCAGGTCTTGGGTCATAGCCTTGGGGCCTCCGTGCCATGGCTCTTTGCTGGGGACCCTGCACTTGGATCTGCCCGAGCTCCTGGTAGAGGGCAGGCGACAGGCTGGTCTTTATCTTTGCTGGCCCTTGCTGACGGCTGCTGTTTTCCTGTGTTCTTATGTAACATCTGCCTGGTGGATACGCAGGACCTATCCCAGGTTCTGGTGCCCAGTTGGCGAGTGGGCAACCCCTGTGCCTCAGGTGAGCTGCTGCTATTGTTGGGCAAGGAGCCCCTGAAGATGCCAGAGTGAGCGCTGTGTGGCAGTGATAGGCAAGGTGGGCTAAGGGGTGACTGATACAGGTGGTACTGATACAGGCCCTGGAGACCTGCCTGAGGTGGTGTGAGGGCAGTCAGGGTCTGCACGTGTGGTCAGGGTAATTCCAGGCAGGGTGGAGGGTGGCACGGACTGCAGACTGGCCAGTGAGTGCAGGGAGGGTTACAGTAGGGCCCAGAGGGCAGCAGAGGGTCCCCGGGGTCAGTGAGGAGTGTGGACATGTGGGACCAATGTGGGCACGGACAGGGTCAGGCCAAGTTGATGGATGTTTCTGAGGCTCACTGGGCTCCCGAGGCAAGGAGGGGGTCCCAGGCTTGCCCTTCCAGGTGCCACCATGGCTCCTCAGCAGCCCAGGCCTGCGTACCTCCTCCACCCCCACCAACTGCCACCCCCACCCCCACTGAGTCTCCCTACTCCTGCTCCTTCCTCTCCGGGGCCACGTTTCAACATGGCACCCAGGGGACACCACATCCTGTCCCCAGCTCCCACTTGCGCTCACAGAGCCAGCAGGGTCTGTGGAGGACCTGCAGGGCGGTGGCTCCCAGCTGCCCTTGTCCCAGCTCTGTCCTGCTCTCCCTACTGTTAATAACACAACAGGCTACCTGAGACCATCCAGGTCTTCTGAGGTCTTGGCCACACCTTCAGGTGGGCGGCACCAGCATTGCCCACCCATTTTCTAATTAATTAAGAGACCACCAGTGGGGAACATCTTACTTGCAGGTTCCCGCCCAACTAGGGGGGAGTCAGGGAATGCTTAAAATCCTGAGACACTTCCAAAGACCCCTTTGGTGTCTCTCCCTCCTCTTTCGAGAGGCACCCCACCTCCCGCTTTTCGGAGGTGCTTCCCCTTCCCTCCCTCCCTCCCCTGCTCACCTGGTCCCTTTGCAAATAAACTTTTCTCTTTGCAACTGATTCCCGGCTTTTTATTTCTATACTAAGCTGAGGAAAGAACCCACCGGGCATTTCTGGTAACACTACCCACCAGGAACTGACACAGCACTCGGAGCAGGGCTTTATCAGGGACCACACAAGTGGGCATTGGGGCCCGAGCAGTGCAGACAGCAGGACGTGTGGTGGCCCAGAGCCAGCATGTGACCAAGGGCAGGGAAGGAGGCTGGAGGGGATTCCTGCTGGAAATGGGCAGTTCAGGTGAAAGGGGATCAGGTCCCCAGGCAAGCGCTGCTGGCTGAAGAGACCTAGCACGTTCCCTGCTGAGTCTGGACTTGGCCAGGAACCACACAGGTGGGCCTGGAGGAGGATGCAGTCCAGGGGTCTGGCTCGGGTTTGGTCCAGTGTGGAGTCTGTCTGTGCTTTTGTGGGTTAAGTCAGACCTTGTGAGAGCAGAGGAAGCGCTCAGCAGGTGGGGTGGGGGCGGGCCAGTCCTCAGTTCCAGGGAAAGGGCTTTGTTCTGTGGGGGGGAGCTGCCAGGCTCTGCTGGGCTTGCCTGATTGGGCAGCTGCACAGAACACCCTGGTGCAGTCACGGTGTGGAGCCCTTGGGGCACAGGTGTGGCCTGGGGTGTGTCCTTCATGTGTCTTTGGCGGCCTGGGTGGAAATGGTAGAAAGTCCGTGTGGTCCAGCTGGTGAGGGTGTTCAGGCCTGAGCCCAGAGATGCTTCACTCGGAGGCAAAGGGGCCGGAAGTGGGACGGGCTGACTTCTCTGCGGGGTGTTTGCCTCGTCCAAGCTAGCTGCCCAGAGTTGTAGATTCTGGGTGGGACTAAGAGCAAGCAAGCAGACTGAGTGGCGACCTTCGCTGCACCCTACTGGGGTCAGCACAGGTGGACACAGCTGACAAGGAGCTGGCAGGTGCATGGGGTCTTGGGGTGGAGTCTCCCTGCACCTGTGGCTGGGAACGTCTGGGCCTCCTGCAGACACAATGGCTCACGGCAACCACACAATCGTCACACTAGGACTTCCAGACCATTCTTTGCTCCCAGTGGCCTCCAAGGAGAGCCTCCTTGCTCTGAGTTTGACCAGAGGCTCCTGCCTGACTGACCCTGGGCAGCTCAGGCAGTGGGCGTCTCCAGGAAGGTAAAGGCAGTTCCCAGCCTGTTCCCTAGGGAACACACTATCACAGCCCCCACCCATCCCCGGCCCGGTGCCTCTCCCCGACTGTTGTCTTTCAACGTTCTTCCACAGGCTGATCTTGTCACTGTGATTCCAGCAACTTGCTGGCTTTTCCTATTTCCTCTTGACACTGACTCAGAGACGCCAGGTTGTTTTACCACCGTGTGATTTTCATCTTCGGGTAGAGACTTTCTGTGGTTTCCCATTTCGTGTGTTGCCTTTGAGTTGCTGCCAGCAGCTGAGAGCATTCTTTGGATTCCATGGCTGCTTGCTGAATTATTCAATGTGTTCCCTTATTATTCCCTCTGTGTGGGCCTATGTGGCTTCTTGCCAGGTGTGTGACTTCCATGGTAAGCTGAGCGCCTACTGTATGTTGGCTGAAGGTGACCTTGAGGGAGAAATTGAGTGGAGTCAGTTTGGCCCCGGAGAAGCTGGCTGGCAGGCTCTGGCAGAGCAGGGGCTATGTTGAGCTCACGCAGGTATTCTCTGTGTTGCTGGGTTCACTCACTGTGGCGCATTCCTTTAATCAAAGCACCCAGACTGGAGGCTGTTCTTTTATTGGAAACTCAGCAGGGCTACACTCACCTAAGGGCCTACCATCTGTCCCCGTCCATCTCCACAGCCATTGGTCATTCTCTTATCCATCCACCCACCCATCTGCCCTCCATCCACCTATCAATTTTTTCATTCACTCATCTATCTATCCATCCATATAAACGTGTATATAGACTCAGCTATCAACTTGCTCATTCATTTACCTGTCTACCTGTGTATCTGGATTTCTATCAAGCCACCCATCCATCCATCCATCCATCCATTCATCCATCATTTATCCATCCATCCATCCATCCTTCCATCTAAACATACATAACCTGGCAGTTTACCCACTCACTCAGATGTCATGTACCATCCATCTACCTATTTTCCAATCAGGCATGTACCTGCGCCCCTGCCCCCATCCATCCACCCACCATCCAACTTCAATTTACCCATCCTCTCTCTCTTCATTCCTTTCCTTTTCTCTTTATTTTGCCCTCTTTTTCTTCATTTTCCTTTGTTCCTTTCTCTCCCTCCCTCTCTCCTTCCCTTCCTTTTTTCCCTTTCTCCCTCCATCCTTCCTTCCATCCATGAGTCCTCCACCCCAGGCCTTGTTTCAGGCCCAGTGGACACACTAGTTTCTATACTCAGGGAACTCTCATCTCGATTCTTACAAGTGAACAGAGACTGGCATCCAAGGAAGACAAGGCCCAACAAAATCCACAGATAACCAATGTCATTTCAGGTGGTGATGCTTTTTATGGCAAATGAGGTAGAGCAATGAGAGAAGGTGGCTGAGGGGAGCAGTGGACTTTTTGCCAATAACAAGGTCACCCACGCCTGGGCCAACATCTTCCTTTGTCCATGCCCCAACCTCAAAGCGAGTACACAGGACAGGGCCAGCTGCAACTCATTCACTGTGGGATGAGCTGTGCCTAGGCCTGGGAGGCTGAGCAGGGTGGCCTGTCATGCAGCAGCCTGGCAGGCCAGTGGGTGTTCACATGGTTTAGGACACTGGCTATGTGAGTAACGGCGCTGGCCAGCAGCCAGCCGGCAAAGCCAGGGCTAAGCAAGGCTCCGTTTTCCATTTCTTGGCTATGCTAATCAATAAAGGCTTGGACCCGCTCTTGCCATAGCCATTGATTGGCTTTAGAATTCCAAAGGATGTTCATTTTAAGATAGCAGCATTTGGGGACATTTCATTATCTCCCATTAGGACACTGAGAGCATCAAGTATTTTAATCTGGGGGGCTAAATTATTTAGTGTCTGGCACTGGCACGTATCATGACATATTGTCCCTCTTTCTTGGGGGGGTTCCGTATCTGGCTGCGGAGATGGCTCATGGGGGGGAGAGGGCGAGAAGGAGAGAGGCCTTATCTTAGGGCCATTAAAGTGTTCTATTACTGATGATCTATAAAGGGAAGGAACAGTGATCAGACTCCCCCAGGCACACTCGAACATTTGGAATATCATTAATTTTAACGATGTAGTTCAAAATCACAGCAATTATAATAAAACTTCAAGTTTGGAGGGGGATGGGGAAGACAAGGAAGTGCATTCTAAATGATCACTAATGATGGGGACATATTTAAATCACACCAAATTGATCTTAAAGTTTTACTTAACACTCTCATCAGACACAGGTCATTCTGGCTCATTCCGGCTCATTCCGAGTGGTGCCCAGCTTGATGGTGCCTCTTGCTTCTTGCTGGGCATCTCCAGCCTCCTCCCTCCCAGCTGGGTGCCCTCTCTGTTTGGTGCCCTGAGTCAGCAGAGCCATGCAACTGGGGGGACAGCACTTGCCGACAGGTGGGTGGTGGGTTTTGACCACAGCACAGGGGTGCGGAAAGCTCCTTGTGGCGGCTCCGGGATCCTGCGGGCTGATAGCACAGAATGCATCACTGGCTTTGTCCCAGAGGCCTTTGGCTCCGGGCTGGCTGGTGAAGGAGGCAGAGAGTGTGTGGGGCATTGTGGATGGTCTCGCGAGTCATGTGGGGACTTCCAGGGAACAGAGGATTGGTGACTGGGAGTCACCAAATGGCAATTGTGTGGATCAAGCCTTGTTTCTCAAGTGCAGGAACTGGAAGTGGGCGACCCTCACCTCTTTGGTCAAGGTTGGAATGAAGCCAGCCTGCACCTGTCAGTTTGTGGAGGGCAGGACATGGAGGAAAAGGGGCAGGGGGCCAGGACAGCTGGGCCTGGGGGAGGTGTGTCACTGCAGGACCCAGGGCATGTAGCGCTGTGTTCCCCTGTGCCTTGGTTTCTGCTTCATTCTTTAAAAGATTTATTATTATTATTATTATGACAGATATACAGAGAGGAAGAGAGACAGAGAAGAAGATCTTCCATCTGTTGGTTCACTCTCTAGGCAGCCACAATGGCCAGAGCTGAGCTGATCTGAAGCCAGGAGCCAGGAGCTGCTTCTGGGTCTCCCATGCAGGTGCAGGATCTCCCATGCAGGTGCAGGGTCTCAAGGCTTTGGGCTGTCCTCAACAGCTTTCCCAGGCCACAAGCAGGGAGCTGGATGGCAAGTGGAGCAGCCAGGATTAGAACTAGTGCCATATGGGATCCCGGCGCGTAGAAGGCGAGGACTTTATCTACTAGGCTACTGTACTGGGCCTGGTTTCTGCTCCATTCTTAGCTTCACCTGTTTGCTGATGTCTTCTCTGCCACCTCCCCCCAGAATGGGGTCTCTGTGCAGTATTCTCTACTGCACCATCCTCTTGTGATCCTTCAAAAAGCTCTGTGAGATGAGCAGCACACAAGCTTGAAGCTTTTCCTTGCATCAGAACGAACATCTTTGAATCCCATTTCGCAGGGTTACTCAGGCGCTCACAGTTACGAGCACCTGGTGCCACTGGGTAGTACTTGCGGGTCATCTTCCCCACTCACATGCACTTCCCACATGCGGGAGGACTTGCCTGAGTCCCAGGTGTCTCTCTCTAAATGCTAGACTCCTAGCAAGCCCTCAGGCCGATGGCCTGGATGATGGAAGGTAAGTGGATATATGCTGCTCCTAAGGGGAAAGCTGGCGCTCCAGTCTTCCTAGAAACGTGGACCCAGCGTCCGTGGTTGGGACACGGCACAAACAGCAGCATGACAATGGTGACAATAATGGCCCATGTTTGTACAAGGCTACGTTCACTTACCTTTGTATTTGTCAATCTTCTCTGGCTGCCATGGCAACACAACTAGCATAGCCTAGGAATCCCCACTTCAAAGCTGTAAGATGCCGAGTGGCCCAGGGTCTCAGGACGCCTGATGTGTGGGCTGCCAGTCCAGGCTTGCTCGCGGCCAGCCCCCTTTGAAGGCTCCTCTGACACAGAAATGACCTGTGTTCACCATGGAGGGCACAACATATGAAAACCCCTGGCTGGGGTTGGCAGGAAGTGGCTCTCGGGAGTCCGTTGCAGATCTTTATCCACAGGCTCACGTGTGGTGCCGTTGTCTTCCGCCACACGCTGGCCACGAGGGGGCCTGTGTGTAATTGGTGAGCAGGTCCCATTGGGTGGCTCATGACCAGTGGAGCTTGGGCTGATGTGGACTCTGAGTGCAGCACAGGACAGGCCCATGTGCGACTGGCAGGTACTCTCCATTGCCCACAGGCATGGACGACCCAGAGACCCAGTGGCACCTGGATCATCAGCAGCTGAAAACCAGGTGGTGAAAGACCCCGGGCTCATGACACAGAAGCGGCTGCTGTGATGAGGCACGGTCCACCTGCCACGGCAGTGACCCACTCAGTGTACCTGCTCCTGGTCCACCAGCCTCTGTCCTCTGCAGGCAGGTGAGTGACAGCAGCTGAGATCCATCAGCCCTGAGGGCAGTCCCAGCTGCCCTTGACCTGAGAGCTGAGGAAAGGTTTGTCTAAAGCGGGTGTGACCCAGGACGTTCGCACCCCTTGGCTGACCTGGGGAGCAGCAGACATTAGGGGAGCTCCTGGCCTCAGGCTGGTCTCCTTCATGTCTCCCATGAAAGCTAACTCACCTCAGGGCTGGGAGAGCACAGGAGGGTGGTGCTCACACCCACAGCCCAGAGAATGTTCCTGCTGGGGGTGGAGCACCAGGGGTCAGGGGCCAGCTCCGAGTGGTGGGCAGGTCCTGGCAAATGACGGACAAGGGTGAGCACCTGGCCTTCCTGCCCCGCCTCGCTGGCGGGTAGGGCCTGTTTGTTCCGACCTCGCCCTTTCCCCACTCTTCTGCCGCACTGCTTTGATGAAAATGGGGCTACTCTTGTGGGTGTTCTTGGTCGTTATTTACTGTGACTGTGACAAGATGGCCAGTCACTCCCAGTTACAAGGCAGCAGTGGAGAACGGTTAATTAAAGCTGACAGAGATCACACTTTGTAATTGACATGAAGAGCTTTCTGCTGGAGAAAAGTCAGCAATTTTCAATTAGCGTCAAATGCGCTCTGGCTCCCCGTCAAAGGCCGTGACATCCTCACTGCTCCCTGTCAATGGCCGTGACGCCCTCACCGCTCCCTGTCAATGGCTGTGACATCCTTCCCATGGCAGTGGACTAGGTCCACCTGATGTTGTGGGGACCTTGGGCCCTTTGAAGCAGTGAGGGAACCCCGGGGGGAAATGTCCCTGAGTTGGGTGCCTGGCTCCTTGGAAGCAGGCAACGGCTTTGCCTGTCTGGGACCCCACACGGCTGTAGCGTCTGTGAGGAGTTTCCTCTGGACTGCTGGGCAGCAGGTGTGGTGACCACAGGGGAGAGAACAGGGCCAGGTGGGTTCCAGGGCCCTCTTGCAGGGGAGCATGGGCAGAGTCACTGCCCAGCCTCTCTCTCCCTCCTCTCTCCTGCCTTCCTTCCCCCCTACCTCGCTTCCTCCTCTCCTCCTCTCCCCTCTCCTCCACTCCCTCTCTCTCTTTCTCTTCCTCCCTCCCTACTTTCTTCCCTCTCTTTCTCAACCTCCTCTTTCCCTGTCCTCCTCCCAGTCCAGCCCTCGTTGCCTAGGAATGTATCAAATCCAACGGGCTGGAAACTGGTGTGTTTACATTTATGTTTTTGGAAGGTAGAGTCAGAGGGAGACGACAGAGATTGTCTGCTGGTTCACTTCCCGGAAGGCTGCAATGGCCACTGCTTTACCTGGCTCTCCTGTGTGGGTACAGGGGCCCAGGCACTTGGTCCACCATCTGCTGCTTTCCCAGGTGTGCTGTCAGGGAGCTGGATTGGAAGTAGAGCAGCTGGGACTTGAACCCACGTCCATATGGGATGCTGAGTGTGGTGGGTGGTAGGTTTACCTGCTACACACAGTGCTGGGCCAGCCCCCAACGTACAGGACTTAAACACAGAGTTGGTGGGGAGGAACCTTGACCACAAAGTTGCTTGGGAGCTACGCAGTCAGGGAGCTGCAGGGTTCTTTGCATGTCAGTCAGTGGGTCCTAAGCAGGTTCATCGGGGACACTCCTATTGGGGCGACGCAGGCCTGGAACTGCAGGGAAAGCCATTGGCCTTCACGTGGGAGCTGTCATCCAGTAAGGGAACACCTGTCCCCTTGAGCTGCTTTTCCCAGACTTGGATCCCTGGAGGACTCCCTGCGGAGTGGCCCAATGGTGGGAGCAGGGTCTCCTGCCAAATCCCAGAAAACAGGAGGAGCCACTCCACCCCCGTCTTGGGCCATCTCCCTTCTGAGTTGGGGACTCAGGAAGAATCCCACGGCCCCCTTGGAATAAGGGGTGCTGACTGGGGACACAAGATCAGCATGAGGAAGCTCTACCACCTGCCCCTGGCTTTTCCGCTGGAGCGAGCGAGGCGGAAACAGCAAAACGACTTGTCCAGAATGTTCTTTGTATTTGCACAATGGCCCATGGCTAAATAAAGCCCAGGGAGACAGCAACCTCCTCACTTAGACTGGATTCCACGGGGTCACTCCCTGGAACCCCACACAGGCTGACAGCCCCTGTAGAAGCCCACTCCCCCAAGGCCTCTGTAGGACCCTGGCTCTGAGAGGCCCCTCCCATGCCCCAGTGGAGGCTGCATGGACAATCACATGCCAGTCTAGCCCGAGACTGTGTCCAAGCAGGAGCCTGGCCCTGCCCAGCTCCTTCCAGGCCTCAGCGGAGTTGCTCCTGCCCGCCCACAGCAGGCCTCCCTCCATCAGGCTACAAGGGCCTGAGCCCAGCAGAGGCTTTCATGGCTCCAGGGCGAGCTGGGCTGCTCCCATCCACCTGACACCTGCAGACTGGAGGGGCCAGCACATGGACCCATGCCTGAGCTTCTGCCCATGTGGTGTGGGTGGACAGGGCTGCAGCTCAGGTTCCAGGCCCCATGTTCTGTGGAGACATGACACCGTCATCCACCCACCCAGATGTGGGGCACCCTCAGCTTCCCAGAGCCACCACAGAAGTATTCACCCTGTTGTGCTTCCAGAAGAGACAGCGTGATGTCCAAGGCTGTTGACATCTCAGACAATTGTCTTCTTCCCAGAGACTAAGCGAGCGCCTGAAGCCCCACTGCCCTGGCTTCCCCAAAGTTGGACTTGTTGGTTAAAAACTCCCAGGTGATCAGGACTGGGTCACTGACTGAAGCCCTGCTGGTGAAGAACTTTTCTGGCAGAAGCAAGGGTGACGATGCAAGTTCTCAGCAGGAGAAACTGGTGGCCCTGTGGACATCTGTCCTTGTCTGCTTCCTCCTCTTCTCCCATGGCATGGAAACATTTGAAACCGTGACAGTACACCAAGGGTGCCGTGGGAAGAAGCCTGAGTGGGCAGAAATTCCAGAGATTCCTCAGGAACTGCAAACCATGCAAGGCCAGGGCTGTATGTGTGTGTTGGGGGAGCTGTCTGAGCCCATTGAGGTCTGTGAGCCTCCCAGGGTTTGGCAGAGCAGAGTCCACCTGCCTTCACAGCTACCATGGGCTCTGCACACAGGTGGAGCTCCTGACCTCTGGAGCCTGTGAAAGTGGCCTGGCTTGGAAACAGCATCCTTCAGGTACGATCGAGTGTAGCCGAGTCTGCAGGATGAGTCCTGAATTCCACCTGTCTGGTGTTCCTCCGGAAATCAGAGGTTCTGACCAGAGGCACACAGGGAGGAGGTTTGGGAGGTTGGAGGTGGACACTGGGGTCTCTGCCAGGATGGAGGGCAGCCCCTAGAAGCAAGACTAGCAAGGAGGGCTTCTCTGGAGACCCTGGCCTTGATCTTTAGATCTGTGGGAGGATAGTCATCTCACGGCGAGGGACTCAGCTAGAGGGACTGCAGCAGGGTCCCGCGGGGAGTCTTACTGTAAGGTCACAGTGGAAATTCCTCAGTTTCTCCTCACATCCATGCCTCGACCAGCCTCACTCAGCTACTGCTCAGGGCAAAATTCCCATCAGCTCAGTGAACAGGATGGCCCCTCCTCCTCCTCTTTCCTTCTTCCTCTGGCATCCAGCCTACCAGCAGGCCTGCAGGTTCTGCTCCAGGCATGCAGATACTAGCTGTCCTTTGCCCCAATGTCTTTGTCCAGCCTCATCCTCTGTTCTTTAAAGAATGACCGCCTAGTCATTGTCCTGCTTCTCATCCTGCATTTGCTCTTCCATCTCTTACATGCCATCTTTTAAGATGGGAATCAGCTGGCCCCATGCTCTACTCTCTCCAACAATCATCACCCTTTTCCCCAGGGCCACACCCACATCCCCCTTTAGCTCCCAGTGCTGCTGCTGCATCTGACCTTGATGCACACTTCTCCTGCCTGTCCTTGGTAATGCCAGCCACATCCCCACGGATTCTCCACTGGGAGCATGAGGATTGAACTCTCAATGCTTTGCTCCCGCACGTGCACGCACACACACATAACCGCCCACAGCCCTCTTCCCCATAGCATAATTTGTGGTTAGATCAATATTCAGCATTTACATGATTATGTAATTATTATTCACAGCTGAGCCACCAAGTCGTTCCGTGATTGCATTTCCTGTCCTCATCAGCTCTGTGTTTTCCTAGAGTGAAGACAGAACAGGACTTCCAAGTGAATCTGTCATTCACTAAGAAGCCCCACATCAACATGAAGCAACTTGTAATTTTGGTCAGAAGTTTTGAGTCATCTAACAATTGCATTTTTACTGCAGGGACACAGTGATACACCCGACCTTTCCTTCCTCCTGTGCCATACATCGATTGCTGTGGAGGGTGGCTGCAGAGTCCTGGCTGTTCAGGTCACATCCGCAGATTCCAGGTCCCGTCTCTCAGGAGTCACATCCGGTGTGGGGCCCAGCTGTGAAGCACTGGGTCACAGCTTAGCTGGGTATAGAAGGTGTCTTCGTCCATTTTCTGATGCTTTCACGGATACCACTGACTGGGTAATTTGCCGTTTCTTATTATCCTGGAGGCTGAGAAATGCCAGCTCAAGGCCAGGGTCCAGGGAAGATCTCAGGACCTGCTTCCAGAGTACCTGGTGCTGCAGGTGCTTCTGGGATGACAAGGTAGATGTTGCTAGCTCTAGTCTGAGCTCAGCCCCTTTTTCTCTTGTGAGGCCATGAACTGCATCAAGCACTGACTTTGGGGTTTAAGTTTATAAGATGTGGAACTCTGGGGACACTGTCAAATCTCACAGAGGCCCAAGCTGGAGGAGAGATCTTCCTTGACTGGGAGGCAGCTTTTCCAGAACCCTGTCTGGAGCCCAGCACCGCCTGGCATCCTGGTGACTGGGCAGTAGCTCTTGCCTTCCGGAAGCCTGTGGTGTCGTCTCTTCTTGCCAGCATCCCTGAGCAGGGGTGGGTCTTTCTCACTTGTTCTTCTGAGTACATGGCTGTGAAACCCACATTCTTCCCCAGGCATCATTTTCTCCCCTTTGACGGGGTGTGTTTCCTTCCTGGGACATCGGTCTGTAGGATGCTCTGAGACTGGTCTGCCAAGTTTCTTCTCTCCACCATGCCTGATCTCTCTATATGTTCCTTCTCCTTTTAGGAAAAGTCCTCATCTTTATCTTTCCCTTCTCTCTTTAAATTTTAATTTCCACTGGCACAGTTTTAATTGTTAAGAGCATCTTCTCTGGATGTATTCCTTTTTTTTTTTTAAGATTTTATTATTTTTGGAAAGCTGGATATACAGAGAGGAGGAGAGACAGAGAGGAAGATCTTCCATCCGATGTTTCACTCCCCAAGTGAGCCACAATGGGCCGGTGCGCGCCGATCCAAAGCCGGGAACCAGGAACCTCTTCCGGGTCTCCCACGCGGGTGCAGGGTCCCAAAGCTTTGGGCCGTCCTCGACTGTTTTCCCAGGCCACAAGCAGGGAGCTGGATGGGAGGTGAAGCTGCCGGGATTAGAAGCAGCGCCCATATGGGATCTCGGGCGCGTTCAAGGTGAGGACTTTAGCCGGACTTTAGCTGCTAAGCCACGCCGCCGGGCCCAGGATGTATTCCTTTTTAAAAAGAACACTGTTGCTCTTTCAAAGATACAGTGTATTCCCTTCTAACTCACATGGCATTAATTTGACATTGGGGAAGCTTGCTGCTGCTTCCCCATTATTTCTGTCTCCTTTGAGCCCCTGGCTTGTGTGTACTTGTTTTGGCCTCTGACTTGTATGCTACAGCCTTGCCTTGAAATATGTGTGTGATTGTCTTTAAGAGCAAGGTGCAAAACAAAAATAGAAATACAAGATAAACATCAAGGCAAACCTCCCTGGATTGCCGCCTAGAGTGGTGGTTGTGGGGGTTGGGTAGGCAGCTGAGGGTGTGCTCTGGGCTGTTGGGAAGCCTTCCTGGCCAGGCTTGTGGTGCATGGCTGGAGTGAGGCTTTCGGGGAGCAGAGCAAGGCTCAGAGTGTGCACCTCCACATGGCTTCCAGCTACATTTGGTTGTGTCTATCCTCTGAACACTGGATGTGTGTGTGTGGGACGGGGAGGGACCCAGGGACCCAGCTGCTCCTGTGCCAGCTTAGCCTCCATTTCCCATCCTACTGTCTGTGTCCACTCCCGCCTTGAATTCATCGGCTACTTCTGATACCCTCTGGAAGTCAACCAAGTTCATTGCCATGGGGTCCCTGCCTTTATCCTGCCTGGCTTTGCTGCCCCTGTGTGTGGCTGGGCTCCCTTCTTTCCTTACCCTAAACTTGGTGGGTCCAGGGCAGAAGGCAAGTGCAGTGTGTTCCACGGGTGATGTGTACCTGGCTCCTATGTGCCTTGGTCTTTCTCTGCCTGGCCTCTATTCTGTCTTAGGGTCTTGTCATAGGTGTCCTCTGCAGCCCAGAATGCTCGGGTCCTCGTCCTTCTATCTGTCGCTTCCTGTCAGTCTGAGTCCAAGACACCTGAGATGGGATGCTTGGTAGACAGCTTATGCAGCTCTGGCTTTTGGTGGCTGGCAATCGAGGAGCACAGTCCTGGCACTCCTGCAGTACCAGTGTCCCTCAGAGATGCTCGCTCAAGGCCAGGCTGTTCCACTTCTAATCCAGCTCTCTGCTAATGGTCTGGGAAAGCAGCTGACGATGACCCAAAGGCTTGGGTCCCATCCCTGTACTCATGTGGATGAGTTGGAAGACGCCTCGGGCTCTTGGCTTTAAACCATCCCAGATCTTGCTATCGCCATCATTTGCAGAGTAAACCAATGTGTAAACGAGCTCTCTCCGTTTCTCCTCTCCCACTCTCTGTAACCCTGCCATTCAAAGAATAAAGACATCTTTTCTTTTCCCCAAAGGAAGAAAACCAGTAAGACTGGAAAACTTAACAACACCATAAGTCAGTGGGATGTAATTTCCATTTGTGAAATTGCTCAATACCAACAATTATTTATTTCATTTATTTGCAATCCAGAGTTAGAGAGAGAGAGAGAATTTTCCATTTGCTGGTTCATTTCCAAATGGGCCAGTCTAAAGCCGAGAGGCTCCATTTGGGTCTCCTATGTACGTGGCAGAGCTCTCCAGGCACTTGGGCCATCCCCTGTGCAGTCTCAGACCATTAGCAGGGAGCTGGATCACAAGTGGAGCACCTGGGACTTGAACTGGTGCTAATATGGGATGCCGGTGCCATAGGCAGCAGCTTACCCCACCCTGCGACAGTGCTAGCCCCAGGTCTGTCTTACGAAGCCACTGAAGTCATCACCATTCTCATCCTCTCCAAGTTCTTGGCTCCAAACACTGCTTAGGTTTGAATCTGGGGTTGTGTTTTCCAACAACATGATCCCACCCACCACAGCAATTGGCTCTGGCAGCTGTGGGAGACATCTCCACCCCACCCCCCACCCCGCAGCAGCTCGCCCTGGGCTATTATGGGAGACATCAACCCACACCCGGCCCCCGCTCTGCTTGCTTTGCATGGAGGCTTCCATGCCCTGAATTACAGCTGTGGGAGTTCTGTAAAGTGCTCACCAGCGAAACGAACAGAAGAGGTGGAAAGCAAAAGCCAGCAACATGGGGGGCTGGAGGATGTCTTCCAGACCCATGCAGGCAGAGGGACTTCTGCCCAGGGCCAAACAATACAGCTGGACAGCAGCAGCCAGCCCTTGTCCCTCCTCCCCACGCCCATGCCTGGTCTCCTCAGACCCCTTTGTGCCAGCCCGGGCAATGTGGGCTGCACTGGGGAGCATTTAAAAACAATCTCAGTATTCCTGGACTACTGTCATGTGAGAATTGCCACGGGGGCTGAGAACAGGACCTTGGCGATTTTGTTGTGCTGACCCCGCCTCCTGGGACACACACAGACCTGTGGAAAGGGGACAGACAGGCTAGCTTCCCCATCTCATCTTTCTTGGAGCAGCTGCCGGGAAGGTGTGCAGGGAAGTGGTCCCTCCCAGTGGGGCCCTGGAACTGGCAGCCCAGCCCATGAAAATTAGGAAACTGTGCTGCTCACTGCTGCCCCCTCTTAGCTAACTCTTCTTCCTCCTGGATCCTCTCCCATGCGCTGAGCATGTAGAAAGGGGCAGAGGGTCTGAGCTGCTGGTGACCCTAAGCCAGGGGCCAGCCAGGGCTCCAGCAGGGCCAGCAGCCCCTCCCGGCTGTGTGGGTCAGGTGGAGAGTGTCTCAAGCATTTGTGTGGCACTCCAGGGCTGGCTGTCTCAGAGGCTGTGAGGACGGCTAATTAGCCTGTGCTAGTTACAGAAATGCTTCCTCGCTTCTCGGTGTGCTCAGCCTGCTCATGACTGCCCTGGGCAGAAGGTGCTGCGATTCACCTGGCCACTTCTGGGCCCTCCCTCCAGGCACATGTCCACCCCTTGGGAAGGCCACCCCAGCAGCTGCCAGCTCGAGGCGCAGAACAGGTTCAGGGTTCCAGTTCTGTCACCTGCTGTTGTCGCTGTTCTGTGTCCACATGGTGGGGTCCCAGCCTCCAGGGCTCACAGTGTGACCTGGACTTCAGCTAAGATGATGTCAACAGCCAATAGCAGTGGATCCCCAGGGCAGGGGAGACACAGGGCAGCGGCTTTAGAGGGAGCCAGCCCTGCCCAGCCTTGGGCGTCTGACATCCAGAGCTTGCTGGTCCACGCACCCCTTGGACGGCTGGACAGCAGCGAGATGGTGCAGAGGTGTTCACGTGCAGCTCCAGCAGCACTTCTGTGTTTCGTCCCAGGGTCCCAGCTGCAACAGAGCCCCAGCCACGCTGTTATGCATCCCACATGGGCGTGTCGGTCTTTGGCTCCCTCTGCCACCCAAGACTTGAGTTTCCTGCCCGTGTGGACCCTGTGAGGTTGTGGGGCTGGCTCATAAGTCTGCCACCTGTTTGGGAAAGCTGAACTGAATTCCTGGCTCCTGGCTTTGACCGGGACTGGCATTTGGAGAGTGAACCAGCAGATGGATGCTCTGTGTATGTGTGTTTGCCCCTCAAACGAATGCGTAAGAAATTCACTTTCTCCTTCTTGGGAGCCCTGTTGCTGGGAAAGAGATGTCTGGGCGGTTGAAAGGTTGCTGGGTACCCACTTGTGGGACAGCTATGATTTGTTACACATCCCAGCACAATGTGGAGGTTCTGGCTGTGTAGGCCAGGGGGCTGCAGACATCCTGGGGGCCTCTGAAGTTGGGTCAGGTGAGCGCTTTCCAAACCACGGGGTTTCAGCCCACCACAGCCTGGCCAGCTGTAGGGCTCAGGACGGAGGCCTCACCTTCCACAGGCCGGGCCTTTTCCACGAGACACAGCCTGGAGGGTGTGCAGGCTCAACCCTGCTCCTTCTCCCCACGCACTGACATCACCAGCCCCCTGGAGCCTGAACCAGCCCCTGGATATGCTGGGCTCAGCCGAGGGACAGCTGGCGTCCCGAGCAGAACTCCGAGCCCAACTGTATTTACAGATTCCTTTTGCGGTGATGAATTCATGCTGCCCTGGTGAGATGGATGAGTCTGTAAAAATAATGGATCTTGGTTAAAAATGAGTTCATTGGGCTCGGCAGCGTGGCCTAGTGGCTGAGGTCCTTGCCTTGATCCCATATGGCCGCTGGTTCTAGTCCCGGCAGCTCCACTTCCTCTCTATCTCTCCTCCTCTCAATATATATCTGACTTTGTAATAAAAATAAAGTAAATCTTAAAAAAAAAAATGAGTTCATTGTCTAAAAATAAAAAAGACAAGGATGGTGACAGACTCATCTGAGGCTCAAGACCCCAGCTGATGGATCGTGCTTGGCATGTGCTCGCATGTCCGCACCCTCCTCTCCCTCAGCAGGCACCGTGGTCTCAGCTCACGGTGCCATCCGTCACCCAGTGATGCTAATTTGAGCTTTATGGTATCTCTCGTATTTGAATTGTAAATGTGTTTTGTTTCTATGGTCGGGTAAGAGCCATACATGTAAACAGCTTATGCCTACTTTGTATTGCTGTTTATTTAAATAACATCATCATGAAAATAATTTAACTGTTCAGACTGTCCAAACAAGGCTATTGTGGTCTTTAAACTGAATCCCAAGAAAAGTAAATCGGTGTGAGTGAACAAGCGGGACCAGGCACTGGGATCTTGGTTAATTTCATATGAGATGTGTGTGTGTGTGTGGATGTATATCACGCATGTGTAATGTGTGTGTGGATGTTTCATTTATGGTCTATATTAATATATATGAATGCATGTTTGCGTGATATATGTATATTTGTATATTACAGGGTTTCAAGAAAAAAGCAAAATGTGCATCATGGTTTTTTCCTTTATTATTATTATTATTTTATGACACAGTTCCATGTGCTCTGGGATTTCCCTTCCTCCCTCCCTAAATCTCCTACCTCCCCACTGGGTTCCCCTATATTAGTACAGTGGTACAGTTAAGTCCATCATGTGGGCATGGACAATGACAGAGAGTTCATCATCCTATTGTCAAGATATAGTGAACAGTTTCATTGGGAGCTCATCTTTGTCTGGAAGCAGAGATGCATACTTCATTGTATTCTCACATCTGGATATGTTAGTCTCCATTACACAGCTACTGTACATCCCTTTAAATGAAAAGCCACAATAAAATCAACAGGAAGAAAAATAGAAATTTACAACACCATGAAGTTAAATAACACGCTACTGAATGACTAATGTGTTGCTGAAGAAATGGAAAAGAATCTTCTTGAAGAAAATGATGCTACTGCATATCTATGAATGAGTGAAGAATTTGAGAAAAATCTGTTTTGAAGAAATGAAAACAGAAACAAAAACATCAGAATCCTTGAGATAAAGTTTCCGCTGATCTTTGTAGATGAGATGTGTCTCCTGTAGGCAACAGATAGATGGGTTTTGTTTCTTCAATCCAGTCTACTAATCTCTGGTGCTTGATTGATGGGTTTAAGCCTTTTTATATTATTATGAATAGGTGGTAACTTGGTCCTGTCATTTTAGCACTGGGTTCTTCATTGTTTAATTTAGTCTTCTGTTATTTTTCTGGCAAGTTTTTATATTTTCCTTTGGTTTTGGTGGGCGCTATTTCTCTTCTCTGTCAACAAAACATCTTTAAGTATCCTTTGTAGGGTAGGTCTGGAAGAGGAGTATTCTTTGAGCTTTTCTTTACTGTGGAAGAATTTTATTTTGTTTTCAAAGACAAAGAAAAGCTTTGCTGGGTGCATTATTCTGGGCCAACATTTTTTTCCTTTTAGAATCTGGAATATGTTACTCCATTCTCCTGGCCTATAAAAAGTTTCCTGTGAGAGGTTAGCTGTGAGTCTGATTGCCATTACTCTATAGGTAAATATTTTTTCATATGCACATTTAAGGATCTTTTCTTATGTTTGATCAAAGAGAGCTTGATGATCATGTGTCGGGGTGAAGATCACTTTTGGTCAACTCTGTTGGGAGTTCTGTGCTCCTCCTGGATTCTGTTTCTCAATTCTTTCTCCATTTAGGGAAGTTTTCATGTATTATTTCATTAAATACATTTTAAACCCAGCTTCTCTTTCAGTGCCTTCTGGGACTCCTAACTCTTACATTTGGCATTTTAATAGTGTCTCTTAATTCTTGAATACTTTTTTTTTTTTTGGCTTGGCCCAGCTCCACTTCCAGCTTTTTGATTGTTTCACCATTGTGACAAAAAAAAAAAAAAAAAAAAATCTTCCAATTCTGAGATTCTTTGTCCTGCCTGTTTCATTCTATTATGGCAACTTTCCACAGAATTTTCACTTTGCTCTATTGTGTCCTTCATGTCCAATAATTCAGTTTGTTTTTATTTTAGTGTTGTTGTTTCCTGTGTGACATACCCCTTAAATTCCTTGAACTCCTGTATGTGTTTCTCATTGTTGATAAGAAGCTTTATAATGAGTTTATTGAATTCTTTATCCCCTATTTTCTCAATGTTTTCCTCAGTTAACTCTGAGGTTTGCAAAGGCTTTTGCTCCTCTGCAGGGGAGTCTTCAGCAAAATTTCTGTCCCTCTGTCTCTTCTTTTACTCTTGGTCGTTGTACTTCTGGTTAGCAGATTCTTCTCATTGGGGCAGGTTTCTAAGCTCTGTCACCCACAGGTCTACAGTTCAGTTTTACTTATTGTGGCTGGTACATGGCTCTTTGTTTGCAGTCACTTGTGCCACTCCCTCCAGCAAGTTTCAGGTCTGGGCTCTTGTGTTAGCTTTCCGCCACAGCCTTTGTAGCCCGCAGCTCCTGGCTCACCACTCTCCACCTCCTGTGATCCCATGCTGTGGCTGCACTACTATCTGTACAACCTTTCTCTCACTTTTAGTACGAGCAATTCCCAGGATTAGGGAGATACCAGGTGTCCTAAATAACTAGGTTGTTGGCGGTACTGATCTTGCCAGAACCTGCTGGCTGTTAGGTCTGAGGGTCAACTGGACCTGTTTTGACCTGTAGGATTCCAAAGCCCGTATTATTTTTCCTGTGGGACCAGTGCAATGCACCAAGCTGGAAATGCATTAGAGCTCACTGTCATCCCTCTCATCTCAGCCATTTCCAGGCTGTACAAAATGGCACCTGATGTGCCACTGGTGCAGTTCTGCTGGCCATTGGCTCTGGGGTCTACCCGGACCTATTTTCGGTGGAAGCTGTAGGATGCCATGTGTTGGTGCAATGCACTGAGCCAGAAATTAGTTTGCATGCACAGTCCTGTCCCAAAGCCTTTGCCTCCATACACAAAATGGCTCCAGTGCGGTTCTGGGTTGTGAAATCTGCCTTGTTCCTGCACAGCCTGTTTGGAGTCTGCTGGTCTGTCTCTGATTCTGGTCAAATCAAACAGACCAGCAGGACAGACAGTTCTTTGTCTGGATTCACCTGCTGAGCTCCCACTGACCTCTCCTTCCCACCTGACTGCTGGCGGAGTTCCAGCACCTTGCTGATTGACGCTGGGGTGGCTGGTCACTGCAATATCACATCGTTGTGTCCACTGCTTTCTTGTGTCCATCAGTCTCCAGCTGTCCCTCTGCTGTTGGCCTGACCTCTACTATTTCCTGGAATGTGCCCTCTCTGCTTCACTCTGGCTAATGATTCTCTGTCGATTTAAGCATGTCCTTACCATATTCCACCATCTTGATTCAGCCACATTATATTTTAATTCTACTTTCAAACTTGCTATAGGACTTGGTGTAAAGACATGATGCATAGGTTTTTATCTTTTAAAAAGATTTGATGACTTATTTGAAAGAGTTGGGGAGAGAGAGAGAGAGAGAGAGAGAGGGAGAGAGAAAACACCTACTGTTTCATGGGGAAACCCTTAAACAGAGACCGGGTCTCTTAAAGGAACTAGCTGCTGCATTGGTGATGTGGGGCGTCCTCCAGCTGGGCCCTGGACGTTCAGCATGACAGAATGGGCTCTGCTGACACCTGGGAGATCTGGGAACTTGAGTATTCCTGCTTGAAACCCCTGAGACCCTGATCTAGGACTTGGCCAACCCTCCTGGCCCACAGGGTCCGTGAGAAAGCTGAAATGTCTCACTCACTTCCATACTCTGAGCCTGGATGGGCAGTGGGGAGCTGTTCAGTTGAGGCACTTCAGTACCCAGATCCCTCCATGTGGGGCTGACTCTCTCTTCCTTTCCAGTTCATCTAGCCCCCGGTGCTGAGTCCAGCTGTGTCCTCCCCACATCCTTGCATTGGGGCAAAGCTGCTGCTGAGTCCCCCGCACCCTAGATGAAGGTTCTGGAGAGGGGAATGGTAATCCAATTGGGGACGTTCGAGCTCCACTTGGCTGCTCCTCAGGCCACTGGGTCCCCGGGGTCATGGGTCAGCAGTGCCTTCTGTGTCCACAGCCGCCACGGCCACACCCCTCCCTTCCTCTCACATGCTCCTCCCAGTGAGCTCACCATCACAGTGCATGGCCAACTGAGCCGACACGGATCCGTCAGCTGCCAGCCACACTTAACTACTGGGGCAAGCTCGCAGCTTCCTGGGCTCACTGATGCAAGCAGCTTCCTCCTCTCCTGGAGGCAACGCCACCCCAGCAGTAGGGGTTGGGCTAACGGTGTGTCTGTCTCCCATGGAGGCAACACTTTCGCAGGTCCCCTCCACAGTTGCTCAGGACACATTGCTGGGCAGAGGTCTGTTTGCAAGGCAAGGACTTGGAATGAACTTGGAATGGGACCTGGGCCACTATGCCTCTTAGCTGTGCTGACTTCTAATCAGTGACTAACTGGGAGCCCTAACATCATATCCAGACACGTGGGCTCCTGTCTGTGGTGGCTGTCCTCTGGGTGCACGTGCCCTGATGGGGTTCAATGGTGATGGGGTTGAGACGCAGAGGAGCTACACATGGACTCTCCATTTGTAATGAGAACTCATGTGGGTGTGAGAGTGCATGGTTGTGCACATTCACACATGTTCACATGTGGTTGTGCAGGCCTGTGTGTTTCATGTCCATGTGTTTGTGCCATCATGAGCACGGGTACAGGTGTTCTTTAGGAACATCTGTGTGCACATGTACACGGTTGTACATGCATGGTACCCACACATATGCACACTTGCATGTGTAAGTCTGCATGCACATGCATGCATCTTGCATGATTATTGCATATTTCTCTCGCATGAGTGAATATCAAGTATGTTTTCACCTGCTTGCACATGTGTGCTATGACCGCAGTCACCGGGTGGACTATGGAGTCTTACGGGAAGGAGCTGTGGCCAGAGCATCTCCAAGGCGCCCTTGTGATGGCATTTCCGATCGTGTCCAAGGACGTTCTAGACCCTGGCCCAGTGATTGGGCTGGCTTCCCTCTGCTAGCCTGCGGTGTCTGGCTCTTCTTCCGGAATCACATTTCTGTGATGGCTGTCATGCTGCCGTGTGTCTTCCTCTTGAGCACATGGTACCATGTAAGCAGGGTCATGGCGCACACTCACTGCTTTGTCCCCAGTGTGGGGCGTGCAGTAGGCTCTCAGTGAGCGCCACCCAGGTGCTTGTGAAGATGGGTGTGCCCTCACTTGTTTGACTCTTGGAGATGATCTGGGGGACCCTCTCCCTGGGCAGAGCTCCCAGGCTCAGCCTCAACTGGGCTCCCTGGGAAAGTAGAGAGAGGGACCTTTTATGGTGTAGGTCATCTTATGCTATGACTACTTTGGAGTGCGTCATTACCTCCCTTCTTTTCTATTTTGAAAGAGTTACAGAGAAAAGGAGAGAGAGAGAAAAAACCTTCCATCCACTGACTCATACTCTACATGGCCACAACAGCCAGTGCTGGGCCAGATGGAAGGCAAGAGCCAGGAGCTCTTTCCAGGTCTTCCACGTGGATGCAGTGGTCCGAAGGCTTGGACCATCTTCTGCTGTTTTCCCAGGCCATACGTAGGGGACTGGATCAGAGGTAAAACAGCTGGGATGCAAGCCAGCACCCATACAATGCTGCCACAGCAGACCGTGGCTTCACCTGCGATGCCACAATCTCGTTGTTTTTCATTTACATTCCTAGGCAACATATCCTGGTGGTTTCTCCCCAAAGAACTTGTTCTGGGGAAGACTAGGATAAAGCTTGCAGGGAAGCACAGCACAGGAGTCGTTTCCTGAGTGGGATGGCATCCGCAGCTGCCTTTGCAGGGAGCCAGCGAATCCCAGCAGGTCCTGCTCGCTCTGTCAGCAGGTGCATCAACTGCATTGGCTTTGCAACAGGAGGGAGAAAGATGGTGCCCGGTGATCCCAGAGTGGATCTCATGGTGACATCCTGTGGTACTTTGCCTGAGGGTCCCTAAGCTGGAGAAGGCCAAATGGTCCACTGCCACCCTTCATTCTGGACAGTTCTGTCTGCGTTTTGTCCTCTGTGTGGGGTACTTGGAGCCCAATTTACACAACAGACAAACCAGCTGCTCTTTATTCTGAACTTGCCAGGGCTAGGGATGTCTGGCACAGAGGTTCTTGATATGAGGTGGGCAGTAAGCTAGCTGGTGAGGTTTCAGGAAGGCAGTGCCTCTGCCAGCCCAGGTAGGTGAACCGGCAGAGAGCTGCAAGCCATGTCTGCATTCCACTGGAGTTCTGTGCCCATGGACTTGCTCTTGTTCTCCTGGCCTCTTCTTCTGGGCAGCCGCTGGCAGAGGTTGTGTGGCCATGAAACCTGTCAGATTCCTGCCAAGGTTTCATTAGGACAGTGGTGCTAGACTGAGCAGAACTGGGCAGGGCAGACTCTTCTGGAATCCCTGGGGTGGAGCCTATGTCCAAGGCTGGGCCCTGGGCAAGACGCCTGCTGTGCAGATGCTGGGCTGCTGCCAGTCGTGCTTCTCTGTTTCTTTTCCCATCCAACCCTACACAGCCCCCATGCCTTTGGTGGTCCCTGCTGCCCCTCATGCACCATAAGTCAGTGTCTCCTCCTGCCTGCCTTAGCGAGCCAGTCGGCCACTGGTGCTGGAGTCCATAGTGTGCGGGAGTAGTGGGAGTGGGGCTGTGGTGTGGGCAGCGAAGCCCTGGGCAGAGCCTAAGGGCTGGGGAGGCCGCAGGTGGCAGATGGGCACCAGTACCTCCTTTGGTGACTGGGAGAGGCACGTGTCACTTTGCCTGGTTCTGCGCTGGAAGAGGAGCTGAAATCCAGACAGGCTGTTACTCAGCAGTCGAGCCCTGGCCACTGTGGGCTGGGACCGCCGGGGGTCTCCATGCGGCTTCTTGGAGACTAACCACCAGCCGCTATAACTTCCTTGCTTGCTGGCTGCTGTGAGCGGGGGTCCCCATGTGGCTTCCTGGAGAGTACTGCCCCAAGGGGCTGGCCAGAACCCTGCTCAGAGGACAGAAAGGGACCGCAAAGCAGGATTGCAGGGACAGATGTGCCACAGACAGATGAGGAGGACAACACTTGAGGACTTTCTGGAGCTCGGCTGGGGAGGCGGAAGATGCAGAGGTAAGTGATGGCCATGGGTGGGTGGTGGGGGAGACTCCTCCAGCCAAGTTCAGGAAGGCTGGAAGGCTGCACGGGCCGAAGCAGCAGCTGCCTGTGGCCAGGCCCACTGGCCTCCTGTGCCCTGGCTTTGACGTTCTCTGGTTCATGCAGAAGTGCAGCTGACAGCCACCCTCCAGGAGCCACAGCAGCTCCCGGAAGGCTCTCACCTGGCCCTTCCCCTCCGATCCTGGCTAACTGAATGCATGATGGGAGAGGCTGGCCTTGCCCAGGTTCCCGCATCACCTGCTAGAACAGTGCTACGCAGGATCAGAAATGGCAGATGGCAGCTGGAGCTCTCCCTGAGCTCCCGGCTACTTTCTTTCTTTTTTTTTTTTTTTGCATTTGAATTCCTTTTTTTTCTTTTTTTTTTAATTATTTATTATTTTTAATTCATTAATTACATTGTATTATGTAACACAGTTTCATAGGTGCTTGGGTTCTCCCCACCCCTCCCAAACCCTCCCACCATGGTGGATTCCTCCACCTTGTTGCATAACCACAGCTCAAGTTCAGTTGAGATTCCCCCATTGCAAGCGTATACCAAACATAGAGTCCAGCATCTTATTGTCCAGTCAAGTTCAACGGCTTCTTAGATATACCCTTTCTGGTCTGAAGACAATCCAGCAGAGTACCATCCCAGTCAATTAAAAGCTCCAACATACCATCAGCAAAAATTTACATCATTATGGAATTAATTGACATAGTAATGAGTAACCAACATGGTAAAAGTAAATGCGAGATCCTAGCCACCTTCTGTGACCACCTCACTTACATTTCACTTTTAGTTTATATACAACATGTAACATACATAACATAACATGTTATACATAAGATCATATCATCTTAAATTAAGGCAAACATGTGGTATTTAACCTTTTGGGATTGGCTCATTTCCCTTAGCATTATGGTTTCCAGTTTGGCCCATTTGGCCACAAAGAACTGCATTTTGTTTTTTTTAATAGCTGAGTAGTATTCCATGGAGTAGATGCACCATAGCTTTCTTATCCAATCCTCTGCTGATGGGCATTTTGGTTGCTTCCATGTTTTTGCAATTACTGATTGTGCTGCTATGAACATAGGAGTGCATGTTGGTTTCTCATAAAACAATTGTTCTGGATATATTCCTAGGAGTGCTATTGCTGGATCACACGGTGTGTTGATTTTGAGTTGTTTGAATATTCTCCATACTGATTGCCATAGAGGCTGTACCAGCCTGCAGCCCCACCAGCAGTGGAGTAGGGTTCCCTTTTCCCCGCAACCTTGCCAGCAAGTGTTGTTGGTGCTTTTATTCATGTGGGCCAGTCTTACTGGCATTAGGTGGTACCTCATTGATGTTTTAATTTGAATTTCCCTTATTGCCAGGGAACTTGAGCATTTTCTCATGTTTATTTGCCATTTGGGTTTGTTCCTTTGTGAAGTGTTTGCCCATTTCTCGTGCCCATTTCTTGAGTGGCTTGTTTGTTTTGACATTTTGGTTGTTTTGTAGCTCTTTGTATATTCTGGAGATTAGCCCTCTATCACCTATGTCGTGTGCGAAGATCTTCTCCCATTCTGTGGGTTGCCTTTTTACTTTCTTGATTGTTTCTCTAGCTGTACAGACGCTTCTTAGTTTGATGAGGTCCCAATTGTTTATTTTGGTCTCGATTTCTACTGCTTTTGGAGACTTTTTTAGGAAGTGAGGGCCTACCCCTAAGTGTTGCAGTGTGTTTCCAACATTTTCTTCCAAAAGTTTGAAGGTTTCTGGATGTAGGTTTAGATCTTTTATCCATTTAGATTCGATCTTAGTGTATGGTGAGAGATGTGGATCTATCTTTTTGTTTCTGCAGGCTACTAACCAGTTGTCCCAACAGCATTTATTGAACAGACCTTCCCATTTGCCTGGATTGTCGTTTGTCTTTTTGTCAAAGATTATTTGGCTGTTTCTGTTTGGGTTCCCTTCTGGTGTTTGTATTCTGCTCCATTGATCTTCCTCTCTATCTTTGTGCCAGTACCAGGCTGTTTTGATAACCACTGCCCTATAGTATGTCCAGAGGTCCGGAACTGTGGTTCCCCCTGCTAACTTCCTCTTCTTCAGGATGGTTCTAACTATCCGTGGTTTTTTGTGTTTCCAGATGAACCTTTGGATCATTGTTTCCAGTTCCATGAAGAATGTTTTGGGCAATTTGATTGGGATTGCGTTGAATGTATATATTGCTTTTGGCAGTATAGACATTTTAATGATATTGATTTTACCTATCCAGGAGCATGGGATGTTACTCCATCTTTTGAGGTCTTGTTCAATTTCTTTTTTAAGTAGTTTGTAGTTTTCTTCAAATAGGTCTCTTACCTTTTTGGTTAGATTTATTCCTAGATATTTCCTACTTTTCTGTGTTATTTTGAATGGTATCTTGCTGGTTAAGTCTTTTTCCATCTTGGGGCTGTTCGCATACACTATGGCTGTTGATTTTTGTTCATTAATTTTGTACCATGCCACTCTACCAAACTCTCGTATAAGTTCTAGTAGTCTCTGTATTGAGTCTCTTGGCTCTTCTATATAAAGAATCATATCATCTGCGTATAGTGAGAGCTTGACTTCTTCGTTTCCCATTTGGATTCCTCTGATTTCTTTTTCTTGTCTTATGGCCTCAGCGAGTCCATCTAGGACTATGTTGAATAGTAGTGGAGAAAGTGGACATCCCTGTCTTGTTCCAGGTCTCAGTGGGAAGGGTTCCAGTTTTTCTCCATTCAGTATGATGCTGGCGTTGGGTTTTTCTTATTGCTTTAATTATGTTGTGGATTTTTCCATCTATGCCTACCTTGGTTAGGGTCTTTAGGCGGAAGTGGTGTTGGATTTTGTCGAAAGCTTTTTCTGCATCTATTGATACTATCATGTGATTCTTGTTTTTCAGTTTTTGGATGTGGTGTATCACATTGATGGATTTCCGAATGTTGAACCATCCCTGCATTCCAGGGATGAATCCTACTTGATCTGGATGAATGATCTGTCTGATGTGTTTTTGAATTCTGTTGGCTAGGATTTTGTTGAGAATCTTAGCATCAATGTTCATCAAAGAGATAGGTCTGTAGTTTTCTTTCTCTGTTCTCTGTCTGTTTTTGGGATTAAGGTAATGTTGGCTTCATAGAATGAGTTTGGAAGGGTTGCTTCTTTTTCTATTGTTTTGAAGAGTTTGTAGAGGATTGGGGTTAGTTCTGTTCGGAATGTTTTGTAGAATTCTGTAGTGAACCAGCTACTTTCTAAGCATGAGAAACCTTGCATTTTAGACCCACGTGATGGCCTGTGCAAGGTCCTCAGAGGCAACTCCGTTCAGTTCCCAGAAACCTTGCCTGCCTGAGAGTGAAACCCAGCTATCCCGTATGGCTTACCTGGTGGCTGTGACTGCCAAACATGGCAGCAGGGGCAGCTCCGGGCAGCACAACGCCAACCCAGGTCTCAGCCCCAGCATCGCTTTCTTGTAGCCAAAGCACCCTAGGTGCTGGGATGCTAGCGTGGACTGTGGGAACAGGTAAATACGGTCCCCCACCCATGTAGATTCTTCACTAGGGGCCCTGTAGGAAACATTGGATTAACAAGAGAACAGACAAAAACTTTTTTGAGACATGCCTGTCCCATGAAGAGGCTGTGCTCGGATAAACCCACGGCAAGACTAAGCTTGTTGGAGACATGCAGCGGGCCTTCCTCAGATGCGTGCAGGATCCTTCATGAGCCAGAGCCTGGGTAGAGTTGCTGTCTCACTCCAGGCTTGCTTTGTCATCAAGAGTTGGTCATCTTGAGCCAGTGACCCAAAATGGCACCAGCAGGGAGGAACGGAACCGATGCTTTCATCCTGGAATGCCAGAGTGGTCAGTTGAATCATCGTGGTAAGTTGGGAGCCACATGTAGTGTACACGGGAGGTACCCGGGGGAGCGGTAGGTGGAGCACCAGGCAGTGGCCTGGGATTGGGTAGAATAAAGGCAGGAGGGTATGAGCGGTACCCTCTAGGCAGATGCAGCAGGGCTTCTGCATCTAAGACAACTTTGGTGGTTGCCATTTGCTGGCCAGCAACAGCTATTCCAACAACCAGCACATATGACAACAGCCATTCAGGGCCCCAAGCATGCTCTAGACAAACCTTCCGAATCAGGTTCTCGTACAGCCCAGGGAGCAGTGCCCAGGGCGGGGCTCCCCACACTTGCTGTGCCAGGTTGTCACCCAGCTTCCTGCCCCCACTGTTTCTCCGTGTGCTTGGATGTGACATTTCACGCTGGCAGGAGATTGGTATTTGGGTGGGCAAATAGACACAAGCTTCTTCAAGCTCCCAGATGTTACCAGTGGCACGGGCCCTTCTCAGCCCGCACAGGGCCACAGGGAATGTTTGAATACCTCCTGCTCAAACAGAAGTAAGAAGGAGCGAGGGCCACAGAGGGCAGGCGAAAATGGAACCCAAACATTTGCTTATGGAAATGGGAGAAGAGCCTTGCAGCTTCCCAGACTCCAGGCAGGGAGATCTGAGCGCAGGAGGGCCACAGTCTGTGGGTCCACGGCATCGCCGTCTTTAGCTGTCCAACTTGGGGATAGTGGACAAGTCTGGTGGCTGCGTCTTTCTGGACGGGCAGAAAGGCGAGAAGATGGACAGTGCAGGCAGTGCAGCTGCTTGGTGAGATCTGCTGTCAGGGTGGGGTCAGCCCCAGCTCATGCTCCCAGAGGCCAAGGCTGCCCGCCCCAGGTGCATCCAGATGTTGAGCAGCATCAAAGCCCACCCACAGGCTGGTGGATGTGCCCTGCTGCGGAGCCAAAGGGGAGACCATCTGGCACACAGGAGGCAGGTCCTGTTCTCAAACTCCAAAGCTGGTGGCTACCTCTTAGGGAGCCCTGCGGGGTTCTGTGCCCCCACATTGATTCCTGCAGCTAAGGGTGTCTCTGCCTCCCAGGCTTGGAGCCAACCAAGCTCTGCACACCCAGCTCTCTTCTTCTCCCTGTCTCTCCCTGTGTGTGAAGAGGAGGCAGGGACTGCTTTGGGCCTGTCGGGTGCACTGGAGTGCTTCTCCTCTGCACCTTGGCACAAGGCTGCTGATGGGCCCCTCGGCCTGGCCCTGCAGTGGTGACCTTGGTGGTTCTAGGAAAGCATCTTCTGAGTGATTGTCCTGGACCCTTGGAAAGAACCCCTAGGGGCCCTGCCTGCCAAGGCAGGACCCTGGGGCCCTCAGGGTGCAGCCACCCTGACCTGACCACGGGCAGAGCAAGAGCTGGCAGTTGGCCATGTGCGTGGATGTCACACATGGCTATGGCCGGAGTTGGGCACAGTTATGGTCTCAGAGAGGGAGCACCTCACAGGTTCCCTAAGCCCCTTGGATAAGCAGCTCTGAGCTTCTGGAACCTTCTCCCAGGCTCATTGCATGGGTGGAGCAGAGAGCCCGTGGTATCTCCTTAGCAGATCATTCACTTCCCACATCCATTGAGGCCCTCCCCCAGCACCTCTGTCAGGCGACACTGGCTTCCTGCACTGCTCTCAAAGACTGCTAGGACCCTCATCCACGGTGATGCCTCCAAGCATTTTCCATGCTGTTACCCTGCCAGGCTCCTTAGAGTGAATTTCCACTGCCTGTTCAGTTTGGAGTGGAACCTGGTCTCAGTCACTTATTGCTGTGGCTCCTGTCCCCATGGCCACGGTTCTCTGCTTGCACTGCCTCATTGCAGTGGTCCCTGGCCCCCTGGGCTTCTGACTGCACTGTCCCGGTACTGTGGCCCCTGTCCCTACAGCCATGGCCCCGAGCAAGGCCACATAAGAGCAGTTACCAAGGTGATGTGCCTGACTCCCACTGCTGCAGGATACTCACACATCCTACTTTCTGAAGTTGTTTAATGCAACTTCAAGGATGGCTGCATTGTCTTGAAGACAAATCACGTAATCTGGGTTTAATCACCAAAGTAGTCAAAAGAGATTCAGCCAAACACTGATGCCTTATGTGAAACAAGCCACCTTGAAATACGATGTGCTCAAAAATGGCAAGAAAGAGTGACAGGCAGCACAGAGAAATCACAAAAAGGGTCAACGAAGCCAAAATGCTGAGACGGCAGTGCAGGACCCAACCCTAACTACACAGAGCTGCAGCTAGAAGGACTGAGCATGCTGCTAAAGCATGTGGATTCCCAAACGGACCAAAGCCCACAGCCTGCCTCACGCTGAGTGCAAAGAAAAAGATGTCAAGGCAAAGCCAGTGTGCAGTAACAGGACAGAACATGGTGCTGCGTGCAAGCCCTCGGCACAACACACTAACGTGGCGTGAATGTCAGGACAAGTCAATGTCATGGAAAACAGCATTGCTTGGGGCAAGGACAGCAACACGTGGTGATGAAGATACAATTCATCGAGGACACTTAGGTGCCGCATGCCTGTGGGAGCTCAGAGCTTGAGAGCAGCCAAGTGAGGAGACAAAACTGAGGTGCCAGGGGGCACAGAGCCTGAGAACAGCCAAGTGGGGAGACACTGAGGTGTCAGGGGGCACAGAGCCTGAGAACAGCCAAGTGGGGACACCTGGTGCCATTACCTGGGAGACAAGAGAGGCAGAAAATAGGGAGCAACACGTATGAGCTTTAAGCAGCCCTGCCCACCATGTCCGAGGACACCCCCCAGGCTGGGCTCACACGGGACATTCCACAGCACAGAGCTGTGAGCTGCACCTCGGGACACGTCATGGAGTGGGGGCACGGAGAGTGTTCTGTGATCACAGTGACCTTAGATCAGAAGGACTGTGCAACAACGTAGTACTTCCCTAGAGTAAACAGGTCTAAGAGGAATCACAAGTGATGCTAGGAAATATTTGATATTTCTTTTTTTCAAAAAAGGACTTATTTATTCTACTTGAAAGTCAGAGTTGTAGAAGGAGCGGGACGGACAGACAGAAGTCTCAACCTGCTGGTTCACTTCCCAAACGGCCGCTTCACCCAGACCTGGGCTGGTCCAAAGCTGGAAGCCAGGAACTTCTTCCCGGTATTTCAAGTAAGTGCAGAGGCCCAAGCACTTGGCTTATTTTCTGCTGCTTTTCCAGTCAGGGAGCTGGATTGCAAGTGGGCAGCCGGGACTCAAGCTGATGCCCATAAGGGATGCTGGCACCACAGACAGATTATTTGCTTGCTATGCCAACACACCAGCCTCAAACAATATTTTGAACAAGAAAACTTGGAAGCACAGCATTTCAAGGCTTGCGGGGTGCAGCTAATGTAACCAAGAAGAACCAGGGGCTCCAGGAATCCTAGTACAGGCAGGGCTCATGTTGCTCCCCCTACTACCTGTCCAGGACACCACAGTGTTACTAAATGAAGATCTGCAGCAAGCTGTACTGAGCAGGCGAGTTGGTGCCACCTCCCCAGCAGCGCGGGTTACGATCGGCACTTACATGGGATAGAATGTTCTAACCTACATGTGTGCACATGGGTTTGTAGGCATTATGCTATTGCACTTGTATAGTGGCATGACATTTTGTGGACATATCATCATAAGTACTGGGAAACAAAGCAAAACAGAAAAATTACGTGATGAACGTAACTGCCACGTTTGCTTTATTGTGGTGCCATTACCAAGCCTGCAGAGTCTCCGGAGAATGCCTGCACCAAGCAACACGGACAATTTAAAATAAACCATCTCAGCATCTCCTTGAAGATGGACAAGAAAGAGCCAAGGCAACCCAAGGTAGAAGAAAGAGAGCAATGAAAGTAAGGATGGAAGGCAGTGACATGGAAAATGGACAAAGAAGATGAATGCCAGTCAACTCAAAACTCAGACAAGTAATACATGTTAGTAAAACTCCGTTCAACTGGCTAAGGATGGGGGAGGGGGACAGGCAAAACCACGCACTGCTCAGGTAAGAGTGTGAGAAGGGGCATCACGGTGAGCCACAGACATCAGTGGGACAAGGAGCTGCTCTTAAGAACCTTACAGCAAGAACGCCAAACACGTGGGAGAGTTGGAAAAATGTGACCAATTCAGGCAAAATAGTGATCAAGTTGATTTATTCCAGGACCTCAAGGAAAAATCGGCACACAGACAGTCGATAATATTAATTATATTAACTGAAGGAAGGAAAAAAATGTGCATGTGCTACTTCAATAAATTCAAAAAAAGAACTTGACAAAATTCAGCACTCATTCGTGATGAAAATTATTCACAAATTAGAAATAAAAGCAGATTTCCCCAATGTCATAAAAGCTGCACATAATAAAGTGCCAAAAGTCACGTCTTAAAGATCAAACATTGAGCTTCTCTCCCTGCAAAGCGGCAGTGGAGCAAGGCTGCCTGGTCCCACCACTTCTTTTCAACATCACACATGAACTCCTTACCAGGTCAATAAGGGAAAGAAATAAAATGGATAAAGATCTGAAAGACAAAGACGTTATTCAGAGTGGATAGGACTGAAGATCAACCTGTGAGTTTTCAGGTTTATGGGAGACAAGCTCAGTATACAAAACAGAAGCTGTTTTCGTGTAATAGCAATGAGAAATGGAGGCGGGAAGCACACTTGTACAGCAGTCTAAACATCCAACACCAAAGAGCTAATAAAGATACGGGCCGGAAGCCACAAAGCACCACGAGCCGGATGGGAGAGCTGGCACATCCGGAGCTGGGAGAGTCGGTGTTATTAAGCAGTCCATTCTCCCGAAATTGCTCCATCAATTCAGTATAATCACACTCAAAATTCCAGCAGGTTATTTGGAGGAAATTGAACAGATACTAAAATGTATGTGGAAATGCAAACGATCTAGAATGACCAAATGATCTCGAAGTAAAGCAGGGTGAAGGAATTGAGGCCGTGGAGTTCAAGCTTAGTGCAAAACATAGACGTTTGAGAGAACGAGATGTTTACGTGAGGACAGACCGACAGAGAGTGCAGGGACAGACTCACTCACACACGGTCAAGCCGTTTTCAAGTCAGTCAGTCAGTCAGTTGGTGAAGGCAGGAAGTCGTAGGTCACTGAGTTCATGAAGGGCAGGAAGGTCGTAGGTCACTGAGCCAGTTGGTGAGGAACAGAAGGTCTTGCTAGCAGTTGGCTTTGGAGCCACAAGTCACACACGTGAGAAAGATGAAACCTAGCCCCTATCTCACACTGTACTCAGAAATGGGGAACCCACGGTGCTCCTGGCCAGCCTTTGTCACTGTGGCCATCTGGGGAGGGAATCAGACAATGGAAGGGCTCTCTGTCCCTCTCTGTGTAAGTAGATTTTTTTTAAAGATTTGTTTATTTTTTATTGGAGAGTCAGTTCTACAGGGTTAAGGAGGAACAGAGGATGATTTTCCATCTGCTGGTTCACTGCCCAAGTGGCTGCAACAGCTAGAGCTGGATTGATCCAAAGCCAGGAGCCAGGAGCTTCTTCTGGGTCTCCCAGGCGGTTGCAGGGTCCCAAGGCTTCGGGCCGTCCACGACTGCTTTCCTAGGCCACAGGCAGGGAGCTGGATGGGAAGTGGAGTGGCTGGGACATGAACCGGTGCCTGTATGGGATCCCTGCGCATACAAGGTGAGGACTTTAGCTGCTAGGTTACCGTGCGGCAATCCGGCACCCCCGCACCTCCATTTTTTAAGGTCTTGAACAAAATCTCTTTTGAAGAAAATTGATGAGAAAATTGAGTCTCTGTCACCAGGAATTGAGAATATCTGAATTAAAGTGCAATTGGGGTAGCTTTTCACACAAACTCAACAATGGAAGTTTGAATAGCAAGGCATGCCAAGGAATGCCAAGGCGTGCCAAGGCTCTGCTTGTGAGCAGAGAACGCCTCGGTCCCACCCCTCTTGGAAACTGCAGGATTGTGCAGGGGGAGGCATGGCTGCCCCTTCTGGCCTGGCCTTCCCCACAGGTGTCCTCCACCTCACACACCGGTTCGGGCCCTCCTGCCAGCAGACACCTGGCTCCTTCTCCTGGGGGGAGGGTCTACACAGCCCAATCCCCGCTGGTGGATGACATGCCTTGCTTTGCCCCACGCTGGGACTCCCAGGTCCTGACCGTCTTGCTCACGTGTTGGTCCATGACGGTTTCCTCCGTTCCCTTCTGTCTCATCTTGTCTACCATCCCTCCCGACGCCGACCAGAGCCCCATGGCGTGGCTCCACTCCCTGTGCCTCCTACCCGTCTCCCAACGCCGCCCTCGGTCTCTGCGGCTTTCCTCGCCGCAGCCCCCACCTCCACAAGCGGCTGATTTCAAACTGGTTTTTTCCCATGACCTTGCAGCCAGAATCACTCCCACCTTCCGCCTAGTTGGACAGTGCACCCGAGTGTCACTCTGAGCCACTCACACGCCTGCCCCTCACACCTTTGCCAATCAAGAATGACGGAGGAGTCCGGGGTGGGGTCTTGGCTGTCTCCCAAGCCCCTCCTATGTTCTGGAGACCCCAGACACGTACTCTGTCAAGGTCGAAGTCAGTATGTCCACAGATGTACGTCTGGTCTCTCCTGCAAACCGTCTCCTCTCCCTCACGCTTCAGTTTCTCATTCCTGTCTTGCTCCATACAGAACCCTGGCTGCCTCTGTGTTCCTCCCCCTGCGACCAGTGAGCTTCATGTTCTGTGGATGTGGACGCAGCCCTCCTCTGCGGTCTGGCGGTTCTCCATGTCCATCGTCGTGTGCTACCCCCGTGGGCAGTCTGTCTCTGCTCCCCACGCCATGGCAGCCTGGATCTGACTGCGTTCCTGGATTCAGGATACAAAAATGCGGAAAGATGCCCTCAGACATTTGTGGAGAGAGGGAATGAGGAGGTAAGCTTGTTTTGATGCAAAAATATTTGCATAAAGAAATTCTGTTCTTTTAAAAAAATATTTGTTTATTTGAAGGAAAGGAAGGGAAGAGAGAGAGAGAGAAAGGTCTTCCGTCTGTACTTTACTCAAAACAGCCGGGGCTGAGCCAGGCTGGAGCTGGAGGCCGGGAACGCTACCCAGTCTCCTCCCCGGATGACGGGTCCCAGCTCCGTGAGCCCACACCTGCTGCGTCCAGGTGAGCGTTAATAGTATTAATAGCTCTGAGTGGAGCTGGCCCTCGATCCCAGGCGTGCAATTTGAAATTCAGCTCAAGCGACAGAAAAACCGCTCTGCCAAGTGCCACTCCACTGCAGTCATACGCACAGACTCGCTACCATGTTCACGGAAAGGTCTACCTCCAGAATCTATTCATGAATTGCAATTTTTTTGCACCCAAATAAACATATCTTTTAATTCTATTTTTATGAGCTCTTTAGATTAAAATTTGTTGTTGTTGTAAGAAAGAGTTACAGAGAGAAGCGAGAGAGATCTTCCATCTGTTGATTCACTCCCCAAATGGCCTCAAAGGACAGAGCTGAAGTGATCTGAAGCCAGAAACCAGGAGCTTTCTCTGAGTCTCCCACACTAGTGCAGGGTCCCGAGGTTTTGGGCCGTCCTCCACTGCTTTTCCAGGTCACAAGCAGGGAGCTGGATGGAAAGTGGAGCAGCCAGGACAGGAATTGGTGCCTATATGGTATCCTGGCACTTGCAAGGGGAGGATTAGCCAATTGAACCATCGCACCAAGCCCTTCCCATGCACTTTTCATGGTTCCTTAGAAGCAGGCCCTTCCCTGTGGAAGTGTTAAGACCGAGGCCAAACTTGGTCTTCTGAACGGGACGTGAGGTCGCTCGGTGAAACAGCACACACCAGCTGAAGGATGCAACAGCAAGAGGTTTTATTTGGTTACCAGCGCGCTGGGGCCGAGGCCAGTTCCTCACGCAGGAAGCTAGGCATCGACCCCGAATCATTAGACAGAGGGGTTTTTAAAAGGCTAAGCTAAGGCTAAAATCATTAACATAAGCAGGAAGGGTGAACCATTAACATGAGCAGGGAGTGGGAATCATTAACATAAGCAGGGAGGGGGCCGTGCCATTAGGGGCGGAGGCTAGTTGCAGGTGCCCCTTATCTCTCAGGCCCCCAGGCTATCATGAAATGTGTCACTGCCCTTCACTGTCCTTTTACCGCAAGCAGAATACAGAAAGTAAAAAGCAAATTAAATTCTTCTGTCATTTCAATCCTAAATGTCCCTTTTCAGAAGAAGGTCCCACATGTCTCCTCCGGCCTTTCAGGGAGGGACAGAGGGACACATCTCCATAGATACGCACAGTCAAGAGCCAAGAACTCTGTCCTGGTCTCCTACGGGGGCAGCTAGGCTCAGTTCTTGAGCCATCGCCAGCCTCCCCCTGCAGACAGTTGGCACTGGCATTGAGAAGCCTTCAGGCATGCCAGGCCTCTCGCTCGCTCCTATGCAGCTCTGCACCCGAACGTCTGAGAAACGGGCGCCCAGTGGGTGGTACCTGCTGGAGTCGTATCTGCTCTTCAGAGGGAGATCCACCTGCTGTCTCCAGAACCTTCCCCTGGGAGAAGAACCTGCCCCCCAAGTAAGCAGACAGAGGAGCTGGGGCTCTGACTCTGTCCTACCTTTCTGCTCCCGGAAGGCTCTGAAAGCGGGACCAGTGTCCCACTTCTTCCAGGTTCCTCTGCCAGCCACACCTGACCTAACAGAGCGCCCTGTGCGTTTGGGGCCAGCGGTGACATCCAGGGCTTGTGGATTCTTCCATCCCTGACCAACATGGTAGAAGCAGACGGAGCTTGGGACCCACACCAGGACTGGCAGATGACACCGGCCTGGCAGCCGACGTGGAAGTGACTTTCTGAAGAGGGGGATAGGCAGACAGATTACGTCTTCTTTCCGGCCCCTGCCGGGGTCAGGCCTGAGCTGAGCCTCATGGAAGGCAAGCTTCCAGTCAGGGCAAGCTTCCGCTGGTGGGGGGCCCAGTGCCTTGCACAGCCGAGCAACCCCCTTGCCAGGCAGCCATCCCCTAGTCTCCCTGCTAGGGTGGGAATGCTGCCTGTCTCACTGTGCACCTGTTCTTCTCAGGTCAAGGCCAGACAGAGGCCAGGGCTGATTGGGATTCTGTGCACGGAAGGGTCTGGCGGCCGAGGCTGCGGCAGATCCAAGGCACTAATGTCCCTTTTTAGTATGCCTGCTGCTCCCACCGGCCTGTTCCTGAACTAGCCATCTATAACGTTTGTGGGCCTATTAAGAGGGAAATACAATTTCATAGCTACAGATAAGAGATTAGACAGATCAGTTTCAAGTCTACAAAACAGATGAGGGGTGGAGGGAGAACCATTTCCAAATTACGATGCTGCTGACCATGGAGCTGCTGGCATGGTGGAGTGCGGTCTGGTACTGACAGCATTGGGTTCTGTCTGAGCTGCAGGACCAGCTGGTGACAGGCAGGCACCTGGGTCCCCTTTGGGACTCCAAGAAGGCCATGGAAACAGCAGCGATGTCACCCTTCTTTGTCTCCTAGTTTTGGAAGTGCAAATTGTTCTAGCTGGAGTAACTCAGGGTCTTGGCCAGGTGCCCTTCATCCAAGGAAGAACGTGTTGTGGGCTGAGGAGCTGATTTACATTGCTTTAGCTGAGCACTCAGGAATCAGGCCTAAAGCAGTAGCACCTGGCCTTTGCAGACTCATTGGCGTCCTATTGTCCTGTTAATGGACTTGGGTGGAAGAGGAGATAATATGTAACAAAGAGGCTTAGGAGCAGACGGCTCCCAGCACTTCTACCACCACCATGGTCTCCGTGTGTCGGTGCTTTTCGCTTGGACATTCGCTGTGCCTACTATGCCAGCTCAGCGGAAGAATTCTAATCTGTCCAGGCATTTTTGCTATTGTGAGACTGGCTTTTTACACAATTGAGCTTGGAGGTTAATGTCAATAATAATGTCTTACAAAAGGGCCTTCTATTATTCCTACTGTTTTGGCTGTCTCCATTGACCTTATGCTAATCAAGGGACCTGTATTTAGGGTTTCATCCTTTCCTTAATCTTTAGGTTCTCCTTTTCTTTGTGATACAAGATTAGGTTGTAGGATAAGAATTGTAGCAGGAATTTCTATTGTTTTTGGATAAAGCAGGTGGCAGGGTTGTTCTTAGAAACACCCACTTGACCATGACGTGGAAAGTCTGAGCCAGAGTTTAACTGATTCTGTATAAATAAAGCGGACGACTTTATTGCCATGTCCACTATCATCATGGAAACCTAGTGGTCTGTCTCTTTCTTTCTGCGCCTCATCCACGCACCCTTCCCGAGTTCCAAAACCCAGGCTGGAGCTGGACTCCGGCAAGAACGATTGTGAATGGCTCTGAACCAGACAGCCTGTTTGCACAGTGCTGCCTTGGAGGCCCTCTGGAGGTTTGGGGCCTTGTCGTCAGCAGGTGCGGCCAACTGGAGGCTGTCACAGCAGGAGCTGCTTGTATCACCTGTCTGACAGGGGCAAAGCCTCCTGGGGCAGGCAGGGGGGCCTTGCCTGCTCTCCCAGCAGCTGGGGCTGTCTCTTGTCCTCTGCACCAGCTACAGTCCCCCATGCTTCTCCCACTGCTTCCCCTCTCCCTGCTCCCTAACGGGGTCCTCGTCCAGCGGGTGAAGCTCTGACACAGGTACTTGCTCTTATGAGAATTTTTTTGAAGAACAAACTAATTACATAACATAACAAAACAAGAAATCCAAGTATAATACACAAGGGCAGTAACTACAGCATATTTACAGTCTTCCTCTCTTCTTCTTTGTTCTCTCTCAAGCTGGGCTTAAGTCCCTATCAACAGCCAATTCTACCAGGGCTGCTTGGCCACGCATCAAGCACACCAATCACAGCCTTAATCACGCACACACGCACCAATCACAACTCTGATCATGCGCACACCATGCAGATTGCATGAGACCTTGAACCAATCTTCTGCAACTTCCTACAACTTGTTTACTGCCTCTGTGCTGTGAGAAGACAATAACAAGCGCCATCTTGGGGTGTAGTCCCGTGCTCAGCAGCTCCCCCTCTCACCTGGGCTGTCTCAGGGACCACTGTTCAGCACACCCAGGGGCAGGTGCCTGTCCCTCAGCTGCCAGAACTCAGAGAAGGACACACAGAGTTCTCTTGGTTTTACTCACTAAGGCAGAGTGTTTCAGAGTTGGAAGGGCTCTTTGAATTGTCTGTATAACCTTGAAAATCCTCTAAGCACACTGTGCCTCAGTGGTTAAATGGGGTCAGTTATGGTGTCTGTCTTGTGGGATGACCAAAGTCAGTCATGCAGTGTGCTCAGCTCCACGCTAAGAATAAGTCTTGCATGGATATCAGCCACCATCACCACCACGACCACCATCACCATCATCATCACCATTACTATCATTACCCTCACCATCATCACCATTATCATCACCATCACCACGACCATCATCACCATCATCACCATCACCATCGTCACCACGACCATCATCATCATCACCATTGTCAATATTAAGTCCATCCTGATTATGATCCAGCGTACCCAGAAATGTTTCTTTGTTTCTTGAAATGTTAAGAAACAACTCCACCTCGGCAACACACACACACGAGAGGAGCAGAGGAGTCCTGAGGAGGTAAGTTAAAGAAAAAGAGAAGTCTAGGGAATGGACCAAGAGGCGAGGCACGCACATGGAGATGACGCAGAAGGTGAGTCTGAAACAGAGCAGGAGAGACGGCTGCCGGCTGGGAGGCGGGCAGTAAAGATGCTGGTTGGTGTTGACAGAAGTGTCAGCCTCCACCGGGCACCTGTTTCACAAGCGACGGGTTCGGACTTCCGAGGATGTTGGTGCCGCAGCTCCAAAGGTGACTGTGAGTCAGGTGGAGGTGGTGTCCTTTCTTCTCTTCAGGTTGAATGATGCAGGTGCAAAGCACTGGTGTCTCTGGAAACCAAACCAGAGACTGGGAGCAACAGTACAGTGTGTGCCGATGCTGGGATTGGTGGCCTGCCCCCTATACCTTTTGGAGTTCCCAGCACCGAGATCAACGCATGGCTCTAGATCCATGGGAGAAGGAAGCCGGGGAGGCAGGCTTGTCACCCCCACCTGCACTCTGGGACACGTGAGGGCAGACCAGAAACTACACGGTCATCAGTCAGAGAGGGGGTTCCTGCAGCTCCGTTCTCTCCCTTGTTGGGGTACCTGAGAGTTTTCCTGCTGATCTCAGTGAAGAATCTGGAAGGCTGCTTGGTGAAAAGGCAGATGGAGCCATCTTGCATGCTGTCTCGGAGAGGCACCTGTTGCCCCACAGCACCCAGAGGTAAGGATGCCAGGATGATTTCCCCAGATGGCACCGTGTGGAGCCCATGGACCACAGGCCAGCTCTCACCAGGCGTAGCGTGATAGGGGGTTGCCTGTGTGGTGGGGCTAAGGACGTGACCCGCATTTTCAGAAAGTCAGGGTAAAGTCCTCGTGGTTTCCCATGAGTGTGGAGACCAGCTGGGCCCACACCATCTTGAGAAGTCAGCATGGAAGAGTCGCCTCCTGCTGAATGAGCTGATGCCAGCTGACTGGTAATCATGAGGGGAATCGGTCAGGCCAGTCCTGGACAAACACCCCGAGCCTCAGGAGACCATCCATGTGCAAGCTCACCTCTCAGACACACCCACTGCCCCGACCTCTCTTTTCCACCGTTGGTCTAGGAGCTCTCCTCAGACTTGCCCAGCACCCCACTGGCTGCTGCCTTTCACCATCTGTCTAGGAGCCCCTTACAGGCAGAGGAGCTGGGGTGGGCATCAAGTGAAGGAGCCTGCTGGCTGCTGCAGGAACACGCCCTGAGGACTGTCTGCAGGACCTTGAGGATGCAGCAGTCCAAGAGTTGGTTTCCCTCCTTAGTCTGCTGCATGTATCGTCTTACTCCAGCTCAGGGGAGGGGAGGAGCATCCCAGTGGATGAGAAAAGTCAAGGTTTGGTGTAGATCAGGTTGAGCTTTGAACCCACCTGGAGTGAGACCATTCTTGGGGCCAACAAGCACAGCTTGGTGCTTGTAGATTGTCCCCTGAACAATCAAGTCTGCCAGATGGACAAGTAGATGCTAAAACCCTCCTTTGTGCCTGGGCAGCAAAATCTTTCATGCTCCCAAGGGGACTGTGTTATCCTAGAGAGAGAGAGAGAGAGAGAGAGAGAGAGAGACTTTATCCAGAGGCCTCCTTATACAAATGTGCACAAAACAATGCCACAGGCATCATAATAACATTTCAAAATATACTACAGGGCTAACAAAACCAAAACAGCATGGTCTTGGCATAAAAATAGATAAAAATAGATATCTAGAGCAACGGAGGCAAGTAGAAACCTCACAAGAAAATCCGCTTGTCTGTGCCCAGCTCATCTTGGACAAATGTGCTTTAAAAATTACCTGGAGAAAGGACAGATGCTTCAATAAATGGTGTGGAGAACATTGTCTTTCCACATATAGCAGTTTGAAGTAAGACCCCCGACCTTAACTCTGCACAAAAGTCAACCCCAAATGGATCAAGAATCTAAATTGGAGATCTGAAACTATGAGATTGCAGGGGAGAGACAAAGGAACAATGCAGGAAAGCGGTGGCCCGTGGGACACATCTCAAGTGCTGGGACGAAGAGCAAGAATGGATGAACGGGGTTACATCTCGCTAAAACACTCCTCATGGCCAAGGAAACTGCTAACAGAGTGAGGAGGCAACTGACAGAGTTGGAGGAAACTCTCAGAAGCCACAGATCGGACAAGGAATTAATATCAAGAATATAGAAGGAGCTCAGGAAACTCACCAGAAACAAGCCATCGAGATGAGCCAGCTACACTTGCTGTCAGGGAAATGAAAATGAAACCAGAGAGAGGCATCATCTAATTCCAGTGAGAACGCAATGGCCTGCGTGTTCTCCAGGAAAGCCTGGGGTCCCCCTGAACTCTCTCTGTGTGGTGAATCCAGCCCCACCCACACAGCAGGAGCAGAATGGGCAAGACAGCTCTCTGTTCTGGTATCCTAGTTGTATCTCTGAAGTCAGCCCATGCACTAAGGCAGCCCTAACGTACCACTGCAAGGAAGGAAAGTGAGGGACACGTGGATGGGCTGCATGGATGATGGCTAATGTGATGGGTAACTAGTGTGATGAAAGGGTGGCTGGTGTGAGGGATGGCTGGATGGTGTGATGGACGGCTGGATGGTGTGATGGCTGGATGGTGTGACGGATGGATGGTGTGATGGGAGACGGCTAGTGTGGTGGATGGATGGATGGCCAGTGTGATGGGGCCCTGCTGAATCTTCCATGGCTTATGCTATTTCTGCACTTCCAGTGTGGTGTGGCAGGAATCCTCCAGAGCTCACTGGCTACCAGGACAGGACATAACCTGCACCCAAGTCTGGATGGAGTTGCCACATAGCTGTGACACTTGGGAACATCCATGAACTTCTCCAGTCTCTGACCTTGTTGTCTGAAGTGAGGACATGAGATCGAAGGGCTGACATGCTACTTCATGACAGCAGCGACCATGACAGTGACAGAGATGATGTGGGACACACCTGGTTCTTACATGCAGGGCAGTGTCACGAGTGTGCTTGTACTCATGTCTATAACCTGTTGTCCTCACAGGTGTAACTCATGGTACACACGGTGATCTCTTCCTGTGTAGGGAGGTGCCCATTACCCCGCTTCCCAGATAAAGGGAGATTCAGCAAGGTTAGGTAATTTGCTCCATGACACAGTGTGTAAATTGGCAGGAGTGAGATAGTCTGAGTTCAGATTTCATGTTCTTCGTGCTGTTCACTCCTTTGTGTGAGACTGTGAGGCTGGTAGAGACCTAGCTCCCATCGTGGAGGTTAGAGCAGGGCAGTGGAAAGCCCGGGACCCACCCTCAGGGCTGCCTGATGCCAAGCTGAAGGCTTTTCTCCTGCAGTGATCTTGGATAAGCAGGTTTGTATCTGAGCTGTCATTGATCTCTGCTGGCTTTGCTCCTTTGGGCTTTCGGTCTGTACCAGGAGTCAGTCAGGCACTGAGGATGTTGGGGTCCCCATGGGCCTCAGGCACTGGGGTTCCACTTTCCATGACTCTCAAAGAGCACCCCAAGTGGCCCATGTGTGCAGGTGTGGGGCTGAGGGCAGCCACGTTAGAGTTCAGCTGCTGACTGAGAGGCTCTGCCTGCCCTGGTCTCTAGGAGCAGTGGGGCAGGACCAAGCCCGTGTCCGTGGAAAGCACCAGCACTCCAGCATGGCGCAGCTGCCCGGCAGGAGGGCAGGGCCCTGGGTGTCCTGCAGGCCTGCTCCCTGCTGACCCTGTGCTGCCCGGCCCTTAGACAAAAGCTGCTCTGTGGTGCCAGAGAGATCTGAAAGTGAGGACTGCAGAGTTCCAGCTGTCTCCAGGTTGGACGGAGACAGGATGTCTGTTGTCCCTGGTGCTGTCCTGGCCACATGGGGGACATCAAACCTCATTGAGTTTCAAAGATCCAGTATCAAGAGATGTAAATTAATCATTTTAATTCCGATCGCATGGTCAGATGTTGACTTGCTTGCTAAGAGAGGGTACATTTCACCACATCACACCAAATATATAAAAATTAGTTTCTAATTTTAAAGAAACTAATATAAAAATTAGTTTCTTTCCCTGGTGATGGTGAAGTTGTGGTTGCTACAAGTATCCAGTGCCACACAGGCTCACGGTGTGTTTTGACTGGTGACCCAGTGGCTGGGGCAAGGCTTGCTTGGATTTTTGGACAAGTGGGGGTGGCTCCCAGCAAGATCGGGGCCTCTGACCTCTTGGGGCTGCTTTAGCCGGAATCCTTAAGGGCCCTGGAGAAGGTCAAGGATGCACAATGTGCCTTGCATGCTGTTAGTGTGCTCAGCACAAGCGCTCCCTTCGCCTGCTTGGAGTTGCGCTGTCATGGCTCCACGAGGCAGCTGAAGCAGGTCTCTCATCTCCTAGGAGAGGAGGTGAACTACCCCGACAGGTGCTGTGGTTTACCCGCAACTCAGAGTTCTGGGTATGGCCAAGGCATGCTGGAGCCCAGGCAGGTTAGCGCTGTGCCTGGGGACTCAGCTCCCACAGGGCAGAGTCAACAAGAAGAAAGAGAGCATTACAAACCCCTCTTGTCCTTGGGAGGGTGATTGAATGGACGGAGGGCTACGGTCTTGAGCAGGGCCCATGGGTGTCGTGCACTGGCTTAACTCTAACTTGGGGGTGGCTGTTGGAAGCGTGGTTAGGGCCGCAGTCCACAGGCTGTCTCTTCTGACCCTGCCAAGCCATGGAGTTCCTCCAACACTGCCGTGGGTGAGCCCCCTTGTGTGGTCTCAGGAGATATGTATGGGCTGTCTCCCAAAGCAATGACCAGTCGGTGGCAAACATGGACACAGAGGCTGTTCTGGGAGCAACTAGATTTGCACAGATGGGCTCAGGTGCTGTGGGATGGAAAAAAGCCTGGCAAGCCTGGAAGCCAGGGAGATGGAGTGTGACTCTGGAGGAGAAGAGGAGTCACATGGATGCGGGAGAGGGGCACCCAGGAGCAAGGCTCCAGGGCCTGTGTTGGCTCCTCCCATTCCTGCCCGGGGTGCGTGCTGTTCGGCTAGCCTGCCCTCCTGTCAGCGGGCCAAAGGGGCTCTGCAGTCTGGAGGTGCTTCCTGGCATCTCTGTGTGAGTCTGACAGTGCCCTGGGAGACAGCTGGAGAAGACTTTTGGCCTCAAGCTCTGTCCTGTCCACCAGGAAGCCACGGCACATGCTGGCACTGAAAGAGGCAGGGCCGTGTTGGCTGTAGCGGGGGCTGGGAAGGATGTGGCTGAGAGCTGTGTGGTCCAGTCTCCTCAGTGAATGGGGCACGGATCTGCCAACATCCAGAGGGGATTCGACATGGGCATGGGCTGCAAAGACGCTGGGAAGGCTAGCGAGACAAACGGGGACAGAATGTGGAACCGTTGGAAGCTGCCGCCTCCCTGGGGTCTTGTAGTGGCCGTGTGCTGGAACTGAGGGACAGGAGTCCATGCTCACAGTGGCGGCTGCTCGGCCCAAGGGAAATGCCCTAGTCTGACAGCAAGCCCCCTGCCCCGCCCTACTCTGCCCTGCCTCCCTATCTGAGACTACAAGGCTGAATCCCAGCTGTCCCCTCTGCCATGGAGGACAGAAGCTCAGTTTCTGGTGGTGGTCGCCCTGGGCATGCTGCGGCTTCTGTTGAGTCAGTGCAGCCTCAGCATCTGTCTCCTGCTCTCAGGATGGAGTGAGGACCCGCCCACTGCAGGCCGACAACGCCCAAGTCTGTACCAGCACAGACAGGGTCATCTATAAGCACCATGGCTCTGCATCTCACAATGGCAGGTGTCTTCAGAAGAAGGAGTCTACGATGAGCCATGAGGCAGAGTGAGGGGCTGGGCCTGCACTCCGATTTGGTGCTCCGAGGATCGCCCCTCCCCCAAGGCCTTGTGCATCATCAGGACCAGATGAGTCCCCATCTACAGTGTCACTGTCCTGCAGCTTAGGGCTTGCAGGGGGCACAGGACAAAGCTAGGCCAGAGCACAGCTAGGCTGGGTCCCCACACACACCTTTGCGTCATTGTCTTAGCTAGGTGGGTGTGCAGTGACTCTGTCTCCAAACCAGGCCCCTCCTGAGGTCCCAGGGAAGATGGAGAATTGTGGGAGTGTGGTGCTACCATCCAGTTCTGTGCACACTGCCCTCTCCACCCTGGCATATTCCTCATGTGTGCAAACACTGTGGTTAACACTGAATCTCCACGCAGACCTGTCTTGGGACAGGGGTCCACAGGAGCCAGGTCCTGCCAAGCACAGGTTCTGTGGGCCCCTCTGGCATCTGAAGCAGCCTGTCTGATCAGTCTCAGGCCCCTCACGTTGGAGCCCTTTATTTGACTTTTCTTTCTTATTTTGGTTACTTACAACACTCCTGAAGAACTAGTTACCAGCTTACCAACAAACACAGGTGTTCTCATTTCTCCATATCCTCCTGCAACCTGTGCCCCAGGCTTACGATATTTTTCAAGGAAGTGTAAGCACAGCCCAGAAGCCATTTGTTCTATGTTCTTGCTTCACCCTCTCTCTCCGCGCAGCGACTGCTGCTTGGCTGCAGTCTGTCCAAGGCACACGCTGCTGCCTCCTAGGGACATGCCAGGTGCATTCAGCCCAGGACTGCTGTCCAAGGTGCACTCTGCTCCCTTCAAGGGATGCGACAGGTGCACTTAGCTGAGGACCGCTGTCCAAGGTGCATGCTGCTGCCTCTGAGGGACATGCCAGGTGCACTTAGCTGAGGACCGCTGTCCAAGGTGCACGCTGCTGCCTCTGAGGGACATGCCAGGTGCACTTAGCTGAGGACCGCTGTCCAAGATGCACACTGCTGCCTCTGAGCCACAAGCGAGGCGCACTTAGCTGAGGCAGTGGCCAGCCAGGTTGGGGAGCCGTGTTGCTATTTACACAGACTGGCTTTGGACATCTCTGGAATCTGAATTTCTGGTTCCTATTTAATTCTTTGAAGGATTACATTTTAAATTAAATATTGCATCTTTACTTTCTTTAAATAAACGGTCTTGGTGGTGCAGTGACATTTCCAGAGAATTTATAGTGGGATTTCCATGGTGATTGCCAGGGCTGCTGCCCGCCTGCCCCCAGGAGCTGTCTTGGGGCCAGCACTGCTCTGGGAGGTCCACTGAGGCTCTGGGGGTGCTGTCCTGGTCTGCCTGCCCACCGCTTTGTCTGCTCCTCCTGGCTCAGGGATGGGCAAGTGGCCTGAGCTGCGTTGGTCAGAGGCAGGCCAGGGGCTCCTTGGGGAATCGTCAGGAAGAAACTCTGCTGCAGCTGGGGACGCTGCCAGCAAGGCCATTGCCACAGGCCTTCCTTCCACTTCGACCAGAGCCAGGAACCCGAGATCCCTGGCTGCGCTTGTGTGCTGTGTGCAGCAGGAAACAGACAAGACCATAGTGGTGTTGGATCCAGCAGATCTCTGAGGTCCACACTGATGGATTCTGGAATGTTCTGGTACATTCTCAGCAGCTGTACTGGGACACACAAATGCATTGCCTCCATTCGCCTCTGTTTGAAGCCCTGGCAGGATCTGCCCAGCTGCCCTGTTTTGAGTAGGGAACAGGCAGCAACAACAGCTTAACCACCAAGGATGATCTGGAGACTTGAACGCCCCATGACACCGCCTGGTCCTTCTTCCCCACCGCCCCTGCTTCCAGCTGTTGTTTTTCTCTCTCTCTCCATCTCTCCATTCCTCTGCTTGCCCATTTGATTTTATTCCAGGAGGGCCCCACTTCATGTTGGCATAGTGGGATGTAATGGTTAAGAGACAAGGAGCCTGGGTCGGCCTGGCAGAGCCAGGACTCATCCCTCCCAGGGCTGTGGAAACAACGACCAGGGCAGAGCTCCAGCCGGCTGACTCCTTCCTGCCCCAGGGGACATGAGTCGGGAAGAGGGCGGCCAGGGCAGTTCATGGCGGCTCCTTGCTGGCCAGTGGCCTGGGGAAGGACCAGCGCCCTCCCCAGGCTCTCCTCTCTGAGCAGAGGGCCCACGAGCAGGCCAGGGGAGGAAGAGAGGCAGACCCCACATCTCCTCTTATGCCCTGGGCTTTTATCTTTCTCCAGACACAGTTCCTGGATCATCTGAGAAGAAAGGGCAGTGGGGAAAATGCCCGGCAGCACTGTGAGTACACGCAGTGGGTGGCTGAGCACCACAGCTTCCCAGGCTCCTTGCGGTTCCAGCCCTTACACCCCAGAGGTGCGCTGACCTTTCCACCCTGGCCTCAGGGACACAACAGCCCACCAGATCGTCTTCTTTTTATGAGGGAAGACGGGGTGTCTCCAGCTCCATGACAGGTGCACAGGATGAGATGGAGCTGCCAGGCACTCTGATGGCACACAGGTTCTCCTGCTGAGGGAGAGTGTCCGGGGCCAGCGTCCAGGCCCTGCACCTCAGGCTGGCGTCCGGGGCCAGTGTCCAGGACCTGCATCTGGGTCAGTGTCCAGGGTCTGTGTCTGAGACCAACGTTTTGGTCAGTGTTTAGGGCCAGTATCCAGGATCAGCGTCCAGGGCCAGTGTCCTGTGCCAGCATCCCTGGCCAGTGTCTCAGGCCAGCATCCAGGGCCAATGTCCAGGGCCTGCATCTGGTGTCAGTGTCCAGGACCTGTGTCTGGGGCCAGCGTTTAGGTCAGTGTTTTGGGCCAGTGTCTGGTGCCAGCGCCCATGGCCAGTGTCTCAGGCCAGTGCCTGGAGCTCGTGTCCAGCCTCCTACACTGGCCAGGCACTGCCTATCCCTTGGGCCTGCTCCCCACCCACTCTGGCCTCTTTGCCCCAATGTCATCTGGGCCTCTTTGCCTTGGGCTCAACACTTGTCTTTCTTGGAGCAGGATTAGACTGAGCAGCCTTTGCAGAGAGCTCTTTCAGCACCGATTCACCCAGAGCCTTCCCTCCACAGCCAGGAGCCATGCAGGACCTCTATTTGACAGAGCAGAGAGATGAGAACTCGAGGAGGCTCCTGCTCTGGGCACCTCCGGGTGCTCTCCTCATGAAGCCTGAGCTCGAACAGCTTAACGCCATTGGAAGCACAAGGATTTGCCACGGGTCTGGCAAGTTTGCTGCTTGATTTAGTGGGAGAATGCAGAATAGTTATTGAACACCGAGACAACAGGATCTGGGAGCGGGAGCGAAGATCATGCGTCCATTGTTCTTTGGGTAAATGATGAGAAAGCGCCAAGCCACCTGGCCAGGAAAGCAACCTCACGTGAAAATTTACTGTGTTCCAGTTATTGTCTCAGAAACACAACAGCAGAATGCAAGTAGGAAAGCAGGTCATTGTCCACCTGGGCTCATTGTCTCAGGTCTTTGGGCAAACAAAGCCGAGCGCAGTTCCCAGCGTCCCCGTGAACACCATGGCAGACCCAGCTCCACACTGCAGGATTCCCCAATCGGGAGGCAGCCGGAACGGGCCATGGGAGCAACTGACAAACGCTCTATAAAATGGGAAAAATGAAGTAAGCAGTGCGAGATCGTGGTCCACTGGGTGTTGCCGTGGGGATCAGGGCCACACTGCCCCGATCATGTCTCCCCACTGAAACCAGGCAGCGGGTCCTACGGGGCCTCGTGCTAGGAAGCACCTGAGCTGGGGCGAAGGCTGTGTTCTGTCTCCTCTGGATATTATTCTGGGTTTTACCCTTGATTTTGTCTGCCTAATCTGCTGGAGTGAGGCATGGCCAGCGGACTAAGGAGCTGCCGCTGGGTAGGGCAGACATAGACACTAGCCCTGGAGGGGGTAGCATGGACCTCATTCTCCCTGAGGTGTCCCCTGAGCCTCCTGGGGGGTCTCTGTTCCTTCGTCTAGGTCTCAGTGGCTTTCTGCCAGGACCTTGCGACCTCAGCTGAGCAATGAGAGAAATGCCTTCAGGCCCTCATGTCCAGCAGGAGCCCCCTCAGGCCCTCACGGCCAGCAAAGAGAGCGTGTCCAGGCCCTCCTGTCCAGCAGGGGGAGCCCCCATAGGCCTTCCTGTCCAGCAAAGGGAGCCTGTCCAGGGCTTCCTGTCCAGCAGGGGGAGCCCCCCCAGGCCCTCATGTCCAGGGCCTCCTGTCCAGCAGCAGGAGCCTCTGCCAGGCCTGGCTGGAGCTCATCTGCCTCACTTCCAGGCTCTCACATGCCCACACTTCTGAAGAACCTGGATGTTTTCTGCCTTTTGTGATTCTGCCTTAATGGCTTGGCTGGGGGCTGTGTGAACTCCAGGCCTGATAATCTATGTGACACCTGGCAGGACACCTGGCAGGTCATGTAGGCCGACCACTCCTCAGGAAGGAGGTACCTGGTGTTTGATAAGATTCACCACCCTATAGCTCATCGATTTGTAAAGTTGCTTGTTTCAAACCCACCAATAGAAACCTGCTAAATCATGACTGTATAATGAATAGCCTAAAATGTATAAAAACTGGGGGGCACGAGCTCTCGCTGTCTCTCTCTGGCTCGCACGCTTCTTTTTGTCTTCCCTGCGGATCTTGCAGCAGCTGCCCCTCCCCCGCCTAGCCATGCTGGGTTGGGGAAGATGACTGGAAACTTAGGTTAAACCAAATAAACCACCTTTATGCCTTAGCTCCGACTTGACTTCAGACTTGATGATTATCTGGGGATTTCAAAACCCGTTACAACACTTCCTGTGTTCTGCGTACTTTTTCCAATGAAGACAAAGGGAGAATTTTAAACTTGATACATGCACTTCACCCTTTAAGTTGTGCAATGTCAGTTTTATTTTATTTACTTGAGCAGAGAGGGGAACTGGAGGCAGGCCCATTTGCTGAGTCACTCCCAAGCTCACTTCCGACACCCAGGGCTGCTCCGAGCCCGAAGCCCAGAGTGGACAGGAATGGCAGGGGCCAGAGCCCTCATCTCCTTGGCTTTCTCTGCATGAGCCAGGAGCTACATCCAAAGCAGGCCAGCTGGGTCTCTAAGGGACCCCAGCTGGGGACTTAACTCCCCACCCTGAGTCATTCTTAGGGTACAACCAGCAGCCACGGAGCCCCTGAGTGAGTTGTCCTGATTCCCGGGGTCAGCAAAGGCCATGGGTTAATTGACGGAAGAGGCAGACGGAGCCAGAGAGCCAGACATGAGGAGGAAGACTTGCAGACATTTTGTGAGCAAGGGGCAATTGCTGTGGGGATGGGTAAGGCCTTGCTACACAAAGCAGGTTCTCTGGTCACATTGGCTCTCAACCACGGAGACCCTCCTCCGGGCTTGGAGATGCTCTGTAGGTGGGTCCTCCCAACCACGCAACTCCATGGCCAAGGCTTAGAAGCACACAGGAGTGGGGCCAAGAACCCTGGTAGAATGTGGTCCCTGACAACAGGTGTCCATGGCAGCAGGGGTCTGTGTGTCCCTGGCTGACTTAGTAGGGGACAAATGAATGAGGCATGATGTATGTGCTATGGCCAAGCACTGGGTGTGTCAAGTGGTTCACAGGAGGACTAGAGGTGGACCGCTGGCCCCAGAGCCCGGGTGGGCCCTGGGAGAGCTGGGCAGGTGCATGTGGGTGTGGGGGAGGCACAGCTTCTAGCATTTTCTCCAGTGCAGCAGGAGTGTGCTCTGATGATACAGTAGCTCAAAAGAGGTCATTCAGTGTTCCCAACATGAAGAAACGACACAGCAGGGAGCCTCAACAAGTTCATGGATAAGTGGAATCGAAAGATAAATTTGTTTTGGAATAAAATTCTTGGGGCGTAGGAGGAGTCTGCAGAAGTTCGTAAAAACCAAGGATGAGGAAAAACTTCTACATGGATAACCAGAAGTTATCCATGAGATAAATGAATGTGTTCTCTCCCTCCACCTTCCCAGCGGCTTTGTAGATTCCTCCAGATGTCCGCAGTGCTGGGGGGGTCAGTGCCCCATGTCTGTGTGGCCGCGGAGTGCAGAGGTCCTGCTGTACCGGGGTAAAATGTACAATCAGGTGTTCACTAAAAATACATTTAAAAACTTATCATTTACATCTGAAAGTCAGAGAGAGAGAGAGATCTTCATTCATGGGTTCACTGCCCAATGACTGTATCAGTCAGAGTTGAGCTGATCCAAAGCCAGGAGCCAGGAGCTTCTTCTGAGTCTCCCCTGTGGGTGCAGGGGCTTGACCCCTGGACCATCCTCTACTACTTTTCTGGATGGGAAGTGGAGCAGCTGGGACATGAGCCGGCACCCTTATGGGATGACAGTGCTGGCCCCAGTAAAGCATGTTTAAAAACTAGAAATGACCTGCAAGGATCAAATACAGTAGTAGCAAGGAGAGGCACGCCCTGCTCTGGCAGACCTGGCCGTAATCCCACACCAGCCCTGGGCTGCTACCCTGGGGTCTCTCCTCAGACCCCATGCCCCACCCCCACTGGGGGTGCGAGTTTTCAGAATGCAGATGCATCACCTTGTGTCAGAGCTGGCGGGGGCGGCGGGCAGGAGTGGTGCACGGAGAGGTGGGGCCTGCCTGCCGGATCAGGCATGGTTTCTGGCGTGAAAGCATGGAAGGCAGAGAATGGCTGTGCAGGACGGGCACCCTCCCCCAGAGCCCAGGGAACCGGGCTGCAAGGCCTGTGCAGCTGCAAGGCCCGTGCAGCAGGCGTGGGCGGGAGCGGCCCCAGCAAGAACAAACTCGGCCTGGTGGGCTTGGATCCTGCTGCATTCTGGGCTCTTATTTGCTATTAACCCAAGCAGGAGAATTCAAATACAGCGGCTGTCAGGAGAGTGTTCCTTCCTAAATCCAGGGTGTGATAAAAAGTGGTGGGTGATGAGGATGTCAAGGATGTAACCGGAAATGCTCCTTGGCAGCAAATACAGACAGGCTGTAGGACTGCAAGCTCCAGAGAGGGGCCCCCGGCCTGCCAGGCGCCTCTCAGACTGCTACTCTCAGAGCCTGAGCCAGGAAGCAAATTCAGTCTTCCTGTTTTCCTCCCAGAGAATTTTCCAGAAGGAGTTAAAGGTGGAGGGAGGCCTTGAAACAAAAGCACATCCGATTCTTGCAGACAGATTTGTTGTCATCGTCAGCACTGGGCTCAGACCGACCTGGCCAAGACGGCGTGGCTTGCTCCAGTCCTGCAGAGCTTCTGCACTGATGGGACCAAGGGCCGCACAGCCCACAGCCCTGCTGGCTCTGCAACAGTGTGAGTTGAGCTCGGGACCGGGGGGGCAGGGTGCCTGCAGGTCCTGACATCTAAAATGTCCCCAGAGCCACCAAGGGGAGCCAGGAGCTTCTCCTCTGGGTGTCCGAGACCCCTGTCCTGGGGGAGGGCAGCTGACTCCAACACCTGTGCCCATCCCCGGCCCGGCCACTTGGTTGGAGAGTGCGATTGTCCTGTTGGCTGGCTTGGATTTGGGGGCCACTTCTGTGGAGCAGAGGGAGTGATGGGCTTGCTGGTTAACAATGTCCCTGGGTCAGAGTGGAGACTCCCAAGGAGCTGGTGACAGAGGTGGCTGTGCCATCATGGTCTCTGGCCCCTCGCAGGGGCAGGGGCTTCTGTGGGCAGAGTCACTGTCAGGGAAGATGGGGGAGGCTCCTGCTGGGGTAGCCATGGGGGTTGGGCGCATCATTTCTGCAGCCAGTTTTGAAAAATCAGTTACTCTTTTTACTTACTTGGAAGGCAGAGCAGCAGGCTGACCCTCCATTCCCTGCTTTGTCCCCTCAATGTTCACAAAGCCGGTGTGGGGTGAGGGCAAAGCCAGGGCTCTGGGCACATGGGCACCTTGTGTGCCCAAGGCCTTGCTGCTGCCTCCTGGGGCAGCCTTTAGCGAGAAGAGGACCAGAGGAATGGGAGCGCGAACCAAGGCGTCCTTGGCAGCGTCTTAACCTGCTGTACTATTTCTGGAGTCTCAGAGCAGGGACGCACACACATACACACTGTGTTCTCTGTCCACTCACCTGTGAGATGATGACCTTGAGTGCCCCAGGGCACAGTCCTCTGTGAAAGGCTTTGTGACGTCAGAGACCCAGTGGCAGCTTGCTTCTGCCCATGAAGCCCAGCGTGGCTTCGGAGGAAGCTCCAGTTCAATCATGAGAAGATGAATGTGAGAGCCAGTCATCAGGCACCAGCTGTCCCAGGATTTCAGAAAACTCAGTCTGGCGTGGGAATGAATGAGCCAGCGTGCCAACCTTCCCTCCAAGAATAACATCTGGCATGAGGTGAGCGGTTCCAATTGGTGGCGGCGGAGGAGTGCTGGTGGCTCACGGGCACAGGGAAACCCTCCCCATCATCAAATGAACCAGCACAGTGTCCAGGCAGCTGAGTCGGGATGGGGAGACCCACACAGCGTGAGGCGCGCAAAACATAAGCTGATGTCTTCATGTATGCGAATGGATTTTCAACAGGAACAACCATTGGGAGTTAGCACTGGGCATGCTGGAAAGTCAAACTGGATTGCAAAGTTCCCCAGTTCATGCAGGATGCTTGGGTTTCGACAGATGAAGCGAGGGTGATGAAATCTTGGCTGTTTGTGCCTCAGCCGGCAAGCTCCATGCTTCACCAAGATGGCTCGCCACTCGTCTGCTTACAGTTCCTTCCACACACTGTTCCATGTTTGAGCCTGCATTTCACCTGCCCCGTTCAGTGGGGTCCCGGTGTGCACTGCTGACCCTCGTGCTTCCCTAGTGAACTGTTTGCTCTTGATGGTAATTGATACCCTTCCTCAGATTCATTGTGGAGAATAAGGAAGCACAGAGATGAGGGGTGAACAAGAAGAAATGACCAGAGTTCCCGCCCCCAGCGCCCAAACTGGCTGCTCTTCTCCCACCTCCACGTGCATGCATATGCATCATGCTCATGCATATGCATCATCAATGTGGGCGGTATTGCACACACGGTCCTGCGGCTGCTGTGAATATTTTGCAGTTTTAGGAAATATTCCCCAAATTGACATCTTGATAGTAGCCTAATATTCCATCATGCTAATTTCCGCAGTTTATGGAGCTATTCGTCAGGCTTGCCTTGTAAATAACCGTGCCATCCACATCTCACTGCCTAATTCTTCACACACTCACAAATCACCACACGCTGGCTGTGAACTTGGCTCTGTGATGTCCACAGAAGAAACTGCTAGCAGAGGACACTTGGGATGGTTCCGTTTAATAGTTGTTTCTGTTTTCTGAGGATGGACGCCCATGCAAGGAGTGACTTCTTACGGTGCCCCACACCTGCTGCACATTGCTCTGTGTGGAGATTGTGTCTGAGTGACCAGAGGTGCTGTGATGGGCGGTGACCTGAAACACAGAGGGGCAAGACTCAAGCGGGCAGACCGGAACCACGGCCAAGCCAAGGTGGGGCTGCGGAAAGAGAAGACGGCCCCTCTGCTCTTTTGGTGCGAGGGAAGGTTTCTGGTGTTTTTGTTTGTTTTGCTTTGTTTTTCAACTCTTTGTAAATCCTGAATGAACCATTAATGCCAACTTGATTTACCCCCAATCCAACTCCTCCACAGCCTTTCCCTTTAAAAAAAAATTTCTCTCTTTATTTGAATGTCAGTTACACACACAGAGAGACAGAACCTCCTTCTGCTGGTTCACTCCCCAGGTGACCACAACAGTCAGAACTGGGCTAGATAGAAGCCAGGGACCAGGATCCTCCTCTGGGTGTCAGGGACCCAAGCACTTGGGCCATCCTCTGCTGCTTCCCTGGCCTATTAGCAGTGAGCTGGATTGGAAGTGGAGCAGCCAGGACATAAACCAGCACCCATACGAGATGCCAGCACAGCAGGCAGTGGCTTATCCTATTGCAGCACAACACCAGGCTCACAGAGTGTCCCTTCCAGCTGTGCCTGCTTGAGTGGACGTCATCTCAGCTGTGACAGTTCCGTGCAGGCTTGCTGTGTTAAGCCAAACAGGATGATGCTCACAGGAGAATTTCTAAATCCAGAGCGGCCCCAGTCTCGACTGTGCTCAACTTCCTCAGAGGAGACTGTATTTCTGAATGTGATCTTGATGTTTTTTATGTAAGCCCAGCCCGAAGACGGAGTGAAAGGCGAAGGCTTAGCCAAAAGGCGGAACATCCAACCACCAGGACCAGGAGCCCACGAAGCTGCTTTACCTGGCAGAGCCCCAGCCTCAGGCGGCTCGTGACGGCCGTGTGAGGTGGATGGGCACCCAGAAGCCCTGGGGCGGCTGGCTGTGCCCTCCTGCTGCCGGTGGGCAGGGGCAGTGGTGTGTGCGAGGGGCTCCTCCTAGGTCTTCCTGCTGACTTACCTCCCGAGCTCCTGAGCAAGTGGCCTCCTCCTGGTCACCTGCCCTCTGCCCTCTGCCCGCTCCCCGTCCTGTTCCTGTTCCCTATCTGTCCTTCCAGCCCCGTAGCTGGAGAGTCCCCGGGGGAGGGGGGTTGAGCCAAGGCAAGCTGTGCTGCCCTTGCTGTGTGCGTGCACTCCCGGGGGTATCTCATGTCTTCTTGAGCTGAAGGCCCCCGCTCCTCCCATGTCCTGAAGACGATGACCCCCATCCCAGCCTGTGCTTGGCGCAACCTGGGCCCCCCTCCTGGTGGTCAGTCTTGGAGCTGCCAGCGGGTGAACAGGGCAGCTTCAGAAAGCAGACCTCACCCCCTCATTTTGTTCAAGTGGTGACGGTTCCTTAGGGCTGTTGAGTTGAGACTCCCTGCTCTTCCAGGAAAAGGGCTTAGTGTTCTAAATGTCATCCAATGTCCTCTTTTTAGAAAATGTGTACCAGCTCTAACTTCAGACCAGAAATGGTCTCCCCAAGAAACTGCTCAACCCATCTGGACAATAAGTAGCTGGACTCTATGCTTGGTATATGTTTGCAAGGAAAGAATCTTGATTGAATTTGAACTGTAATACTGCATCAAGGTGGAGGAATCCACCAGGGGGGAGGGGAAGGGGATGGGTGGGGGGATTCCCAGAGCCTATGAAACTGTCACATAATGCAAAATAATTAATAAAAAATAATTAATAAAAATAAAAATTTCTAATTCTTTATAAGTTGTTTATTAGACAGACAACTTGTACTACTGGTTGGCTCACTCCCCCAGATGCCCCTTACAGCAGGGGCTGTTGCCGGAGTCCAGCTCCGGCCGAGGTTCGGAACTCGCGAAGGGTGCGGGGAGTCGGCGCAGAGAGAATAAAGAAAGAGACGGACCACCAGGATTCCTTGATGATAGTGGACAATGCAATAAAGGTGTCTGTTTTATTTATACAGAATCAATCAAACTCTGGCTCAGACTTTTTACGTCATGATCAAATGGGTGTTTCTGAAGATAATTCTGCCATTTGTTTCACCTAAGGCAAGCTCAATTAGTAACACGTTCCTCTTGAATCAGCTAAGGGGGGAAATGTAACATAGGAGGCAGGACCCAAAGATCAAAGAAAGAGGGAAAGAATGGGTTTCCCCTATACCTGGAGACTAGCACCCTTGATTAGCACAAGGTCTATAGGGGAAGAGGATTCTAAGCGTAGATATCTGCTATGCCTTTGATTAGCATAGGATCAAAGGGGGCAGCCATGGCAGCGATAGTGAAACACCTCATTGCTAAAAGCAATATCACCAACATCAGCTTCCAAGCTTGCACAGATACTATACATTAACTCCGCAGGGGCAGACAATACCTAAATAGGTTACAAGAAACTCAGTGGGAAAGTCCGGTGTCCATGCAAAGGGAAGCGGGGCTGCATTCAGGTGGTCAAAGCAACATCCCGCCGGAGCCCTGCCGCAGCGGGAAGTTCCTTGTGGCCCTGCCACAATGGAACAATGCTCTTTACACCTTCCTGTCTTCCACATCCGCCACACGGACCCTGGCAGGCTGTGACGGGGCTGAAGTTGGCACTCAATCCAGGGCTGTCCTGGGAATGGCAGGAGCTGGCTGCCTCAAGCCGTCACTGTTGCTGCCCAGGGGCTGCACTGCCAGGAGGCTGGATTCTGGAGCCAGAGCTGGAGCTGGGAACAACCTCAGGCCCTCCAGTGACAGACATGACTCGTGGACACGCAGTGCATGCCATCCTGATTCTGCTTTTCAATGCTTTTCAATGTCCTCATTTCTTCCTTGACAGGTGTGTTGTTCAGATGTCTGTGGCTCGGTTTGCACACACTTGGGGCTTGTCTGCTGTGCATTGACTCTGTCTTTGTCAGACAATGTACACCCTGAAGTTCCTTCGACTTAGAATGGGTGAGCTTGCTCTAGGGCCCCTGCGATTGTTCTCATGCTACAGGTTCCTGGTCTGGGAAGGAACGTGCTGCAGCTGCCTCGTGGGGGAGTTTTTCAGAAGTGTCCCTGAGTCGGATGTTCGATGACTGTTTTTCCACGTGCAGGTTCTATCAGTTATCGACACTCTGCGCTTGGTCTTAGCCAAAAGGCCGGGAAGCGATGTGGGTGGACGTTTCTGAGGACCAGCGTGTGCTCGGGTAGTCCTCCTTGCAGCTCTGTGAAGCTCTGTTGTCAGGTACACACGCATTCAGGATTGCCACAGCTTCTTGATGAAGACACCGTTTGTCACTAAGTTGCGACTCTCCTTGTCTCCACTCCAGCGTTGACCCTAGTACGAGTATAAGCATGTCAGCTTGTTTTCATTAGTGCTAAATATCATGCACACACTTTTGTTTTCTTTGTAAAGTCAGAGTTACAGAGGGAGGTTGGGAGAAAGAGGAAGAAGGAGAGACTCTAATTCTCTGGTTCATTCCCCAGTGGCTGCAATAGCTGAGCCCAGGCCGGGTCAAAGCCAGCAGCCAGCAGCCAGCAGCCAGGGGCTTCATCTGGGTGTCACACGTGAGGCTTGGGACCAACTTCTGCTGCTTCCCAGGCAAGTAACAGCTGGATCAGAAGTAGAGCAGCTGGCACATGAGTGTGTGCCCATAGGAGATGCTGGCATAGCAGGCTGTGGCTTTACCCACTAGATGACAAGCCACATTAAAAATAATTACCACAAGCCCAGAACACATTTGAAAAAATTTTACTGTTAACCTGCTTGTATGTATGTGTGGAAGCCCCCTTCTTACAGGCAGCATGCAGTGGGATCCAGCCTTGTTGTTCACTTGGGCCAATCTTGTCTTTTTAAGTGGGTGGGTTGATGCGATTAAGTTGTAAGCTATCCTTGGCACCATCTGTTCTGTTTCCTTTTTTTTTTCTATCTGATCTGTCTTTTATGGACTAATCAGATATTTCCTAAAATAATTTTTAAATTTGCTTTATTGAATAATTAACTTTAATATCTTTGCCTTGTGGTTTGATCAGTTATTTGGGGTTTTATAGCAACATCCGTTTAACCTTACATACTGTAACCTACCAGAAACACCAGAACATTCCATGCAGCATAAAGTCATATATCCAAATTCTGTGTGACATGAAAGCCTCAAAAGTACACTTCCATTTCCACATTCCTGCCTTCGTGTCAGAGCTACTGTGCACGATGCTGTTACGTGTTATGATACTGACCACGTCTATTGTTTTCATTTAAGCTGTTGTAATAAAAGTATTTAATACCAAGGGAAATCAATATCCTTACCTACATTGCTGGGTTTTTCTTTTTTAAAGATTTGTTAATTTCCTTGAAAGGCAGAGTCACACACACACACACATACACACACACACACACACACACACACAATTCTATCTGCTGTTTAACTCCCTGAGTGACCACAACAGCCAGAACTGGACCAAGCTAAAGCCAGGAGCCAGGAGCTTCATCTTGGTCTCCTACTTTCTAATCTTTTATGCTGCCTTTTGAGGCACATTAGCAGGGTGCAGGTTTGGAGGTGGGTAGCTGGGATGTGTGCACATCTCAGTGCGCACATGGGATGTGGTCTCAGAAGTGGCTCAGCCCACAGTGCCATGATGCTGGTTCCAGCTCCACCACCATTCATTCTGTTACCTTTTGGATGCTGTCTAACCTGGCTTCAGGACTAAGATTTCGATCTGGAATCATTTTCTTTGGGCTGGAGGGGGTCCTGAAATGCTTCTCACAGATCTACTGGGTGAGTTCTTTCATATTTCCAAGGCTGAGAATGCTTTCATGTTTGTTTCATTTGCCGAAGGTGCCTGTGTCAGGTATAGCTTGGAGGTCTACTGCTTTCTCATCTGTTTTCCAGTCTTTCAAAGATGTTCTTCCACTGCCCACTCATTCACATTGTTTTCTGCAAGAAATATGCAATCATCCACATTCACCTTTGCCTTTCTGGATACAATGTAACCTTTTTCTCGTGATGCTCCTTAGTTGATTTCTTCCTCTCTGGTTTGAGTAACTTGATTAGGATGTGATGTGTGCAGTTACTGCTGCATGTACTTGGGGCTAGCCACACTTTTTCGAATCTATGAGTTTATAGTTTCCATTAAGTTTTTTTTTGATTTTTATTAAATTTATTCATTAATTACATTATGTTCTAATTACATAGAATCTGGGATTCTCCCCCCCACCCTCCCCCCATGGTGGGTTCCTCCACCCCGCTGCATAACCATAGTTCAAGTTTAGTTGAAATTTCCTCCCTGCAAGAATTTACCAAGCATAGAGTCCAACACCCATAGTCCAGACAAGTCCAACTACTTATTGGGAAGACCCTCTCTGGTCTGAGGGCAGAGTCAGCAGAGTATCTTCCCGGTCAAATAAAAGCACTAATATACCATCTGCAACAATTAACATCATTATGGATTTAATTGACATGATATTGAGCAGTCAACATGTTAAAAATAAATGGGATTTCTTAACCACTTTCTGTGACCCCCCATTCACAGATCAATTTTAGTTTATATACTACAAATGACATAATATCCATAACATAACATGATATGCTTAACATCATATCATCTTAAATTAAGGCAAACATGTGGTATCTAACCTTTTGGGATTGGTTCATTTCCCTTAGCATTATGGTTTCCAGTTTGGCCCATTTGGCCACAAAGAACTGCATTTTGTTTTTTTTTTAATAGCTGAGTAGTATTCCATGGAGTAGATGAACCATAGCTTTCTTATCCAATCCTCTGCTGATGGGCATTTTGGTTGTTTCCATGTTTTTGCAATTACTGATTGTGCTGCTATGAACATAGGAGTGCATGTTGGTTTCTCATAAAACAAGTGTTCTGGATATATTCCTTGGAGTGCTATAGCTGGGTCATACGGTATGTCGAGTTTGAGTTGTTTGAATATTCTCCATACTGATTGCCATAGAGGCTGTACCAGCCTGCAGCCCCACCAGCAGTGGAGTAGTGTTCCTTTTTCCCCCGCAACCTTGCCAGCAAGTGTTGTTGGTGTTTTTCATGTGGGCCAGTCTTACTAGCGATAGGTGGTACCTCATTGATGTTTTAATTTGAATTTCCCTTATTGCCAAGGAGCTTGAGCATTTTTTCATATGTTTATTTGCCATTTGGGATTGTTCCTTTGTGAAGTGTCTGCCCATTTCCCTTGCCCATTTCTTGAGTGGCTTGTTTATTTTGGTGTTTTGGTTGTTTTGTAATTCTTTGTATACTCTGGAGATTAGTCCTCTATCACCTATGTTGTGCGCAAAGATCTTCTCCCATTCTGTGGGTTGCTTTTTTACTTTGTTGTTTGTTTCCTTTGCTGTGCAGAAGCTTCTTAGTTTGATGAGGTCCCATTTGTTTATTTTGGTCTCAATTTCTACTGCTTTTGGAGTCTTTTTTAGGAAGTGAGGGCCTACCCCTAAGTGTTGCAGTGTGTTTCCAACAGTTTCTTCCAAAAGTTTGAAGGTTTCTGGATGTAGGTTTAGATCTGTTATCCATTTAGGTTTGATCTTAGTATATGGTGAGAGATGTGGATCTATCTTTTTGTTTCTACAGGCTATCAACCAGTTGTCCCAACAGCATTTATTGAACAGACCTTTCCATTTGCCTGGATTGTCGTTTGTCCTTTTATCAAAGATTATTTGGCTGTATCTGTGTGGGTTCCCTTCTGGTGTTTCTATTCTGCTCCATTGATCTTCCTCTCTATCTTTGTGCCAGTACCAGGCTGTTTTGATAACCACTGCCCTGTAGTATGTCCAGAGATCCGGGACTGTGATTCCCCCTGCTAACTTCCTGTTCTTCAGGATGGTTCTAGCTATCCGTGGTTTTTTGTGTTTCCAGATGAACCTTTGGATCATTGTTTCCAGTTCCATGAAGAATGTTTTTGGCAATTTGATTGGGATTGCATTGAATTTATATGTTGCTTTTGGGAGTATAGACATTTTAATGATATTGATTTTACCTATCCAGGAGCATGGGATGTTGTTCCATCTTTTGAGGTCTTGCTCAATTTCTTTTTTCAGTAGTTTGTAGTTTTCTTCAAATAGGTCTCCTACATTTTTGGTTAGATTTATTCCCAGATATTTCATACTTTTCTCTGTTATTTTGAATGGTATCTTGCTGGTTAAGTCTTTTTCCATCTTGGGGCTGTTCGCATACACTATGGCTGTTGATTTTTGTTCATTAATTTTGTACCCTGCCACTCTACCAAACTCTCGTACAAGTTCTAGCAGTCTCTGTATTGAGTCTCTTGGCTCTTCTACATAAAGAATCATATCATCTGCGTATAGGGAGAGTTTGACTTCTTCGTTTCCCATTTGGATTCCTCTGATTTCTTTTTCTTGTCTTATGGCCTCAGCAAGTACCTCTAGAACTATGTTGAATAGTAGTGGAGAAAGCGGACATCCCTGTCTTGTTCCAGATTTCAGTGGGAAGGGTTCCAGTTTTTCTCCATTCAGTATGATGCTGGCATTGGGTTTTTCATATATTGCTTTGATTATATTGTGGATTTTTCCATCTATGCCTACCTTGGTTAGGGTCTTTAGGCGGAAGTTGTGCTGGATTTTGTCGAAAGCTTTTTCTGTGTCTATTGATACTATCATGTGATTCTTGTTTTTCAGTTTTTGGATGTGGTGTATCACATTTATGGATTTCCGAATATTGAACCACCCCTGCATTCCAGGGATGAATCCTACTTGATCTGGATGAATGATCTGTCTGATGATTTTTTGAATTCTATTGGCTAGGATTTTGTTGAGAATCTCAGCATCAATGTTCATTAGAGAGATAGGTCCGTAGTTTTCTTTCTCTGTAGGATCTCTGTCCGGTTTTGGGATTAAGGTAATGTTGGCTTCATAGAATGAGTTTGGAAGGGTTGCTTCTTTTTCTATTTTGAAGAGTTTGTAGAGGATTGGGGTCAGTTCTGTTCGGGATGTTTTGTAGAATTCTGGAGTGAAGCCGTCTGGGCCTGGGCTTTTCTTTGTTGGGAGGTCTTTAATCACTGATTCAATCTCTGCTTCAGTTATGGGTTTGTTCAGGTTGTTTGTTGCCTCTGGGCTAAGTTTTGGTAGGTTGTGTGAGTCTAAGAACTTTTCCATTTCTTGGTGGTCTTCTGATTTGTTGGAGTACAGTGCTTTGTAGTAATTTCTAATTATGTCCTTAACGGATGCGGTGTCTGTTCTTATTGTGCCTTTTTCATCTTTGATGGTGTTAATTCTTGCTTTCTCTTGTTTTTTCTTTGTCAGTCGGTCCAGTGGGGTGTCTATCTTGTTAATCTTCTCAAAAAACCAGCTCTTTGATTCATTGATTTTCTGTATCTTTTTTTATTTCTATCTGATTAATTTCCTCCCTTGTTTTGATGATTTCTTGTTTCCTATTGTGTGTGGGGCTCTTCTGCTGTTGCTTCTCCAATTCCTGGAGGTGTGTGTTTAGTTCCTGTATTTGGCGCCTCTCTTGGGCCTTGACATGAGCTCCAATTGCGATGAATTTACCCCGTAGCACTGCTTTGGCAGTGTCCCACAAGTTTTGGAATGTTGTGTCAGGGTTTTCATTGGTTTCCATAAATTTTTTGATCTCATCTTTAATTTCTTCCCTGACCCATTGTTCATTCAATAGCATATTGTTCAACCTCCAAGAGTTTCTGTATTTCTGGGGCATTTTGAATTGCTGATTTCCAGTTTCATTCCGTGGTGGTCTGAGAGGGTACATGGTATGATTCCTATCTTTTTGAAGTTATTTAGGTTTGCTTTGTGTCCTATCATGTGGTCGATCCTGGAGAAGGTGCCATGCACTGCTGAAAAAAATGTATAATCTGTGGTCTTAGGATAAAAAGTTCTATAGATGTCTACTAAGTCCAATTGTTCTAATGTTTGTATGAGCTCTGTTGTTTCTTTGTTGAGTTTTTGTTTTGTTGATCTGTCTATAGTTGTTAGCGGAGTGTTAAGATCGCCCACTATTATTGTGTGTGTATCTATGTCTCCCCTTAAGTCTGTAAGTAATTGCTTCACGTAGCTAGGTGCATTTGAATTTGGTGCATATATGTTCACAATTGTAATTACTTCTTGATGGATCAGTCCCTTCACCAATATATAATGTCCTTCTCTGTCCTTTTTGATGTCTGTCAGCTTGAAGTCTAGGTCATCTGAGATTAGAACAGCTACTCCAGCCTTCTTTTCTCGTCCATTGGCATGAAATGTCTTTTTCCATCCCTTCACTTCAAATTTCTTAGAGGCTTTTCTGGTTAGATGTGTCTCTTGTAGGCAACAGATTGTTGGGTGCTGTTTGATGATCCATTCCGTTAATCTATGCCTTTTGATTGGTGAGTTTAGTCCATTTGTGTTTAGAGACAATATTGAGAGAAATTGATTTTGGGCTGCCATGAGTGTGTGTAAGTGTGCAAGTGTGTATTTGCGACTATTAGAGTTTCTGATTGGTTGACTTTCCTTGTATGGGTTTCAGTGGGGAGGTCTTCCCATTTGCCATCTTTGATTTTGGGTTTCATTTTTTCTTTCTGGGTTTAGCACCTTCCTGAGGAGATTTTCCAGAGCTGGTTTTGTGTTGATGTATTCTTTGAGTTTCTCTTTACTGTTGAAGTATTTGATTTCATTGTCAAATATAAATGAGAGCTTTGCTGGGTACATTATTCTTGGTTGGCAGTTGTTTTGTTTCAGGATTTGATAGGTTTTACCCCATTCTCTCCTTGCTTGGAGCGTTTCTTCTGATAGGTCGGCTGTGATTCTGATTTTCCTTCCCCTGAAAGTAATCTTATCCTTTTTTCTTACTTGTCTTAGAATAGTTTCCTTATGTTCACTTGAGGGTAGCTTGAGGACCACATGTCTGGGTGACGATCTGTTTGGATCATATCTACTGGGGGTCCTTTGTCCTTCCTGGATTTGTGCTGGATTTATATTTCCGGTGTTCTGGAAGTTCTCCTGTATTATCTCATTGAGCACCCGTTGCAAGCCTGTCTCCTTTTCCACTCCTTCGGGAAGGCCTATTATTCTAATATTTGATTTTTTGAGGTTGTCTTTCATTTCCTGTATGGACCTATTGGCTTTCTCTAGATTTGTCTCCAACTGCTTGATGAGCTGCTGCCTTTCATTCAGATTGTCTTCCAATTCTGATATTCTGTCCTCTGCTGTGTTCATTCTGTTAGCTAGGCTTTCAATTTTGTGCTCTGTATGGAGGATTCCCTTTTTGACTTGGTTTATTTCTGCAGTGACATGGTTTTCAAATACCTTGGACTCTTCCCAATGCTTCTCACCATCCTGATGAATTTCATCACTAGTTTCTTAAAGTCCTTATCTGGTATTTCCTCTATATCTTCATCTTGCATCTCCGATATTGGGATTAGTTTTTGGTTGTATTGGGAGGGAGTGCTTGATCTTTCTTCTGGGTCATTGCTTTTTCTGATACTTCTCCTCAGTGTGTTTTGCCTCCTGTTGTTTTGGGATTTTAGCGTCTGACTTTTTTGTCCACAGCCGTTGCCCTGGGTCCCCTGAAGCGCCTCCCCACTCTTCAGTAGCTCCAAGAGAGTGCAGAGGGAACCGCAGCGGGGCCGTGGACTGGGGCTCAGAAGTCCCACACCAGCTCTGAACAGTGGAACGGCTGCTAGAGCATCCACTGGCTCTTACCGCTGGGCGTAGCCTGAGCTCCAGAGGCCGGGCAACACTCGGTACAACCCCACAACCTGGGCAGAAGAGCAAGCCAGAAGGGGCACGGCTGTGTGTGCCCCCCAGCCCTGTGCCCCCCAGGACTCTGCTTCCAAGGTTGAGAAAGTGCAATTGAGAAAGTAGTCTCTCTCAGGCAGAATCCCCTGCTGGGCCCAGTGGGAGAGGCCAAACTGGAGCCGACTCAGCCAAATGGGCGAGACTGGTTCTTCCAGCAGGAGCCCCGCCCAGAAGAGTCTGCTTGTGGTAGCTGGAGGCGGCGCCGCCCCTCTCAGCAGAGCAGCACCTGAGAGGGAATTCCAGAGCAGCACTCCCGAGCGGGAATTCCGGAGAGCAGACTGGTGCTGAGGCCCGCGGAACTCTCCAACACAGCCCGGGGCCGGGGATCCCAAGGCTCAAGCAGCAGAGGCCCACACGGAGGAGGAAGTCCTCAGTGGGGCAACGCCCCCGAGATGGTAGAGAAAGCCAAGCTGCGCAAGTCTCCTGCGCTGCACCACTCAGGGCGCCCCGTAGGAGCCCTACGCCCTGGCTCCCACACAAGTTGGAGTGTTCAGTTCTCGCACAGCTTCAGACTGGGAGAATTCCGGGGGAGAGGGGGCACTGAGCAGGGTCAGTCTCAGTATGGTTCTCTCAGGGAGCGAAAAGCCCGAAAATTTTTTCTTTTTCGCCCCTGGGCACTCCACCTCTCTGGGTTCCTGTGCGTCCCGGAGTCACCGGTGCCCACTCCACAACAAAGCTGCTAAGCCAGGTGCCTCTAGGGGCCCGTGTTGCTTAGAGGGCCAAGCAGTCACACAGCTTTGGTTGCTGGAAGTTCCGCCAGGAGGGGAGCGGTCGCTGCTGCTGGTAGGGGCCTTCGCAAAAGGCAACCCTTCCCGCTGTCTCCAGCCGCCCTGGGTCCTCTGGGCTTCCAGCTGATGCGCCCCTTTCCCAGGATGACTCACCACGTTTTAACCGGGTCTTTGTGTTTCCTGCATTCCTTCTCTGGATGTCTTCCGAGTTATGTGTTTCTTCTTGGATGCTTGATGTCCAGGGAGCTTCTGGCACTCCTTCCTGTGGTTCTTTGGTCCGCAGATCTCTCTCCAGCCGCACCTTGTCTCACTTTCAGCGCTTCCCTTTCTATGTCTGTCCTCTCAGGTCGGCCATTTTTTCCGTCTCCCTCCATTAAGTTTGCATGGTGATTGCTCCTTATTTCCATATGGCAAATGCTTTTCTGGGTCCTCTTCTGTGTATGCTCATGGGAACTTGTTAAATGGTTGAACATGGCCAGTTGGCTTGTGATTTTCTCCTTCTTACATGTTTTTGTGTTGTATTTGTTTGCTTTAATTGGATGCCAAATATTATGGGTTCTACATTTGCTTACTGATGAATATTTTTGTAGTCAAACATTATTCGGCTTTGTTCTGAAATGCAGTTAAAATACGTGGAATCTATTTTTTAAGATTTCACTACAAGGATTTGTTTCTTGGTACCGGGCAGTATCAGATCACAACCAATTATTTCCTGCCATGGGGCAAACTATCCTGCAGACTCTACCCAATGCCCCATGAAATTAGATGTTTCCATGGTTGGTTGGAGAAGGCACTAGTTCTGGCCCTGTATGACTAGTGGATGCAATTGTCTCTAACCTCTGGGGTGCTTAAAGCCCTGACCTTGGAGAATTGTCCAAACCTGGAGGGAATTTCCTCCTAATTCCGCATGTGTAGCTCTCCTCTGAGCTGTGTGCAGGTCACGTCCTCATGCCTGTGTAAAGGTGGAAGTTTCCTTACCTGTGTGCAAAGAGTTTCTGCAGATCTGTGGACAGAGTTTCTCCATAACTTTGTGCAGGTGTTTCCCTTCTGCCTGTGTGCTGGTTAATGCTCCATGATTTCCATGGGGCTCTGCAGTGCCTTGGGCTCTCTCTGCACAGTTATTACCCACTGGCATGCTGCCTTTCAGATGCTATCCAGCCTGGCCTTCAGGACTGCCAGCTGTCTCTACCCCCGGAGTCTGTGAGCTCTGCCCCTGCTTGAGATCTTGCTTCACCTGTGTCCTCCTCTCTGGGACACATGTGCTTGGTTGCCTGATGTTCTGGTCTTTGGAACCCCACGGGAAGGTCTCCCATCCATGTGTGGTAGTGTTGTGGAAGCTAATTCTTGTCTGTGTTGTGGTTGTGTCTGGGGAGGCTTACACTTGTCTGTGTTGTGGTTGTGTCGGGAAGCTAACACTTTGATTTTGTGCTTCACTGTGTGTGTCCTGGCACAGGGACAGTGACTGCCGACTTCATATCTGTGTCCCTCTCCAGTTTAGGACAGCAGTGGCTTGAAGATGGGGTTCCTATGTCACCCCTCAGAATGTGTCTGCAGGAGAGTGGACTCTGAATGTCCAGCCACCTGGGGCCTCCCGGAAAAGGCAACTATTAATAGAATGTACTGTGCATTATGTTTTGCTCCCATGGAGTGAGTGGCAGAGTGCACTGAAAAAAATTGGACAAAACGGCGAATTTTGCCTCTTTCAGTCCTTGCTGTTAGCCTTTCCTCAGGTGCTCCATTTGTGCTGCCTCAGTGTTTCCTCTGTGTCCCCTGAGGCTCACTGCAGTGTCCATGTGCCCCGAGGAGGTGGGCGTGCACAGCCTTGGCTGTCCTGTGCTCAGCTGGCTGAGCTCAGCTGCTGGCTTCCCAGGGCAGGGAGCTGTCTGCGCAGCACGAGCTGCCAGGTTTTACAGAAATCAATGGTGCCTTAAAGGGAGCTGTAAGCGGATCAAGGTCTTGCCGCACTTTCCTAAGCCGAGAGCCTAAACTGGCATCAGACTGCTGCCACTGGCGTGATTATATCACGCTCATTTCAGAGTGACAGTAGCTGGGAAGTGTCAACCAACAGGAGAGCGGGGAATCAGGGGCGTGCTGTGTGAGCTGGGGAACTGAGGAAGTGCTGTGTGTGTCCTGGGGAATCAGGGGAGTTCTGTGTGTTCAGAGGGAGGTTCCCTTGATTGCATCACCACCGCTGTAGAGTCTGGTGCACAGTGCAGGGTCCACATGGCTGGGCCAGGATACGGTCCCCTCATGTTTTTAGCTGCTTCATGCTGACACTGCACTGAAGAAATGAGTGCTTGGTGTGCCTTGGCATACAGATTTTTAAAGATTTATTTATCTGGAAGGCATAACAATGGAGAGAGATCTTCCATCTGCTGATTCCCTTGCTAAATGGCGGCTGCAGTCCAGGCTGGGCTGGGGTGGCAGGTGCTGAGGAACCACCTGGGCCATTACCAATTGATCTCCAGCTGCATTAAGACACAGCTGGATTGTTAACAGAATAGCTGAGACTCAAGCTGGTGCTCCGAGAGATGGGCCTCCCAAGTGGGCATCCCAGGTGGGCGTCCAAGTGGGCGTCTTAGGTGGGCATCCCAGGTAGGCGTCCCAGGTGGGCATCCCAGGTGGATGTCCAGGTGGGCATCTTAGGTGGGTATCTAGGTGGGTATCCCAGGTGGATGTTCCAGGTGGGCGTCCCAGGTGGGTATCCAGGTGGGCATCTTAGGTGGGTATCTAGGTGGGTATACCAGGTGGATGTTCCAGGTGGACATCCCAGGTGGGCGTCCAAGTGGGTGTCTTAGGTGGGCATCCCAGGTGGGCGTCCTAGGTGGGCGTCCCAGATGGATGTCCAGGTAGGCGTCTTAGGTGGGCATCAAGGTGGGTATCCCAGCTGGATGTTCCAGGTGGGTGTCCCAGGTGGGTATCCCAGGTGGACGTTCCAGGTGGGCATCCCAGGTGTCACAGTCTCCACTGAGTCCTGAGCCCCATCTTCGAATGCCCCTCTGGCTCACCAGAGCATTGTGTGTCACTGGAGCACGGAAACTTGGTCCTTCAGGGGAATCTCGGCTGCCCTCTCCACAGACAGTTGACTGGAACCGAGGATGTTTGGCAGTGCCCGCTGCCACCCCCACTCCCTGAGGTGGGTGCTCACCACGACACCCTAGCCTCCCTTCAGGCTGTTTGGGCACAGCTTTTACAGACATTTGTGGCAGGGGCAGGCGAATGGAAGCAGAACCCACTCGGGCTGTCAGTGCATTCACGGGGACTGGCGCTGGGGTGCCCATACCCACAACAGCACATAAAATGGGTCATTGAGCAGCCAAGTGGGCACTTGCCGCAGCCTAACTATAAGTTGTAAGTAATTAGCGTGATGCTCAGCAATGCTTGCCGAGGCCTGGGATGGCTTGGCTCGCTCTGCCTTGGTAAGCCAAAGGCGTGGTGGGAACCTTGCCTTCCAGCCTGGGCTCAGCACAGGGAGCAATTCACGGTGAACGTGGAGCCCCCGCCTGTTGTCAGTGGGGACTGGGAGTGTCACACACCACGTCATGGTTGGTCTGGAGGGTAGAGTTGATGGTGTTATTTATGTTATTTATTTATTTGTTATTTATGTGTTAGAAGGGGCTGGTGCTGTGGCATGTGCTATGCCAGCATCTCACGGAGGAGCATTCTTTCAAGTCATTGGTGCTTGGCTTTGGGTCCAGCTTATAAAGGCAGTGGGTGATGGCCCACGCACTTGGGTCCCTGTCACCCATATGAGACACCCAGATGGCCAGGAGACCTGGCTTCTGGCTTCAGCTTGGCTGAGTCAAAGCAATTGTGAATATCTGGGGAGTGAATCAGCACATGGAAGATCTCTTTGTCTCTCTCCCTGACTATACCTTTCAAATACATAAAATAAATCTTTCTTGAAAAAAAAAGAAACTTTATCTTCAAGCACACCTGTCATTTTTACAAAGTCATACACTCTTAAGCCACGTGCTTTAAAATTTTTATCTTGGCTACCGTTGTATTCATTTTTATGGTTGTTTGCAATTTATGCTAAGTGATGTCAATCTCTCCCAAAAGAGATGACTTCAAAAAGTTCATGGGAAAAATGAAATAAAAATGAATCTGTTGGGGCTCAGTGCGGTAGCCTAGCGGCTAAAATCCTTACCTTACATGTGCCAGCATCCCAGATGGGCACTGGTTTGTGTCCTGGCCGCCCCGCTTCCCATCCAGCTCCCTGCTTGTGATCTGGAAAAGCAGTCAAGGGCGGCCCAAAGCCTTGGGACCCTGCACCTGTGTGGGAGACCTGGAAGAAGCTCCTGGCTCTTGGCTAAGATCGGCTCAGCTCCAGCTGTTGCGGTCACTTGGGGAGTGAATCAGTGGATGGAAGATCTTCCTTTCTCTCTCTCCTCTTCTCTGCATATCTGACTTTCTAATAAAAAAATAAATCTTTTAAAAAATGAATTTATTGCGTTGTTCCACTCCCCAAGTTACAATCCGTGCAGTTTTTCACGATACAAATTTTCCCAACTTTCGTATACAGAGATTTCAAAGTTTTGGGCACCAAAATTAATTTACCTCGTAATTTTATTTTCCATGAACTCTTTGAAGGAGCCTGGTGTGGTAATGGTACCCCACTCTTACAATTATTATGTGTCCATGAAAAATATACGTTAAGAAAACAGAGTGAATTCCACGCTGTGAGTCCAGGCAGTGGAGGTCGTCCAGAAGGCTTGGCCGTGAGAAGCAGCTGGCCGCAGAGAGGCTGCTGTGACCGTGAGGCCCTCCGCCGGCTGGGGGCTCCCTCCTTCCTGCCTCAGCCCCTCCTGCACATCCCAGGTGAGCCCGGCTGTGTGAACCAACACACGCCCCTGCAGGTGCCGGGAGCTGAGCCGTTGAGCCACGTCTGCCTCACTTCCTGGTCTCCTCCTGCAAAGTGGGACTGTTCCTATGGTCGCTGTTGGACTAGCAGGCCATGAACCTCAGTCTCCAGGCTCATGACCACAGTCTGCGTGTCTATGCTGACGGCAGAGAGTGAAACTGGAGCCAGGTCCTGTGTCAGGGTCTGCTGTGTTCCAGGGGGTCTCCTAGGCGGATCTGCTGTGTTCCAGAGGGTCTCCTGGTGGGGTCTGCTGTGTTTGTCTGGGTCCCCTGGTGTGCCTTCCCATGGGTCCAATGGCAGGGTCTGCTGTGTTCCAGAAGATTTCCTGATGGGGTCTGCTGTGTTCCCGCAGGCCCCGTGGAGGGCTCTGCTGTGTTCCTGCAGGTCCCATGGTGGGGTCTGCCCTGTTTCTGTGGGTCCCCTGGTGTACCTTCTGTGGGTCCCATGGAGGGGTCTGCTGTGTCCCTGAGGCTCCCGTGAAGGGGTCTGCTGTGTTTCTGAGGGTCCTGTGGTGAGATCTGCTGTGTGTTCCTTTGAGGGGACTGGACCGGCTGGAGTCCTGATGGCCTCACCAGGACAGAGAAGCAGCTGCCTGGCTCCCTCTGCTGCTGGGGCACCACATGCCTGTCCCACAGCCACCCTCTGGTTTCAGTTGGTGTCTGGCCACTTAGTGGGGGCTCCCAAAGTGTGAGCTGTGTGCCTCCAAGCTCAGCCCAAACGAGCCTTCTTGTTCCTGAGGGGCTTTGCTCAGCCATCTCTGGGGACAGCGGCACGATGTCACGGGGTGACCTTCCTTCAGCCGGGTCCCCCACCTGAAGTCCTCTGTGAATGGCCCCAGAGTCTGTCCTGTTCTTTGGCGTGGGGAGAGGCGTGCTGCCAGCTGCTCCTTTTTCAGCATGGTCCTTCTCAGGCTGATGCCAGGAGCTGCCACAACAGAATCGCTCCCCAGACATGGGAGTCAAGGGTGGCCTGGAGGCCAGGAGGCCTCAGCATCAGTGTGCCTTCCCTATTTGGTGTCATTACGGGGACCTTGGGAAGGTTCTAGAGCCCCCACACTCAGAAGAGACCAAAAGTCTGTTATTTGGTTCATCAGGCCCAGAGGGGGGCTCCCACCCCTGCGACCAGGGTTAGCTTGCTTGTGGGCATCTGGTTCAGCGAGGATATCTGAGTCTGGCTGCAATGTGCCTGGCTTCAGTGCCGCCTCGTGCTTGCTGCTGAGGCAGCAGGTGGTGGCTCAGGTAACTGGCTTCCTGCCAGCACATCGGAGACCCACACTGACTTGCTGAGTCCAGCTTTGCCCCTGCCACCAAAGGACCATGGGTAGGGCAGCAGCACAGAATCGGGAGCTGCTACACTGACCAGTGCTGGTGCCCATTGCCCAAGGCCTTGCCCCACAGCAGCTGGGTGATGGAGCAGGCTGCACCAAGCAGGCGGGCACCCAGACCTGCATCTTTGCTTTTCCAGCTCTGGGATTTTGGACAAAGCATGCAGAGGCCTGTCTCCTGAGCAGAACTGGGAGGCGGCAGGCAGAGGCAGGCCTCCTGAAGAAGCTGTGAGGGCGTCCCCATTCCATGGCTACAGTCAAGTGAAGGATCTGGGCAGTGGGAGGTGGTGCTGGGTGTCCCCGATGTGCTCAGCCTGGCCCTTCTTGGACTGGTGCCAGGGACTACCACAACAGGATCCCTCCCCAGACCTGGGAATCCCTGGGAGGGACAGAGGCCAGAGGAGACCAAGTACTGATCTTTGGAGGGGGTCCCAGTGCAGGGAGGGGCAGATGACCTCCAGGGTTTGGGGAAGACCAGCCCACAGCTCGTCCCTTGGAGCCACCTGAGCCCTGCTGAGCCCTGCTTATAACCCAGTGAGCTTGGCTTGGGACAGGTGGTGCCCAGCATGGGAAGGTAGCTGTGTAGTGTCTGAAAGCAGTGGGTTTGTGGTCCTCAGTGGCAGAACCTGCTGGGACCTTGTGCCATCACCCAAATGCTCCCTCCAGCTGCCATGAGCTGGCACCATCCCTGGGTAGAGGTTGGCTTTTCTGGATGAGTGTGTGCAGCCGACCAATGAGCAAAAATGCCAACTGGCACCCCGTGAGGCCGAGCCTTCTTCCGGAAGCACACATTTCGCTCTGATTAGCAGACATCCTCAGTTATCCTACCAGGCAGCCATGGAGATGCGGGCAAGCTTGGTCGCTTTCTGGCTGTGTGAAGGTGCCCCGTACAGCCTCGGTGTGCTCTCTGGCCTGGCAGGCCTGGCTCTGTGTGGGCATCAGCTGACCCCCAACTGAAGGCCCAAGAGCTCCACGTGAGTGCCACTTGGGGCTGCTCAGTGGTCGCTGTGAGAGCTGGAATTAGCCTGACCCTGTCTCCTCTCCACCAGTGGACTTGACCATCCAGGCAAGGCCATTTGCAAACTGTGTGGTAGCCATGGTCCCTGGGAGGCTTCTTGGAGGCTTCAGGTGTCTGGCTCCTGTGTATCCACGGTGGCCTGCTCTGAGAGGCTGGGGCAGGGTGCAGGACAGGACAGGCCCACAGGTAGCCCAAGAGGCCAGGCCTCTGCCCCTGCCTGCCTGCTTGTTGGCACTCCCCGAGTCAGGCCTGTCCAGAGCTACACGGATCCCAGTAAAGGTTGCTGGAGTGAACAGTGGGCACTTGGATGGTGGGTATGTGCCTGTATCACCCATGGAGATGTTTCTATATGGAGACCCGGTGGATGCTCCCACCCAGGACCAGGAAGGCCAGGTGGGGCTGGCCAAACCTGGCAGCCTGCCGGGATTGTCTCTACCACTGGCAGCTGCGTGACCTTGGGCCAGCCCCAAGGTCTTACCCTCTGCGTGCCTGGTTTCCCTTTAATTGTGGTCATTGTCTTGGAGGAGTGTTGGGAGGGTGAACAGAGGGCACCTGACAGAGCCTGAGAGCAGCACCGCTCCAGCGTCCTCACTGTCCTGCTGGGCAGACCTGTGCCTCCCGCTGGCCAGCTGTGGGTCACTCATCCTGTGTCCCTGTCACATCATTGTACCTGAGTCTGTGACACAGGCAAAAGACTGTGAGCGTCACGGAAGGAACCCAGTGCTGCGGGGGCCTTTGGAGGGGGCACTGTACTGTTTTGGGGAGCACACACAAGAGGGGTGATTTCATGGGGACTCTTAAGGGACAGAAAGGTTCTCCATGGCTTGGGGTACAGAAAGAGCTGTCCCAGCAGGAGCAGTGTGTAAAACTTGCAGGTGGGCACAGAGCACTTGGCTGGGCTGGCACAGGGCATGGACGAGGGCAGGGGCTGGGCTCAGCAGGTGGGCACAGAACACTTGGCTGGGCTCAGCAACTGCAATATAAGCAGAGGTTGATGGAGACAAGGAAGGCACAAGTTGAAAAGCAGCTGTCTGGAATATTTCCCAGAGGTGGAGGCCTTGCAGGTGGGGGAGAGGCCGCTGCAGATGGCTGCTCCCCTGCACAAGACCGTGTCAGCAGCCACAGGGCTCTAACTCATCCAGCACCTGCTGGATGGGAGAGGGAGGAGTCAGTACCAGGCTCTGGGTGGGACACTGAGTGTAGTGGGGAGCCCTTCTCTTGGGCCATCTGCCTCTGCCCCTCGCCCTGCTCCTACCCCAGGAGCCCCTGGCTGTTCCTGGAGTCCATTTTCTAACCTCCTGCATACATGGTTTTTTTTTATGAGGGGTGGGCAGGTAGGAATTCAGGGAACCACTCTCCTCCCTGCATTTGTGCCCACTGTCTCCTGATGCCCCCAGCTAATTAACCGCAGTGGAGGAGTTGGCGGCACACAACTCACAAAGCCTGGCTCATGACGGCAGCAGCACCCCCTGCAAACCACATCTGTTTCTGATGCTCCCCTAGCAATGGCGCATGTCTGACTTTCCGTGGTAGGGGTTTCAGCAAGCAAGAAAGCCCTGAAGGGGCTTGTGGTCTGGGCAACTTCACGGGCACGGTGCATCTCTGGCCTCTCCTTCCTCCCCAGGCGCATCCCGTAGCTCCTGCCTCCTCATCCCCATGACGTGCACCTGTGGCTCACAGAGGTTGACTTGCCACAACCCCTCACCCTTGAGCCATCATTGAGACATCAAGTCTTGGCCATGACCATGTGGGTCTTCTTGCTTCCACGCATCCAGGGAAGAGCAAGAACTATGACTTGCACCGGGTCTTGCATCCTAACCTTGGCCTGGTGATGGCTGCTGTGATGGGCCCTTGTGCCCAGAAGTAGCCTTAACGGAGGGTGGCGAGGTCTGCGGGCTCGATCCTCACGCAGGGATGAATGTCTTTTGGTGGGAGGGGTGCTGTGGTAGTGGGTCCCTGAGAGAATGATGCGTGCATCTCCCCTCTTTATCTCTTCCTCTCTTGGCCCTTTAGCCCTCCACCGGGTGGGGGGCAGGTCGCATAAGCAAGGTCTTTGCAGGGGACAAACACTTTGTCTTCAGGCTCCCCAGCTGCCTACAAGCAAAATTGGTTTTCTGTTCATCCCAAGTTACCAGATCAGTGATGCTTTATACTGGTCCAGCGTCTGCCCTGTTCAGTGTGGGGGGCCATGTTCAACCCCAGTGGGCACCAGGACAAGGTCACCAAGAGGACATCTTCGTTCCTAGCTTGGCTGCTGGTTCCAGGTGGGGTTTCCTGTAGCCGGGAGTCCCACCCTCGGTGGGCTCTTTAGCCAGCAAGAATGTCCTGGTGGTGGCTTAGGTCAGGCCGAAGCACTCCAGCTTTGCCTCAGTGACTCTTTGAAATTGCATCTGGAAGAGAGAGATTTCCCTTGCACCTACTCACTCCCCCAAAAGCATGCGGCACCCAGCCCTGCCCAGGCCAAGCTGGGTGCTACTGACTCAGTGCTGCACAGATCCAAGTACTAGACACAGCACTTGCTTCTCCCAGAAAGCATTCAGAAAGCTGGAGCTGGACATGTGGTAGGGACTGCACCCCAGTCCTCTAAGGTGGGATGCAGGTGCTCCAAGTAATTGTGCTCATCACCAGAGACAGGGGGTTCCCTGGGGGTGAGCCTTCCCAGCATGGCGAGGGACGCCTTCTCCACCTCGTGGGCCTCCCTGAGCTCTGTGGGACACCTGGGAAACACTGCCACCTGTCCTCTGCTTCAGGCGCTGTTCCTGAGCTGTGTAGCTCTCATGAGGCCCAGGCATGTCATGTAGAGGCACTCAGGGGCTGGGGGAGCAGCTCTGTGTCCACTGGGGCCCTGGAGAAGAAGCAGGAGCAGGAGAGAACCTGCTCTTGCCTGCTCTCACCCAGCCCACACACCCATGTCCCCCACACATACATCACCACATTCACGGCCTCTGCTCTGACTCCTGTCCCCATGCCCCCACACACTTGACCCCTGTTCTTGCCCATGATGTGTCCCCACCCGCACAGCCCTCTGCTGGCCCGTGGCCAGGGTGCCCAGAGTTCTGAGCAGCAGGCAGATGGCGCTCCTGTGTGTGGGGCAGCGGGGGAAGCTGGGCGGGAGCAGGGGTGGCCCTGCCAGCACAGGCCTGCCTGGTGCTGCCTCCTCCTCACTTCTGACTTGGAAGACATTCCTCTGCCTAATCCCCAGAATGGTCACCTCAGCTCGTCCTAGAAACGCCGGCCCCAAAACGCTCAAGCACAGACAAGGCTTGGGAGTGAGAAAAGGCAAAACACACCATTAAGGCAGCCTTTGTTTCCCACGGCAGTGACCAGGGCTCAGGGTCAGGCCTCTCCAAGGCTCTGCCCCCTCACCTGGCCTGTTCCCTGCTTCCCACCTGCTGTCCCCCAACCTACAGGTGCCTGTGCTCCACTCAGCTGCTCTCCTTTCTTTAAATGCATGTGTAGTGTTACCTGCTTTTATTATTATTATTATAAACATACTGTCAAGTAACTGTGAAAAAAACTGAAATCCTTTCAAATGAAACCTCATAAATAACCAACAGCCAGGGAAGACCGGCCTTGTGTGCAGCATGCTCTGTTCTCTTGCCCGCCGTGTTTAGCAGCAGGCTCCCCGGTGTTACTGGTCCCTAGAAGTTCCCATGCTCAGAACTCAATTCCCACCACAGAGGTATGGGGAGTGGGGCCCGAGAGGGGATTCGATCGCGGGTAGGCTAATGTCATATATTGGGCAGAGGGCTCCCATCTGTTGAATCAGTACCCAAGTTGCTATAACAGCCAGGGCCAGCACGCTCAAGATGGGAACTAGGAACTTGGCTCAGTTCTCCTGCATGGGTGGCAGGGACCCAAGGACTTGAGCCATGACCTGCAGCTGCCTCCTGAGGTCTGCCTCAGCAGGAAGCTGCTAGCAGGTGCCACTGTGAGGCCCTGTGCGGAGGGATGGAGGTGCCACAATCCCCACGCCCAACGCTGAGTCCCCTTCGCTGCCGTCTGCTGTGATCTTCCGCAGCCCTTCCAAACAAGAGTGCAGCCTGCTCTGCCCTGACGTGGACAGCGGAAGGTCCTAGGGCCCAGTGCCAGGCCCGGAATGCAGCAAGAAGCAACGCCCCCTGTCTGGGTTGGGGAGGTGTCTGCAGCTGAAGCAGAGGCAAGACGGGCATCGGCTTCAACACGGAACTAGAGGGAGAGAAAGGTCGTGCCGGGTGTGAGTGTGGAAGGGACCCTGTCCCTCAGACGTCAGCCAAGGCCTTGACCTCCACTCTGTCTTGGCAGTCCCCTCCAGCTGCTGGGTGGCTCTGGCCCTGCTCTGTCTGGACAGCTCTGTGAGCCCCTGTGGCTTCAGGCCTCCAGGGTTTATACATCCCGCTCTCCAGGGAGCAGCTGCTTAGCTGTGCTTCTTAACCGACTCCATTCGGAGTGGAGCTGAAAGTCCCCTGCGGGTGACAGCCAGTCGCTCAGCACAGCATGGCTCTCAGTTCCTGACCCTGCCGAGTTGCTCTAGACTTGTCAATTGGGGTTTACGTGTGTCCCTCTGTGCAGTCTCCCACGTTAGGGTCCAAGTGTGATCTATTTTCTCATCAGGCAGCGATGGCAGCCCTGTGGCCGTCCGTGCAGCATCGGGCACCTGAGAGCCGTGTCTTCTCCCCTGCTTGGAGAGCAGGTATGCAGGTGCTTGCCAAAGCACAAGCAAAGGGGGACGCAAAGACAAGCTTATTTTGGTGCAAACATTTAGTGGAGCAACATGATACTATCATGGCGTTAGTCATAGTGTGGGAAGAACACGCGTCATGGGCCGAGCAGGAATACCGCTGCTGTTCCTACTTGGATGAATACTATGGATGGCAGCATTTGTGGAGGTGTAGCCATGTGTGAGTTGGTCACCGGTGAGTAGCACAGCATATTTCCATGGTCCGGATTCATTCCTCGCACACTTAGTGACCAAGCGATTCTGGGCAAAAGATTTGATCTCTCTAAGCCATGGTCCTCTTCTGCAAACAGAGTTAAAAGCATATTCATCAGACTGGGGCTGATGTGGGTCTAATGAGATTAGGATGGCTGTGGCACTTAGCATGGATGGCGGGTTCCATGTGGTCCTAAGAACTTGGGGGAGTTTGAGCAGTCCCCATGCATGCTCCCACTTCCAGACGGCACAGTAGGTGCCATGGTTAGTCCCACGTGTCAGCTTGTCTGGGCACCTGGGGTCCCGGATGGTTGGCTGACTGACACTCCAGGTGTGTTGGCGCAGGTGTGGCCGGAAGAGGTCAGCACCTGTGTGGGTGACCTGTGTAAAACATCTGACCCTCCTCAGCATGAGGGGCTTCACAAGACCCCTGAAGGCCAGAACATGACGCGGGGCAGAGAAAGGCAGACTTCGGCCTGTTCTTAGTGCATGAGCCAGGCCACTGACACCTCTCCCACCGGAATGTCGTTCCTGGAGCTGGACCCACCACTGACTGGGGTCTCCGTTAGCACGTGGCTCCTTGGATCCAGTCCTGGGAGACTGTCCCGTGTGATATAGACACCTGTCAGTATCTTCTCTTACCTCTGTCCACTTCTCCCCCTCTGGAGAGCCCTGCGTGTGCAGCAGGCCCAGGCTTAGCTGGGCTAGCCCACAGGTCTGGGCTCTATGCACGGTTCTGCTCAGCCAAGACACCACAGCCAGGCAGGCTCCAAGCCTTTCTCTCCCTGGTAACAGCAGGCAGGTGCGGTGATGGTAAAATGTCAGGGAATGCAGCATCACCCACTGGCATCACATTAGGCCCAGCGTGTCACCTGGCCATGTCCAGACCACAGAATAGGGCCACGTCCCGGAGGAGGCCACTGTGGTTATGGCCAAGGTATGAACTGCATGTAGCCTCCCCAGCAGGGACACTCCTGGAGTGTGCTCCAAAGCCTGACATAGTTTCCCTAGCTCTGTTTAGGGCCAATGGCCTGGCATGTCCCCATTGGGCCTGCAGTAGAGGCTCCAGCCACCATGGAGGGGTGACCCATGCCCAGCTGGCTCAACTCTCTGCAGTAGAGGTGAGATCTTTAACAACCTGAACAGGCTTGAATTTGTTGTCTTAAATTGTACCTGTCTTCTCAGGGGTCCTGGGGGGGAGCGGGTGTGTGTGTGTGGGGGGCTATGGCATCATCCTGGGACATCTTATCTAAATGCTCCTAACCTGTGTCTGGGGAAAGGTGAAACTGAGCCATAAGCCTCTTAGATGCATGGTCAGACCGTCCTAATCTCCTCCAACATATTTAGCCAGCATTTTGCTCCCTACGCGTGGCCCAGCCCCTGCCTGTTATCAGCGCTCACCAGACGGGGCCCTGAACTGCCAGAGTGTAGGTGACTTTGAAACAGAGAAAGGATCCGTTGTGCCAAGGAGAATAGCCGTGCACACGCCACTGGGCGTTCAGGAGAACAAGTACCCTATCGCTTGGGACACATCTCAGCTGAGTTTTTCTTCCTTATAGAAGAAAGCCATGTGCCGGTGGGGGTCCTGGCCATGGCAATGCATCTGCAGGGCCCCGTCTTTTGAAGCCTCTGCTGGGTGCCCTGGCCCGGGTGGGGGTCCTGCCTGTCCTGGGTGTCCCTGGGGAGGCAGTGAGCCGCTGTGCCTGCCCGTTCCTGCTGGAGGGTCCTTCTAGGTGTCGGCATGGACACCCCATGTTCTGGACCCCCGCTGCCTCGGTGCCTGTTAAGAAGTGTGACTTTGCTGGTCTCTAAGGAACACATGGGCGGGGAGGAGTCAGAGTGTGAGTGATGGTGGGGAGGAGTGAGCGCTAAGATGCCCAAGCCCTTCTAAGGCATGATTTGTCAGCTGCCACCAGGCAGGTGTGTGCGCGGCAGCAGTAGGAGCTGGGACCCTCAGATGTCACCTCCAGGTCCCCGAGGTCGCCCACACTGATACAAACTTCTCAAGATGAAGTCTGTAGCTCTTGCCTTGCTGTGTCCCCGTGTTCACGTTCCTGGCTGAGGAAATGTCTCAGGAAGCATGGAGGCAAGAAGAGAGATGGGCAGAGTGAGGAGGGAGGCACGGTGGCCCTTCCCAAGGGTGGGGAATTGACACTGCCACCAGCAACCTGCCCCACCTGGATCCTGCAGGCTTTTACTTCATTTATTTGGGGGGGGGGGAGAGAAAGGGAGAGAGAAGGAGAGAGGGAGGGAGAGAGAGAGGGACAAAGAGGGAGAGAGAGGGGGAGAGAGGGAGGGGAGAGGGACAGAGAGGGACAGAGAGGGGGAGAGAGGGAGAGGGAGAGAGAGAGGTCTTTGTTGTGCTGGTTTACTCCACAGATGATTGGAACGGCCTGAGTTGGTCCAGTTTAAGCCAAGAACACAGAGCTCTGCCCTGTTCTCCCGCCTAGGTGCCCAAGCCAAGCACTTGGACTGTCTTTGGCTGTTTTCCTCGGCTTGTTTGCAGGGAGCTGGATTGCAAGTGGAGCATGGGACTTGAACCCACACCCTGATATGGTTCTTCAAAATTCTTGCTCTAAACTTTCACTTAACTTTCAGACCAATCCCCTTTTCCTAAACGAATCAGTGTGATCATTATACTTGTGAAATAAAGCACGGTTGTTTCATCATCTTGTTGAGGTATGATTGACATACAAAACCCGGACTCCACATACACACGAGTTTTGCTGGAACACAAGCATGGCCCAGGACCTCGTCATTTTGTTCTTTTGTACAGCACTGCACACGGGCTTTAAGCGCTTGGAAAAATCGAAGTGACTCATGCCATCTGGAGTGTAGACAGGCTTTCAGGGACATACGGAAGCCCCACAGCCCCTCCCCAACACCTCCCTGTGTGCACTGCCCCACCCCATCCCCAGCCCTGGTGACCCCACTCTACTCTCTGCATGTCCGACTTGGGCTATTTCAGAGTCCTTGGCCAAATGCTGTTGCACCATAGTCATTGCTTCCATGCTTGGCACTGTGGACACTTCCTTGGGATCCCAATATCGGTCACTGGGGGTGCAGAGTCACTGAAATACCATGCTGGTTGACACAGCCCCCACTTGAGAGAAGAGCTCAGATCCCTGGACCAACTTGTCGTTCCTAGGAACACAGCCATTCCACGCTTTGGAACGTTGTAGCCAGCCCTGTCCCCTGTCACCAGCATTGGCATCTCAGTGCCCTTCCAATCCAGCTGAAGGCCACACACTGGAGTCTTGGTGGCAGCTATGGGCCTTGACGGGTCACTGTGGCCTGCGGTGTCAGCTGCCACAGCTCCAAGGAAACTTCCTCACCTCCCTCCTGTCTTCCTCTCACCTTTACTTCCCTTTACTCATCTCTATATCTAAAAGATCAGGGTCCTGGCCCCCTGATGGTCATTGCTTCTTGAAGACCCCTCCCAAGTAGCCTCACGCCCCACCACTACCACCAAGTAGCCACACCATTGCAACAGCCAGAGGCAGATGGGCACCCTGAACTGCCCAAATGTGACCTGAGGAATATCATCTCCACATGAGGCCCACAGCTCAGGCAGACGACCAGGTATAAGTCACAGAGGCTTCAGGCAGCCTGGGAGCCAGACTGATGCCAGCACACCAAGCTGTCTCCAGGAGGGTCTAGAAGGAGGGACTTTGGAAATCTACCTTTCCAGGTCCTCAACCCTCTGTTTCAGCCTGGTGGGATGGGAGGGACTCTTACTACTTAACGGCTTATTCTTGCAGCTGGTCTGTGCTGAGCAATGGGAACGTTCCACAGAGGAGCTGGGGGCCCAGTGAGAGGGTCAGATCCACCTGTGGCTGGCGAGGTGAGCAGGTGGGACCCCTAAGCACAGGCCTCTGGGGTCGGGTGAGCCCCAGATGATCCCTCCACACTGACATGAGCCCCTTCACGCTCGGCTCGAGACAGCAAAGCCTGGCAAGGAGGAAGATGGGGTCAGCCTTCCACAGCGCATGATCCCTGCACCCTGCTGGCCTTTCCCCTGGTCAAGGCAGTGTGACTGTTGGAGGCCGTGTGTCGTCCTCAGGGTTTTGGGAACATGGGGGCCATCAGCCACAGAAGTGTGGCTTCCTCTCTGTGAAGACATGACCCTGCCAGTCCCTGGTCCCTGTTCGTGATTTGCTGTCCTCTGCACAGACTGGACGCTGTGCACGCAGCTCCACAGGAAAAGGCAGAACCAGCCATTAAAAGCAGGCAATTATGCATCGCTTGAAACTCTAATTAAGACTTCATCACAAATGCCTCATTTCGGTAAATCTTCGGACGTTGATATAAGTGGAACGTGTTCTGTGCCAGCGCAGCCACACATGAGCGATTGTGCTTAATCCTCGCTTGCATGAACTTTTGCCAGCAGTGGCCATCTCAGAGCCACCTGCCAGAGGTTACGCACAAGTGCAGCTCCCCAACAGGGTCTGGACCTCCCTGCCACTGAACCCAGGTGAGTTCCCAGAGCAGAGAAAACCCACTGAGGCCAAGCCTTGCAGAGGGGAGCTTCCGGTTGGAGCAGTGTTCAGAGATGGATGTCGCCGAACAGAACCAGAGGGCCTCGGGGGGGATGCGGAGGCTGTGTGTGCAGGGACGGAGAGGGCCAGAGTGCAGGGGGATGCATGTCAGTGAAACGAGCCCACACAGACAGCAGCAGTGAGACTACCCTGGGGGGCCATGTCTCCAGGTCTCCAGTCCCTTCCTCCCCACCCCAGCTCCCGACCACCTCTGGGGTCCACAAAGAGGAAATCACTTTACCAAGTGCACAGGTCACACCCGTTCGGTATGCTCCTCAGATACAGCACCTCTGTGTGCTCAATGCATGCTCATCTGTAGAGAGAGGTTGTTTTTTCCACGGTTGTATAAACCGCAACAACTCGCTCCTCTATCCTGATGTGAGTGCACATGGCGTGCGTCCAGCATCTGGCTAGCAGAGGTTGTGCTTCAGGGAACACTCCACTGGTGGTCTGTGAGTCAGTGCAGCCTTGCGAGATGCAGCGAGCACCTAGGTATGGGCCTGCTTCCTCTGAGCTGTCCCCAGCACCTAGGTCTGCACTTGTCCTGATCATCCAGGTCTGGAACTGCCCTGCTCTGAGCTGTCCCCAGCACCCAGGTCTTTACCTGCCCTCTGAGTGACCTGTCCCAATCACCCAGGTCTGCACCTGCCCTGCTCTGACCTGCCCCCAGCACCCTGGTCTGTACCTGCCCTTCTGAGTGACCCCCCCACCCCCAGCACCCTGTGCTGCACCTGTCCTGATCACCCAGGTCTGCATCTGCCCTACTCTGACCTGCCCCCAGCACCCTGGTCTGTATCTGCCCTCCTGAGTGACCTGCCCCCAGCACTCTGATCTGTACCTGCCCTCTGAGTGACCTGCCCCCAGCACCCAAGTCTGTACGAGTGACCTGCCCAGCACCCTGGTCTGTACCTGCCCTCCTGAGTGACCTCCCACCCCCAGCACCCAGGTCTGTACCTGCCCTCTGAGTGACCTGCCCCCAGCACCCAGGTCTGTACGAGTGACCTGTCCCGATCACCCAGGTCTGCACCTGCCCTGCTCTGACCTGCCTCCAGCACCCAGGTCTGTACCTGCCCTCTGGGTGACCCTCCCCTGACACTGGCTCTCTGTGATGGACCCCTGTGCTGTCCCACGACTCCACGTCTGAGCCACATGCTACTGTCTGCACTGCCCTGCTCTGACTTGCCTCATCTCAGCTTCAAACTCCATTGAGTCTCAAGTTACTGCCAATTACTCCTCTGTCTCCTTCCTCCCGTCCCATCCTTCGTGATGTTCTCTGCTCATCTAACACCTTACTCCACGTATTCCCTTCTAGGGCCAATCACTCCGAGTTGGTCATTGGTGTTGTTGTAGATGACCATGGCCGATTACAGAGTTAACGCAAGTCAAGCAGTTGGGCTGTAAGGATGAATCTGCCGGGGACTCGCAAGATGGCCAACATAGGAGGAAGACTGTGAGCGAGCTCACAGACAGAGAGGGCTAGAACGTGACAAAAGCGTAAGTGGAGCAGCATAGAACTACAGGGAGAAGAACGCGAAGTTCCCAGGACAGTGTGGAGCCAAAAAAATCCACACAACTCGGAAGAGCAACCAGGGAAAAACAAAACAAATGGCAGGGAAGACGACTTTCCGCTCCTGACCTGCTGAGTCACCTTTGAGTGCAGCCGCTGAAAGCTGCAGTCGAGCAGCCGCTGAAAGCCGCAGTCGACTGCAGACCTCAGGACCCGCAGACGCTGTGGCCGTGAGGACCGGCGGTGATCGGGACCCGCTGGCACCTGCTCACCCTGGTCACCAGGACCCGCCAGGACCTGTGCCTGCTGAGGACATCAGGACCTGGAGTCGTCGGGACCCGCTGAATCTGCTCACCCTGGTCGCCAAGCCCCGCCGGGACCTGCACCAGCCGCAGCCTCCAGGTTCCATCCGCCTGCACCCGCTGGGACCTGCACCGGACGCAGGAAAAGGGAGACGCACCCGCGGCGAGGATTCCCACCAGAGAAAGAGGCAGACTGCAAGAACCTGAGGTTTGACATACCTGTAGGGGACGAGCTGAGAGTGCGCTTTGAATCCGCTGGGCCCTGGAAGTGGCGCCCTGAGGTCCAGTGTTCTGGAGACGCACCAAAAGTGCCTTGAAAATTCCCACACCCTGCTACTCCATGCCTGCAGACTCCGATCCCTACAGGATAGTGCTTGGAGACCCCTCAGCACACTGGTGCCTAGGTCTCTCAAAAAAGAAGCACTAACACAATGGGAAGAAATACCAGAAAAGGTAATGATCCAGATGAGAGAGCCAACACCCTACCAATAAAGGATCAAAAGCCAATGTCTATTTCGGAGATGCGAGATGAAGACATGGAAGATCTACCAGACAAGGAATTCAAAAAAATAATGTTACAATATGTCAGAGACAATGAGAAGAATTGGGAGGACTTCAAGGAATTCAAGAACCACATAGCCTCAGAAATACAACAAATGAAAAGTAAAATCCTTGACTTAGAGCACAAAATTGAGAGCCTAACCAACAGAACAAATACAGCAGAAGAGAGGATCTCTGAAACGGAAGATACACAAAACGAACATACCCAGTTCATGAAACAGCTGGAGACAAGTCTGAACAAAGCCAATAAGACCATACAAGAAATGAAAGACAACCTCAGAAAATCGAATATTAGGATTATTGGCCTTCCTGAAGGAGCAGAAAAAGAGTCAGGAATGCAAATGGTGCTCGACGAAATTATACAGGAAAACTTTCAAAACACTTGGAACATGAACCCAGCCCAAATCCAGGACGGTCAGAGGACTCCCAGCAGATATGACCCAAAGCGATCTTCACCCAGACATATGGTGCTCAAGTTCCACTCCAACGAAGACAAAGAAAGAATCCTAAGACAAGTACGAAGCAGAGAAAAGATCACATACCGGGGAAAACCAATCAGGATCACTGCTGACTTCTCTGAAGAGACTTTACAAGCAAGAAGAGAATGGACAAAGATCTTCCAAATCCTGAATCAGAACAACTGTCAACCAAGAATATTGTACCCAGCAAAGATCTCATTCGTATTTGAAAACGAAATCAAATACTTTCACAGCAAAGAGAAATTAGAAGAATATGCCAGCACAAAACCAGCTTTACAAAATCTCCTTAGAAATGCACTAAATCCAGAAAAAAAGGAGGTGAATCATAAGCAAAGATGGCAAACAGGAAGGTCTCCCCACTAAAGTCTGCAAAAGGAAGGGCAATTACACAGATATCAACACCCACAAAAACAAGTATGGCAGGGCACAATCACAACCTCTCAATTTTAACTCTTAACACAAATGGCCTGAACTCACCAATCAAAAGGCATAGATTAACAGAATGGATTATCAAACAGCACCCAACTATCTGTTGCCTACAAGAGACACATCTAACCAGAAGAGATTCTAAGAAACTGAAAGTGAAAGGTTGGAAACAGATATTTCATGCTAATGGACGAGAGAAAAAGGCTGGGGTAGCTGTCTTAATTTCAGATGATGTGGACTTCAATCTGACACACATCAAAAAGGACAGGGAAGGACATTATATATTGATGAAGGGACTGATCCATCAGGAAGTAATTACCATTGTGAACATATATGCACCAAATTCAAACGCACCTAGCTACGTGAAGCAATTACTTACGGACTTAAGGGGAGACATAGAAATGCACACAATAATAGTGGGTGATCTTAACACCCCACTAACAACAATAGACAGATCAACAAAACACAAACTCAACAAAGAAACAACAGAGCTCATACAAACAATAGAACAACTGGACTTGATAGATATTTATAGAATTTTTTATCCTAAGGCCACAGATTATACATTTTTTTCAGCAGTGCATGGCACCTTCTCCAGGATCGACCACATGATAGGACACAAAGCAAACCTAAATAACTTCAAAAAGATAGGAATCATACCATGTACCCTCTCAGACCACCACGGAATGAAACTGGAAATCAGCAATTCAAAATGCCCCAGAAATACAGAAACTGTTGGAGGCTGAACAATATGCTATTAAACGAACAATGGGTCAGAGAAGAAATTAAAGATGAGATCAAAAAATTTATGGAAACCAATGAAAACTCTGACACAACATTCCAAAATTTGTGGGACACTGCCAAAGCAGTGCTACGGGGTAAATTCATCGCAATTGGAGCTCATGTCAAGGCCCAAGAGAGGCGCCAAATACAGGAACTAAACACACACCTCCAGGAAATGGAAAAACAACAGCAGAAGAGCCCCACACACAATAGGAAAGAAGAAATCATCAAAACAAGGGAGGAAATTACTCAGATAGAAATAAAAAAAAGATACACAAAATCAATGAATCAAAAAGCTGATTCTTTGAGAAGATAAACAAGATAGACACCCCACTGGCCCGACTGACAAAGAAAAAACAAGAGAAGGCAAGAATTAACAGCATCAAAGATGAAAAAGGCAACATAACAACAGACACTGCATCCATTAAGGACATAATTAGAAATTACTACAAAGCACTGTACTCCAACAAATCAGAAGACCACCAAGAAATGGAAAAGTTCATAGACTCATACAAACTTCCAAAACTTAGCCCAGAGGCAACAAACAACCTGAACAAACCCATAACTGAAGCAGAGATTGAATCAGTGATTAAAGACCTCCCAACAAAGAAAAGCCCAGGCCCAGACGGCTTCACTACAGAATTCTACAAAACATCCCGAACAGAACTGACCCCAATCCTCTACAAACTCTTCAAAACAATAAAAAAAGAGGCAACCCTTCCAAACTCATTCTATGAAGCCAACATTACCTTAATCCCAAAAACAGACAGAGAACTAACAGAGAAGGAAAACTACAGACCTATCTCTTTGATGAACATTGATGCTAAGATTCTCAACAAAATCCTAGCCAACAGAATTCAAAAACACATCAGACAGATCATTCATCCAGATCAAGTAGGATTCATCCCTGGAATGCAGGGATGGTTCAACATTCGGAAATCCATAAATGTGATACACCACATCCAAAAACTGAAAAACAAGAATCACATGATAGTATCAATAGATGCAGAAAAAGCTTTCGACAAAATCCAACACCACTTCCTACTAAAAGCCCTAACCAAGGTAGGCATAGATGGAAAAATCCACAACATAATTAAAGCCATATATGAAAAACCCAACGCCAGCATCATACTGAATGGAGAAAAACTGGAACCCTTCCCACTGAGATATGGAACAAGACAGGGATGTCCACTTCCTCCACTACTATTCAACATAGTTCTAGAGGTACTTGCTGAGGCCATAAGACAAGAAAAAGAAATCAGAGGAATCCAAATGGGAAACGAAGAAGTCAAACTCTCCCTATACGCAGATGATATGATTCTTTATGTAGAAGAGCCAAGAGACTCAATACAGAGACTGCTAGAACTTGTACGAGAGTTTGGTAGAGTGGCAGGGTACAAAATTAATGAACAAAAATCAACAGCCATAGTGTATGCGAACAGCCCCAAGATGGAAAAAGACTTAACCAGCAAGATACCATTCAAAATAACAGAGAAAAGTATGAAATATCTGGGAATAAATCTAACCAAAAATGTAGGAGACCTATTTGAGGAAAACTACAAACTACTTAAAAAAGAAATGGAACAAGACCTCAAAAGATGGAGTAACAGCCCATGTTCCTGGATAGGTAAAATCAATATTATCAAAATGTCTATACTGCCAAAAGCAATATATACATTCAACGCAATCCCAATCAAATTGCCAAAAAGATTCTTCATGGAACTGGAAACAATGATCCAAAGGTTCATCTGGAAACACAAAAAACCACGGATAGCTAGAACCATTCTCAAGAACAGGAAGTTAGCAGGGGGAATCACAGTTCCGGACCTCTGGACATACTATAGGGCAGTGGTTATCAAAACAGCCTGGTTCTGGCACAAAGACAGAGAGGAAGATCAATGGAGCAGAATAGAAACAACAGAACGAAACCCACACAGATACAGCTAAATAATCTTTGACAAAAAGACAAACAACAATCCAGGCAAATGGGAAGGTCTGTTCAATAAATGCTGTTGAGACAACTGGTTGATAGCCTGCAGAAGCAAAAAGATAGATCCACATCTCTCACCATACACTAAGATCAGATCTAAATGGATAAAAGATCTAAACCTACATCCAGAAACCTTTAAACTTTTGGAAGAAACTGTTGGAAACACACTGCAACACTTAGGGGTAGGCCCTCACTTCCTAAAAACGACTCCAAATGCAGTAGAAATCAAGACCAAAATAAACAAATGGGACCTCATCAAACTAAGAAGCTTCTGCACAGCAAAGGAAACAATCAACAAAGTAAAAAGGCAGCCCACAGAATGGGAGAAGATCTTCGCACACGACATAGGTGATAGAGGGCTGATCTCCAGAATATACAAAGAGCTACAAAACAACCAAAATGTCAAAACAAACAAGCCACTCAAGAAATGGGCACGGGAAATGGGCAAACACTTCACAAAGGAACAAACCCAAATGGCAAATAAACATATGAAAAAATGCTCAAGTTCCCTGGCAATAAGGGAAATCCAAATTAAAACATCAATGAGGTACCACCTAACGCAAGTAAGACTGGCCCACATGAATAAAAGCACCAACAACACTTGTTGGCGAGGTTGCGGGGAAAAGGGATCCCTACTCCACTGCTGGTGGGGCTGCAGGCTGGTACAGCCTCTATGGAAATCAGTATGGAGAATATTCAAACAACTCAAATTCAACATACCGTATGATCCAGCAATAGCACTCCTAGGAATATATCCAGAACAATTGTTTTATGAGAAACCAACATGCACTCCTATGCTCATAGCAGCACAATCAGTAATTGCAAAAACATGGAAGCAACCAAAATGCCCATCAACAGAGTACTGGATAAGAAAGCTATGGTTCATCTACTCGATGGAATACTACTCAGCTATTAAAAAAAACAAAATGCAGTTCTTTGTGGCCAAATGGGCCAAACTGGAAACCATAATGCTAAGGGAAATGAGCCAATCCCAAAAGGTTAAATACCACATGTTTGCCTTAATTTAAGATGATATGATGTTATGTATAACATGTTATGTTATGAATGTTATATGTTGTGTATAAACTAAAAGTGAAATGTAAGTGAGGTGGTCACAGAAGGTGGCTGGGAACTCGCATTTACTTTTAACATGTTGGTTACTCATTACTATGTCAATTAATTCCATAATGATGTAAATTTTTGCTGATGGTATGTTGGAGCTTTCAATTGACTGGGATGATACTCTGCTGGCTCTGTCTTCAGACCAGAGAGGGTATACCTAAGAAGCCATTGAACTTGACTGGACAATAAGATGCTGGACTCTATGTTTGGTATACGCTTGCAATGGGGGAATCTCAACTGAACTTGAGCTGTGTTCATGCAACAAGGTGGAGGAATCCACCATGGTGGGAGGGTTTGGGGAGGGGTGGGGAGAACCCAAGTACTTATGTAACTGTGTCACATAATACAATGTAATTAATGAAGAAAAAAAAAATAAAACACACAAATCAGAAAAAAAAAAAAAAGGATGAATCTGCCGGGTCCTCAGGCAGCTTTGGAAGCAATGTCTGGTTTTGGGGGAGGGGAGTGAGCCAGACAGGCCCCCATGGTGCCAAGGCAGCAATCGCAGGTGCCGTGTGGCCGTGTGGCCCAATGAGACACCTCTTGAACACAAGGTCCAGAGGCCCACGTGAGCCAGGTGGAGTTACAGGTGGCCAGTGTCAGTCCTCAGAAAGCTTGGGTCATGGGAGTCTGAATCTTCTTGCAGGTGTCCACAGCTGCTTCGTGGTTCCTGAAGGAGCTGCCAACCCTGTCCTCAGTGACACAGGCAATGGACAGCCAAGAGTGTCTTAGCAAGCAGCTCAGCTCCCTTCCTGGCAACGGCGAAGATGCCCATCCACAGTGGCGAAAATGCTGCCACCCACGCCGGCTCCAACAGATGAGCATGCCAAGGGGCCCGGTGGACCAGTGGAGTGCACCTGGCCTACACCACATGTGGGAGAGACCAATGACCTTGATCTCCAGGGCAGGGTCTTTCTCTGACTCCTTCATTTCCTGAGAATCCTGCTGGTTGGGTCTTGATGTCTTCCTGGGCCATGTTCCGCTGCTTTCCTAGGCACATGAGCAAGAAGCTGGATTGGAAGTAGAACAGCCCAAACTCAACTTGGCACCTACATGGGATGCTGGCTTAAGTATGCCACAGCACCAGGCTGCATTGGTCACTTCTGGATGACCAATTTCAAAATCTGAGAGGAAGATTCTGGGCATGGGGGCTCCAAAAGAGCTGGACAGGAGGTGCCGGGGGTCCATCTCAGCGGGTCCTACCACCCCATGCGTCCTGCTGGCCTCCCGCATTTAGGCAAACAAAGGGCTGGTGTGTTGGATTGCGGGGCAGAGGGAAACCTTTGTGTAAAGAGCTGTAAATGCCATGTGTGAGGACAAGACAGGGCGGGTGGGGAGCCCGCTGGGGCCTGATGAGCAGTAGCCTTCGGCCCTGCACAGATGTCCCCCTGCCTTGACTGGGGTGCAGCACCGGGGAAGGCCGCCTGCCCTGACTTGATCTGGGCTGACTCTCCTAGGCTATCTCATGTTGCCAGAACAGAGTGCCTGATCAATCATTGATTCATACGGTTTGAAGATTATAGTTGCTCATTGCCACTTCCAGTCCAAATCGTCATGGCGCGTCTTGGGAGACACATCCAGGAGCTGCATCCACGCCATCCGGCTCCCTCACCATGGCAACACGCAGGGAGGCGGCACACTTGCGAACTGGATGCCAGCAGGCTCCCTCAGCAGCAGCAGTGCTGGCAGGCGTGGGGGTCCTCGTCAGAGGCTTCCTGCCTGCCCACCTGAGCCTGCTGCAGGTGACGCATCACCGGTTGCTTGTCACCAGCGGGGCTGTTGTTCCTGGCGAGACCCTCATACCCTCCTCAAGCGCTAAGGTTCCATCTTGGGGATGGCTCCTTGTGCACCTGCTCCTGCCAACCTCAGGGTCTCCTTGGAGCTGCCTTCGTCAGATCTGTTCCCCCTCTGGCTTCAGCTCCAGGAAGAAGATGGTGAGCTCAGGGAGGCCTGGGCTTGGCTGACCCCTCCCTCTCCCAGATGCATGGGTGCTGGGGGCTCTCCTCTGCAGCCTGGGAGTCCCCAGGGACAGGGCAGGCACCTTCCATGCAGATTGCGGGCTCCAAGGTGTCGGACACCCCCATCTTGGCTGAGATGCCTGGGAGCTGTCCACGCTGCCTCACTGGCTGACCTCAGCACTGCTGGGAGGGGCCTCTGTCCCTAAGGAGGCTTTGGGGACACAGGGCAGGACAGCACACACCCGTGAGGGCAGCTGCTGTGGCCATCTCTCTCCCAGCAGCCTCCTGTACACAGAGCAGAGGGAGTGACCCCCTTCAGAGAGCCTCTGTGGGTGCTGAGTGTCAGTGCCCCATGCTGGGGTGCTTCATGTGCCTGGAGGGCAGCCTTGGCTCTTGGTGCCCACTTCATCCTGCCCTTTTGGCAGTGCCAGCCTCCCGTCCCCACAGCGGCAGATGCTCCTTTGTGACAGAGCCCAGGGCAGAAGCCACTGTCGTCTGCTGCATCTGCTCCGTGATTAATCAACCGCCAATCTGAATCATTTCCACAAACAGATTTCGCTCCCTACAAATGTGCGTGCGCCAACTTTTCGCTAATACATTTTGTGTCAGACCCACGGCTGTTGTCTCTGCACACAGCATCTGCCGGCTGAAATATTTAAACAATATTTGAGCCATAACACAGCTCTCTGTCTGCAGTCACTTTCGTTTTGGGGAAATGACTATCGCTTTTACCCCGAGCTCCACTTGGGGAGATCTGTATATCTACATACCCCCAGCCCGGGCGATTTTATTTTTTCAAGACTTAAACATCATCGAAGAAATCCATGTGTGTCCCTGACTTTATGCAAAAAGGGCAGGACATTATTCTCTCTCATGAGGAAGGCTGTAAAGGAGGCCGAGGGAGAGCACGGCCCTTTTAGCTCTTGGCGTTGCATCCTGCTCCTCTGTGGGGTCGGAGGCTCGGGTTATTCCAAGCTCTTTTCCCTAATGGGCTTTTCCCTCTCTGAGTAATCCCCCAGCCCGTCTCCTCCGTGATAAGGAAATGGCAGGGTTCCTGAAAGGTACCTGGAGCAGTGCAGAGAGGACTTTAATGGCATGTTCTCAGGGCTGCAGGGGGTGGTGGCAGAAACTTCCTGGAAGCTCTTTTGCCTTGGAATTCACATCACACAGCGGATACCCCGATCTTCCGCTTCTCTCTCTCGTTTTTTGTCTTGGATGGCCAACGGAAGTATTCACTATGCTCGCTGTGTCCCATCTCTGTCAAGTCACACAGAGGAGCACCTGGTGTGGCGAGGAGTGTGGGACACACACCGCACATGGGGAAGCAAGGGCTGCAGAGGGTGGGCAGGGCACAAGGGCACTAGTGAAGGAGAGGCAGCTGGGAGCGCGCCGCGGTGCTGTGTTGCTGCAGGGAGCCTGACTCCTGTGCTGTTCTCGGTCCCTACACGCTCCTTGGAGCCACCCAAGTGAGTCCCCAGGTTGAATCATGTCCTTAGCAGTGTGAAAAGCACAGCCGGCCATGAGTTGGAGCCTCCTGGGGTGGGAGCCATTGGCACGGATGGTAATGCTTGGTGTCAGTCCTTGGCGAGCGTGGCCACACTGTCTGTGTTTACGTGGGACCGTCTGAGGGAGGCGTGCTCTTTGAAACAATCCCGTGACCAGGTGAGGAACTGCTTGTAACACTACCGTGTGTCTCACACCCTAGGTCACAGCTGCAAATGCCTTCTGCACCTGCACGCTGCAGGCTCCCAGGAGCCAGGGCGAGGGCATAAGAGGGGCAGTGACTGACGTATCACGGGGAGTTGGGAAACCAGCAGGTGCATCATGGCCAAGACCTGCAGCAAGGACATGGGCACCTGCCCCCGTGAGGTCCACGGCAAGTCCAGGACGTTACCCTTGCTCATGTAGACACGATGGCCACTCTGCAGGTTCCAAGGGAGGTGTGAGCTGTCCTCTGGTCTGTGTGCTCCTGGGCCCAGGCTCCTCAGATTCAAGCCACAAGGGTTTGCCTTATTTCCCACCACCTTGAGCCAGAAATGCACCCCGTCCTGTACAGGTGGCCACTCCCGAATGTGCTCATCCCTAGACTCCAAGATAAAGAGCAGCTGCCCCCTCTCCTGTGGTCATCAGGGACCTGTGTGCTGTGTCCTGTGCCCTGCCCCTTAGGCCCTGTCTTGGCTCTGAGACATGGACACCCTTCGGCATCTGTCCTGGGCTCTGAGCACGTGGGACACCCCTGGTACCCTGTCCTGTCTCTGATCAAACAAGATGCCCCTTGGCCCTGTGCTGGGCTGAGCACATAGAACACCCCTTGGCCCTGTCCTGGGCTCTGAACACAGACTCGCCACCTTGTTGTCTCTGAAGCGCTCTTACGCTTGTCCGCCTCTTGGCTTGGGTTCTAATGCAGATTAATGGCCCACAGTTGCCTGCATGATGATTTCTAATGGGCTAATTTGAGAAATAACCTGTTAATCGCTGTCACCTACTGGGCTAACATCATCTCGGGGCTGCAGGGGATCCAGCGTCTGCTGCTTGGCTCTCTCTGGAATGTTCCCTGGAAAAGCCCGTTTCTTCTTGCACTTCTCTGTGACTTTATTCAAAGGGACAGGGCACTGAAGGGCTGTGAGTCTGTCCCGCCCTTGCTTCCCCCTCCTCCCTGTATCTCCCTGTAGGCCTCTCTATGGACAGAGTCCAGGGCTGTTAGGGCAGAGTCGGGGCCTGGCTTGGCTCGCCCTCACCCTCTGTCCCCTTGCTTGGCTAGGTGTGCCTGCTGTCAGTTCACTGCTGCCTCAGCGTCCATCTGTGACACAGGTTCACCGGGACCCCTTCTGCAGCAGTCGTGTGAGGAGGCTTGGGGTCCTGGGCATTCACCGCATCCTTCTCCTGGCCTTCGTCCTCAGAAAGCACACTCCACTTCTTGGAAGGCTGGAACGTGATTCTGGGGGTCTGGTTTTGCTCTTAAGGGCCAGCGCCAGGTGTCCAGCTGAGTGTGAGGACCAGACAGATGCCTGAGGCGAGTGGCAGAGAAGCTGGGAAGAGTGCTCAGGGGAGGGGCCACAGGAGGAGGGGCCACAGAAGGCAGGGCCACAGAAGGCGGGGGCCACTGAAGGAGGGGCCTCAGGAGGAGAGGCCACAGGAGAAAAGGGGCCACAGGAGCAGAGGGCCACAGAAGGTGGGGCCACAGAAGATGAGGCCACAGGAGGAAGGGTTCTCAGGAGGAGAGGCCACAGGAGAAGGGGGGCACAGAAACAGAGGGCCACAGAAGGCGGGGGCCACAGAAGGAGGGGCCTCAGGAGGAGGGGGGCGATGGGAGGCGGGGTGGGGCATAGGAGCAGGGACCAAGTAGGAGGAGCCTGAAAGTTTGCTCCTGCCAGAGCGGAGGTCCTCACTCCTGGTGCCGTACTTAAGGCTGTGTAAGGCTGGGGACCCTTATCCTCCAGGCTAACAGCTCTGGTGAGTGTGGAAGAGGCAGCTGCCTGTGGTGGATGCAGGCGCTGGCGGCCAGAGTAGGAAACATATTGAAGCAGACTCTGCACTCTCCCACGTGTCTGGAGCCTGCGTGGCAGGAGGAGCAGTCAGGAGGCATCCTGCCGGCCGCCCGAGTGGTCACTGCCTCCCGCGGGGGCCCAGGCCACCGCTTCCCACGGTGCTGGTGCCCTGGCTGCAGGTTCTTAGTGATTCTAAGCAGCTGCTTGCTTGTTATCGGAAGATGAAGGCTTGGCAGCTTCATGCTGTGTTTGCACCACTGGAAACCAATACAGATACCTCCTCCCTCCCGCTGGGGCTACTCTGACCCCAGATGCCCTGGGAGTGTCTGGCTGAGTGTTGGGCCCTCAGACGTTCAAGGTGGATAGCCTCAGGGACACCCAGAGAATGGTCCCTGCAGCAGGAGGGGCGTCCGGTCCACTGTGTTCCCTTAGACATGAGGCCGTGTCCATGTGGAAGGGGAGGGGTCCTGAGCTCCGTGCAAAGGCAATTGTCTTCACTGCCATGGGGGTGTGTGTCCCGGGCTGTGGGGAGCGTGACCTCCAGGCAGGACCACCAAGGGTCATCAGGGCTGTGGGAGCCCCAGGGTCCACCCTTTGTTTTCCTCCCTGCTCTGGCTGCCCCTCTCCCCACGCCCCACATGGATGCAGCTTTCAGTCTTGGCTCAGGGAAGAAATCCAGGGTGCTCATGTGTCCAGAGCAGCTCACTCTCCCGATGTTGGTCTCCCAGCAGAGGCCCCGAGGGGTGGACGGGTCCTGGGGCAGCCCCTGGGATCCTGCCCGCTGTGTCCATGCCCAGCAAGGCCCCTGGATTGCGCCTGTGCTGGAGTCCCGTGACGTGCATGTGCTTTCTGGCATGGCCACACTTAAGGAAGGGCGCCCAGGTGGGCCTGACCTAATCAGGTGATGCAGCAGAAGAACTGAGGATGGGCAGGGGTGTCTGAGGCACGCCACACCCATGACGGTTACTGACAGTCAGGACTGTCACGGGTGCGGGTGCCCAGTGGTCCTGTGACAGTGGTCTGTCTCCTCTGCCAGCCCCTGCACAGCTCCTGACCCTCCTGGCCACCCTCATGTGTGGCCCTGGACTTGCTCCCCTCACCACCTCCACTCAACTTCCTACACAGAAGTCATTTCCTTTCCCACTCCTCCTGCTCTACCTCTTCCTTCTCCTCCTTCTTCTAAAACATTCATTTTTAGTGGAAAGTCAGATTTACAGAGAGAGAGACAGAAAGATCTTCTGTCCACTGGTTCACTCCCCAAGCGGCCACAACAGCCAGAGCTGAACTGATCTGAAGCCAGTAGCCAGGAACTTCTTCCAGGTCTCCCACATGGACGGTAGGGTCCCAAGGCCTTGGACCATCCTCAACTGCTTTCCCAGGCCACAAGCAGGGAGCTGGATGGGAAGTGGAACAGCTGGACACAAATAGGCGCCCACATGGGATTCCAGCGTGTGTAAGGTGAGGACTTCAGCCACTAGGCTACCGTACTGGGCCTCCTCGCCCTCTTGTACAAAGACACTGCTGTGGTGGGAGCCATGACCATGAAGCCGCTCCTCCCTACACGTGACCCCATCTTTCCTTGCTAACAGCCAGGGAGGCTCCCAGGCTGGCTGCTGCCGCCCGGGGAAGACACTGTACGTGGCCTCTGTGCTGGAAGTTCCTCCCTGGGCCACGGGCAGTGGTATTCCTGAACTGTGCAGTCAGGTCCTGCTGGCACCTCCCCGCAGACACTCCCGCGGTGCTGGCAGACGCTGGGTCAGGATGACTGACCTTGGTGCTGGGGAGGATGGGCTCAGCCAGGCAGGGTTCTCCCAGGGTGTTGGCAGTGCCCTGGGGCCAGGAGAGAATGGAAGAGGAGGAGGAGGGAGCAGGTGTCTGCTCTCGGCCGATCTGGGTCTCTGCCCTTGCACACCGCTGGTGCCTGCTCTGGCGGTTTCCCGCTGTCCAGCCATCTGCCTTGACCTGCGTGGACCCTACCCATTCGTGTCTGGCTGCTGCCCCTCTGTCCATGCCCAGCTGCATTTGTGCCCTGAGCTGCTGATCCTCACCTGCCTCAGAGGGTCCCTCAGGGCACCACGAGGTGGCATGTCGGGAGCACTGCCTGTGTGCCATAAGATGGCGCTGAGACCTCTCCTCCCTCCGGAGCTTGGCGGTACACAGGTTTCAGGAAGTGCCTTTTGATTGGCCCGTAGCTGCATGCTTAGCGCGTGTGCTACGCGTGATCAGAGCCATGATTGGCGTGCCTGCCGCGTGCATCGGTGACCTTTAAGCTGATTGGACTAGGATTGTATTTAGCGGTGGGGGTTTCAGGAAGAAGGGGGCCAGGACAGGAAGACGGAGACGGAGACGGACGGACTGAGACGGAGGACAGAGTACGACTGGGACGGACGGACGGACGGACAGACAGAAGAAGACTAGGTGTGACGAGGAGGTTGGGGAATGAAGCAGAGACAAACGGGAGGAAAAGGGAGAAGTCGAGTCGACTGGCTGGGAAACGGACTGGTTGGAAGAATAAAGTGCCTCAAGATATAGAACCTGGAGTGTCGGGTGAATTCTTCTGCGGGACGGAAGACCCTGACAGTGGCATGATGCCCTTCCCAAGGAAGCAGGCTCTGCTGGTGTCAGTTCCTGTCTTCCATTGACACATAGCCCTTGGAGGATCTTTAGTCTGCATTTTCCCCCTCTCCAGCAGGGCCTAAGCAGGAGCACACCTCACTTGAGCTGGGTTGGTACCTCCCTCCTGCTTCTGGTGGCTGCATGGGGGCGTTTGACTCAGCCTCCAGAAGCATCACCCCGACTTCTGCCTTCCTCCCCCCACGTGTCTGCATCCAGGGGGTGTTGGTCATGTTGGAAAAGAGGTTGCCAACCGCAGGTGGCCCCATCTCAACTTCTATGTTTCCATCTGCAAAGAGGCCACATCTTGGGCCCAGGGGCGTGGCCTAGCGGCGAAAGTCCTCACCTTGAAAGCCCCGGGATCCCATGTGGACGCCGGTTCTGGTCCCGGCGGCTCCACTTCCCATCCAGCTCCCTGCTTGTGGCCTGGGAAGGCAGTCGAGAATGGCCCAATGCTTTGGGACTCTGCACCTGCGTGGGAGACCCGGAGGAGGTTCCGGGTTCCCGGCTTTGGATCGGTGCGTATCGGCCCGTTGCGGCTCACTTGGGGAGTGAATCATCGGACGGAGGATCTTCCTCTCTGTCTCTCCTCCTCTGTGTATGTCTGGCTGTGGTAAAATGAATAAATCTTTAAAAAAAAAAAAAGAGGCCACATCTTCTGAGGACCTGGGCGGGGGAGCAGGTGGGTTAGGAGCACGGGTTCATCGGTGGAGCAGGGAGCCACCCCTGCTCACCTGCCTGCGCGGAGTTCTCTTCCAGGGCCACTCTCAGCACCATCTATTAGGCAAGCCGTATGACAAGAAGCCTCTAAGGGCTTTCCTTTTCATGATTTATTTTATTTTTATCAGAAAATCAGATATACAGAGAGGAGGAGAGACAGAGGAAGATCTTCCGTCCGAAGATTCACTCCCCAAGTGGCCGCAATGGTCAGAGCTGCACCAATCCAAAGCTATTAGCCTCTTCTGGGTCTCCCACATGGGTGCAGGGTCCCAAGGCTTTGGGCTGTCCTCCACTGCTTTCCCAGGTCACATGCAGGGAGCTGGATGGGAAGTGGAGCTGTTGGGATTAGAACCGGCACCCATATGGGATCCTGGGGCGTGTTCAAGGCGAGGACTTCAGCCGCTAGGCTGCTGTGCTGTGCCTTCTAAGGGCTTTCTACTTTTAATAATAATAATAATAATAATAATAATAATAATAATAATAAAAAACAACCTTATACACAGTTCAATTTCATATACTCTGCTATTAAGAGAAAAAATAAAATTAGAAAGTCAGAATTGCAGACAGAGAGGGAGAGACAGAGAAACCTTCCATCTGCTGGCTCACTTCCCAGATGGCTACAACTACCACGTCAGTGTCAGAGTGAAGTCAGGAGGCAGGAGCTTCTCCCAGGTCTCCCATGTGGGTACAGGGACCCAAGCGCTTGAACCACTGTTTCCCATGCATGTTAGCAGGAAACTGGATCACAATGGAGCAGGCAGGACATGTACCAGTTCCCACATAGGATGCCAATGTTGCAGGCAGAGGCCTTAGCTGCCATATTCAAGGCCAGCCCCCATGTGCTCTGTCCTCGCCCCTCTAACTTGTGTATATTTGTACCTTGAGCTACAGGTCAGTGCTCTGGGTTTGGGCTGGTGGAGTGCCAGGCTTTCCCTGCAGGAACAGCACAGGGGTCCCATGTCACAGCTGTGAAGAGTGGAGACTCCCGTGGGAGGCGGTAGGACCCAGGAGCTCTGCTCCAGATCCGACTTCCTGATGAGTCTAGGGACCCCGTGGACTTTGGAAATCAAAGACGAATGAGCGGTATGTGTCCATGTCCTGCACACAGAGCGGCTGCCACATGCTTGCCGTGATCATGCCGTCAGGACCCATGCACCTGCTGGGACCTCAGTGATGTAAGAGATCCTGAAGATGTGACAGTTGCTGGTGGCTGGTGCGGAGGGCCAGACTCATGTGCTGTGTGCTGGGGGCCACAGAGTCCTGGTGGGCCAGTGTGGTCATTGGACATCCAGGGGCGAGGGGACGCAGATGGGCAGTTGCTGAGTCACGGGCCTGGCTGCTGCTGTCCTCGACCAGATGGGGACATTCACAGGCTATACTGCGCAGTCTGAGATGTAGCGTTCATCAGCTGAGGACTGCACCCTGAGCTTCCACTGCGCTTCTCAGGCAACCACCTTCCAGACATTGTTCTTAGAGACTGAAACGCAGTAACGCAGGGCCATTTGTTTTTTTTTTTTTAAGATTTATTATTTTTATTGGAAAGGCAATATATATAGAGAAGGAGAGACAGAGAGGAAGATCTTCCATCCGATGATTCACTCCCCAAGTGAGCGCAACGGCCGGTGCTGCGCCAATTCGAAGCCAGGAACCTGGAACCTCTTCCAGGTCTCCCACAAGGGTGCAGGGTCCCAAAGCTTTGGGCCGTCCCCGACTGCTTTCCCAGGCCACAAGCAGGGAGCTGGATGGGAAGTGGAGCTGCTGGGATTAGAACCAGCCCCCATATGGGATCCCGGGGTGTTCAGGGCGAGGACTTTAGCCGCTAGGCCATTCCGCCGGGCCCAACGCAGGGCCATTTGTAACCACACTCTTGGTCTGAGCTCTGCGCACGGCCCTTGTTCCAGCTACTGTTCCAGTCCCCATTCTCACAGCACCTGCCTTCTGTGGAGGTGGATGCATCATTGTCCACACAGTGATGACATCTTAGCTGGTGACACACGCTCTGGTGGACAGGAAACCAGTGACAGGGCAGGAAGTCTTGTTGGTGAAGGAGCAGTTTTAGGGAAGCTATCAGGGTGCAGGGACCAGAAAGCACACGGGGGACAGGAGACTGCAGGGAGGTGTGGGGGAAAGCAAGAAGGGCTCAGGGGCAGCAGGGAGAGGGGCCAAGCATGTCATGGCTCTCATTTAGGATGCTGATGTCTTTTTAAATTTTTTAAAGTATCTACTTGCTTCTTATTTGAGTACCCGAGAGAATGAGAGTCTCCAGCCACTGGTTTACACCCCAATGGACTGCTGGAACCAGGAGCCTGGAACTCCATCCCGTCTCCCACAGGAGGGCTGGGACCCAAGCACTTGGCCACCTTCTGTTGCGTTCTTGGGTGCATCAGCACGGAGCTGGATCAGAAGTGCAGCCAGCAGGACTCGAACTGATGCTCCCACATGGGACACTGGTGCCATGGGCAGCAGCTTAACCTGAGCCTCTTCCTGAGCAGCTCGCTTTGAGGGGCTCCTGCCCTGGCTGGGTTCAGAGCACAGGGCTCGTGTAGGGAAAGGAGACCTGGGTGTGATACTGTCCGACATGGGCACGCACACACACACACACACACGTGCATCTATAGATACAACAGCACATGTGTACACATACACAAACCCATCAATACCAGAGCGTAGCGTGCACACCCACACACTTCAGTATGCACGGACACACACGCACACACATGCGCACACAGAACCATGTGCTGCTAACCACAGAGACCCCAGCTGGGAACACCTGCTTAGGTAACTCACCCCTGAGCAAGCAGCTCAAGGGGCTTGTTTTGCCCAGCCTGGCTGGTGTGGATCAGCCTCTCCCTGTAGCCTCTGGACATGATCAAGGGGTGTGTGAGTATGTGAGGCTGCCTCCTGCTGTTCAGGAGTCCACAAAATGACCACGAATGTGCAGTGAAGAGCTGAGCCAGCAGCGATGTCCTCTGCTCCTCACCAAGGGTCCATTGCTGTGTGTAACCAGTGTTACCTGCGCACAGGCAGCTGTGTCACCCAGGATGGGTCTGTCAGCTCCGGCACTATCTGACAGCACCACCGGTGTTGACCGAGTTGTCAGGGTGCACAGCTGTGTTTCTTGGTGGTCATTTCATGCAAGAAGTGAAGAAGACTCTAGAAGCATTCTCCTTAAAAATTTTCTGGAAGAGCTGCAGGATGTCCTCAGGGGAGAGCATGGCAGGTGACCAGAAAGGCGTATGTCTCCCTGAGTCCCTTCCCCTTTTCTGTGTGTGGGTGACCTCCTCCTTGGGGCTGCAGTGCCGGCTTGCTGGAGGGGCATGCAGCTTTGGTGCAGTGTATGGGGGACACTCCAGTTCGGTCAACTATGTTTTGTGCCCCCTGTCCGAAGACTGCCAGCTCACATGCACACTTTGGTCACAGAGTGCACACTCACACCCCTCTCCTGTTACAGGGATGTTCTCTGCTGTCCCCTTCCTTAGAGCAAAACGTACAAGGGCTTGGCTTTGTGGCTCAGCTGCCTCTGTCCCATCCACACGTAGGGTTCATTGAGATCTCCCCAAGCCCACTTCTCCCCAGTGGCTAACCCCTTGGGCCCAGGGCTGTGCCACGGGTTTGGGTCACCCCCAAAGTCTGTGGTCCATGCCACAGATTTTGGTCAGTCACCGGTCCCTGGTGTAAAACACGGCCTGGGACACTGTGAGTGCTCTGGACTCACTTGGCCAGTGGCAAGTCTGAACGTGTGGCTTCTGGTCCCAGGCCCACCAGGATCTCCCACGGTGGCTAGAAGCTGTTGATCTTGTGGCCTTTCCCTTCTGCAATGCCAGAGCTGAGCTGATGAATCCTTGGGTGCAAAGCTTTGCTCAGAAACAGCTCAGAGTGAGCCAGGGAGCTGGCGGGCGCACTGGGCACATTCCACAGACATTTTGGCAGGCAGAGATGAAGGGGAAAACACATTTGGAGATTTTGTCCCCTGCCCCACTTCCTGCTCAGTGACCCAGTTGCTTGGGTCCTGATGGGGCTCTCTGGGGAATCACTCAGCTCAGGCACAGCCCTGTTGGGCTGTCTCTGGCTTCCTGAGCCTTTCCCAATTCCCACTGGGCTGTTTCTTCATTAAATGACAAGCTCCCCATGTTCCCCCAATGCAATTATGTACTACTTCATAGCTCCCTGGCCTGGGATCCATTTGCACTGAAAAACATAGTTACAGATATGCTGTTTTAATTAATTTCCCTTGGCTGGGTTTCCACTCCCATTTCACCCTTGGAAATACAAAGCCAAAGTGGGGCTCAGTGTATTGCTGGCCTGCCTGCTCTGGCCATAGACCGGCTGGGCCCCAAACCGTTTGCACCTCATTATTGGATGGGGGCTCAGTTTCTGTGCACCTGCCCCTCTTTGCCTTGATTTCTGGGCAGGGCATGACGAGGGCTCCCTGAAGGGCCACACCACTCCCTGGCCTGTACCTTGGGGCAGCGTCACTCCCTCCATCATTGCCTGTCCTCGGCTATGGCTGTGGCTGCTCCAAGAATTTCCACCTGCTCCACTCCTTGTCAGAGTGGTTTTCTCATCTGAGGGACACCATTGCTGGGCAGAACAGCAGTACGTGTCACCTTGTGTGGCAGCAGAAGCATATACTCACCCTGCAACAAAAGGGTACTCGACTGGCATCACTCTGCAACAAAAGGAGGCTCCAACAGTTACTCACATTGAAAGAAAACATGCTCTAATCTGCCACTCATGTTGCAACAAAAGCATCCTCCAGCTTGACACTCACATAGCAAGAGTTATCTCATTTGGAACTCACAATGTAACATAATATGCTCTAACCACATTCTCACAAGGCAACAAAAGGGACTTTAACTGGGTACTCACCTAGCAGCAAAAGGTTTCGACCACCAGATCCGTTGTAATGATGGGCTGCTCTAACATGATATTCATTGATAGGGCAAGCAATGGAATTAAAATGCATTCCCCAAAGCTAGAAGCTAAGTGGGTCCGATAGCCTCTTGCTCCTGTGATGCGGTGCAGATCCATTCAACAATGGAAGCCCCTAGGACCGTGTGGGTCTGACCTGAGTGGGAGGCACGCAGGTGTTGGCCCAGGGTGCTCATGCTGGCTGCTGAGCTGTGTACCTCAAGTGTCATCCACAAGAACCTGCATGGCTGTCCTAGCAAGTCGCAGTTCTCTCTCCTCCTCCAGGAGAGGTGACGTGACCATGTCCCTCAGATCGCAGCCCTAGCAGGATCTGCTCTTCAAGGTGCCCTGTGAGCGGCGGGCAAGATGAAACACATGGCCTTAGATCATCTGAAAGTGCATAGAGGAGCGGGAGTCCCAGAACAGGTTTCAGGAGACAAGGAATGGGGCAGAGAAAGTGACCCCAGGCTGGGCTTCCAGCCCCAAAGCACCATTGCAGCATTGCAGAGTGACTGCCCTACCTGAGTGGGAAGTGGGTTCCAGCGGTGAGCGCTGGAGGGCGTCAGAGCGTGGAGACTTGGAGACCCAATGACGGATTCCTCATTCCCCCATGTTGGTTCCATGGTGTTTTCCTCTCCTGGAAGTCTTCAAGGTGGGCCCCCTGCCTGGACTTCTTGGCTTCTCCTGAGTGTGGGGGAGCCAGCTGGGTGGAGGGGAGGGGAGGAAGGAGGCTTGGCACAGCTGTGGAGACCCTACCCCGGTGGAAGGCCTGGAACAGGCACCTCCTCTCACCGTGACTCCTGCCAAGTCCAACAGGAGCCCGAGGGGGCTCTCAGTGTCATTCACACTTGGCATGACTGACATCCCCTCCGGGAGGTACTGACAAGAGGGACGGGTAGCAGCTGCCTGCACCAGGTGCCCTGGTGGGAGGCAGGGTCACCTCTGTCTCTGCCAGCTCAGGGGAAGCACCCACCTCCTTCCTGCCTCACTCAGGGACCTGCGCAACATCAAGCGTGTTATCCTACACTTGTATTGATAAATAGGCAATAAAATGCACAGAGAACTCTGGCGGATCAATTTATTTCCATTCTTTCGACACCATTGTAGTTGCAGCCAAGACAGAGACGGCCGACCATGCGATTTTCGTGGCAAGGAGTGGTGTGATGCTGGGCATAAATTATCCTTAAATGTCACATGATAATGATTAGGCTGCATCTTGAGCCGTTCATCTTGGCCTTTCGCGCCTGGCAAACACTCCACGCTGGCAATCAAGGCAGGCAGTGATCACGACCCAACCTTTATGGTGTGAAAAATGGCCCTGAAAAATTATGAGAGATGCAGATGTTTCCGCGAGGACTTTGTACTGAGAGAATGTCCTGCTTTGGACCACATGCTGAGACAGGCGGGACTGGTGGCTCAGGTGCAGGGACACTGGCCCTGCGTGGGGTCTGCACTGTTCCGCCCTCTGATGCTGACCACTCTCCGATCATCTCATGTGGGTTTTCCAGAAGAGAGCCTGGCTGGATGGGCTTTGCTACCTGCCACAGTCACTCATATTGGGAAGGCAGCCTGCCCTCCCCAGTGTCAGGGTCAGACCCTCCAGCATCCGTCTCCTTCCCAGTTGCAGGGCTCCTTGACTTGAGGTCATGTAGGTTGGCTGCTCCAAGCTATCCAAAGACCTCAAGCGCCAAGAGGGAAGGTATGAAGCTAACACAGAAAGAGACAGGTGTGTGTGGGCCATCAGCTCCAGCATCTGTGCAGGTAACTGCCTAAGTGTGCACCTGCCGTGGTCACAGAGCTCTGTAGGCAGCCAGGGAAATTGCAACTTTAGCTGTCCCCATTGAGGCCAGCCTCCAACGTGCCCTCTCTCCTTGTTGGGACATGAATCCAATCACTGCTCCTGACTCTTGGTGGGAATTCAACCGGCAGTAGCTGGAGGTGAGTTAGCTGTCCTCCGAGATATGAAAAGCCTCAGGCTTTGCAAAGTGAAATAAAACGTTGACCTTTCGAGGACAATTTTCTGCTTGCTGCTTCTGCAACCGTCTCGCTCCCCAGCGGGCTCTGCTGACTGCATCTCCCCCTCCCCCTCACACTAATGGATGTTCCCAGGGCTGCTGTCCACCTGAGCCAGGAGACCTCTTCATCTCGCAGGAGCAGGAGCACTGCTTTCCCCTCCAGCTGCCTTGGTGCCCTGCGTCCCATGCACTTCCTGGCATGGGTTCACAGGAGGAGGGTATTAGGGGCCACTTCTTCTGGTGGGCCTGGCTGAGGCCATCCCAGGGGGTGCCTGTCCACTCCCATCCCATGGGGCGTCCCGCGGGTCCACTAGGGGAGCAGAGCTTTGCTCCTTCTGGAACTTGACCTCACAGCAGCTCCTTCCCCTGCCCTGCCCTGCAGACGGAGATCAGCAAGGAACGCGCCCAGGAGCGGCTCTGGGGGAGTCTGTCCCTCTGTCTCCCACACATGTGTTTGATGAGCACCTGCACAGCATGTCCCGACCTGGTGTTTGCCCCAACGGAGTCGGCCGACCTGGGAGTCAGCAGTCAGGAGGTGGATGACTGAAGATTGTATGTGAATGACGCTGTCCAGCAGAAGCCACCAGCATGTGGCTTCCCTTCCAGGGAAGGCCCATGTGGCTCTGGTGCGAATGGAGGGAAGGCAGGCCTCCAACATGAGGCCCCTGCTTCCCACCCTGTGCAGTGCCTGGGTCAGTGCAAGCAGAGTGCACGGCCATGACAATGGTGCTCTCTGGATGCGGGCCCCCGTGGTCCTCAGCCTTGGTCGTGCTGGCCCTGCCCTGCGCTAAGACTGCAGCTGACCGAGGTAGCCAGGGCACCACCACCCACCACACAATGTTCTCAGTGCTTCGTGCAGCTCCTGGGAGGGAAGTGTAGCTGTTGTCCCCTGCCTGTCAGCTGGGCTGACTCTCCCTGTGTGGTCATGTGACATGGACAGGAGCATGCCCTGTGAGCGCCCCCTCTTGGGACCACACAGGTAAGATGTGACTTTCTGTGGCTTAAGCCAACTCCAGGTGCTGACACATCCAGTCAGCCATGCCTGCGGGAGCTGGGAAGATGCTGGACTCTGGCTGAGGTGAAGGAGGCAGGGCTGTGGGAGGTGAGCAGAGCTTCCTGCAAGAGGCCCAAGAGCTGCTTGGTACTGTGGCCATGCCAGAACCAGACCAGAAGGTGCCACCTGTGAAAGGATTTCCAAAAGTCATTTTAAAAAGTAAAACAGGGCTGAGAGTAGCTGATTTCTGTGCAAAGTAATTTGAAACCCATGACCATGAGAAGTCTCCAAAAGTCTATGGACATTGTGTGTCATCGGAAAACTTAGCAGGGCTTTCCAAATTTGTTTTTTTTTTTTTTTTGCACCAAAATAACCTTATCTTTTAATTCTATTTTCTGTAAACTGTTTGAAGTCTCAAATGAGAAAAGAGGCCCTGACTAAGCCCTGAATTGGCCAGCACTTTGATCTCCCAAACTGTGGGAAGTAAATGGATGTTGTGTCAAACCTGTCGGAACGATGGGGTGGGCATGTGGTGCTGCAAACTGGGCCGCCCTGGGGGTTTGTGCATCCTCTATGGGCATGTCGGTTCAAGCCTCGGCTGCTCTACTTCCCTCCAGCCCCCTGCTAATGCACCTGTGACGACAGTAGACGCTGTCCGAGGACGTGGCCCTGCACCTGTGTGGGAGGCCCATCTGGGGTTCAGACTGACCCAGCAATAGCCAGCTGTTGGGTTTGGCCGGGGTAGTTGTCCACTATGTCATGTTTCCATTCTCTGTTGTGGTACCAGATGTCCTCTGCAAGCCCCAATGGACTGCCATATCCTCTATGCGCACCAAGACCTGCCGTCCAACACTATCCTTTATACTGAAGACTGGTTCTCACAGGGGGGCCAAAGTGCCCAGGTCAGATGAATCAGGCCCCACCAGACCCCCACCCCCTGTAGGCAGGCCCAAGGACCTGAGCCAGACTCCACCGGGCTCCTGCCCCCCGGGAGTTCACGAATCCAGCACCCACCATACAGGCAGGCTCAAAGATCTGTGTCAGGGGCTCCAGGCCCTGCCAGAACCCCCACTCCTGGAATTCACAGATCCAACACCCATCTCACAGGTGGGCCAAAGGGCCTGGGCCAGATGACCCAGCCCTGCTGGATCCCCTGCCGCAGGTTCATAGACCTGGCACCCACCACCCCCAGACTGCATCCACTGGCAGGGGGTGCAGCCTGGCTCAGTCCAGCCTGCCCCCACTTTCAGCTCCTGCTGGTGGGTGCTGCAGCCTAGCCTGGCCAGCCTGCTCCCTATCCCAGCCCTAACATGACCAGGCTGGTGTTGCAGCCTGATCTGGCTCCTCCTGCACACCAGCCTGGTTTTCAGATATGCAAGTGAGTGTCATGACCTGGCCCGGCCTGGCCTTCCCCCTTACCTGGCAGGTACTGTGACCTGGCCTGGTCTGGCCTGCTCCTTGTCTTGATTCCTGCGCTCACCTGCAGGTACTGTGTCCTGACAAAGGAGTTCCCCAAGCTCCTCTATCAGGTCTCCTCCTGGTGCCAGATCTGGTACACACTGGTGGGTCCTTGGCCTAGGTTGGCTGTGAGCCTTTCGTCATGGCCTTGCCCATTCAGCCCATACCTTGTCCGGTTCTTACTGTTGGTGTTGCAGCCCAGCCACACCTGCTCCACGCTCAGACACAGCTCTCACGTGGTTCAGCAGGAGCTGAGACCTAGCCCGGCCCACTCTACACCCACCCTGGTGCTCATGAACACCAGTGGGTGCTGGAGTCTAGCCCAGTTTGATGCTCCCTGGACCCAGCCCACACTCATGCTGAGGGAGACTGCAGCCATGTGCAGCCTAGCCCAATGTCCCATTCCAGCTTTCATGCTCACCAGTGGGAATTCCAGCCCAGCCAGTGTGTCCCCTTAGTTCCCAACCAGGCCTCTTCCCGGCCACAGATCTGTGTGTGCCAACAGAGCTTGCTCTACCTGGGTGAGGTCACATACTCCCCCACCGATTCCACCTCCAGACCCAGCTCATCCATGTGCTGGTCACTGTCATGGCCCAGCTGCCCACTACTCATTCCCTCTTCTGACTCACTGCTGGGTTCCATGATCTAGCCCTGCAAGTGACTTTGTGGAAATCCCTCAGAATTTACTGGACATGAACCCTCAGGTCCCTGCCTGCCCCCACTTGTGCCACTCCCAAGACTCCCTGCTACTCCAAATCCTCAGAGCGTGCTGTCGGGTGGCCCAAGGCTTTCACCCGGCACCACCGGCAGGGCAATGGTGGACAGAGCTAAAGTTCCAAGCTTCTAGCTTGGCCCAGCCTGAGTTCTGCTAACCACAGCCATGCAGACAAAAAAAAAAAAAAAAAAAAAGCTTCTGGGTGTGTCTCCTTTCAAACAAGTAAAGATAAACCTTTAACAAAATGCCCACCTGTTCCTCACGTGCTGCTAATTCATCCCAGCCCGGCCCAGAACAGGGAGAACCCATTTGTTCCCTGTGCTGATTCCAGAGGACACTCCCGTGTGATGTGTGGTGTCTCTCTCCACCCTCGAAGCCTGCAGGGCAGCATGTCTGGATTTTGCTGTCTCTGGACTCCTTCTCACAGGGACACCTGTGACTGCCCTAGGCCCCCCAGAGTCCAGGACTCTCTCATCTTGAGCTCTTGACCACTGCTACACAACTCCTTTCACCAGGACAGGTTGCAAGTTCACAGGTTCAGAGAGCTAGATTGGGGACATACACTACACACGGCAATCAGGTACTTTGTTGGAGCCCTCCCTGGCCTGGGCATCTGGGCTTCTGCTCATTCCTGCACGGAGATGGGACATTGGTCACCTTGCCTCTACAAATGTTGGTCTCTCACCTGTGTCCTGGCAATGCAGCAGCCTTCCCCATAACACTGTGGGTGTGAAGGTCACTCAGTATAGGAAGAACACATTGCTGGGCTGTGGCTGGGGTAGAGAGGGCATGGCGGGGTAGAGAGGGCATGGCTAAGGTAGAAGGTGTGGCTGGGAGGGAAGGTGTGGCTGGGAAGAAGGGTGCATCCCTGCACATTCGTCCTCCTGTCTTACTTTGGGGGTCCTGTTGATCAGGCTATGGGCACTGCTGCAGTGGGCACAGCTCAGGGAGCCAACTCCACTCCCCAGCCCCTCACGCTCCCCTGAGTGTCTGCTCCACGTCGGAGACTCTCAGCTCCTGTCTGCTGTTTCGGCTTCACCAAAAAGAGCTGGTGGGGTCCTGGGATGGTTTTTCAATGGAACATGCCCAGCCACGAGTATTTGGTGGGTGATGCCCCAGCCAGAGGGGGTATCCACCTAGAGACTCCCCATTACATTGGCTTCAGCTCAAGGCCACCATGGCTGCAAGGGGAGCTCTCTACACACCCATTCCCTGTTCCGTCTCAGGGTTCCTGTTACCAAGTTGGAGACCTGGGTTGCAGCCCAAGCTCCTGGCTCAGCCCTGGCTATCACACTTGTCTCGCTACCTTTCAGATGAGTATAAGTAAAGAAAAATGCCTGAAATCGATGGATGAGTCAGGTCCTACCATGCCGTGGCTGCCCAAGTCAGGCACTGCAGGGGTTCCCATCTATGCATGTCCACCTGGACCATGTCTAGCTTGGCCCCTAAATTGCCCCCGCCACCTAGCTTGTGCACAACCAGTAGGAGTCATCAGAGGTCATTAGCTCTGGGAAAGATAAGCCCGGAGAATATCATGGTGGATTGTGTCACTCGTGTGTGTAGAAATCAGGTGGACTCCAAAACGTGGTGAGTAGCATTTGCTCACATCGTAAGGATGGCTCCTGCTGTCCTGCACGTGGGCGACATAGGCACCTGAGTGTTTCCTGTCCATGACATGCCATGTTCTCCCTGGCACCTGTGTGCTTCCTGTCTGTGACACCATCATGTGCTCACTGGCACCTGTGTGCTTCCTGTCTGTGACACCACCATGTGCTCACTGGCACCTGTGTGTTTCCTGTCCTGACACCGCCTTTGCTCTCTCGGCAATTCCGGTGAGACAGAGTTTGGTTTCTTCCCACCCTATGAGTTTGTCACATTCGTTATCCAGACGGGAATCTGCCCACACACATTCTTGTTTTCTGCTTTGTATCTGGGCAGCCATTGTGACACGAAATTCACCCCTGCCAGCAGGAATGATTAGTGCTATTCACTGAGTTCACTGGGAGACCCCTCCAGATTCAGGAATGTAAGACAGCAGAGATAAAGTAGAATGGTCACGCCTTCAGTGGCTTGCTCTGGCTCATGGCTAGTGAACATTCATCGCAGGATGCTGCATGGTCACAGCCGGCACAGGGAGCTGCAGATGGTCATGGGACACGGGAAGGAAGACAAGAGGCCGAGGCTTGTCCCTGGCGAGTGTCCCAGGGTGGACTAGGCAGTGCCACGGCCCTTGCCTGTGGAACTCGATGGTTGAGAGCTTAGTGCCTACAACCCTGCAGCTTTGTGGGGCCCAGGGTTGGAGTTTGGCCCCCGGGGTGCAGCACTTCCAATGGGGATGTTTCTAACCCCACTCTGCCTCATTGCTGCGTCTGTGGGACTGGGTGAGTGACAGAGCTGGGAGGTGGGGGAGGATGGGAAGGGCATGAAGGAGTGCAGCTTGTCCCCTCTGAAAGCAGGCCGAGCTGCGCCATTTACTGCTTGAAGTAACTCGAGGACTGCTGAGCCTGCCCCCCTGCACTCAGCCCCAGGTGGGGATCTAAAGCAGTGCTGTGGACCCTGCCCTGGAGAGAGTCCTCTCCCGTCCCTGGGACAGTGAGGTTGCAGGGACTAACAGCCTGAGCCGCCGCCCACTGCCAAGCTCAGGAGAAGCACGAGGCGGACAACAGAGGGTGAGCCAGTGTTTCAGTGGATGGCAAGAGGCCACAAGCAGGTCAGCAGAACCAGCCTGGGTTGGGGATGCATCCCTGGGACTTCCTGTGTCTCTTCGCCAAGAGCACACCGCCTCCCTAGGCAGCTCCAGCCTGGAGGAAAGCCAGCCTGGCCCACCAGCTCCCCCACCCTTCTCTCCAGAGCCCTCTAGGAAGCAGCCACAGGGAGAGGAGGAGGAGGGGACACAGAGCGGGTGGGGCAGCAGCTCTGCCCCCTCAGCCTGTGGCAGGCCTGGCTCACCGCACCTCCCACCCCCCCCAGAACAAGGCAGAGCTCAACTCTGTCCCTGGTAACAGGAGCAGAAGTGCCAGGAAGACCCCACTGGTTGGTGCAGGCCAGCCAGGGGTCTTCCAAGACAGAGGCTGGACTTGACCCAGGACACTTAGAACCAGGGGACAGGTGACAGCACGGTGCTGCTGGGACAGGGTCACAGTTCAGTGGTCTCTCCCTAGGACGTGCATGGTGGAGGGTGAAAACTGGGGGCAGATGCCAATGGGAAGGGACTGTACAGCTCTGCCTGGCTGCAGCTCATGCAAGCAGCAGCAACAGGCAGAATGCAGCCAAGCGCATCGGAAAAACCTCACAGCCGGCTCACGCTCCTGGTCCAAGGGTGAGTGTTGCTCAAGGGTCAAGCAGTGAGGATACCGCCTGCAACCTGGCAGTCCTTGAGTTCAATCCCCAACCCCGGCTCCTGACTCCAGCTTTCTGCTGGAGTAAACCAGCCTGGAAGCATCCAGGCATCAGGTTCCTTGCTCCAAGCGGGAGAGCTGGGATGTGTTCCTGGAAACTGGCGGGAGCCTGCATAGCCCTGGGCATTGTGGGCATCTGAAGAGTGAGTCAGCTACCGTCTGTCTCTTGGGTCTCTCAAATCAGTAAGTGAGTAACTCTATTTTCAAAACAAAGACAATAATGTTCTTGGCTGAGGAGCACAAGCTGCCGGAACTCACAGCTGAGTTTGGCGAGGTGATGGGGAGTGAGAGCGACGTGCAGGACACTTCATTACACTGGCAACAGACATCAGACATTACCGTCAAAATGTCATTCAGAAAGCATCCAAACTGTGAAATAGCAATAAGGCAGAGGAGAGGTGTTTAGGAAACACATGCTGACAGCCACCCAGCGTTGCTAAGTTCAGCCCAAAAAGCCACAAATAAGGAAATGGCTGTCGAGCCTGCAGGTTGACACGAGGCCGCGCTGGGGGTCTGCAGGTGCAGCATGAAGGCCGATCAGAACCCTAGCAAGTCTTCTGGCTGGCTGGCTGGTAGTAGTTAGCCAACGTGTCCTCAACAGTGTATGAAACACAAGGAAAGGAATGTGTGCGTGCTGGGCTGGTGTTGGGACAAAGCAAGTGAATTGCCGATGGCAAGGGCATATCCCATGTCACAGTGGGGCTTGGCTTCTGCCCCAGCTTCCTGCCACTGCATCTGGAAGGACAGTGGAGGATGGGCCATGGGCCTGGACCCCTGCCACCCTAATGCAGGCCTGGATACAGTGCCAGGTGGCAGTCCCCCCGACCCATCCCCAGTCCAATCCCATTGGAGAGTGAACCGACACACAGAAGATTTCCACTCACACTCTCTCTGCCTGCCCCTCTTGCCATCCTGCCTTACCAACAGACAAATCTTTAAAGAAAAAAATTGTCCATGTGACTTTAGAAAAGAGAAGCTACACTCAATAACCAATACTTCCCAGCTCAAGACTTGTCCTAAATATCATGTCAGCAAGAGAGTGGGTAGTATTGGCATCGAAATGGAGAGCCCATGGAGCGGAATAGTCTGGAAACAGGGCCACACCCCCGAGTGGTCTGACACGGGTTCAGGGGTAATTCAGGGCAGAAAGCAATGTGTAATAAATGCTGCTGCTGGACCCCGTGCGCTTTTATAAACAACTCGGATTTGGACTCCTCTCTAGCACCAAATGCAAAATTTATCTCAAAGTTGATCATGGTCCTAATCTTAAAACTGTAAAACTTCTATTAAAATCACAAAGGAAAGCGGATTAGACCAAATTGTTTTAGAGACAATAACAAAGGCACCTTCATAATAAAGCAAGTTGATACATTGGACTCCATTAAAACTGAAAAATTCTGCTTGTAACAAGATACACCAAAAGAAGAAAGATAAGCCACAGACTTGCAAGCCATTCATCTGATAAAGACTCCTTTCAGGGTAGGTGAAACTCTTCCAACAGTTCAAGGTGACGCTCCGCAGGATCGGCAGCAGAGGTGCGGCGTGAAGCCCACGTGGGCCATGTGCCCTGCAGCAGCTCCCAAGGGCCTTGGCTGTGACCGGCTGGCTCCTCCCAACAGCACCATCCTCACAAGAGCCAGTGGGGCTGGTTCTGCGGTGCAGCAGGTGAGCCCCTGGAAGGAGGGCGGTTCAAGTTCCTGCTGCTCCACTTCTGATCCAGGACGGAGGACACCCCAGCCAACCCCAGGCTTCCAGGTCGGGCCTTTGGAGTGTATTTGGATTGGATAGGGCCATTGACTGTGGGCCCGTAATGAAGTGCTCAAGGAGAATCAGGCAGGCATACCTGAGTCCTGGCCACCCCGACACCACCCCACAACCTGTGTCCTCTCCTCAGTGCCCCCTTGCCCGTGCCGCTGGCCTGACATTCAACCCCAAGGACCACCTTTCCAGTCCCTCAATCGGGGGTCCTTCTCTACCAGCCTCCTCCTCCTCCATTGCCCATTCCAGTGGCCATCAGTCGTCCTGGGGAAGCAGCACATTCAGGAAGACCTCAGGGACTGCCCCATGTCCTTCCTCACAGATCTCAATGGCAAGCAACAGAGGGTCGCCTTGGAGGCCCAGTGGGAGGGGTGGAGAACCCAGGGTGGGCTGGTGGGTGGCCAGCTGGTGGGGTGGGCTGGTGGGAGGCCAGCAGGAGGGTGGGGAACCCAGGGTGGGCCGGCGGGTGGCCAGCTGGTGGGGTGGGCTGGTGGGAGGCCAGCAGGAGGGTGGGGAACCCAGGGTGGGCTGGCGGGTGGCCGGCTGGTGGGGTGGGGAACCTGGCTGGGAAGGTGGAAACCCAGGCTGGGAAGTGGGAGGCCTCTGTCTGGGCAGGGGAACCCAGGGTGAGCAGGCAGAGATCAGCCCTTGCATCCCTGCTGCTCCAAGGCTTCCCAGAATTGAGACACCTGCATTTCCCAGGGTGATTGCTGGCTGTCACCCAGGCCACTGTCCCCTGGATGGCTCTCCTGCTTGGTTGCTCATCGTCCAGCCAGGGTTAATCTCAGGACGTGCGACCCTCTGTTGCTGGGGTGTCCTCCGTCCTGCGGAACCCTGTGTGAAGTGCAGCCCTGGACAGGAAGGGGGAGGTGCTGGGTGCCCAGGTGTTGGCAAGAGGGCGACAGAGCGTGTCCTAGGATAGTGCTTGGGGCTCAGGCCTGGAGGGAGAAGGAGCCCTGTGGACCCCTGAAGCCGCCCCTGAGAGCCGGGCAGGTGTGCCCGTGGCTGTGAGAGTGTAGGGTGGACTGGCGGCCAGCGGATGAGCCAGGCAGCGATTGACACCGGGAATGTTTCAATAAATAGTGTTTAAACCTGGAGTGATGAAATGCACAAGGAAGCTGCATCCTGAAAATAACATCCCAGGTGGCGTTAGAAACACACACCCCAGGCCATCGGCAGGGGCTGATGACGGCAGGGCGGGCTGGAACTGCAGCAGGAGACCTTGGATGATGTGGGGGCTCCTGCCTCCTGCTGAGCGCCTGTAATACCACTGGGCCTGCTGCGGGGAGTGGGTGAAGGCTGCCTTGAGGGACTGACAGCCCCCAGACCCAGGTGAGAATGGCACAGCCCCGCAGAGGGTGGTCTCGGCCTGCAGAGGGCACTGTCCCACCCTCCTGCCCTGCAGCCAGGTTCCCTGCAGAGCCAGTGGGCACACCAGTGGTGAGCAGCAGTGGGCAGTCCTGCTTGCTTTCCATGACAGCTGGCAAATTCACTTCCCCAGTGCTGTCACCAGGCCTCGCCTCTTCCAGGACTCAACATATCCTTTAAAGAAAAAAATTATTTATTTGCTTATTTTATTTATTTATTTGGAAGGCACAGTGGCAAAGAGAGGAGAGGGGAGAACAACAGCAGAGGGGTACCCGGAGACTGACAGACACAGGAAAGCAGTGGGACACAACTGTGTGGTGTTGCACAGTAACTGTGTAATGAGACTATCATAAACAGAGGTGAGGATACAATGTAACATGCATCTTTTCTTCCAGACCTAAGATGGATTCCCAATGAAACTGTTTGCTATATCTTGACAATAGGATGCTGGACTCTCTGCCATTGTCTATGCCCATATGATGGACTTATCACTCTGTATGAAGAACTATACTATAGTAATGATATAGGATAACTCAGTGAGAGGGAAGGGAATTGGGGAGGGGATAAGGGAAATCCCACGATCTATGGAACTGTATCATAAAATGATAGTAACAAAAAGCAGTAAAATTAAAACAGAAGAGAAAGGCAAGGCACTCTGGAAAGAAGACCCGGCAGGTGGTGAGGAGACCCAGAGATTCAGCAGGCCATGGTCTCCCTGACCAGCCCTGTCTCCACAGCGTTCCCTGGGCTCCCCGTGAAAGCGCAGGTCTGGCGACATCTCCTGCTGAGCCCTGGGCTCCCCTTCCCCTGCCCTTGGGCCTATTTCCTGCTGGAAGAGGATAGGGCATGTCTGTCATTCCCAGGTGAGGGATTTAGCCCCCTGCCCTACCCTGGCACACCTGCTTGGACACAGTCGCTGTGAGCCTGCCAGAGCAGCCCTCTGCGGTTGCCGCAGCTGGCAGGTGGTCCCACTACCCAACACTTGAGTGAGGCCGTGTGGCTCCCGGCCCTGCCCAAACTCCTGGCTGGAGGGAGACACTCGGGTCACCCTAGGGGCTGGCACTGAGGACAGGAGAATGCCCAGGGGCAGAGCCCAGGAGCCCCAGGATCCCGAGAGGAAGTGTGGGGTCAGTCTGGCCTGTCTCCTCCTCCCACTCCCTCCTGCACCACTGGCCCCAGTCCACACACTACAGGCGACTTTGTTAAGCAGCACAGGAAGCTACTGGCAGAATGTAGAGATGAGGGGATGGGATGGGAGGGGCTGAGGGGAAACAACGTGGAAAGAGGGTGGGGGTTGGGGTGAGAGGATGCCTGCAAGCCACTCTGGACCCTGGGGAGCTGACTGTACAGAGGCTCTCTCTGAGGGAAGCATCGCGTGCCCCTCTTTTTCTGTCCTTTCTCAACTCGCACCCCAAGGCGCATGGGAGTTACGTAAGCCCCTTTGTGTGGAGTGGCCAGCGAGTTACTTCTGGCACTTTTACAGCTACTCTGCAGGCTCTGCAGCTGATCCAGCCGATGGCTGCTCACTTAGCCGCTAATGCAGCCACAGGGGATGAGCCAAAGCAGCTGGAGACTATGGACAGACACAGTCACAGTGGGTCCCCACATGATGCCGGAGCCTGGGCCATGGCTCTTTCTTCTCCATCAGCTGGGGTGAGATTCTTGCTGGGGTTTGCATGACCACAGATGCACAGGTGACCAGAGGTGGGTGGGCTGTTATCTTTCTCTGTTGGTTCAAAAGTCAGAGAAGTGGATACCGTCTTCCCCTCGCACTGAAGGACCTCAGGTGTACACAGTCGGCGACCCTGGGCTTTGGCTCGCAGCACGCTGCCCTGACTCACCACTCCCGCAAGCCACTTCCTGTTATGTTTTTAGGATTTATTTATCTTGACAAAGTTGCAGAGGAAAAGTCAGAGATGGAGAGAGAGCGTCCAGCTGCTGGTTTACTCCTCAAATAGCTACAGTGGCCAGTGCTGGGCCAGGCTGGAGCCACGAGCTTCATCTGGCTTGGCTCTCCTACTTGGCTGACAGGGGCCCAATCACTTGAGCCCTCCTGTGCTTCCCAGGTGTCCAGGGGGACTGGCTGGGAAGTGGAGCTGCCAGCCCGCAAACTGGGGGCTGGATGGGAAGTGGAGTGGCCAGCACACAAACTGGGGCCCACACCTGGCTCATCTCTGCCACCCCGTGTCCCACAGGGCCCACACCTCACTCATCTCCTCTCCAGCTGCTCCCCCTCTGCACACACTGCTGTGTGGCAGCCGGCATCCTGAACACCCCACAGCAGAGCCCCAGTCTCTCTGCTCCCCAACCTGTGTCCTGTGTTCTCATTTCTTCACACTCTGATCGCCCCCCCCCACCAGCTGTCCCTCCCCCACCCCCGAGGATGACCTCCTGTCCGTTTTCATGGAGAAGCTGGAAGCCCTGTGTGGGAGAGCCCTGTGCCCCCAGCCTTAGGGTTCCAGCTGCTGCGTCCATACCTTGAGAGTCCCCCCTTCCTGTCTGGTAGGGTGACCAGGTCCTGCCTCATCTGGCCCATGCCAGTTACCAGCCCTTGTCACTCACTCAGGGTCCTTTTCCCCATCTGTATCCCCTCGCACCCACAGGCATAAAAACATGCCATGGAGTCTGTCTTCATTTGCCACAGATGCACCTGCTCGTCCATTAACACACAAGCCTGCATGCCTTCCGGTGACGGCACGGAGTCGGACAATCTGAAGTTATTATCCTGCCGTTGTCTGGTGTCTGCTTTACTCTGTGGTGAAAGCAACAATGGGTATGATTGTGTTGTTTTATTTTACTTTGTTTTGCACTTTGGCTAATCTGTTTCCCTCTCACAAGGAAATTCTAGGATTTGCAGCCTGCTTGATGCCCATAAAGAGCTGGAGGTGTGGGTCTCCTGTCGCCCTGCTGCCTGAGTCTGGGAAGTTTCCAGCCTGTCTCTCTCTGCTGCTGCCTTCCCTTCTCCTCTGAGCTGCTGCGAACTGTCCCTCGAACTTTCTGATTCTGTCCTCGATGTTGGGGATGTTTGCCTTGCCCCTTCGTCTCCTTCCCTCTGGACCACAGCTGAAAATCCCTTTTCCAGTTGACTAATTCGTCAGATAGGACTCCTTTTGTTTAAGCACAGTGAGTTCGTTGCATTTGTAATTTCAGGTACTTTTAAAGAGTTATTTATTTGAAAGGCAGTATCACACACACACACACACACACACACACACACACACTCTTCTATCCCCTGGTTCACTTCCTAAATAGCCACACTGGCTGGAGTTGAGCTGGTCCAAAGCCAGGAACTTCTTCTGAGTCTCCCGCATGGGTGCAGGGTCCCAAGGCTTTGGGCCGTCCTCCGCTGTTTTCCCAGGCCACAGGCAGGCGCTGGATGGGAAGTGAAGCAGCTGGCATGCGAGCCAGAGCCCATATGGGATCCAGGTATGCCAGGTAGCTGCTTGCCACAGCCCAACCCCCACCCTAAATATCAGGCATCTTAATCTGGATTTACATCTGTTCGGTCTTTCGAACATTTTTTTCCTGAACATTTGTCAATAGCTTTTATTTCTCCAAGCCTTCATTCTGATCCTGCAGGAGAGTGCCTGGCCTGAATCCCAGCTCCTTTGCTGGGACTCTGCTTCCTGGGGGAGTGCTTGGGTCCTTGTCACCCATAAGGGAAGGTCTCTTCTCTCTGTGTGTGTCTGCCTTTTGAACACCGATTCTGTGTTCTGTAGGTGATGATCTTGTCTGATTATCCTGAATGTTGTTACTCCAACGAGGGGTATCTGGCTCCTTTAGGTGCCTTGTTATTTCCAGCTGGGGGCTCAGTGCCAGCTGATCTCAACCTGTGGGGGTGGCGGGGAGCCTGGGACGGGAGGCCCCCTCCAGCGCAGTCACGTCTGCCAGCAGAGCACGGGACCTTGTCCAGCGCTGCTCTCAGCAGAAACACAGAGATGCTTTCCATGGTCAGACCCCACCCGTCTTGCAGTCTCTTCCCAGAGAGGGGGAAGATGCTGGCGGCAACAGACTGCCAGCCTATCCTACTCACTCTTGCTTACTTGAAATACAGAGTGAGAAGGGGTGGGGAGAAATAGAGCGAGTGAGAGACACACAGAGAGAGAAACCAAGAGAAGTTTTCATCTGCTGGTTCACTCTACAGGTGGCTGCAACGGCTGGGACTGGGTCAAGCGGATGCAAGGAGCCAGGAACTTCATCCAGGTCTCCCATGAGTGGCAGCAGCCCAACCGCTGGGCCATCCCCTGGCGCCCTCCCCAGCTCTGGGCCGTCCCCTGGCACCCTCCCCAGCTCTGGGCCATCCCCTGGCACCCTCCCCAGCACTGGGCTGTCCCCTGGCGCCCTCCCCGCCGCTGGGCCATCCTCTGGCGCCTTCCCAGGTGCACTTCTGGAAGTTGACCCAGTTCCCCAAGCAAGTAGCAGCTTTCTGGGACATGAACCAGAAGTCTGATACAGGCAGCCAGCATTGCATGTGGCGGTTGAACCCGCTATGTCACAATGCCACCTCCTGCCAACTCCGTGGCAGTGTTTTGTCCTTTCTGTGTAGGGTGGTGGGGAGGGACTAACAGTTTGCTGTCTTAGGAGCTCAGAGCTGCAGTGAGCTAGGTTGGCTACAATTCAGCCAGCTGCTTTTTCAGTGGGACGGCCTTGTCAGAATGTTCTTTGCTTTTTTGCTATTTTGTATTTTTATTTGTGTGTGTATGTGTGTGTGTGAGAGAGAGGACCAGACGGAGCCAAGGCCACAGCCACCCAGGCTGCCACGCTGGCTCGGGAGTCAGAGCCAGGCCATGAACTCGGGTATGCCAAGGTCTCACGTACCAGGCTGAGCATCCGCCCCACCTCTGTCTCAGGTGGCACCTGCATGAGGCTGGAGCACGCGCCCTCTGGCCTGGATGGCTGACCCCGAGCCTCGAGGCCCTGTCTGGAGGACTGCATGGACGGGCTCCATGCCACTGATGCAGCTCCTTTGCTTTGCAATGCGGGCGTCCTATTTTGCAGCCGTAACAGGGCGGTACCTAAGTGGTATTTTCAGGCTCGTTCTTTTTATCTTTGCAGGAACTCTGCTTTCCCCTTTGGAAGTTTTTAGAATCTTCTTTCTTCTTTGATCATCTTAGATTTCACCCTAATGTGCCCAGATAAGGTTTATTTTTCATTTTCTTCTGCACTTTGAATCCCTCCAGCTGGGCACTCCGTGAGACCTGTCCAGCTGAGAGCATCCTCTCTTCCCTCAGGTCTGTGAAATTCCTTACTGTTTTCTTGTTTTTCAAAAAAATCTCCTTTGCACTCACTTCTCCTGCTCCCTGTGGAGCTCCCAGCGTGCAGATGCGCCAACCTCCCCTGCCGTCTCTAGCTTCCAGAATGTTCTCTTCTCTCTACCCTATCTCACTCCCTGGTAGTGCCTGGCTGGCTCGCGGTCTCCAGCATGCCCACCCTCCCCAGAGCCCTCTCTGAAAATACCGGAGGGGGAGGGGTCTGAAAGTGATTGAGTTGCCAGTTGAGATGCTGTGTCTCACCTGAGTGCCGGGGTTCCAGTCCCAGTGTCAGCTTCCTGCTAACATGCACCCTGGGAGGAGCTGGGCTCTGTCCTCTTATCCAGGGACCTGGACTGGCTCTGCCCCTGCCCTGCACCGGGGACCTGGACTGACTCTGCCCCCACAATCCGCACTGGAGACCTCGACTGGCTCTGCCCCTACCCTGCCCTGCGGTCCTGGACTGGCTCTGCCCCTACCCTGCAGGGGGGACCTGAATTGGCTCTGGGCCTCCCCCGCAGGGTGTTGCAAGCATCTGGGAGCCAGTGAATGGGCATTCAGTCTGACCCTGTTTTAAAACATCAGTTACTAACGTACATTGTAGCCTTAGAGTCACTTTCTGCTTCTTCATCAGGTATGTTTGGATTTGCTCAATGTTGGTAACAGTTTCTGCTCCTCGGTTGAAGATGACTTTAAAGTGTCCATTTTGGGGACTGGGGGAAGCAGCCACATATTATGCTGACACTCCATAGGCGTGCTGGCTCAAGTCCCAACTGCTCCACCTCTGATCCAGTTGCCTGCTGATGTGCCTGGGAAAAACAACAGAAGATGGCCCAAGTCTCAGGACCTCTGCCACTCACATGGAAGGTCAGATGAAGTTCCTGGTCTTGGCCTGGTCTGACTCCAGTGGTTGTGGCCATCTGGGAAGTGAACCATGGGTCGAACATTGTCTCTCTCTGTAATTCTGTGTTTGAGATAAATAATACATCTTGAATGAAATACTGGTTGCAGTTTTGTCCCGTGGGTTCCATTTCTTGCATTGCATCTGGCACAGGTTCTGTGGGGTCCAGCAGTAGCCTGTGTGCCCGGGACCCCGAGTCCGAGGCCTAGGCTCTATTGAGGCCTTCCCAACTGGGGGAGGAGGCAGTTCTGCTGTAGACCTCCATGTCGGGCTCTGGGCTCTCTCTGCCCCTGCCCCTCCTTGGACCACAGACCATTAGCAGACGTCAGACTATGTCCTTCTAGCTGGGTGTGGGCTCAGGGCTGCCACTGGCCGGGGAGGGGTGAGAGGAGAGGCGGAGCAGTAAGTCTCCTGCCCCAGGGACTGACAGGGCAAGGTGAGTGGGTGCTGGAGCCAGTCTGCAGGGTGCTGGGGCTGGCCTGATGAGGGTGACGGACGGCTGACTGTCCACTGCCTGACTTCAGGTACAGTGGACAGGAGCCAGGGTCCCATGGGTGAGGCAGGAGCTAGGATGCAGGTTCCAAGGAGCGTGCAGGGTAGGGGCAACATCACGGCTGTCAGGACCACTGTGACAGACAGGCTGTGGCCAGGCGGCCAGGAGGAAGTGGTGGCCTTGGTCAAACTCCCCGTGTCCCATGGACTTGCTCCACAGGGTCCCAACAGCTTCTACCCACATCTGATACCATCTATCTGTATTCATTTATTGATAGTCTATCTATTAATAAATAATGACTCATGAATAATTGTATGAATGCCATCTATCTCCATTCATTCTTCTCTGGCAAGCCTCCGCCCAGTGTCTCCTGGGCAGGAGATTTTCCTCTGGAAGGTGGCAGGATACAGAACACACAGTCCCTGCTCCTGGCTCTGCAGGGTACCAGGCATGATGGCTGAGGGAGTGGAGCACACACAATCACATACATGCACACTCATTTACATGCATGCACACTCATTTACATATAGGCACATGCATGTGGGAAACACTTGCTCCAAGAGAAATAACCCCTGTGACCAGTCACGGTGAGGTTGGGCAGATGGGGGAGGGGGCAGAGAGGAGGCTTGCCCATATCATGTCTCTGCTGAGTTAGGGACACAGGTGGGGAGGGCAGGAACATGTACCAGGACCCTAACTCTGACCACAGCAGGGGAACTGTGTGGGTGCAGTGGAGAGTGTATGCGATGGGGACCCTAGGGTGCTGTTGGAGTCTGTTTCTTATCATTATCTCCAAGCACTGGAGCACATGTGAAGGTTTGTTATTCTGGGGCCAGGCATGGCTGGGACAGTGGCCTTCTATAGGAGAGGCCTTTCTGCAGGGTCCCTGGGCAGAGTATCATGTGACGGGAGGGTGGGAAGACCCCAATACCTGGACCTGAACTGGCTGTTCTCAAGATAGCCCATCCCCCCAGGACCCGCGAGTGGATATGTCCACTTGGGGGGCATAGCCCTCATGACTCACCGCCTTGGACAGGTCCCACCCAGCCCTGCCTGCTAGTATGTCACACAGGGGCACAGAAGTGAGAGCTTGGGTGGGCATGAGGGAAGCATGCAAGTGGTGAACAATCTATGACTTTTACTCCAAGAAACAGGACGCCCCTGGATGGCCCTGGACAGTGGTGTCCATGATGCCACGTCCCACGCAGGACTCACCCCGGGCAGTCTGTGTGTGGTTGATGCAGGGAGATATTGGGGACGGAGGGAGACGATGGCTCACAGGGGACGGTTTGGGCCAAAGCAGCACCAGACGGGCCAGAAGTGGGCCTGAGCAACAGGGAACATGTCAAGGATGACCCTTCAGTGCTCCTGCAGCTGACATTTCCCTCCCGGGGATGTGGGGTGAGGCAGTGTGTCTGCTGGATGTGCGCATACATTGAGGGTTCAGTCCAGGCTGGGACCTGCACCCAGGGCCACCAGCAAGGGGGAGAGATCTAAGCCCAACACTGGGCGACTTCACCTGGGCAGGTGACTGACCTGGGGTAGGGGACTGACCTGGGGTAGGGAACTGACCTGGGTTAGGGGACTGACGTGGGGTAGGGGACTGACGTGGGGTAGGGGACTGACCTGGGGCAGGCAAGTTTACCTGGGCAGGTGACTGAATCTGAGGCAGGCGACTTCATCAGGATGCCCTTCATCCATCTTGAGCGGGCGCTCCTAGGATGAAACAGGTTCACAAGAGGAAGCTGAGACAGGAAGATCCAATAGCCCAGGGACAGCGGCTCTGATGCTTGGGGTCGGGTAGGTGACCAGCTGTGGACACAACACAATGGTAACAGACGAATGGTGGGGTAGCAGGACCTGCTCAGACTGCTGTGGGCCCCTTTGTGTCCTGTGGAGGGACCCTGCTGGGATGAGAGTGCTGGGGCGGGGAGGGGCACACAGGGGAGAGAGATAGGGAGCTTTGCAGTTCTCATGCTTTGGGGAAGTAGATTCTGAGTTTCTGTGCCCCACCCTAGAGGACAAGCATCTTTGTCCCTGTGACTTGTGCAAAAAAGGAGGATGCATCAGGAGAAGGCGGGGAGACCGTGTTTCTGAGGGGTATCGGACGTGTGGCCTCCACCACCCTGCACGAGGGCAGGTCTCTCATGGAAGCTGCATCCTTCCACACTTGTAGGGTTGTCATGGAGCCCACCTGTGCACTCCTGTGGACTGATTTTATCCTTGAAGCTGGATATTGCAAAATGGAACATTTAGGGTGTGTGTATGAGCTTGCTTAAAACAAGCTCACAACTAATTTAAAATGGGTCAGGCTCCAGGGAAATGCAACACCTGTGTATGCTGCACAATGCAGTAATGCGCGTCTTCTCAGAAATATGTACACGATACATATGCTGAATGTAGAGTTGTAATTCCAGGCATCTAGAGCTGTGGAGCAAAATCTGAGGTGACTTCTTGCCTTCTTTTCGAGCTTGCTGTCTTGCCCTGTACCTTTAATTGGCATCTAGTTCTTTTTTTGCCAGGTGCAGGTCCTTGCGACACTCCCCTCGATCCTGACACCATTCGCAGCCAGATTTTGAGGGTATGATGTGTAAGTGACTTGGCAGGGGCAAGATGGAGTAGCTGCAACTCTGGGGCTGAAATTCTACTCATTAGTTTGGTAGACTCCAGGACGAGACGTCCTGCTCGGATCCCTACTCCAGCCACCATGTGCACATGGTGAGCTGTCCCTGGGCCTGCCTGGATTCGGGGGCTGCTTCCTTTTGGGGTGAGTACACCGATGGGGGAAGTCTCTGTGACTGGGTAGGTCCGGGGCCCACCCACCGCCCTCATTGGGTGGTGAATGGGATTGGGGAGGGGTGCGACCTTGGGCCTGGGGATTTAAACTTCCAGCAGCTGGGAGGCTTGTTGGTGGGCTCCAGGATGGGGATGTCCTGCTCGGATCCCTACTTCAGCCACCATGTGCACATGGTGAGCTGTCCCCAGGCGGCCAGTGCGCCATTTGGCGCCATGCTGTGCCTGCTGGCTGCCCGGCCGGGGAGCTCTGGGGTATTGATTGTCTGAATCGCTGCTTCTGTAGCTCTAGGTTGATTCCACTGTGCTTCTGGGATCTGATTCAATCCTAAAGATTCCCAATGGCAGTAACTCTTCCTTTGAAGAACTTGCAATCACTTAACAATGCTGAGTGGTGAACACCAGTTCACGCAAAAGCTAAGGCTTGGGGCTTGTCCAGCAGGGTATCCTTTTACCTGACATGATGATGGATCAGGAGACTGGTCACATCAGGCAGGACAATAACATTTACTAGCACTCGAGAACCATATCCGGGGGTAGATTCTGTGTGGGATGTGTGGGCCAAACCCTGTGGAAAGCTAGCTCCATTGGTAAGCCCAAGAGTTTGGGTGGTTTTGGATTAAGCTAGGTGTGACCAAGGAGCCTGACATCAATCACAGGTAAAGGAACCTGCAGCAGTCTGGACTTGTCAAGGCAGCATCACCCAAAAGTGCATCCTGAATAGGGTGTGGGGTGGGCCGGGTTGCAACATTCACCAGCTCACATAAGGCCAAATGAAAGGCCAGGCTGCGCTGGGCACTGGCCTAAAACCCATTGGCATGTATGAGAACTGAGTCTGGGAGAGGATCAAGTGGAGGAACTTGGGAAACTCTCCTGGGGAGTCATAGCTCCCGCTGGTGAACATGTGGTCCAGACCTGGGGGTTGGACAAGCTGGGCAAAGTAGCTCCAACAGTTGGCTAATGTGTTAAGTGGTAATGGAACGGAATGTACTGGGCAGGACTGAGCAAACGTTAGCCTACAAGCAAAACTAGAGGCCAGGATGGAGCACAGATCATGCCGAGCTAGGCTCTTGCACCTACGTGAGTCAAGGACGCTGGGCCACAGTGTCTAAGGCAGAGGCCAGGACAAGTGAGGGGCTGAGCCAAGCTGAGTCAGAGCAGCCACTGGCATGCGCGTGATCTATGGCTGGGAACAGGCCTGGTTGGGGAGCTAAGAGGACACCCTAACTGGGTTGAGGTTCCCACCAAGGGGCGCGTGTGCTGGAATGGGGGTTGTGTTCTAACTAGGAAACAGTTGTAGTCTCCCGTGGCACTAGTGTGGACTGGGATTGGATGCACCAGGCCAGACCAGACCCCAACACTGTCTGGTGTTCTGGAGAACCAGGATAGATGTGGGACTGGCTAGGCTGGGTCTCACTCCTCTTCTGAGCCATGTGTGAGCTGTATGTGGGTATGGACTAGCCACGACTGGGCTGAAACATCCAACAACAAGAACCAGAATGGGGTGAAAGCCAGCCAAGAAAAGCCACTGTTCCTGCTAGGACAGGAGGTGAACTGAGTAGGGCTGGCTCATTGACCCCCCTGGTATGCGCAAAATCTGGCATTGGGAGGGGTTCTGATGGAGGAGCCTGGGCAACTCCTCTGGCAGGACACAATCCCTGCAGGTAAGCGCAAGAAACATGATAGGAAACAGCCCAGAATAGGCCATGGACAGTTTCCCACTGGCACACATTCAGCATGGGTCAGGGGCAGACCAGGCTGAATCAGTTCATGTCATCCACTGGCAAATCTGAACACCAGAACAGAGTGTGGGTCGGGCCAGGTTCGGTCATGACAAAACCCAATGCACAATATGGAAAGCCAGGGTGAGGTTGCCTGTACTGGATGTGACTGTAGCACCCAACCAGCACGCGTGAGAACCAGGAAGGGAGGGGGCAGAACCGGCAGGGGGATTAAGGGCCTGGTCCCCTCGCCGGACAACTACTCCCACTGGAGAGCATAGGCTGGGATGGGGACAGACCAGACTAAGCAGGGCTATAACACCTGTGTGCCGCATGTGGACTAGATCAGGGAAAAGCCAGGCTGGGCGGATTATTCCTACTGGTGCAAGCATAAATTAGAGTGGGTGAGGGTTTGAGCTTAGCCACAGCATCAGATGGCAGAAGCTGGCACTGGGGGCTAATTCTGTTAAGTCAAACCACAGAACCACCCAAAGAGTGCGTAAACTAGGATTGAGAGAGACCCGGGAGGGAAATAGTGGATTCCCCCTTCTTGGATCACTAGTCCCGCGGGAGGGCATGAAAACTAGGATGGGGGCTGGGGTGGCTAGACAGAGAGGCACTCAACAACATCTGTGAGTGGGCTGGATAGTTGAGCTGGTTAGATGGAACTAAGCTTTAATACCCATTGACAAGTACAAGAGCCAAATGGGATGTGGGACAGACTGGATTAGTCTGCTATACATCCTGGCAAACCAGGGTAGGGGTGGTTCTGGTGGGGGTTATTGTGGGTCGCTCCGACTAGGCTGCAGCTCTCACTGGTTGATACAAGGGCCGAGTAGCTGCTGGGCAGAACCAGGCTGGACTGCAACACCCATTGGTTCCAGTGGAAGACAGCACTGGAAACCAGAACCAACCCAGCAATTGCAACCACCAGCTGATTGGGGTGATGGACTGTGCCGGGCCCTGTACTTGCAAGTACACAAAAGAATCTGGTCTGGGAACATCTCAAAGTTTCTTTGGGGATCTCCCCAATCGAAATGCTGGACTCAGAACCCTAACCAAGAAAAGACAGAAGAAAGAAAGAACAAGTCAATCAACCACCTCAGCTATATGTTGGCAGCGAAATACTGGGCAAATGGAGACTCTACGATGGACTATGTCAATCAGTGGATTCTTCAGTGAATTCATCATGCTTGGAGTGGCGAAAATGGCAGTGATTCATAACTGATGAACTATTAAAATCACTTGAGCAAGTATCTCAGAGCATGCCCCACATCCGGGACTTGGGGTGGGTGGGAAACTGGGTGAGGCTTCTCCCTCAATATCCCCCTTTACCTCAGATATGGACATAATAGTCTTACTCACCTCCCTATAGCCCCTGAACCTTTTTACCATAATTAACTATGTAAAGATTGTCAACAATATAATTTAAAAAAATAAACAAATAAATGACTTGCTTTGAAAAAAAAATTCTACTCATTAACAAGTTGTTAAATAATTAATAGGTTTGTGTTTAATTGCTTTGTGTATATAATCTTGCTTTTTCTGAAAACCATCATTAATTTTCAGTTAGTTCCACTTGAAGTAACAAGGCCTAATGCTTCCAGTTGGAAAAAATGAATATTTATGAACACTTGCTCAATCTGAAGCTGGAGGGAAAACAGAGTTGTTCAGTTTCTTGATGGTGGAGCAGGAGGAGCCAGGAGCAGCCGTGTCCACGGGCGCCCCCAACGGTATGTTTATGTGGCACAGCTGGGTCTCTGGCACTGGCTGATGGATCAAGAGAGCTTGTTAAGTTTTATTTTTAAATGGAAACTCTGTCCATAAAATCTCTGGTTTTCTGGACAGCATGCTTTGGACAAAGCTAGACTTTTGCTCACAATATTGCTGCACAGAGGCTGGTCTGCCATGGACAGGGCTTGGCCCCCTTTGGGCACAAGCAGGTGTTTTGGGGGGCACAACCTCTCCCTAGCAGTGGCTTCTGGGGGCCAAGCCAGCCGATGCCACCCCACACTGTGACTCCCGGGCAGGTGCCTGCCTCAGCTTTGCACCTGTTCAGTTGAAGGACAAGCCTGGGATGGGACTGGCCCCTGTGCGTCAAGGGTGTTCAAAAGGAATGGGATTGTGCAAGTCTTCTGCTTCTTCCCCGTGGCTCCAGTGCATCCCGAGTGTGCCTCAGCACCCAGCAATCCGACAGAGAGAAAGCTCCACTCCCTGAGGCTCAGTGACACGTCCCTGGGCTATCCAGTGACAGGGTGTGTGCTCCTGGTGTGCACTGGAAGGGGAGAATAATTACCCCAGGTTGCTGGTCTAACAAGTCATGTCTTGGTCATGTATGTGTGTGTGTGGGAGAGAGAGAGAGAGAGATAGAGCGTGAGCAAGAGTGCATTTCCCAGCGTACTGCACGTGGTCTTCGGGGGCTTGCGTTTTTCCATGCAACACCACATTTCTAAGATGTATTGGTGCTGCTGTGTGGGGTCTGGGGCACACTCCTTCCTAGTGACACATCCCAAAGTCTCATTCTAGAAGACCATGCTTCTTGGATGGGCATGTGTGGCTGTGTAGCTGTGTTTATCAGTGTTTAATGGTATGTGTTCTAGGTGGTGAAGATGCTGCAGCTTTTTTTTTTCCTTTTTTTCCATATTTTTTCTTTATTTTTGACATTCTTTACATAGTTAATTAGGGCAAAAAGGTTCAAGGGCTATAGGAAAGTGGATAAGACTATTTTCACATTGTTTTTGTCATGTATCTGGAGTAAGGGGGCAGATAAAGGGAGAAGCCCCACCCAGCCTCCCACCCACCCCAGGTCCCTGATGTAGGGCATGCTCCGAGGACACTGCTCAAGTGGTTTGGATAGTTCATCAGTTATGAATTGCTGCCAATCTCGCAATTCCAAGCACGATGAGGTGGCTGAAGAATCCACTGATTGACAGAGTCCATCTTAGAGTCTCTGTTTTCCCAGTTTTTCACTGAGGTGCTTGACTGACTTGTTCTGTCCTCTGACTTTTCATGGTTAGGGTTCTGAGTCTGGCAGTTCGATTGAGGAGACCCCCCCCCCAAAGAAACTTTGTCTGAGATGTTCCCAGACCAGATTCTTTTGTGTACTTGCAAGTACAGGGCCCAGTACAGTCCATCACCCCAATCAGCTGGTGGTTGCAATTGCTGGGTTGGTTCTGTTTCCAGTGCTGTCTTCCACTGGAACCAATGGGTGTTGCAGTCCAGCCTGATTCTGCCCAGCCCACACTAGGCCCTCACATAAACCAGTGGGGGCTGCAGCCTAGTCGGAGCGACCCACAATAACCTCCACCAGGACCGCCCCCTACCCTGGTTTGCCAGTATGTATAACAGACTAATCCAGTCTGTCCCACATCCCATTTGGCTCTAGTACATGTCAATTGGCATTGAAGCCTAGTTTAACCCAACCTACCCGACTATCCAGCCCACACACATGCTGGTGGGTGCCTTTCGTCTAGTCACCGCAGTTCCTGTCCTGGTTTTCATGCCCTCCAATGGGAGTGGTAACCTAAGAGGGAGGAGCCCACTATTTCCCTTCTAGGTCACTCCCACTCCTGGATTATGCACTCTTCGGGTGGTTCTGTGGTTTAATTTGACAGAATTAGCCCCCAGTGCCAGCTTCTGCCATCTGATGCTGTGGCTAAGCCCAACCAACCCTCACCCCACTCTAATTTTTGTTTGCACCAGTAGGAATAATCCACCAGGCTTGGCTTTTCCCTGATCTAGTCCGCATGCGGCACACAGGTGTTGTAGCCCTGCCTAGTCTGATTTGCCCCCATCCTGACTCACACTTTCCAGTGGAAGTAGTTGTCCAGCAGGGGAGCCCACATTCCCCTGTCGGCTCTGCCTTCTCCCCCTGATTATCACATGTGCTGGTTGGGCACTGCAACCACATCTGGTAAGCTCATCTTGCTTTGGCATTCCTTAATGTGTACTGATATGTGTCGCAACTGAACCTGGCCCGACCCACACTCTGTTCTGGTGCTTGGATTCGCCAGTGGGTGATGTGAACGGGTTCAGCCTTGTCTACCCCCAACCTATGCCAAATGTATGCCAAATGACCAATCATTTAGAAAGCTTTCGTGTTTTAGTTCTCAGAGCTCCTTCCCATCCTTGAGCTTTGAAGAGCGTCTTCCATACTTCATTTCACATAAGTGCTGTTGAGTATTGCTGCTGACTTTTTTAAAAAAAGATTTGTTATTATTGGAAAGCTGGATATACAGAGAGGAGGAGAGACAGAGAGGAAGATCTTCCATCCAATGTTTCACTCCCCAAGTGAGCCGCAATGGGCCGATGTGCGCCGATCTGATGCCGGGAGCCAGGCACCTCTTCCAAGTTTCCCATGTGGGTGCAGGGTTCCAAAGCATTGGACCGTCCTCGACTGCTTTCCCAGGCCACAAGCAGGGAGCTGGATGGGAAGTGGAGCTGCCGGGATTAGAACCGGCGCCCATATGGGATCCTGGGGCGTTCAAGGCGAGGACTTTAGCTGCTAGGCTACACTGCTGGGCCCTGCTGCTGACTTTTAAATGTATTTGGTGTTAAAGGGGGCGGGTAGTATGAAGCAGACAGCCCATTTCACTTTGCTAAACATGGCGGGCCAGTTGTGTGCCAATTATTTATTGCAGAGCTCCTCCTTGGCCGGTCCTCATGAATGGAGCTAATCCAGAGCATTCCGCTCTGCATCTGGCCACTTCATCAATGTCTGGGCCTCCACCAGCCATCTCAGTCCAGCTGCCCTACGGCCAGCACCGAGACGCCACGGGCGAGTCTCATTCTATCCTGCACTCCGACTGTGATGCCTGGTCTTCCGTACTTATGTGTGAATTATGGAATCCATTTGTCAGGTCCCACTGAAGCCCTGTCCAAATTTGAGTAAGAAAATCACCTCATTTATACATCAGCTTAGGGAGGACTGACAACTTTCTGATGTTCAGTTTTTCTCCTTGATCATGGACACATTGCATCCAAAAATTATAAAAAAAAAAAAAAGCTTTTGAGACCAGAGTAGCAAATGGCAAAGTTTGATAATGACAGGCCGTGTAGCAAAGTTAAAGCTCCTCTGAGCTGCTGAAGGGGCTGACCCGGAAGGTGAAATGACCTGTATCCCTCACACAAGACCAGGGGACACATGGAGCAATGGTGGGAGAAGAAGTAAGACATGGATGAATTCGTCCCAAAGTACAATAATTACCTTTAAAAAGTGATCCAGAAGGTGATGTGAGAGGAAATTATAACCAATGCTGAGGTGGGAGGGCCATGATTGGCCTGGTGGTTTAGATATGTGTCCTATATGGAGTAGTTGGGTCCAGTGTGTGTCCTGTATGGAGTAGTTGGGTCCAATGTGTGTCCTGTGTAGGGTAGCCGGGCTCAGTGTGTGTCCCATGCAGTGTAGTCCAGTCCAGCATGTGTCCTGTGTGGAGTAGCCAAGTCCAGTGTGTGTCCTGTGCAGTGTAGCTGGGCTCAGTGTGTGTCCCGTGCAGTATAGGCGGTTTCAGAATACCTGCATCTGAAACTATCATTGATACAATCTTGATGTGCTTTACTTGCTTTTATGTGGGACGTGCATTTTAAGCACCTGTGCTAAACACACCTTCAAGCTTGCTGGGTCCCTTCTTCATTTGGAATAAAGTTGCTAGGCGAGGATGAGAACGAGTCACGGTGTGAAAATTACGGAGCACACAACGTGGAGCTAAAGCTGAGATGTTTCCATCCCGCGTTGCCAGGACGTGGAGGAGGAGTTGTGCTGAGCCCCATGAGCACGTTCAGCAATCACTGTTCTCCGGGATGAGGACAGAGCCAACCAAGTATGCAGAAGAAAATGGCGAAATGAAGGAAGCGACGTGAACGCAGCAAGTTTCCGGAGCAAGCAGTGATCAGGGCATCGAGGTGGGGGACGGACGGAAACACAGTCTCAGTCCCGGTGGAGGTGTGAGGGTGTGACTGCAGCCAAGGCAAACAAAAGGCCATAGCTGCTTTCTAAACCTGCACGGAAACATGCAGAATAACATGGAACCACATGGAACCACATGAAACAACATGGAGTCACACAGAATCACATGAAATCCCATGCGACCACACAAAACAACTACGTGAGGCCCACAGAAGGACAGTCAGCTCAAGAAAACTACAAGTATCAGTGTTCAATGATCGTCAGACTTGAAATCCACAAGAGCTGCCAGGAGACCCTGGGACGCCTCAGCCACGGGTCACCATTCCTGCTCTGAGCGCTGACCTTTGCAGCTCCCCACCCACCATCTCACTCACTTCTCACAAGGCCTCCCTGAGAACCGTGTCTCTGCAATCATTGAACACGGTGAGAGAAGACAGGGGATCTGCCAGGAATGGGGGACTGGAATCTGCCACCTGCAGCCCATGGGCAGGTGCTGGGCATGTCCCTGGGCAGCCTGTGGACAGACACTGGGCATGGCACTGGGCAGCCCATGGACTGATGCTGGGTATGGCCCCGGTCAGCCAGTGGGCAGGCGCTGGGCATTGCACTGGTTAGACCATGGGCAGGCGCTGGGCATGGCACTGGTCAGCCCGTGGGCAGGCGCTGGGCATGGCACTGGTCAGCCCGTGGGCAGGCGCTGGCATGGCGTTGGTCAGCCCATGGGCAGGTGCTGGGAATGGCACTGGGCAGCCTGTGGGCAGGTGCTGGGCATGGCCCTGGTCAGCCCATGGGCCGACGCTGGGCATGGCATTGTCAGCCCATGGGCAGGTGCTGGGCATGGTGCTGGGCAGCCCGTGGACTGACGCTGGGTATGAAACTGACAGCCTGTGGACTGACGCTGGGCATGGCACTGGCAGCCTGTGGGAAGGCACTGGTCAGCCCATGGGCAAGTGCTGAGCATGGCACTGGGCAGCGCGTGGGCCGACGCTGGGCATGGCACTGGGCAGCCTGTGGGCAGGCATTGGGCATGGCACAGGGCAGCCTGTGGGTAGGCGCTGGGTATGGTACTGGTCTGCTGGGCCTCTGTACTTTCTCCATCTGGTCACCTGTTCCATGAGAACCAGAACCCTCTCCAGCTGGCAACCCGCAGCCCTGTGGACGAGCATTCCTGCTCTGCTCTGACCCGTCTCTCCCCTCCTGTCCAGCTCAGCTGTGACTCTGACTCCGGCCTTGGTCGATGCAGCGCGACTCAACAACTGCTTGATTCTCAAGGACAGGCACTTTGGAGAGTTCCTCCTCATCAGGCCGGACTTTCGCAGCAGCCAAGGTGGGTGCAGGAAAGCAAGGTCTTTGAACCCCAGAATCTCCTGCTCAGAGTCGGTCACAGGCAGTCCTCTTCCTGGCCATGTCTGATGTTCAGGTCTCTCCCACTGTACCTGTGGCTGACCATGCTCCTATGGCCTGATGGTGGAAGCAATGTGGCCTCTGTGGCCAGCGGAGGGCCTGGACGAATGGTCCAGGGTAGCAGTGGTCATGCCTGGCCACTTCCGTCGAATCCGCAGCACCAATCACCGACTCCGGAATGCAGCAGGAGCAGGGGCTGGGGCTGGGGCTCCACAGCGTGCTTGTGCTGGCTCGGCTGGCCCTCCTGCATCATGCAGACTCCATCCTCCCTGTGCAGGTCTGTGCAGAGGCCCCCCCAGGGGCTTCCAGGCCAGAGGGGAGTGAGGTGCAGCACCCAGGGTGGGTGGTGAAGGTCTTAGGGTACAACCCGCCCCTCAAGCATCCTCTCAGTCCGCTCCCCACCACAGCTCTGTCCTCCCTCCTCCAGGCCTGTGCTAATGGCTGCCCTGCCCCCGCCAGCTCCCCTCTTCGCTCCTCTGACAATCCAGGCCAGGTGGCAGGGCCGTGACACTGCTGTGGCGTCTGGCTTTAGAGTAGAGCTGGGCCCAGGCAGGATGCGCCGTGGCCCTTGTTGATGTGTGATGTTGGGGTGGGCAGGGAGCACCTCTGCAGTCTCTCCGTTCTTGTCATCATGACCGCCACTGTACACCCCATCCGCTCTCACAGCGCAGTAGTGCCGACGGGTGCTGACCCTCTGGCCTGCCTAGGGCTCTGCAAGCGCTCCCTGCTGTGTGGGCAGCCACATCCACCATGTCTGCTTGTTGCTGCCTTACAGAGCAGTCAGTCTCCGTCAGATGAAATGTTTGCAATCAGCAAACCCTTAGAGAGGATGCCTCTGGCCAGGCTCCACAGAGCAGCAACTCTCACTTGTGTGTTTGCTCTTGTGTGCACACAGGTAGTCATGTACAAGCAGAAGTGACTCAATCATCCCATTCTCTTCGCTCCTTCCTTGCTCGGCAGCACTTGCCCAGCTGTGGGTGTGGCAGATCTCACTTCCTGGGAGGGTCCCAGGGAAAGGAGGAAGTGCCAGGTGTTGGTTGGAGGGTCCCTGAGCCTCTCCCGCTGACTGCAGTGGGGGCTTCCATCAGGTGCATGTGGGCCTGCGTGATGGCGGGAGTCCCCTGCCAGCAAGGCCAGCCCTGCTCACAGGGATGTCTGGGTTCACACGTGACACCATGGGCAACACACCCCGAGCAGTGCCACCTGGAACCTGCAGACATCCCAGGACTCAGACCCTGCCTGCCGTGTCTACAGATACCTCGTCCTCACCGCCTCCAAGGTGATCTTGATTTGAAATGTAATAACAGGAATAAGATAAGAGGCAGTGAGTGGGAACAAGAGAACCTCCACCAAGTGGCCCACCAAGCTGGCCTGCTGGCACCACAGCTGCTTCGGCAAATTTCATCTCAGCCGATTCTGCGCAGTGGTGGGAGGCACTCAGGAATCAGAGGAGTGGGTAAGTCTTCCTAGCACCACACGGCTGGTCAGTGAGAACTGTGCATCCATGCCAAAATCAGGTGTCCAGGCTCCAGGTCACTGAGCCTGCACACAGGGTCTGGTGAGGCAGCCAGGGCAGGCACCAGCAGGGACAGGTGTAGCAGGTACAAGGGAGCCTCGGTCAGGGACATGCAACACTGCCAGCCGCTGGGGGAGGGATACCGAATGTCCAGGGCCATTTCTTCTGCTACAAAGTATGTTTATTCCGGGGGAATCACAGTTACTCTGTGTGCTTGATGTCCAAGGAAGCCGAGTAGGAACAGAAGTCCTGCCACCAAGACACAAGACACACGTACATGTTCAGTGTGTGCTCCGAACGGTGTTTTTGACAGGGCAAGAGCTGTTACTCTGATGAAAACCAGATCTTGGCTTGAGCTGCGGATCCCTGCCCGGGGAGGTTCCTACAGCCTTGATCCATGATGGGCCAAGTCAGACCCTGGCATCCCTGCATCAGTTAGAGGCGTTGGGTAAACACCTGGGCCCTGGAATGGTTAACGCAGGCCCAGGCAGCGGCTGCTGGGAGCTCAGTGCAATTTGTTTCTCTGTATGTCTTCACACCTGCACCAATGGGCCAGAAAAAAGCACGATTCAGTCCCATTGGCGGTTTTGCAAACATGCACACTACACTCGGCAGCTGTCTTTGGATTCTATGACGTGTCCAACTGTCAGAGCCAGAAAAAAGCAATAAATAATAATGCTCTCCCATTTCCATAGCCATTGACCGTGCTGTGGAGCAGTCAGGCTATTGCCTCTGCGTTTCCACACTGCCTGCTGCCTGCTGAATTCTTGGGATGTTTGCGTGGCACTCCCAGGATGCTGCTGGAAAGCAAATATTTAGATGACTTGGGCATTATTCAGTTTTAGAACATATTTTTATTTTCGGGAAAATAAACGTTCCTTAAAGCAGATAGTGCTGCCGTCTGACAAGTCTGCGCCGATCCGTCATTTTGTTTTCTCTCTATGGCAATGCCTTTCCAAGCTCCCCGTCTGGCAGGCACAGATGTGGGGGAGGTCTAGGGCTTGTTCTCCACGAAGGGTCGGTCCAGAGTCAAGCAAACCCCAGCATGCATTAAGCTTTAGTTCAGAACACCAGCCGCAGGGGTCATGGACCGCCTCCCACCTTTGCTGAGTCAGTCATAGAGGGAATGGAGGGAGCAGGTGCCAGGCCACAGCCCGGACCTCCTGCTCTCTGGGAAGCGTGGCTGTAACTCTGGGTGTGGTTTCTAAGGCTTTTGCTGTTTCACACTTGGTCAGGATCCCAGGGAGAGGCACGGGACTGACAGAACCTGGGAGCAAGTTCCAGAATCAGTCTGATTTTTGTTCCATTGGGTCAGAAATTGTGTGTTGGGAGGTAGAACATGGGGACGGTAGTGATGTGAGAACGGGATGCCCAGTGTGAGGAGGGCACTGAGGGTTGGCCGCTCCGCCCCAACGCCGCGGGCACCGTGAGTGCAGGGGACCACGTGCAGCAGGCCCTGCTAGCAAGGGGGTGCATTTAACTTCATTCAGCCTGCCTGATTATTGAAAAATGGTTACAGGAAGATTAAGTTGTAAAAGTAATGGCATTAGTGAACGCAGCAATCCATCACCCTGAGAAGCACTGGCTTCTGCAGGCCGACTGCCTCAGATCTAATTAGTAATGGTGAATGGCCGGAGCCAGGCTTCAGAGACACTCCTGGGCGTGGATCCCCAGCGCCTGCTGGACAGGTCACTGCTCCTGCACGTACTCGCAGGGCCCACATTCAAGGGAAACAGAGGAACTAGTGAGCTACAGCTGGGGAGAGCACTGTGGCTCCTGGGGAACCTCGCCTCTTGTGGTTTCCAGGCTGCATGTTGCTGGGACAGTAACTGGGAGGTCCTGTGTCTCAGGGCCAGGGGGCTGGGTGCCGCTCAGGGCAGGGGGCTGGGCGCTGGGGTCCCGCAGCTCAGGGAAGGGGCCTGGGTGCTGCTCACGGCCAGGGGGCTGGGCGCTGGGGTCCTGCTTAGTGCCGGGGTCTTGCTTAGCGCTAGAGGGAGGGTCAGGCTTTGGCTTGCACCACTGTCTGTATCTTCCCAAGTCTTAATTTGTTGGTCTGCTAAATGGGTGTGAAGAAGGGTGGGAGACTGAGCGTTCCTGGACTAAGGTGTCCTAACAGCGGCATTTAGCAGGCAGTCAATATCTACCATTTCCTCATTCTCTCTTTGCACCATAGAGATTTGCCAAGCACTCCTTCACCCTCCCTCTGCTGTACTTGGTACAGTAACAGAGCCAGATATGCCTGTTTGGGTCCAGCCCTCTAAACCCACACCCAGGCTGGCCACATACGAAAGGCTCTGAGTGTGAGGCCGGATGTTGAAAGACTCTAAAGACCCAAAGAGCAAGAGCTGAAACCTCCCTAGTTTCATTCATTCATTCATTCATTCATGCCATCTGCTCCGTGCCAGATGCCACCCTTGGTATCGGGTCCTGGGTGGGGAATAAGGCAGTCTCTGTACTTTGCTCCCCTGCTGGAAGGCATGAACAGGCCCCACGGCCACCCAAGACGGTCCTCTCACTTTGGGGCACTTGTCGGACCAGGGCCCTGCTGCTCGGCTTTGAAACCTGCCCCTGCTTTGGCCCCAGGTTCAGGACTGGGCAGGGCAGGAGTCCTAAGCCTGGGGCTGGTTGCTTCCATGTGACCTCCCACCCTACCTCACCTTGGTCAGCGCCCCATGCAGGTTCCATCCTGGTGTCTGCTTCTGAGAAACTCACGCACATGTGGCGGCTTTGTGGGGAAGTAAGCAGAGAGAAGGGAAGGGTTAGAGGGCAGAGCTCTCAGTGGACTTCAAGGACATGGCTGGTGGACAGGCAGCAGAGGGAGGAGCCTGTGGGGCTGGGGCAGCACTGGGCAGCAGCGAGCATGGGCACCGGGACCAGGCCCACGGAGGCTGTGGGACCATGGCGCGATGTGCAGGTCCCAAGGAGTGAGGCATGGTGTCGTGACGTCAGCTGGGTGTGCAGGGTTCCTTCCAGCTGCCTGGGAAGAGCAGCATGACTTCCAGGGGGTGGGGTGTGGCCTGGAGCAGGTGAGAGCCACATCTCCTGATGCCCCTGCTGGCAAAACTCAGGAAAACTGGAGTCCCATTGACAGTGGAAGCTCAGTTTATTGTGTGGGGGCCATAGGGGAGGCAGAAACAGATTCTGGGGGCATGGCAACTTCTCTTTTGGAAAAGCCGCATGCAAGAGACTCCCCTTGGTCATCCATGTGAGCTGTCATGGGCAGGGACTCACCAGCACAGCCAGGTCCTGGGAGTTGGGCATCCTGGGTCCATCGGGAAGTCTGGGTCTTGTGGGCCCATCTCTCCAGAGGGTGACTTGCTGTGGGTGGGGAGTGGAGCAGGGCACAGGTGGGGCAGGGCAGCAGCTGACTGCAGAGTGCGAGCGGACCAAGGGACTGCCCCTGCCAGGTCGGGTAGGGTTGCACACAGACAGTGCCACACACAGTGTGGAGCCGGCCGTGGTTCGCTGCATGTGTCAATGAGATCAAGCAAGCGACGGCCAGGCACCTGCCAGGTTACTCTCTGGGCTACTGCACTGACCCGAAAACGCGGCCCATCCCGGTGTGTGTGTGTGTGTCTGTGTGTGTGTCAGAGGGGGCATCTCTTCCAGCACTGGTCCAAGGAGAAGGAAAGAGCCGGAGTCAGCAAGGGGGCTTCTCAGAGCTCTGATGTCTTCGAGTGGAGGCTGTGGCCTTGGGATTGGCTGGAGTTCATGGCCGTGTCGATCAGTTCCCTGCCTCTCTCTCCCTCTCGGTATGTGTGTGGCCTGTTGACTCATTGTCTCTGATAATGCGGACTATTGATAGAGTCCCACTGACCCTCAGGGCCATTCTGCCCTCCTACCCGTGAGCTGCCCGCGACTGGCTGCCTCTCTTGGGGCACTGCAGGATCTGTCCTTCGGGGACCTCCTTCTGCAGCTCAACACGGCGCATGCACACCAGGGCACGGGTCAGAACTCGCTTCTGAGGAGCATCCGTTCTTTGTCTACACCATGTTCTCCGACTGTTCCCAGACATTGGCTCTTGTGGATGGCTGGGCAATGAGCAGCTGCATCTTATTGCAACCTTGATTTTGACCCTTCAGAGCCTGAACTCAGAAGTGGAAGGTTCATGTGATGTGTGAACCATCTTGTGTGAAATTCATCCTCCGTTACTTTATGCTGTCTTTTCCCAGCAGGATTGATGTTTGAAGTTTGTCCATGGCTGGTGTATGTCACAGGTTTGTGGCTGTCGAGTGCTTCTATGATACAGTTGGTTGGCGTGCTGGTGAAGGCGGTCATTTGTAGATTTCTGAGTCGTTGCTGGGTTGGGTAGAGTGCTTCTCAAAGCTAGCTGCTTCTGGACTTGCGGTGGCCTTTCTCATTTAGAGTGAAGGCAGGAACAAGCTTGGCTTGTGAGGCCTGGGCAGCTCTCAGCAGGTGGCCAGCGGAGGAAGGCAAATGCCCTTTATCAGGCTGAGAAATCTCCAAATCCTACATGGGGGAGTTTTCACATTAATTGGTCTTCAATTTGCTCAAAGATTCTTGTGAATTAATTGGAATGTTTTATCTTATTTTTAATTATAGTAATACAGTGAGTCCTGTTGATTTTCCGATATTAAATCAATCCTAAATTCTTAGTCTGATTCAACATAATACCCTTTTTTATGTTGTTGGTGTTTACCTACTGAAAGTTGGTTCTGCATTTAGCAGCTACCTTTAAGAGGAATGTTGACCTTTTCTCTTTCCTGCCTCTCTCCCTCTCTCCCACCCCTCCTCTCTCCCTCTCTCCCACCCCTCCTCTCTCCCTCTCTCCCTCCCACCTCCCTCTCTGCACCCTCCCTCCCTTCTCTCTTCCCTTCCTTCCTTCTCCCTGCCTACCTCCCCCCTTTTCCTTCCTCTCTTCTCTGTTAGCACACATCGTCATGTTTTGACCTCTCAGTGTGGCTGGTTCCTGAAGGCCACTGAGAAGTCCCCTCTGCTCTTGAACTTTCTCCTGTGACTGATGAAGCTCATCAGCAGCCCTGGCTGGCCCTGAAGGGTCAGTCACCTGTCAGAAAAGTGAAGATCTCATCCATTTATGTCATTGACCCTGGGTTGTTTGAGTCTTCTATTTCATTTGTATCGGTTTTGTTGAGTTATAGTGTTGAGAAGTGCACCCATTTCATCTGAGTAACTGAATTTATTTCAAAAAGCAGTTGTTAATAAATGTCCTTCGGGACCAGGGAGGAGAGCTTTCTCTGGTCCGAGCCTGGCTCCACCTCTGGACCCCCGCCCTCCCTCGCAATGACCATCGGGATCGCTTCGAAAACCCCTCACAGCAAACAAAAAAATCATACAAACTAAAAAAAACCTAAAATAAATAGACAAACAACAGAAAGTAGAGCTTGAAATCTGACAGGAAAGAGCTGGCATGGATTGGCTCATGCCTTGCTGGGTGGGACACAATGATTAGTCACTCCTCACCATGGTGTTGAGGATTTTCCTGCACACCCCCCCAAAAAAAATGTTCTGCACCTTAAATGTCGACAAATATCTTGTTAGAGTTACAAGCCAGTCTAGATTATCCCAAAATCTGCCAAGATCAACAAAATTATACTTCAACACAACAAATGGCTAAATACTAAAATGAAATAGACACGAGACAGCTGAATGGTACCCTATAGCCATTTTAAGGTATATAGCAGCCGGTCAGGTCCTGTATATAAACTAAAATTGAGATGTCAATGGGCTAACCATAGGTTGTGGTTAGGACTTGTTTTTTTTTTTTTCTTTTTTTAACATACTGGTTACTCAAAACCATGTCAATTCCATAATATTGCAAATTGCTGTTGATGTTATATTGAGACTCTTAATTGACTGGGATGATATTATACCAGCTCTAACTTCAGACCAGAAATGGTCTCCCCAAGAAACTGTTCAACCCATCTGGACAATAAGTAGCTGGACTCTATGCTTGGTAGATGTTTGCAAGGAAAGAATCTTGATTGAATTTGAACTGTAATGCTGCATCAAGGTGGAGGAATCCACCAGGGGGGAGGGGGAGGGGTGGGGGGGATTCCCAGAGCCTATGAAACTGTCACATAATGCAAAATAATTAATAAAAAATATATTAAAAAAAGCAGTTGTTAATACCCTTGTGCTGTCTGTGAGACCTGTAGGCATGTGTATTCTAGGACCCAGGTCACTTTGTCTTGGTTTTCAATACCAAATATGTGATCTTGTGATTTTTCTCCATTTTGTCAATTTCTGCCCTGACATCTCTTTCCATTTTTTTGCTCTTTGGCGAGCCCTGTCAGGTGGAAGTTGGCTACGGTTCTCTGTCCTCGTCTCTTCTCTAAGAACATCTCAACGACGCCTTTGCGTGCACGCCTTTGTTTGCTGCAGGTGGATTTTCATGGCACCCCATCTGTCTCTGCTCTGCTGGGTGGCCAGTTCCATCCCTGCTTGGTCCTCCCAGGTCAGCCACTGGCCAGCTGGCTCCATCCCTGCTCTGCCCTCCCAGGTCAGCCACTGGGTAGTCGGCTCCATCCCTACTCGGTCCTCCCAAGTCAGCCACTGGGCAGCCGGCTCCATCCTTGCTCGGTCCTGCCAGGTCAGTTACTGCTTGTGCCTGCCCTGCCCACACACAGTCCCTCCCATGTCACCCTGCATGTTTGCCACTTTTGCAGGTACAAGTTTTGTAAGGCACCCCAAAAGGGAAAACCTTACGGTCTGTCTCGAGAGAGTGTGTTTTCCCCAATGACCACTGAAGACGAGGCTTGATGCAAAAGCAGGAGGCTTTATTTGTTCACCAGCGCGCTGGGGCCGGGGCCACTTCCTCACGCAGGAGACTGGGCACACCGACCTCGAGTCCTTTTACTGCCTTCTTTATAAAGGCTAAAATCACAGGCAGGGAGGGGGCCGACACGGTTAGGGCCTTTCCGGTTGCCTCTCTTAGTTCTTTATCGTGCTTCTCCTCCCGGTCGTGGGATGCATTTCTTAGTTCTTTCATGAGATGCCTTTCTTAGTTCCTTATTGTGCCTCTCCTTTCTGATATCTAGCTGACCTTTTGAAATTGTTGCAGTTCTTGGGAAGGGGTCAGCTGCGTCCTATTTATCTTGGGCTCAAGGCTTAATCCAGATGCAGCTGCAAGCTAAGGTTTTTGCAACAGCTATTGGCCTAATCGCAAACAAGTTACAGAAAGCAAGAAAGCAAATTAAACCCCTCTGTACTTTGTAGCCTTCTTCAAAACTTTTGATCCTAAATATTCCTTTTCAGTTTGGCTCCTTGTCTATCATTCTATGCTTTCTGGAATCTCCATCTTTCCAGCTGAGGACAAACAGTGCTTTGAGAAGCTCATGGACAATGGAATTTTTAAAGGGGAATGAACTGGGTGCAAGAAATGTTGAAATCCATGTGTATGAGTGGTCCTCAAAAATCTCATGAGAACTCTTGTGAAAAATACTACCCACAGATTTCAAACAATTTTACACCAACGTGAATTTATCTTTGAATTCCACTTTCCAGTCACTTTTGAAGTCCCTTCATTCTGTCACAGCTGCACGCAGCTCCTTCTGGCTGTGCAGGCTGGGTAGGAGTGGCTCTGTCATGAGTTCTGGCTGCTGTAGCTGATGAACTTGACCTCGGGCCAGCAGCAATTCCCTCAGGGATGCGTTCCTCTTTCAAGTGTGGACTTGGTCCCTTCCAGGTCCAGCATCTCCTGAAGTGTGTGCTTGTACTGGCGGGCGAGGAGGTCTGCTGGAGCCTGCACCGCCATCATTGGAAGAAGGCGTTTTTGGGTTTAGTTTTAACAGTTTTGATATGAATATTTGGAGGAAGGCAGAGGGGTGTCAGAGGACGTGTTTGGGCAGTAAGAAGAGAGCCCTCATGCCCTGGGTGCATGCGGCCGTGTTCTGGCTCCCTCAGCAGTGTCCTGCGGCCTAACCAGGAGCCTCTCCAGGGTCAGCTGCTGGGTGACTGTTGCTTGTGTAGACCCGAATGCAGGTGTGTCTCCTATACCCAAATCCCGGGGCTCATACACAGATAGCACCCCGGCCGCAGCTGGTGCGTGGCTGTCCGCACCAGAGACACGGGCCACCAGAGACAAGCCTGCTCCCCTCTCGCAGAAGTTTCCAAGCTTTCTTCAGCATGATACCCTTGGGGGTCTCCTTGACTTGTGGGTTGACCTGTGTGTTCAGGGGTCCCCCTCTGCTTTTCTCACTGGTGACCACGTGGTCAGCTGTGCTGTCCAGCTATGAAGCATATCCTTTGAGTGGACAGCTGCCAACCCAGAGGAAAAATCTGCTACTTTATCATGTCCTGGGTGATGGTTACCTCAGTTACAGAAAGTGGATGGACACCACAGTGACCTCAGCCAGAGATCTGGCAAGCCCCGAAGGCAGCCAAGGCCACGAACAGGCCAATGATGGATAAGGGCCAACATTCCCTGTCCTATCAGGATCCAAGCAGGGCTGATGCCAGCACCCATGTCAGAGGGGGTATAAAACCTTTGTCTCCGCTACCCAGCTTATCCTTTCCCAGAGAATTTGCAGTTCTCTGCTCTCCTGTTCATTCCTCCACCAGACGGGAAAGGCCCAGGAACGGACTTCTCTTTGCTGGTGTTTTCCTTCTCGGTGGTCGGCAAAGCTAACACTGGGGTGCCGTGGGACTGTGACCCTCGTCACTGCCTGCTGAGCTCTTGGGTGATTCCACGCTTCACACACAGGAGAACTTTACAAAAATATCGTTCTATTTTACCATCCCACCCTCTTCTGTGGTATATCTTATTTCTGGGTACATTAGAACCCACACTTTCCTTTAGTACTGTAGGAGGACATTGTGACCCTAGAAGGTCAGTGAGCACAGGATTACAGTTGATTGGACAATATTTGTATGATAAACAACTGAATGGGTGTCTTTTGTGTGGATGACTACCTTTTGTATACCTGATGAGATAACATTTGTATAAGAACAGTTGAGTGGAAAGTAGTATACAAGACAAAAGGACTTCCAAGCAAAGGCATAGAAACAGTTGATGGGTTTGTTGATGAGTTAAGTATCTCTACCCTAACCCTATATGACCCTCAGTGTATAAAGTCTGTTGCCCTCAATAAATTTTGGCTATTGGTCATCAGTCAGTAGTCCATGTGTGTCATTACCAGCTCTGTGCACCAAGTCCATCGCTGCAGGACAGCGACATAGTACTACTTTTCCTTTTAAGAAAACTCACAGAGAGAATAAATGGTCTGAAATGGAACACGCCGTCCCGTGTGTGCCGCCCCCTCCCCCCATGTCCCATGCATGCCTTCCCCCCCATGATCTCGTTTGCCCTTGGGAACCAGCTCCTTGTGGCATGAGCAGTGTTCTCTGGATTCCCTCCTGAGGAGTTCAGATACGAATGTTTTCTGCGCATTCTCTCACTCTCGTTTTCAAAAGCTGCTTCCACTGGGCATCGATAGTGCTCTAAGTGTTTAACTGTATGGTTTCCCGGCCTCAGATGTTTGACAAGCAGTTTTTTGACAAGCTCTCCTCGGTAGTTGAGTTGCTATTCATAATTTTCCTTTAACTGTTGCTCTTAGCAATTTGGCTGTGGGAACCTGGACACGTTTCTCTCTCTCTTTCTCCCGCTGTGCTCCTTGAATTTCGCAGCTAATCTTTTCCACCGATTTGTGAACAGTTTGATAATTGCATCTTTTGATATGTTCTCATCCCTCTGTTCAAACTCTCTTCCTGTGTCTCCCATAATGTGTAGATTAACCCACTTTCAATTATTTCACAGACTACTGAGACTCTATTCATAATTTTAAAACTTACTTTTTTCCTGGTCTTCAGTTCGGGTAAATTCGGTCACTTTGGAAGCTCTCTGATTCTTCTTCTGTCATTTCCAGTTAGGATTTCCTAGTCGTTCCTCGCAGTTGATCTCAGCTGTGCGGTCTGTGTTCTGTCCCTCTGTGAGGTTCCCCTGGAACTGTCCTTCAGCACTTCTGCAGAGCTGCCTTCCACTCCACTGATCCTGTCGCCCCAGCTCTCTCCGTCACTGATTTCAGTGGGTGGACAATGATCGGATTGAACTGGGCCTTGTCCTATTGTGTGTCACCTTGTCCCGCTGTGTGTCACTTTTCTGTTACATGTGGCCTTATCCCCAGAGAGAGCGCCACAGGGTAGGTCCCCTGCTCTAATGCTCTCCAACACTGGGACTCCTTGGACATAGAGACTGTGCCTGGGCAGCTCCTTGTCTGGCAGTCCTTGTATTACCAGAAATGGCAAGGCTGCTCAGGGGAGCATAGTGGGGACCTATTTCCTTTTACTTCCTGGTAGTGGCAGGCAGCCCAGCCAGAGCCTGCTCACGGGGCCAAGACTCATGGCGTGAGGCTGGGGTTGTGTCTGTGACCGTCACATGCAATGTCCTTCTCCCTGCAGCCCTGGTGGTACCCGTGGGGACACAGCCGTCTGACCCCTTGGAGCGTTCCAGCCAGGATGGCTAGACCCCTCCCTCCAGTCCCTGCCTGGTCTCTGCATTGCCAACTGCAGGCAGCACAGCCTCCCTGATTACCCTGGATGGAAGTAATCACTCTCCACACTGACCTCTTGTCTTTCCTATCGGAACAATTCGCTTGGCAATTCATCATGTCTTGCCGTAGGTTATCTCTTCTCTCTGATTGTCTAGAAATGACAATCGTGTCGCTGATTACATGATTTTTCACTGAAAATGTCTCCGCGTTGACCCTACAAGTTTCCTGTTGGCAGGGTCTGTGGCCTGCCTAGCACAGGACATTGTGTGCAAAGCAGCGTGTCTCCTGCCTCGACCTGGGAATGGACACATGCTGATTGGCCATCGTCCTGGCAGGAGAGCTGCATCTGATGCAGGCGTGCTCGTCTTCCCCGGTTTCACTCACACTTTGCCCTTTCGCAGCAGCAAAGGAGGAGGCTGAGTGTTCGGGCTCTGAATGGATCTCTTGGAAGCCCTGGTTTGCAGAGAGAAGTGCAGGCCTCCCCGGCAGGTCCTGGTCTCCTCCCAAGTTTTCTTCTTTAAGTTGTGGGGTCTGAGGCTCACACGAAATGCTGTGCCAGGCAGCGAGAAGCCGCTTCTGTTCCTTGGCTGTGTCTCCTGGCCTCACAGGGCTGGGGCCAGCAGTGGCAGCACCGGGGTAGCAGGCCCTGTGTGGACAAGTGGGGTTGGGAGGCAGAGGGCTCTGGGCTGGGCAGAGGCTGTCCAGGGGAGGAGCTGGGGGATCCAGGCTGCCAGCCTCCAAGCTGGTGGGGATAGGCCCTGGCCCTGGCTGCTTGTCCCGGTTCCGGTGTGGTTACCCGGAAGTGTGGATAAGTCCCATGCATGTTCCCCAGAGTCCCAGAGATTTGCTTGACTGAGCAGGAAATATTTTCTTGAAGACTTTCCAGGTGCCACTCAGGTATGGAGAAGCTCACCGGGTCACCGGGATGGAGGGGCTGACGTACGGGGTTGTGTCCCTTCCCTCAGCTCCAGCGTCCACACTCTGACCTGTGGGTGCACTGCTGCCCTGCGGTGGGAGAGGAGAGTCCCTCACACCCTAACAGGCATCAAGTGTCAGCCATCTACAAGCTGTCTGCCTGTCAATCATATTTCTCTGCATATGTCTTAGCCAGCTGTCATTGATCTGTCAATCATCTATCTGTCTATTTGCTATCATCTTATCTATCAGCTCTTTTATCTCTAGCATATCTGTCACCCATAATCTATTTATAACTATTTATCTGTCACCTATGTATCTATTATCCATCCATCATTTATCATTTGTTTCTCTGTTGCCTCTTCTCCTGCCAGCCCTTTCCCTCTCATTCTTTCTGTTACAATGTCTGCTGGCTCATCGTAGCCCCGGGATATCTTCATTCAGCTGGAGGAGCAGAGGTCGATGTGGTGTGGGGTCAGGGCGCTCAGCGATGTCCCCTGTTAACTTCTGCACTGTCCTGTTGTGAGATGGCAGCCCAGCTCTGTGTGACTGAGACCGTGAAGGCAAGAAACAGGAACGGTGCTCCAAGGATGCCCTGTCCACTCTCTCTTACCAGGAAGGAGGCCCTTCCAGTGGGCACCCAGACCTGGACACGAAGGCCAGGAGCAGCTTAGAGCAAGCAGGATGCATCCCCAAGCACACACTGAGAGGTGGTCAGGATTAAATTGGGGAAGAGGGAAGGAGGACTAAGGGGGAGGCTTCTGGCACGTCTGTCTTTAATCTCTTTCAATGAGAATACTGGAGAATCAAGATCAACACACAAACATTTTTTCTCATGGCAGGAAGGCCAATGTGGGAGAATGTGAAGTTTGGAATGTGGCAGCCTTGGGTCAGCTGCTGCCTACCCTGTTCTTGGTTCATGGTAAGATCTCAAGCAGGTGCAGTGTCTTAGCCAGGCAGAGAACAAGGAGCTGCAGGTGGCAACAAGGAGAGCCACATTGTGCCGGGAATGCTCAAGAGCAGAATACTAAGGTGCCCATCAAGATTGTAGTGCTACTGCCCAGGCCCCATTAGGCCCATCCCCTTGAGTGGGTGGGAGACTGCAATGAGATGGACAAGAGTGAGCCATTTAATGAAAAGCCCTGGTCAGTTAACCTCAGCCAGAAGGCCATTATCCTGGCTGGGCTTGCCCGATCCTGTGAGAGCTTTCAAAGGAAGCCAGCACTATCCTTCAAGTTGGATGCCCTGAACAGGCAAGACTGCTGACTCCAGGAACAGAGCTGCAGCCAATGCTGCAGCCTAATCCTGACAACCAGCGAGCTCAGAGGGGACCCCTCCCTGTGAGTCCTATGAGACAAGCACAGCCAACGCACACATGGCTGCAGCTCAGAGCCGGGGTTCTGACCTAAGAAACCAGGAGCGACAAACAGGCTGCATCCCGCTTCTGGACTCCAAAGTGCATGGTACTATTTCCTTCCAAGGCAGGGAACCCTCTCAGGGGAGTGCTGAGTCATGGTGGGAACCCTCAGGGGAGTGCTGAGTCAAGGTGGGAACCCACACAGGGAAATGCTGAGTCATGGTGGGAACCCTCACAGAGAGTGCTGAGTCAAGGTGGGAACCCTCACAGAGAGTCCTGAGTCATGGTAGGAACCCTCACAGGGGAGTCCTGAGTTATGATGGGAACCCACACAGGGGAGTGCCGAGTCATGGTGGGAACCCTTACAGAGAGTTCCGAGTCATGTTGGGAACCTTCACAGAGAGTCCTGAGTCATGGTGGGAACCCTTATTGAGAGTGCTGAGTCATGGTGGGAACCCTCACAGAGAGTGCTGAGTCATAATGGGAACCCTCACAGGTGGTGTGCTCTCCCTACCACCATGGTCAGCATTTTCTGATTGTTCCAGTGCTGTTCTCGGACACAAGCCGGTGTGTGCTGTCAGCTGTGAGACGTTCAGGGTCCATCCTCTGACCACCTGTGCACACAAAGTGTGTGGTGGGAGTCTCATTCTCACCATTCTGTGTTCATGGCGTTTGAGATGTGACCTCTGAGAGGGTTGGGTTAGGGGTCTCTGCCCTCTTAAATGGACCGATCCAATCACTCATCCATGGGCAGCCACGGGAGCAGCTCTGCGATGAATGCCCGCTGGTTCTACCTGGCCACCCTGTCCCTCGATGCCGAAGAGATGTCAGTTATGCCACTAGGGCTGCAGCCTGCAGTGCTGCGAGCCAAATACGCCTCTCTTCTTTGCAAATTACCCGATCTTTGGGTCTTGCTACAGCAACCAGAAACGGCCCAAGACTGAGGAGTATTGAGGAATTGTCTCTGTCTTATTTTACTCGGCCCTGTTCTTGTTGCCTGGCTCCAAATGCAGCTCTGCTCCTCAGATCTTGTAACTTGGAGAAGACGGATTGAATGCAAGCAGGAGGATGGAAATCCAGGCTGTTCCCACATTTCTGTGTGGCCACAGCCACCAGGAGCAGGGTCGGCTAGGGACAGATAGACTCTAGGAGCTGGAAGCAGCACTCAGAACCTGGTCCACAGGGGCTTTCCAGGAGTGGCCTGGCTTCCATTAGAGAAACAGACTGAAAGGCCAAGTTAAAAGAAAACTTTAGTGGCTTCAAGTTTTCCTTTTGTTTGTGTTGTCTGAACCCCAACTGCAGGTGTAATGGGGTCTAGATGGGGCCCTGCTCAGCATGGGTGTTCAGACTGGCCATCCCCTCTGCAAGGGCAGGCAGAGAATATTGATGTCAGCGAGCTTCTTCTTGACTCAAGCCGTGGATGACTCGTAGAAGAGACCAGGCTTCTTGCCTCCACAGCGTGGAGTGTTGGCGTCCCTGAGATAATCAGGCTAGAACCCTGGAGTCTGCCTGTGGTCTGCATGTGTACGGCTCTGGGTCTTGATCTTTGTTTAGCATGATTGCTCCCAGCCTGCACGTCCAAGTGGATGGAGAGACGTGTGTGTGACAGTGCCATCCTGTCACACCAGAGCAAAGCCCTCGCCCTCCTGTTCCTCCGCCCACCCCGAGAGCTCACAGTGTCAGATCTGGGAGTGTTTCTATGCATAGCACAGCTTCTTGGGGAAAGAAACAAACAAAATTGCACCCAGCTGGGAAGGCTGGAGCCGGACGACTTTTACTCACAGAGCTCAGAAAATGAGCCGAGCATGGAGGTGATTTCTTCCTCGGGGGGCTATGTGCCCAGCAGCCCAGAGCTGTCTGCCTCTTGGTAATTTTGAAGCCCAGCAAAGCGGCTGCTTTCCTCAGGGTGTGAGCTGCTCCTGTAAACTGGAACTACTCCTTCTCCAAGGCCCAGAGTGCAGGTCTAAAACCTGCTCATAAGACAGGTGACTCAGTTAACAGGTGAGCTGAGGACCTGCACACGCACCACCCGGGCTGTGCACACTGACAGCCTCAGGACTTTTCTCTGACACCTGCCTTGAACTCTGCCATCAGCATCTGTCCTGGTGTCGCACTGAGAGAGATAGAGAGATCCGCAAATGGCCACAATGTCTGGGCCTTGTCAACACTGCATCCAGGCCCTGGACCTCCATCCTGGCGCAGCGGCCTGTGTACTTGATCCCCCTTCTGCTGCTTTTCTGGGTGCATTAGTCATGAGCTAGACCAGAAGCAGGCTAGCTGGAGCTCAAACTGGCATTTCAGTATGGAGTGTTGGCATTAGAAGTGGTGACAGCCTCCCCCCGTTACTATTTTAAATTCACACTCATTTTCCTATTTTTTTCTGAAATAAATGGTCTGGTTGTTTTAAAAAGATTTATTTTATTTTTATTGGAAAGTCAGATACACAGAGAGGAGGAGAGACAGAGAGGAAGATTTTCTGTCCATTGATTCAGTCCCCAAGCAGCCACAATGGCTGGAACTAAGCTGATCCAAAGCCAGGAACCAGGAGACTTTTCTGGGTCACCCACGTGGATGCAGGGTACCAAGGCTTTGGGCTGTCCTCTACTGCCTTCCCAAGGAGGGAGCTGGATGGGAAGCAGGGCTGCTGGGATTAGAACCAGTGCCCATATGGAATCCTGGCACATGCAAGACGAAAACTTTAGCCATTAGGCTACTGTACCGGGCCTGGGTCTATGTTTTTAAATATTTGATAGAAAGTGTTCTTACTTGGAAGTCATCATTTATGGGCATTTCTGGAAGCGTGAGAATAGCACTAGACTGAGTTGTGGATCAAAGAATCAAGTGGCAGTGGAAGGTGATACATTTGATTCCCAGTCAGAATACTCTGCCTTCAGCTCCCCAGGGAGTTCAGGCATGCAGCAAAGCTACCCAGCTTCTAGGCCCATGGAGCTCAGGTGTGCAGCAAAGCTACCCAGCTTCTTGGGAACTGCTCTGTTCCTAGCCAGTGGCCTCCAAGACCCATGTTTGCAATTCTAGGAGAAAATACATCTGAAGTTGGTGAATAAGAAATGGCTTTGGTGCTGGGGCAGAGGCTGTGTTCTCTGCATCAGACAGCGGGTGCCCTGTGCACCTGCCCAAGAGCACCTGCTCAGGCTCTCTGCCTCTGTGGAGTCCAGCTGCTGGGGACTTCACAGGGAACAGCTCAGGTCCTGTGGGCCATGCTGGAAGCGCTCTGCACAGACAGTGACACCTGTCTCCCTGGGGCCTTCTGTGCTCTGCTGTGCGTAGGGGTAATGACAGGAAACAAGACCAACTACCACAAAAGGAGGCAGTACTTCTCGCAGTGGGCACTGTGGAACTTTCTATTCTGAGAGCTGCAGGATGGGCGAAGACAGGCAGAAACAGGCATAAGCAGCTTTGATGTCATTTTAAGAGAACAGAGGGTGCTGGTGGGTGTGTTTCCTGAAGCTTGAGGTCTCTTGGGGGTAGCGCCACCACCCTCCCCGCAACCCGACTCCATGCCCTGGACTGACTCCAACATGAGTCTGACTCAGAACAGGTCTTGTGTTGGCTGATTTACAATCTTTGTTCAAAGCTATTCTGTTTTCTTAGAATAATGTGTTTCAGACACTGGGCCTCTGAGACTGTGGGCTTTGTTAGACCCAAGTCAATAGCAATAACAGCTCAGCCCAGCTACGTCCAGCAGGTGCCTGCTGTCCACCCTCAGCACGTGACACAGGGAAGGGAGGAAGGGGGGGGGCGGTCCCCGGGACTCTCACTAGGGATCGTGGGGAATTCTGGACTCAAATGTGTGAAGCGTCAGGCATAACACCACACTGCACCTCAAAGCCCACTGCTTAGACAAGACCTGTTATTCAAGGCCAAGGTGAGATGAGCAGCACAGCCTGTGGAGCTCAGGGCCAGAGCTGGAGAAACGACGGAGCCCTTGGGCTGGAACAAAGGGTGGCTTCACACCTCATAAAGGAAACCAGCTTTGAACTGAGGGTCCACAGTGCCAGCATACCCAGCAGCTGATGCCAACTCACCGCTGTATTTCTGTGGGGCATTCAATCAGGGCTCAACACCTCTGGACCAGGGGAGGCCTCTCTCAAACCTGCTTTTTGCTTAAAATTCTGGATTTCCTGCCTGTCTCTCACCACCCCTTACTCCATCTGCTCAGTGCTCCGGTCAGCCTGTCTGCATTTTGCATCACGTAGGCTGCTTTCTCTGAGTTTGGCCACCAGCAAATCCTTAGAGAAGGTCCCGGTGCAGTGTCCTGACTCAGCACTGTGATGTATGTGACCACGACCTCCACCAGATGACCCTATCCTGGCCCTTTCCTGAGCTCTGGCTCTGCTGGCACTTGAGCTGGAGCTGGGGGACCTTTCTGCTCACACCTTGCTATCCTGGGTTCCCTTGTTATCCTGGGGTTCCTTTAACCTCTTCTGTCTCCTGCCTTTGGTTTTCTGGCTGTCCTAGCTCAACACCTGCATCAGACAACTATTTCCCAGTGAAGGAGACAGAAATCTATTTCAAAATAACAGGACCCAGGAAGGGAGCTCATTGGCTTACATGCCTGAAGCTCTCGGGAGTATTCAGCCTCAGGTACCCTAACCCTCACTTCCCTTCACTCTTGTCTCCACTGTGGAGGCCAGTCTCTTCTTTCAGGGGAGCCAGGTGGGCTCCGGTCTGGTCTTACCTGCTGAGGAGTATGCACTCTCCTCCCAACAGAGCTCCCCTGTGAACTCTGCTTTCCAAGGCCTGAGACACATGTCTGCACCTGGAATGGGGGAAGCACCAAAGAGACGAAAGCAGCCATGGACAACCCCTTTCTTACCAGAAAGACTGAAAACGGGAAAAGCATATTTCCCCGTGAACAATTAGGAAGGAAAGAATGCTGGGCAAGCAAAAGTTTTATTTAAAAAAATGTTTTCCATGAACAGGAAGCAGGTTTGTGAAACTGTCTCAACATCTCTTTCATTAGCCATGCGATTCAGAACTTAGCTTTCCTTTGGCTTGGATGATGTCCTGGCAAATGTAATTGCTTTGTGGTCAGCTATAGTTAGCCTGTTCCTGGTTAAATCCTAATTTTGTAAATGTTTTAAAAGACTCTTTTGACCTTGTGTGGGCCAGATACTCCCCCCCGAGGAGCTTGGAGAGGGCTATGGCTGAGTATGTGTAGAACAGCATGTAGGTACGCGTGGTGGTGAGGTAGGAGGAGAAGCTAGGGGATCACTGGCTAGCTCTCCACCCCTCCACAGGCTCTACCACCTTTGGAGTCCAGGTGAATAAGTACCAGGGAGAACAGTGGCCATACCTCCCAAGGGGCTAGGCATGCAGCAGAGAGCTGTCCCTGGTGCTGAAACGCTTATTCTGGGTGGGGTCTGCAGGTGGTGGTCTCTGCTGAGCAGAAGAGACCAGTAGAGTGTAGTTTTCTCAGGTATGGAGCTCACTTTGATATCCAGGGGCCTCTGTCCCTGAAGGTGACCCGGGGCAGTGATGCCCATGAGCCTCCCTGAAGGTGGCCCAGGGCAGTGATGTCCAGGAGCCTCTGTCCCTGAGGGTGGCCCAGGGCAGTGATGTCCAGGAGCCTCTGTCCTGATGGTGGCCTGGGGTAGTGACATCCAGGAGCCTCTGTCTCTGAGGGTGGCCTGGGGCAGTGATGTCCATGAGCCTCCCTGAGGGTGGCCCAGGGCGGTGATGTCCAGGAGCTTCTGTCCCTGAGGATGGCCCGGGGCAGTGATATTCAGTAGCCTCTGTCCCTGAGGGTGGCCTGGGGCAGTGACATCCAGGAGCCTCTGTCCCTGAGGGTGGCCCGGGGCAGTGACACCCAAGTCTTTTTAGCTCACTCCACCTCTCTCCTGCTCTTAGGATTCCATAGCTTGAGATTTCTATTCAGCTTCCTTGGACTTCCAGTCACATGGAGCGTCAGAACCCCAGGAGGGTTCTCTTAGTAACCATTTTGGGTGTTAGTGGACCCGGCTGGGAGGCTGTCCCTATTTCCTTCCTGCATCCTGACACACACTGTGCTCCTCTTGCCCTGGGGGACTGGCTTTCTTCCTTCAAGTAGGAAATGGGAGCTTCTGCTCCAAAGTCAACACCCCTCACAAGCGCTTTCTTTTTAAAATATGCATTATTTGCATTTTATTTAGAAGGTAGAGCATCATGGAGAGAGCTTTTGCGTTCGCTGGTTCACTTCCCAAATGCTCACAGCAGTCAGGGTCTGTCCAGGTTCCCACATGGGCACTGAAGTCATCACAGTTCACTTCCAGAAAGTGTGTCATCATGAAGCAGAATAAAAAATGGAGGAGCTGGGCACAAATGCAGACACTCCCTGTGGGCCATGGATGACCCAGAGGGTAGCTTTCCCCCTGTGCCAAATACCTGTCCCACCAGGACCCTGTTCTGAGCTTCCCCCAGATCCAGATTGGGTCTGCAGGTCAGCAGGTCGGCAGGAGCCAGCCAGCAGGAGCCAGCAGTGCTTGGTAAGGACGCTTGTGGGCGTGAGAAGAGAGGCTGTTAGTGAGCTCCGGACAGACCAAGACAGAAGACTGCTCAGCCTGCGTGGGCTCTTCCAGAGCACCCCCACTGCCTAGCTCCCCTTCATTGGAAGGGCAGATGAAGACACCCCGTCCCCTGATGACTCTCAGGTTTCCATGCAGACTCTGGAGGCAGGATGGGCATGACAGCTTAGGGGAGTTATTCCAGCTGCTGGAGCCAGATGAGGTATCCCCACAGCATTCCCAGAAACTTACTTGAACTTCTCCTTGACTCAGCCTCAAGGACTTGCAGAAATTCTGGCACATCAGGAGCCATGTCTGCAGCCAGGCTCCTCAGACACAAGCAATAGGAACACGCTCTAGGTGACGGAGGTGGCGAGGAGCCCACGAAGGGACTGTACCTCCCCAGAGTCTCTGGGAGTACCGGGGTCAATCAGAGACCACACAGAACACTCAATGCACAGCTGCTGCCCGCCCCCCGCTGAAAGAAGTCCTTTGCAGCCCTGTTCATCCACACTTGATGGGTCAAAGCCTGGAGCCTTTATCACATACTCTGGTCCAACTGCAGAGGAGGAGAGGCAGACACCCAGCTCACATTGCTGAGACGGCATTCCCACAAGCCTGGAGATGCCATGGGATTGAAAACTTGGCACTGCCCCCATCCCTGGCCAGTGGGATAATGGCCTTCAAAGATCCAGGTTCCAATTCCTGGAACACATGGCTGATGTGGTGACTTTCCACTGAGATGCTGTGATCATCCCTGGCAATCCATTGGGCTCTGAGATGCTAAAAGGGGCTTTACGAGAGGCAAGTAGGAGGCAGGTGGCGAAGGAAGGAGAGAGGAGTAGGCTGTAGGATGGAGACAGCAGGGGAGCGGTAAGAGGAAGGGGCGGTGAGCCAAGCACACATCCCACCTCTGGAAGCTGGGACGGCAGAGATGCGTTGTATTGGAGACACTTCTGGCCTCTGGATCTGGGAATCAGCCTGGGTTTTAAGGCTCCAAGTTCATGATGCTTCTGAAAATTCGAATAGTGGGTAACCATCCCCACCTGTCCCCCATGGTTGTGGCACTGCATGGCAGGCCAAGGTGGAGGCTCCTCCTCTCTCTGCAGCCAGCAGGGGACTTGTGATTTCCCTGCAGAGAGAGAATGATGTGGAAATTGCCCTCGGTCTTTGAACAGGAAAGAAGGCTGTGTGGAGGGAGCTAGTCACTGGCAGGCTGGGGACTGGAGAACAAGCTGGCTCCAGGCTGAGCAATGGCAAAGAAATCAAACTGTTCCCAGAGGAATTGCTCCTGTGTCAGCAGGAACCCTGGCCGCCCGCTGCTCCCCAGCCCGAGGCTAAGAGAGCCTCTGCTGCAGCTCCTTGGGAGAGCAAGAGCTGCTGTGAGGCTGCAGGTGTTGGCATGTTGGCACCAGGCCTTGGCGTCAGGGGCCCTGTAGGTGCAGCTCCTGAGCCCAGCAGATGGCTCCCTTCCCAGTGCAAAACACAAAGGAATTGAGAGATGGGCAGGGCTGCCTAAGTTGGGAGTGTGTGAGGGTGTACACTCCAGGTGGGGCAAGAGAACATCTCCCCCTCCAGGATCAGAGTCCAGGACTGCAAACAACAGACCAGCAGCCCCAAATGTGTCCCTTAAATCCCTGAGTCCATTCGGAAAACTGCCTTTCCATAGCAGTGAGAATGCGGAGCCCTGGGAAGGGCAGCTCTCCTGGGGGGGGGGGGGGTGGATCCCACTCTCGTGGGGCTTCCACTCTCTCGGGGGGGCTCCCACTCTCCTGGGGGGGCTCTCACTCTCCTGGGGCTTCCACTCTCCCAGGGGCTCCCACTCTCCTGGGGGGGCTCCCACTCTCCCAGGGCTCCCACTCTCCTGGGGGGGGGGCTCCCACTCTCCTGGGGGGCTCCCACTCTCTCAGGGTTCCCACTCTCCTGGGGTTCCCATTCTCCTAGGCACTGATGCTAACTTGTGCACCTGTCCTGCCCAAGACCCTACTCAGCCCACATCCCTGGCCCTTGCTGGGTTCCACTTTGCAGGAATGAAGGAGAAACGGCAGATCCACAACTGCTGCCCACAGCCGCCCGCGTCTGCTCCATTGTTGATTTTTACTTAAAATGTACGTTTTTTTAAATTTTCATTTTTCTTGAAAGTCCATTTGTTGGTTCATTTTCCAGATGCCTACCATGAGCCAGGAAAGGGCTGAGCCAAGCTGCAGTCTGGAATCCAGAACTCCATCTACGCCTCCCACTGGCATCCGGTCCCAGCTCAGCTCCTTCAAGCCAGTGCTGCCTCTCCACAGAACCCAGTGCCGCACCCTCTCTCGCTGAAATCCAAGCCCTGGTGCTGAGTCCCCACCTGCAGGCTGGTGTCCTCTCTGGAAGATGGCTTGTCTGCCCCAGACCCTGCCTGGTTCACTGGGGACTTCTGTGCCTTTGAACTTGGGCAGGTTGTGGTCAGTGCAGGTGCTGCGCAGCAAGGGATAGGTGCTTGTGGTCCATGCCTACCTTGTCCACTTTCTGGGTTAAGCACTCTAAGGATCTCATCTCCGGCCCCACTGCTATCAGCGTAGACAGGGACACACTGATCCACTGAACTGCATCAGCCTCAATCCCGTTTCTACCCCTTTGTAGCTCCGGTCTCAGTCAGAAAGCAAAGATTCATGTATTGTGTCCCTTTAACTGGTCCACATGGCTCCATCCTGAGGCTTAGAACAGCAGCTGACCCTGGTAGTTACGCAGCTTACTTTACTGTATAATTATTTATTCTTTTTTTATGTATTTGAAAGGCAAGTAGATCTTCCATCTGCTGGTTCAGTCTCCAAATGCCCGCAGCAGGCAGGTCTGAACCAGGCTGGAGTTGGAAGCCTGGAGCTCCCATGGGGTCTCCCACCTGAGTGACAAGGACCCAGTTCACTGAGCCATCCACCTGCTACCTCCCAGAGTCCACATTAGCAGGAGGCTGGGACTGAAAGTAGCGCCAGGACTCAACCCAGATGGCTGACTTGCTGAGTGCCCGGCATCGTGAATGCAAGGCTCACGGTCCCTGCATGTGCCGGAGGTGCCAACTGGCGTGAGCTGTTCTCTGTGATTCCCCTGCCCAGTGTGGGGTGTTTTCCTGGGTTCTGCATTCTTAGGGACGGTCAGGCACAGGATGAAGTCTGGACGGAGACGAGTTGAAGGGAATGAATTAGGTTGGGAGTTGCTTGTGGTTTTGTTTTTAAGTAGTAAATGCCATTACCGATTGGAATTCCATTCCCCACAAGCTAGCAAGCCAACCAGATTTTGGTATTCACGCCAGGCCCAGGTTAATCAGAGTCCTGGGATGTTACCTGGTGGTGGGGACAGAGCTGAGTTCTGGCTCTGCCCTCTCCTCTTCTTTCCTCCATCCGGGGTTGCCATCACGACCCACAGAGGTGTAAGTCAGAAAAGTTGGAATTTCCTATTCTTGCTGTCACCACACTTGACCTCAATTGTCAGCATGACCCAGGTCTGACACTGACTTGAAATTGACCGTATCGGTGGACAAATCCATCTGAATGGGATTATTTTAAAACTGCTGCTCTCTGTGTGTGGTCTGCACACTTGCTTGGTGTCCTCCTGATTTCAGGGTAGGATTTCCAAGGAGCCCCTGGCAGATTCTCACATGGGAACCTCGCTCGGGTCACCCCAGCACACCTCATGGCTGGACATGATGCAGTTCTCTGATGACAGACCACTGGGTCTACACTGACCACAGCCCTGCCTAGCTCTGGGAACCTGGGCACTTGGCAGAGAGGGGACTGATAGGCTCAGGCAGGAGGTTAAGCTCATTGTCTTGAAGAACTTTCTTTAGAGCAGGTCAGGAAAGGGGTATTGGAGGAATTGAAGTTGGTAAGGTGGATTTCCCAGGTATTTGGAGATGGCCCAGTTCCTACTAGGCATGGAGCCAGTCCAACACATTGGAGTCTAGTGGAGGTGGCTTCTGTTTCCATCATGACATGGGCCACTCGTCCCTGTGCTTGGAGGGATGGCTGTGGGGTCTTGCTGCTGGGAGACACTGCACCCAAACTTTAGTGGTGACTGGAACCTGCTGAGGTCACGGTGACTAAGCGGCGGAAGTCAGACCTGCAGCCCGGCGCTTTAGGGGAAGGGCTGCTGGGCTTGCCGAGGCAGAATCCTTGGAAAGCCCTGGATGGAAGACCCAGAAATCTAACCAGCTTCATTTCAGGATGGCAGGAAGGGGCTGCCACGCATGTGCCAAGCGGGACACAGGTGTCACTACTAGAATGGTTGGAAACAGGAATGGTCTGGAACTTAAACAAAAGCAGCTCAGCTACAAACACGTGTGCTCACTGACGCTATGGCAACGCACAGCCCCTTTTGCTCCCCAGAGGTGCGGGAAAGAGCTTGCGTCAAGGTCAAGGCAGCCATGCAGTGTGCAAGTGACAGGGAGTGACAGACAGCTGTGGTCTCATGGGGTGTGGCCACACAGGCAAGCTCAAGGGCGTCAGCGGGTCTTCCATGTGTTCCAGCCCCCGTGTCCAAGTGATGGAAGTGAAGGACTCATCCCCTTCACCCCCACTGTGCACAGCACACACAGGTGGGCCTTTTGCAGGACAGCTGACATGAATAGGAAATGAGCGAGCACATTATTTGAACAAGCCTAAGGACATTGTTAATCCTTTTTGTGACATGAAGGATCAGCACCTGTCTCTTTGAGCAGTCTGAATAGAGCATCATACCTTTATTTAAAAAGTGTTTATTCACTTATTCTCCATCTACTTGAAAAGCTGAATGAGTGGGGAGAGAGAGAGAGGGGGCTTCCATCTGCTAGTTCACTTCCCAAATGCCTCCAGTTCATGGCTGGGCAATCACACTTGAGCCGTTGTCTGCTTTCTCCCAGGACACGTTAGTGGGACGCTGGATTGGAAGTGAAGTAGCTGAGGCTCAAGCCCAGGTACTGTGACATGGGCTTTGGACATCTGGAGTAGCAGCCTGACCCACCACACCAAACACCTGCACCAGTGCCACAACCAGGGCTGCCAGGCTTTGGCCCCACAGCACCTAAGCAGCCACACGCTTCTTCACTGGAACTGCCCTTTGAGCTGCCCTGCTCTGCTTGGCCAATGAAAGCCACAGATGAAGGTGGGATGACCATGGCAGGTGCAAGGCATCTATGTACCTGGCACAGGTGAGTTCCTCTGAGTGGGATGGGCACACCTTGACCATGAGCGTTGGCTTCTTGCTAAGGGGCCTGCCAACTGCTCCAGGGGGATGATAGCCCATCTTTGATTTCCCAGGGTCTAGGTCAGCCCTTCGCTCACGGGAATTAAACATCAACAATTCAAGAAAGGCTCTCACCAAATATTTGATCAGAGATTCCCTGGACTGAGGTTCTTGCTGTGCCTGCTTTGTGCACCCTGTGACCTTTGTAAACAACATGGAAGAAGCAAAATAAGATGCAGCCCGGGTTTCTGACCTGTCAAACCCTGTATTAATTTAAATCGCAGCAGATAAGGCCGAGTATTTCTCTGGGAGATGGCGCAGTTTATCGGACATAAAACAGCCCCTGTGCCACTGTACTCCCCTGGTAAGAGACCCAGGAACCAAGCTTGCTGCGTGATGCTGTCTAGAGGCACTCAGGGTGGCCCAAGCAGATGAGGCATGGGAGGATGCTGCCGCTAAGCCTCACCTCTCGCCAGAGACTTCAAGGGGAACCTCTTCTTTAGAAACCTTGCAGATTTCTGCCCCTGGGGCACAGTCTGAGGAAGAGGGGGGCTGAGCTGGTCATCCTGAGAGGGCATTTGGTCCCAGCGCCAAGAAGAGAAGGCACAGAGCACGGTGATGCTCCTTGCTGGGAGGTGTTTACCATGAGGTGAGCATGGGGGTGGCAGCTGGAGAGGCCAAGGGGTGGCCAGGTGGAGAGGCCATGAAGTGGCCAGGCTGGAGTGGCCGAGAGGCAGCGAGGTTGGAGTGGCCAAGAAATGGCCAGGCTGGAGTGGCCAGGAGGTGGCAAGGTTGGAGAGGCAGGGAGGCAGCCAGGCTGGAGAGGCTGACAGGTGGCCAGACTAGAGTGGGGAGGCAGTGAGACTGCAGAGGCTGATTGGCACTCATGCTGGAGTGGCAGGAAGGTGCTGAGGCCACTTCCCAGCAGCCCTCGACCTTGGAAGGCAGCTGAAAGCCCTGGAGGAGTGGGTTGGAAAAGGCTCTGATGTCTGTGGCTGAGCCAGCCTCTCTGTGACCTTCCTCAGCCGCTCAAGGTCACCCCCAAGCAGACATGCAGGCGACAACACATCCACAATGGCTCAGCTGTGCAAATGCAATGTGGTGACAGGTCCTCAATGTCACCCCATTTCTGAGCAAATCCACCTGCTAAGCTCCTTCTGGCCCTCACTAGCCTGGCATCCTCAGAGCCACAGCAAATGCCTGTCCTTGACCTTCCCTGGCGACCGTCCAGGCGCCAGCCACTCCTCCCCACACGTAGGACACTGGAGCACCTGCACCCCATCGCCAGCGCTGGCTCTGTCAGCCAAGCACTGCGGGCTCCGCATTACACTCTTTCGCCAGCACAGCAGTTAGGCTCAGAGCATCCCTATCACTGCTGTGAGGCCGCCTGGCTGTGATGCCGCCACCATGTGATTAGCAGGTGATTCATGGTTTCTCTTCTTTCCCAGGCTTTTCCCTAGAGCCTTATGGATGCCACAGAAAGGAGGAAAAAAAATCCCAGAAGATATGGCACACTTTACCACAGTGGCCTTGTAAAGATCAATGTATAAAAGCAATAAACATGGGAGATGGAGTGGTGAACCTTGCAGGAGAAGGACAAACCTGCTTTGTTGAAAGAAGGGGAGCAGCTGTTGGGGTTCCTGTGGGCTCCGGAGTCCCCTGCCCTTCCTGGTCACTCTGCTTTGGGACCAGCATGTTAGATCTGAGGGACTACAGCCAGTGACTCCCAGGAAGTCAGTCTTCCCCGTCAGTCCCACACAGTTAGATAAGACAGTGATGCTTGCAAGCGTTGGCTTGTGGCTGAGCAAGGGCCGTTTTATCTTGGTTGGCAGGAAGGGCATCTACCACAGGCCTACTGCCTCAGAACCCACAGCCACTTCACTCCGACTCCTGGAAAGGCCAATGAGATGAGAAGTGGTGTTCACCTGCCGTGGGCTGAGACAATATCAGGACTGGGTTGAGTCCATTTACTTATTTTGTAATGTTCCGTTCTGACAATAAAGAAAAATATTCAGTTGGGAGGCAAGTTGGTGAAATCTGCTGATTTTTCTGCAAATTGAGGAGTTCTTGAGGTCGACAAACATGTGTCAGAAAGTGCAAGATGCTCCGTAGCTGTATGATGGTCAGGCCATGTCCATGGCTGCTTGGTCATTGAGGATGCCTGCTGCCAGGGACCATGTTCGTCATGCCGGAGATCTCCAAGCCTTTGCCCCAGGCGCTCATCCTGTGGCTCCAGTGAGTAGCACTTCCTCCCTGCCCTCGAGTCCCCACCTTCCCTGCTCTCTTTCCTTTGAAAGGCCCTCTACTTGTGTAAATGAAGTGGGCTCTTGTGATCCCAGATGCATTCACTGGAAAAGCAGGTCTTTCTCCTAATGTCAGGCAGTGTGCCTGCATCAACTCTTTGGAATTCCCAGAGCACATGTTCAGCAGATGCCTGCCAGATGAATCAGTGAATGAGTGATTGTGTATCTGAGTGTTCACTGCTCACCACCCCCCCCCCCGCTTCATTACAAGCCCTAAGGACACAGTGCACCTGCGCTCTTCCTGCCACCGGTGAACACAGCAGGCAATGGATACATTGTGAACAGAGAGCAGCTTGAAGTCAATTAAGTCTGTAGAAACCCATCAGTTGAGTTAGTCATCATCATTTCCTAAAATGAAAACAATCAGAGAGGCCATATGAATGATTACTGAGCTAATACAGTACATGGTCCATTCTTGCTGTGTAATTCACTATTTGTGACAAATAGTCAGCTATTCTCATATTTTTACTTCTCTTCATTCATTCCCCGACTTGACTGGGAGCAATTATTCCCATGCTGACACTCCAGCTTCTTCTGTGAGTGACTGTAACGGGGTAAATTGGAAGATTTTACATCAAGTTGAATTGCACTTTGGTTCTCTCAGGTTTGCTGGGAAGCTGTGATCTCCACACAGTGCAGGCTCTCAGAACCTGTCTGGGCAAACATGGCAGTGAGAAAATCCAGTCCAACCAGTGCACTGTGAGGACTGGGACCAAAGAGCTGCCGCCAACACAGACAGAATAGGAGGCACGCTGGAATTCAGGGAGGGGAGACAGAGAGGGAGGAGCTGAGGGGCACACTCCTGGAGATGAGGACCTTGGCTCTTGCAGAGACCAGTGCCTAAACAGAGCAGGTGTGCAGCCCTGGCGAAATTGGTAAATAACCCTCAGAATTTCTTCAATCTGCAATCAAGGTGTTCCCAACCCCTTCCTAATACAGCAGTCTACTCCTGAGCAAGAAGGGACTATTTGGAAAGCAAACACTGTTTTATTTTAACTGTGGCCCAGCAAATTACATAGCACACTGTAGGTGCTTGATAAATTTGTGTTGAACTGAGAAATCAATGGAGATATCCTTTGGGGAGGCAACAAACTGTCCCTGCATTAAGTCTGAAAGTGATGAATGTCCTGTTGTTAAAATGACAAGAACTTCTGTACGCCCACTAACTGAATAGGATCGTTTTGGACACTTGGAGACCCTGAACGGTGTGTAGCTAGCTGCAGGGGCTTCTTGTGAAAAGGGGCTTCCTCTGACTCCGTGAGAAGGTAGCTGCACTGTGCAGTCCCCATGCCAAGTCCCACATCTCTCGTTCTGCTCCGTCAGGCGTCAGGTCTGCTTCAGGCACAGTGATGAGATCTCTCCAGGGCCGACTTTGAGGTCGGGGCTCCTGTGCACTGGTTTGTTGCATGTCTTTCCCTGTGGCCTTCAGAAAGCTTGTTCTTTGTAACATGTAATTGAGATTAAACAAAACACTCTTTTCCCCTAGTGATCAGTTTGCTTTTCTGTTTTCTGTTTTTTATTTGACTCACATGGTTGCACAATGCCTTAGTAACCAAGATCTAAAATAGCCCAGCCTAGCTCCATGGAGCAAGGGAGGCTGGAGCTCATGGCATGACTCCCAAACCCCAGGCAGGGCAGCTGTCTCAAGTAAGGCCTCATGTGGACCCTCAGGGACAGCCTCATTGTCCATCAGGTGAGCCCCTCTGACTGTGTTGGAGAAATTCTGGGGGGTGGTCTTAAAGAATAGTTAGAGCACCTAGCATAGGGCTGGGAGCAATGCCTCTTACCACCAGGCAGACTGGAAAGCCTCCTTATGCAAATGAACTGGGCAAAGAAGGCAACAAGGATCGCTTGCCATCCTGAGAAATAATAGCTCCGGACTCACTGCTGCCCTGTCCAGTCTGACAAATCTTAAAAGCCAGACTGGGATGATTGAAGCTATTTCTGACCACATTTCTGTCATCCAAGGGGCAAAGATGGGTCTAAAATTCAATCCTAAATCACTACACAGGGGAAAAGATGACCCACAAGGAGAAAAGAAGGCATTAAAATGCATCCAGAGCTGATGGAGATGGCAATACTTGCAGACAAGGACAGTAAGACAATCAGAACTCTATGCTGTCCTCAAGAAGAAATGCACAGAAGTCATTAAAAATCATCCGATCTTTTAAAAATGAAACCTGCAGCTGGTGAGATAAAAACGTGCAACTGGATATTACAGAGGAAAAGCTCAGTGAACTTGAAGATGCTGTTAGAAGTTACCCGAAAGGAAAGTCACAGAAAAGAGCAGCAACGACCTACAAATAAACTTCAAGTGTCAATGGTGCTTCTGGAAGCCCTAAAGGATACACGAAAGAGATAAGAAAAAAAAAATACCCGAAGAAACAACATTAACAATATTTTTTACGTTGGTTGAAAATTCTGAACTCAGAGAGCCTTGATGCTCAAAAACCTAACACAAGACATCGAGCTAAAACCTAAGTGATATGAAACACAAGACAGTTGAGCTAAGGAAATTAAATAAAGGCATACTGTACCATAGTCAGGCTGTTCAGAGATAGTGACAAAGAAAAGCATTAACGGAGGTCAGAGAAGGCAGCACGGTGTGGATGACGGCCGACACTTGGCAAGCACGATGAAGGCAGCAAGGCAGTGGAGCTACACCCTCAAAGTGCTAGAGAGTCCAGATGTCAACCTGGAGTTATTTACTCTGTGAAATGCATTGTCAAAAATGAAGGACTTTGAGACTGAGCCTATTGAATCCTGAGAGAACTGGCTGCCTGCCGACCCCTTAGCGAAAGGGACTCCCCTAGGGCCAGAGTAAATTGACGTTGATCCAAGTGTGGACCCACCCAAACACGAAGAATGGAGAGAGCAACAATGCAAATTAATATTTACTTTGCTATTTAAGTATCTTTAAAAGAGAATTGCTTTAACAGTTATGGAAATGTATTTCACAGCTTACACATTTAAAGTACATGGTACAAACACATGATGGTCAGAATGTGAGAAATGCAAGCACACCATCTTAAGTTTCAGACACCTGAACACCGTGACACAGTAAATCCAAAGCTTTACATGCCATCGTAAGTTAGAGGTGAACCCTAGCTCACCTGTCCACTAAAAGTTTTGAAACTGACCTGCTAAAGCTAGATGAGATGACAAAAGAGATGAAAAGGATTAATTTAAAACAAGATAGATAAGAAGAGGAGATGAAGGGGAAAATATTAGCAAGTTGATGGACTCAAATCTAAGAATTTCAATGCTCATATTTAATGTAAATGGCCTGAACACCCAAATTAAAAGGCCAGGATTGTCGGTGATGAGGGTTAAGTGTTTGTTCATGTTGAAATTCCAGCTCTCAGAGTGATGGTGATTCTGGTCATGGGATGGAGCTTCCACGGCCTGGATTCATGCTTTTAGGACAGGGATGGAACATGTGAGGAAGAGACTCTGGAACCCAAAAAAGTGTCCTCGCCAGGACCCCACTATGCTCACCCCGATCAGAAGATCCTAGAACTACAGGAGTAGACTGGTCACTTTGTTATGGCAGCTCAAGCGTGCTAACGCAGCAAGACTGAACAGTAAGCTTCCCACAAGAGACTCAGTGCAAACATGCCGACACAGACAGGCTGAAAGTTAGAAGACAGAAAATGATGTGCTATTCCAATGATATGCTATTGATTTAATGAATCAATTAAAGCTGGGGTGACTACCATGCAGTAAAACACACAGGAGTACTTCAATAACTTCATGGAGAATGGAATGAAAAGGTCCATTGGCTTTGGCATAAAAACCATAGGAATCATACACAGGAAACATCTTCAAACATTTCATGGAAGATGCATTTTTATGAGAACTATGCTTCGATCTCAAAATTGTTTGCATCCAAGCAGCATTTAACTTAGTTCTCTTTTCCGCAAACTTTTTTGAATTACCCTCATCCTCCTTAGCAACAACAACAAGATGAATTGTGAACAAATGCAGTAGCGTGAGTGAATCTTAAAATGATGAGGAGAAATTAGGCTGAAAAAGAGAAGAGAGCATATCATAAAATTTCATTTTTGTGTGTGTGAGATTTTGTTAAATTCCAAGGATTACTGTAACAGGGAGAGAAAGAGAGCTGGAGGCAGAGGCCTTGGGAGCAGGGGCACTTGGAGAGGGGATGTGAGAGCAAGGTCCCCCCTTTGCTGATGATCATGAACATCGTTGGCACATAGGCATGAAAACGCACGAAATGCCACACCTCTACTGTGTATTACTGATCGTATATCAACTATAGTCAAATCAAAGCAATTAAAATGGAAGTTGTTCAGCCTTAGTGGTTTCCGACTCCTGTAGATTCTAATTAAATTTGTCTAGGGGGAATGTTAGACATTGAATTGTGTCCTTCCCAGATACTAAGGTTGAAGCCAAGCCCAAAGCAACTTCACTGGGAGAAAACCCCTCACGGGGTTCACTGAACTCTGACAGTGGTATTGCGGGGCACGGCTGTGTCCTGCAAGTAGAGCAAGAGACTCGGTGAGGCACCCACACAGAGAAACATCCGCATGAGGCTCTGACGAGGAGGTGCGGGCTGCCAGCTTGGAGATGAAGATTGCCACAAGCTGCCTTTGCTGGTTCCTGGACTAGACCTCAGGACTGGGAGAAAACGCATTTCTGATCTGTGATGCTCCATTGCGACAGCCAAGGAGGGTTCTAGGCAGAGCCAGCTTGCCAAACTCCTCGGGAGGCTCTCGGAACAGTCAGGGCCATGACACTCAGCGGTAGTCCATGGCCAGTTTAGATTGGTTAAAAACCAGTTGTTACTTCCACCTCCTTCAAAACTTTATCAAGCATCTCAGGATTTCCAGTTCTCTTTCTGTGGCCATACATACATATGTGGTATCTAAGCAGAATCTTGCAATATGTGCCAGGTGGTGAGGTGGGCACAACAGATCCTAAAAGGTATAATAATGGAAGAATTACAGCATTTTACCTGGAAGCATCACACTTTGTCACAATATGAACATGCATGTTAGCCAAGCACAGTATCTGCAGCAAGCCAAATTTCTCCTGATGTGGCTGTGCAATAACCAGTTCTGGAGTGTTCTCTCTCTCTCTCTCTCTCTCTCTCTCTCTCTATATATATATATATATATATATATATATATATATATATATATATATTTAATATATATATTATGATTCCAGAAAGAACCCAACAAATAGCTTGCATGGGAACTATTGAATTATTCTGAAAACATCCAGGCATTAGAGTTGCAGAATGAAAAGCAGGTTCCATCTGAGCCTTTAAGCCAAGAGTAATAACTAGTGCATGCTCCATAAAACTGGGTTTTAATTAAATATGTCATGGAATAGGAAAGTGCTTTATGAAGTGTAGTGGATATAGAATGCTTTCCAAATGACATTGCTCATATTCAGAGAAATGCCCCTTATACTCTAGAAGTAGAAAGACGTATATGAAGTTTTAAAGACCTCCATGTAATGTAGCATGAAGAACCCAACACGGGAGTCTCAATTTCCCAAGACAAGTCCATTCGATCTCATTCAGAGTGTCTCGCTGGAAGCTTCTCCAGTATCCAGTCTACGTCCTGCACCTTGTCTGTTCCACTTCACCCCCAGCACTTGTTCAAGGCGCTGTGAGCACACAGCGGACATCTGCCTCAATGGACTTGGAGGAAAATGGAACTTCTTTATCCAGTCAAGCACCGTAGGAAGGAGGGCCACATAGAGGAAAAGTGGTGGCTGTGGCTTTAATATTTATGCATGATAAATATTTGTCATCGAGGTTCATGCTTTCCTTCAGCCCCCAGATTGGTTCCAGCAAAGACTGTGCTGAACGAATGTTTAATGATGGAACAGAGTGTCTCTGTGGATTTGGAAACTGCAAATTAGGCCGGGCATCTCCACTGAAGCATCTATCTGCCTCCGTATGTATCTCCCGCGCCTGGCGAGAGGTGATCTTTCCCGGGTCCTTGCATGTGTGCTGCTCCATTCGGTGGCTCCTGCAAGTGTTGTTCCAAATCCTAGTGGATTCAGCGTCAAAGCTCTGCCCCGTGACAGGTTAGTTTCCTACGGCTCCAAACTGACAAGCCAGGCAGCTGATGTCTCAGGTCTTAGCATCCAGTGAGATGCCCACCCCAGGCATGCCAACAGCCGACAGCCATGTCCCCTGGTGACCCAGGCACACTGCACATGGGCCCTTCTCTGGCATTGCAGCTGGCCAGCAAACAAACATTTTCTCCAGGCCAAGACACAAAGATTTTTTTTTTTTAAAAGATTTTATTATCATTGGAAAGTCGGATATACAGAGAGGAGGAGAGACAGAGAGGAAGATCTTCCAACTGATGATTCACTCCCCAAGTGAACCGCAACGGGCCGGTGCTGCGCTGATCTGATGCCGGGAACCAGGAACCTCTTCCGGGTCTCCCACGCGGGTGCAGGGTCCCAAAGCTTTGGGCCATCCTCGACTGCTTTCCCAGGCCACAAGCAGAGAGCTGGATGGGAAGTGGAGCAGCCGGGATTAGAATCGGCGCCCATATGGGATCCTGGCGCGTTCAAGGCAAGGACTTTAGCCGCTAGGCCACGCTGCCGGGCCCGACACAAAGATTTTAAAAGTAAAGTGCAAACACAAGACACCGTCCCACCCAAGCAACAGCAAACAGTTTCTTTTAAAATTCAGACATCGTCTTTAAATGCACTTCCTACTTGGCAAATCACTTCAGGCCCATTCATCCCGCACACAATGGAATACTAAAAGCATCTATTTGATATGACAATCTCTGTGATGTACTCTCTCATCCTGTGAATCCACAGTGGCTTGTGGCGGAGATAAGGCACTGCCTACACCCTAATGGGGACTGGAGCCACAGAGAGATTCTAAATGGGCAGTACTTATGGTAATTAGTCAAAACCACCACGGAAACAAAGTCTTCCTCTAGAATAACATCATTCAGACTTCAGCCTTCATGAAAACAGGAACTACCGATTTCCCGGGAAAAGGGAGTTTGTGATTCATAGTCGTACTTATTTCGGTGTCCACAGCTGGCACATCATCTTGGTGCAGTAGCTCGTGTCCTCCCAGCCCCTAGTCTCACCTGCTGGCTCGGGGGCTTTCTCTGGAGACCCCCAGGCTCAGGGGAGCTTTCGTCCAGGCTGCTTCCTTGGCCTCACTTCCTGTCACCTTCCTGCACAACATCTCCTGTTGGTCTCACTGTGCCATCAGTAATGTCTCAGTACGCCAGGCTGGCCAGTGGGCCGGTGGGCTCTGGCCCAGGCTGTGCCTTCCCTGTGTGTTCTCGCTTGAGACACCAACCTTCTCTCCCATCCTGAGCTCAGCCTAGCCTCCCTTCACTGCCTTCTCCAGACTGCCCTGCCTCCTGGTCTTCACAGCTCACTTCCCAGGCCCATGTGTCTGGTATCTCAAGTATTGTCCAACTTTTCAAGTTCAGCTCAATCCCCACTGGTTAGCACTGCACGTGGTGGAGAATGCCAGTGCCTGGTGAGACTGCTGTGTTGGAGAGGACTCATGATGATTGAGACCCTGCTGGTGTGGGATTTCCCCACAGTGCAAAGACCCCAACTACCTGTTGTTCTGTGGACCAGAACTCCTCACAGAAGCCAGGGCCCATCAGTGCTCCTGAATGCTCCTGAATGCTTCGGATTCTTTAACACCTGCTATTAAGTCAGTGTCCCCTGAGGCATCCTTGCACTGTGTTCCTGAGGGCATAATGTCAGGGGCACCAAGCCAGCACATGCTCAGTGCAGGCACAATTTTCCCCCACTTGGGTGAGACCACAGGCATCGAGGACCCATGGTCCCTACCAGTGCGCCCCTGCCAGCAGCCTCAGGGCAGCTTTGTGGGTTTCTAGCTCAGCTATTGTTTCTGAGGTGAGTGGTAAAAGCAGGACAGTGGGGGATGGGGCGAGCTTGTGAGTCCTGTGGAGAGAGAGCACTTTTCAAGCATGTGCCAGAGGCTGGAATTGGCCCAGCCCTCAGCAAGCTCCTCCCAGCTCAGTCAGTGGAGTCCAAGTGGCAGAGGCAGCTCTGCAGGGGTGAGGCAGGACCCCATTCAAAGTAGGGCAAAGTAGGTCCTTCACCAGGACCCCATTCAAAGTAGGGCAGCTCGGAGGGGTGAGGCATGCAGTGCCCGTGATGAACCAGGATGAGCAGCCACCCATGCCTCACCACATTGGGTTCCAGGCCATCCTCTGTCTCTGTGGGAGTGACATCTTTGTTACTTGGGTACGGAACCTCCTGCTGTTGCAGAGTGTGAGAGCGATCACACTGGATCCAAGTATAGGATGTTCGGAAGAGTCTTTATTGCCCAAGCATGGTGGCAGCAGCTCCTGCTACACCCCATGAGCCACTACACTGCGTGGCTCAAGTTGAGGGTTTTTAAACTCTCATTTTGCAATCACACTGAGAGCTGTACAGAACAAAGTTCCCATGCATTAACTAAGTGGCAGGAAGCAGGAAGGGAGCTGCCTGAGCCCAAAGTTTCCCTGTAGTTAATTGAGCTAGAGCAGCACAGTAGGAGGAGAGACGAGCCTGTGTGCCAGCCTCCAGGGCCATTTCTGCACTATCAGCTAACTTGAATGGCCTGGGGTGCACCCAGGAGCCTCTGCAGCTGGTTTCGCACATTCAGTGAGCTTGAATGGTGCTGGAGGAGGTAGAAAGGGCAGGGTGCTGTTTCCATGCATCTGAGTTGTCAATTAACCCAGCAAGGGGGTGCTAGCTATCAACCGCTGTACCCCATTACAATGGCCCCTGTTGCCCCTTCTCCAAGTGTGTTGGGGTGAGGGTAGGTATCTGACCTCTGGCTGGGACCCCAGATGGCAGCTTTAGGGAAACATGTGCATTAACAAATCACACACCTGATTGGGAAAGTGGGTTTGTAACTTGCACATCAGTTTTCAAGGGAAGAGCTTCTGAAATCAGCACAAATCATGCAAATAACCTAACAGGTAAATGCTCAAAAAATACAGTAAACAATCTCCACAATTCAATTCAGACAACCACAGTACCTAGCAAAACACAGTCTATCCGGCTGCTGTGTGAAAACAGCACAAGCCAGAGGCTGCTGGGATCAGTACTGACTTCTCACACTCCTGAAGGCAGAGAGCCCAAGGTTGGGTTCGATGGTGGTGAGTTCCCCCTTCTGGGCTCCTCCATGGCATTCTCAAGCTGTGCCCTTTCTGTGGTCTCCTTGGTGAGGCCGCACCCTTCTGACGTCAGCACCTCCAAGAGACCCCATCTTGGACCAGTGTCTGAATGTGGGAGAGACAGGTGTGCAGGTCCTATGGAAGTTCGGCCGGGCTCCCACACCAGGGAAACATGCTACCCCTCTCACAGTTCAGAAAGAAAAGCACCATACAATGCCAAATCTTTTTTATTAAGATTTATTTATTTGCATTGGAAAAGCAGATTTTACACAGAGAAGGGGAGACAAAGAGAAAGATCTTCCAGCCGCTGGTTCACTCCCCAAGTGATGGCAATGGCCAGAGCTGAAAGGAGCCGAAGCCAGGAGCCAGGAAACTCTTCTAGTTCTCCCACATGGGTGCAGGGTCCCAAGGCTTTGGGCTGTCCTCTGCTGCTTTGAGCCTTGAGCAGGGAGCTGGATGGGAAGTGGAGCAGCTGGGGGGGACACACACGGGTGCCGATATGAGATGTCACACACTCCAAAGCCCTCCTGTCAGGCTCTGTCCCAAAGTTGTGGCAGAGCTGGGAACCCCCAGAACACCCCTGGAACAGCAAGGAGCACATGAATCATGGAGCCCAGGGGGTAGAAGGGTGTACAGGCATGACCTGGATCCACTCTCTAACATAGGTCAACTCAGCCCCAACACTAGAGAGCAGGGACACTCGTCCATGCAAGAGAAGAACCAGGGCACCTGCAGCCTGGCAGATAGGAGACAGAATCACTACCAACCCCGCATCCCTGAAATGACTGCCGCATCAGATCAGCATGATTTCTCTCAGTTTTCCTGTGAGCCTGGGCAGCCCGTTTACTTTCACAAGATGAGGTTCACGCAGCACGGCATGACAATGGGTGTCTCTTTGTCCCAGAGTGAATTCCCATCATATCTCCCTCCCTGTGCCTTTGATACTCTGCGGAGGCAAGCTTTCCAATGGCTGCCTGATCAACTCCACTTTGCCAAGTTGTCATGTCTCAATTGAACTGTGTCTGCACAGAGAGTGATTTTCCACCATGGGGCAGTGGTCACAGGGAGTTCAGAGATAAGAAGCAGCTGAGTTAATTCCCTAAATCCCTACTTGATTTTAGGCTAGATTAGAGGTGAATGAAAAGAGTGAAAGTAGAACAGCTAGGCGATGGAATCTGTGTGAATGATGTGGGGACAGGGGAGAAAGTTAATTGCGTCTAAAAATTCTGAAGCCAGGATGAGTTCTGACTGCAGCAGGAGCCTGGACCGGAACTTCCCGGCAGGCAAGAGGAACAGGACAGTGGAGGGCACGCTGCTCTGGGCAGCTCCTGGGTGCACGTGCCGGGGACTCTAATGTCCCTGTGACCCATCATGCCAGGGCCTGGGTTCAGCCCACGTGCAGGATGGCTCCTTGTCCTGACCTGAAGGCCCATCAAGGACACACAGTTAAGTTGTCATTTGCTTGAGGCAACTGGGACGTGAAGGGGAAGTGTAGGCAGTGTCTTGCAGGATTCTGAGCAAGCTGCTGGCGGGTGGGGAGGAGCTTTGCTGGCTCTCCTGGAGTCAGGACACCTGCAGGGTGAGAGCTGCCAGCACCCTCCCAGGGCTCCCAGCCCTCCCATGGCTGTGTCCTATGTCACACTCGCATCCTCTATGTCCCTGCTTTGATCCTAAGTCTGCTTAGGGCTGGCTCCTCCTAGACCTAAGCACCCAGCAGGCCCTTCCCCTTAACTAGTCATCCTGCCCTCTTAACTCTCAGATACAGCCCTCAGGCTGCATCAGACCCACAATGTTCACATTGTAACCCCCCATCTTAGCCCCCAGGATTGGATCTGCCCTTCCTAGGAGACTCCAGGACAGGACCCCCATGAGCCTCAACCCTGCAGGATGCATTTGTCCCACTGCCTCTCAGGTTCCTGCAATCCACTGGCATTCTTTCCACCCCTCCCTGGCCTCACGGGTCTCATCTCTTGGCCCACCGAACTGGCCTCTCCTTGGCAAGTTGAGAAGGAGCCGCTGCTCTTGCTATGGCCTCTGAGCCAGCTCTTGGGAGGCTTAGCCTGTCCTGCACCTTCCCAGAAATCCACCTGCTCGCCGTCAGCAACTCAGGTGCTGACCACACTATCCTAGGTGCCCCCTTAAAATGCCCACAGCCCCAGGCTGCCTGCTGTTCTTCCTAGAACCTCCTCTGCTGTCCTGCCTGTCTCACTTATCTGTCCTGGGTTGTCTGCTGGATGAGGGCTCAGCTCCTGTGTCTGGCTTTCTCACGGCTGTGCTGCTCTCGCCCCTAACAGGGCCAGCGGTACACAGCCAGCACTCAATAAATGCGCATAAACCAATGGCTCTGCTGGTACAGCAGCAGCTCCCACTGTGTTTTGTTTTTAATCATTCATTCATTTGAAGGTAGAGTAACAAAGAGGAAGGAGAGGTAGAGAGAGACAGAGAGATCTGTCCCTTCCCCACCCCCCAGTTTGGAGCCACCTGGTGCTCCGAAGGATCTGGACTTGCTTCTGCCTCCAGAAATGCCTGAGCAGCAGGGGAAGCAGCCTGTTTTGTCTTCAGGACGCTCACCAAGGTTGCCTGGGGTGGAAGCGGGTACCTGCAACCCTGCCAGAATCCTGCCACACCAGGCCAACCCAGAGCTTCCTGCAGAAGATGTTTGCCAACACCCGGAGTTGAGCACCTGCTAGACCACCTTTTTGAGGTTCCTGCATTGATCACCCCCTTCCTTCTGCACGGGGAAGCCAAGTCTCAGGTGAAGGCAGCCTGAAGGATGGCCACCTCATCTCACGGTAGGGAAGCTGGACTTCTCTGAGAGTGGCCCCCAGCCAGGGCAGTCAGGACTGGGGCCAAGGCCCCTCTGCAGTGCTCAGAGCTGCCCACTGGCTGTGCCTCACAGCCCTTTCCATGGCCCAGGGCAAGCCCACTCCTGAGTAGACCCCTCCATCTTTGAAAGAGAAGGTGTGATCTGAGCCCAAGGAAGACCTCACCCCACCCTTTGTCCATTTCTTTACATGAACCCTGACTCACTCTCCTGTCCTCGACAGTATGTGAGCTCCTGCAGGATCTTGGCCTGCCATTTGCTCACAGCCTGGTCAAGGGTGTGGCTGGCAGGTACAATGCCTTGCCCCTGCCTGGAGGGTATTGCTGTGGTCCCCACAACCCCTCTGCCATTGCTATCCCGGTATAGTCTCCTCCTCTTGAGCAGAGGTGGAACTTGGGACCCATTCCCAGCCAAAGGTGTGGCCAAGTAACAGGATGGAATGGGAGACTCTGAGGCCAATTTTCTTAAAAAAAATGATTTTTTTAATTGGAAAGTCAGCTATACAGAGAGGAGGGAAGCAGAGAGCAAGATCTGCCCACTGATTCATTCCCCAGGTGGCCGCAATGACTAGAGCTGAGCCAATCCCAAGCCAGGAGCCTCTTCCAGGTCTCCCACGTGGTTGCAGGGTCCCAAGGCTTTGGGCCATCCTCAACTGCTTTCCCAGGCCACAAGCAGGGAGCTGGATGGGAAGTAGAGCTGCTGGGTTAAAACCAGTGCCTATATGGGATCCAGTGGATGCAAGGCGAGGACTTTAGCCTCTGGGTTATCACACCAGACCCTCTAAAGGCCGATTTTGTAGAGAAGGAGAGGCAGAGAGAGAAAGATGTTCTATCTGCTGGTTCACTCCTCAGATGGCTGCAGTGACTGGAGCTGAGCTGATTCAAAGCTTGGAACAGGGAGATTTTTCCAGGTCTCCCACGTGGGTGCAGGGGTCCCGACACTTCGGCCATCTTGTACTATTTTCCCAGGACATAAGCAAGGAGCTGGACTGCAAGTGGAGCAGGCATGAACCCACAGCTATATGGGATGCAGGCACCACCACAAAGGCTTAGCCTGCCATGCCATGATGCCAGACTGCTTTTGGTTTTATCCACTCTTAAAATCAAGAGCCAGTTGAGGTCGCAGGTGCTCAAGTCCCCAGCTCCTTTTTCTCATCCATCCTTTCAATCTGGTCAGACACGGGCATCACGGGTGGTACAGCCCGGGATGGATTCATGGGTCTGAGCAGTCCGCAGTGTGCATGCTCTGTGGAAACGAACTCCCAGATCCAAGCTGGAAAGCCATGCCTCCCACCATAAGGCTCATCTCGTGGGAGGGTGATTTGTCATTTATGGGTCTGGCTGAGTTAGATCGCTTCCTATGAAGATAAGTCTAAATGAATCTTTAATGACAGAACATTGTATCTGTGCAGATTTACAAGCCACAGATTGGACCGGCCATCTGTATTGGGAGTGCTGGGCTCATTCCAGGGCTGTCTGCAGTACCGAGCGAGCGAGCAAGTGAGCAGGCAGGATTGGCTTCCAGCAGATGGGCCAGAACAGCAGGACCACAACGGCCCCCCATGTGTTCATCCTACAAGACCAGATGACTGCAGGAGGCTCCTGGGACCCCCGGGACCATCTGGCCTTGGTGTTAGGGACCCGGATGCTCTTCTCAGTGTTGTGGGGACCATCTGCCATCACCCCCACTCCCAGGTTGCCAGCTTTGGCCTTCTAATGCCAAAGCCATTCACATTTGTCCTCATTCCTGGGCTCCATGGGTTTTCCACAACTGCTTTGATAACCCAGTGGGGAGGGCATCATCCTGAGGAGCAACGACCACCTTCCTTCCTGGACTTGGTCTCCAGGGCCTGGCTCCAGGGCCACGCCCACCCCTGGGCCACCCGCTGGCTGCCCCTCAAGGCTTCCAGGACCACGCTCTCCTGAGGAACCAGTCGCCAGGCTTGGAAAGCTCCTTGCTTTTGTCTGCCACTCTCCTGCTGCTGGCCAAGCCACCCACTCTGCACCTTTGGGCCTCTGCCAAGATGCAGTTTCCCAGGATGCTGCAGCCACACCCATCCCAGCAAGGTCCTGCTCCTCTTGGTACCACTGCTTCTGCTCCATGTTCTGTGTCTGCAGCACGGTGGCCACCTGGTAACTATGGCAGAGAAGTCAGGGTGCACTGACCATTGCACCTGTGCCATGTGCCCGTGTAGACCTGAGCTGCGCCCAGCTCACCCAGGAGAAGCTCCTGCTAGAACGTGGCCCAGGAGGCAGTGATGCAGGCATTTCCCAGCCTCCATCCCCACCCTGCTTCATTGGGTGTGTTTATCTCAAGTTGGAACTCACAGCGGTAGGTATAAAAACACGGCCTAAAACGTGGCATCCCAAATGAGCACAACTTCTTGTCCGGCTGCTCTATTTCCACTCTAGTTCCTTGCTGACAGCCTGGAAAAGCAAAGGAAGACCGCCCAAAGCCTTGGGGTCCTGCGCCCACATAAGAAACCTGGAAGAAGCTCCTGGCTCCTGACTTCAGGTTGGGCCTGGCTGGCGGCCACTTGGGGGATGACCCAGTGGATGGAAGGTTTTCCTCTTTGTCTCTCTGTAGCTCTTTCATTTTAAAAGATTTATTCTATTTTTTTTATTTGAAAGGCAGAGTTACCCAGAGAAGGAGACACAGAGAGAGAGATTCCACTTGTACCTGAAGGGCGTTACTATGTGAAGGTGACGGGGCTGTGGGGCACAGCCAGGCCAAAGCCACGGAAAGAAGATGCTGCAAAGCTCCATGGGGCCAGCTGGGCAGGCACTGGGCATTCCAGGGGAGAGCTGAGGCCTGAGGCTCTACTTCTACTGTAAGGCAGGGCTGGGTGCTCAGTGATTTGAGACGGGTTCTGAAGTTGAGGAGTGGGCGCCAATGAGGCTTGGTGTATGGGGGCCCGAGGTAGGGCATGGCCAGGTGGGTCCATGTCAAGCCGAGCCCGTGGCTCTCTAGAACCTGGCTGGCCCAGGCAATGGAAAGCAGGGGTACAAGGTGGGCAGCTCATTGGCAGCCAGCAGTGAGAGACACAGACACTACTGCTCACACACAAGGAGTATGTGACCCTGTTACAGCATTTGACCCTCAGCTGTAGGGGTCACCATTGTGGTGCAGGAGGTGAAGGGGCCACCTACGACACTGGTGTCCCAGGTGGGCAGCAGTTCAAGCACCGGCTATCGCACTTCCTGAGGCTGTCGGGATGTGGGTGGGCAGAGGATCCAGAGATCTGAGTGTCCTGCTGGGGCTGCAGCAGCTGAAGGCTTGGTTGGGAGCTGCTGGCCATGCTGCCTGCCCAGTGACCTTGGGGTGTCCAGGAGGGAGGAGGGTTCTGGCTGCAATCCTGTGGGCATTTGTGGGCACCACAGGTGAAAGCCCAAAGGAGAACAACAGGCAGAGTGAGATGAGGAATTCCCGAGAAGGTGCGCTGTAGGCCAGGCCAGTCCACGGGGACATGGGGAGGAGAGAGAGGCACAGGTGCTCTCCTTGGATGCCCCCGCCCTGCTCTGCCTGCCTGGCACCCCTGGGGCCTGTTTGGGTTTCCTGTTGGGTTTGGCAGGAGGTGGAAAGGGAGGTGAGAGTATCTTCCCTGCTGGCTCTTGTCTGGAGCCCCGAAGCTCTGTCCAGGCAGCCTGACTACCCTCGCTCTGCCCTGGGCTCCATGGTCAGGGCTTAATGAGCGCTGGCTGCCATCTAGGTCCCTGCAGTTCCCTCCACACTGCCCCTTGTCGTCCACAGTCTTTGCTACCATCTCCCCCAGTTACCAACATCAGCATTTCCAGCCCTGGGTGTAGACCCACCCGTTGAGCCAGCTGGAACCACTGGCCCCAGGTTCCAAGGATGCCACATACCCCAAGTAGCTACAGGCATGCAAACCAGGGGCCTCCCAGGACAGAGGGACCCTGAGGATGAGGGAGCAGAAGGAGGCTGCCAGAATGGATGTGTTGACAGTAACAGGTACATTTTTTTCCCTAGAACATCTGGGATAACCCACAGTGCTTTAGGAATCACAGGGAAAGGGACACGGGAGGCATGTGGCTCGGCTGCTGCTGTCGGGGTGACCAGTGATTCCACCTGGGGTGAAGAGCCACATGCCTCGACAGGGGCAGGGCTCCCTCCCACCGCACCGTGGCCACATGCCCCCTGTCAGATATGTCAGATGTAATATTGTAGAGAGAGAGAGACAGAGATCTTCCACCCACTGGTTCAATTCTCAGATAGCCTCAGTGATAACCTCAATGGCCAGGGCAGGACCAGAATGAAGTCAGCAGCTCTGTCCAGGTCTCCTGTGTGGGTGCAGGGGCCTAAGCACTAGGGCCATCTTTTACTACCTTTTCTAGGTGCGTTAGCAGGGAACTGATCAAAAGTGAAACAACTGGGGCTTAATTTTTTTTTAATGTTTTTTAAATAGCTGAGAGCGCTGCACCGTGGGGGCCTCCAGTTAGAGTGGGGAGGGTCGAGGCATGAGGGAAGGTGAGTGGGACAAATGTTTCAAATTTTTTCCTCCTGCGTGCTCCGAGCAGGAGTGACACCCCTTGCTGTTAAACTGCATTAGCATCTGGGGATGGGAGACATTCATTTGATGACACCTTAGAGACCCTGACGTGGGAAGAATGTTCTGAGGTCACACCAGGTGAGATTTCATGGGGGACTGGATGGCTGGACTCAAAACCCAGACAAGGAAAAATCCCGATCGTTGGAGGTACGTGTCAGAACTGGGCCTCCTCAGCTGCTGATGTCTGCACAATGGAAATAAAAATAAATAAAATCTTTTAAAAATCTATGTTGTTATATCAACTTTTGGTTTTTGTGTTTCACTTAAAAAAATGAAACCTTGTTACTCTGACAATAGGCTGAAGTTAAAAGTGAAGATATTTAAAAAGACAACTGATTATACAAAACACAGAAAATTAAATACCTGTACCAGAAACTCAATCATTTTCCTACTTTCATCTACACTCAAATTTACCAGCAACCATGGCAAATGACAGACTGCATGTAAGGCAACTGCAGGCAAGTTTTTGAATTCATAACTGAATCCATATAACCAGTCTTCCTTTTTGTTTCTTAAACAATCTCTTGGATTCTAAAATCATTTTTTTCTAATTGCTAGCTCTAGAGAATCATTCATGCTTTGTGGATCTCTAGTGTTATTTTATTTATACAATTTTTACACCACGGTGATCAGTGGTTAGAAATATTCTTGGCTATGCTGATATGACCAAAACAGCCATGAAAATGGGCAAACACTAGCATCTCTCTAAGTGTTCATTTCCCACTCTGAACTCCCTAATTTGGTTTACTTAGGATAATATAATTTTTCTAAATGGATTTTTGTGATCAGAAAGTACTGGGTGGCCTAGATTTACAATTCTGTCCATTTTAATGGTTCTTGTGCTGGTTATCTTTAAACATTTAGTCATTTTTATAGTAATGATATTTCCAGATTTCTACCACTTACCAGATTAATTAAATTGTCCATATTTTTTATTACACGATGATAGTTCTTTTTTTTTAAGATTTATTTATTTTTATTACAAAGTCAGATATACAGAGAGGAGGAGAGACAAACAGGAAGATCTTCCATCCGATGATTCACTCCCCAAGTGAGCCACAATGGCCGGTGCTGTGCCAATCCGAAGCCGGGAACCTGGAACCTCTTTCGGGTCTCCCATGCGGGTGCAGGGTCCCAAAGCCTTGGGCCATCCTCGTCTGCTTTCCCAGGCCACAAGCAGGGAGCTGGATGGGAAGTGGAGCTGCCGGGATTAGAACTGGCGCCCATATGGGATCCCGGGGCATTTAAGGCGAGGACTTTAGCTGCTAGGCCACGCCACCGGGCCCCATGATGATAGTTCTGACACAACTATCCACATGTTAGAACCTGACCTAAAATAGTTTTTCAGTTTCTTTTTAAAAATAATGCTGAAATGCATTATTTGAGACACAGAGAGAATGCACATATTCCCGTCCCCTACATCGTTTCTCAATCTCCGGGGCAGAGCCAGGCCAAAGACGAGAGTGAGCATCTCAATCCAGGTCTCCCATATGGACAACCCTGGAGCCATCCCTGCTGTGCCTCACAGGGTCTACATTAGCAAGGCGCTGAAGTCAGGAGGGGAGCCAGGAGTTGGCTGTCACCCTGTCACTCTGATGTGAAACTTAAGTGAATCAGCAATTGCAATACAGGTCAACAGGCATGAGTTGTTACTAATTCCTCAGAAGGTCCACCTGATACTCCACATTACCTACTTCTGGCAGAGGCTCCCAGGGACAGACACCAGCAGACAGGGACTGTGGGAGGCAGAATGTTCCCCACTACCACCAAATGCCCCTATCCTATTCTTAACACCTTCCCTGACAAAATGGATGCTCCACCTGGAAAGAAATTCTTCTGGGTCATGTGAGTGAGACAGACATTGTTACAGGGGTCTTTAGCAGAGGCAGGGCTGAGGGTTGGGTTCTAAGCAGTGATGTACTGTACTGTTTCCACTGCTCCCATTTTGATTCCAGCCCTTACCTGTGGATATCTGGATGTCATCACTGCTCTTTGGTCCAGTATAAATAATACTAATTTTCCTCCTCTTTTCTCCAGTGAGTCTTCACCTTTCATTTTTATTTTCCCCCTTTCCAATACTGCCTTGGCTTTCTGTTGATTGAGGAAATTGTCCAGTTGATGTTGAGCTCTTTCAGCTTCCTGTTTGTGGATAAGTGCCAGTTACCAAGTGTTTTGAGAACAATTTTCCTGCCAGCATTACAAACTTCAGAAATTTGTAGATGGTTACGTCCATATAATTCTCAACTTTTATTTTCCTGAGTTGGCAGAAACTAAGCTAAGCTATTGGCATAAAAAATAGTTGAAAAACCCCACAACTTGAGCAAGGTTCAGTAGCTTAGTTCCTGAGGTCCTTGCCTTGCATGCACTGGAATCCCATATGAGCACTAGTTCATGTTCTGGCTGCTTCACTTCCCTTCCAGCTCCTTTTTGTGGTCTGGGAAAGCAGTAGAGCCCAGCCCAAAGCCTTGGAACCCTGCACCCATGAGGGAGACTCAGAAGAAACTCCTGGCTCCTGGCTTCGGGTCAGCTCAGCTCTGGCTGATTTGCCACTTGGGGAATGAACCAGCAGAGAAAGATCTTTGTCTCTCTTTCTGTCTGTAAATCTGCCTTTCCAATAAAAATAAATCTTTGCTAAAAATGCCCACTTATCTCCTTGTCTGTTTATCACTAAAAAGGTTTTGAATTTACAAACAGCCAAATCCAAGAGTGTTCCCTCCAAGGCATTAGTTTCAGGAAGCTTCACTCTATCCAGGACCCTGTAACAGCTACTAAGCCTCTGTAACATTTAGAATTCACCAATTACTTCTAGATCACAGATCAATCTATAGCAAGAGTCAGGACATTATATCAAGGGAAAAACTTATCACAGTTTTCTATTAGTTTATTTAGTATCACAATTTCAGACTTTGATAAGACTGTTAACAAGTTTACAAAATACTAAATTAATACATTCCTTTGAATCTGTTTTTGCCATTTCTCCTGTAGCATTATATTATACAAAGATTTAGGAATGAATGAACCTTTACTCTTATCCTTTGATATGATCACCAGTTCTTGCCTCATCTTATAATAACTTTGTTAAACTGAAACACAAGCCAGTCTATAAACTAAAAGTAAAATTCTTTACCTTTGTGTTCCAGTTCTGGAAAACTAAAATGCTGGTAAAACTGGGAATTCAAAATCAAAACCATGAATTTGCATTTCCATCACTCATCTGTATTTCTTAGTAAAGCATTATTTTTTCACAGAAAAGCTCATACTCTTATCACATAAAGTCAACATAGACTAACAGTATGAACCAAAATATTTTGTTTTCTGAATACTAAAATTAAACAACCATTCACTAAAGAGAGACACAAAGATTATCCATCTACTGGTTCATGCCCCATGTGGCCACCAATGGCTGAAAATGATTTGACCCAAAGCCAGGAGCCAGAAGCCTCCTCCAGGTTTTCTACATGGGTGCAGGGTCCTAAGGCTTTGGGCCAGCCTCTACTGCTTTCCCAATCCACAAGTAGGGAGCTGGAAGGGAAGTAGAGCAGCTAGGACATGAACCAGCATCCAATGGGACTCCAGTGCATGCAAGGCAAGGACTTAAACCACTAGTCTACAGCACCAGGTCCAACAGCACTTTCTTATTTTCTATTTTAAAACATACCCTGCTGCCAGTAGCCTATTTAATATATGTTACTAATACTCTGTTGATCTTATTTTTTTAAACACAAAAATAATAATCACATCAAAAGTTTATATTTTGGGCATACACGTATAGAAATGTTTGTAGCTAATTTTCTTTTTGTTGTTCAACTAGAATTTGAAAACAGCAGCATGAACCAGCATTCCCATTTAGCTCAGCTTCCCTGGAAAGCCTACAGTATTTATAAAGTACATGAACAGTTTGAAATGGGCTCTTTTTGCATGATTCAGAAAGGTCAATCTTCTTGCTAGTTTACTGTTTCTGAACAGAGTGATTGTTTTATTAATGCATTTCTACTGTATAAGATGAACACTTATGTTAAACCGTATAATGCAAGCACAACTAGTCAAAATTATCCACATAATATTCTCTGTGAGTCTTTTTCTTCCCCTCTTAACTTTAAAGGAACATGGTATCCTTTACCTCCAAGGCCACTTTCAGTTTTTCCCAAAGGCTTATATTCTCAGATTCCAGATCATCTGTTAATTTCTAGAAAACATAAAGAGAAATATCATTTTATATGTATTTTATGATGACTTCTCTAATTCAGACAGCCATGATGATGACTGCTGTGTAAGCATCTAACCACACATTTCTCACTCATGAGGATGGGTATTACTTGGTACCACAGACTCCTTCTGATTTCCCACTGTCAAACAGACAAAGGATCTGGCAAAGAACAGTCAATGTAAAGTAAGTATTTCATGTCTCCTTTTCTCTAGGTCTCACACATTTAATTTTAAAGATTTCTGTATTTAGGTTCTCTGAAGCCTGGAGCCAGGAACTGCTACCAGGTCTTCCATGTGGGTGTAGGTTCCCAAGGTAGTGGGCTGTCCTCCACTGCTTTCCAAGGCCACAGTCACGGAAATGGATGGGAAGCGGGTTAGCCAGGATACAAACTCACACTCGTATATAGGATCCTGGTGTGTGCAAGGTGAGGCTATTAGCCACTAGGCTTCCGTGCTGGGCCCTAAGTTTCACATATTTAAATAGAAACATTTCAAGTCTTACTCAAATAATCTACTCTTTAAAAAAATACACTGATTCTGGCTGTAACAATTAGTAGATTCGAAAAACTAAAAAGCCTTAAGAGGTTTCTATCAGATGGAAGACAGTTTTCAGCTATGTTTCCATTGTGACTGAGCATGTGACCACCAAAACTTCAGGCCAAAGTGCAAATACCAACTCACTACCAATGAAAGGTAGTGAGCTTCAAAAAAGGAAAGTATCCTGTGTAAGACACACTCTCTCTTTCTCTCTCTCTCTCTCTATATATATTTTTCTCTTGGGCCCAGCGCAGTAGCCTTGTGGCTAAAGTCCTTGCCTTGCACACACCAAGATCCCATATGGGTGTTGGTTCTAATCCCAGAGGACCCAAGTCCCATCCAGCTCTCTGTCTATGCTCTGGGAAAGCAGTTGAGAACGGCCCAAAGCCTTGGCACCCTGCATCTCTATGGGAAACCATGAAGAAGTTCTGGGACCCTGGCTTCGGATCAGCTCAGCTCTGGCCACTGAGGCCACTTGGGGAGTGAATCACTTGCGAGGACTGAAGAACTTCCTTTCTCTCATCCTCTGTATATCTGACTTTCCAATAAAAATAATATATAGAAATTAGAAAAGCCCTTTCTGGGCCAAGTTTATTGCTGATAGACAGCTTCAATCTTTACCACTAAAACCAAAGGATAGGGTTTAGCAGCAGCACAGAACCTGGAGAGGCCCAGGGGAAGGCAGAGAAGGTGTAGATGCCAAAATTATGGCTGTGACATAAACACAGCTGCTATGTCCAGGCTCCCAATACACTGAAAGTGTGAAGTTTTAAACACTAAATTCGTTGTGACTTGTACAACTAGAAAATTCCATAAACTACAGTTTTATACAGAGTAAAAAATCACTATTTTTTCACTGAATTTATATTTTGCATTCTTCAAACACTCTGGCAAATATATCATTTAACTACATCATTCATGAAAATACTTTCAGCAAAAGAAATTAAAGTATTTTAGAGTTACTGTATATTTCCTTCATTACATACCATACCATAAAAAAGAGTGAGCTCTGTAGTTCACAATTTCTGAAGAACTTTGACTTGTTTCTTCAGACTATTACACCATTTTATATAGGTGAGCTACTTTTCTAATAGCCTAATTTTATTTTTTTAATGATAGACACTGGGATCAAGGAAAGTCTTCCATCTATGGGTTCACAGACTTGAGTTGAGAACCAAATCAGGAGTCAGTTACTCAATCAGGTCTCCCATCTCAGTGGCAGGGACACATGCACTTGCCCCATCACAACTGCCACCAGGGTGTGCATCAATGGAAGGCTGGAATCATGACAACTGCGACTTGATCCCAGGGTCTCAAACATGGGATGCAGACATTTATCTCTTATTCCAAAACTGCCACCACTTTCCAGCCTAATTAGCTTTGGTTTCAATTACTTGCGTGACGAAAGATATCATATCCAAATAGAGTAAGGGCACTTATCCAGAGACACATTATCAGTGAGTTCCTAAAGTGACTTCCAATGTTTTTTTTTTTTCCATGATATTGGTTATAATTGAGTAACCATGATAAATTTCATGATCTTGATTTGATATCAATATGCCTGGTTTGACCATTTTATTTTCTGAAATCTGTGCTAGAATCAACCAACAGGGGATGGATGCTTGGTGCAATGGTTAGGACACCATATTGAATGTTCCCATTCCACATTCAAGTGCCTGAGTCCAACTCTCAGATCCTCTTCCATGTCCAGCATCCTGCTAAGTACACTGTGGAAGGCAATAGGTGATGGCTCACATAACTGAGTCCCTACCATTTACCTGAGACTGAGAATGGTTTCTGGGCTCCTAGCATCATTCTGCCCCAGGTCTAGCAGATCATGCTTCCAGGAAATGAATCAGTGGACAGGAACTCCTCTTTTGTTGCTATGACTTTCCTTTCTCCCTCTCTGTCTCTGACTCACTTATATTCTTGCTTTCGTTCTCTTGTAGGAACTCACACACACACATCCTTATATTTGTAGTGATACTAACATTGTCCATACCAATAATTAAGAGCACCAATACGTGTAATTCATTTATTATTTATGAATAATTTAAAAATAAGTAATAAAATAGAGAAGGAAATATTGCACAACACCAATCAATCTTATAGGTGCAGAGAAAGCACATGTCTCTTACTTGCACATTTTGAAAATCTTCCTTCATTTTCAACTGTTCTGTGGTAACCATCTTCCTATAATTAAAATGGCATCAGTTCATTAATAAAAATTGGAGCTAACAACCTCTCAACAGTATGATGAAAAGACAAAAAAAAAAAAAAAAAAAAACGGATGCCATGTGCACTGATCAACTTTTCTTCTCTCATCATTTCTTAAATCTTCTGTATCAAACACCAAAGCCATTGTACAATTTTTTTTTTCAGAATTTAAGGAACTCAATATAGCATGGATTCTTGATAAAACTATCTTGTGATACTACGGTTTGAACATGAATATTCATTCAGGAATTGCCTACCACTGAGTGGTAGCTTCCCCCATTTCCTTTCTTTTTTCTTCGTTGGTTTTATAATTTTCATTGTTGAATCATCATGTTGATTTGCTTTCCATGTAAATATAAGAGCAGAAATAAATAGATGAAGGCATTATAAATTACAGGAAAACATGACAATGTGCATAACTATGATTGGCATTCTACTCCAGGTATCACATCACTATAATGTGCTGCATTTTGTGAAAATGACCATAATAAAAGCACATGCAAATGTTTGGCCAGCCTGTTTGTTACAGGGAGTCAAAGTCCTGCTGATATGGTTTAATTGATTACCACAGTAGATTACAGTCAGTTCAGCTGCGTGTGTTATAGGACTCCATCAAAATTTCATTATAGGGCTGGCATGAAGGTAGAGCTAGCTAATCCTCTACTTGCAAGCACCAGCATTCCATTTGGATGCTGGTTTGTGTCCTGGTTGTTACACTTCTGATCCAGCTCCCTGTTTACAAACTGCGAAACAGCAAAGCATGGCCCAAATGCTTCGACCCTTGCAACCCAGTTAGGAAACCCAGGAAAAGCTCCTGGATTCTGCCTTTGTTTGGCTCAACTCAGACTGTTGCAGTCATTTAGGGAGTGAACCAACACATGGAAGCCTTTTCTCTGACTCGTCTACCCTTTCTATCAATCTGCCTTTCAAATAAAAACAAAACATTTAAAATAACTACCTCACTATACGAAAATATGCAATAAAACTTGAAGGACATGCATGGAAAATGCATTACACTCATATCGTGTTAAAGAATTGTTAATGATTTCAGTGTAGCAGGTCAGGAAAAAGGCATGTGGATTTGGACCATGGAAGAGAACACAAGAAAAACAGAGGGAATGCTTTCACTGGAGACAGAGAGGCTTCCAGTAGAAATTCTGCAGAAAGAATACAGGTATAGTAGAACAATGTGGACAGCACAAACACACAATAGCCAATAGGGCCATCATCCACAACACTCCAGCTGGGAGCTGGAAGAGGTGCCATCTTCAGGCAACAATCTGAAAGTAGAAGGCAGCAGCCTTGTTACTGGTGATAGTGCGTGAGAGATAACTTTGAGAACTACACCGACTTTGAGTATAGCCTGCAGTTGTGAGAGAGCAGGGGGTAGGGCACTGATTTAACACCATGAAAGAAACACACAACTCATTCCTCGACATGGGAGTCTAAGGAACTAGCAGGGAAAAAACAGTCTTGATGTCAGTACAGACTGCAGTGACTCTTGCATGCTGTGACCAGGGAATTTTATCAGAGGGTGAATCTGTGATTCTCCACTGACTGAATCTTGTGTAAACAGCAGGCAGGGATCTGGGCACCCACTTCCAACTTACCAGGTGCTCCCATCCCTAACTTCACTGGCTCTGGCAGGTGCTGAAAATGCATTTCCTGCACAGCCTTGCACACTATCACTGTTATAATTCTGGGTCTACACAATCACTGTGTCTGGCTTCAGGTGCTCAGGTATTTGACTACCAGAGGGGGTTCATGACTCACACTGAGAACCACACAGATCCGTGTACATTCCTAGGTGGTAGGCTGAAGGCACTGTGGGATAACCCTGACAATTTTTCACCTTGGAAGACAGGAAGTGAGGCTGTGATATACCTGCACATGTGATTGTGCCCTCCAACCCTGGGGATAACAGAAGTCACCTACCATGCCCAAAGCGTCACCATGGACCCATGCCTCACCCGTACAGACTGAGGAGTGCTTCCTGGAGCCATCCAGGATCACACCTGTGCATGTTCACAGAGTGAGCAAACACTTCCCTACTCCACAGAAGTGGCAGTGAAAGAGTCATCAGAGGGAAAAATTAACAACTTTTTTTCCCCACAAATGCCGAAATACAAGCAGCAAAATGTAAGGAACAGGAACAACAAAAGAAATATGACTTCTCAAAAGCAACACAACATTTCAATGAGAATGTAATGATGAGATCTATGAAATGCTGAAAATGAATTAAACAGAATGACCAAAAGATTACTCAGAAAACTACTCATGAGATAAAAAAATACATATACAATATGGAAGAAAAGGTTTGCATACTGAAGAGATCAAAATGAAATCTTACAAATGAAAAGTTCAATGTGTCAAACAGAAAATACCGTGAAAAACCTTGACAAAAGATTCAATGAGGCAGAAAAAAAACATCCTAACTAGAGGGCAAAACTTTGGATAAATCACAAACAAAAAACAAGAAGAAAAAATAAAGAAAAACAAAATAGTGTAAGAGATTTAAGAGATACTATCAACTTACCTAAAATGTGTGTCGTAAGAGAAACTGAAGGCTTTGAAAGAGAAAAGGAGTGAAAAGTAACATTTTTGGAATAATAGGAGAAGCATGCCTCATTTGGGAAAAGGAAAGGAGCATCCACATTCAGGAAAAACACAGGACTCCTGGTACACACCGTCAGAAAGGTTTAAATTAAAGAGTTCTAAAATATGTGTAAGAGAAATGTCAGTTTACCTTCAAAAGATGCCTAGTTAGACTAACAGCCAATTTCCCTCACAGGAGCCCTATACACAGAGACAACCGAGAGACACAGCTGAAACCCTAAGGGAGACAGCTGGGACTTGGGTAGTGGCACAGCAAGTCAAGCTGTTGCCTGAGATGACGACATTCAACCTGATCCAGTCTGAGTCCCAGCTGCTCCATTCTCTGATCCACTTCTGTGATAATGTCCAGGGGAAAAAAAGCAGAAGACGGCTGAGGTGCTTGGGCTTGGGCAACAATGCAGAAGACTAAGAAGAAACTCCTAGCTCCTTGCTTTGGACCAGCTCACCACCAAATAAATAAATAAATACTTCTTTGAAAAGGAAAGAGAAACAGTCAACCCAGAATATTGTGTCCTGCAAAGTTCTCATCTACAAATGAAGGTAAAATAAAAACCTTTCAGAACGAGCAGAAATGGAAAGAATGTCACCACATGTCCATACGTGCAAAAGATTCTCAAGGATGTGCTACACACAGAAACAGATGAGTAATTATCATCAAGGACCGTGAATGCATGCACGGAGCCTCTGGAGCCAGTTCCGCACTGTTAATTAACTTGAATGGTGCGGCAGGCAGGAGGGGTGGTTGCACACGAGGAACCGGTTTCTTGCTTCAGTGAGCTTGAATGGCGCCAAAGGAAGTAGGAAGGGTGCAGTGCGGAAACTCCATTTCTGTCTTTCCATCATGTCCGCTGTCAATTGACCTGACAAACGGATGCTAACCATCAATCCGGTGCACCCCGTCACAAAGTTTCATTTTGTTTGTTCCATAAACCTTTTTGTCTTGGGTGTTACTTCTGTCAAGCTTAGCATATCTGTCTTTATATCAACATACCTCATATTTGTGGCGATTTGTATTTGGGTTTATGTGTGTGGCCTGTCTGTAGTGATGTGCAGAATGTGCAGTGTCAGGTTTGTGCCACTAGGGAGAGCTCCTTAGCCTGGTTTGGTGACATCATTAAGGATCCTGGGTTAAATGGCCACAATGGCTTCTCAGTGTCCTGCTACCCAGGACTATGTAGAGGGTGAGGGGGCAGGAGGAAAATTATCCATCCACCCATCTAGCTACTCTGAAGATAATTCACTGGGACCCCATTTCAAGACCCTCGCAAAAAGTTTTTTCAGATTTATGTTTAAATTTGTGGTGTAAGATGTTCAACAGGGGCAGGTTGAGCACCAGCTGCAGGGCCAGCATCCCATAGAGATACCAGTTCAAGGCTAGACTGCTCCACTTCCAATCCAGCTCGCTGTTGATGTGTCTGAGAAAGCAGTGGAGGGTAGCCCAAGTGGTTGGACCCTTTTAGACACATGGAAGGCCAGGATGGAGTTCCGCTTCTGACCAAGGAGCAGCACAGCTGAGTCAGCTCCCTTAAGCCAGACCGGTTTGCTGGACTCTTACTTTATAGTCTAAGAAATATTGTTGCTTTGTACCAGCACTGCCAGAGCTAATGTAACCAAATGACTTTAGAACTCCAAATTTAATTGTAGAAATTTACCTTTTGAGAAACATCCTATTAGGTAAGGCAGCAGAGTCAAGTGTTTTCCCCCACGTGCCCCACTGGTCCCTGTGATAGTACCTTTCACACTAATAAATTAGAACAATTGCAGTTTTTTAAAAAAAACTCTCCTGTCTAAAGTTCTGGTAGTTACAAAGCTAGGCACTAATTGTGTTGCAGAGTAGTTAGAGCAACATATGGTAGCATTTACAAAGGCATACAAGTAAGTGACCCGAAATAATGAATTAGGCATCTATACTTCTGCCATGTCAGCGTTTGCATTGATGTTTGCTTATCCTGTGTGGCTGACAGTTGTTTTGGTAACTTTTCCATGTAACAAATGGAACACATTACCTACTATTTTCCACACGTTTCAAACATGTTTTGTAGTCATTACCCTAATTTTATATGCATACATATTTTACTAAAGCAAAGAAAATATTCATAACTGAACTATTGGTATGAGAAATGAGCTAGAATTTAAACTAAAATAAATGTAGTTGGAGCTTGAGCTGAACTGCAATTTTAAGTTGAAAACCATGTAAAAATAAATGACAGAGATTTGATTTTGCTTTCTCGGATGTTTTTGCAAGTTTGACATATTTTTAGCATTCTAAAAGCTTAGTCTGTATTTTACTTCCCAGTCAATCCTGGAAGCTGGTAATAATTTTTCATCAACACAAACTTACTAATTCATCAATAAAGACTATGCTGAAGCATTCGGTCTGATTATGTCATTGAGGATAAGCCAGCATTGACACCTTTATTTTTGACAGTTAAAACCACATCTGAAATAATCTTTGCCATGGTTTCAGAAATTTAAAATTTTATGAATTATTGTGGATTATTTAAAGACCAATGCTCAAGAACTTCAGATATCATGGGGAGCCAAGTGAATATCTGGCCTTTTATCTGTATTTTACAGAAAACTAAGAAAGAGAACAGAAAATGTTTAAAAGCTTTGTTCCTGGGGCCTGCCTTGTGGCACCATAGATTACACCACAGACTGCCATGCAAGCATCCCATTGGAGCACTGATCTGCTCCCAATCCAGCTCCCTGCTGATGCACACAGGAAAGAGCAGATGATGGCCCAAGATCCTGAAACCCTGCTGCCTCTGTGGGAAACCCGGATACAGCTGCAGGCCCCGCTATTGGAATGACTTAAAGAGTAACCCAGTGGATAGACAATCTCAGTCTCTCTCTCTCTCTGTCTGTCTCTCTTTCTCTGTCTCTCTGTCTCTCTCCCTTTCAAATATATAAACTTAAGAAGCACATTGCCATCATTCCTTTAGGCTACCGATGCTTTCCTCACTTCAAGTGTAGGCTCAGGCCAGTATCTCCACAGTAACTATGAGTCTGTGGAACAATGAAGTGAAGAAATTGGCTCCTCTCACTCAGGGAAGTCAATCCCAAATCACTTCTTGGATATAACTGATTGTTCCAAGAGTGGTCATGGGAGTGGAGAAGCTGTGACTCCAGTGGCTGACTTCCTTGCTACAGGGCCTGCACATGACCCATAGGGATCTGCCTGCGCAGGAGGCGCTTCCAGAGAACACCTGGAACACCCCAGGCCCTATAGTCCCATGCTTGGGAGACGCACCAGAAGGGCACTGCGGACCCGCGTGCAGGAGGTATTCCCAGAGAGCACCTGGAACATCCACATCCTGCAGTCCCTGGCACTGGGGACACACCAAGAAAGCACCTAGAATCCTCCGAGGCCTGTGATCCCGCACACAGGGTGTGTGCACAGAGAGTGCTTTCACTCCCCGACGCCCAGTGGTAGCATATCTGTAGGGGACGAGCTGAGAGTGCGCTTTGAATCCGCTGGGCCCTGGAAGTGGCGCCCTGAGGTCCAGTGTTCTGGAGACGCACCAAAAGTGCCTTGAAAATTCCCACACCCTGCTACTCCACGCCTGCAGACTCCAATCTCTGCGAGATAGTGCTTGGAGACCCCTCAGCACACTGGTGCCTAGGTCTCTCAAAAAAGAAACACCAACACAATGGGAAGAAATACCAAAAAAGGTAATGATCCAGATGAGAGAGCCAACACCCCACCAATAAATGATCAAAAGCCAATGTCTATTTCAGAGATGCGAGATGAAGACATGGAAGATCTACCAGACAAGGAATTAAAAAAAAATAATGTTAAAATCTGTCAGAGACAATGAGAAGAATTGGGAGGACTTCAAGGAATTCAAGAACCACATAGCCTCAGAAATACAACAAATGAAAAGTAAAATCCTTGACTTAGAGCACAAAATTGAGAGCCTAACCAACAGAACAAATACAGCAGAAGAGAGGATCTCTGAAACGGAAGACACACAAAACGAACATACCCAGCTCATTAAACAGCTGGAGACAAGTCTGAACAAAGCCAATAAGACCATACAAGAAATGAAAGACAACCTCAGAAAATCGAATATTAGGATTATTGGCCTTCCTGAAGGAGCGGAAAGAGAGTCAGGAATGCAAATGGTGCTCGACAAAATTATACAGGAAAACTTCCAAAACACTTGGAACATGAACCCAGCCCAAATCCAGGACGGTCAGAGGACTCCCAGCAGATATGACCCAAAGCGATCTTCACCCAGACATATGGTGCTCAAGTTCCACTCCAACGAAGACAAAGAAAGAATCCTGAGACAAGTACAAAGCAGAGAAAAGATCACATACCGGGGAAAACAAATCAGAATCACTGCTGACTTCTCTGAAGAGACCTTACAAGCAAGAAGAGAATGGACAAAGATCTTCCAAATCCTGAATCAGAACAACTGTCAACCAAGAATATTGTACCCAGCAAAGATCTCATTCGTATTTGAGAACGAAATCAGATACTTTCATAGCAAAGAGAAATTAGAAGAATATGCCAGCACAAAATGAGCTCTACAAAATCTCCTTAAAAATGTACTAAATCCAGAAAAGAAGGAGGTGAATCATAAGCAAAGATGGCAAACAGGAAGGTCTCCCCACTAAAGTCCACACAAGGAGGGACAATTACACAGATATCAACACCCACAAAAACAAGTATGGCAGGGCAAAATCACAACATCTCAATTTTAACTCTTAACACAAATGGCCTGAACTCACCAATCAAAAGGCATAGATTAACAGAAGGGATTATCAAACAGCACCCAACTATCTGTTGCCTACAAGAGACACATCTAACCAGAAGAGATTCTAAGAAACTGAAAGTGAAAGGTTGGAAACAGATATTTCATGCCAATGGATGAGAAAAAAAGGCTGGGGTAGCTATTCTAATTTCAGATGATGTGGACTTCAATCTGACACACATCAAAAAGGACAAGGAAGGACATTATATATTGATGAAGGGACTGATCCATCAGGAAGTAATTACCATTGTGAACACATATGCACCAAATTCAAACGCACCTAGCTACGTGAAGCAATTACTTATGGACTTAGGGGGAGACATAGATAAGCATACAATAATAGTGGGTGATCTTAACACCCCACTAACAACAATAGACAGATCAACAAAACAAAAACTCAACAAAGAAACAACAGAGCTCATACAAACAATAGAACAACTGGACTTGATAGATATTTATAGAACTTGTTAACATAAGGCCACAGATTATACATTTTTTTCAGCAGTGCATGGCACCTTCTCCAGGATCGACCACATGATAGGACACAAAACAAACCTAAATAACTTCAAAGAGCTTTCCATTGACTGGGATGATACTCTGCTGGCTCTGTATTCAGACCAGAAAGGGTATACCTAAGAAGCCGTTGAACTTGTCTGGACAATAAGATGCTGGACTCTATGTTTGGTATACGCTTGCAATAGGGGAATCTCAACTGAACTTGAGCTGTGGTTATGCAACAAGGTGGAGGAATCCACCATGGTGGGACAGTTTGGGAAGGGGTGGGGAGAACCCAAGTACCTATGAAACTGTGTCACATAATACAATGTAATTAATGAATTAAAAATAATAAATAATTAAAAAAAAGATAGGAATCATACCATGTACCCTCTCAGACCATCACGGAATGAAACTGGAAATCAGCAATTCAAAATGCCCAAGGAAATACAGAAACTCTTGGAGGTTGAACAATATGCTATTAAACGAACAATGGATCAGAGAAGAAATTAAAGATGAGATAAAAAATTTATGGAAACCAATGAAAACTCTGACACAATATTCCAAAATTTGTGGGACACTGCCAAAGCAGTGCTGTGGGGTAAACTCATTGCAATTGGAACTCATGTCAAGGCCCAAGAGAGGCACCAAATACAGGAACTAAACACACACCTCCAAGAATTGGAAAAACAACAGCAGAAGAGCCCCACACACAATAGGAAACAAGAAATCATCAAAACAAGGGAGGAAATTAATCAGATAGAAATAACAAAAGACACACAAAATCAATGAATCAAAAAGCTGTTTTTTTGAGAAGATAAACAAGATAGAAACCCCACTGGCCCCACTGACAAAGAAAAAACAAGAGAAGGCAAGAATTAACAGCATCAAAGATGAAAAAGGCAACATAACAACAGACACCACAACCATTAAGGAAAGAATTAGAAATTACTACAAAGCACTGTACTCCAACAAATCAGAAGACCACCAAGAAATGGAAAAGTTCATAGACTCATACAACCTGCCAAAACTTAGCCCAGAGGCAACAAACGACCTGAACAAACCCATAACTGAAGCAGAGATTGAATCAGTGATTAAAGACCTCCCAACAAAGAAAAGCCCAGGCCCAGACAGCTTCACTACAGAATTCTACAAAACATTCCGAACAGAACTAACCCCAATCCTCTACAAACTCATCAAAACAATAGAAAAGGAAGCAACTCTTCCAAACTCATTCTATGAAGCCAACATTACCTTAATCCCAAAACCAGAGAGAGAACCAACAGAGAAGGAAAACTACAGACCAATCTCTCTGACGAACATTGATGCTAAGATTCTCAACAAAATCCTAGCCAATAGAATTCAGAAAAACATCCGACAGATCATTCATCTGGATCAAGTAGGATTCATCCCTGGAATGCAGGGATGATTCAACATTCGGAAATCCATCAATGTGATACACCACATCCAAAAACTGAAAAACAAGAATCACATGATAGTATCAATAGATGCAGAAAAAGCTTTCGACAAAATCCAACACCACTTCCTACGAAAAACCCTAACCAAGGTAGGCATAGATGGAAAAATCCACAACATAATTAAAGTCATATATGAAAAACCCAACGCCAGCATCATACTGAATGGAGAAAAACTGGAACCCTTCCCACTGAGATCTGGAACAAGACAGGGATGTCCACTTTCTCCACTACTATTCATCATAGTCCTAGAGGTACTTGCTGAGGCCATAAGACAAGAAAAAGAAATCAGAGGAATCCAAATGGGAATCGAAGAAGTCAAGCTCTCCCTATACGCAGATGATATGATTCTTTATGTAGAAGAGCCAAGAGACTCAATACAGAGACTGCAAGAACTTATACGAGAGTTTGGTAGAGTGGCAGGGTACAAAATTAATGAACAAAAATCAACAGCCATAGTGTATGCGAACAGCCCCAAGATGGAAAAAGATCTAACCAGCAAGATACCATTCAAAATAACAGAGAAAAGTATGAAATATCTGGGAATAAATCTAACCAAAAATGTAAGAGACCTATTTGAAGAAAACTGCAAACTACTTAAAAAAGAAATTGAACAAGACCTCAAAAGATGGAGTAACATCCCATGCTCCTGGATAGGTAAAATCAATATCATCAAAATGTCTATATTGCCAAAAGCAATATATACATTCAACGCAATCCCAAACAAATTGCCAAAAACATTCTTCATGGAACTGGAAACAATGATCCAAAGGTTCATCTGGAAGCACAAAAAACCACGAATAGCTAGAACCATCCTGAAGAACAGGAAGTTAGCAGGGGGAATCACAGTCCCAGACCTCTGGACATACTATAGGGCAGTGGTTATCAAAATAGCCTGGTACTGGCACAAAGATAGAGAGGAAGATCAATGGAGCAGAATAGAAACACCAGAAGGGAACCTACACAAATACAGCCAAATAATCTTTGACAAAAAGACAGACAACAACCCAAGCAAATGGGAAGGTCTGTTCAGTAAATGCTGTTGGGACAACTGGTTAATAGCCTGCAGAAGCAAAAAGATAGATCCACATCTCTCACCATACACTAAGATCAGATCTAAATGGATAACAGATCTAAACCTACATCCAGAAACCTTCAAACTTTTGGAAGAAAATGTTGGAAACACACTGCAACACTGAGGGGTAGGCCCTCACTTCCTAAAAAGGACTCCAAAAGCAGTAGAATTCGAAACCCAAATAAGCAATTGGGACATCATCAAACTAAGAAGCTTCTGTACAGCTAGAGAAACAATCAAGAAAGTAAAAAGGCAGCCCACAGAATGTGAGAAGGTCTTCGCGCACTACGTAGGTGATAGAGGGCTAATCTCCAGAATATACAAAGAGCTACAAAACAACCAAAATGTCAAAACAAACAAGCCACCCAAGAAATGGGCACGGGAAATGGGCAAACACTTCACAAAGGAACAATCCCAAATGGCAAATAAACATATGAAAAAATGCTCAAGTTCCCTGGCAATAAGGGAAATCCAAATTAAAACATCAATGAGATACCACCTAACGCCAGTAAGACTGGCCCACATGAATAAAAGCACCAACAACACTTGTTGGCGAGGTTGTGGGGAAAAGGGTACCCTACTCCACTGCTGGTGGGGCTGCAGGCTGGTACAGCCTCTATGGCAATCAGTATGGAGAATATTCAAACAACTCAAAATCAACATAGCATATGATCCAGCAATAGCACTCCTAGGAATATATCCAGAACACTTGTTTTATGAGAAACCAACATGCACTCCTATGTTCATAGCAGCACAATCAGTAATTGCAAAAACATGGAAGCAGCCAAAATGCCCATCAGCAGAGGATTGGGTAAGAAAGCTATGGTTCATCTACTCCATGGAATACTACTCAGCTATTAAAAGAAACAAAATGCAGTTCTTCGTGGCCAAATGGGCCAAACTGGAAACCATAATGCTAAGGAAAATGAGCCAATCCCAAAAGGTTAAATACCACATGTTTGCCTTAATTTAAGATGATATGATGTTACGTATAACATGTTATGTTATGAATGTTATATGTTTTGTATAAACTAAAATTGAAATGTCAGTGAGGTGGTCACAGAAGGTGGCTAGGAACTCGCATTTACTTTTACCATGTTGGTTACTCATTACTATGTCAATTAATTCCATAATGATGTAAATTTTTGCTGATGGTATGTTGGAGCTTTTAATTGATTGGGATGATACTCTGCTGGCTCTGTCTTCAGACCAGAAAGGGTATACCTAAGAAGCCGTTGAACTTGACTGGACAATAAGATGCTGGACTCTATGTTTGGTATATGCTTGCAATGGGGGAATCTTAACTGAACTTGAGCTGTGGTTATGCAACAAGGTGGAGGAATCCACCATGGTGGGAGGGTTTGGGGAGGGCTGGGGAGAACCCAAGTACCTAGGAAACTGTGTCACATAATACAATGTAATTAATGAATTAAAAATAATAAATAATTATTAAAAAGATTCTTTCCTTGCAAACATATACCAAGCATAGAGTCCAGCTTCTTATTGTCCAGATGGGTTGAACAGTTTCTTGGGGAGACCATTTCTGGTCTGAAGTTAGAGCTGGTAGAATATCACCCCTGTCAATTAAGAGTCCCAATATAACATCAACAGCAGTTTGCAATATTAAGGAATGGACATGGTTTTGCGTAACCAGTATGTTAAAAAAGAAAAAAAGCATGTCCTAACCACAACCTATGATTAGCTCATTGACATTTCAATTTTAGTTTATATACAGGACCGGCTGCTGTATACCTTAAAATGGCTATAAGGCACCATTCAGCTGTCTCGTGTCTATTTCATTTTAGTATTTAGCCATTTGTTGTGTTGAAATATAATTTTGTTGATCTTGGCAGATTTTAGGATAATCTAGACTGGCTTGTAACTCTAACAAGATATTTGTCGACATTTAAGGTGCAGAACACATTTTTCTTCAGGGGGGTGTGCAGGAAAATCCTCAACAACATGGTGAGGAGTAACTAACCTTTGTGTCCCTCCAGCGAGGCATGAGCCAATCCATGCCAGCTCTTTCCTTTCAGATTTCAAGCTCTACTTTCTGTTGTTTGTCTATTTATTTTAGGTTTTTTTTTTTAATTTGTATGATTGTTTGCTGTGAGGGGTTTTCGAAGCAATCCCGACGGTCATTGCGAGGGAGGGCGGGGGTCCAGAGGTGAAGCCAGGCTCGGACCAGAGAAAGCTCTCCTCCCTGGTCCCGAAGGACATTTATTGTTCTTCTGTTTCTGCGGACTGCTCAGGGCTTCTGGTTGTCTTTCCGATGACATTGGTTTCTGCACGGTAGTGTTTGGACTTCTTCCATCCCCTGAGGAAGCTCCGGTTGGGGGTGGGTGACCTCAGAGTACTCGGCCTGCGAGGGCATCTAATTCCCTGTGGCCTCCTTGGCAGTTGGGATGTAGTCCTTGTTGCTCGTATTAATAGTCTGTGGTGAAGGTCTGGGAGTCTTCATGCTTTGGATCCAAGCTTCCTCCTTACCACCTGCTCCACTCTGGAGTGCTCCCCCTGCTCCACGCACATGACCTCCTGTTAAGAGGTTGTCAGGATCGCACCCGATTCCCCCCTCATGCATTGGTATAGTAATTTTATTGTTGTTTAGTGCCGCTTTGAGTCTGTTGTCTATGAATTACCAGATTTGACCTTGATAGGCTATATTGTACTTTTTCTCACTCTTTTTATGGTCCTGAAAGATTTCCCTGCACTCCCTCCCCATTACAGGTTAACATAGCATATGGAGGGTATATTAGGTTTTACAGTTTTTTGATGTAGATCTTAAGTATTCTGACATTAATTGTTGGTTTATAGATTACATCGCGTTATCTTATTGCATTGGATACAGGTTGTTATAGATTGCACTAATATTACAATATACAGGTACTATCTTCCAAGTAGTCATCTTTTCATCTCAGATTAAGGCAAACATGTGGTATTTAACCTCTTGGGATTGGTTCATAAATTGGCCCAACTGGAATCCACAACTTCATTTTTACAATAGTTTTTTTTTTCTTTTAAGAATGTATTTATTTATTTTGATAATTTTTACATAGTTAATTAAGGTGATAAGGGTCAAAGGCTATAAGAAGGTGGGTTAGACTATTATTTCCAAATTCTCTTACTCCTTCCTGTATCTGGGAAAAGGGGATAGATAAAGGAAGAAGACACACCATCCTCCTAAACACCTCTGCACCCTGGGATGGAAGACAGTCACTCAGCACAATCCCAGGATCCCCAATGTGGGGCATGCTTCCAGGGTCCTGCTCAAGTGTTTCTGATAGTTCAACAGTTCTGAATTGCTGCTCATCTCGCTACTCCAAGCATGATGAAATCTCTCCAGAATCCACTGGTTGATACAGTCCACCTTAAAGTGTCCATTTGCTCAGATAATCACTGCCGACACTTGGCTGGGGTAGTTGATCAATTTGTTCTGGCCTCCATCCTCTGTTATGGTATCAGGTATTTTCTGCAGATTTCAACGTACTGTTGTATCCTCCATGTGCACCTGGATATGCTGTCCACTGTTTTGTCTAAGCCACTGAGGAGGTCCAGCTCTGACACATTCACTCCACGATTAGACATGGAATTCTATCCATGGTTGAAATTCTGAGTCCGACAGATCAATTGGGGGGAACCCCCACAGAAACTTCATCTGGGGCCCAGAAAGCTGTGGACCACTGCCATTCCTGTCCTGGAAGCTCATTGATCTCAGGGTATGGCAGAAAGTCCATGGGGGTTGGGTGGTGGATGCGGGCTTGGGTGGATGTGGGGGAAGCCTGAGGGTACAGCACTGGTAGGTGTGTGAGAACCTGGGAGCCTACCTCTAGGCAGGTGGAGTGAGCTTGGGGATTTCCCCCATATGTTTGTTCCTGGACAGGGAGAGGGGAGAGGAGAGACACAGGTCAGCATGCTGCCCTGGTGTGCTGGTGGGTCAGGCCTGGAGAATCTCAATGACCCTGGATCTTTCATGTGTGGAGAGGTAAAGCACCAGGCCAACTCATGTGCCAGGAGCTTGGGACTCTGGTGGGTGGGGAAAGCTTGGGATCATCACACTACCAGCTAGGTTCCCAAAGGCCAGGCTAAAGAACCCATGCACTCCTGGGCATGAGGATCATGGATTGAATAGCAAGAGAATATGGGGTAGGGAGGACTGCCATGGGAGTATCTTGCAGGTGACAAAGGACTCCTGAGGGACCACCAACGACAAGCCCACTGTACTTGCAGGTAAGCAAGGGGACTGAGACCTGGTGTTTTGGAGAAGAAAGACCAGAAGACCTTTATGGGTCAAACCAATGAACCAGCCCACATGGGAGACCTGAGCTGGGCTTGTTAGCATGGATCATTGCTAACCACCATATGCCAGACCACATGAAAGATAGGGTTGGGGCCTGCCTGGCAAGGACACATCCTAGCACATGACAGTGAATGTTGGAACAGGGGACAGGTCACAGGAGGCTGTGCCATGACACTAACCAGCTTGCAAGAGAACCAAGCCTGGGGGTGGATTCAGTGGGGGATATGTGGGCCAAATCCTGTGGAAATAAAGGTCCTGCTGGTTGGCTTGAGAGTTGGGGTGGTGCTGGGTCAAGCTGGGCAATACCTTAGAACCCACTACACAGCTGCTGGGGCTAGGAACAGGCTGGGCAGCTCCAGGCTGCAGCAATTGCATGGGCACCATAAAACAGGATGTGGGGTGGGCTGAGCTGCAATATCCACCAACCTATACAGCGGGGGGCGGCCTGTGCCAGATAAGGGCCTAGCACACAGTGCCATGCATAAGATCTAAGTCTGGGAGTAGGCCTAATGAGGGAACTTGGGAAAAAACCCCTATTGAGTCATAGCTCCTACTGGTGAACACATGGTCAAGGCCTGGGTGTGGGGAAGATTGGTAAAGGTGGCTCCATCTGCTGGAAAGTGTGTGGGTTGGTTTCAGAAGGTGGCAGGCCAGGCAGAGCCAAAAATACCATAATCCACTGGCAAGTACAGAAACCAGGATGGAGTACAGGTCATGCCTGGCTAGGCTGTCACACCTAGAGATTTGCATGAACCAGGAATGGGAACAGACTGAGCAGAGCCAGGTTCCAATACCCACCAATAAGAGTTGGTGGCTGGCTGGGTTAGGACAGATTACAGCATCCAAAGATGAAGGCTGAGATAGGGAAGGGGCTATGCCAAGCTGGGTTAGAGCAACCACTGGCACATCCAAGATCTATGGCTAAGAACAGGCCTGGCTGGGGAGCAAAGGGGGTGCCCTGACTGGGTTATGGGTCCCAGTGGTGAGTATGAGAGCTGGAGTGGGGGCTGCGATCTGGTCTGGACATGGATGCAATGTCCCTTGCATGGGCATGGGTGTGAACTGAATCTGGGATGCGCCAAACTGGGTTAGACTCCAACACCCACTGGTGCTCATGAGAACCAGGGTGGGTGTAGGACAGGCTGTGCTAGGCCTCTAACCCTGCTAAACCACACATGAGCTGTGTCTGGGTGTGAACCAGGCTTGGCTGGACTATAGCACCCAACAATAAGAACTGAAATGGGTGAGGACCACTCAGGAAAGGACACTGTTTCTGCTAGGATGGGAGGTGAACTAAGTATGGCTGGCCCATGGACTCCTGGTGGGCGCAAGATCTGACATTGGGAGGGGTTCTGATGGAGGAGCTTGGGGAACTCCTCTGTCGGGACACAGTTCCTGAAGGTGAGTGCAAGAACCTAGACATAAGTAGAGTGGGTGTAGATTGGTTTGGCTTTGCCACAGCATCAGTTAGCACAGGCTGGCACAGGGAACAAATTCTGTTAAATTAAACAGCAAAACCACCTGGAGAATGCAAGATCTGGGAGTGGGAGTGGGTCCAGCAGGGAATCAGTGGGCACCTCCCTCTTGGGATATGACTCCCACTGGTGAGCATGAAAACCAGGACTGGGGCAGGCATGGCTACACAGAGTAGCACCTGCCAGCAAATGTGTGGGCTGGATAGTGTGACTGGTTGAACTAGGTTTTAAAGTGCATTGACATGTATGAGAGCTGAATGGGATGTGGGACAGACTAGACCAGTCTGTTGCACATATTGGTAAGCATGGGAACCAGGGCATGGGGCGGGCCTTGTGGTGGTTATTGGGAGTTGCCCCAACTAGGCTGCACCTCCCACGGGTTTATGTGGCCAAGTGTGTGGTGGGTGGGATCAGTCTGGGCTGCAACTGAAGAACCTTGGAATCAGAATTCCAATAATTGACTCATTGCTCATTACTAACTGCAATATTTTCTGCCCTTTTAATTTCTGCTTTACCTGCCTAGCTAAGGACTGTATGAGCTTGCAGGCCTATAGATGTACATAGATAAGTCATGAAAACAGCATTCCTCAAGGCAAAGACCCATGGTGTGCCTTTTAGATAAGACTTGCTCATAGTATGCCCCCTTAACCTTGCCCTTACCTGTAGCTAACCCCACTTTGCCTAGCCAGCCAACTTGCTCATCAGTTAAATTGATCAATCATGACTGTGTAATTGCGTAAAATTGGCCTGAAGTGCATAAAATCCCTGCACTGTCCAATCTCAATGCTTCCTGGTCCTGAACTACTGCATCTGGGACAGCTGGAAGCCCAGGCTAGCCTGAATAAACTGCCCTTATGCGTTTGCATTGATGTCTGACTCCTGGTGATTCATTTGGTGAACTCAAGACCCGAACATAGCAGCAGAGCTGTTGCTGTCTCCACAGACCCCGGGACCACAAATAACATTTCTCATTGCTACTCCTGCCACATGGTCATGGCAGGACTGTCACAAACACTGTGCATCTGGGCATAACACAACACATTGGTTTGCATAAAGGACAAGGCTGGAGTTAGAACTGACCCAGCAATCACAAACACTAGTGTGTAAGTTGACTGAGGCAACAGACTTTCTTGTATGTGCTTGCTGGACCCTGTATTGACAAGGACACGCAAGAATCAGGTCTGCAATCACCTCAGATGAGGTTTCTTTTAGGATCACCCAAATGAACTGCTGGACTCAGAACTTCAACCATGGAGAGAATTTCAGGGTCCATGGTCTAACCATGGAATTCTTGTGTCAGAGCTAGGCCTCCTCAGTGGCTTAGACAAAACAGTGGAAAGCATGGCCAGGTGCACATGGAGGACATGACAGTACATTAGAATCTGCAGAAAACACCTGGTACCATAACAGAGGATGGAGGACAGAACAATTTGATCAAGTACCCCAGTCGAGTGTTGGCAGGGAAAATCTATGCAAATGGACACTCTAAGGTGGATTATGACAGCCAGTGGTTTCTGGAAAGGTTTAATCGTGCCTGGAATGGCAAAACTGGCAGCGATTCAGAACTGTTGAACTATCAAAAGCACCTCAGTGGAAGCCGTGGAGAATGCCCCACATTGGGGACCCAGGGATAGTTGGCAGCCTGGGTGTGGCTTTTGCCCTCATCTCCCCCCTTTCCCCAGACACAAGAAGTAAAAAAGAGAATGTGATAACAATGGCCTTTCCCGCTTTCCTCTAGCCCTTGATCCTTTGCACCCAAATTAACTACATAAAGCTTATCAACAAAATAAAAATAAAAAATCAACACACACAATGATCATACAGATGTCAGAATTATCTGACAAGGATTTTTAAAGGCTTGTATCATACAATGCTTGACAGATCATGAGAAACACACTTAAAACAAACACAAATTATAAATGTAAAGAACCCAACGGAAACTACAGAACTGAGAAATATAACAACTTAAATTAAAAATCCAGAACTTGGCTCCAACAGCATAATGAAGGGGACAAAGAAAAACTTAGGCAGCTGCAAAATAGCATTGCAAATCACAATCTGAACAACAGAAACAGACTAAACAAGCAAATAGAGCATACATGCCTTTGGGGCTACAACCAAAGATCAAACATGTATGTTACTGTAGTACTATAAAGAAGAGAATGAAGCAGTTTTTTTCAAGTATTCAATGACAGTTTGACAGGAATATTTTCAAATATGGCAACACAAACAGAATTTCAGGAATGTGGCCTGAACAAAACCAAACAGGATGAACAGAGAAATCCATACCAAAACACATTGCAGTCAAATTTCTGAAAGCAAAAAGAAATAAACTCAAAACTGGTGAAACATCTTACCTTATAGGAAGAAAACAATTTGAATTACAGTGGATTTCTCATCAGAGACCATGGAAGTCAGAAGGAAGTGGCACACATTTTCAAGTGCAGAAAAAAAAAAAAAAAAAAAAAAGAAAACACTGTCAGCTCAGTATTCTATAACAAGTGAAAATATCCTGGAGGAGCAAAATGAAAACCAAGACTTTCTCTGATGAAGAAAACTTGCAGAGTGCAAAAGAGATTGGATCCACGTGTAGGATGTGAGGGGTCTTGACTGCTCAAGCTTGGTAACAGCAGCTCCCATTACACACCAGGAGCCACTATGTCCAGCTGCTAGACAGGGGTTTTAAGCTCTCATCCTCTGATCAGACTGAGAACCATACAGAACAAACTTTCATACATTTAATTAGCTCAGTGGCGAGAGGCAGGAAGGGGGCTGTCAGAGCCAAAAGTTTTCCTACCGTTAATTAGCCTGACCTAGTACAATAGGAGGCAGGAGGGCCTAGATAGGTGAAATATCCAGAGTCAGTTTGGTGCATGCCATTAACTTTAATTGCCAGAGAGGAACTAGGAAGGTCTGGGTGGGGAAATTGTTGCCATGATGTCTGCTGTCCATTAACCTGTCAAGCAGGCACTAGCCATCAACCAGCAACTTCGGTTTTCATGCCCCATTACAGAAAACTCAGGAATTTGCCAGCTGCAGATTTACCTGCAAGGGATGACTTGAATTCCTCCAAAAAAAACTTTTTTCAAAGAGAAAATAGGAGGAGAATCAAGATGGTGGAATAGGGTGAGGACACATATAAACGGATGGAGGAACATTTAATCAGGATGAGGCAGAGAGGACATATTTTAGGAAATAGGAAAGGAAAGAACAACAGCAGAGGGGTACCTGGAGACTGACAGACACAGGAAAGCAGTGGGCACAGTGGTGTGGTGTTGCAGTGACTGATACTCCAGCAGCATTCAGCAAACAGCGATGCGAACTCCACCAGCAACCAGGTGGGAAGGGACTTTCACTGGGAGCTTGGGAGGTGAACCCAGACAAAGAACTGTCCGTCCTGCTGGTCCGTTTGATTTGACCAGGAGTAGAGACAGAACAGCAGATCCCAGATGGGCGGTGCAAGAACAGGGTGGATTTCATAGCCCAGTCAGCCCCCTAGAGTTGAACTGGGCGCCATTTTGTGTAAGGAGGGAAGGGCAAGGGAAAAGACTGAGCATGCGCTGAGCTGGGAGTGAGCACATTTCTGACTCGGTGAACAGCATCGTCGTGGCATTCTACAGGTTCCACTCGGGACAGGTCTGGATGGCCCTTGGATCTGATGGCCAGCAGATCAAGAACTGTAGTGGTGGTATGTCAGGCGCCATTTTGTGGATTCTGACAATAGCTTTGGGACTGCAGGGGAAAACAGTGAACTGCGCATGTGCTGAGCTTGGGAGAATTTGCTGAGCTCAGTGGATTGCACTGGTCCTGTAGGAAAATAATACTGACTGTGGCATTGTACCGGTCAAAATAGCTCTGTGTGGCACCCAGACCTAACATCCCACAGGTTCCAACAAGATCAGTGCCACCAAAAACCTAACTATATAGGACACTTGGTGTCTCTCTAATCTTGGGACCTACTCCAACCGGAAGTGGGAGAAAGGTTGCAGAGAAAACGGTGCAGGCTCAGCACAGTGTCACAGGAGGTAAACAGAGGTGAGCCAGGGGCTGAGGCTGTGGAGACAATGGTGGAAGTCTAACATAAGAACTCAGACCTGGAATTTGTTGGAGGTGGTGGCACAAGTGAGTGCAAGCAAGCAACTGCAATAAGTAAACTCGCTTTGTAGGCCTATGGGTGACACAGGATTATTCTTCCGTGTTACGATGTGGTGCTCACATGCTTGGATTCACCATACTGGGCTCAATGATCATCGGACAGAGAGTGAAAGAACCGGGTTCCCCAGTGAGTAGTTTGCATGCAAAATGGCAGGTGATTTAATGCCCTGAATGGAGATGTTTCAGCACATGGAGACCTGCACTGCTTTTATGGACGATGCCATTCACCATTGCTCTTAGATATTTTGTTTACCCAGGCACTTTCAGCAGTATGTGCTGCCAGAGCAGAGCATTTGTTGTCCATGGTTGCTGACAATGGCTTTATCCCTGAACTTGTCTCAATGGTCATTATACAAGAAGTGACAAAGCTGGGTGCTCTGGTGAGCTGTTTGTACTCCATATACCAGCTGAAGTGAATGACCAGGATGGAGCAGTTTTGGCACACGGAGACCTGTGCTGCTCCTTTTGGTCAATGCCATTCACCATTGCTCTTAGATGTTTTGCTGACCCAGGCACTTTCAGGAGTATGTTTTGCCAGAGCAGTGCATGTGTTGCCCATGGTAGCTGACAATGGCTTTGTCCCTAAATTTGGCTCTGGATGTGACGTTTTGAGCACACTGAATGAAATTCTTCTTCCCTTTTTTGGTGTGGTGCTCCGCATGCTAGATTTCATCCTACTAGTCTCAATGGTCATTAGATAGGAAGTGACAGAACTGGGTTCCCTGGTAAGCTGTTTGTACGTCCGATGGCAGGTGAATTGAATGACCCAGATGGAGCAGTTTCTGCACACGAGGACCTGTGCTGCTCCTTTTGGACAATGCCATTCGCCATTGCTCTTAGATATTTTGTTGACCCAGGTACTTTCAGGAGTATGTGCTGCCAGAGCAGAGCATGTGTTGTCCGTGGTAACTGACAGTGGCTTTGTCTCTGAAATGTGCACAATGGTCATTTGCAGAAAGTGACAAAACCGGGTTTCCTGGTTACCAGCTTGTACGCCTGATGCCAGGTGAAGTGAATGACCCGGATGGAGCTATTTTGGCAGACGGAGGCCTGAGCTGCTGCTTTTGGATGATGCCATTCACCGTTGCTCTTAGATCATTTGCTGGCACAGGCTGTTTCAGCTTTATATGCAGCCAGAGCAACGGTTTTCCATGGTAGCTGAGAATGGCTTTTGTCCTGAACTTGTCTGTGAATGTGACGTTTGGGCACACTGAATGAGATTCTTCTTCCTCCCTGTTTTGGTGTGGTGCTCCACATGCTGAATTTCATCATTCTGGGCACAATGGTCATTGGACAGGGTGTGCAGAACCAGGTTCCCTGGTGAACTGTTTGTACGCCTGTTGTCAGGTAAAGTGAATGAACCGGATGAAGCCGTTTTGACACACGGAGATCTGCGCTGCTCCTGTTGGACAATACCATTCAGCTTTATTCTTGGCTATTTTGTCAACCTAGAAACTTTCATGCGTATGTGGTGCCAGAGAAGTTGTTTCCCATGGTAGCTTGCAATGTCTTTGACACTGGACTTGTCTCTGGATGTGAAGTTTTGAGCACACTGATTCAGATTCTTTTTCCTCCCTCTTTTGGTGTGGTGCTATGCATGCTGGATTTCATCCTACTGGGTTCAATGGTCCTTAGACAGGAAGTCACGGAACCGAGTACCCTGGTGAATTGTTTCTATGCCTGATGCCGGTTGAAATGAATGACCCGGATGGAGCACTTTCTGCACACGAAATATACGCTGCTGATCTTGGACAATGCCGTTCACCATTGCTCTTAGATGTTTTGTTGAACCAGGCACTTTCAGGAGTATGTGCTTCTAGAGCAGAGCATTTGCTGTCTATGATTGATGACAATGGCTTTGTCCCTGAACTGTGCTCAATGGTCATTAGACAGTAAGTGACAAAGCCGGGTTCCCTGGTGAGCTGTTTGTACACCTGTTGGCAGGTGAAGTAAATGACCCGGATGGAGCAGTTTTGGCACATGGAGACCTGCACTGCTCCTTTTGGACAATGCCATTCACCATTGCTCTTAGACGTTTGTGGACTCTGGCACTTTCAGGAGTATGTGCAGCCAGAGCAGCTGTGCCTCAAGGTTGCTGACAATGGCATTGGAACTGAACTTGTCTCTGAATGTGAAATTTTGAGCACACTGAGTGAGATTCTTCTTCCTTGTTTTGGTGTGGTGCTCCCCATGCTGGATTTCATCAAACTGGTCTCAATGGTCATTAGACAGGAAGTGACAGAACAGGGTTCCCTAGTGAGCTGCTTGTACGCCTAATGGCAGGTGAACTGAATGACCAGGATGGAGCAGTTTCTGCACACAAAGACCTGTGCTGCTCCTTTTGGACAATGCCATTCATCACTGTTCTTAGATGTTTTCTAGACCCAAGCACTTTCAGGAGTATGTGCTGCCAGAGCAGAGCATGTGTTGTCCATGATCCTTTACAATGGCTTTGTCCTTGAACTGGGCTCAATGGTCATTAGACAGGAAGTGACAGAACTGGGTTCCCTTGTAAGCTGCTTGTACGCCTGTTGGCAGGTGAAGTGAATGACATGGATGGAGCAGTTTTGGCACACGGAGACCTGTGCTGCTCCTTTTGGATGATGCCATTCACCATTGCTCTTAGATGTTTTCTTGATCCCGGCACCTTCAGGAGTAGGTTCAGCCAGAACAGAGCAGTTGTTTTCCATGATTTCTCACAATGGCTTTGGCACTGAATTTGTCTCTGGATGTGAAGTTTTGAGCACACTGAGTGAGATTCTTCTTTCTAGTTTTTGGTGTGGTGCTCTACTTGCTGGATTTCATCATACTGGGCTCAATGGTCCTTAGATAGGAAGTGACAGAACCGGGTTCCCTGGTGAGCTGCTTGTACACCTGATGGCAGGTGAAGAAAATGACCCGGATGGAGCGTTTTGGCACAGGTCTCCTGTGCTGCTCCTTTTATACGATGAAATTCACCATTACACTTAGATGTTTTTTTGCCCCAAGCACTTTCAGGAGTATGTACTGCCAGAGCAGTTGTTTTCCATGATTTCTCACACTGGTTTTTGCCTGAACATATCTCTGGATGTGAAGATTTCAGCACACTGAGTGAGATTCCACTTCCCTGTTTTTGTGTGGTGCTCCACATGATTGATTTCATCATAGTGGGCTCAATAATCATTAGACAAAAAGTGACACAACCAGGTTTCCTGGTGTGCTGTGTTCATGCCTGATGGCAGGGAAAGACAATGGCAGGGATGGAACAGTCTCAGGACACAGAGACCAGCACTGCTCCTTTTGGACAATGCCATACACCACTGCTCTTTGATATTTTCTATAACAAGGCATTTCAGGAGTATGTGCTGCCATGGTACTTACATTCCAAGGAGTTGACAATGGCTTTGACCCTGAATTTTCTCTGGTTGTGACGTTTTCAGCCCACTGAATGAAATTCTACTTCCCTGTTTTGGTGTGGTGTTCCACATGCTGGATTTCATCATAGAGGGCTCATTGATCATTGAACATGAAATGACAGAACCGGGTTCCCTGGTGAGTGGCTTGTACTCCTGATGGCAGGAGAAGTGAATATCCAGGATGGAGCCGTTTCCGCACACAGAGACCTGCGATGCTCCTTTTGGTCGATGCCGTTCACCACTGCTCATAGGCGTTTTGCTGACCCAGCCGCTATCCGGAGTATGTGCTGCAAGAGCAGTTGTGCTCTATGATTTCTGACAATGACTTTGGTCCTGAACTTGTCTCTGGATGTGAAGTTTTGAGAACACTGAATGAGATTTTACTTCCCTGTTTTGATGAGGTGCTCCTCATGCTTGATTTCATCATACTGGTCTCAATGGTCATTAGACAGGAAGTGACAGAACCGGGTTCCCTGGTGAGCTGTTTCCATGCCTGACGCAGGAGAAGTGAATGACCTGGATGGAGCAGTTTCTGCACATGGAGACCTGCGCTGCTCCTTTTGGACGATGCCAGTCACCATTGCTCTAAGATGTGTTGTTGACCCAGGAACTTTCAAGAATATGTGCTGCCAGAGCAGAGCAGTTGTTGTCCATGGTCTCTGACAAGATCTTTGGCCCTGAGCTTGTCTCTGGAGGTATAATATTGAGCACATTGAGTGAGATTCTTCTTCGCTCTTTTTGTGTGGTTCTGCACATGCTGGATTTCATCCTACTGGGCGCAATGGTCATTAGACAGGAAGTGACATAGGAGTTGTTTCCATGCCAGATGACAGCTGAAGTGAAAGACCAGAATGGAGTTGTTTTGGCTCATGGAGACATACGCTGCTTCTTTCGGACGATACCATTCACCATTGCTCTTAGATATTTTGTAGAACCAGGCACTTTCAGGAGTATGTGCTGCCAGAGAAGTTGTTTTCCATTGTAGCTGACAATGGCTTTGGCCCTAAATTTGGCTCTGGATGTGAAGTTTTGAGAACACTGAATGAAATTCTTCCCTTTTTGGTGTGGTGCTCCACATGGTTGATTTCATCATACTGGTCTCAATGGTCATTAGACAGAAAGTGACAGAATCGGGTTCCCTGGTGAATGGTTTCCATGCCTGATGTCAGGTTAAGCAAAAGACCGTATGTAGCAGTTTCTGTACACGGAGACCTGCTGCTGCTCCTTTTGGACGGTGCCATTCACCATTGCTCTTACATGTTTTGCTGAGCCAGGCAAATTCAGGAGTATGTAATGCCCACGCAGAGCAGTTGTTTTCCATGATCGCTGACAATTTCTTTGGCCCTGAACTTTTCTCTGCATGTGACATTTCGAGCACACTGAGTGAAATTCATCTTCCCTGAGTTGGTGTGGTGCTCCATACTGGAACTCATTATTCTGGGCTCAATGGTTATTAGATAGGAAGTACAGAACCGGGTCCCCTGGTGAGCTGCTTGTACGCCTGATGGCAGGTGAAATGAATGACCTGGATGGAGCTGTTTTGGCACAGGGAGACCTACTCTTCTCCTTTTGGACGATGCCATTCACCATTGCTCTTAGATGTTTTGCTGACCCAGCCACTTTCAGGAGTATGTGTTGCCAGATTTACATGGTCGCTGACAATGGCTTTGGCCCTGAACTTGTCTCTGGATGTGAAGTTTTGAGCATACTGAGTGAGATTCTTCTTCCTTGTTTTGGTGTGGTGCTCCACATGCTGGATCTCATCATAATGGGCTAGAGGGTCATTAGATTGGAAGTGACAGAGAGGGTTCCCTGGTGAGTTGTTTCCATGTATCATGGCAGGTGAAGTGAAAGATCCAGATGGAGTAGTTTTGGCACACACAAAAATTCGCTGCTTCTTTTGGATGATTCCATCCACCTTTGTTCTTAGATATTTTGCTGACTCAGGCACTTTCAGGAGTATGTGCAGTCAAAGCAGTTGTTCCCATGGTTGGTGAAAATGGCTTTGGCCCTGTACTTGTCCCCGGATGTGAATTTTTGAGCACACTGAATTAAATTCATCTTCCCTTTTTGGTGTTGTGCTCCAAATGCTTGATTTCATCATAGAGGGCTCAATGGTCATTACACAGAAAGTGACAGAACTGGGTTCTTTGGTGAGTTACTTCCATGCCTGTTGGCAGGTGAAGTGAATGATCAGGATGGAGAAGTTTTGGCACACGAAGACCTATGCTCCACCTTTGGAAGATGCCATTCTCCATTAGTCTTTGATGTATTGTAGAACCAGGCAATTTCAGGAGTATGTGCAGCCAGAGCAGAGCATTTGTTGTCCATGGTCGCTTGTCCCGCCCAGCAGGACAGTCAATGGGGGGTGCAACCAACCTAGGAGAGAATGAGGGGACAAGAAACACAAAGAATGGACAGCAAGACAGTAGGTCTGATCAAGCTGTCAGTTTATTGATTTCAACTGACAGTTTTCATATTCTTCAGTAACTAAGGCTCAGGGAGGGAAGGAGAAACTGGGACATAGGCCATGATCTCAAGACCAATTGTTCTTGAGCAACCACCATATCAACAATAGTAACCAACATATCAACAGTAGCATAGGTAATCCTTAACAAGATGTCGATAAGTACAGCATAACTCACATTCTGAAAGAGTTGCTAGAAACAATTGAAGCTAAGCGTGTGATTAGTTTCATAAGCTCTTTCCCAAGCATCTAGACACCCAGAGGTTTTCCACTGGCCCATAGTTCTATATTCAAAATTGCTTCAGTGTGGCTATAATACACAGCTCCGGACAACAATTCACCAACACAATGACACCCCGAGGTATCACATACACTTAACGGCATATGTGCTGCCAGAGCCGCGGTTTTCAATAGTAACTGAAAATGGCTTGGAAGCTGAACTTGTCTTTGGATGTGGAGATCTTAGCGCCTGGAGTGAGGATCTACATCTTTGTTTTGTGTGGGTACTCAACATGCTTGATTTCATCATCCTGATTTCAACAGCCATTGGACAAGATGCCACGATGCAGGGTTTCCAGGAGATCTGTTGGAAAAGCTGATGGTACATGACGTTCATGAGTCATGTAGAGTAGTTTGGGCACAGGAAGACCTGTGCTGCCCCTTTTGGAAGTTGCCATTAATCAACACACTGAGTTCCCTATCTGTCACATACATTTTGACGCACATGTGTTGCCACAGCTGCAGTTTTCAATGGTAACTGAAAATGGCTTGGGTGTTGAACTTGCCTCTGTATGTGGAGTTCTTAGTGCCTGGAGTGAGGATTTACAATCCGTTTTGTGTGGGTGCTCAACATGCTTGATTTCATCACCCCGGACTTAAGTGCATTGCACCAGAAGCAACCAAAAGGGTTTCTGGGAGATCTGTAACAAAAGCTGCTGGTATGTGAAGTTCAGGAGTCAAGTGGAGTAGTTTGGGCCCTGAAAGACCTATGCAGCCCCTTTCGTATGTTGCCAAGTGCCAAAACACTGAGTTCCCTAGGTATCATGTACACTTTAAGGCATAAGTGCCGCCAGAGCCGTGCTTTTCAATGGTAGCTGAAAATGGCTTGGGCGCTGAAATTGCCTCTGGTTGCAGAGTTACTAGCGCCTGGAGTGAGGAACTGCTTCCTTCCTTTTATGTGAGTGCTCAAGAGGCTTGATTTCATCACCCTGGGTCAAAGGGTTTTGGACCAGAAGCAATCAAACTGGGTTTCTGGCAGATGTGCTGGAAAACCTGACAGTATTTGAAGGTAATGAGTCAAGTGGAGTAATTTGGTCCCTGGAAGACCTATGCTGCCCCATTCGTATGTTGCTATGTGCCAATACACTTAGTTCCCTAGGTATCACAGACACTTTGAGGCATATGTGCTGCCAGATTCACAGTTTTCAATGGTAGGTGAAAATGGTTTGGACGCTGAACCTGTCTCTGGATGTGGAGTTCTTAGCACCTGGAATGGGGATCTCCATCTTTATTTTGTGTGGGTGCTCCACATGCTTGATTTCATCATCCTCGGCTCAATGGGCATTGGATGAGAAGTTGCCAAACAGGGTTTCCGTGAGATCTGCTGGAAATGCTCATGGTATAAGAAGTAAAAGAGTCAAGTGAAGTAGGTTGGGCACTGGAAGACCAGTGCTACCCCTTTCAGAAGTTGCCAAGCACCAACACACTGAGTTCCCTACGTATCACATACACATTGAAACATATTGTTCTGCCAGAGCCGAGGTTGTCAACTGCAGCTGAAAATGGCTTGTGCGCTGAACTTGTCTCTGGATGTGGAGTTCTTGGTGCCTGCAGTGAGGCTACATCTTTGTTTTGTGTGGGTGCTCAACATGCTTGATTTCATCATCTTGGCCTCAATGGGCATTGGACCAAAAGTGAATAAACAGGATTCCGGAAGATCTGCTGATAAAAGCCTCATGGTATGAGAAGGTAATGAGTCAAGTGTAGCAGTTTGGACACTGGGAAACCTGAGCGGTGGCTTTCTGAAGTTTTAATTCACCAACACACTGAGTTCCCAAGTCATCACAAACACTATGAGGCATATGGGCTGCCAGAGCCGATGTTTTCAATGGTAGCTGAAAATGACTTGGGCACTGAAGTTGTCTCTGGATGTGGAATTCTTAGCGTCTGAAGTGGGGATCTACATGCTTGTTTTGTGAGGCAGCTCAACATGCTTGGTTTCATCATCCTGGGTCAATGGGCACTGGAGAACTAGCGACAAAAACACGGTTTCCGGGAGATGTGCTAGAAATGTATATGGTATGAGAAGTCAATGATTCAAGTGGAGTAATTTGTTCCCTGGAAGACCTGTGCTGCCCCTTTTGAAGTTGCCAATCACCAGCAAACTGAGTTCCCTCGGTTTCTAACACACTTTGAGGAATGTGCATTGCCAGAGCCGCAGTTTTCAATGGTAGCTGAAAATGGCTTGTGCACTGAACTTGTCTCTGGATGTGGAGTTCTTAGCGACTGGAGTGAGGATTTACATGCTTTTTGTGGGGGTGCTGCACATGCTTGGTTTCATCATCCTTGGTTCAAAGGGCTTTAAACCTGAAGCTACCAAGCAGGGTTTCCGGGAGATCTGCTGAAAAAAGCCTCATGGTATGAGAAGGTAATGAGTCAAGTGAAGCAGTTTGGTCACTAAAACACCTGTGCTGCCCCTTTCGTATGTTGCCATTCACCAAAACAATGAGTTCCCTAGGTATCACATACAAATTGAGGCATATGTGCTGCCAGAGCCGTGGTTTTCAATGGTAGCATAAAATGGTTTGGGCTCTGAATTTGCTCTGAATGTGGAATTCTTAGTGCCTGGAGTGAGAATCTACATGCTTGCGTTGTGTGGGTGCTCCACATGGTTGATTTCATCATCCTGTTCTCAAAGGGCATTGCACCTGAAGTGATCAAACAGGGTTTCTGGGAAATCTGCTGGAAATGCTCATGGTATGTGAAATTCATGTCTTACATGTCGCAGTTTTGGCTATGAAAGAGCTGTGCTGCCCCTTTCAGAAGTTGCCATTCACCAATACACTGAGTTCCCTAGCTATCACATACACTTTGAGGCATATGTTCTGCCAGAGCCGTTGTTTTCAATAGTAGCTGAAAATGCCTTGTTCGATGAACTTGTCTCTGGATGTGGAGTTCTTAGTGCCTGCAATGAGGCTCTACATCCTTGTTTTCTGTGGGTGCTCAACATGTTTGATTTCATTATCCTGGGCTCAAAGGGCATTGCATCAGAAGTGACTAAATAGGTTTTGCTTTAGATCTGCTGCAAAAGCTGCTGGTTATGTGATGTTCATGGGTCAGGTGGAGTAGTTTGGGTCATGGAAGACCTGTGCTGCCCCTTTTGAAAGTTGCCATTAATCAACACACTGAGTTCCCTAGGGATCACATACACTTTCAGGCATATGTGCTGCCACAGCCATGGTTTTGAATTGTAAGAGACAATGGCCTGGTTGCTGAACATGTCTCTGGATGAGGAGATCTTAGCACCTGAAGTGAGGATTTACCTGCTTCTTTTGTGTGGGTGCTCAACATGCTTGATTTCATTATCATTGGTTCAAAGGGCATTGGACGAGAAATAACCAAACAGGATTTCTGGGATATATGCTGGAAATACTGATGATATGAGAAGATAATGAGTCAATTAGAGTAGTTTGGGCACTGGAAGACATGTGCAGCACTTTCGGAAGTTGCCATTCACCAACACACTGTGTTCTCTAGGTATAACATAAATGTTGAGGAATATGTTCTGCCAGAGCTGCAATTTTCAATAGTAGCTGAAAATGGCTTGTGCACTGAACTTGTCTCTGGATGTGGAGTTCTTAGCACCTGGAGTGAGGATCTACCTAATCGTTTTCCAAGGGTGCTCAACATGTTTGATTTCATCATCTTGGGCTTAATGGGCATTGGAGTAAAAAGCAACTAAACAGGGTTTCCGGGAGATATGCTGGAAAAACTGATGGTATGAGAAGGTAATGAGTCAAGTGTAGCAGTTTGGGCGCTGGAAGACCTGTGCAGCCCTTTTTGGAAGTTGTCCTTCATCAACACACTGAGTTTCCTGGGGATCACATACACTTTGAGGCTTATGTGCTGCCAGTGCTTTTGCTTTAATGGTTGCTGAAAATGGCTTGAACGTTGAACTTCTTTCTGAATGTGGAGTTCTTAGTGCCTTGAGTCAGAATATGCATCCTTGTTTGTGTGCCGTGATCAACATGCTGGATTTCATTACTGTAGCCTCAAAGGGCATAGGACGAGGAGGCACAAAACATGGTTCCTGGAATATTTGTCAATAGCTGGTAATATTTAAGGTTAATGACCAAAATGGAGTAGTTTGGGCACAGGAAGACCTGTGCTGCTCCTTCGGGCCAATGCTATTGCTTACAAACTGAGTTGCCTAACACTCACATGCCCATTCAGCAGTAGGTGGTGCCAGAGCAGTTGTTTTCAATGGAAGCTGAAAATGGTTTGTTTGGGTGAACTTCTCTCTGAATGTGTAGCTTTCAGCACCTTGAGTGAGAATGTGCATCCTTGTTTGTGTGTGGTGATGAACATGCTTGATTTCAGTGCTGTGGCCTCAATGGACATAGAACGAGGAGGCGGAAAACGTGGTTTCTGGAATATTTGTCATTAAAGCTGATGGTATGTGAAGTTTAAGACTGAAATGGAGTAGTTTCCGCACTGGAAGACCTGTGCTGCTCCTTTGGGTCAATGCTATTCACCACAAAGTCAGTTCCCTAGGTGTTTACACACCCATTCAGCATTTGGTGGAGCCAGAGCAGTTGTTTTCAATGGCAGCTGAAAATGGCTTGTTTAGGTGAACTTCTCTCTGAATGTGGTGTTCTCAGCATCTTTAGTGAGAATGTGCATCCTTGTTTGTTTGCGGTGATTAACATGCTTAATTTCATTACTGTGGCCTCAAAGGACATAGAATGAGGAGGCACAAGACAGGGTTTCCGTGATAGCTGTTAATAAAGCTGATGGTATGTGAAGTTCATGACCAATATGGAGTAGTTTGGACATTGGAAGACCTGTGGTGCTCCTAGGGGTCGATGCTATTCACCACAAACTCAGTTCCAAGGGGTCACAAGCCCATTCAGGACTAGGTGGTGCCAGAGCAGCTGTTTTCATTGGTAACTGAAAATGGCTTGTTTAGGTGAACTTCTCACTGAATGTGGAGTTCTTAGTGCCAGGACGGAGAATCTACATCCTTGTTTATGTGTGATGATCAACATGCTTGATTTCTTTACTGTGGCCTCAATGGCCATAGAATGAGGAGGCACAAAACAGGTTTCTGGGATACCTGGCAAAAAACCTTATGGTATGTGAAGTTCATGCCCGAAATGGGATAGTTTGGGCACTGGAAGACCTTTGCTGCTCCTTAGGGTCGATGCTATTCACCACAAACTGAGCTCCCTAGGTGTCACACGCCCATTCATCAGTACGTGGTTGCAGAGTAATTGTTTTCAATGGTAGATGGAAATGGCTTGGGTGCCTAATTTCTCCCTGAATATGAAATTTTCAGTGCCTTGAGTGAGAATCGACATCCTTTTTTTTTTTTTTGTACGGTGATTAACATGCTTGATTTCATTGCTGTGGCCTCAAGGGGCATAGGAAGAAGATTGACATAACAGGTTTTCCTGGATAGCTGTTAATGAAGCTGATGGTTTGTGAAGTTCATGAAGGAAATTCGTGCACTGGAAGACCTGTGCTGCTCTTTTGGGTGAATGGTATTCATCACAAACTGAGTTGCCTACGTGTAACACGCCCATTGAGCAGTATTTGGTGCTAAAGCAGTTGTTCTCAATGGCAGCTGAAAATGATTTGTTCGCTGAACTTCTCTCTGATTGTAGAGCTCTTAGCGCCTTGAGTGAGTATTTGCATCCTTGTTGGTGTGCGGTGATCAACATGCTTGATTTCATTGTTCTGTAGTAAATGGCCATAGGACGAGGATTGACATAACAGGGTTTCCGGGATATATGTCAATAAAGCTGATGGTATGTGAAGTTCATGACCAAAATGCAGTAGTTTGGGCATGGGAAGACTTGTACAACTCCTTCGTTTTGATCCCATTCAGCACGCACTTAGTTCCCTAGGTGTCACATGCCCATTCAGCACTAGGTGGTCACAGAGCAGTTGTTTTCAAGGGTAGCTGAAAATGGCTTAGGCGCTGAACTTGTCTCTGAATGTGGTGTTCTTAGCACCTTCAGTGAGAATCGACATCCTTTTTGGTGTTAGGTCATCCACATGCTTGATTTCATTACTGTGTCCCTAACGGGCAAGGATGAACAGGCACAAAACAGGGTTTCCGGGAAATTTGTCAATAAAGCTGGTGGCATGTGAAATTAATGACCGAAATTTGGACAAAGCAAGACCTGTGCTGCTCCTTCGGGTCGATGCTATTCAGCATAAGCTGAGTTCCCTAAGTGTCACACACCCATTCAGCACTAGGTGGTCGGTCACAGGGCAGTTGTTTTCCGTGGTAGCTGAAAATGGCTTGTTTAGGTGAATTTCTCTCTGAATGTGGAGTTCTAGTGCCTTGTGTGAGAATTTGCATCCTTGTCTGTGTGCAGTAATCAACATGCTTGATTTCATTACCATGGACAAATGGGCATAGGATTAGAAGGCACAAAACAGGGTTTCCGGGATAGCTGTGAATAAAGCTGATGGTATGTGTCAATGACGGAATGGTGTAGCTTGGGCACTGGAAGACCTGTGCTGGTATTTCAGGTTGTTGCTATTCACCACAAACTGAGTTCCGTAGGTGTCACTTGCCCATTTAGCAGTAGGTGGTGCCAGAGCAGTTGTTTTCAATGGTAGCTGAATATTGCTTGGGCGCTGAAGGTCTCTCTGAATGTGGAGTTCTTAGTGCCTAGAGTGAGTATCTACATCCTTGTTTGTGTGCGATATTCAACATGTTTGTTTTCATTACTGTGTCCTCAGTGGACATAGGACAAAACTAGACAAACAGGGTTTCCGGGATTGCTGCTAATAAAGCTGATGGTATGTGGAGTTCATGACCGAAATGGAGTCATTTGGGCACTGGAACACCTGTGCTGCACCTTCGGGTCGACGCTATTCTCCCCAAACTCAGCTCCCTCGGTGTCACATGCCCATTCAGCAGTAGGTGGTGCCAGAGCAGTGGTTTTCAATGGCAGCTGAAAATGGCTAAAGAGCTGAATTTCTTTCTGAATGTGGAGCTCTAAGCAACTGTAGTGAGAGTCTACATCCTTGTTTTTGTGCGGTGATATACATGCTTGATTTCAGCACTGTGTCCTCAGTGGACATAGGACAAAGCTATACAAAACAGGTTTTCAAGGATAGAAGTTAATAAGCCTGATGGTATGTGAATTTTATGACCGAAATGGAGTAGTTTGGGCACTGAAAGACCTGCACTGCTTCTTCAGGTCGATGCTATTCACCACAAAGTCAGTTCCCAAGATGTCACACGCCCATTCAGCTGTGGGTAGTGCCAGAGCAATTGTTTTCAATGTTAGCTGAAAATGTCTTGTGCGCTGAACTTCCCTTTGAATGTGGAGTTCTTAGCGCCTTGAATGAGAATCTTCATCCTTGTTTGTGTGCGGTGATCAACATGCTTGATTTCATCACTGTGTTCTCTGTGTTCATAGGACATGGCTAGACAAAAGAGGGTTTTCGTGATGGCTGTGAATGAAGATGATTGTATGTGAAATTCATGACCAAAATGGAGTGGTTTGGGCACTGGAAGACATGTACTGCTCGTTCAGGTCGATGCTATTCACCAAAAACTGAGTTCCTTAGGTGTCACACGCCCATTTAGCAGTGGGTGGTGCCAGAGCAGTGGTATTCAGTGGTAGCTGAAAATGGCTTGTACACTGAAGTTCCCTATGAATGTGGAGTTCTTAACGCCTTGAGTGAGAATTTATATTCTTGTTTGTGTGTGGTGATCAACATGCTTGATTACATTACTGTGTCCTCAATGGTCATAGGACAAGGCAAGACAAAACAGGGTTTCCGGGATTGCGGTGACTAAAGCTGATGGTATATGAAATTCATGACTGAAATGGTGTAGTTTGGGCACTGAAAGACATGTGCTGCTCCTTCGGCTCGATGCCTTTCACCACAGACCGAGTTCCCTAGGTGTTACACGCCGATTCAGCAGTAGGTGGTGTTACAGCAGTTGTTTTCAATAGTAGCTGAAAATGGCTTGGGTGCTGAATATCTTTCTGTATGCGGAGTTCCAAGTGCCTTGTGTGAGAATCTACATCCTCATGCGTGTGGTGAACAACATGCTTGAATTCATCACTTTGTCCTAAATGGGAATAGAACAAGCAGGCACAAAAGAGGGTTACCAGGATGGTTATTAATAAAACTGATGGTATGTGAGGTTCATGCCCAAAATGGGGTAGTTTGGGCACTGGAAGACCTGTGCTGCCTCTTCGGGTCGATGCTATTCACCACAAACTGTGTACCCTACATGTCACACGCCCATTAAGAAGTATGTGGTTCTAGAGCAGTTGTTTCCAATGGTACTTGAAACGTCTTGGGCGCTGAACTTCTCTCTGAATGTGGAGTTCTCAGCATATTCAGTGTGAGTCTACATCCTTGTTTGTGGGTGGTGATCAACATGCTTGATTTCCTCACTGTGTCCTCAGTGGGCATATTAGGAGGATGAAGAAAAGAGGGTTTACGGGACAGCTGTGAATAAAGCTGATGGTATGTGAAGTTCATGACTGAAATGGAGATGTTTGGGCACTGGAAGACCTGTGCTGCCTCTTCGGGTTGATGCTATTCACCACAAACTGACTTCCCTAGGTGTCACATGCCCATTAAGAAGTAGGTGGTGCCAGAGCGGTTGTTTTCAATGGTAGCTGAAAATGGTTTGAATGCTGAACTTCTCTCTGAATGTGGAGTTCTTAATGCCTTGAGTGAGTGTCTACATGTTTGTTTGTGTGGTGATCAACATGCTTGATTTCATCACTCTGTCCTCAGTAGACATAGGACCAGCAGGCACTTAAGAGGGTTTCCGTGATAGCTGTGAATAAAGCTGATGGTATGTGAAGTTCATGACCGAAATGGAGTTGTTTGGGCACAGGAAGACCTGTGCTGCTCCTTCAGGTTGATGCTATTCACCACAAACTGACTTCCCTAGGTGTCACATGCCCATGTCAGCAGTAGGTGGTGCCAGAGCGGTTGTTTTCAATGGTAGCTGAAAATGGCTTGAATGCTGAACTTCTCTCTGAATGTGGAGTTCCTAGCGCCTAGAGTGAGTATCTACATCCTTGTTTGTGGGTGGTGATGAATATGCTTGAATTTATTACTGTGGCCACAATGGACATAGGATAAAGTGTGATAAAACAGGGTTTTCGTGATAGCTGTTAATACAGCTGAAATATGTGAAGTTCATGACCGAAACGGAGTAGTTTGGGCACTGGAACACCTGCGCTGCACCTTCGGGTTGGTGCTATTCACCACAAACTGATTTTCCTAGATGTCACACGTCCATTCAGAAGTATGTGTTGCTAGAGAAGTGGTTTTCAATGGTAGCTGAAAAAGGCTTGGGCGCTGAACTTCTCTCTGAATCTGAAGTTCTTAGCGCATTGAGTGTGAGTCTACATCCTTGTTTGTGGGTGGTGATCAACATGCTTGACTTCCTCACTGTGTCCTCAGTGGGCATATTAGGAGGATGCACAAAAGCGGGTTTACGGGATAGCTGTGAATAAAGCTGATGGTATGTGAAGTTCATGACTGAAATGGAGATGTTTGGGCACTGGAAGACCTGTGCTGCAACTTCGGGTCGATGCTATTCACCACAAATTGAGTTTCCTAGGTGTCACTTACCCGTTTAGCAGTAGGTGGTAAGACAGTAGTGGTTTTGAATGGCAGCCGCAAATAGCTTGGGTGCTGAACTTCCCTCTGAATGTGGAGTTCTTAATGCCTTGAGTGAGTGTCTACATGTTTGTGTGGTGATCAACATGCTTGATTTCATCACTCTGTCCTCAGTAGACATAGGACCAGCAGGCACTTAAGAGGGTTTCCGTGATAGCTGTTAATAAAGCTGATGGTATGTGAAGTTCATGACCGAAATGGAGTTGTTTGGGCACAGGAAGACCTGTGCTGCTCCTTCAGGTTGATGCTATTCACCACAAACTGACTTCCCTAGGTGTCACATGCCCATGTCAGCAGTAGGTGGTGCCAGAGTGGTTGTTTTCAATGGTAGCTGAAAATTTCTTGAACGCCGAACTTCTCTCTGAATGTGGAGTTCTTAGCGCCTAGAGTGAGTATCTACATCCTTGTTTGTGTTTGGTGATGAACATGCTTGATTTCATCACTCTGTCCTCAGTGGGCATATTAGGCGGATGCACAAAAGAGGGTTTCCGTGATAGCTGTTAATAAAGCTGATGGTGTGTGAAGTTCATGACCGAAATGGAGATTTTTGGGCACTGGAAGACCTGTGCTGCCTCTTCGGGTCAATGCTATTCACCACAAATTGAGTTTGCTAGGTGTCACTTACCCGTTTATCAGTAGCAGCCGCAAATAGCTTGGGCGCTGAACTTCCCTCTGAATGTGGAGTTCTTAGCACCTTGAGTGAGTGTCTACATGTTTGTTTGTGTGGTGATCAACATGGTTGATTTATTCACTCTGTCCTCAGTAGACATTGGACCATCAGGCACTTAAGAGGGTTTCCGTGATAGCTGTTAATAAAGCTGATGGTATGTGAAGTTCATGACCGAAATGGAGTTGTTTGGGCACAGGAAGACCTGTGCTGCTGCTTCAGGTTGATGCTACTCACCACAAACTGACTTCCCTAGGTGTCACATGCCCATGTCAGCAGTAGGTGGTGCCAGAGCGGTTGTTTTCAATGGTAGCTGAAAATGGCTTGAATGCTGAACTTCTCTCTGAATGTGGAGTTCTTAGCGCCTAGAGTGAGTATCTACATCCTTGTTTGTGTGTGGTGATGAACATGCTTGAATTTATTACTGTGGCCACAATGGACATAGGATAAAGTGTGATAAAACAGATTTTTCGATTCCCTTCCAGATGATGGCCTACCATAGAGAGCTGATGTAGGGCAGTGTGGGGACAGAAGGGAACTGATCCAGCAGAGAAGCAAACCAGGAGACAGATAATTGAGGAAATAGGTGTAGGAAGGTCAGTGGAGTTCACTGAAGTAAAAAGATCTACACAGCGTGGAGAGACAACCATAAAAAGGAAGAAAGAGGAGGCAGCACGCCGTGAGAATTTTGGTGAGTCGCGATCCCAGCCAGGGGGAAGGCGGCGGAATCTCAGCCGTTCCTGGGAGGACAAAGGCGGTTGGAAGGAAAGGCGTCCACACCCACAGGGGCACAGACCACTGGAGTGCAGGAGACCCTAAAGGAGGCTACTGGATTGAACAAAGGGGGCATCATCTCACGAAGATAAGAAGGGGGGTTTTGCCCAGAAACTTGCCTCCCAGCAGGTCAGCAACTTTGAGAGAGTGCAGAGGAGCCTGGAGCTGCACTCTGGGTTTGGGTTACAGTAATCCCCAACTCAGCTCCGAAAGGTTGACTATCTGCAAGAGTCCCCAGTGGAAACTGCTGCTGGACTCAGCCTGCGCATTAGGAACGGGGCAACACTCGGCAGAGCCTCCCTGGACAGAGGTGCAGGCTGGTGGGAGCACAGCTACATGACTCCCGCGGTTCTTCTCCCAACAGCGGAACACCTTTGAGAAAGTGAAAAAAAAAAAAAAAAAGAGAGAGAAAGAAAAGCCTTGTAAAGGGGGCAGGGCAGGACTGTGAAGGTGAACAGATCCCCTGCTGTGCTCAGCTCAGCAGGAGACCCCGAAACAAAGCAGGTTCTGCAGAACCGCGGGGCAAGTTCTCCCAGAGGACCTGTGTCCTGAGGTGGCGCAGGGGCCCCCTCTACACGTGGCTCCCGCCCCAAGCCCAAGAGGCAGGACCGGCTCTGTAGACCTGTGGCCTGAGGTGGTGCAGAAGCCCCTACTACACTCGTCCACGGTCCCAGCTCCCACCTCGAGCCCAAGAGGCAAGACGAGACTCTGTGGACCTGTGGCCTGAGGTGGCGCAGAGGCCCCAGCTACACACGGCTCCCGCCCCGAGCCCAAGAGGCAGGACCGGCTCTGTAGACCTGTGGCCTGAGGTGGTGCAGAAGCCCCTACTACACTCGTCCACGGTCCCAGCTCCCACCTCGAGCCCAAGAGGCAAGACGAGACTCTGTAGACCTGTGTCCTGAGGTGGCCCAGAGGCCCTGAGCCCAAGAGGCAAAACACAGCTCAGTAGAGTCAACCAACCCAGACGGAGGCGTGCAGCAGTGTGTCTTCCAGAGGGGCAACGACTTTGAGTGGGAGCTGCAGGGGGAAGGCCTGGCACTAGGGCTGGGACATAGAGTCTCCTGACCCAGCTCGGGGCTGTGGTCCGCAAACTCCGAACAACAAGCAGCTGGAACCCCCTGCTATGCTTAGCTATACTTAGGCCAACACTCCATACAGCAGTTGCTGGGTCAAACTTCCTATAAGCTACAGCACCGGGGAAATGGCTCCAGACAAGCAAGTCAGAGGCTAAAATCCCAAAATGGCAAGAAACAACAACACAATGAGGAGAAGTATCAGAAAAGGTAATGACTCAGAAGAAAGATCAAGCATTTCCCCCCAAAACAACCAAAAACTAATCTCAATACCTGAGATGCAAGATGATGACATAGAGGAATTACCAGAGAAGGAATTTAAGAAACTAGTGATGAGATTCATCAGAGACAGCAAGAAGCGCTGGGAAGTGTCCAAGGAATTCGAAAACCATGTCATTGAAGAAATAAATCAAGTCAAAAAGGGAATCCTCGATATAGAACACAAAATTGAAAGCCTAACCAACAGAATGAACACAGCAGAGGACAGAATATCAGAATTGGAAGACATTCAGAATGAAAGGCAGCAGCTCATCAAACAGTTGGAGACAAATCTGGAGAAAGCCAATAGGTCCATACAGGAAATGAAAGACAACCTCAAAAATCAAATATTAGATTAATAGGCCTTCCAGAAGGAGTGGAAAAGGAGAAGGGCTTGCAACGGGTGCATAATGAGATAATACAGGAGAACTTCCAGAACACCGGAAATATAAATCCAGCACAAATCCAGGAAGGTCAGAGAACCCCCAATAGATTCCACCCAAAGCGATCCTCACCCGGACATGTGGTCCTCAAACTGGCTTCAGGCGAATACAAAGAAACAATTCATAGACAAGTAAGAAAAAAGGACAAGATTACTTTCAGAGGAAGGTAAACCAGAATCACAGCAGATCTCTCAGAAGAAACACTCCAAACAAGAAGAGAGTGGGGTGGGCCCGGCGGCGTGGCCTAGCAGCTAAAGTCCTCGCCTTGAAAGTCCCAGGATCCCATATGGGCGCCGGTTCTAATCCCGGCAGCTCCACTTCCCATCCAGCTCCCTGCTTGTGGCCTGGGAAAGCAGTCGAGGACGGCCCAAAGCTTTGGGACACTGCACCCGCGTGGGAGACCCGGAAGAGGTTCCTGGTTCCCAGCTTCGGATCGGCGCGTACCAGTCCGTTGCGGCTCACTTGGGGAGTGAAACATCGGATGGAAGATCTTCCTGTCTGTCTCTCCTCCTCTCTGTATATCCGGCTTTCCAATAACAATAAAATCTTAAAAAAAAAAAAAAAAAAAAAGAAGAGAGTGGGGTAAAACCTTTCAAATCCTGAAACAAAACAACTGCCAACCGAGAATAATGTACCCGGCAAAACTCTCATTTGTATTTGAGAATGAAATTAAATATTTCAACAGCAAAGAGAAACTAGAAGAGTACACTAGCACGAAACCGGCCCTAGACAACCTCCTCAGGAAGGTGCTAAACCCAGAGGGAAAAAATGAAAACCAAAATCAAAGATGGCAAATGGGAAGACCTCCCCAGTAATATCCATAAGAGGATAGTCAACCAGGCAGAGATTCTAATAGTCGCAAACACACACTTGCACACTTACACACACTCATGGCAGCTCAAAATCAATATCTCTCAATATTATCTCTAAACACAAATGGCCTAAACTCACCAATCAAAAGACACAGATTAGCAGACTGGATCCTAAAACAGAACCCATCAATCTGTTGCCTACAAGAGACACATCTAACCAGAAAAGCCTCTAAGAAACTGAAAGTAAAGGGATGGAGAAAGATATTTCATGCCAATGGACGAGAAAAAAAGGCTGGGGTAGCTATTCTAATTTCAGATGATATAGACTTCAAGCTCACAGACATCAAAAAAGACAGGGAAGGTCGCTATATATTGGTGAGGGGACTGATCCATCAGGAAGTAATCACCATTGTGAATATATATGCACCAAATTCAAACGCACCTAGCTACGTGAAGCAATTACTTACATACTTAAGAGGAGACATTGATATGCACACAATAATACTGGGTGACCTTAACACCCCGCTAACAACAACAGAAAGATCAACAAAACAAAAACTCAACAAAGAAATAACAGAGCTCATATAAACAATAGAACAACAGGACTTGGTAGACCTTTATAGAACTTTTTATGCCAAGGCCACAGATTATACATTTTTTTCAGCAGTACATGACACCTTTTCCAGGATCGACCACATGATAGGACACAAAGCAAATCTAAATAACTTCAAAAAGATAGGAATCATACCATGTACCCTCTCAGACCACCATGGATGAAACTGGAAATCAGCAATTCAAAATGCCCCAGGAAATACAGAAACTCTTGGAGGCTGAACGATATGCTATTAAATGAACAATGGATCAGAGAATAAATTAAAGATGAGATAAAAAAATTTATGGAAACCAATGAAACTCTGACACAATATTCCAAAATTTGTGGGACATGGCCAAAGCAGTGCTGCGGGGTAAATTCATCGCAATTGGAGCCCATGTCAAGGCCCAAGAGAGGCACCAAATACAGAAACTAAACACACACCTCCAGGAAATGGAAAAACAACAGCAGAAGAGCCCCACACACAATAGGAAAGAAGAAATCATCAAAACAAGGGAGGAAATTAATCAGATAGCAATAAAAAAAAACTATACACAAAATCAATGAATCAAAAAGCTGGTTTTTTGAGAAGATAAACAAGATAGACACCCCACTGGACCGACTGACAAAGAAAAAACAAGAGAAGGCAAGAATTAACAGCATCAACGATGAAAAAGTCAACATAACAACAGACACTGCAACCATTAAGAACATAATCAGAAATTACTACAAAGCACTGTACTCCAACAAATCAGAAGACCACCAAGAAATGGAAAAGTTCTTAGACTCATACCACCTGCCAAAACTTAGCCCAGAGGCAATAAGTGACCTGAACAAACCCATAACTGAAGCAGAGATTGAATCAGTGATTAAAGATCTCCCAACAAAGAAAAGCCCAGGCCCAGACGGCTTCACTGCAGAACTCTACAAAACATTCCGAACAGAACTGACCCCAATCCTCTACAAACTCTTCAATACAACAGAAAATGAGGTATCTCTTCCAAACTCATTCTATGAAGCCAACATCACCTTAATCCCAAAACCGGACAGAGATCCAACTGAGAAGGAAAACTACAGACCTATTTCTCTGATGAACATCGATGCTAAGATTCTCAACAAAATCCTGGCCAATGGAATTCAAAAAATCATTCGACAGATCATTCATCTGGATCAAGTAGGATTCATCCCTGGAATGCAGGGATGGTTCAACATTCGGAAATCCATAAATGTGATACACCACATCCAAAAACTGAAAAACAAGAATCACATGATAGTATCAATAGATGCAGAAAAAGCTTTCGACAAAATCCAACACCACTTCCTACATAAAACCCTAACCAAGGTAGGCATAGATGGAAAAATCCACAACATAATCAAAGCAATATATGAAAAACCCAATGCCAGCATCATACTGAATGGAGAAAAACTGGAACCCTTCCCACTGAAATCTGGAACAAGACAAGGATGTCGTCTTTCTCCGCTGCTGTTCAACATAGTCCTAGATGGACTCGCTGAGGCCATAAGACAAGAAAAAGAAATTAAAGGAATCCAAATGGGAATCGAAGAAGTCAAGCTTTCACTATATGCAGATAACATGATTCTCTACATAGAAGAGCCAAGAGACTCAATACAGAGTCTGCTAGAACTCATACAAGAGTTTGGTAGAGTGGTAGGGTACAAAATTAATGAACAAAAATCAACAGCCATGGTGTATGCAAGTAGCCCAAAGATGGAAAAAGACCTAACCAACAAGATACCATTCAAAATAACTGAGAAAAGTATGAGGTATCTGGGAATAAACCTAACCAAAAACGTAAAAGACCTATTTGAAGAAAACTACAAACTGCTTAAAAAAGAAATTGAACAAGACCTCGAAAGATGGAGTAACATCCCATGCTCCTGGATAGGTAAAATCAATATCATTAAAATATGTATACTGCCAAAAGCAATATATACATTCAACGCAATCCCAATCAAATTGCCAAAAAACATTCTTCACGGAAGTGGAAATAATGATCCAAAGGTTCATCTGGAAGCACAAAAAAACATGAATAGCTAGAACCATTCTCAAGAACTGGAAGTTAGCAGGGGGAATCACAGTCCCAGACCTCTGGACATACTATAGGGCAGTGGTTATCAAAACAGCCTGGTACTGGCAAAAAACTAAAGAAGAAGATCAATGGAGCAGAATAGAAACACCAGATGGGAACCCACACAGATACAGCCAAATTATCTTTGACAAAAAGACAAACGACAATCCAGGCAAATGGGAAGGTCTGTTCAATAAATGCTGTTGGGACAACTGATTGATAGCCTGCAGAAACAAAAAGATAGATCTACATCTTTCACCATACACTAAGATCAAATCTAAATGGATAACAGATCTAAACCTGCATCCAGAAACCTTCAAACTTTTGGAAGAAAATGTTGGAAACACACTGCAACACTTAGGGGTAGGCCCTCACTTCCTAAAAAAGACTCCAAAAGCAGTAGAAATCGAGACTAAAATAAACAATTGGGAACTCATCAAATTAAGAAGCTTCTGTACAGCTAGAGAAACAATCAAAAAAGTAAAAAGGCAACCCACAGAATGGGAGAAGATCTTCGCGCATGACATAGGTGATAGAGGGCTGATCTCCAGAATATACAAAGAGCTACAAAACAACCAAAATGTCAAAACAAACAAGCCACTCAAGAAATAGGCACGGGAAATGGGCAGACACTTCACAAAGGAACAAACCCAAATGGCAAATAAACATGGAAAAATGCTCAAGTTCCCTGGCAATAAGAGAAATCCAAATTAAAACATCAATGAGATACCACCTAACGCCAGTAAGACTGGCCCACATGAATAAAAGCACCAACAACACTTGTTGGTGAGGTTGTGGGGAAAAGGGAACCATGCTCCACTGCTGGTGGGGCTGCAGGCTGGTACAGCCTCTATGGAAATCAGTATGGAGAATATTCAAACAACTCAAATTCAACATAGCGTATGATCCAGCAATAGCACTCCTAGGAATATATCCAGAACAATTGTTTTATGAGAAACCAAGATGCACTCCTATGTTCATAGCAGCACAGTCAGTAATTGCAAAAACATGGAAGCAGCCAAAATGCCCATCAGCAGACGATTGGATAAGAAAGCTATGGTTCATCTACTCCATGGAATACTACTCAGCTATTAAAAAAAAAAAAAACAAAATGCAGTTCTTTGTGGCCAAATGGGCCAAACTGGAAACCATAATGCTAAGGGAAATGAGCCAATCCCAAAAGGTTAAATACCACATGTTTGCCTTAATTTAAGATGACGCGATGTTATGTATTATAACATGTTATGTTATGTATGTTATATGTTGTGTATAAACTAAAAGTGAAATGTCAATGAGATGGTCACAGAAGGTGGATAAGAACTCGCATTTACTTTTACCATATTGGTTACTCATTACTATGTCAATTAATTCCATAATGATGTAAATTTTTGCTGATGGTATGTTGGAGTTTTTAATTGATCGGGATGATACTCTGCTGGCTCTGTCTTCAGACCAGAGAGGGTATACCTAAGAAGCCGTTGAACTTGACTGGACAATAAGATGCTGGATTCTATGTTTGGTATGTGCTTGCAATGGGGGAATCTCAACTGAACTTGAGCTGTGGTTATGCAACAAGGTGGAGGACTCCACCTTGGTGGGATGGTTTGGGGAGGGGAGAGGAGAACTCAAGTACCTATGAAACTATGTTACATAATACAATGTAATTAACAAATTAAAAAAAAAAGAATTCCTTTCCTGGGGTCCAGTGCATTAGCCTCACAGATAAGGTCTTCTCCTTGGGTGTGCCAGGATCCCAAAGTGGGCGCCGGTTCTAATAATGGCTGTCCTGCTTCACATCGTTTTTGCTGTTTGTGGCCTGGGAAGGCAGTCGAGGACTGCCTAAAACCAAGGGAACCTGCGTCCATGTGGGAGACCTGGAGGAGGCTCCGGGCTCCTGGCTTTGGAGTGGCCCAGCTCCGGCCATTGTGACCACTGGGGAGGTGAATCAGGGGACGGGAGATCTTCCTCTCTGTCTCTCCTTTTCTCTGTATATCGGACTTTGCAATAAATTTAAATAAATCTTAAAAAAGGATTCCCTTAGATGATTTATTTATGACTTTGAATTTTGATAGATTATTCATTTTCTAAACAACCACAGTATGGATTATTTTCTTTCTGGTAATGAACTATCAATTTTCATTTATCAGTAGCAGTATAAAAAGGAACTAAATGAAAACAACTACAGTAATATTTCTCCCATACAATTTTCACATTTTGCAATACGTATACAAAATATACTTAGTATATAGAAGGAAAAAGTTTCCAAATTAATTGTATTCTACAAAACCTTGGAGTCTATGATTTTCCAAGATAACCCCTAAGAAACTCACATTCAGTACAAGGACTATTATTTTACAGAGATTTTAAAGCAAATCCAGTGTTCTATTTTCATAACTTAGTGCAAAAGCTACAAGGGTCTGTGGAATCACACAAGGACATTGGTAAGCAAACACAGTGAATCCATAGACAAGAAAGGAAAGGGATAAATGAACTATAAATCACACAATCTGCCATTTACCAAAGGGAAAACAGTTACAAGGATTCACTAAGCCTAAAGAGCACTCTACAACTAAAACAATGTGATTAAAAAACCAATGAGCATGATGGCTAATGTCAAAAATAATATAATGTACTTGAAAATTGTTAATACAATGGATGTGAACCCTAAAAAATGGTGAAGTGTATGAAATACAGGATGTTTATTAGCTTGATTTCATCATTTAACAAGGGTTCATGGACCATACATACACCAAAACATCACATTGTAAACAAAAGTTATTGGCATACCTCATCCACTTGTGTAGCACAAAACTATACAATATAATTTCACATACTTTTTTTCAAAAAATTAAATTACTATTTCAAGTGGTAAAGAAATATTTTTGTACTTTTGATATGTGAGGGAGTGAAAATCTATACTTAGAGATAACATATATTTGGAGATAACCGGATGTGGAGAAAAGAGGGAACAAAGGCAGATCCTCAACAAAACCACACACACACAATTGGACAAATATAAGAAACATGTATTTTAACAATACTGTGTATATGTTTTTAATTTAATTCATAGAGGAATCTTGAAATACAGACAACTGTAATTTTTCTTAAAGAATATACTATGTCTCAGAAAAGTCTGGAATTGATGGAACCAAATCCAGTCTTTCTGACTCCCCAGGACTTGTTTGCTAAGCAGTATCTATAAACTGGCTTTCACCATTTGGAAGTCAGAGAGACAGATACAGAAACTGAGACAGAGAAAAGGATTTCCATCCACTGCTTCACAATTTTTTTTGAAAGATTTATTCATTTTATTACAGCCAGATGTAAGCAGAGGAGGAGAGACGGAGAGGAGGATCTTCTGTCCGGTGATTCACTCCCCAAGTGAGCTGCAGCGGCTGGTGCTGTGCGGATCCGAGGCTGGGAAGCGGGAGCCTCTTCCAGGTCTCCCACGTGGGTACAGGGTCCCAATGCATTGGGCCATCCTCGGCTGCTATCCCGGGCTGCAGGCAGGGAGCTGGATGGGAAGTGGAGCTGCTGGGATTAGAACCGGTGCCCATATGGGATCCCGGGGCTTTCAAGGTGAGGACTTTAGCCGCCGGACCACACCGCCGGGCCCTGCAATACTAAAATAAGTAATCAATGTGGCCTACCTAACTGTACATTCATGAAACACCCAGACAAAATATATTAATATTATCCTATATGCTTCATGATGATAGCCCTAGGGGAAATCAAGACAAAATACTGAAACAACTTGAAGCTAAGAACTCTCTAAACTGGCAATTAATGTATGCTGAAGAATTATACTTTGGAGAGATCAAGATGGCGGAATAGGGTAAGGATGCGTTTAGACAGACAGAAAAACATTCAATCAGGATGAAGCAGAGAGGACATATTTCAGGTTGTAGGAAAGGACAGAACAATAGCAGAGGGGTACCTGGAGACTGACCGACACAGGAAAGCAGTGGACACAACGGTGTGGTGTTGCAGAGACTGATACTCCAGCACAGCGATCTGAACTCTACAGCAGCCAAAACTTCACCAGCAACCAGGTGGGAAGGGACTTTCACTGGGAGCTTGGGAGGTGAACCCAGACAAAGAACTGTCCGTTCTGCTGGTCCATTTGATTTGACCAGGAGCAGAGACAGAGCAGCAGATCTCAGATGGGCAGTACGAGAACAGAGTGGATTTCACAGTCCACTCAGCTCCCTAGAGCTGAATTGGGCGCCATTTTGTGTAAAGAGGAAAGGGCAAGGGAGAGGACTGAGCATGCACTGAGCTGGGAGTGAACTCATTTCTGTCTTGGTAAACTGCAACGACATGGCATTCTACGGGTTCCACTCAGGGCAGGTCTGGGATAGCCCTCGGATCTGATGGCCAGCAAATCAAAAACCTTAGTGGTTGTACATCAGGCGCCATTTTGGGCACTGTGGCAATAGCTTTGGGACTGCAGGGGACAATAGTGAACTGCGCATGTGCTGATCTCGCGAGAACTTGCTGAGGTCCGTGAATGCACTGGTCCCGCAGGAAAATAGTACCGACTGTGGCATTGTACCAGCCAAAATAGGTCCGTGTGGCACCCAGACCTAACGTCGAAAAGGTTCCGACAAGATCAGCACCAACAACAATCTAATTATATAGGACACCTGGTGTCCCTCTAATCCTGGGACCTGCTCCAACTGGACGTGGGAGAAAGGTTGCAGAGACAATGATGAAGCCTCAGCATGGTATCACAGGAGGTGGAGGAGAGTGGTGAGCCAAGAGCTGGAGCTGTGGAGACCACGGTGGAAATCTGACGTAAGAACCCAAACCTGGAACTCGTTGGAGGTTGTAGCACAAGTGGCTGCAAGCAAAAAGGTGTGTACCAACTGCAATAAGTAAAATCGCATTGTAGACCTGTGGGTGACACAGCTTAGAAACCTGCCTCAAGGAGAAGACTCTGCTAACCAGAAGTACAATGATCAAGAGCAAAAGAAGAGACAAAGGCACAATGAATATTACTGAAAACTCCCCTGCAAAGGAGCAAAACCCTATGCCAGCCTCAGAGTTAACTGAGGAAGACATCGAGAAAATGGGGCACACAGAATCCATAAGACTCATTTTAAAGATTCTGATTAACAATGAGAAGCTCATGCAAGTGTTCAAAGAATTTAAGGAAGCAATAAAGCAAATCAAGGCTGGTACATCAGAAATTAAGAATACAGTGAAGCAAATTAAGAGTACAGTGGAGAGTCTCCAAAACAGAATGAAGCAAGCAGAAGAAAGAATCTCAGAATTGGAAGGTATTTCCTGTCATCAGGGGGAAACAAACAAAAAGCCGGAAGCAGAGCTGGATCAGGCCAAAAGAAGTATTCAAGAATTGAAAGACACTATTAAGAGGCCAAATCTAAGAGTTATCGGAGTCGCAGAAGGTGCAGAAAGAGAAGCTGAGTTTGCAAATGTATTTAATGAAATAATAAAGGAAAATTTCCCTAATCTAGAGGAAGAATTGGGAAACAAGTTCCAGGAGGGGCACAGAACTCCCAACAGGCTTGATCAAAGGTGATCTTCACCACAACATATGATCTTCAAGCTCTCTTCAATTGAACATAAGGAAAAAAATCCTTAAATGTGCATGTGAAAAAAATCAATTGACATATAAAGGAAAGCCAATTAAGCTCACAGGAGATCTCTCACAGGAAACTCTACCGGCAAGAAGAGAATGGAGTGACATATTTCAGATTCTAAAAGAAAAAAATTTTCGGCCCAGGATAACATATCCAGCAAAGTTTTCTTTCATCCTTGAAAATGAAATAAAATTCTTCCACAGTAAAGAAAAGCTAAAGGAAATTGCCTCTTCCAAACCTGCCCTACAAGGGATACTTAAAGATGTTCTCTTCACAGAGAAGAGGAATAGCAGCTAACCAAGCCAAAGGCAAACAGAAAGAACATCCCACAAAAATGACAACAGAAGACTAAACCAATGAACAACCCATTCCTAAAATGACAGGACTAAAGTACCACCCATGTATATTAAACTCTGAATGTAAATGGCTTAAGCTCAATCAAACGTCATAGATTAGAACACTGGATTAAAAATCAAAACCCATCTGCTTATTGTCTGGAGGAGACTCACTGCAACAAAGATCAGGAGAAACTATATCACATGGGTTTTGTTGTTTACTGTCAGTTTCATCTCTTCAAAACACTTCCTTCTGACTAAATCATTCAATGACTCGTAGATCATGCAGTGGCAGCATTTTCTGCAAGAAGGTTCTTGATTTTCATTTCTTCAGCTACACATCAGTCATTTAATAACATGTTATTTAACTTCTTGATGTTGTTAATTTCTTTTTTCTCCCTGATGTTGATTTTGTTTTGTGGCTCTTCATTTAAGGGGATGTATAGTAGCTGTGTAATGGAGACTGTCATATCTAGTAACATGTCATTTATCTACAGGCATTGTAAATTTCTATTTTTCTTTTCATTGTTGATTTTGTATCATGACTTTTCATTTAAGGGAATGTACAGCAGTTGTGTAATGGAGACTGTCATATCTAGTAACATGTCATTTAACTTCATGGCATTGTAAATTTCTATTTTTCATTCTAGTGTTGATATTGAATCATGACTATTCATTTAAGGGGATGTATGGTAGCTGTGAAATGGAGACTAACATTCAGATGTGAGGATATAGTGTGGCATGCATTTCTACTTACAGACAAAGATGGACTTACAATGAAACTGTTTACTATATCTTGACAATAGGATTTTGGACTCTCTGCCATTGTCCGTGCCCGCAATGATGAACAATTGACTGAGTATGAAGAACTTTATGTTAGTAATGATATAGTGGAACTGGGGGGGGGAGGGATATGGGGAGGGGATAAGGGAATATGAAACTGTAATACAAAATAATAACAATAATAAAAAATGTATTAAAAAAAACAGGGTTTTCGTGATAGCTGTTAATACAGCTGAAGTATGTGAAGTTTATGACCGAAATGGAGTAGTTTGGGCACAGGAACACCTGTGCTGCACCTTCGGGTCGGTGCTATTCACCACAAACTGAGTTTCCTAGATGTCACACGCCCATTCAGAAGTATGTGTTGCTAGAGAAGTGGTTTTCAATGGTAGCTGAAAATGGCTTGGGCGCTGAACTTCTCTCTGAATCTGAAGTTCTTAGTGCATTGAGTGTGAGTCTACATCCTTGTTTGTGGGTGGTGATCAACATGCTTGATTTCCTCACTGTGTCCTCAGTGGGCATATTAGGAGGATGCACAAAAGCGGGTTTACGGGATAGCTGTGAATAAAGCTGATGGTATGTGAAGTTCATGATTGAAATGGAGATGTTTGGGCACTGGAAGACCTGTGCTGCCTCTTCGGGTCGATGCTATTCACCACAAATTGAGTTTGCTAGGTGTCACTTACCCGTTTAGCAGTAGGTGGTACCACAATAGTGGTTTTCAATGGCAGCTGCAAATAGTTTGGGTGCTGAACTTCCCTCTGAATGTGGAGTTCTTAGCGCCTTGAGTGAGTATCTACATATTCGTTTGTGTGGTGATCAACATGCTTGATTTCATCACTCTGTCCTCAATAGTCATAGGACCAGCAGGCACTTAAGAGGGTTTCCGTGATAGCTGTTAATAAAGCTGATGGTATGTGAAGTTCATGACTGAAATGGAGTTGTTTGGGCACAGGAAGACCTGTGCTGCTCCTTCAGGTTGATGCTATTCACCACAAACTGACTTCCCTAGGTGTCACATGCCCATGTCAGCAGTAGGTGGTGCCAGAGCGGTTGTTTTCAATGGTAGCTGAAAATGGCTTGAATGCTGAACTTCTCACTGAATGTGGAGTTCCTAGCGCCTTGAGTGAGAATCTAAATGCTTGTTTGTGTGTGGTGATCAACATGCTCGGTTTATTACTATGGCCTCAATGGGCTTCGGTAAAGGTGAACAAATTAGAGTTTCTTGGATAGCTGTTAGTAAAGCTGATGATATGTGAAGTTCGTCCCCGAAATGGAGTTGTTTTCGGCACTGGAAGACCTGTGCAGCTCTTTCGGTTCAATGCTATTCACCACAAGTTGAGTTCCCTAGGTGTCACACGCCCATTCAGCAGTAGGTGGTGCTAGAGCAGTTATTTTCATTGGTAGGTGAAAATGTCTTGGGCGCTGAACTTCTCTCTAAATGTGGAGTTCTTAGAGCCTTGAGTGACAATCTACATTCTTGTTTTTGTGCATTGATCAACATGCTTGAATTTATTACTATAGCCTCAATGGTCATAGGACAAGGCTAGAAGAAACAGGGTTTCTGGGATAGCTGTTAATAAAGCTGATGGTATATGAAGTTAATGACCGCAATGGAGTTTTTTGGGCACTGGAACATGTGTGCTGCCTCAACGCAATAATGCTATTCACCACAAACTGAGATCTCTAGATGTCACATGGCCATTCAGCAGTAGGTGGTGCCAGAGCAGTTGTTTTCAAAGGCAGCTGAAAATGACTTGAATGCTGACTCCCCTCTGAATATGGAGTTCTTAGCACCTGGAGTGGAAATTTACATCCTTGTTTGTGTGCATTGATCAACACGCTGATTTCATCACTGTGTGTTAAGTAGACTTAGGAAAAGGCTAGACAAAACAGTGTTTCTGGGAAAGTGTTAATAAAGCTGATGGTATGTGAAGTTCATGACAGAAATGGATTAGTTTTGGCACTGGAAGTCCTGTGCTGCCCAATCAGTTCGATGTTATTCACCACAAACTGGGTTCCGCAGGTGTCACACGCCCTTTCATCAGTAGGTGATGCCAGAGCAGTTGTTTTCAATGGCAGCTGAAAATGGCTTGGGTGCTGAACCTCCCTCTGATTGTGGAGGTCTTAGCGCCTTGAATGTGAATCTTCATCCTTGTTTATGTGCGGAGATCAACATGCTTGATTTCATCACTGTGTCCTCAGTGGACATAGGACAAGCCTAGACAAACAGGCTTTCCAGGATAGTTGTGAATAAAGCTGATGGTATGTGAAGTTCATCACTGAAATGGAGTAGTTTGGGCACTGGAAGACCTGTGCTGTTCCTTCGTGTAGATGCTATTCAGAACAAACTCAGTTTCCTAGATGTCAAACTCCCTTTCAGCAGTAGGTGGTGCCAGAGCAGTGGTTTTCAAAGGTAGCTGAGACTGGCTTGGGTTCTGAACTTCCCTCTGAATGTGGAGGTCTTAGCGCCTTGAATGAGAATCTTCATCCTTGTTTATGTGTGTTGATTAACATGCTTGATTTCATCACTGTTTCCTCAGTGGACTTAGGTCAAAGCTATACTAAACAGGGTTTCCGGGATAGCTGTAAATAAAGCTGAAGTATGTGAAGTTCATGATGGAAATGGAGTTGTTTTGGGCACTGGGAGACCTGGGCTGCTTCTTCGGCTAGATGTTATTCACCATAATATGAGTTCCCTATGTGTCACATACCCATTCTGGAGTAGGTGGTGCCAGAGCAGTGGTTTTCTTTTTCTTTTTTTTCTTTTTAATTCATTAATTACATTGTATTATGTGACACAGTTTCACAGGTACTTGTATTCTCCCCTCCCCTCCCCAAACTATCCCACCATTTTGGATTCCTCCACCTTGTTGCATAACCACAGTTCAGGTTCAGTTGAGATTCCCCCATTGCAAGCATATACCAAACATAGAGTTCAGCATCTTATTGTCCAGTCAAGTTCAACAGCTTCTTAGGTATACCCTCTCTGGTCTGAAGACAGAGCCAGCAGAGTATTGTCCTGATCAATTAAAAGCTCCAACATATCATCAGCAAAAATTTACATCATTATGGAATTAACTGACATAGTAATGAGTAACCAATATGTTAAAAGTAAATGCGAGTTCTTAACCACCTTCTGTGACCATCTCATTGACATTTCAATTTTAGTTTATTCACAACATTTAACAAACCTAACATAACATGTTATAATACATAACATCGCGTCATCTTAAATTAAGGCAAACATGTGGTATTTAACCTTTTGGGATTGGCTCATCTACTCCATGGAATACTACTCAGCTATTAAAAAAACAAGATGCAGTTCTTTGTGGCCAAATGGGCCAAACTGGAAACCATAATGCTAAGGGAAATGAGCCAATCCCAGAGCAGTTGTTTTCAATGGTAGCTGAAAATGTCTTGGGAGCTGAACTTCTCTCTGAATGTGGAGTTCTTAGTGCCTTGAGTGAGAATTTACATCCTTATTTGTGTACGGCAATTAACCTGCTTGAATACATTATTGTGCTCTCAATGTGCATAGGACGAGGAGGCACAAAACAGGGTTTCCGTGATAGCTGTTAATAAAGCTGATGGTATGAGACGTTCAGACCGAAATGGAGTAGTTTGGGAACTGGACAACCTGGGCTGCTCCTTCGGGTCGGTGCTATTCACCACAAACTGAATTTCCTAGGTGTCTCTCACCCATTCAGCATTAGGTGGTACCAGATCAGTTGCTTTCAATGGTAGGTGAAAATGGCTTTGAGGTGAACTTTCCTCTGAATGTGGAGTTCTTAATGCCTAGAGTGAGAATCTGCATCCTTGTTTGTGTGTTGTGATCAACATGCTTGATTACATTATAGTGTCCTCAGAGGACATAGGAAGTGGAGGCACAAAACAGGGTTTCCGGGATAGTTGTGCATAAAGATGATGGTATGTGAAGTTCATGAAAAATGGTTTAGTTTGGGGACTGGAAGTCCTGTGCTGTTCACTCATGTCGATTTTTTTCACCGCAAACTGAGTTCCCTGGGTGTGATATGTCCATTCATCAATAGGTGGTGTCAGAGCAGTTGTTTTTGATGGTAGCTGAAAATGGCTTGGGTACTAAACTTACCTCTGAATGTGGAGTAGTTTGGGCAGTGGAAGACCTGTGCTGCCCCTTTCAGAAGTTGCCATTCACCAACACACTGAGTTCCCTAAGGATCCATACAGGTTGAGGTTTATGTGCTGCCAGATCCATTGTTTTCAATCTTAGTAGAAAATGGATTGGACGCTGAACCTCTCTTTATGTGGAGTTCTTAGGGCCTGCAGTGAGGATCTGCATCCTTGTTTTGTGTGGTTGATCCACATACTTGATTTCATCATCCTGTTCACAGTGGCCATTGGACCAAAACCAACGAAACAGGGTTTCCGGGAATATCGGCTACACAAGCTGATGTTATGTGAACATGCTGAGTCAAGTGGAGTAGTTTGGGCACTTGAAGGCCTGTACTGCCCCTTTTGGAAGTTGCGAATCACCAACACACTGAGTTCCCCAGCTATCACATACATTTTGATTCAAAAGTGCTGCCAGAGCAGTTGTTTTCAATGGCAGCTGAAAATGGCTTGGGCACTGAACTTGTATCTGGATGTGCAGTTCTTAGCGCCTCGAGTCAGGATCTGCATTCTTGTTTAGTGTGTGTGCTTAATTTGGTTGATTTCATCATCGTGAGTTTAATGTGCATTGGACCAGAAGCAATGAAACTGGGTTTCCGGGAGATCTGCTACAAAAGCCTCATGGTATGTGAAGTTCCTGAGTCCAGTGGAGTAGTGTGGGCATTGGAAGACCTGTGCTACCCCTTTTGGAATTTGCCATTCACCAACACACTGAGTTCCCTAGCTATCACATACACTTTGAGGCATATGTGCTGCCAGAGCCATTGTTTTCAATAGTAGGTGAAAATGGCTTGGGCGCTGAACTTGTCTCTGGTTTTGAAGTCCTTAGGGCCTGGAGTGACGATCTGCGTCCTTGTTTTGTGTGGGTGCTCAACATGCTTTGTTTCGTCATCCTGGGCTCAATGGGCATTAGAATATAAGCAACCTAGCAGGGTGTCTGAGATCTGCTACAAAGGCCTCATGATATGTGAAGTTCCTTATTCAAGTGGAGTAATTCTGCACTTGAAGACCTGTGCTGCCCTTTTCGGCAGTTGCCATTCACCAACACACTGAGTTCCCTAGCTATCACATACACCTCGAGGCATATGTGCTGCCAGAGCCGTTGGTTTTTGTTTTTTTTGGGGGGGTACATTTTCATTTTTATTAATATATAGCTGTTAAATGGGAAAGTTGCCCTGATTTTTTCTGATTCTTGGTTTGTCTTAATTGATACTTCTCTGTAATTAGTTCTTACTAACCAATGGCTAGTATTGGCATTCCCCTGGGCAAATTAAATCTCTCTCTTCATGCTAGAATCTGTGTGTTTTTTTAAACATATTTTATTATTATACCTCAAATACCAAAAATGATAGATGCAACACACAAAGTAAAATTAGAAAGCAACTTAACACATAAATAAATATAGAAAGATTTTTGACAAGATGTTGTTAAGTCTTCCCTGGCAAAAGTTAAAATGATAATACAGCAAGACAATATATTTTATATCCGTTAAATGGAAGGTAGTTCATCTTCTAATACCTATTGAATCAACAAATTGGCAAACAAAAACCATGAGCATCATCATCAAAGAAAGGGCCTTTCATACAATTTGAACACATCATTTTTAAAAAAGAAAATACTCCTATTAACTTGACATAATATGATTAAACCATCAAAGAAGATTACTTTTGTTTTTTTACTGTTTTTCAGATTGACATCATTTCATATCAACCACATCGATCACAGCAACAATAAGAACAACAACAACATCAACAACAAATTGTAGCACCCTGATAAAATAATGTGCCACTGAGTAAGCAACACATGCTTAACTAAAAGGAAACACAGAAATCTCTTAGGAACTATGATGCCATCGTATGCTTCATGGGCACTTGATGAATTCTTTTAGAGAAAAGAGATTATTTGGAAGCAAGCAAACTGATATAAAAACATCAAAACATATGAGATACAGCCAAAAGAGCAAACAGACACTCAGAAAACAGTATAGATTGGACTGTTGGAGTTACCCTTTCCATGTTGGCTTCCTTATATGAGAGAGAATATATGGTATTTGTTCTTTGTGATTGACTCATTTCACTGAGCATAATGGTTTCTAGTTGGGACCACCTGGTTTTAAATAGAGTAATATCATTCTTCTTAAAAGCTGAATAATATTCCATTGAGTAGATGTACCACAGTTTCTTTAACCACTCTTCCTTGGACGCACATCTGGTTTGTTTGCTATTGTAAATTGTGCTGCTGTAAATATAGGATTACAGATCCCCTTCTCATATGCAGATTTCACTTCTGTTGGATATATTCATAACAGCGGGATTGCTGGGTCATATGGCAGGTTTATTTGCAATTCTCCAAGCACTCTCCATATGGATTTCCACAATGATTGTACTAGCCTGCACTCCCACCAGCAGTGAAGGAAGGTGCCTTTCTCCCCACATCCATGCCAGCATGTGTTGTTTCTCGAGTTCTGAATGTAGGCCAGTCTCACAGGAGTTAGGTGGTACCTCAAGGTGGTTTTCATTTGTATCTCTCTGATGGCTAGAGAGCCTGAGCATCTTTTCATATGTCTGTTAGCCATTTGAATCTGTTCTTTTGAGAAATGTCTGTTCATTTCCTTTGCCCATTTTGCTACGGGGCTTGTTTTTTCACTATCCCTGGGTTTCTGAAGCTCTTTGTAGATCCTAGATATTAGTCCCCTATCACTTGTGTAGAATGCAAAAATTTTCTCCCATTCTGTTTGTTGCTTATTCACTTTGTTAATTGCTCCCTTTGCTGTACAAAAACATTTTAGTTTGATGTAGTCCCATTTGTTCATTTTGGATTTGATTGCCATTGTTTAAGTGTCTTTTCTAAGAAAATTACCATATGCCTACATTTGGAGTGTGTTTCATATGTTTTCTTTTAATAGTTCGATGGTTTCTGACTGTAGGTTTAGGTCCTTGAGCCAGTTAGAGCTGATTTTTGTACAGTGCGAAAGGTGTGGGTCTTTCTTCTTTTTTCTGCAAGCTGTTTTCAATGGTAGCTGAAAATGGCTTGGGCGCTGAACTTGTCTCAGGATGTGGAATTCTTAGGGCCTGCTGTGAGGATCTGCATGCTTGTTTTGTGTTGGTGCTCAACATGCTTGATTTCATCAGCCTGGGCTCAATGGGCATTGCAACAAAAGAAACAGGGTTTTCCCGGAGACCTGCTTGAAACGCCTCATGGTATGTGAATTTCCTGAGTCAAGTGGAGTAGTTTGGAAAATGGAAGACCTGTGCTGCCCCTTAGAGAAGTTGACATTCACCAACACACTGAGTTCCCCAGCTATCACATACATTTTGATTCAAAAGTGCTGCCAGAGCCGTTGTTGTCAATGGCAGCTGAAAATGGCTTGGGCGCTGAACTTGTCTCTGGATGTGGAGTTCTTAGCACCTGTAATGAGGATCTGCATGCTTGTTTTTTTTTTATGTTTTTTAATTTATTATTTTGCTTCATTAATTACATTGTAATATGTGACACAGTTATATAGGTACTTGGGTTCTCCCCACCCCTCCCCAAACCCTCCCACCATGGTGGATTCCTCCACCTTGTTGCATAACCACAGCTCAAGTTCAGTTGAGATTCCCCCATTGCAAGCATATACCAAACATAGAGTCCAGCATCTTATTGTCCAGTCAAGTTCAACAGCTTCTTAGGTATACCCTCTCTGGTTTGAAGACAGAGCCAGCAGAGTATCATCCCAGTCAATGGAAAGCTCCAACATACCATCAGCAAAAATTTACATCATTATGTAATTAATTGACATAGTAATGAGTAACCAATATGTTAAAAGTAAATGCGAGTTCCCAGCCACCTTCTGTGACCATCTCATTGACATTTCAATTTTAGTTTATTCACAACATTTAACAAACCTAACATAACATGTTATAATACATAACATCGCGTCATCTTAAATTAAGGCAAACATGTGGTATTTAACCTTTTGGGATTGGCTCATTTCCCTTAGCATTATGGTTTCCAGTTTGGCCCATTTGGCCACAAAGAACTGCATTTTATTTTTTTTAATAGCTGAATAGTATTCCATGGAGTAGTTGAACCAACAATGGAGCAGAATAGAAACACCAGAAGGAAACCCACACAGATACAGCCAAATAATCTTTGACAAAAAGACAAATGACAATCCAGGCAAATGGGAAGGTCTGTTCAATAAATGCTGTTGGGACAACTGGTTAATAGCCTGCAGAAACAAAAAGATAGATCCACATCTCTCACCATACACTAAGATCAGATCTAAATGGATAACAGATCTAAACCTACATCCAGAAACCTTCAAACGTTTGGAAGAAAATGTTGGAAACACACTGCAACACTTAGGGGTAGGCCCTCACTTTCTATTTTTTTTTTAATTTTTTTCTTTTTATTGTATTGTTGTTGACAATCTTTACATAGTGAATTACAGTTAAAGGAAAAAGAAGAAAAAAAAGAATAAAAGAAAAAAAAGGTTCAGGGGGATAGGAAAGTGGGCAATGCCATTATGTCCATATTGTTTCCATCATGCATCTGAGGTAAAGGGGGACATTGAGGGAGAAGCCCCACCCGGTTTCCCGCCCACCCCAAGTCCCGGATGTGGGGCATGCTCTGAGATATGTGCCCAAGTGGTGTTAATAGTTCTCCAGTTATGAATCGCTGCCAGTTTTGCTCGATGAGGTCGTCCACTGATTGACATGGTCCATCATAAAGTCTCCGTTTGCCCCATAATTTGCTGCCAACATATAGCTGAGACGAATGACTGTCCCGTTCTGTCTTCTGTCTTTTCTTGGTTAGAGTTCTGAGTCCAGCAGTTCAATTGGGGAGATCTCCAAAGATACTTTGAGGTATTCCCAGATTAGTTTTTTGTATGTTCTAGCAAGCACAGGGCCCGGCACAGTCCATCACCCCGATCAGCTGGTGGTTGCAACTGCTGGGTTGGTTCTGTTTTCAGTCCCGAGTTGCACTGGAACCAATGGGTGTTGCAGTCCAGTCTGGTTCTGCCCAGCACATACTCGGCCCTCGCATAAACCAGTGGGAGCTGCAGCCTAGTTGGGGCGACCCACAATAACCCCCATCAAGCCCACCCCCTACCCTGGTTTGCCAGTATGTGTAGCAGAAGACCAGTCTGTCCCCCATCCCATTTGGCTCTGGTACTTGTCAATGGGTATTAAAGCTTAGTTCTATCTAATCAACTCAACCATCCAGCCCTCACAGATGTTGTTGAGTGCCTCTCTATCTAGCCATCCAAGCCCCCGTCCTAGTTTTCATGCCCTCCCACGGGAATAGTGATCCAGGAAGGGGGAACCCACTTTTCCCTCCCAGGTCTCTCTGTCCCGGTTTATGCACTCTTTAGGTGGTCCTGTGATTTGACTCGACAGAATTAGTCCCCAGTGCCAGCTTCTGCCAGCTGATGCTGCGGCCCTGATCTAGTCCACATGCAGCGCACAGGTGTTGTAGCCTTGCTTTGTCGGGTCTGTCTCTATCCCAGCCAACACTCTCCAGTGGGAGTAGCTGACCAGCGAGGGGACCAGCCCCTTAATCCCCCCGCCAGCTCTGCCCCTCCCTTCCTGGATCTCACGTGTGCTGGATGGGTGCTGCATTCATATCCAGTACAGGCAACCACGCCCTGGCATTCCATAATGTGTACTGGTTTTGTCGCAACCAAACCTGGCCCATCCCACACTCTGGTCTGGCGATCGGATTTGCCAGTGGTTGACATGAACTGATTCAGCCTGATCTGCTCCTGACCCATGCTGAATGTATGCCAGTGCGAAACTTTCCATGGCCTATTCTGGGCTGTTTCCTATCATGCTTCTTGCGCTTACCTGCAGGGACTGTGTCCTGCCAGAGGAGTTGCCCAGGCTCCTCCATCAGAACCCCTCCCAATGCCAGATTTTGCGCATACCAGGGGGTTCTTGAGCCAGCCCTACTCAGTTCACCTCCTGTCCTAGCAGGAACAGTGGTTTTTCCTGGCTGGCTTTCACCCCATTCTGGTTCTTGTTGTTGGATGTTTCAGCCCGGCCATGGCTCGTCCATACCCACATACAGCTCACACATGGCTCAGAAGAGGAGTGAGACCCAGCCTAGTCAGTCCCACATCTATCCCCTGGTTCTCCATAACACAGGATGGAATTGGGATCTGAACCGGCCTGGTGCATCCAATCCCAGCCCACACTAGTGCCTCGGGTGACTGCAACTGTTTCCTAGATAGAACACAGCCCCCTTTCCAGCACATACACTAGTTGGTGGGAGCCTCATCCCAGTTGTGGTGTCCCCTTACCTCCCAGTTTGGGCCTGTTCCTAGCCGTAAATCACGACCTGCCCGTGGTTGCTCTGAGGACCATTAGGTGCAAGCCTCAAGTTCATTAGGGATTCCCTCATTGCCAGCATTCTGTTTCCTCCATTTTGATTGAAGGGATCCCCAAAGAGACTTTGAGGTGTTCAGAGATCAGGTTACTAGCAAGCACAGTGCTTCACGCCCCCAGCACTGTGGGTTCAGGAGGGAGCCTCCCAGGCTGCAGGTCAATGAAACAAAAATCAAAAACTCTCTGGCCGGGCGGCCAGCAGGCCTAGCCTGGCGCCAAATGGTGCACTGGCCGCCCTGGAGCAGCTCCCCACGTGTACGTGGTAGCTACTGTGTGTTCCCAGGCTTGAGGCGTGGCCATCCCAAGGCCCCCCGGCAGGCAGTGAGGTAGCTGCCTGCCGGAGGTTCAAGTCCTTGGGCCCCAGTCCCACCCTTCCTGGCTCCTTCCCCCAGCTCAAGCCACATGGCGAGCAGTAGGGGAGGCCCAGACTCGCTCCACAGACCCCCGGGACTCACCCAGAAAAGGGGTAGCCATCGAGGTTCCGGCAAATCTGGGAGCAGATCCCCACGTGTACGTGGTAGCTACTGTGTGTTCCCAGGCTTGAGGCGTGGCCATCCCAAGGCCCCCCAGCAGGCAGTAAGGTAGCTGCCTGCCGGAGGTTCAAGTCCTTAGGCCCTCACTTTCTAAAAAAGACTCCAAATGCAGTAGAAATCAAGACCAAAATAAACAATTGGGAACTCATTAAACTAAGAAGCTTCTGTACAGCTAGAGAAACAATCAACAAAGTAACAAGGCAACCCACAGAATGGGAGAAGATCTTCGCACACGACATAGGTGATAGAGGGCTGATCTCCAGAATATACAAAGAGCTACAAAACAACCAAAATGTCAAAACAAACAAGCCACTCAAGAAATGGGCTCGGGAAATGGGCAAACACTTCACAAAGGAACAAACCCACATGGCAAATAAACATATGAAAAAATGCTCAAGTTCCCTGGCAATAAGGGAAATCCAAATAAAGCATCAATGGGGTACCACCTAACGCCAGTAAGACTGGCCCACATGCATAACAGCACCAACAACACTTGTTGGCGAGGTTGCTGGGAAAAGGGAACCCTACTCCACTGCTGGTGGGTCTGCAGACTGGTACAGCCTCTATGGCAATCAGTATGGAGAATATTCAAACAACTCAAAATCAACATACCGTATGACCCAGCAATAGCACTCCTAGGAATATATCCAGAACAATTGTTTTATGAGAAACCAAGATGCACTCCTATGTTCATAGCAGCACAATCAGTAATTGCAAAAACATGGAAGCAACCAAAATGCCCATCAACAGAGGATTGGATAAGAAAGCTATGCATGCTTGTTTTGTGTGGGTTATTCACATGCTTGATTTCATCTCACTCGGCTTAATGGGCATTGGAACATAAGCCACGCAGCAGGGTTTCCGGGAGAAGTGCTGCAAAAGAATCATTTTATGTGATGTTCCTGAGTCAGGTGGAGTAGTTTGGGCACTGGAAGACCTGTGCTACCCCTTTTGGAAGTTGACATTCACGAACGCACTGAGTTACCTAGCTATCACATACACTTTGAGGCATATGTGTGGACAGACCCATTGTTTTCAATGGTAGGTGAAAATGGCTTGGGCGCTGATCTGGTCTCTGGATGTGGAATTCTTAGCGCCTGCAGTGAGGATCTGCATCCCTGTTTTTTGTGTGTGCACAACATGCTTGATTTGATCACCTGGGATTAATTTCTATTGACCAGAAGCAACGAAACAGGATTTCCGGTAGAGGTGCTACAAAGATTTCATGGTATGTGAAGTTACTGAGTTAAGTGGAGTAGTTTGGGCACTGGAAGACCGGTGCTGCCCCTTTTAGAAGTTGCGATTCACCAACACACTGAGTTCCCTAGGGATCACATACACTTTGAGGCATAAGTGCTGCCAGAGCCGTTGTTTTTAATGATAGGTGAAAATGGCTTGGACGCTGAACTTGTCTCTGGATGTGGAGCCCTTAGGGCTGGAGTGACGTTCTGCAACCTTGTTTTGTGTGGGTGTTCCACATGCTTGATTTCATCCTCCTGGGCTAAATGGGCATGGGACCAGAAACAACGAAACAGGGTTTCTAAGAGATCTGCAGCAAAATGTTAGTGGTACGTGAATTTCCTAAGTCAAATGAAGTAGTTTGTGCCCTGGAAGACCTGTGCTGCCCCTTTCGGAAGTTGACATTCAGCAACACACTGAGTTCCCTAGGGATCACATACACTTTGAGGCATATGTGCTGCCAGAGGTGTTGTTTTCAATGGTAGCTGAAAATGGCTAGCGCACTGAACTTGTCTCTTAATGTGCAGTTAATAGTGCCAGGAGTGACTATCTGCATCCTTGTTTTGTGAGTGTGCTCCACATGCTTGATTACATCCTCCTGGGCTCAATGGGTATTGGAGCAAAGGAACTAAACAATGTTTTCGTGATATATGCTACAAACAAATCATGGTCTGTGAAGTTCCTGAGTCTAGTGGAGTAGTTTGGGCACTGGAAGACCTGTGCTGCCCCTTTCGGAAGTTGCTATTCACCAACACACAGAGTTCCCAAAGAGAACACATACTCTTTAAGGCATACGTGCTGCCAGAGTTGTTGTTTTCAGTGGTAGGTGAAAATGGGTTGGGCGATGAACTTGTGTCTCTGCATGTGGAATCCTTAGCGCCTGCAGTAACGATCTACATTCTTGCTTGTGTGGGTGCACCACCTGTTTGGTTTCATCATCCTGGGATCAATGGGCATTGGACCAGAGGCAACCAACAGGGTTTCTGGGAGATTTGCTACAAAGGCTTCATAGTATGTGAGTTTCCTGAGTGAAGTGGAGTAGTTTGGGTACCAGATGATCTGTGAGGATCTGCATGCTTGTTTTGTGTGGGTGCTCCACATGCTTGATTTCATCATCCTGGGCTCAATAGGCATGGGACCATGAAAATGGCTTGGGCGCTGAACTTGTCACTCAATGTGGAATTCTTTTTGCCTGGAGTGAGGATCTATATTCTTGCTTGTGTGATCGTAGCACCTTCTTGGTTTCATCATCCTGGAATTAATGGGCATAGGACCTGAGGCGACCAACCAGGGTTTCTGGGAGATCTGCTACAATGGCTTCATAGTATGTGAGTTTCCTGAGTGTGTGGAGTAGTTTGGACACTAGAAGACCTGTGCTGCCCCTTTCGGAAATTGCCATGCTCCAACACGCTGAGTTCTCTAGGGATCACATACACTTTGAGACATAAGTGCTGCCAGAGCTGTTGTTTTTAGTGGTAGGTGAAAATAGCTTGGGCGCTGAACTTGTCTCTGGGTGTGGAGTTCTTAGCGCCTGGAGTGAGGATCTGTATCCTTGTTTTGTGTGGGTGCTCAACATGCTTGATTTCATCCTCCTGGGCTTAATTTGCATTGCACCAAAAGCAATGAAACCGGGTTTTCGGGACATCTGCTATAACCGCCTCATTTTATCTGACGTTCCTGAGTCAAATAGATTAATTTTGGCACTGGAAAACCTGTGCTGCCCCTTTTGGAAGTTGACATTCACCAACACACTGAGTTCCCTAGGCATCACATACACTCTTTGAGGCATATGCGATGCCAGAGCCGTTGTTTTCAATGGTAACTGAAAATGGCTTGGGTTCTGAACCTGTCTCTGGATGTGGAGTTCTTTTTGCCTGAAGTGAGGATTTACATGCTTGTTTTGTGTGGATGCCCCACATGCCTGATTTCATCATCCTGGGCTCAAAGGCCATTGGACCAGGATGAACGCAGAAGGTTTCCGGGAGATGTGCCAATAAGGCCTCATGATATGTGAAGTTCCTGAGTCATGTGGAGTATTTTGGCACTGGAAAACCTCTGCTTCCCATTTCGGAAATTGCCATTCACCAACACACTGAGTTACCTAGGGATCACATACACTTTGAGGCATATGTGCTGCCAGAGCGGTTGTTTTCAATAGTAGCTAAAAATGGCTTGGGCCCTGAATATTTCTTTCAATGTGGAGTTCTTAGGGCCTGCAGTGAGGATCTGTATCCTTGTTTTGTGTGTGTGCTCTACATGCTTTGTTTCATCATCCTGGTCTCAATGACCATTGAATCAGAAGTGACCCAGTCAGGTTTCTGGGAGATGTGCCAAAACAGCCTCATGGTATGTGAAGTTCCTGAGTCAAGTGGAGTAGTTTGTGCCCTGGAAGACCTGTGCCTCCCTTTTCGGAAGTTACCATTCACCAACACACAGAGTTCCCTAGGGATAAAAAACACTTTGAGGCAAATGTGCTGCCAGAGCCGTTGTTTCCAATAGTAGCTGAAAATGGCTTGTATGCTGAACTTGTCTCTGGATGTGGAGTTCTTATGGCTGGAAGTGAGGATCTGCATCCTTGTTTTATGTGTGGGTGCTTCACATGCTTGATTTCATCATCCTGGGCTCAATGGGCTTTGGTCCAGATGCAACCACCCCGCATAATTTTTGGAATTTCTGCTGCGAATGTCTCATTGTATGTGAAGATCCTGAGTCAAGTGGAGTAGTTTGGGCAGTGGAAGATCTGTGCTACCCCTTTTAGTAATTGACATTGACTAACACCTGAGTTTCCTAGGGATCACATACACTTTGAAGCATATGTGCTGCCAGAGCCGTTGTTTTCAATTGTAGGTGAAAATGGCTTGGGCGATGAACTTGTCTCTGGATGTGGAGTTATAAGTGCCTGCAGTGAGGATCTACATGCTTGTTTTGTGTGGGTGCTCCACCTGGTTGATTTCATCATCCTGGGCTTGATGGGCATTGGTCCAGAAGCAATGACCCAGCAGGATTTTTGGAATTTTTGCTGCGAAAGTCTCATTGCATGTAAAGTTCCTGATTCAAGTGGAGTAGATAGGGCAATGGAAGAACATTGCTGCCCATTTCAGAAGTTGCCAATGACCAACACACTCTGTTCTCTAGCTATCACATACATTTTGAGGCATATGTGCTGGCAGAATTGTTGTTTCAATGGTAGGTGAATATAGATTGTGTCCTGAAATTGTCTCTTGATGTTGAGTTATTAGTGCCTGAGGTGAGGATCTGCATCCTTGTTTTGTGTGGGTGCTCCACATGCTTGATTTCATCATCCTTTTCTCAACAGGCATACGACCAGAAGTAACGAACCAAGGTGTCCGTGTGATTTGCTGCAAACGGCCTCATGGTATGTGAAGTTCCTGAGTGAAGTGGAGTAGTTTGTGCACTGGAAGACCTGTGTGGCCCATGTCGGATTTTGACAATCACCAGCAGACTGAGTTCCCTAAGGATCACATACACTTTGAAGCACATGTGCTGCCAGAGCTATTGTTTTCAATGGTAGGTGAAAATGTTTTGGGTGTTGAACTTTCTCTGGATGTGGAGTTCTTTTTGCCTGGAGTGAGGATCTGCATGCTTGTTTTGTGTGGGTGCTCCACATGGTTGATTTCATCATCCTGGGCTCGATGGGCAGTGGTCCAGAAGCAACGACCCAGCAGGATTTTTGGAATTTCTACTGCGAACGACTCATTGTATGCAAAGTTCCTTAGTCAAGTGGAGTAGTTTGGGCACTGGAAGACCTGTGCTGCCCCTTTCGGAAGTTGATATTGACCAACACACTGAGTTCCCTAACTAAGACACATACATTTTGAGGCATATGTGCTGCCAGAGCCGTTGTTTTCAATGGTAGCTGAAATGGTTTGGGTGATGAACTTCTCTGTGGATGTGAAGTTCATTTTTCCTGGAGTGAGGATCTGCATGATTTTTTTTGTGTGTGTGCTCAACATGCTTCATTTCATCATCCTGTTCTCAAAGGGCATTGGACCAGATAAATGAAACATGGTTTTTGGTAGATCTGCTAAAATAAACCTTATAGTATGTGAAGTTCCTGAGTCTACTGTAGTATTTGAGCCCTGGAAGACCTCTGCTGCCCCTTTCGGATGTTGCCATTCACCAACAAACTGAGTTCCTTGAGGACCACATACAATTTGAGGCATATATGCTGCCAAGGTCGTTGTTTCAAAGGCAGGCGAAAATGGCTTGGGCACTGAACTTGTCTCTGGACATGAAGTTTTAAGCGCCTGGAGTTAGGATCTACATTCTGGTTTTTTGTGATGTCTCCACATGCTTGATTATATTATCCTAGGCTCAATGGGCATTGGAGCAGAAGCGACCAAGAAGGGTTTCTGGGTGATCTGAAGGAGAATCTGAAGGTTTGTGAAGCTCCTGAGTCACGTGGAGTAGTTTGGACTCTGGTTGATCTGTGCTGTCCATTTGCGAAGTTGCCATTCCCCAACACACTGAGTTCCCAAGGGATCACATACTCTTTAATGCATATGTTCTGCCAGAGCCGTTGTTTTCAATGCTAGTGAAAATCGCTTGGGCACTGAACTTGTCTCTGGATGTGGAGTTCTTAGTGCCTGGACTGAGGATCTATATCCTGTTTTGTGTGTGTGCTTAACACGCTTGATTTCATCATCCTGGGCTCAATGGATATTGGACCAGATGCGAAACAACAGGGTTTCCGGGAGATGAGCTTCAAAAACTGAGGGTATGTGATCGTCATGAGTGAACTTGAGTAGTTTGATCCCCTTTGGGAATTTGCCATTCACCAACACACCGAGTTCCCTAGGGATCACATACACTTTGAGGCATAAGTGCTGCCAGAGCCGTTGTTTCAATGGCAGGCGAAATAATTAGGGGCTGAACTTGTCTCTGTGTGTGGGGCTCTTAGCTTCTGGAGTGAGGATCTACATCTTTATTTTGTTTGGTTTCTTCACATGCTTGATTTCATCATCCTGGGCTCAATGGGCATTGGACCTTAAGTGACACGATTGTTTCCCTGGAAGATTTCCTAATAAAAGCCTCATTTTATGTGACGTTCCTTAGTCAAGTGGAGCAGTTTGGACACTGGAAGACCTGTGCTGCCCCCTTTCGAAAGCTGTCATTTATCAACACACTGAGTTTCCTAGGGTTCACACACTCTTTGAGGCATATGTGCTGTCAGAGCCGTTGTTTTCAATGGTATTTGAAAATGGCTTGGGCACTGAACTTGTTTCTGGATTTGGAGTTCTTTTTTTGTAAAGTGAGGATCTACATCCTGTTTTCTGTGTGTGTGCTCCACATGCTTGATTTCGTCATCCTAGGCTCAAAGGGCATTGGACCAGACGTAGCAAAACAATCGGTTTTCCGTGAGATGAGCATCAAAAGCTGATGGTATGTGAAGGTCATGTTTCAAGTGGAGTACTTGAGCACTGAGAGACCTTTACTGCCCCTATCAGAAGTTGCCATTCACCAACACATTGAGTTCCCTAGTTATCACATGCACTTTGCGCCTATGTGTTGCCAGAGCCATTGTGTTCAATGGTAGCTGAAAATGGCTTGGGCGCTCAACTTGCCTCTGGATGTGGAGTTCTTAGCGCCTGAAGTGAGGATCTGCATCCTTGTTTTGTGTGGGTGCTCCACATGCTTGATTTCATCACCCTGGGCTCAATGGGCATTGAACCAGAAGCAACCCAGCAGGTTAACTACAAGATCTTCTACTAAGGCCTCATGGTTTGTGAAGTTCATGAGTCACGTGGAGTAGTTTGTGCACTGGAGCACCTGTGCTTTCCCTTTCAGAATTTGCTGTTCACTAATACGCTGAGTTCCCTTGCTTTCACATACACTTTGAGGCATATGTGTTGCCAGAGCCATTGTTTTCAATGGTAGCTGAAAGTGGCTTGGGGGCTGAACTTGTCTCTGGATGTGGAGTTCTTAGCACCTGCAGTTGTTCCGGCTGGGTAGTCCTGTAATGTGGACAAGGCAAAGGATTTGGGGATGAGGCACTGACAAAGAGACCTGAAATGGTGGAAATGTCTCTCTCCAACCTCTCTAGGTCTGCTTTTATTGCCTCCTCTCTTGACCTATCACCTAGTTTTTGTTTACGCTTGGCCCTACACCCTCATTAGTAGAATAACTGCTACAGCCGAGTTCCATTAGACCAGGAGATTTCAGCCCCAATGCCATTGTCTGTAGTGCTCAGCTTGGCAAGTGCTAACCAACTCCTTAGCCACAACAGGTCCCCCTTTTTTGTTTTAACCCTGTTCCATGGCTAGCAGTATCTTTAGCTCTGTAACAATGAGCTGACTGCGGTTGCTGGTCTTGGGGAAACATAGCACTACACAGGAGAAACATACATAAAGCATATGATGGGTTTCAAGAGGCCCTGACCATAGGAGTATCTTTAGCTCGGTGGCAATGAGCAGACAGCAGTTTCAGGGCTTGGAAAACATTTTGCACTTGCATAGTTGATACACACAGAAAGGCATACAATGCAGCACAAGATGTCTAGACCAAATCTCACAGTATCTGCTGTTTCTTTGCCAACAAATCAACCAGCAGTTACAACGCAAGCATGCCCACCTACTCACGTTCATCAGTAAAGTCCTGTTGTTCCATAACTCTGGCAGTCTGTTCCGTGACCTTGTTCACTGTCACCATGGTAGCTGGTGCTGGTGGCTGCTGATGTACTGGCTGCGAAGGTCGCCGTTATGCCAGAGTCTCTTTTATTCTTTATCAGGCTAACAGAGTTCTCTCCATCAGTCCCAACAGGAGCTGATGGGATACAGGGCAGCTGCAGGATAACAGCAGAATCGCAATTGCCATTCCAGCATGCTGTCAGGGTGCACTGGAACTCGGTGTCATACACTTCAGAGGCGTGTTTTGCTTGTCCCGTCGATCTTCCAATTGAAATGCCATCATCTTGGCCAGTACCCGAGCTTTCACAAGACTCAGCAGCAGGAGCTTGCCGGACAAGCCTCTCAGGAATTCACCTCAGACCATTTTTGTCCTTTCTATCCTTTTCCTCTTTATCCTCCTCAGAAGAGGACTGCGAATCTTCTTTGTGCACTTTCTCTCGACTTTGTCTGGTTTGGGGTTTCTTCTCCTTTTTTTACCCTGGTTTGCAGCTCTCTCCTCCTTCTAATGGACCATTTTTTCCGCGGGGTTGCCCCACTGCTTGAGGAGATGGCAAAGCAGTTTTGCCAAGCCCCAGAGAAGGAAGGTGATGACCATGAGAGCCTACCATGGGAATACATGGCAGACAGTTTCAAAGAAACTCTGGGAGGCCTTAAGCTTAGTGTCGGTGCCTTGTGACTGGAGCAGATCTCGGATTCCCTTAATTACCTGCATTTTAGAGAGTTCTTGCCCCATGATAAATTTTACTATGCCCCTGCAAAAATTTTTAAACTTGCCTCTAGATTTCCGGGGTCCCTCAGATTGTCCCTCATGCCCCTGAACAGGGAGAAGGTCTGGGGATGGAATTAATTATGCCCCTCTAGAGTTAAACCCTAAACTTCTCTCTGCATTTCCGGGGTCCCTCAGATTGTCCCTCGTGCCCCAGGATGGCGAGAAGGTCTGGGGATGAGATTAATTATACCCCTCCAGAGTTAAATCCTAAACTTGCCTCTGGATTTCCGGGGTCCCTCAGATTGTCCCTCGTGCCCCTGAATGGGGAGAAGGTCTGGAGATGAAATTAATTATGGCCGTCCAGAATTACAGGGGTCCCTCAGATTGTCCCTCGTGCCCTAGCACAGGGAGAGGGTCTGGGGATGAAATCAATTATGCCCCTGCAAAATTCCTAAATTCTAAACTTATTTTCATAGGTCCAGGGGTCCCTCAGATGTCCTTCGTGCTGTTCCCTGCGTTAGGCGTCATTTGTTTTGGCTGGCTAGGCCAGTAATGTGGACACGGCGAAGGATCTGGGGATTAGGCACTGACACAGAGTCCTGAGATGGTGGAAATGTCTCTCTTGGACCTCTCTTGAGGCTTGCTTTTATTGTCTCCACTGTTGACCTTTCACCTAGTTTTTGTTTAGGCTTGGCCCAAACCCTCATTAGAAGAATATTGGCTACAGCTGAGTTCCATTAGACCATTAGACCAAGAGTTTTCAGCCGCAAGCCCATTGCCTGTAGCACTCCGCTTAGCCAGTGCTGACCAACTCGTTAGGACACAACATGCAGTGACAACCTGCATCCTTGTTTTGTGTTGGTGCTTAACATGCTTGATTTCATCATCCTAGGCTCAATGGGCATTGGACAAGAAGCGACCAAGCAGTGTTTCCGGGAGATCTGCTACAAAAGCCTCATGGTAGGTGAAGTTCCTGAGTGAAGTGGAGTAGTTTGGGTGCTGGAAGTCCTGTGCTGTGCCTTTCGGAAGTTGCCATTCACCAGCACACTGAGTTCCCTAGCTATCACACATACTTTGTGGCATAAGGGCTGCCAGAGCCATTGTTTCCAATGGTAGCTGAAAATGGCTTGGGCGCTTAACTTGTCTCTGGATGTGGAATTCTTAGAACCTGCAGTGAGGATCTACATCCTTGTTTTGTGTTGTTTACAAATGCTTGATTTTATCATCCTGGGCTCAATGGGCATAAGACCAGATGCAAGCCAGCAGGGTTTCCAGGAATATCTCCTACAAAAGCTGAAGGTATGTGAAATTCCTGAGTCAAGTGGAGCAGTTTGTGCAATGGAAGACCTATGTTGTCCCTTTTAGAAGTGGCCATTGACCAACACACTGAGTTCCCTATGTATCACATCCACTTTGAGGTCTAAGTGCTGCCAAAGACATTGTTTTCAATAGTAGCTGAAAATGGTTTGGGCACTGAACTTGTCTCTGGATGTGGAAGTTTTAGTGCATGAAGGGAGGATCTGCATCTTTCTATTGTGTGGGTGCTCCACATGCTTAGTTTTATCATCCTTGGCTCAATGGGCATAGGATCAGAAGTGACGAAATATACTACAGGAATATCTGCTACAAAGGCTTCATGGTATGTGAAGTTCCTGAGTGACATGGAGTAGTTTGGGCACTGGAAGACCTCTGCTGCCCCTTTCGGAAGTTGCCATTCATCAACACACTGAGTTCCCTAGCATCACATACATTTTGAGGCATATATGCTGCCAAAGATGTTGTTTTCAATGGTAGCTAAAAATGACAGGGCCACTGAACTTGTCTCTGCAGGTGGAGTTCTTAGCACCTGCAGTGAGGATCTCCATCCTTGTTTTGTGTGGGTGCTCCACATGCTTGATTTCATCATCCTGGGCTCAATGGGCATTGGTTGAGAAGCAACCCAGCAGGGTTTCTGGGAGATCTGCTACAAAGGCCTCATGGTATGTGAAGTTCCTGAGTGACATGCAGTAGTTTGGGCACTGGAAGGCCTGTGCTGCCCCTTTTGGAAGTTGCGATTCACCAACACACTGAGTTCTCTATGTATTACATACACTTTGAGGCATAAGTGCTGCCAGAGCCGTTGTTTTCAATGGTAGATGAACATGGCTTGGGCACTGAACTTGCTACTGAATGTGGAGTTCTTAGTGCCTGTAGTCAGGATCGACATCCTTGTTTGTGTGAGTGCTCCACATGCTTGATTTCATCATCCTGGGCTCAATGGGCATTGAACCAGAAGCAATGAAACATGGTTTAAGGGAGATTTGCCACAAAAGCTGTTGATATGTGATGCTCCTGAATCAAGTGGAGCAGTTTGGGCACTGGAAGACATGTGTTGTCCCTTTCGGGGGTTGTCATTCAGCAACACACTGAGTTCCCTATGGATCACACACTCTTTGATGCATATGTGCTCCAGAGCTGTTGTTTTCAATGATAGGTGAAAATGTATTGGGCACTGAACTTGTCTCTGGATGTGGAGTTCTAGCGCCTATAGTTAGTATCTGCATCCTTGTTTTGTGTGGATTGGCCACATGGCTTGATTTCATCATCCTTGGGACAATGGGTATTGGACAAGAAGAAACCCAGCAGGGCAACTGTAAGAACCGAATCAAAAGCCTCACGTTATGTGAAATTCATGAGACAGGTGGTGCATTTTGGGCACTGGAAGAACTGTACGGCCCCTTTCAGAAGTTGCCATTCATCAACAAATTGAGTTCCCTAGGGTTCACATACACTTTGAGGCATATGTGTTTCCCAAGCTATTTTTTCAATGGTATGTCAAAGTGGTTGGGTGCTGAAGTTGTTTCTGGATGTATGGTTCTTAGTGCCTGCAGTGAGGATCTGCATCCTTGTTTTGTGTGGTTGCTCCACATGTTTGATTTCATCATCCTGGGTTCAATGGGCTTTGGACCAGAAGCGACCCACCAGGGCATGGGGGAGATGTGCTAAAAAAGCCTCATGGTATGTGAAGTTCCTGATTAAAGTGGAATAGTTTGGGCACTGGAAGACCTGTGCTGCCCATTTTGGAAGTTGCCATTCACCAACACACTGAGTTCCCTAGCTATCACATACACATTGAGGCATATGTGCTGCCAAATCCATTCTTTTCAATGGTAGCTAAAAATGGCAGGGCCGCTGAACTTGTCTCTGGGTGTGGAGTTCTTAGCGCCTGCATTCAGGGTAGGCATCCTTATTTTGTAGGGGTGCTCCACATGCTTGAATTCATCATCCTGGGTGCAATGAGCATAGTATCAGAAGCAACCCAGCAGGGTTTCCGGGAGATCTGCTGCAAAAGCCTCATGGTATGTGAAGTTCCTGAGTGACGTGGAGTAGTTTGGGCACTGGAAAAACTGTGCTGCCCCCTTCAGAAGTTGCCATTCACCAACACACTGAGTTCCGTAGGGATCACATACACTTTGAGGCATATGTGTTCCCGAGCTATTTTTTCAATGGTATGTCAAAGTGGTTGGGCGCTGAAGTTGTTTCTGGATGTATGGTTCTTAGTGCCTGCAGTGAGGATCTGCATCCTTGTTTTGTGTGGTTGCTCAACATGCTTGATTTCATCATCCTAGGCTCAATGGGCTTTGGACCAGGAGCGACCCACCAGGGCATGGGGGAGATGTGGTACAAAAACCTCATGGTATGTGAAGTTCCTGAGTGACATGGTGTAGTATGGGCACTGTAAGCACCTGTGCTGCCCCTTTCGGAAGTTGCCATTCACAAACACAATCAGTTCCCTAGCTATCACATACACTTTGAGGCATATGTGCTGCCAGAGCCGTTGTTTTCAATGGTAGCTAAAAATGGCTTGGGCGCTGAACTTGTCTCTGGATGTTTAGTTGTTTGCGCCTGGAGTAAGTATATGCACCCTTGTTTTGTGTGTATTCTCAACATGCTTGATTTCATCATCCTGGGCTCAATGGGCACTGGAGTATAAGCAAGCCAGTATGTTTATCGGGAGATCTACTGCAATAGCCTCATGGTATGTGAAGTTCATAAGTCATTTGGACTAGTTTGGGCACTGGGAGACCTGTGCTGCCCCTTTCGGAAGTTGACATTCAAAAACTCATTGAGTTCCCTGGCTATCACATACACTTTGAGGCATATGTGCTGCCAGAGCCGTTGTTTTCAATTTAGCTGAAAATGGCTTGGGTGCTGAACTTGTCTCTGGATGTGCAGTTCTGAGTGCCTGAAGCGAGGATCTGCATCCTTGTTTTGTGTGGTTTCTTCACATGCTTGATTTCATCATCCTGGGCTCAATGGGCATTGGACCAGAAGCGATACAATTGTTTTCCTGGAAATCTCCTAACAAAAACCTTATGGTAGTGCCGTTCCTGAATTAAGTGGAGTAGTTTGGGCACTGGAAGACCTGTGCTACCCCTTTCGAAAGTTGCCATTCTCCAACACCTTGAGTTCCCTAAGGTTTACGCACTTTTTGAGACATATGTGCTTCCAAGACCATTGTCTCTTTTTTTTTGTTTTAGATTTTATTATTTTGTTAATTAATTTCATTGTATTATGTGACACAGTTACGTATGTACTTGGATTCTCCCCACACCTCCCCACACCCTACCACCATGGGTGATTCCTCCACCTTGTTGCATAACCACAGTTCAAGTTCAGTTGAGATTCCCCCATGGCAAGCATATACCAAACATAGAGTCCAGCATCTTATTGTCCAGTCAAGTTCAACGGCTTCTTAGGTATACTCTATCTGGTCTGAAGACAGAGCCAGCAGAGTATCATCCCGATCAATTAAAAGCTCCAACATACCATCAGCAAAAATTTACATCATTGTGGAACTGACATAGTAATGAGTAAGCAATATGAAAAAGTAAATGCGAGTTCTTATCCACCTTCTGTGACCATCTCATTGACATTTCACTTTTAGTTTATACACAACATATAACATACATAACATAACATGTTATACATAACATCATATCTTCTTAAATTAAAGCAAACATGTGGCATTTAACCTTTTGGGATTGGCTCATTTTCCTTAGCATTATGGTTTCCAGTTTGGCCCATTTGGCCATAAAGAAATGCATTTTATATTTTTAATAGCTGAGTAGTATTCCATGGAGTAGATGAACCATAGCTTTCTTATCCAATCGTCTGCTGATGGGCATTTTGGCTGCTTCCATGTTTTTGCAATTACTGATTGTGCTGCTATGAACATAGGAGTGCATCTTGGTTTCTCATAAAACAAGTGTCCTGGATATATTCCTAGGAGTGCTATTGCTGGATCATACGCTATGTTGAATTTGAGTTGTTTGAATGTTCCCCGTACTGATTTCCATAGAGGCTGTACCAGCCTGCAGCCCCACCAGCAGTGGAGTAGGGTTCCCTTTTCCCCGCAACCTCGCCAGCAAGTGTTGTTGGTGCTTTTATTCATGTGGGCCAGTCTTACTGGTGTTCGGTCGTACCTCCTTGATGTTTTAATTTGGATTTCTCTTATTGCCAGGGAACTTGAGCATTTTTTCATGTTTGTTTGCCATGTGGGTTTGTTCCTTTGTGAAGCGTCTGCCCATTTCCCATGCCCATTTCTTGGGTGGCTTGTTTGTTTTGACATTTTGGTTGTTTTGTAGCTCTTTGTATATTCTGGAGATCAGCCCTCTATCACCTATGTCGTGTGCGAAGATCTTCTCCCATTCTGTGGGTTGCTTTTTTACTTTGTTGATTATTTCCCTTGCTGTACAGAAGCTTCTTAGTTTGATGAGTTCCCATTTGTTGATTCTGGTCTTGATTGCCATTGCCTTTGGTGTCCTTTTTAGGAAGTAGGGACCTACCCCTAGATCTTGCAGAGTATTTCCAACATTTTCTTCTAAAAGTTTGAAGGTTTCTGGATGTAGGTTTAGATCTGTTATCCATTTAGATCTGATCTTAGTGTATGGTGAGAGATGTGCGTCTATCTTTTTGTTTCTGCAGGCTATCAATCAGTTGTCCCAACAACATTTATTGAACAGACCTTCCCATTTGCCTGGATTGTCGTTTGTCTTTTTGTCAAAGATTATTTGGCTGTATCTGTGTGGGTTCCCTTCTGGTGTTTCTGTTCTGCTCCATTGATCTTCCTCTCTATCTTTGTGCCAGTACCAGGCTGTTTTGATAACCACTGCCCTATAGTATGTCCAGAGGTCTGGGACTGTGATTCCCCCTGCTAACTTCCTGTTCTTCAGGATGGTTCTAGCTATTCGTGGTTTTTTGTGTTTCCAGATGAACCTTTGAATCATTGTTTCCAGATCTGTGAAGAATGTTTTGGCAATTTGATTGGGATTGCATTGAATGTATATATTGCTTTTGGCAGTATAGACATTTTAATGATATTGATTTTACCTATCCAGGAGCATGGGATGTTACTCCATCTTTCGAGGTCTTGTTCAATTTCTTTTTTAAGCAGTTTGCAGATTTCCTCAAATAGGTCTCCTACATTTTAGGTTAGATTTATTCCCAGATACTTCATGCTTTTCTCTGTTATTTTGAATGGTATCTTGCTGGTTAGGTCTTTTTCCATCTTGGGGCTATTTGCATACACTATGGCTGTTGATTTTTGTTCATTAATTTTGTACCCTACCACTCTACCAAACTCTTGTATGAGTTCTAGCAGTCTCTGTATTGAGTCTTTTGGCTCTTCTACATAAAGAATCGTGTTATCTGCATATAGTGAAAGCTTGACTTCTTCAATTCCCATTTGGATTCCTTTGATTTCTTTGTCTTGTCTTATGACCTCAGCGAGTACCTCTAGGACTATGTTGAATAGTAGTGGAGAAAGCGGACATCCTTGTCTTGTTCCAGATTTCAGTGGGAAGGGTTCCAGTTTTTCTCCATTCAGTATGATGCTGGCGTTGGGTTTTTCATATATGGCTTTAATTATGTTGTGGATTTTTCCATCTATGCCTACCTTGGTTAGGGTTTTATGTAGGAAGTGGTGTTGGATTTTGTCGAAAGCTTTTTCTGCATCTATTGATACTATCATGTGATTCTTGTTTTTCAGTTTTTGGATGTGGTGTATCACATTTATGGATTTCCGAATGTTGAACCATCCCTGCACTCCAGGGATGAATCCTACTTGATCCGGATGAATGATCTGTCGAATGATTTTTTGAATTCTGTTGGCTAGGATTTTGTTGAGTATCTTAGCATCAATGTTCATCAGAGAGATAGGTCTGTAATTTTCTTTCTCTGTAGGATCTCTGTCGGGTTTTGGGATTAAGGTAATATTGGCTTCATAGAATGAGTTTGGAAGGGTTGTTTCGTTTTCTATTGTTTTGAAGAGTTTGTAGAGGATTGGGGTTAGTTCTGTTCGGAATGTTTTGTAGAATTCTGTAGTGAAGCTGTCTGGGCCTGGGCTTTTCTTTGTTGGGAGATCTTTAATCACTGATTCAATCTCTGCTTCAGTTACGGGTTTGTTTTGGTCGTTTGTTGCCTCTGGGCTAAGTTTTGGCAGGTGGTATGAGTCTAAGAACTTTTCCATTTCTTGGTGGTCTTCTGATGTGTTGGAGTACAGTGCTTTGTAGTAATTTCTGATTATGTTCTTAATGGTTGCAGTGTCTGTTGTTATGTTGCCTTTTTCATCGTTGATGCTGTTAATTCTTGCTTTCTCTTGTTTTTTCTTTGTCAGTCGGGCCAGTGGGGTGTCTATCTTGTTTATCTTGTAAAAAAGCCAGCTTTTTGATTCATTGATTTTGTGTATAGTTTTTTTTTTTATTGCTATCTGATTAATTTTCTCCCTTGTTTTGATGATTTCTTGTTTCCTATTGTGTGTGGGGCTCTTCAGCTGTTGTTTTTCCAATTCCTTGAGGTGTGTGTTTAGTTCCTGTGTTTGGCGCCTCTCTTGGGCCTTGACATGAGCTCCAAGTGCAATAAATTTACCCCGTAGCACTGCTTTGGCAGTGTCCCACAAGTTTTGGAATGTTGTGTCAGAGTTTTCATTGGTTTCCATAAATTTTTTGATCTCATCTTTAATTTCTTCTCTGATCCATTGTTCGTTTAATAGCATATTGTTCAGCCTCCAAGAGTTTCTGTATTTCTTGGGGCATTTTGAATTGCTGATTTCCAGTTTCATTCCGTGGTGGTCTGAGAGGGTACATGGCATGATTGCTATCTTTTTGAAGTTATTTAGATTTGCTTTGCATCCTATCATGTGGTCGATCCTGGAGAAGGTGCCATGCAGTGTTGAAAAAATGTATAATCTGTGGCCTTATGTTAACAAGTTCTATAAATATCTACCAAGTCTAGTTGTTCTATTGTTTGTATGAGCTCTGTTGTTTCTTTGTTGAGTTTGTGTTTTGTTGATCTGTCTATTGTTGTTAGTGGGGTGTTAAGATCACCCACTATTATTGTGTGCATATCTATGTCTCCCCTTAAGTCCGTAAGTAATTGCTTCACGTAGCTAGGTGCGTTTGAATTTGGTGCATATATGTTCACAATGGTAATTACTTCCTGATGGATCAGTCCCTTCATCAATATATAATGTCCTTCCCTGTCCTTTTTGATGTGTGTCAGATTGAAGTCCACATCATCTGAAATTAAGACAGCTACCCCAGCCTTTTTCTCTCGTCCATTGGCATGAAATATCTGTTTCCAACCTTTCACTTTCAGTTTCTTCGAATCTCTTCTGGTTAGATGTGTCTCTTGTAGGCAACAGATAGTTGGGTGCTGTTTGATAATCCATTCTGTTAATCTATGCCTTTTGATTGGTGAGTTCAGGCCATTTGTGTTAAGAGTTAAAATTGAGAGGTTGTGATTGTGCCCTGCCATACTTGTTTTTGTGGGTGTTGATATCTGTGTAATTGCCCTTCCTTTTGCAGACTTTAGTGGGGAGACCTTCCTGTTTGCCATCTTTGCTTATGATTCGCCTCCTTTTTTTTCTGGATTTAGTGCATTTCTAAGGAGATTTTGTAGAGCTGGTTTTGTGCTGGCATATTCTTCTAATTTCTCTTTGCTATGGAAGTATCTGATTTTGTTCTCAAATCGAATGAGATCTTTGCTGGGTACAATATTCTTGGTTGACAGTTGTTCTGATTCAGGATTTGGAAGATCTTTGTCCATTCTCTTCTTGCTTGTAAGGTCTCTTCAGAGAAGTCAGCAGTGATCCTGATTGGTTTTCCTGGTATGTGATCTTTTCCCTGCTCTGTACTTGTCTCAGGTTTCTTTGTCTTCGTTGGAGTGGAACTTGAGCACCATATGTCTGGGTGAAGATCGCTTTGGGTCATATCTGCTGGGAGTCCTCTGACCGTCCTGGATTTGGGCTAGGTTCATGTTCCAAGTGTTTTGGAAGTTTTCCTGTATAATTTTGTCGAGCACCATTAGAATTCCTGACTCTCTTTCCGCTCCTTCAGGAAGGCCAATAATCCTAATATTCGATTTTCTGAGGTTGTCTTTCATTTCTTGTACGGTCTTATTGGCTTTGTTCAGACTAGTCTCCAGCTGTTTAATGAGCTGGGTATGTTCATTTTGCGTGTCTTCCGTTTCAGAGATCCTCTCTTCTGCTGTATTTGTTCTGTTGGTTAGGCTCTCAATTTTGTGCTCTAAGTCAAAGATTTTACTTTTCATTTGTTGTATTTCTGTGACTATGTGGTTCTTGAATTCCTTGAAGTCCTCCCAATTCTTCTCATTGTCTCTGACAGATTTAACATTACTTTTTTGAATCCTTTGTCTGGTAGATCTTCCATGTCTTCATCTCGCATCTCCAAAATAGACATTGGCTTTTGATCATTTATTGGTGGGGTGTTGGTTCTCTCATCTGGATCATTACCTTTTCTGGTATTTCTTCCCATTGTGTTAGTATTTCTTTTTTGAGAGACTTAGGCACCAGCGTGCTGAGGGGTCTCCAAGCACTATCTCGCAGAGATTGGAGTCTGCAGGCGTGGAGTAGCAGGGTGTGGGAATTTTCAAGGCACTTTTGGTGCGTCTCCAGAACATTGGATCTCAATGCGCCACTTCCAAGGCCTTGCGGATTCAAAGTGTACTCTCAGCTCGTCCCCTACAGGTATGCTACCACTGGGTGTGGCGGAATGAAAGCACTCTCTGTGTGCGCCCCCTGTGCGTGGGATCCCAGGGCACGGAGGATTCTAGGTGCTTTCTTGGAGTGTCCCCAGTGCCAGGGAGTGCAAGGCATGGAGTTTCCCGGTGCTCTCTCGGAACGCCTCCTGCACGCGGGTCCACAGTGCCCTCCTGGTGTGTCTCCCAAGAAGGGGACTATAGGGCCTGGGGTGTTCCAGGTGTTCTCTGGAAGCGCCTCCTGCGCAGGTGCATCCACCCCAGCAGCGTGGGACCGCCCACCCCAGCTCCAGCAGTGGACCACCCTCCCCAGCGCTCGCAGTGGACCGCCCGGCCCGGAGGCAAGCCTGGGTCCGCACAGCCCAGAGGCGTGCGCTGGTTCCTGTGGGTCTGCACCTCCCAGCTGTGTGCCAGTCTGCAAGGCACGGGGGAGTATTCAGTGTGCCTTTTGCCTTTCTCCTCAGCGCACAGGACCACTGTGAGTCACCTCCAAGACACAGTTTTGGCAGCTTCATGGCACTTGCCTTGTGTCCCTAGATGCTGGAATCTCCGGGGGGCAGGGATGGGGAGATGATCACCAAGGATGTTCAGGCTCTGTGCGTGCCCCTAACGGGCCAATTCCAGGAGCCTCCGACCCACCGCTGCCCGCACCCAGCTCACTCAAACCTCAGGTTCTTGCAGTCTGCCTCTGGTTCTGGTGAGGACTCTCACCACTGGTGCATCTCCTGGCGATTGCGGCGGGTCTGGGTTGTGGCGACTGCCATGGGTGCGGGTCCTGGCGACTGTGGCGGGTGCTGGTTCCAGCTACTAGGGACGGCGCGGGTCCCGGTGCTCCTGGCGACTGCGGGGCGTGCAGGTCCTGGTGGGTCCTGGCTACTGCAGCGGGTGCGGGTCCTGAAAACTGCAGGTCGACTGCGGCTCCCGGCGCTGCACTCAAACGTGACTCAACAGGTCAGGAGAGGGAAGCAGTCTACCCAGCCTTTTGTTTTGTTTTGTTTTGTTTTTCCTGGTTGCTCTTTCGAGTTGTGTGGATTTTTTTGGCTGCACACTGTCCAGGGAACTTCACATTCTTCTCCCTGCAGCTCTATGCTGCTCCACTTACGCTTTTGTCACATTCTAGCCCTCTCTGTCTGTGAGCTCTCTCACAGCCATCCTCCTATGTCGGCCATATTTCGAGTCCTCCTCATGCTACTCCAAGACCATTGTTTTCAATTTAGGTGAAAATGGCAAGGACACTGAGCTTGTCTTTGGATGTGTAGTTCTTAGCGCCTGGAGTCAGCATCTACATTCTGTTTTGTGTGGGTGCTCAGTATACTTGATTTCATCATCCTGGGCTTCAAGGGCATTGGATCAGAAGTGAAAAACAGGATTTTTGGGAGATGTGCTCCAAAAGCCATATGGTATGTGAAGTTCATGTGTCAAGTGGAGTAGTTTGCACACTGAAAGACCTGTGCTGCCCCTTTTGGAAGTTGACATTCACCAACACACTGAGCTCCCTAGGGATCACATACACTTGGAGGCATATGTGCTACCACAGCTGCTTATTTCAGTGGTAGCTGAAAATGGCTTGGGCCCTGACATTGTCTCTAAATGAGCATTACTTAGCACATGGAGTGAGGATCTAAATCCTTGTTTTCTGTGGGTGTTCCACATGCTTGATTTCATCATCATGGGATCAAAGGGCATTGCACCATGAGCAACGAAAAGGGTTTTCGGGACATCTGCTACAAAAGCTGATGGTATTTGAAATTCCTGAGTCAAGTGGAGTAATTTGGGCACTAGGAGACATGTGCTGCCCCTTTCTGAAGTTACCCTTCAATAACACACTGTGTTCTCTGGCTGTCACATACACTTTGAGGCATATGTGCTGCCAGAGCCATTGTTTTCAACGGTTGGTTGAAAATGGCTTGGGCGTTGAACGTATCTCTGGATGTGCAGTTCTTAGCACATGGAGTGGGAATCTACATCCTTGTTTTGTGTGGGTTCTCCACATGCTTGATTTCTTAATCCTGGGCTCAATGGGATTTGGAACAGAAAAAAAAAAAAAAACGATTCAGGGTTCTTGGGAGATCTGCTACAAAATCCTTATAGTATGTGAAGTTCCTGAGTGAAGTGGAGTAGTTTGGGCACTGGAAGATCTGTGCTACCCCTTTCGCAAGTTGCCATTCACCAACACACTGAGTTCCCCAGCGTTCACAAACCCTTGGAGGCATATGTGCTGTCAGAGCTGTTGTTTTCAATGGTAGGGGAGAATGGCTTGGGTGCTGAATTTGTCTCTGGATGTGGATTTCTTAGTGGCTGGGTATGGATCTACATTCTGTTTTCTGTGGGTGTTCCACATGCTTGATTTCATCATCATGGGATCAAAGGGCATTGCACCATGAGCAACGAAAAGGGTTTTCGGGACATCTGCTACAAAAGCTGATGGTATTTGAAATTCCTGCGTCAAGTGGAGTAATTTGGGCACTAGGAGACATGTGCTACCCCTTTCTGAAGTTGCCCTTCAATAACACACTGTGTTCCCTGGCTATCACATACACTTTGAGGCATATATGCTGTCAGAGCTGTTGTTTTCAATGGTAGGGGAGAATGGCTTGGGCGCTGAATTTGTCTCTGGATGTGGAGTTCTTAGCAGCTGGGTATGGATCTACATCCTGTTTTCTGTGGTTGTTCCACATGCTTGATTTCATCATCCTGGGCTAAATGAGCATTGGACCAGAAGCGAAAAAAGCAAGGTTTCTAGGAGATCTAACAGAAAAGCTGATGGGATGTGAAGTTCCTGAATCAGGTGGAGTAGTTTGGGCACTGGAAGACCTGTGCTGCCTCTTACGGAAGTTGCCATTCATAAATAGGCTGAGCCCCCTAGCCAGCACACACACTTTGAGGGATATATGCTGTCAGAGCTGTGGTTTTCAATGGTGGCTTTAAATGGCTTGGGAGCTGAACTTGGCCCTGGAGGTGGAGTTCTTCGGGTCTGCAGTGAGAATCTACATCCTTGTTTTGTGTGGGTGCTCCACGTGCTTGATTTCTTCATCCTAGGCTCATTGTGCTTTGGACTAGAAAAAACGAAACAGCGTTTCTGGGAGATCTGCTACAAAAGCCTCTTGGTATGTGAAGTTTCTGAGTCAAGTGGAGTAGTTTGGGCACAGGAAGACCTGTGCTGCCCCTTTCGGAAGTTGCCATTCACCAACACACTGAGTTTCCTAGGGTTCACACACTATTTGAGGCATATGTGCTGCCAGAGCCTTTTTTTCAATGGTAGGGGAGAATGGCTTGGGCACTGAATTTGTCTCTGGATGTGGAGTTCTTAGCTACTGGAGGATCTACATGCTTGTTTTGTGTGGATGCTTCACATGCTTGATTTCTCGTCCTTGGCTAAAAGGCATTGGAGCATAAGCGACCAAGGAGGATTTTCGGGAGATCTGAAGGAGAATCTGAATGTTTGTTATGTTCTTAAGTCACGTGGAGTAGTTTGGGCACTGGAAGACCTGTGTTGCCACATTAGTAAGTTGCCATTCACCAACACACAGAGTTTCCATGCTGTCTCATACACTTTGAGGCATATGTGATGTCAGAGCCATTGTATTCAATGGTAGCTGAAAGTGCTACGGGCACTGAAATTGTCTCTGTATGTTGAATTCTAAGCTGCTGCAGTGAGGATGTATATCCTTGTGTTGTGTGGGTCCTCCACATGCTTGATTTCATCATCCTGGGCTCAATGGACATTGTACCAGAAGCAACGAAACAGTTTTTCTGTGATACCTGCTAAAAACGGCTCATGGTATGTGAAGTTCCTGAGTCAAGTGGAGTAGTTTGTGCACTGGAAGACCTGTGCTGCCCCTTTCGGAAATTGTCATTCACCAACACACTGAGTTCCCTAGCTATAACACACTTTGAGGCATATGTGCTGCCAGAGCCGTTGTTTTCAATTCTATGTGAAAATGGCTTGGGCACTGAACATGTCTCTGGATGTGTATTTATTAGTGCCTGGAGTGAGGATCTGCACCCTTGTTTTGTGTGGGTGCTCATCATGCTTGATTTCATCATCCTGGGCTCAATGGGCATTGGACCAAAAGCAACGAAACAGGGTTTCTGGGAGATCTGCCACAAAATCCTTTAAGTGTGTGAATTTCCTGAGTGAAGTGGAGCAGTTTGGACACTGGATGACCTGTGCTACCCCTTTCAGAAGTTGCCATTCACCAACACACTGAGTTCCCTAGCTATCACACTCTCTTTAATGCGTATGTGCTGCCAGAGCCATTGTTTTCAATGGTAGGTGAAAATCGCTTGGGCACTGACCTGCTCTCTGGATATGCAATTTTTCGCGCCTGGAGGGTCTACATCCTTGTTTTGTGTGATTGTTCTACACGCTTGATTTCTCATCCTTGGCTAAAAAGCATTGGGCAGAACCGAACAAGGATGGTTTTTGGGAGATCTGAAGGAGAATCTGAAGGTTTGTGAAGTTCCTAAGTCAAGTTGAGTAGTTTGGGCACTGGAAGACCTGTGCTGCTCCTTTCGGAATTTGCCATTCACCAACACACTGAGTTCCCTAGCTGTCACATACATTTTGAGGCATAAGTGCTGCCAGAGGTGTTGTTTTCAATGGTAGCTGAAAATGGCTTGGGCGCTGAACCTGTCTCTGAATGTGGAACTGTTAGCAGCTTTAGTGAGGATCTGCATGCTTGTTTTGTGTGGGTGCTCAACATGGTTGATTTCATCATCCTGGGTTCAATAAGATTCAGATCAGAAGCGAAACAACAGGGTTTCCGGGAGATTAGCATCAAAACCTGATGGTATGTGAAGGTGATGCATCAAGTGGTGTAGTTTGGGCACTAGAAGACCTGTACTGCCCCTTTTGAAAGTTGCTATTCACCAACACACTGAGTTCCCTAGCTATCATATACACTTTGAGGCATATGTGCTGCTGGAGCCGTTGTTTTCAATGGCATGTGAAAATGGTTTGGGCACTGAACTTGTCTCTGGATCTGGAGTTCTAAGTGACTGGAGTGAGGATCTACATCCTTATTTTGTTTGGATGTTCCACATGTTTTACTTCATCATCCTGGGATCATTCGACATTGGAGCAGAATCGACACAGCTGATTTTCCTGGAGATCTGCTACAAAAGCCTCATGCTATGTCAAGTTCCTGAGTTAAGTGGTGTAGTTTGGGCATTGGAATATCTATGCTGCCCCTTTCCAGAAGTTGCCATTCATAAACAGGCTGAGCTACCTAGGCATCACATACAGTTTGAGGAATGTGTTCTGCCACAGCTGTTGTTATCAATGGTGGCTTTAAATTTCTTGGGCACTGAACTTTTATCTGGAAGTGGATATCTTTGAGCCTGCAGCGAGTATCTTCATCCTTGTTTTGTGTGGGTGCTCCACATGCTTGATTTCATCATCCTGGGCTCAATGGGCATTGGAACAGAAAAAAAGAAATAGGGTGTCTCAGAGATCTGCTACAAAAGCCTCATGGTATGTGAAGTTCCTGAGTCATTTGGAGTAGTTTGGACACTGGAAGACCTGTGCTGCCCCTTTCGGAAGTTGCCATTCACCAACACACTGAGTTCCCTGGCTATCACACACTCTTTGAGGCATATGTGCTGCCAGAGCCATTGTTTTCAATGGTAGCTGAAAATGGCTTGGGCACTCAATTGGTCTCTAGATGTGGAATTCTTAGCTACTGGAGGAACTACATCCTGTTTTGTGTGGGTGCTCATCATGCTTGATTTCATCATCCCAGGCTCAAAGGGCATTGGAGCAGAAGCGAAAAACAAGGTTTTCCGTTGATGTGCTACAAAAGCCTCATGGTATGTGAAGGTGATGCATCAAGTGGAGTAGTTTTGGCACTGGAACACCTGTGCTACCCCTCGCGAAAGTTTTCATTCACCAACACACTGAGTTCCCTTGGGATCACATACACTTTCAGACATATGTGTTGGCAGAACCTTTGTTTTCTTTTTTTTTTTGTTTGTTTATTTGCTTTTTGTTTTTTGAGCAGGAATGCAATTTCCATTGTATTTTATTTTACATGCAATTCTTTTTTATTAAATTTGTTCATTAATTACATTGTGTTGTAATTACATAAAATCTGAGATTCTCCCCCCACATTCCCCCCATGGTGGGTTACTCCACCTTGTTGCATAACAATAGTTCAAGTTCAGTTGAAATTCCTTCTTTGCAAGTATATGCCAAGCATAGGGTCCAACATTTTATAGTCCAGTCAAGTCCAAATACTTATTGGGTAGACCTTCTCTGGTTTGAGGGCAGAGACAGCAGAGTATCATACTGGTAAAATAAAAGCACTAACATACCATCTGCAACAATTAACATCGTTATAGAATTAATTGACATGGTATTGAGCTGTCAACATATTAAAAATCAATGAGATTTCTTAACCACTTTCTGTGACCCTCCATTCACTGTTCAATTTTAGTTTATATACGACATATGACATAACATCCGTAACATAACATGTTATGCTTACATCATATCATCTTAAATTAAGGCAAACATGTGGTATCTAACCTTTTGGGATTGGTTAATTTCCCTTAGCATTATGGTTAATATATTGGCCCATTTGACCACAATTGAACTGCATTTTGTTTCGTTTAACAGCTGAGTAGCATTCCATGGAGTAGATGCACCATAGCTTTCTTATCCAATCCTCTGCTGATGGGCATTGTGGTTGTATCAATGTTTTTGAAATTATAGATTGTGCTGCTATGAACATAGGAGTGCAGGTGGGTTTCTAATAAAAAAAGTGTTCTGGATATATTACTTGAGAGTGCTTCCTGTGGGAGAACAACTCCATTTGGCTCACTGACTTCACACACCATCAGGCTGACACCAGATTTCAAGGAAACTATGACTTCACACTCTTTGCTTAATGTCATCTGACTGCATTGTAATGAAATGCAGGTTGCTGAGCATCCCACACAAACAAAGGCTCCACAGCTGGGTTTCAAATGCCACCAACTCCACATTCAGAAACAACTTAAGAACCAGAGCTGTTTTCACCTATCCCTAAATACAAATGCTCTAGGAGCAAATGTTGCTGTAAGAGCTAATTCCATCAAGCAGCACAGCATGTTGCTGAATTGCATATTGAAGAAGAATCAGCTGAGTGGTTCTTGTGGGAGAGCAACTCCATTTGGCTCACTGACTTCACACACCATCAGGCTGACAGCCAGCTCTCAAGCAAACTCAGATTTCACACAGTATGCTTAATGCCGTTTGAGTGCATTGTCTAGGAACGAACCTTGAGGCATAAGTGCTGCCAGAGCTGCTGTTTTCAATGGTAGGTGAAAATGGCTTGGGCACTGAACTTGTCTCTGATGTGAAGTTTTTAGTGCCTGGAGCGATGATCTGCATCCTTGTTTTGTGTGGGTGGCGCTTGAAGTGGTTTCTGAATGTGGAGTTGGTGGCATGTGAAACCCGCCTGTGGAGCCTTCGTTTGTGTGGGATGCTCAGCAAGCTGCATTTCAGGACAATGCACTCAAACGGCATTAAGCATTGTGTGTAAACACGTTGTTTGCTTGAGAGCTGCCTGTCAGCCTGATGGTGTGTGAAGTCAAAAAGCCAAATGGAGTTGTTCTCCCACAAGAACCACTCGGCTGATTCTTCTTCAATATGCAATTCAGCAACATGCTGTGTTGCTTGATGGGATTAGCTGTTACAGCAACATTTCAGTCTAGAGCCTTTGTATTTAGGGCTAGCTTAAAACGGCTGTGGAACTGAAGTGGTTTCTGAATGTGGAGTTGGTGGCATGTGAAACCAGCCTGTGGAGCCTTCATTTGTGTGGGATGCTCAGCAAGCTGCATTTCAGGACAATGCACTCAAACGGCATTAAGCATACAGTGCGAAATCTGAGTTTGCTTGAGAGATGGCGGTCAGCCTGATGGTGTGTGAAGTCAGTGAGCCAAATGGAGTTGTTCTACCACAAGAACCACTCGGCTGATTCTTCTTTAATATGCAATTCAGCAACATGCAGTGCTGCTTGATGGAATTAGCTCTTACAGCAACATTTGCTCTTAGAGCCTTTGTATTTAGGACTAGCTGAATAGGGGTTTGGCACTGAAGTGACATTTGCATGTGGAGCTGGTGGCATGTGAAACCTGCCTGTGGAGCCTTTGTTTGTGTGGGATGCTCAACAAGATGCAATTCAGGACAATGCACTCAAACAGCATTAAGCATACTGTGCGAAATCTGAGTTTGCTTGAGAGCTGCCTGTCAGCCTGATGGTGTGTGAAGTCAGAGAGCCAAGTGGAGTTGTTCTCCCACAAGAACCACTCAGCTGATTCTTCTTGAATATGCAATTCAGCAACATGATGAGCTGCTTGATGGGATTAGCTCTTACAGCAACACTTGCGTGTAGAACCTTTGTATTTAGGGCTAGCTGAAAAAGGCTTTGGCGCTGAAGTGACTTCTTCATGTGGAGTTGGTGGCATGAGAAACCTGCCTGTGGACTCTTCGTTTGTGTGGGATGTTCACAAGCTGCATTTCAGGACAATGCACTCAAACCGCATTAAGAATACTGTGTGAAATTTGAGTTTGCTTGAGAGCTGGCTGTCAGCCTGATGGTGTGTGAAATCAGTGAGCCAAATGGAGTTGTTCTCCCACAAGAACCACTCAGCTGAATCTTCTTCAATATGCAATTCAGCAACATGCTGTGCTGCTTGATGGAATTAGCTGTTACAGCAACATTTGCGTCTAGAGCCTTTGTATTTAGGGCTAGCTGAAAATGGCTGTGGCGGTGAAGTGGTTTGTGAATGTGAAGTTGGTTGCATGTGAATCCTGCCTGTTGAGCCTTCGTTTGTGTGGGATGCTCAGCAAGCTGCATTTCAGGACAATGCACTCAAACGGCATTAAGCATAGTGTGTAAACACGTTGTTTTCTTGAGAGCTGGCTGTCAGCCTGATGGTGTGTGAAGTCAGTGAGCCAAATGGAGTTGTTCTCCCACAAGAACCACTCGGCTGATTCTTCTTCAATATGCAATTCAGCAATATTCAGTGTTTCTTGATGGGATTAGCTCTTACAGCAACATTTGCGTGTAGAGCCTCTTTATTTAGTGCTAGCTGAAAACGGCTGTGGCGCTGATGTGGTTTCTGAATGTGGAGTTGGTGGCATGTGAAACCTGCCTGTGGAGCCTTCGTTTGTGTGAGATGCTCAGCAAGGTGCATTTCAGGACAATGCACTCAAACGGTATTAAGCATACTGTGCGAAATCTGAGTTTGCTTGAGAGCTTGCTGTGAGCCAGATGGTGTGTGAAGTCAGTGAGCCAAATGGAGTTGTTCTTCCACAAGCACCACTCAGCTGATTCTTCTTCAATATGCAATTCAGCAATATTCAGTGTTTCTTGATGGGATTAGCTCTTACAGCAACATTTGCGTCTAGAGCCTTTGTATTTAGGGCTAGCTGAAAAAGGGTCTGGCGCTGAAGTGACATGTGCATGTGAAGTTGGTGGAATGTGAATCCTGACTGTGGAGCCTTTGTTTGTGTGAGATGCTCAGCAAGCTGTATTTCAGGACAATGCACTCAAATGGCATTAAGCATACTGTGTGAAATCTGAGTTTGCTTGAGAGCTGGCTGTCAACCTGACGGTGTGTGAAGTCACTGAGCCAAATGGAGTTGTTTCCCACAAGAACCACTCGGCTGATTCTTCTTCAATATGCAATTCAGCAACATGCTGTGTTGCTTGATGGGATTAGCTGTTACAGCAACACTTGCGTGTAGAGCCTTTGTATTTAGGGCTAGCTGAAAACGGCTTTAGCGCTGAAGTGACTTCTGAATGTGGAGTTGGTGGCATGAGAAACCTGCCTGTGGAGCATTCGTTTGTATGGGATGATCAGCAAGCTGCATTTCAGGACAATGCACTCAAACAGCATTAAGCATAGTGTGTAAAAACGTTGTTTGCTTGAGAGCTGTCTGTCAGCCTTAAGGTTTGTGAAGTCAGTGAGCCAAATGGAGTTGTTCTCCCACAAGAACCACTCCGCTGAATCTTCTTCAATATGCAATTCAGCATATTCAGTGTTGCTTGATGGAATTAGCTGTTACAGCAACATTTGCTCCTAGAGCCTTTGTATTTAGGGCTAGCAGAAAACAGCTTTGGCGCTGAAGTGGTTTGTGAATGTGGAGTTGGTGGCATGTGAAACCCGCCTGTGCAGCCTTCGTTTGTGTGGGATGCTCACAAAGCTGAATTTCAGGACAATGCACTCAAACGGCATTAAGCATAGTGTTTTAATACGTTGTTTGCTTGAGAGCTGGTTGTCGGACTATGGTGTGTGAAGTCAGTGAGCCAAATGGAGTTGTTCTCCCACAAGAACCACTCAGCTGATTCTTCTTCAATATGCAATTCTGCAACATGCTGTGCTGCTTGATGGAATCAGCTCTTACAGCAACATTTGAATCTAGAGCCTTAGTATTTAGGGTAGCTGAAAATGGCTTTGGCGCTGAAGTGGTTTGTGAATGTGGAGTTGGTGGCATGTGAAACCTGCCTGTGGAGCCTTCGTTTGTGTGAGATGCTCAGCAAGCTGCATTTCAGGACAATGCACTCAAATGGCATTAAGCATACTGTGCGAAATCTGAGTTTGCTTGAGAGCTGGATGTGAGCCTGATGGTGTGTGAAGTTAGTGAGCCAAATGGAGTTGTTCTCCCACAAGAACCACTCAGCTAATTCTTCTTCAATACGTAATTCAGCAACATGCTGTGTTGCTTGAGGGAATTAGCTCTTACAGCAACATTTGCGTCTAGAGCGTTTTTATTTAGAGCTAGCTGAAAAGGGCTTTGGCAGTGTAGTGGTTTCTGAATGTGGAGTTGGTGGCATATGAAACCCGCCAGTGCAGCCTTCGTTTGTGTTGGATGCTCGTCAAGCTGCTTTTCAGGACAATGCACTCAAACGGCATTAAGCATTGTATGAGAAATCTGAGCTTGCTTGAGAGCTGACTGTCAGCCTGATGGTGTGTGAAGTCAGTGAGCCAAATGGAGTTGTTCTCCCACAAGAACCACTCAGCTGATTCTTCTTCAATATGCAATTCAGCAAAATGCAGTGTTGCTTGTTGGAATTAGTTTTACAGCAACATTTGCGTCTAGAGCCTTTGTATTTAGGGCTAGCTGAAAAAGGTTGTGGCGCTGAAGTGACTTCTTAATGTGGAGTTGGTAGCATGAGAAACGTGTCTGTGGAGACTTCGTTTGTGTGGGATTCTCAGCTAGCTGCAATTCAGGACAATGCACTCAAACAGCATTAAGGATACTGTGTGACACCAGAGTTTGCTTGAGAGCTGGCTGTCAGCCTGATGGTGTTTGAAGTCAGTGAGCCAAATGGAGTTGTTCTCCCACAAGAACCACTCAGCTGATTCTTCTTCAATATGCAATTCAGCAACATGCTGTGCTGCTTGATGGAATTAGCTCTTACAGAAACATTTGCATCTAGAGCCTTAGTATTTAGGGCTAGCTGAAAATGGCTTTGGCGCTGAGTGGTTTTAGAATGTGGGGTCGGTAGCATGCGAAACCCGCCTGTGTAGCCTTCATTTGTGTGGGATGCTCACCAAGCTGCATTTCAAGACAATGCATTCAAACGGCATTAAGCATTGGTTTTTTTTTTTTTTTTTTTTTTTTTTTGTTTGTTTGTTTTTTTATTTTTATTTTTTTTTTTATTTTAAATTCATTAATTACATTGTATTATGTGACACAGTTTCATAGGTACTGGGATTCTCCCCACCCCTCCCCAAACCCTCCCACCATGGTGGATTCCTCCACCTTGTTGCATAACCACAGTTCAAGTTCAGTTGAGATTCCCCCATTGCAAGCATATACCAAACATAGAGTCCAGCATCTTATTGTCCAGATAAGTTCAACGGCTTCTTAGGTATACACTCTCTGGTCTGAAGACAGAGCCAGCAGACTATCATCCCGATCAATTAAAAGCTCCAACATACCATCAGCAAAAATTTACATCACCATGGAATTAATTGACATAGTAACGAGTAACCAATATGGTAAAAGTAAATGCGATTTCTTATCCACCTTCTGTGACCACCTCATTGACATTTCAATTTAGGTTTATACACAACATATAACATTCATAACATAACTTGTTATACATAACATCGTGTCATCTTAAATTAAGGCAAACATGTGGTATTTAACCTTTTGGGATTGGCTCATTTCCCTTAGCATTATGGTTTCCAGTTTGGCCCATTTGGCCACAAAGAACTGCATTTTGTTTTGTTTAATAGCTGAGTAGTATTCCATGGAGTAGATGAACCATAGCTTTCTTATCCAATCCTCTGTTGATGGGCATTTTGGTTGCTTCCATGTCTTTGCAATTACTGATTGTGCTGCTATGAGCATAGGAGTGCATGTTGGTTTCTCATAAAACAAGTGTTCTGGATATATTCCTAGGAGTGCTATTGCCGGGTCATACGGTATGTTGTATTTGAGTTGTTTGAATGTTCTCCATACTGATTTCCATAGAGGCTGTACCAGCCTGCAGCCCCACCAGCAGTGGAGTAGGGTTCCCTTTTCCCTACAACCTCACCAGCAAGTGTTGTTGGTGCTTTTATTCATGTGGGCCAGTCTTACTGGCGTTAGGTGGTACCTCATTGATGTTTTAATTTGGATTTCCCTTATTGCCAGGGAACTTGAGCATTTTTTCATATGTTTATTTGCCATTTGGGTTTGTTCCTTTGTGAAGTGTTTGCCCATTTCCCGTGCCCATTTCTTGAGTGGCTTGTTTGTTTTGACATTTTGGTTGTTTTGTAGCTCTTTGTATATTCTGGAGATCAGCCCTCTATCACCTAAGTCGTGTGCAAAGATCTTCTCCCATTCTGTGGGTTGCGTTTTTACTTTGTTGATTGTTTCTCTAGCTGTACAGAAGCTTCTTAGTTTGATGAGGTCCCAATTGTTTATTTTGGTCTTGATTTCTACTGCATCTGGAGTCTTTTTTAGGAAGTGAGGGCCTACCCCTAAGTGTTCCAGTGTGTTTCCAACATTTTCTTCCAAAAGTTTGAAGGTTTCTGGATGTAGGTTTAAATCTTTTATCCATTTGGATTTGATCTTAGTATATGGTGAGAGATGTGGGTCTATCTTTTTGTTTCTGCAGGCTATCAACCAGTTGTCCCAACAGCATTTATTGAACAGACCTTCCCATTTGCCTGGGTTGTCGTTTGTCTTTTTGTCAAAGATTATTTGGCTGTATTTCTGTGGGTTCCCATCTGGTGTTTCTATTCTGCTCCATTGATCTTCTTCTCTATTTTTGTGCCAGTACCAGGCTGTTTTGATAACCACTGCCCTATAGTATGTCCAGAGGTCCGGAACTGTGATTCCCCCTGCTAACTTCCTGTTCTTGAGAATGGTTCTAGCTATTCGTGGTTTTTTGTGTTTCCAGATGAACCTTTGAATCATTGTTTCCAGGTCTGTGAAGAATGTTTTGGGCAATTTGATTGGGATTGCGTTGAATGTATATATTGCTTTTGGCAGTATAGACATTTTAATGATATTGATTTTACCTATCCAGGAGCATGGGATGTTACTCCATCTTTCTAGATCTTGTTCAATTTCTTTTTTAAGTAGTTTGTAGTTTTCCTCGAATAGGTCTCCTACATTTTTGGTTAGGTTAATTCCCAGATACTTCATGCTTTCCTTTGTTACTTTGAATGGTATCTTGCTGGTTAGATCTTTTTCCAACTTGGGGCTGTTAGCATACACTATGGCTGTTGATTTTTGTTCATTAATTTTGTACCCTGCCACTCTACCGAACTCTCGTATAAGTTCTAGTAGTCTCTGTGTTGAGCCTTTTGGCTCTTCCATATAAAGAATCATGTCATCTGCATATAGTGAAAGCTTGACTTCTTCATTTCCCATTTGGATTCCTTTGATTTCTTTTTCTTGTCTTATGGCCTCAGCGAGTACCTCTAGAACTATGTTGAATAGCAGCGGAGAAAGCGGACATCCCTGTCTTGTTCCAGATCTCAGTGGGAAGGGTTCCAGTTTTTCTCCATTCAGTATGATGCTGGCATTGGGTTTTGCATATATTGCTTTGATTATGTTGTGGATTTTTCCATCTATGCCTACCTTGGTTAGGGTCTTTAGCAGGAAGTTGTGCTGAATTTTGTCGAAAGCTTTTTCTGCATCTATTGATACTATCATGTGATTCTTGTTTTTCAGTTTTTGGATGTGGTGTATCACATTTATGGATTTGCGAATGTTGAACCATCCCTGCATTCCAGGGATGAATCCTACTTGATCTGGATGAATGATCTGTCTGATGTGTTTTTGAATTCTGTTGGCTAGGATTTTGTTGAGAATCTTAGCATCAATGTTCATCAAAGAGATAGGTCTGTAGTTTTCTTTCTCTGTAGGATCTCTGCCCGGTTTTGGGATTAAGGTAATGTTGGCTTCATAGAATGAGTTTGGAAGGGTTGCTTCCTTTTCTATTGTTTTGAAGAGTTTGTAGAGGATTGGAGTTAGTTCTGTTCGGAATGTTTTGTAGAATTCTGTAGTGAAGCCATCTGGGCCTGGGCTTTTCTTTGTTGGGAGGTCTTTAATCACTGATTCAATCTCTGCTTCAGTTATGGGTTTGTTCAGGTTGATTGTTGCCTCTGGGCTAAGTTTTGGCAGGTTGTGTGAGTCTAAGAACTTTTCCATTTCTTGGTGGTCTTCTGATTTGTTGGAGTACAGTGCTTTGTAGTAATTTCTGATTATGTTCTTAATGGTTGTAATGTCTGTTGTTATGTTGCCTTTTTCATCTTTGATGCTGTTAATTCTTGCTTTCTCTTGTTTTTTCTTTGTCAGACGGGCCAGCGGGGTGTCTATTTTGTTTATCTTTTCAAAAAACCAGCTTTTTGATTCGTTGATTTTGTGTATGGTTTTTTTTATTTCTATCTGGTTGATTTCCTCCCTTGTTTTGATGATTTCTTGTTTCCTGTTGTGTGTGGGGCTCATCTGCTGCTGCTTTTCCAATTCCTGGAGGTGTGTGGTTAGTTCCTGTATTTGGCGACTCTCTTGGGCCTTGACATGAGCTCCAATTGCGATGAGTTTACCCCGTAGCACTGCTTTGGCAGTGTCCCACAAGTTTTGGAATGTTGTGTCAGAGTTTTCATTGGTTTCCATAAATTTTTTGATCTCATCTTTAATTTCTTCCCTGACCCATTGTTCGTTTAATAGCATATTGTTCAGCCTCCAAGAGTTTCTATATTTCCTGGGACATTTTGAATTGCTGATTTCCAGTTTCATTCCGTGGTGGTCTGAGAGGGTACATGGTATGATTCCTATCTTTTTGAAGTTATTTAGATTTGCTTTGTGTCCTATCATGTGGTCGATCCTGGAGAAGGTGCCATGCACTGCTGAAAAAAATGTATAATCTGTGGTCTTAGGATAAAAAATTCTATAAATGTCTACCAAGTCTAGTTGTTCTAATGTTTGTACGAGCTCTGTTGTTTCTTTGTTGAGTTTTTGTTTTGTTGATCTGTCTATAGTTGTTAGTGGGGTGTTAAGATCACCCACTATTATTGTGTGTGTATCTATGTCTCCCCTTAAGTCTGTAAGTAGTTGCTTCACGAAGCTAGGCGCATTGGAATTAGGTGCATATATGTTCACGATTGTAATTACTTCTTGATGGATCAGTCCCTTCACCAATATATAATGTCCTTCTCTGTCCTTTTTGATGTCTGTCAGCTTGAAGTCTAGGTCATCTGAGATTAGAACAGCTACGCCAGCCTTTTTTTCTCGTCCATTGGCATGAAATGTCTTTTTCCATCCTTTCACTTTAAATTTCTTACAGGATTTTCTGGTTAGATGTGTCTCTTGTAGACAACATATAGTTGGGTGCTGTTTGATGATCCATTCCGTTAATCTATGCCTTTTGATTGGTGAGTTTAAGCCATTTGTGTTTAGAGATAATATTGAAAGGAATTGGTTTTGGGCTGCCATGAGTGTAAGTATGCAAGTGTGTATTTGCGACTATTAGAGTTCTTGATTGGTTGACTTTTCTTGTATGGATTTTAGTGGGGACGTCTTCCCATTTGCCATCTTTGATTTTGGTTTGTATTTTTTCTTTCTGGGTTTAGCACCTTCCTGAGGAGATTTTCCAGAGCTGGTTTCGTGTTGATGTATTCTTCGAGTTTCTCTTTACTGTTGAAGTATTTGATTTCATTCTCGAATATAAATGAGAGCTTTGCTGGGTACATTATTCTTGGTTGGCAGTTGTTTTGTTTCAGGATTTGATAGGTTTTACCCCATTCTCTCCTTGCTTGGAGCGTTTCTTCTGATAGGTCGGCTGTGATCCTGATTTCCCTTCCCCTGAAAGTAATCTTATCCTTTTTTCTTACTTGTCTTAGAATGGTTTCCTTGTATTCACTTGAAGGTAGCTTGAGGACCACATGTCTGGGAGACGATTTGTTTGGGTCGTATCTCCTGGGGGTTCTTTGCCCTTCCTGGATTTGTGCTGGATTTATATTTCCAATATTCTGGAAGTTCTCCTGTATTATCTCATTGAGCACCCGTTGCAAGCCTGTCTCCTTTTCCACTCCTTCGGGAAGGCCTATTATTCTAATATTTGATTTTTTGAGGTTGTCTTTCATTTCCTGTATGGACCTATTGGCTTTCTCTAGATTTGTCTCCAACTGTTTGATGAGCTGCTGCCTTTCATTCTGATTGTCTTCCAATTCTGATATTCTGTCCTCTGCTGTGTTCATTCTGTTGGTTAGGCTTTCAATTTTGTTCTCTATATCGAGGATTCCCTTTTTGATTTGATTTATTTCTGCAGTGATATGGCTTTCGAATGCCTTAGACTCTTCCCAGCGCTTTTCACTCTCTCTGACGAATTTTATCATTAGCTTCTTAAAGTCCTTATCTGATAGTTCCTCTATGTCTTCATCTTGCATCTCAGATATTGAGATTAGTTTTTGGTTGTATTGGGAGGGAGTGCTTGATCTTTCCTCTGGGTCATTGCTTTTTCTGATACTTCTCCTCATTGTGTTTTTGCTTCTTGTTGTTTTGAGATTTTAGCGGTGATTCAGCTGAGCCAGCTCTGGTTTGGGGTCTCCGGCTGAGCCCAGCAGGGCTTACTGCCTGAGTCACCAGCTGCTTTCAGGGTCTGTAGATCACAGCCCTGAGCTGGGTCAGGAGGCTTTGTGGGCCAGCCCTAGTGCCAGGCCCCTTCCCCTGTGGCTCCCTCTCAAAGGCAGTTCCCTACAGATTCACTCTGCTGAGCCGCGCCTGGGCTTTGGGTCACAAGGCTAATACAGCGGGGGTCTCCGCCTCAGTGCTGAGCCGAGACTCTCCTTCAGGGCTTGAGGTTAGCACAGCAGGGGCTCCTGCTGCTTGGAGTCTAAAATCCCCAACCCCGGCCTGTGCTGGGCTGGAAATCTCCGCGGCCCCAGTGCCAAACTCGGAAGCGCTGCTCCACTGAGGGCTGCAACACCACAGGCAGGTCTTTCCGAGTGGGCTCCTGCTGGGAAAACCTGTCCGGCCAGTTCAGCTGAGCCCGCTCTGGTCTGGCCTCTCTAGCTGAGCCCAGCTGGGGACTCTGCCCTGAAGAAGCCACTTCCTCAGCTGCACTCTCTCAAGGGTAGAAGCTGATCTCTGAGAGGCACAGAGCCCTTGAGGTGAGATATGCCCCCACTAGTCTGCTCCTCTGCCCAGGACGTGAGGCCCTGTCGAGCGTTGCCCAGCCTCTGGGGCTCAGGGCGAGTCCAGCAACGGGATCCACTGACTCTCCCACAGCCAGTCCACAGCTCAGAGCCGATACGGGGAATCTCTGAGCCCCAGTCCCACAGCGCCGCTCCTGTTCCCTCTGCACTCTCCCTCAGCCGCTGAGCAGCGGGTAGGCAAGCCTCTGGGAAATCTCCCCTGCTTTTCCTCCACTTCTGCAGGGATGATGCACCCAATGATCAGTCCAGTAGCCTCCTCTGGGGGCTCCTGCCTTCCAGGGGACTGGTGCCCCTGTCGGTGTGGGCGCCTATCCTTCCAGCCGCCTCTGTTTTCCCTGGGGCGGTTGAGCCTCCGCCGCCTTCCCCCTGCCTGGGATCGTGACTCACCAGGTTTCTCGCAGCGTGCTGTATTTTCTTTCCTACTTTTTGCGGCTGTTCCTTCACGCTGTGTAGATCTTCTTGCTTTAGTGGACTCCAGTGACCTTCTCGTTCTTCTCCCTACAGTTTCGCACCTCCTGGCCTGTTTCTCTGCTGGATCGGCTCCCCTCCTTCCCTACTCCACCCTACACCAGCTCTCTGCAGTCGGCCATCTTTTTCTCCGGCATTAAGCATTGTTTACAAACATGTTGTTTGCTTGAGAGCAGGCTGTTAGCCTGATGGTGTGAGAGGCAGTGAGCCAAATGGAGTTGTTCTCCCACAAGAACCACTAGGCTGATTCTTGCTCAATGTGCAATTCAGCAACATGCAGTGTTGCTTGATGGAATTAGCTGTTACAGGAATATTTGCGTCTAGAGCCTTTGTATTTAGGGCTAGCTGAAAAGGGCTTTGGTGCTGAAGTGGTTTGTGAATGTGAAGTTGGTGGCATGTGAATCCCGCCTGTGGCGCCTTCGTTTGTGTGGGATTTTCAGCAAGCTACATTTCAGGACAATGCACTCAAACGGCATTAAGCATACTGTGAGAAATCTGAGTTTGCTTGAGAGCTGAGTGTCAGCCTGATGGTGTGTGAAATCAGTGAGCCAAGTGGAGTTGGTCTTCCACAAGATCCACTCAGCTGATTCTTCTTCAATATGCAATTCAGCAGCATACTCTGCTGCTTGATGGAATTAGGTTTTACAGCAACATTTGCGTCTACCGCCTTTGTATTTACGGCTAGCTGAAAACGGCTTTAGCGCTGAAGTGGTTTCTGAATGTGGAGCTGGTGGCATGTGAAACCCTCCTGTGTAGCCTTCGTTTATGTCGGATGCTCAGCAAGCTGCATTTCAGGACAATGCACTCAAAAGGCATTAAGCATAGTATGCGAAATCTGAGTTTGCTTGAGAGCTGCCTGTCAACGTGATCGTGTGTGAAACAGTGAGCGAAATGGAGTTGTTCTTCCACAAGAACCACTCGGCTGCTTCTTCTTCAATATGCAATTCAGCAAGATGTTGTGTTGCTTGAGGTAATTAGCTCTTACAGCAACATTTGCGTCTACCGCCTTTGTACTTAGGGCTGGATGAAAACGGCTTTGGCAATGAAGCGGTTTCTAAATGTGGAGTTGGTGGCATGTGAAACCCGCCTGTGCAGCCTTCGTTTGTGTGGGATGCTCAGTAAGCTGTATTTTAGGACAATGAAGTCAAATGGCATTAAGCACTCTTTGTGCAATGTGAGGTTGCTTGAGAGCTGGCTTTCAGCCTGATGGTGTTAAGTGAGTGAGCCAAATGGAGTTGTTCTCCCACAAGAACCACTCGGCTGATTCTTCTTCAATATGCAATTCAGCAACATGCTGTGCTGCTTCATGGAATTAGCTCTTACAGCAACATTTGCGTCTAGAGCCTTAGCATTTAGGGCTAGCTGAAAACAGCTTTGGCACTGAAGTGGTATGTGAATGTGGAGTTGGTGGCATGTGAATCCCGCCTGTGGAGCCTTCGTTTGTGTGGGATGCTCAGCAAGCTTCAATTCAGGACAATGCACTCAAACGGCATTAAGCATACTGTGCGAAATCTGAGTTTGCTTGAGAGCTGGCTGTAAGCTTGATGGTGTGTGAAATCAGTGAGCCAAGTGGAGTTGGTCTTCCACAAGATCCACTCAGGTGATTCTTCTTCAATATGCAATTCAGCAGCATACTCTGCTGCTTGATGGAATTAGGTCTTACAGCAACATTTACGTCTACCGCCGTGTATTTACGGCTAGCTGAAAAAGGCTTTAGCGCTGAAGTGGTTTGTGAATGTGGAGCTCGTGGCATGTGAAACCCGCCTGTGGAGGCTTCGTTTGTGTGGGATGCTCAGCAAGCTGCATTTCAGGACAATGCACTCAAATGGCAGCAAGCACTCTTTGTGCAATGTGAGGTTGCTTGAGAGCTGCCTGTCAGCCTGAAGTTGTGAAGTCAGTGAGTCAAATGGTGTTGTTCTCCCACAAGAACCACTCGGCTGATTCTTCTTCAATATGCAATTCAGAAACATGCTGTGCTGATTGATGGAATTAGCTCTTACAGCAACATTTGCGTCTAGAGCGTTAGTATTTAGCGCTAGTTGAAAAGGGCTTTGGCGCTGAAGTGGTTTTAGAATGTGGAGTTGGTGGCATGTGAAACCCGCCTGTGTAGCCTTCGTTTGTGTGGGATGCTCAGCAAGCTGCATTTCAAGACACTGCACTCAAACGGCATTAAGCATACTGTGTGACACCAGAGTTTGCTTGAGAGCTGGCTGTCAGCCTGATGGTGTTTCAAGTCAGTGAGCCAAATGGAGTTGTTCTCCCACAAGAACCACTGGGCTGATTCTTCTTCACAATGCAATTCTGCAAAATGCCGTGCTGCTTGATGGGATTAGCTCTTAAAGCAACATTTGCCTCTAGAGCCTTTGTATTTAGGTCTAGCTGAAAACGGCTTTGGCGCTGAAGTGACTTCTGAATGTGGAGTTGGTGGCATGTGAATCCAGCCTGTGGAGCCTTCGTTTGTGCGAAATGCTCAGCAAGCTGCATTTCAGGACAATGCACTCAAATGGCATTACGTTTGTGTGTAAACACGTTGTTTGCTTGAGAGCTGTCTGTCAGCTTGATGGTGTGTATAATCAGTGAGCCAAATAGACTTGTTCTGCCAGAGGAACCACTCGGCTGATTATTCTTCAATATGCAATTCAGCAGCATCCTTGGCTGCTTGATGGAATTAACTCTTGCAGCATTTGCATCTAGAGGCTTGTACTTAGGGCTAGCTGAAAACGGCTTTAGCGCTGAAGTGGTTTCTGAAAGTGGAGTTGGTGGCATGAGAAACCTGCAAGTGGAGCCTTCGTTTGTGTGGGATGCTCAGCAAGCTGCATTTCAGGACAATGCACTAAAATGGCATTAAGGATACTGTTCGAAATCTGAGTTTGCTTGCGAGCTGGATGTCAGCCTGATGGTGTGTGAAGTTAGTGAGCCAAATGGAGTTGTTCTCCCACAAGAACCACTCAGCTGATTCTTCTTCACCATGCAATTCAGCAACATGCTGTGCTGCTTGTTGGAATTAACTCTTACAGCATTTGCGTCAAGAGGCTTGTATTTAGGGCTAGCTGAAAACGGCTTTAGCGCTGAAGTGACTTCTGAATGTGGAGTTGGTTGCATGAGAAATGTGCCTGTGGAGCCTTTGTTTGTGTGGGATGCTCAGCTAGCTGCAATTCAGGACAATGCACTCAAACGGCATTAAGCATACTGTGTGACACCAGAGTTTGCTTGAGAGCTGGCTGTCAGCCTGATGGTGTGTGAAGTTAGTGAGCCAAATGGAGTTGTTCTCTCACAAGAACAACTCAGCTGATTCTTCTTCAATATGCAATTCAACTACATGCTGTGCTGCTTGATGGAATTAGCTCTTACAGCAACATTTGCGTCTAGAGCCTTAGTATTTAGGGCTAGGTGCAAATGGCTTTGTCGCTGAGTGGTTTCAGAATGTGGAGTTGGTGTCATGTGAAACCCGCTTGTGGAGGCTTCGTTTGTGTGGGATGCTCAGCAAGCTGCATTTCAGGACAATGCACTCAAACGGCATTAAGCATAGTGTGTGAACACGTTATGTGCTTGAGAGCTGGCTGTCAGCGTGATGGTGTGTGAAATCAGTGAGCCAAATGCAGTTGGTCTCCCACAAGAACCACTCGGCTGATTCTTCTTCACTATGCAATTCAGCAACATGCTCTGGTGCTTGATGGAATCAGCTCTTACAGCAACATTTGAATCTAGAGCCTTTGTATTTAGGGCTAGCTGAAAACGTCTTTAGCGCTGAAGTGACTTCTGAATGTGGAGTTGGTTGCATGAGAAATGTGCCTGTGGAGACTTCGTTTGTGTGGGATGCTCAGCAAGCTGCATTTCAGGACAATGCACAAAAATGGCATTAAGGATACTGTTCGACATCTGAGTTTGCTTGAGAGCTGTCTGTCAGCCTGATGGTGTTTGAAGTTAGTGAACGAAATGGAGTTGTTCTCCCACAAGAACCACTCGGCTGATTCTTCTTCACCATGCAATTCAGCTACATGCTGTGGTGCTTGATGGAATTAGCTCTTACAGCAACATTTGCGTCTAGAGCCTTTGTATTTAGGGCTAGCTGAAAAATGTTTGACGCTAACGGACTTCTGAAAGTGGAGTTGGTGGCATGAGAAACCTGCCTGTGGAGCATTCGTTTGTGTGGGATGCTCAGCAAGCTGCATTTCCGGACAATGCACTCAAACAGCCTTAAGCACAGTGTGCAAAATCTGAGTTTGCTTGAGCGCTGGCTGTCAGCCTGATGGTGTGTGAAGTCAGTGAGCCAAATGGAGTTGTTCTCCCATAAGAACCACTCGGCTGATTCTTCTTCAATATGCAATTCAGCAACATGCTGTGTTGCTTCATGGAATTAGCTCTTACAGCAACATTTGCATCTAGAGCCTTTGTATTTTGGGCTAGTTGAAAACGGCTTTGGTTCTGAAGTGGTTTCTGAATGTGGAGTTGGTGGCATGTGAAACCCGCCTGTGGAGTCTTCGTTTGTGTGGGATGCTCACAAAGCTGAATTTCAGGACAATGCACTCAAACGGCATTAAGCAGAATTTGCGAAATCTGAGTTTGCTTGAGCTGGATGTCAGCCTGATGGTGTGTGAATTCAGTGAGCCAAATGGAGTTGTTCTCTCACAAGAACCACTCAGCTGGTTCTTCTTCAATATGCAATTCAGGAACATGCTGTGCTGCCTGATGGAGTTAGCTCTTACAGGAACTTTAGCCTCTGGAGCCTTTGTATTTAGGGCTAGCTGAAAAACGTGTTGACGCTGAAGTGACTTCTGCATGTGGACTCGGAAGCATGAGAAACGTGCCTGTGGAGCCTTCGTTTGTGTGGGATGCTCAGCAAGCTTCAATTCAGGACAATGAACTCAAACGGCATTAAGCGTCCTTGCGAAATCTGAGTTTGCTTGAGAGCTGGCTGTCAGCCTGATGGTGTGTGAAGTCAGTGAGCCAAATGGAGTTGTTCTCCCACAAGAACAACTCAGCTGATTCTTCTTCACTATGCAATTCAGCAACATGCTCTGTTGCTTGATGGAATTAGCTCTTACAGCAACATTTGCGTCTAGAGCCTTACCATTTAGGGCTAGTTGAAAAGGTCTTTGTCGCTGAAGTGACATCTGCATGTGGAGTTGCTGACATGTGAAACCCGCCTGTGGAGCCTTCGTTTGTGTGGGATGCTCAGCAAGCTGCATTTCAGGACAATGCACTCAAACGGCATTAAGCATAGTGTGTGAACACGTTATTTGCTTGAGAGCTGGCTGTCAGCCTGATGGTGTGTGCAGTCAGTGAGCCAAATGGAGTTGTTCTCCCACAAGAACCACTCAGCTGATTCTTCTTCACTATGCAATTCAGCAACATGCTCTGTTGCTTGATGGAATTAGCTCTTACAGCAACATTTGCGTCTAGAGCCTTACATTTAGGGATAGCTGAAAACGGCTTTGGCGCTGAAGTGGTTTGTGAATGTGGAGCTTGTGGCATGTGAAACCCGCCTGTGGAGCCTTCATTTGTGTGAGATGCTGAACAAGCTGCATTTCTGGACAATGCACTCAAACGGCATTAACGATAGAGTGCGAAATCTCAGTTTGCTTGAGAGCTGGATGTCAGCCTGATGGTGTGTGAATTCAGTGAGCCAAATGGAGTTGTTCTCCCACAAGAACCACTCAGCTGATTCTTTTTCAATATGCAATTCAGGAACATGCTGTGCTGATTGATGGAGTTAGCTGTTACTGGAACATTAGCCTCTGGAACCTTTGTATTTAGGGCTAGCTGAAAAACGTGTTGACGCTGAAGTGACTTCTGAATGTGGACTTGGTGGCATGAGAAACGTGCCTGTGGAGCATTAATTTGTGTGGGATGCTCAGCAAGCTGCATTTCAGGACAATGCACTCAAACGGCATTAAGCACACAGCGCGACACCTGAGTTTGCTTGAGAGCTGGCTGTCAGCCAAATGGTGTGTGAAGTCAGTGAGCCAAATGGAGTGTTCTCCCACAAGAAACTCTCGGCTGATTCTTCTTCAATATGTAATTCAGCAACATGCTCTGCTGCTTGATGGGATTAATTCATACAGAAACATTTGCGTCTAGAGCCTTAGTATTTAACGCTAGTTGAAAACGGAATTGGCGCTGAAGTTGTTTCAGAATGTGGAGTTGGTGGCATGTGAAACCCGCCTGTGGAGCCTTCGCTTGTTTCGGATGCTCAGCAAGCTGCATATCATGACAATGCACTCAAACGGCATTAAGCATAGTGTGTGAACACGTTATTTGCTTGAGAGCTGTCTGTCAGCCTGATGGTGTTTGAAGTCAGTGAACCGAATGGAGTTGTTCTCCCACAAGAACCACTCAGCTGATTCTCTTAAATATGCAATTCAGCAACATGCTGTGCTGCTTGATGGAATTAGCTCTTACAGCAACATTTGCATCTAGAGCGTATAATTTAGGGCTAGCTGAAAACGTCTTTGGCGCTGAAGTTGTTTCTGAATGTGGAGCTGGTTGCATGTGAAACCCGCCTGTGGAAGCTTCATTTGTGTGAGATGCTGAACAAGCTGCATTTCTGGACAATGCACTCAAACGGCATTAACGATAGAGTGCGAAATCTCAGTTTGCTTGAGAGCTGGATGTCAGCCTGATGGTGTGTGAATTCAGTGAGCCAAATGGAGTTGTTCTCCCTCAAGAACCACTCGGCTGATTCTTCTTCAATATGCAATTCAGCAACATGCAGTGTTGCTTGTTGGAATTAGTTTTACAGCAATATTTGCCTGTAGAGCCTTTGTATTTAGGGCTAGCTGAAAAAGATTATGGCGCCGAAGTGACTTCTGAATGTGAAGTTGGTAGCATGAGAAACGTGCCTGTGGAGCCTTTGTTTGTGTGAGATGCTCACCAAGCTGCAATTCAGGACAATGCACTCAAACGGCATTAAGCAGTGTTTACAAACATGTTGTTTGCTTGAGAGATGGCTGTCAGCCTGATGGTGTTTGAAGTCAGTGAGCCAAATGGAGTTGTTCTCCCACAAGAATGACTCGGCTGATTCTTCTTCAATTTGCAATTCAGCAATATGCAGTGTTGCTTGATGGAATTAGCTCTTACAGCAACATTTGCATCTAGAGCCTTGTATTTAGGGCTAGCTGAAAACTGCATTGGCGCTGAAGTGGTTTCTGAATGTGGAGTTGGTGGCATGTGAAACCCGCCTGTGGAGCCTTCGTTTGTGTGGGATGCTCACAAAGCTGCATTTCAGGACAATGCACTCAAACGGCATTAACCATTGTGCGCAACACGTTGATTGCTTGAGAGCTGGCTGTCAGCCTGATGGTGTGTGAAGTCAGTGAGATAAAGGGAGTTGTTCTCCCACAAGAATCACTCAACTGATTCTTCTTCAATATGCAATTCAGCAACATGCTCTGCTGCTTCATGGAATTAGCTCTTACAGCAACATTTGCGTCTAGAGCCTTAGCATCTAGGGCTAGCTGAAAACGGCTTTGGTGCTGAAGTTGTTTGTGAATGTGGAGCTGGTGGCATGTGAAACCCGCCTGTGGAGACTTCATTTGCGTGGGATGCTCACAAAGCTGCATTTCAGGACAATGCACTCAAACGGCATTAAGCATAGTGTGCGAAATCTGAGTTTGCTTGAGAGCTGTCTGTCAGCCTGATGGTGTGTGAAGTCAGTGAGCCAAATGGAACTGTTGTTCCACAGGAACCACTCAGCTGATTCTTCTTCACTATGCAGTTCAGCAACATTCTGTGCTGTGTTGCTTGATGGAATTAGCTCTTACAGCAACATTTGCGTCTAGAGCCTTAGTATTTAGGGCTAGCTGAAAAAGGTTGTGGCGCTGAAATGACGTCTGAATGTGGCGTTGGTGGCATGAGAAACGTGCCTGTGGAGCCTTTGTTTGTGTGGGATGCTCAGCAAGCTGCATTTCAGGACAATGCACTCAAACGGCATTAAGCATTCTGTTCGCAATCTGAGTTTGCTTGAGAGTTAGGTGTCAGCCTGATGGTGTGGGAAATCAGTGAGCGAAATGGTGTTGTTCTCCTACAAGAACCACTCAGCTGATTTTTCTTCAATATGCAATTCAGCAACATGCTCTGCTATTTGATGGGATTAGCTCTTACAGCAACATTTGTGTCTAGAGCATTAGTATTTGGGGCTAGCTGAAAACGGCTTTGGAGCTGAAGTGGTTTTTGAATGTGGAGTTGGTGGCATGTGAAACCCGCCTGTGGAGTCTTCGTTTGTGTGGGATGCTCAGCAAGATGCATTTCAGGACAATGCACTCAAACGGCAGTAAGCATAGTGTGTGAAATCTAAGTTTGCTTGAGAGCCGGCTGTCAGCCTGGATGTGTGTGAAGTCAGTGAGCCAAATGGAGTTGTTCTCCCACGAGAACCACTTGGCTGATTCTTCTTCAATATGCAATTCAGCAAAGTGCAGTGTTGCTTGTTGGAATTAGTGTTACAGCAACATTTGCGTGTAGATCATTTGTATTTAGGGCTAGCTGAAAAAGGTTGTGGCGATGAAGTGACTTCTGAATGTGGAGTTGGTGGCATGTGAAACCCGCCTGTGGAGCCTTCGTTTGTGTGGGATGCTCAGCTAGCTGCAATTCAGGACAATGCACTCAAACGGCATTAAGCATACTGTGTGACACCAGAGTTTGCTTGAGAGCTGCCTGTCAGCGTGATGGTGTGTGAAGTCAGTGAGCCAAATGGAGTTGTTCTCCCACAAGAACCACTTGTCTGATTCTCCTTCAATATGCAATTCAGGTACATGCTCTGGTGCTTGATGGAATTAGCTGTGATAGCAACATTTGCGTCTAAAGCAATTGTATTTAGGGCTAGCTGAAAAAGGTTTTGACGCTATGGGACTTCTGAAAGTGGAGTTGGTGGCATGAGAAACCTGCCTGTGGAGCATTCATTTGTATGGGATGCTCAGCAAGCTGCATTTCAGGACAATGCACTCAAACAGCCTTAAGCACAATGTGCGAAATCTGAGTTTGCTTGAGAGCTGGATGTCAGGTTGATGGTGTGTTAAGTCAGTGAGCCAAATGGAGTTGTTCTCCCACAAGAACCACTCAGCTGAATCTTCTTCAATATGCAATTTAGGAACATGCTGTGCTGCTTGATGGAATTAGCTCTTACAGGAACATTAGCCTCTGGAGCCTTTGTATTTAGGGCTAGCTGAAAACGGATTTAGCGCTGAAGTGGCTTCTGAATGTGGAGTTGGTTGCATGAGAAAACTGCCTGTGACGCCTTCATTTGTGTGGGATGCTCAGCAAGCTGCATTTCAGGACAATGCACTCAAACGGCATTAATTATACTGTGCGATATCTGAGTTTGCTTGAGAGTTGGCTGTCACCAAATTGTGTGTGAATTCAGTGAGCCAAATGGAGTTGTTCTCCCACAAGAACCACTCGGCTGATTCTTCTTCAATATGTAATTCAGCAACATGCTGTTCCTTGATGGAATTAGCTCTAACACTAACATTTGCTTCTAGGTCCTTATTATTACGGCTTGTTGAACACAGCTTTGGCGCTGAAGTGGTTTGTGAATGTGGAGTTGGTGGCATGAGTAACCCGCTTGTGGAGCCTTCGTTTGTGTGAGATGCTCAGCAAGCTGCATTTCAGGACAATGCACTCAAACGGCCTTAAGCATTGTGTGTAAACACGTTGATTGCTTGCGACCTGGCTGTCAGCCTGATGGTGTGTGAAATCAGTGAGCCAAATGGAGTTGTTCTCCCACAAGAACCACTGAGCTGATTTTTCTTCAATATGCAGTTCAGCAACATGCTCTGCTGCTTGATGGGATTAGCTCTTACAGCAACATTTGAGTCTAGAGCCTTAGTATTAGGGCTTGTTGAAAACAGCTTTGGCGCTGAAGTGGTTTCTGAATGTGGAGTAGGTGGCATGTGAAACCCGCCTGTGGAGGCTTCGTTTGTGTGGGATGCTCAGCAAGCTGCATTTCAGGACAATGCACTCAAACGGCATTAAGCATACTGTGTGAAACCTGAGTTTGCTTGAAAGTTGGCTGTCAGCCTGATGGTGTGTGATGTCAGTGAGCCAAATGGAGTTGTTCTCCCACAAGAACCACTCGGCTGATTCTTCTTCAATATGTAATTCAGAAACATGCAGTGTTCCTTGATGGAATTAGCTCTAACAGTAATATTTCCGTCTAGCGCCTTATTATTAAGGCTTGTTGAAAACAGCTTTGGCGCTGAAGTGGTTTCTGAATGTGGAGTAGGTGGCATGAGAAACCTGCCTGTGGAGCATTCGTTTGTGTGGGATGCTCACCAAGCTGCATTTCAGGACAATGCACTCAAACGGCATTAAGCATAGTGTGCGAAATCTGATTTTGCTTGAGAGCTGGCTGTCAGCCTGATGGTGTGAAGTGAGTGAGCCAAATGGAGTTGTTCTCCCACAGGAACCACTCAGGTGATTCTTCTTCACTATGCAGTTCAGCAACATTCTGTGCTGTGTTGCTTGATGGAATTAGCTCTTACAGCAACATTTGCGTCTAGACCCTTAGTATTTAGGGCTAGCTGAAAACGGCTTTGGCGCTGAAGTGGTTTCTGAATGTGGAGTAGGTGGCATGAGAAACCTGCCTGTGGAGCATTCGTTTGTGTGGGATGCTCACCAAGCTGCATTTCAGGACAATGCACTCAAACGGCATTAAGCATACTGTGTGAATTCTGAGTTTGCTTGAGAGCTGGCTGTCAGCCTGATGGTTTGTGATGTCAGTGAGCCAAATGGAGTTGTTCTCCCACAAGAACCACTCGGCTGATTCTTCTTCAATATGTAATTCAGCAACATGCAGTGTTCATGGTGGAATTAGCTCTAACAGTAACATTTGCGTGTAGCGCCTTATTATTAAGGCTTGTGGAAAACAGCTTTGGCGCTGAAGTGGTTTCGGGATGTGGAGTAGGTGGCATGAGAAACCTGCCTGTGGAGCATTCGTTTGTTTGGGATGCTCACAAAGCTGCATTTCAGGACAATGCACTCAAACGGCATTAAGCATAGTGTGTGAAGACGTTATTTGCTTGAGAGCTGACTGTCAGCCTGATGGTGTTTGAGGTGAGTGAGCCAAATGGAGTTGTTCTAACACAAGAACAAGTCGGCTGATTCTTCTTCAATATGCAATTCACAACATGCAGTGTTCCTTGATGGAATTAGCTCTAACAGCAACATTTGCATCTAGAGCCTTGTATTTAGGGGTAGCTGAAAACGGCTTTAGCGCTGAAGTGACTTCTGAATGTGGAGTTGGTGGCATGTGAAACCCGCCTGTGGAGCCTTCGTTTGTGTGGGATGCTCAGCAGGCTGCATTTCAGGACAATACACTAAAATGGCATTAAGGATACTGTTCGAAATCTGAGTTTGCTTGAGAGCTGTCTGTCAGCCTGATGGTGTTTGAAGTCAGTGAGCCAAATGGAGTTGTTCTCCCACAAGAACCACACAGCTGATTCTCTTAAATATGCAATTCAGCAAAATGCTGTGCTGCTTGAAGGAATTAGCACTTACAGCAACATTTGAGTCTAGAGCCTTAGTATTAGGGCTTGTTGAAAACAGCTTCGGCGTTGAAGTGATTTCTGAATGTGGAGTTGGTAGCATGTGAAACCCGCCTGTGGAGGCTTCGTTTGTGTGGGATGCTCAGCAAGCTGCATTTCAGGACAATGCACTCAAACGGCATTAACCATTGTGTGTAAACACGTTGATTGCTTGAGAGCTGGCTGTCAGCCTGATGGTGTGTGAAATCAGTGAGCCAAATGGAGTTGTTCTCCCAGAAGAACCACTCGGCTGATTCTTCTTCCATATGTAATTCAGCAACATGCTGTTCCTTGATGGAATTAGCTCTAACACTAACATTTGCGTGTAGCGCCTTATTATTAAGGCTTGTTGAACACCGTTTTTGGCGCTGAACTGGTTTGTGAATGTGGAGTTGGTGGCATGAGAAAAGCGCCTGTGGAGCCTTCGTTTGTGTGGGATGCTCACAATGCAGCATTTCAGGACAATGCATTCAAGCGGCATTAAGGATACTGTGTGACACCAGAGTTTACTTGAGAGTTGGCTGTCAGCCTGATGGTGTTTGAAGTCAGTGAGCCAAATGGAGTTGTTCTCCCATAAGATCAACTCAGCTGATTCTTCTTCAATATGCAATTCAGCAACATGCTCTGCCGCTTCATGGAATTAGCTCTTACAGCAACATTTCCGTCTAGAACCTTAGCATGTAGGGCTAGCTGAGATCGGCTTTGGTGCTGAAGTGGTTTGTGAATGTGGAGTTGGTGGCATGTGAAAACCGCCTGTGCAGGCTTCGTTTGTGTGGGATGCTCAGCTAGCTGCATTTCAGGACAATGCACTCAAACGGCATTAAGCATAGTGTGCCAAATCTGATTTTGCTTGAGACCTGGCTGTCAGCCTGATGGTGTGAATTGAATGAGCCAAATGGAGTTGTTCTCCCACAAGAACCACTCAGCTGATTATCTTAAATATGCAATTCAGCAACATGCTGTGCTGCTTGATGGGATTAGCTCTTACAGCAACATTTGCGTCTAGAGCCTTAGTATTTAGGGCCAGTTGAAAAGGGCTTTGTCGCTGAAGTGACATCTGCATGTGGAGTTGCTGACATGTGAAACCCGCCTGTGGAGCCTTCCGTTGTGTGGAATGCTCACAAAGCTGCATTTCAGGACAATGCACTCAAACGGCATTAAGCATTGTGTGTAAACACGTTGTTTGCTTGAGAGCTGCCTGTCAGCGTGATGGTGTGTGAAATCAGTGAGCCAAATGGAGTTGTTCTCCCACAGGAACCACTCGGCTGATTCTCCTTCAATATGCAGTTCAGCAACATGCTCTGGTGCTTGATGGAATTAGCTGTGATAGCAACATTTGCGTCTAGAGCAATTGTATCTAGGGCTAGCTGTAAAAGGTTTTGACGCTATGGGACTTCTGAAAGGGGAGTTGATGGCATGAGAAACCTGCATGAGGAGCATTCATTTGTGTGGGATGCTCATCCTGCTGCATTTCAGGATAATGCACTAAAATGGCCTTAAGGATAGTGTTCGAAATCTGAGTTTGCTTGAGAGCTGGATGTCAGCTTGATCGTGTGTGAAGTCAGTGAGCCAAATGGAGTTGTTCTCCCACAAGAACCACTCAGCTGAATCTTCTTCAATATGCAATTTAGTAACATGCTAGGCTGCTTGATGGAGTTAGCTCTTACAGGAACATTAGCCTCTGGAGCCTTTGTATTTTGGGCTAGCTGAAAAAGCTTTTGACGCTGAAGTGACTTCTGAATGTGGAGTTGGTGGCATGAGAAACGTGCCTGTGGAGCATTCATTTGTGTGGGATGCTCAGCAAGATGTATTTCAGGACAATGCACTCAAACGGCATTAAGGATAGTGTGTAAACACGTTATTTGCTTGAGAGCTGGCTGTCAGCCTGATGGTGTTTGAAGTCAGTGAGCCAAATGGAGTTGTTCTCCCACAAGAACCACTCGGCTGATTCTTCTTCAATATGCAAATCAGCAACATGCTCTGCTGCTTGATGGGATTAGTTCATAAAGAAACATTCGCGTCTAGAGCCTTAGTATTTAGCGCTAGTTGAAAACGGAATTGGCGATGAAGTGGTTTCTGAATGTGGAGTTGGTGGCATGTGAAAACCGCCTGTGGAGCCTTCGTTTGTGTGGGATGCTCAGCAAGCTGCATTTCAGGACAATGCACTCAAACGGCATTAAGCATTGTGTGTAAACACGTTGATTGCTTGAGAGCTGTCTGTGATCCTGATGGTGTGTGAAGTCAGTGAGCCAAATGGAGTTGTTCTCCCACAAGAACCACTCAGCTGATCCTTCTTCAATATGCAATTCAGCAAAATGCAGTGTTGCTTGTTGGAATTAGCTTTACAGCAACATTTGCGTGTAGAGCCTTAGTATTTGGGGCTAGCTGAAAAAGGTTGTGGCGCCAAAGTGACTTCTGAATGTGGAGTTGGTGGCATGAGAAACGTGCCTGTGGAGCCTTCGTTTGTGTGAGATGCTCAGCTAGCTGCCATTCAGGACAATGCGCTCAAACGGCAATAAGCCTACGGTGTGACACCAGAGTTTGCTTGAGAGCTGTCTGTCAGCCTGATGGTGTTTGAAGTCAGTGAGCCAAATGGAGTTGTTCTCCCACAAGAACCACTCGGCTGATTCTTCCTCTATATGCAATTCAGCAACATGCTGTGCTGCTTGATGGAATTAACTCTTACAGCAACATTTGCGTCTGGAGCCTTTGTATTTAGGGCTAGCTGAAAACAGCTTTGGCGCTGAGTGTTTTAAGAATGTGGGGTGGATAGCATGTGAAACGCGCCGGTGGAGCCTTCATTTGTGTGGGATGCTCAACAAACAGCAGTTCAAGACAATGCACTCAAACGGCATTAAGCATTGTTTACAAACATGTTGTTTGCTTGAGAGCTGGCTGTCAGCCTGATGGCGTGTGAAATCAATGAGCCAAATGGAGTTGTTCTTCCACAAGAACCACTCAGCTGATTCTTCTTCAATATGCAATTCAGCAACATGCTCTGCTGCTTGATGGGATTAGCTATTACAGCAACATTTGCGTCTAGCGCCTTATTATTAAGGCTTGTTGAAAACAGCTTTGTCGCTGCAGTGGTATCTGAATGTGGAGTTGGTGGCATGAGAAACCCGCCTCTGGAGCCTTCATTTGTGTGAGATTCTCAGCAAGCTGCATTTCAGGACAATGCACTCAAACGGCATTAAGTATGCTGTAAAAACGTTATTTGCTTGAGAGCTGGCTGTCAGCCTGATGGTGTGTGTCGTCAGTGAGCCAAATGGAGTTGTTCTCCCACAAGAACCACTCAGCTGATTCTTCTTCAATATGCAAAGCAGCAACATGCTCTGCTGCTTGATGGGATTAGTTCATACAGAAACATTTGCGTCTAGAGCCTTTGTATTTAGGGCTAGCTGAAAACAGCTTGGCGCTGATGTGGTTTGTGAATGTGAAGTTGGTGGCATGTGAAACCCGCCTGTGTAGCCTTCATTTGTGTGGGATGCTCAGCAAGCTGCATTTCAGGACAATGCACTCAAACAGCATTAAGCATACAGTGCGACACCTGAGTTTGCTTGAGAGCTGGCTGTCAGCCTGATGGTGTGTGAAGTCAGTGAGCCAAATAAAGTTGTTCTCCCACAAGAACCACTCAGCTGATTTTTCTTCAATATGCAGTTCTGGAAAATGCAGTGCTGCTTGATGGGATTAGCTCTTACAGCAACATTTGAGTCTAGCGCCTTATTATTACGGCTTGTTGAAAAAGGCATTGGCGCTGATGTGGTTTCTGAATGTGTAGTTGGTGGCATGTGAAACCCGCCTGTGGAGCCTTCGTTTGTGTGGGATGCTCAGCAAGCTGTATTTCAGGACAATGCACTCAAACGGCATTAAGCATTGTGTGTAAACACGTTGATAGCTTGAGAGCTGGCTGTCAGCCTGATGGTGTGAAGTGAGTGAGCCAAATGGAGTTGTTCTCCCACAAGAACCACTCAGCTGATTCTTCTTCAATATGCAATTCAGCAACATGCTGTGTTGCTTGATTAGATTAGCTCTTACAGCAACAGTTGAGTCTAGAGCCTTAGTATTTAGGGCTAGCTGAAAACGGCTTTGGCGCTGAAGTGGTATGTGAATGTGGAGTTGGTGGCATGTGAAAACCGCCTGTGGGGCCCTCATTTGTGTGGGATGCTCAGCAAGATGCATTTCAGGACAATGCTCTCAAACGGCATTAAGCATTGTGTGTAAACACGTTGTTTGCTTGAGAGCTGCCTGTCAACGTGATGGTGTGTGAAATTAGTGAGCCAAATGGAGTTGTTCTCCCACAAGAACCACTCGGCTGATTCTTCTTCAATGTGCAATTCAGCAACATGAATTGTTGCTTGATGGAATTAGCTCTTACAGCAACATTTATGTCTAGAACCTTAGTATTCAGGGCTAGCTGAAAAAGGGTTTGTCGCCTAAGTGACTTCTGCATGTGAAATTGGTGGCATGAGAAACCCGCCTGTGCAGCCTTCGTTTGTGTGAGATTCTCAGCAAGCTGCATTTCAGGACAATGCACTCAACGGCATTAAGCATGCTGTAAAAAGTTTATTTGCTTGAGAGCTGGCTGTCAGCCTGATGGTGTGTGTCGTCAGTGAGCCAAATGGAGTTGTTCTCCCACAAGAACCACTGGGCTGATTCTTCTTCAATATGCAAAGCAGCAACATGCTCTGCTGCTTGAAGGGATTAGTTCATACAGAAACATTTGTGTCTAGAGCCTTATTATTTAGCGCTAGTTGAAAACGGAATTGGTGATGAAGTGGTTTCTGAATGTGGAGTTGGTGGCATGTGAAATCCACCTGTGGAGCCTTCGTTTGTGTGGGATGCTCAGCATGCTGCATTTCAGGACAATGCAGTCAAAGAGTCTTAAGCATACAGTGCGACACCTGAGTTTGCTTGAGAGGTGGCTGTCAGCCTAATGGTGTGTGAAGTCAGAGCCATATGGAGTTGTTCTCCCACAAGAACCACTCAGCTGATTCTTCTTCAATATGCAATTCATCAACATGCTCTGCTGCTTGATGGGATTAGCTCTTACAGCAACATTTGAGTCTAGCGCCTAATTATTAGGTCTTTTTGAAAACAGCTTTGGCGCTGAAGTGGTTTGTGAATGTGGAGTTGGTGGCATGTGAAACCCGCCTGTGGAGCCTTCGTTTGTGTTGGATGCTCAGCAAGCTGCATTTCAGGACAATGCACTCAAATGGCATTAAGCATTGTGTGTAAACACGTCGATTGCTTGAGAGCTGGCTGTCAGCCTGATGGTGTGTGAAGTCAGTGAGCCAAATGGAGTTGTTCTCCCACAAGAACCACACAGCTGATTCTCTTCAATATGCAATTCAGCAAAATGCTGTGCTGCTTGAAGGAATTAGCACTTACAGCAACATTTGAGTCTAGAGCCTTAGTATTAGGGCTTGTTGAAAACAGCTTCGGCGTTGAAGTGATTTCTGAATGTGGAGTTGGTAGCATGTGAAACCCGCCTGTGGAGGCTTCGTTTGTGTGGGATGCTCAGCAAGCTGCATTTCAGGACAATGCTCTCAAACGGCATTAACCATTGTGTGTAAACACGTTGATTGCTTGAGAGCTGGCTGTCAGCCTGATGGTGTGTGAAATCAGTGAGCCAAATGGAGTTGTTCTCCCAGAAGAACCACTCGGCTGATTCTTCTTCCATATGTAATTCAGCAACATGCTGTTCCTTGATGGAATTAGCTCTAACACTAACATTTGCGTGTAGCGCCTTATTATTAAGGCTTGTTGAACACCGTTTTTGGCGCTGAACTGGTTTGTGAATGTGGAGTTGGTGGCATGAGAAAAGCGCCTGTGGAGCCTTCGTTTGTGTGGGATGCTCACAATGCAGCATTTCAGGACAATGCATTCAAGCGGCATTAAGGATAATGTGTGACACCAGAGTTTACTTGAGAGTTGGCTGTCAGCCTGATGGTGTTTGAAGTCAGTGAGCCAAATGGAGTTGTTCTCCCATAAGATCAACTCAGCTGATTCTTCTTCAATATGCAATTCAGCAACATGCTCTGCCGCTTCATGGAATTAGCTCTTACAGCAACATTTCCGTCTAGAACCTTAGCATGTAGGGCTAGCTGAGATCGGCTTTGGTGCTGAAGTGGTTTGTGAATGTGGAGTTGGTGGCATGTGAAAACCGCCTGTGCAGGCTTCGTTTGTGTGGGATGCTCAGCTAGCTGCATTTCAGGACAATGCACTCAAACGGCATTAAGCATAGTGTGCCAAATCTGATTTTGCTTGAGACCTGGCTGTCAGCCTGATGGTGTGAATTGAGTGAGCCAAATGGAGTTGTTCTCCCACAAGAACCACTCAGCTGATTATCTTAAATATGCAATTCAGCAACATGCTGTGCTGCTTGATGGGATTAGCTCTTACAGCAACATTTGCGTCTAGAGCCTTAGTATTTAGGGCCAGTTGAAAAGGGCTTTGTCGCTGAAGTGACATCTGCATGTGGAGTTGCTGACATGTGAAACCCGCCTGTGGAGCCTTCCGTTGTGTGTAATGCTCACAAAGCTGCATTTCAGGACAATGCACTCAAACGGCATTAAGCATTGTGTGTAAACACGTTGTTTGCTTGAGAGCTGCCTGTCAGCGTGATGGTGTGTGAAATCAGTGAGCCAAATGGAGTTGTTCTCCCACAGGAACCACTCGGCTGATTCTCCTTCAATATGCAGTTCAGCAACATGCTCTGGTGCTTGATGGAATTAGCTGTGATAGCAACATTTGCGTCTAGAGCAATTGTATCTAGGGCTAGCTGTAAAAGGTTTTGACGCTATGGGACTTCTGAAAGGGGAGTTGATGGCATGAGAAACCTGCATGAGGAGCATTCATTTGTGTGGGATGCTCATCCTGCTGCATTTCAGGATAATGCACTAAAATGGCCTTAAGGATAGTGTTCGAAATCTGAGTTTGCTTGAGAGCTGGATGTCAGCTTGATCGTGTGTGAAGTCAGTGAGCCAAATGGAGTTGTTCTCCCACAAGAACCACTCAGCTGAATCTTCTTCAATATGCAATTTAGTAACATGCTAGGCTGCTTGATGGAGTTAGCTCTTACAGGAACATTAGCCTCTGGAGCCTTTGTATTTTGGGCTAGCTGAAAAAGCTTTTGACGCTGAAGTGACTTCTGAATGTGGAGTTGGTGGCATGAGAAACGTGCCTGTGGAGCATTCATTTGTGTGGGATGCTCAGCAAGATGTATTTCAGGACAATGCACTCAAACGGCATTAAGGATAGTGTGTAAACACGTTATTTGCTTGAGAGCTGGCTGTCAGCCTGATGGTGTTTGAAGTCAGTGAGCCAAATGGAGTTGTTCTCCCACAAGAACCACTCGGCTGATTCTTCTTCAATATGCAAATCAGCAACATGCTCTGCTGCTTGATGGGATTAGTTCATAAAGAAACATTCGCGTCTAGAGCCTTAGTATTTAGCGCTAGTTGAAAACGGAATTGGCGATGAAGTGGTTTCTGAATGTGGAGTTGGTGGCATGTGAAAACCGCCTGTGGAGCCTTCGTTTGTGTGGGATGCTCAGCAAGCTGCATTTCAGGACAATGCACTCAAACGGCATTAAGCATTGTGTGTAAACACGTTGATTGCTTGAGAGCTGTCTGTGATCCTGATGGTGTGTGAAGTCAGTGAGCCAAATGGAGTTGTTCTCCCACAAGAACCACTCAGCTGATCCTTCTTCAATATGCAATTCAGCAAAATGCAGTGTTGCTTGTTGGAATTAGCTTTACAGCAACATTTGCGTGTAGAGCCTTAGTATTTGGGGCTAGCTGAAAAAGGTTGTGGCGCCAAAGTGACTTCTGAATGTGGAGTTGGTGGCATGAGAAACGTGCCTGTGGAGCCTTCGTTTGTGTGAGATGCTCAGCTAGCTGCCATTCAGGACAATGCGCTCAAACGGCAATAAGCCTACGGTGTGACACCAGAGTTTGCTTGAGAGCTGTCTGTCAGCCTGATGGTGTTTGAAGTCAGTGAGCCAAATGGAGTTGTTCTCCCACAAAAACCACTCGGCTGATTCTTCCTCTATATGCAATTCAGCAACATGTTGTGCTGCTTGATGGAATTAACTCTTACAGCAACATTTGCGTCTGGAGCCTTTGTATTTAGGGCTAGCTGAAAACAGCTTTGGCGCTGAGTGTTTTAAGAATGTGGGGTGGATAGCATGTGAAACGCGCCGGTGGAGCCTTCATTTGTGTGGGATGCTCAACAAACAGCAGTTCAAGACAATGCACTCAAACGGCATTAAGCATTGTTTACAAACATGTTGTTTGCTTGAGAGCTGGCTGTCAGCCTGATGGCGTGTGAAATCAATGAGCCAAATGGAGTTGTTCTTCCACAAGAACCACTCAGCTGATTCTTCTTCAATATGCAATTCAGCAACATGCTCTGCTGCTTGATGGGATTAGCTATTACAGCAACATTTGCGTCTAGCGCCTTATTATTAAGGCTTGTTGAAAACAGCTTTGTCGCTGCAGTGGTATCTGAATGTGGAGTTGGTGGCATGAGAAACCCGCCTCTGGAGCCTTCATTTGTGTGAGATTCTCAGCAAGCTGCATTTCAGGACAATGCACTCAAACGGCATTAAGTATGCTGTAAAAACGTTATTTGCTTGAGAGCTGGCTGTCAGCCTGATGGTGTGTGTCGTCAGTGAGCCAAATGGAGTTGTTCTCCCACAAGAACCACTCAGCTGATTCTTCTTCAATATGCAAAGCAGCAACATGCTCTGCTGCTTGATGGGATTAGTTCATACAGAAACATTTGCGTCTAGAGCCTTTGTATTTAGGGCTAGCTGAAAACAGCTTGGCGCTGATGTGGTTTGTGAATGTGAAGTTGGTGGCATGTGAAACCCGCCTGTGTAGCCTTCATTTGTGTGGGATGCTCAGCAAGCTGCATTTCAGGACAATGCACTCAAACAGCATTAAGCATACAGTGCGACACCTGAGTTTGCTTGAGAGCTGGCTGTCAGCCTGATGGTGTGTGAAGTCAGTGAGCCAAATAAAGTTGTTCTCCCACAAGAACCACTCAGCTGATTTTTCTTCAATATGCAGTTCTGGATAATGCAGTGCTGCTTGATGGGATTAGCTCTTACAGCAACATTTGAGTCTAGCGCCTTATTATTACGGCTTGTTGAAAAAGGCATTGGCGCTGATGTGGTTTCTGAATGTGTAGTTGGTGGCATGTGAAACCCGCCTGTGGAGCCTTCGTTTGTGTGGGATGCTCAGCAAGCTGTATTTCAGGACAATGCACTCAAACGGCATTAAGCATTGTGTGTAAACACGTTGATAGCTTGAGAGCTGGCTGTCAGCCTGATGGTGTGAAGTGAGTGAGCCAAATGGAGTTGTTCTCCCACAAGAACCACTCAGCTGATTCTTCTTCAATATGCAATTCAGCAACATGCTGTGTTGCTTGATTAGATTAGCTCTTACAGCAACAGTTGAGTCTAGAGCCTTAGTATTTAGGGCTAGCTGAAAACGGCTTTGGCGCTGAAGTGGTATGGTAATGTGGAGTTGGTGGCATGTGAAAACCGCCTGTGGAGCCCTCATTTGTGTGGGATGCTCAGCAAGATGCATTTCAGGACAATGCTCTCAAACGGCATTAAGCATTGTGTGTAAACACGTTGTTTGCTTGAGAGCTGCCTGTCAACGTGATGGTGTGTGAAATTAGTGAGCCAAATGGAGTTGTTCTCCCACAAGAACCACTCGGCTGATTCTTCTTCAATGTGCAATTCAGCAACATGAATTGTTGCTTGATGGAATTAGCTCTTACAGCAACATTTATGTCTAGAACCTTAGTATTCAGGGCTAGCTGAAAAAGGGTTTGTCGCCTAAGTGACTTCTGCATGTGAAATTGGTGGCATGAGAAACCCGCCTGTGCAGCCTTCGTTTGTGTGAGATTCTCAGCAAGCTGCATTTCAGGACAATGCACTCAACGGCATTAAGCATGCTGTAAAAAGTTTATTTGCTTGAGAGCTGGCTGTCAGCCTGATGGTGTGTGTCGTCAGTGAGCCAAATGGAGTTGTTCTCCCACAAGAACCACTGGGCTGATTCTTCTTCAATATGCAAAGCAGCAACATGCTCTGCTGCTTGAAGGGATTAGTTCATACAGAAACATTTGTGTCTAGAGCCTTATTATTTAGCGCTAGTTGAAAACGGAATTGGTGATGAAGTGGTTTCTGAATGTGGAGTTGGTGGCATGTGAAATCCACCTGTGGAGCCTTCGTTTGTGTGGGATGCTCAGCATGCTGCATTTCAGGACAATGCAGTCAAAGAGTCTTAAGCATACAGTGCGACACCTGAGTTTGCTTGAGAGGTGGCTGTCAGCCTAATGGTGTGTGAAGTCAGAGCCATATGGAGTTGTTCTCCCACAAGAACCACTCAGCTGATTCTTCTTCAATATGCAATTCATCAACATGCTCTGCTGCTTGATGGGATTAGCTCTTACAGCAACATTTGAGTCTAGCGCCTAATTATTAGGTCTTTTTGAAAACAGCTTTGGCGCTGAAGTGGTTTCTGAATGTGTAGTTGGTGGCATGTGAAACCCGCCTGTGGAGCCTTCGTTTGTGTTGGATGCTCAGCAAGATGCATTTCAGGACAATGCACTCAAATGGCATTAAGCATTGTGTGTAAACACGTCGATTGCTTGAGAGCTGGCTGTCAGCCTGATGGTGTGTGAAGTCAGTGAGCCAAATGGAGTTGTTCTCCCACAAGAACCACACAGCTGATTCTTCTTCAATATGCAATTCAGCAACATGCTGTGCTGCTTGATGGGATTAGCTCTTACAGCAACATTTGTGTCTAGAGCCTTAGTATTTAGGGCTAGCTGAAAACAGCTTTGGCGCAGAAGTGGTTTGTGAATGTGGAGTTGGTGGCATGTGAAACCCGCCTGTGGAGCCTTCATTTGTGTGGGATGCTCAGCATGCTGCATTTCAGGACAATGCAATCAAACGGCATTAAGCATTGTGTGTAAACAAGTTGTTTGCTTGAAAACTGCCTGTCAAGCTGATGGTGTGTGAAATCAGTGAGCCAAATGGAGTTGTTCTCCCACAAGAACCACTCGGCTGATTCTTCTTCAGTCTGCAATTCAGCAACATGCATTGTTGCTTGATGGAATTAGCTCTTACAGCAAATTTTCGTCTAGAGCCTTATTATTAAGGCTTGTTGAAAACAGCTTTGGCACTGAAGTCGTATCTGAATGTGGAGTTGGTGGCATGAGAAATCCGCGTCTAGAGCCTTCATTTGTGTGAGATGCTCAGCAAGCTGCAATTCATGACAATGCACTCAAACGGCATTATGAATAGTGGGTGAACACGTTATTTTCTTGAGAGCGGGCTGTCAGCCAATTGGTGTGTGAAATCAGTGAGCCAAATGGAGTTGTTCTCCCAAAAGAATCACTCCGCTGATTCTTCTTCACTATGCAATTCAGCAACATGCTCTGCTGCTTGATGGGATTAGCTCTTACAGCAACATTTGCATCTAGAGCCTTGTATTTAGGGCTAGCAGAAAATGGCTTTAGCGCTGAAGTAACTTCTGAATGTGGAGTTGGTGGCATGAGAAACCTGCCTGTGGAGCATTCGTTTGTGTGGGATGCTCAGCAAGCTGCATTTCAGGACAATGCACTAAAATGGCTTAAGGATACTGTTCGAAATCTGAGTTTGCTTGAGAGCTGTCTGTCAGCCTGATGGTGTTTGAAGTCAGTGAGCCAAATGGAGTTGTTCTCCCACAAGAACCACTCAGCTGATTCTCTTAAATATGCAATTCAGCAACATGCTGTGCTGCTTGATGGGATTAGCTCTTACAGCAACATTTGTGTCTAGAGCCTTAGTATTTAGCGCTAGCTGAAAACGGCTTTGGCGCTGAAGTTGTTTCTGAATGTGGAGTTGGTGGCATGTGAAACCCGCCTTTGGAGCCTTCGTTTGTGTGGGATGCTCAGCAAGCTGCATTTCAGGACAATGCATTCAAACGGCATTAAGCATTGTGTGTAAACACGTTGTTTGCTTGAGAGCTGCCTGTCAGCGTGTTGGTGTGTGAAATCAGTGAGCCAAATGGAATTGTTCTCCCACAAGAACCACTCGGCTGATTCTCCTTCAATATGCAATTCAGCTACATGCTCTGGTGCTTGATGGAATTAGCTGTGATAGCAACATTTGCGTCTAGAGCAATTGTATTTAGGGCTAGCTGAAAAAGGGTTTGACGCTAAGGGACTTCTGAAAGTGGAGTTTGTGGTATGAGAAACCTGCCTCTGGAGCCTTCATTTGTGTGAGATGCTCAGCAAGCTGCATTTCAGGACAATGCACTCAAACAGCCTTAAGCACAGTGTGCGAAATCTGAGTTTGGTTGAGAGCTGGCTGTCAGCCTGATGGTGTTTGAAGTCAGTGAGCCAAATGGAGTTGTTCTCCCACAAGCACCACTCAGCTGAATCTTCTTCAATATGCAATTCAGGAACATGCTGTGCTGCTTGATGGAGTTAGCTCTTACAGGAACATTATCCTCTGGAGCCTTTGTATTTAGGGCTAGCTGAAAACAGCTTTGGCGCTGAAGTGACTCCTGTATGTGGAGTTGGTGGCATGTGAAAGCCGCCTGTGGAGCCTTCGTTTGTGTGAGATGCTCAGCAAGCTGCATTTCAGTACAATGCACTCAAACGGCATTAAGCATTCTGTGTGAAATCTGAGTTTGCTTGAGAGCTGGCTGTCAGCCTGATGGCGTGTGAAATCAGTGAGCCAAATGGAGTTGTTCTCCCACAAGAACCACTCGGCTGATTCTTCTTCAGTATGTAATTCAGCAACATGCAGTGTTGCTTGATGGAATTAGCTCTAACAGTAACATTTGCGTCTAGCGCCTTATTATTAAGGCTTGTTGAAAACAGCTTTGGCACTGAAGTGGTATCTGAGTGTGGAGTTGGTGGCATGAGAAACCCGCCTCTGGAGCCTTCATTTGTGTGAGATGCTCAGCAAGCTGCATTTCATGACAATGCACCCAAACGGCATTATGCATAGTGTGTGAACCCGTTATTTGCTTGAGAGCTGGCTGTCAGCCTGATGGTGTGTGAAGTTAGTGAGCCAAATGGAGTTATTCTCCCACAAGAACCACTCGGCTGATTCTTCTTCAATATGCAATTCAGCAACATGCAGTGTTGCTTGATGGAATTAGCTCTTACAGCAACATTTGCGTCTAGAGCCTTAGTATTTTTATTTTATTTTATTTTATTTTATTTTTTTTAAATTTTATTTTAAATTCATTAATTACATTGTATTATGTGACACAGTTTCATAGGTACTGGGATTCTCCCCACCCCTCCCCAAACCCTCCCACCATGGTGGATTCCTCCACCTTGTTGCATAACCACAGTTCAAGTTCAGTTGAGATTCCCCCATTGCAAGCATATACCAAACATAGAGTCCAGCATCTTATTGTCTAGTCAAGTTCAACGGCTTCTTAGGTATCCCCTCTCTGGTCTGAAGACAGAGCCAGCAGAGTATTGTCCTGTTCAATTAAAAGCTCCAACATACCATCAGCAAAAATTTACATCATTATGGAATTAATTGACATAGTAATGAGTACCCAATATGGTAAAAGTAAATGCGATTTCTTATCCACCTTCTGTGACCACCACATTGACATTTCAATTTTGGTTTATACACAACATATAACATTCATAACATAACTTGTTATACATAACATCATATCAAATTAAGGCAAACATGTGGTATTTAACCTTTTGGGATTGGCTCATTTCCCTTAGCATTATGGTTTCCAGTTTGGCCCATTTGGCCACAAAGAACTGCATTTTGTTTTTTTTTAATAGCTGAATAGTATTCCATGGAGTAGATGAACCATAGCTTTCTTATCCAATCCTCTGTTGATGGGCATTTTGGCTGCTTCCATGTTTTTGCAATTACTGATTGTGCTGCTATGAACATAGGAGTGCATGTTGGTTTCTCATAAAACAAGTGTTCTGGATATATTCCTAGGAGTGCTATTGCTGGGTCATACGGTATGTTGTATTTGAGTTGTTTGAATGTTCTCCATACTGATTTCCATAGAGGCTGTACCAGCCTGCAGCCCCACCAGCAGTGGAGTAGGGTTCCCTTTTCCCCGCAACCTCGCCAACAAGTGTTGTTGGTGCTTTTATTCATGTGGGCCAGTCTTACTGGCGTTAGGTGGTACCTCATTGATGTTTTAATTTGGATTTCCCTTATTGCCAGGGAACTTGAGCATTTTTTCATATGTTTATTTGCCATTTGGGTTTGTTCCTTTGTGAAGTGTTTGCCCATTTCCCGAGCCCATTTCTTGAGTGGCTTGTTTGTTTTGACATTTTGGTTGTTTTGTAGCTCTTTGTATATTCTGGAGATCAGCCCTCTATCACCTAAGTCGTGTGCGAGGATCTTCTCCCATTCTGTGGGTTGCCTTTTTACTTTGTTGATTGTTTCTCTAGCTGTACAGAAGCTTCTTAGTTTGATGAGGTCCCACTTGTTTATTTTGGTCTTGATTTCTACTGCATTTGGAGTCTTTTTTAGGAAGTGAGGGCCTACCCCTAAGTGTTGCAGTGTGTTTCCAACATTTTCTTCCAAAAGTTTGAAGGTTTCTGGATGTAGGTTTAAATCTTTTATCCATTTGGATTTGATCTTAGTATATGGTGAGAGATGTGGGTCTATCTTTTTGTTTCTGCAGGCTATCAACCAGTTGTCCCAACAGCATTTATTGAACAGACCTTCCCATTTGCCTGGGTTGTCGTTTGTCTTTTTGTCAAAGATTATTTGGCTGTATTTGTGTGGGTTCCCATCTGGTGTTTCTATTCTGCTCCATTGATCTTCTTCTCTATTTTTTTGCCAGTACCAGGCTGTTTTGATAACCACTGCCCTATAGTATGTCCAGAGGTCTGAGACTGTGATTCCCCCTGCTAACTTCCTGTTCTTGAGAATGGTTCTAGCTATTCGTGGTTTTTTGTGCTTCCAGATGAACCTTTGAATCATTGTTTCCAGGTCTGTGAAGAATGTTTTTGGCAATTTGATTGGGATTGCATTGAATGTATATATTGCCTTTGGCAGTATAGACATTTTAATGATATTGATTTTACCTATCCAGGAGCATGGGATGTTACTCCATCTTTCTAGATCTTGTTCAATTTATTTTTTAAGTAGTTTGTAGTTTTCCTCAAATAGGTCTCCAACATTTTTGCTTAGGTTAATTCCCAGATACTTCATGCTTTCCTTTGTTACTTTGAATGGTATCTTGCTGGTTAGATCTTTTTCCAACTTGGGGCTGTTAGCATACACTATGGCTGTTGATTTTTGTTCATTAATTTTGTACCCTGCCACTCTACCAAACTCTCGTATAAGTTCTAGTAGTCTCTGTGTTGAGCCTTTTGGCTCTTCCATATAAAGAATCATGTCATCTGCATATAGTGAAAGCTTGACTTCTTCATTTCCCATTTGGATTCCTTTAATTTCTTTTTCTTGTCTTATGGCCTCAGCGAGTACCTCTAGAACTATGTTGAATAGCAGCGGAGAAAGCGGACATCCCTGTCTTGTTCCAGATCTCAGTGGGAAGGGTTCCAGTTTTTCTCCATTCAGTATGATGCTGGCATTGGGTTTTGCATATATTGCTTTGATTATGTTGTGGATTTTTCCATCTATGCCTACCTTGGTTAGGGTCTTTAGCAGGAAGTTGTGCTGGATTTTGTCGAAAGCTTTTTCTGCATCTATTGATACTATCATGTGATTCTTGTTTTTCAGTTTTTGGATGTGGTGTATCATATTTATGGATTTCCGAATGTTGAACCATCCCTGCATTCCAGGGATGAATCCTACTTGATCTGGATGAATGATCTGTCTGATGTGTTTTTGAATTCTGTTGGCTAGGATTTTGTTGAGAATCTTAGCATCAATGTTCATCAAAGAGATAGGTCTGTAGTTTTCCTTCTCTGTAGGATCTCTGCCCGGTTTTGCGATTAAGGTAATGTTGGCTTCATAGAATGAGTTTGGAAGGGTTGCTTCCTTTTCTATTGTTTTGAAGAGTTTGTAGAGGATTGGGGTTAGTTCTGTTCGGAATGTTTTGTAGAATTCTGTAGTGAAGCCGTCTGGGCCTGGGCTTTTCTTTGTTGGGAGGTCTTTAATCACTGATTCAATCTCTGCTTCAGTTATGGGTTTGTTCAGGTTGATTGTTGCCTCTGGGCTAAGTTTTGGCAGGTTGTGTGAGTCTAAGAACTTTTCCATTTCTTGGTGGTCTTCTGATTTGTTGGAGTACAGTGCTTTGTAGTAATTTCTGATTATGTTCTTAATGGTTGTAATGTCTGTTGTTATGTTGCCTTTTTCATCTTTGATGCTGTTAATTCTTGCTTTCTCTTGTTTTTTCTTTGTCAGTCGGGCCAGCGGGGTGTCTATTTTGTTTATCTTTTCAAAAAACCAGCCTTTTGATTCATTGATTTTGTGTATGGTTTTTTTATTTCTATCTGGTTAATTTCCTCCCTTGTTTTGATGATTTCTTGTTTCCTGTTGTGTGTGGGGCTCATCTGCTGCTGCTTTTCCAATTCCTGGAGGTGTGTGTTTAGTTCCTGTGTTTGGCGCCTCTCTTGGGCCTTGACATGAGCTCCAATTGCGATGAGTTTACCCCGTAGCACTGCTTTGGCAGTGTCCCACAAGTTTTGGAATGTTGTATCAGAGTTTTCATTGGTTTCCATAAATTTTTTGATCTCATCTTTAATTTCTTCCCTGACCCATTGTCCATTCAATAGCATATTGTTCAACCTCCAAGAGTTTCTATATTTCCTTGGGCATTTTGAATTGCTGATTTCCAGTTTCATTCCGTGGTGGTCTGAGAGGGTACATGGTATGATTTCTATCTTTTTGAAGTTATTTAGATTTGCTTTGTGTCCTATCATGTGGTCGATCCTGGAGAAGGTGCCATGTACTGCTGAAAAAAATGTATAATCTGTGGTCTTAGGGTAAAAAATTCTATAAATGTTTACCAAGTCCAGTTGTTCTAATGTTTGTACGAGCTCTGTTGTTTCTTTGTTGAGTTTTTGTTTTGTTGATCTGTCTGTTGTTGTTAGCGGGGTGTTAAGATCGCCCACTATTATTGTGTGTGTATCTATGTCTCCCCTTAAGTCTGTAAGTAGTTGCTTCACGAAGCTGGGCGCTTTGGAATTAGGTGCATATATGTTCACGATTGTAATTACTTCTTGATGGATCAGTCCCTTCACCAATATATAATGTCCTTCTCTGTCCTTTTTGATGTCTGTCAGCTTGAAGTCTAGGTCATCTGAGATTAGAACAGCTACGCCAGCCTTTTTTTCTCGTCCATTGGCATGAAATGTCTTTTTCCATCCCTTCACTTTAAATTTCTTAGAGGCTTTTCTGGTTAGATGTGTCTCTTGTAGGCAACATATAGTTGGGTGCTGTTTGATGATCCATTCCGTTAATCTATGCCTTTTGATTGGTGAGTTTAAGCCATTTATGTTTAGAGATAATATTGAGAGGAATTGGTTTTGGGCTGCCATGAGTGTAAGTGTGCAAGTGTGTATTTGCGACTATTAGAGTTTTTGATTGGTTGACTTTTCTTGTATGGATTTTAGTGGGGAGGTCTTACCATTTGCCATCTTTGATTTTGGTTTGTATTTTTTCTTTCTGGGTTTAGCACCTTCCTGAGGAGATTTTCCAGAGCTGGTTTCGTGTTGATGTATTCTTCGAGTTTCTCTTTACTGTTGAAGTATTTGATTTCATTCTCAAATATAAATGAGAGCTTTGCTGGGTACATTATTCTTGGTTGGCAGTTGTTTTGTTTCAGGATTTGATAGGTTTTACCCCATTCTCTCCTTGCTTGGAGCGTTTCTTCTGATAGGTCGACCGTGATCCTGATTTCCCTTCCCCTGAAAGTAATCTTATCCTTTTTTCTTACTTGTCTTAGAATGGTTTCCTTGTATTCACTTGAAGGTAGCTTGAGGACCACATGTCTGGGAGACGATTTGTTTGGGTCGTATCTACTGGGGGTTCTTTGTCCTTCCTGGATTTGTGCTAGATTTATATTTCCAGTATTCTGGAAGTTCTCCTGTATTATCTCATTGAGCACTCGTTGCAAGCCTGTCTCCTTTTCCACTCCTTCGGGAAGGCCTATTATTCTAATATTTGATTTTTTGAGGTTGTCTTTCATTTCCTGTATGGACCTATTGGCTTTCTCTAGATTTGTCTCCAACTGTTTGATGAGCTGCTGCCTTTCATTCTGATTGTCTTCCAATTCTGATATTCTGTCTTCTGCTGTGTTCATTCTGTTGGTTAGGCTTTCAATTTTGTTCTCTATATCAAGGATTCCCTTTTTGACTTGATTTATTTCTGCAGTGATATGGTTTTGGAATGCCTTAGACTCTTCCCAACGCTTTTCACTCTCTCTGACGAATTTCATCATTAGCTTCTTAAAGTCCTTATCTGATAGTTCCTCTATGTCTTCGTCTTGCATCTCAGATATTGGGATTAGTTTTTGGTTGTATTGGGAGGGAGTGCTTGATCTTTCCTCTGGGTCATTGCTTTTTCTGATACTTCTCCTCATTGTGTTTTTACTTCTTGTTGTTTTGAGATTTTAGCGGTGATTCAGCTGAGCCACCTGACCGGCTCTGGTTTGGGGTCTCTGGCTGAGCCCAGCAGGGCTTACTGCCTGAGTCACCAGCTGCTTTCAGGGTCTGTAGATCACAGCCCCGAGTTGGGTCAGGAGGCTTTGTGGGCCAGCCCTAGTGCCAGGCCCCTTCCCCTGTGGCTCCCTCTCAAAGGCAGTTCCCTACAGATTCATTCTGCCGAGCCGCGCCTGGGCTTTGGGTCACAAGGCTAATACAGCGGGGGTCTCTGCCTCAGTGCTGAGCCGAGACTCTCCTTCAGGGCTTGAGGTTAGCACAGCAAGGGCTCCTGCTGCTCAGAACCTAAAATCCCCAACCCCGGCCTGTGCTGGGTTGGAAATCTCCGCGGCCCCAGTGCCAAACTCGGAAGCGCTGCTCCACTGAGGGCTGCAACACCACAGGCAGGTCTTTCCGAGTGGGCTCCTGCTGGGAAAACCTGTCCGGCCAGTTCAGCTGAGCCCGCTCTGGTCTGGCCTCTCTAGCTGAGCCCAGCTGGGGACTCTGCCCTGAAGAAGCCACTTCCTCAGCTGCACTCTCTCAAGGGTAGAAGCTGATCTCTGAGAGGCACAGAGCCCTTGAGGTGAGATATGCCCCCACTAGTCTGCTCCTCTGCCCAGGACGTGAGGCCCTGTCGAGCGTTGCCCAGCCTCTGGGGCTCAGGGCGAGTCCAGCAACGGGATCCACTGACTCTCCCACAGCCAGTCCACAGCTCAGAGCCGATACGGGGAATCTCTGAGCCCCAGTCCCACAGCGCCGCTCCTGTTCCCTCTGCACTCTCCCTCAGCCGCTGAGCAGCGGGTAGGCAAGCCTCTGGGAAATCTCCCCTGCTTTTCCTCCACTTCTGCAGGGATGATGCACCCAATGATCAGTCCAGTAGCCTCCTCTGGGGGCTCCTGCCTTCCAGGGGACTGGTGCCCCTGTCGGTGTGGGCGCCTATCCTTCCAGCCGCCTCTGTTTTCCCTGGGGCGGTTGAGCCTCCGCCGCCTTCCCCCTGCCTGGGATCGTGACTCACCAGGTTTCTCGCAGCGTGCTGTATTTTCTTTCCTACTTTTTGCGGCTGTTCCTTCACGCTGTGTAGATCTTCTTGCTTTAGTGGACTCCAGTGACCTTCTCGTTCTTCTCCCTACAGTTTCGCACCTCCTGGCCTGTTTCTCTGCTGGATCGGCTCCCCTCCTTCCCTACTCCACCCTACACCAGCTCTCTGCAGTCGGCCATCTTTTTCTCCGGCATTAAGCATTGTTTACAAACATGTTGTTTGCTTGAGAGCAGGCTGTTAGCCTGATGGTGTGAGAGGCAGTGAGCCAAATGGAGTTGTTCTCCCACAAGAACCACTAGGCTGATTCTTGCTCAATGTGCAATTCAGCAACATGCAGTGTTGCTTGATGGAATTAGCTGTTACAGGAATATTTGCGTCTAGAGCCTTTGTATTTAGGGCTAGCTGAAAAGGGCTTTGGTGCTGAAGTGGTTTGTGAATGTGAAGTTGGTGGCATGTGAATCCCGCCTGTGGCGCCTTCGTTTGTGTGGGATTTTCAGCAAGCTACATTTCAGGACAATGCACTCAAACGGCATTAAGCATGCTGCGCGAAATCTGAGTTTGCTTGAGAGCTGTCTGTCAGCCTGATGGTGTGTGAAGTCAGTGAGCGAAATGAAGTTGTTCTCCCACAAGAACCACTGGGCTGATTCTTCTTCAATATGCAATTTAGGAAGATGTTCTGCTGCATGATGGAATTAGCTCTTTCAGTAATATTTGCATCTAGAGCCTTTGTATTTATGGTTAGGTGAAAACAGCTTTGGCGCTGAAGTGGTTTCTGAATGTGGAGTTGGTGGCAAGTGAAACCCACCTGTGGAGCCTTCGTTTGTGTGGGATGCTCAGCAAGCTGCATTTCAGGACAATGCACTCAAACGGCATTAAGCATAAAGTGCGAAATCTGAGTTTGCTTGAGAGCTGGCTGTCAGCCTGATGGTGTGTGAAGTCAGTGAGCCAAATGGAGTTGTTCTCCCACAAGAACCATTCGATAGATTCTTCCTCAATATGCAATTCAGCAACATGCTCTGCTGCTTGATGGAATTAGCTCTTACAGCAACATTTGCATCTAGAGCCTTAGTATTTAGGGCTAGCTGAAAACGACTTTGGCGCTGAAGTGGCTTGTGAATTTGGAGTTGGTGGCATGTGAAACCTGCCTGTCCAGCATTCATTTGTGTGGGATGCTCACCAAGCGACATTTCAGGACAATGCAGTCACACAGAATTAAACTTGATTTATGACATCCGAGTTTGCTTGAGAGCTTTCTGTCAGCCTGATGGTGTGTGAAGTCAGTGGGCCAAATGAAGTTGTTCTCCCACAAGAACCATTCGGTAGATTCTTCTTCAATATGCAATTCAGCAACATACTGTGTTGCTTGATGGGATTAGCACTTACAGCAACATTTGTGTCTAGATCCTTTGTATTAAGGACTAGTTGAAAACGGCTTTGGCACTGAAGTGGCTTGTGAATGTGGAGTTGGTGGCATGTGAAACCCGCCTGTGTAGCCTTCGTTTGTGTGTGATGCTCAGCAAGATGCATTTCAGGACAATGACTCAAACGGCATTAAGCAAAAAGTGCGAAATCTGAGTTTGCTTGAGAGCTGGCTGTCAGCCTGATGGTGTGTGAGGTCAGTGACCCAAATGGAGTTATTCTCGAACAAGAAACTCTTGGCTGATTCTTCTTCAATATGCAATTAAGCAGCATGCAGTGTTGTTTGATTTAATTAGCTATAACAGCAACATTTGTGTCTAGAACCTTAGTATTTAGGACTTGTTGAAAATGGCTGTGGCGCTGAAGTGGTATGTGAATTTGGAGTTTTTGGCATGTGAAAACCGCCTGTGGAGCCTTCGTTTGTGTGGGATGCTCAGCATTCTGCATTTCAGGACAATGCACTCAAACGGCATTAAGCATGCTTTGCGAAATCTGAGTTTGCTTGAGAGCTGGCGGTCAGCCTGATGGTGTGTGAAATCAGTGAGCCAAATGGAGTTGTTCTCCCACAAGAACCACTCAGCTGATTCTTCTTCAATATGCAATTCAGCAACATGCTCTGCTGCTTGATGGGATTAGCACTTACAGCAACATTTGCGTCTGGATCCTTTGTATTTAGGGATAGTTGAACACGGCTTTGGCACTGAAGTTGTTTGTGAATGTGGAGTTGGTGGCATGTGCAACCCGCTTGTCAGGCATTCATTTCTGTGGGATGCTCAGCAAGCTGCATTTCAGGACAATGCACTCAAACGGCATTAAGCATTAAGCTTGCTTTGCGAAATCTGAGTTTGCTTGAGAGCTGGCTGTCAGCCTGATGGTGTGTGAAGATAGTGAGCCAAATGGAGTTGTTCTCCCACAAGAAACTCTCTGCTGATTCTTCTTTAATATGCAATTCAGCAACATGCTCTGCTGCTTGATGGAAATAGCTCTTACAGCAACATTTGCATGTAGAACCTTAGTATTTAGGGCTAGCTAAAAATGGCTGTGGCGCTGAAGTGGTTTGTGAATGTGGAGTTGGTGGCATGTGAAACCCGCCTGTGGAGCCTTCGTTTGTGTGGGATGCTCATGAAGCTGCATTTTAGAAAAAGGCCCTCAAACGGCATGAAGGGTACAGTGTGAAATCTGAGTTTGCTTGAGAGCTGGCTGTCAGCCTGATGGTGTGTGTAGTCAGTGAGCCAAATGGAGTTGTTCTCCCACAAGAATCTCTCCGCTGATTCTTCTTCAATATGCCATTGAGCAACATGCTCTGCTGCTTGATGGGATTATCTCTTACAGCAACATTTGCGTCTATATCCTTTCTATTTAGGGCTAGCTGAAAACGGCTTTGTCGCTGAAGTTGTTTCTGAAACTGGAGTTGATGGCTTGTAAAATCCCCCTGTCGTGCATACATTTGTGTGGGATGCTCATCAAGCTGCATTTCAGGACAATGCACTCAAACGGCAGTAAGCACACTTTGCGAAATCCGAGTTTGCTTGAGACCTGGCTGTCAGCCTGATGGTGTGTGAAGTCAGTGAGCCAAATGGAGTTGTTTTCCCACAAGAACCACTCGGCTGATATTTCTCCAATATGCAATTCAGCAACATGCTCTGCTGCTTGATGGGATTAGCTCTTAGAGCAACATTTGCATATTGAGCCTTAATATTTAGGCTAGGTGAAAATGGATGTGGCGATGAAGTGGTTTGTGAATGTGGAGTTGGTGGCATGAGAAACCTGCCTGTGGAGCCTTCATTTGTGTGGGATGCTCAGCAAGCTGCATTTTATTAAAATGCACTCAAACGGCATTAAGGATACTGTGCGAAATCTGAGTTTGCTTGAGAGCTGTCTGTCAGCCTGATGGTGTGTGAAGTCAGTGAGCCAAATGGAGTTGTTCTCCCAGAAGAACCACTCAGCTGATTCTTCTTCCATATGAAATTCAGCAACATACTCTGCTGCTTGATGGAATTAGCTGTTACAGCAACATTTGCGTCTAGAGCCTTTGTATTTTGGGCCAGCTGGAAAGGCTGTGGCGCTAAAATTTTTTCTGAATGTGGAGTTGGTGGCATGTGAAACTCGCCTGTGGAGCCTTCGTTTGTGTGGGATGCTCAGCAAGCTGCATTTCAGGACAATGCACTCAAAATGGCATTAAGCATATTATGCGCAATCTGAGTTTGCTTGAGAGCTGCCTGTCAGCCTGATGGTGTGTTTAATAAGTGAGCCAAATGGAGTTGTTCTCCCACAAGAAACACTCTGCTGATTCTTCTTCAATATGCAATTCAGCAACATGCAGTGTTGCTTGATGCAATGAGCTCTTACAGCAACATTTGCGTCTAGTGCCTTTGTATTTAGGTCTAGCTGAAAACGGCTTTGGCATTGAAGTGGTTTCTGAATGTGGAGTTGGTGGCATATGAAACCCACCTGTGGAGACTTCGTTTTTCTGGAATGCTTACCAAGGTGCATTTCAGGACAATGCACTCAAACGGCATTAAGCATACTGTGCGGAACCTTTGTTTGCTTGAGAGCTGGCTGTAAGCCTGATGGTGTGTGAAGTCAGTGGGCCAAATGGAGTGTTCTCCCACAAGAAACTCTCGGCTGATTCTTCTTCAATATGCAATTCAGCAACATGCTCTGCTACTTGATGGGATTAGCTGTTACAGGAATATTAGCGTCTAGATCCTTTGTATTTATGGCTAGCAGAAAACGGCTTTGGCGCTGATGTGGTTTGTGAATGTGGACTTGGTGGCATGTGAAACCCGCCTGTGGAGCCTTCGTTTGTGTGGGATGCTCACCAAGCTGCATTTCAGGACAATGCACTCAAACGGCATAAAGCATACTGTGCGACATCTGAGTTTGCTTGAGAGCTGGCTATCAGCCTGATGGTGTGTGAAGTCAGTGCGCCAAATTGAGTTGTTCTCCCACAAGAACCACTCGGCTGATTCTTCTTCAATATGCAATTCAGCAACATGCAGTGTTGATGGTTGGAATTGGCTCTTACAGCAACATTCGCGCCTAGCGCCTTTGTGTTTTGGGCTTGCTGAAATTGGCTATGGCGCTGAAGTAGTATGTGAATGTGGAGTTTTCTGGCATGTGAAACCCGCCTGTGTAGCCTTCGTTTGTGTGGGATGCTCACCAAGCTGCATTTCAGGACAAGGCACTAAAACGGCATTAAGAAAGCTTGGTGAAATCTGAGATTGCATGAGAGCTGGCTGTCAAGCTGATGGTGTGTGAAGTCAGTGAACCAAATGGAGTTGTTCTCCGAGAAGAACCACTCGACTGATTCTTCTTCAATATGCAATTCAGCAACATGCTCTGCTGCTTGATGGAATTAGCTCTTACAGCAACATTTGCGTCTAGACCCTTAGTATTTAGGGCTAGCTGTAAACGGCTTTGGCGCTGACGTGGTTTGAGAATGTGGAGTTGGTGGCATGTGAAACCCGCCTGTGGAGACTTCGTTTGTGTGGGATGCTCACAAAGCTGCATTTCAGGACAATGCACTCAAACAGCATTAAGAACGCTTTGCGATATCTGAGTTTGCTTGAGAGCTGGCTGTCAGCCTGATGGTGTGTGAAGTCAGTGAGCCAAATGGAGTTGTTCTCCCACAAGAACCACTCGGCTGATATTTCTCAAATATGCAATTCAGCAACATGCAGTGTTGATGGTTGGAATTAGCTCTTAAAGCAACATTTGCGTCTAGAGCCTTTGCATTTAGGGCTAGCTGAAAACGGCTTTGGCGCTGAAGTGGTTTCTGAATGTGGAGTTGGTGGCATGTGAAACCCGCCTGTGGAGCCTTCATTTGTGTGGGATGCTCAGCACGTTGCATTTCAGGACAATGCACTCAAACGGCATTAAAGAACGCTTTGTGAAATCTGAGTTTGCTTGAGAGCTGCTGTCTGCATGATGGTGTGTGAAGTCAGTGAGCCAAATGGAGTTGTTCTCCCACAAGAACTACTCGGTTGATTCTTCTTCACTATGCAATTCAGCAACATGCTTAGCTGCTTGATGGAAGTAGCTCTTTTTTTTTTAAATATTTATTCCATTTTTATTACAAAGTCAGATATACTGAGAGGAGGAGAGACAGAGAGGAAGTGGAGCCGCCGGGATTAGAACCAGCGGCCATATGGGATCAAGGCGAGTATCTTAGCCAGCAGTCCACGATGCCGAGCCCAATGGAATTAGCTCTTACAGCAACATTTGCGTCTACAGCCTTTATATTTAGTGCTAGCGGAAAGGGCTGTGGCGCTGAAGTGGTTTGTGAATGTGGAGGTGGTGGCATGTGAAACCCGCCTGTCGAGCATTCATTTGTGTGGGATGCTCAGCAAGCTGCATTTCAGGACAATGCACTCAAACAGCATTAAGCATTAAGCTTGCTGTGCGGAATCTGAGTTTGCTTGAGAGCTGCCTGTCAGCCTGATTGTGTGTGAAGTCAGTGAGCCAAATGGAGTTGTTCTCCCACAAGAATCTCTCCGCTGATTCTTTTCAATATGCAATTGAGCAACATGCTCTGCTGTTTGATGGAATTAGCTCTTACAGCAACATTTGCTTCTAGAGCCTTTGTATTTAGGGCTAGGTGAAAATGGATGTGGCGCTGAAGTGGTATGTGAATGTGGATTTGGTGGCATGTGAAACCCGCCTGTGGAGCCTTCATTTGTGTGGGATGCTCACCAAGCTGCATTTCAGGACAATGCACTCAGAGAGCATTAAGCATTAAGCTTGCTGTGCGGAATCTGAGTTTGCTTGAGAGCTGCCTGTCAGCCTGATTGTGTGTGAAGTCAGTGAGCCAAATGGAGTTGTTCTCCCACAAGAATCTCTCCGCTGATTCTTCTTCAATATCCAATTCAGCAACATGCTCTGCTGCTTGATGGGATTATCTCTTACAGCAACATTTGCGTCTAGATCCTTTCTATTTAGGGCTAGCTGAAAACGGCTTTGGCGCTGAAGTTGTTTCTGAAACTGGAGTTGATGGCATGTAAAATCCCCCTGTCGTGCATTCATTTGTGTGGGATGCTCATCAAGCTGCATTTCAGGACAATGCACTCAAACGGCAGTAAGCACACTTCGTGAAATCTGAGTTTGCTTGAGAGCTGGCTGTCAGCCTGATGGTGTGTGAAGTCAGTGAGCCAAATGGAGTTGTTCTCCCACAAGAACAACTCGGCTGATATTTCTCCAATATGCAATTCAGCAACATGCTCTGCTGCTTGATGGGATTAGCTCTTAGAGCAACATTTGCATATTGAGCCTTAATATTTAGGCTAGGTGAAAATGGATGTGGCGATGAAGTGGTTTGTGAATGTGGAGTTGGTGGCATGAGAAACCTGCCTGTGGAGCCTTCATTTGTGTGGGATGCTCAGCAAGCTGCATTTTATTAAAATGCACTCAAACGGCATTAAGGATACTGTGCGAAATCTGAGTTTGCTTGAGAGCTGTCTGTCAGCCTGATGGTGTGTGAAGTCAGTGAGCCAAATGGAGTTGTTCTCCCACAAGAACCACACAGCTGATTCTTCTTCAATATGAAATTCAGCAACATACTCTGCTGCTTGATGGAATTAGCTCTTACAGCAACATTTACGTCTAGAGCCTTTGTATTTAGTGCTATCGGAAAGGCTGTGGCGCTAAAATTTTTTCTGAATGTGGAGTTGGTGGCATGTGAAACTCGCCTGTGGAGCCTTCGTTTGTGTGGGATGCTCAGCAAGCTGCATTTCAGGACAATGCACTCAAAATGGCATTAAGCATATTGTGCGCAATCTTAGTTTGCTTGAGAACTCCATGTCAGCCTGATGGTGTGTTAAATAAGTGAGCCAAATGGAGTTGTTCTCCCACAAGAAACACTCTGCTGATTCTTCTTCAATATGCAATTCAGCAACATGCAGTGTTGCTTGATGGAATGAGCTCTTACAGCAACATTTGCGTCTAGTGCCTTTGTATTTAGGTCTAGCTGAAAACGGCTTTGGCATTGAAGTGGTTTCTGAATGTGGAGTTGGTGGCATGTGAAAACCACCTGTGGAGAGTTCGTTTTTCTGGAATGCTTACCAAGGTGCATTTCAGGACAATGCACTCAAACGGCATTAAGCATACTGTGCGGAACCTTTGTTTGCTTGAGAGCTGGCTGTAAGCCTGATGGTGTGTGAAGTCAGTGGGCCAAATGGAGTGTTCTCCCACAAGAAACTCTTGGCTGATTCTTCTTCAATATGCAATTCAGCAACATGCTCTGCTACTTGATGGGATTAGCTGTTACAGGAATATTAGCGTCTAGATCCTTTGTATTTATGGCTAGCAGAAAACGGCTTTGGCGCTAATGTGGTTTGTGAATGTGAAGTTGGTGGCATGTGAAACCCGCCTGTGGAGCCTTCGTTTGTGTGGGATGCTCACCAAGCTGCATTTCAGGACAATGCTCTCAAACGGCATAAAGCATACTGTGCGACATCTGAGTTTGCTTAAGAGCTGGCTATCAGCCTGATGCTGTGTGAAGTCAGTGCGCCAAATTGAGTTGTTCTCCCACAAGAACCACTCGGCTGATTCTTCTTCAATATGCAATTCAGCAACATGCAGTGTTGATGGTTGGAATTAGCTCTTACAGCAACATTCACGCCTAGCGCCTTTGTGTTTTGGGCTTGCTGAAATTGGCTATGGCGCTGAAGTAGTATGTGAATGTGGAGTTTTCTGGCATGTGAAACCCGCCTGTGTAGCCTTCGTTTGTGTGGGATGCTCACCAAGCTGCATTTCAGGACAAGGCACTAAAACGGCATTAAGAAAGCTTTGTGAAATCTGAGTTTGCTTGAGAGCTGGCTGTCAAGCTGATGGTGTGTGAAGTCAGTGAACCAAATGGAGTTGTTCTCCCACAAGAACCACTCGGCTGATTCTTCTTCAATATGCAATTCAGCAACATGCTCTGCTGCTTGATGGGATTAGCTCTTACAGCATCATTTGTGTCGAGAGCCTTTGTATTTAGGGCTAGCTTAAATGGCTTTGGCGCTGAAGTGGTTTGTGAATGTGGAGTTGGTGACATGTGAAACCCGAATGTGGAGCCTTCGTTTGTGTGGGATGCTCACCAAGATGCATTTCAGGACAATGCACTCAAACCGCATTAAGCACAGTATTGAAATCTGAGATTGCATGAGAGCTGGCTGTAAGCCTGATGGTGTGTGAAGTCAGTGGGCCAAATGGAGTTGTTCTCCCACAAGAACCTCTCGGCTGATTCTTCTTCAATATGCAATTCAGCAACATGCTCTGCTGCTTGATGGAATTAGCTCTTACAGCAACATTTGCGTCTAGACCCTTAGTATTTAGGGCTAGCTGTAAACGGCTTTAGCACTGATGTGGTTTGAGAATGTGGAGTTGGTGGCATATGAAACCCACCTGTGGATCCTTCGTTTGTGTGGGATGCTCAGCAAGCTGCATTTCAGGACAATGCACTCAAACAGCATTAAGAACGCTTTGCGATATCTGAGTTTGCTTGAGAGCTGGCTGTCAGCCTGATGGTGTGTGAAGTCAGTGAGCCAAATGGAGTTGTTCTCCCACAAGAACCACTCGGCTGATTCTTCTTCAATATGCAATTCAGCAACATGCAGTGTTGATGGTTGGAATTAGCTCTTAAAGCAACATTTGCGTCTAGAGCCTTTGCATTTAGGGCTAGCTGAAAATGGCTTTGGCGCTGAAGTGGTTTCTGAATGTGGAGTTGGTGGCATGTGAAACCCGCCTGTGGAGCCTTCATTTGTGTGGGATGCTCAGCACGTTGCATTTCAGGGCAATGCACTCAAACGGCATTAAAGAACGCTTTGTGAAATCTGAGTTTGCTTGAGAGCTGCTGTCCGCATGATGGTGTGTGAAGTCAGTGAGCCAAATGGAGTTGTTCTCCCACAAGAACTACTCGGTTGATTCTTCTTCACTATACAATTCAGCAACATGCTTATCTGCTTGATGGAATTAGCTCTTTTTTTTTAATATTTATTCCATTTTTATTACAAAGTCAGTTATACTGAGAGGAGGAGAGACAGAGAGGAAGTGGAGTCGCCGGGATTAGAACCAGCGGCCATATGGGATCAAGGCGAGGATCTTAGCCACCAGTCCACGATGCCCAGCCCAATGGAATTAGCTCTTACAGCAACATTTGCGTCTACAGCCTTTATATTTAGTGCTAGCGGAAAGGGCTGTGGCGCTGAAGTGGTTTGTGAATGTGGAGGTGGTGGCATGTGAAACCCGCCTGTGGAGCCTTCGTTTGTGTGGGATGCTCAGCAAGCTGCATTTCAGGACAATGCAGACAAACAGCATTAAGAAAGCTTTGCGCAATGTGAGTTTGCTTGAGAGTTGGCTGTCAGCCTGATGGTGTGTGAAGTCAGTGAGCCAAGAGGAGTGGTTCTCCCACAAGAACCTCTCGGCTGATTCTTCTTCAATATGCAATTCAGCAACATGCTCTGCTGTTTGATGGAATTAGCTCTTACAGCAACATTTGCGTCTAGAGCCTTTGTATTTAGGGCTAGCTGAAAACGGCTTTGGCACTGAAGTGGTTTGCGAATGTGGAGTTGGTGGTATCAGAAACCCGCCTGTGGAGACTTCGTTTGTGTGGGATGCTCACCAAGCTGCATTTCAGGACAATGAACTCAAACGGCATTAAGCATTAAGCTTGCTTTGCGAAATGTGAGTTTGCTTGAGAGCTGGCTGACAGCCTGAGGGTGTGTGAAGTCAGTGGGCCAAATGGAGTTGTTCTCCCACAACAACCACTCGGCTGCTTCTTCTTCTTCAATATGCCCTTCACCAACATGCAGTGTTTCCTTGATTAAATGAGCTCTCACACCATATTTGTATATAGCGCCTTTGCATTGAGGGCTATCTGAAAACGGCTTTGGCGCTGAAGTTGTCTGTGAATGTGGAGTTGGAGGCATGTGAAACCCGCATGTGGAGCATTGGTTTGTGTGCGATGCTCTACCAGGTTCATTCCTAGATAATGCACTCAAAGGGCATTAAGCATAGAGTGTGAAAAGTGAGTTTCCTTGAGATCTGCTTGGAAGTCTGATGGTGTGTGAAGTTAGTGAGCCAAATGGAGTTGTTCTCCTACAACAACCACTCGGCTGCTTTTTCTTCAATATGCCCTTCACCAACATGCAGTGTTTCCTTGATTGAATTAGCTCTCACACCAATATTTGCGTCTAGAGCCTTTGCATTGAGGGCTATCTGAAACCGGCTTAGGCGCTGAAGTTGTCTGTGAATGTGGAGTTGGTGGCATGTGAAACCCGCCTTTGGAGCATTGGTTGTGTGGGATGCTCTCCAAGCTTCTTTTTAGTCCTAGGCACTCAATGGGCATTAAGCATAGAGTGTGAAACGTGAGTTTCCTTGAGAGCTGCTTGGAAGCCTGATGGTGTGTGAAGTTAGTGAGCCAAATGGAGTTGTTCTCCCACAACAACCACTCGGCTGCTTCTTCTTCAATATGCCCTTCACCAACATGCAGTGTTTCCTTGATTGAATTAGCTCTCACACCAATATTTGCGTCTAGAGCCTTTGCATTGAGGGCTATGTGAAAACGGCTTTGTCGCTGAAGTCTGTGAATGTGGAGTTGGTGGCATGTGAAACCCGAATGTGGAGCATTGGTTTGTGTGGGATGCTCTACCAGGTTCATTCCTAGATAATGCCCTCAAAGGGCATTACGCATAGAGTGTGAAAAGTGAGTTTCCTTGAGAGCTGCTTGGAAGTCTGATGGTGTGTGATGTTAGTGAGCCTGATGGAGTTGTTCTCCCACAACAACGACTCGGCTTATTCTTTTTCAAGATGCCCTTCACCAACATGCAGTGTTTCCTTGATTGAATTAGCTCTCACACCAATATTTGCGTCTAGAGCCTTTGCATTGAGGGCTATCTGAAAACGGCTTTGTAGCTGAAGATGTTTGTGAATGTGGAGTTGGAGGCATGTGAAACCCGCATGTGGCGCATTGGTTTGTGTGCGATGCTCACCAAGCTTCTTTTTAGTCCTAGGCACTCAAAGGGCATTAAGCATAGAGTGTGGAAGGTGAGTTTCCTTGAGAGCTGGTTGGAAGCCTGATGGTGTGTGAAGTTAGTGAGCCAAATGGAGTTGTTCTCCCACAAGAACCACTCTGCTGCTTCTTCTTCTTCAATATGCCCTTCACCAACATGCAGTGTTTCCTTGATTGAATTAGCTCTCACACTAATATTTGCGTCTAGAGCCTTTGCATTGAGGGCTATCTGGAAACGGCTTTGACGCTGAAGTTGTCTGTGAATGTGGAGTTGGTGGCATGTGAAACCCGCCTGTGGAGCATTGGTTTTTGTGGGATGCTCTATTAGGTTCATTCCTAGATAATGCACTCAAAGGGCATTAACCATAGAGTGTGAAAACTGAGTTTCCTTGAGAGCTGCTTGGAAGCCTGATGGTGTGTGAAGTTAGTGAGCCAAATGGAGTTGTTCTCCCACAACAACCACTCGGCTGCTTCTTCTTCAAGATGCCCTTCACCAACATGCAGTGTTTCCTTGATTGAATTAGCTCTCACACCAATATTTGCGTCTAGAGCCTTTGCATTGAGGGCTATCTGAAAACGGCTTTGGCGCTGAAGTTGTCTGTGAATGTGGAGTTGGTGGCATGTGAAACCCGCATGTGGAGCATTGGTTTTTGTGGGATGCTCTCCAAGCTTCTTTTCAGTCCTAGGCACTCAAAGGGCATTAAGCATAGAGTGTGAAAACTGAGTTTCCTTGAGAGCTGCTTGGAAGCCTGACGGTGTGTGAAGTTAGTGAGCCAAATGGAGTTGTTCTCGCACAAGAACCACTCAGCTGCTTCTTCTTCAATATGCCCTTCACCAACATGCAGTGTTTCCTTGATTAAATGAGCTCTCACACCAATATTTGCGTCTAGAGCCTTTGCATTGAGGGCTATCTGAAAACGGCTTTGGCGTTCAAGTTATCCCTGAATGTGGAGTTGGTGGCATGTGAAACCCGCATGTGGAGCATTGGTTGTGTGGGATGCTCTACCAGGATCTTTCCTAAATAATGCACTCAAAGGGCATTAAGCATAGAGTGTGAAAAGTGAGTTTCCTTGAGAGCTGCATGGAAGCCTGATGGTGTGTGAAGTTAGTGAGCCAAATGGAGTTGTTCTCCCACAACAACCACTCGGCTGCTTCTTCTTCAATATGCACTTCACCAACATGCATTGTTTCGTTGATTGAATTAGCTCTCACACTAATATTTGCATCTAGAGCCTTTGCATTGAGGGCTATCTGTAAACGGCTTTGGCGCTGAAGTTGTCTGTGAATGTGGAGTTGGTGGCATGTGAAACCCGCATGTGGTGCATTGGTTTGTGTGTGATGCTCACCAAGCTGCTTTTGAGTCCTAGGCACTCAAAGGGCATTAAGCATAGAGTGTGTAAAGTGAGTTTCCTTGAGAGCTGCTTGGAAGCCTGCTGGTGTGTGCAGTCAGTGAGCCAAATGGAGTTGTTCTCCCACAACAACCACTCGGCTGCTTCTTCTTCAATATGCCCTTCACCAACATGCAGTGTTTCCTTGATTGAATTAGCTCTCACACCAATATTTGCATCTAGAGCCTTTGCATTGAGGGCTATGTGTAAACGGCTTTGGCGCTGAAGATGTTTGTGAATGTGAAGTTGGAGGCATGTGAAACCCGCATGTGGAGCATTGCTTTGTGTGCGATGCTCACCAAGCTTCTTTGTAGTCCTAGGCACTGAAAGGGCATTAAGCATAGAGTGTGAAAAGTGAGTTTCCTTGAGAGCTGCTTGGAAGCCTGATGGTGTTTGAAGTTAGTGAGCCAAATGGAATTGTTCTTCTACAACAACCACTCGGCTGCTTCTTCTTCTTCAATATTCCCTTCAGCAACATGCAGTGTTTCCTTGATTGAATTAGCTCTGACACTAATATTTGCGTCTAGAGCCTTGCATTGAGGGCTATCTGAAAACGGCTTTGTCGCTGAAGTTGTCTGTGAATGTGGAGTTGGTGGCATGTGAAACCCGCATGTGGAGCATTGGTTTGTGTGCGATGCTCACCAAGCTTCTTTTGAGTCCTAGGCACTCAAACGGCATTAAGAATGCTTTGCGAAATCTGATATTGCTTGAGAGCTGGCCATCAGCCTGATGGTGTGTGAAGTCAGTGAGCCAAATGGAGTTGTTCTTCTACAACAACCTTCCGGCTGATTCTGCTTCAATATGCAATTCAGCAACATGTTCTGCTGCTTGATGGGATTAGCTGTTACTTAATATTTGCCTCTAGAGCCTTTGTATTTTGGGCTAGCTGAAATTGTCTGTGGCGCTGAAATGGTATGTGAATGTGGAGTTTTGTGGCATGTGAAACCCGCCTGTGGACCCTTCGTTTGTGTGGGATGCTCAGCAAGCCGCATTTTAGGGCAATGCACTCAAACGGCATTAACCATTAAGAAAGCTTTGCGGAATCTGAGTTTGCTTTAGAGCTGGCTGTAAGCCTGATTGTGTGTGTGAAGTCAGTGAGCCAAATGGAGCTGTTCTCCCACAAGAACCACTAGGCTGATTCTTCTTCAATATGCAATTCAGCAACATGCAGTGTTGGTTGATGGAATTAGCTCTTACAGCAACTTTTGCATCTATAGCCGTAGTATTTAGGGCTAGCTGCAAATGGTTTTGCCGCTGAAGATGTTTGTGAATGTGGAGTTGGTGGCATGTGAAACCCGCCTGTGGAGCCTTCGTTTGTGTGGGATGCTCAGCAAGCTGCATTTCCGGACAATGCACTCAAACGGCATTAAGCATACAGTGCGAAATCTGAGTTTGCTTGAGAGCTGGCTATCAGGTTAATGGTGTGTGAAATCAGTGAGCCAAACGGAGTTGTTCTCCCACAAGAACCTCTCGGCTGATTCTTCTTCAATATGCAATTCAGCACCATGTAGTGTTGATGGTTGGAATTAGCTCTTACAGCAACATTTGCGTCTAGACCCTTAGTATTTAGGGCTAGTTGAAAATGGCTTTAGAGGTGAAGTTGTTTCTGAATGTGGAGTTTGAGGCATGTGAAACCCGTAGGTCGAGCATTCATTTGTGTGGGATGCTGATCAAGCTGCATTTCAGGACAATGCACTCTACGGCATTAAGCACACCTTGCGAAATCTGAGATTTCTTGAGAGGTGGCTGTCAGCCTGATGGTGCATGAAGTCAGTTAGCCAAATGGAGTTGTTCTCCCACAAAAACCACTCGGCTGATTCTTCTTCAATATGCAATTCAGCAACATGCAGTGTTGATGGTTGGAATTAGCTCTTAAAGCAACATTTGCGTCTAGAGCCTTTGCATTTTGGGCTAGCGGATATGGCTTTGGAACTGAAGTGGTTTCTGAATGTGGAGTTTGTGGCATGTGAAACCCGCCTGTGGAGCCTTCGTGTGTGTGGGATGCTCAGCATGCTGCATTTCAGGACAATGCACACAAACGGCATTAAAGAACGCTTTGTGAAATCTGAGTTTGCTTGATAGCTGGCTGTCTGCATGATGGTGTGTGAAGTCAGTGAGCCAAATGGAGTTGTTCTCCCATAAGAACCACTCGGCTGATTCTTCTTCACTATGCAATTCAGCAACATGCTTATCTGGTTGATGGAATTAGCTCTTTTTTTTTTAAAGATTTATTCCATTTTTGTTACAAAGTCAGATATACTGATAGGAGGAGAGAGAGAGAGGAAGTGGAGTCGCCGGGATTAGAACCAGCGGCCATATGGGATCAAGGCGAGGATCTTAGCCACCAGGCCACGCTGCCGAGCCCAATGGAATTAGCTCTTACAGCAACATTTGCGTATACAGCCTTTATATTTAGTGCTAGCGGAAAGGGCTGTGGCGCTGAAGTGGTTTGTGAATGTGGAGGTGGTAGCATGTGAAACTCGCCTGTCGAGCATTCATTTGTGTGGGATGCTCAGCAAGCTGCATTTCAGGACAATGCAGACAAACAGCATTAAGAAAGCTTTGCACAATGTGAGTTTGCTTGAGAGTTGGCTATCAGCCTGATGGTGTGTGAAGTCAGTGAGCCAAGTGGAGTTGTTCTCCCACAAGAACCACTTGGCTGATTCTTCTTCAATATGCAATTCAGCAACATGCTCTGCTTCTTGATCGGATTAGCTCTTACAGCAACATTTGCGTCCAGAGCCTTTGTATTTAGGGCTAGCTGAAAACGGCTTTGGCACTGAAGTGGTTTGCGAATGTGGAGTTGGTGGTATCGGAAACCCGCCTGTGGAGACTTCGTTTGTGTGGGATGCTCACCAAGCTGCATTTCAGCACAATGCACTCAAACAGCATTAAGCATTAAGCTTGTTTTGCGAAATGTGAGTTTGCTTGAGAGCTGGCTGTCAGCCTGATGGTGTGTGAAGTCAGTGGCCAAATGGAGTTGTTCTCCCACAACAAATATTCCCTTCACCAACATGCAGTGTTTCCTTGATTGAATTAGCTCTCACACCAATATTTGTGTCTAGAGCCTTTGCATTGAGGGCTGTCTGAAAACGGCTTTGGCGTTGAAGTTGTCTGTGAATGTGGAGTTGGTGGCATGTGAAACCCGCATGTGGAGCATTGGTTTGTCTGCGATGCTCTACCAGGTTCATTCCTAGATAATGCACTCAAAGGCCATTACGCATAGAGTGTGAAAACTGAGTTTCCTTGAGAGCTGTTTGGAAGTCTGATGGTGTGATGTTAGTGAGCCAGATGGAGTTGTTCTCCCACAAGGACCACTCGGCTGCTTCTGCTTCTTCAATATGCCCTTCACCAACATGCAATATTTGCTTGATTGAATTAGCTCTCACACCAATATTTGCGTCTAGAGCCTTTGCATTGAGGGCTATCTGAAAACGGCTTTGGCACTGAAGTTGTCTGTGAATGTGGAGTTGGTGGCATGTGAAACCCGCATGCGGAGCATTCGTTTGTGTGGGATGCTCTACCAGGTTCATTCCTAGATAATGCACTCAAAGGGCATTAAGCATAGAGTGTGAAAACTGAGTTTCCTTGAGAGCTGCTTGGAAGCCTGATGGTTTGTGCAGTCAGAGAGCCAAATGGAGTTGTTCTCTCACAACACCACTCAGCTGCTTCTTCTTCAAGATGCCCTTCACCAACATGCAGTGTTTCCTTGATTGAATTAGCTCTCACACCAATATTTGCGTCTAGAGCCTTTGCATTGACGGCTATCTGAAAACGGCTTTGGCGTTGAAGTTCTCCGTGAATGTGGAGTTGGTGGCATGTGAAACCCGCCTGTGGAGTATTGGTTTTGTGGGATGCTCTCCAAGCTTCTTTTTAGTCCTAGGCACTCAAAGGGCATTAAGCGTAGAGTGTGAAAATGAGTTTCCTTGAGAGCTGCTTGGAAGCCTGATGGTGTGTGAAGTTAGTGAGCCAAGTGGAGTTGTTCTCCCACAAGAACCACTCGGCTGCTTCTTCTTCTTTAATATGCCCTTCACCAACCTGCAGTGTTTCCTTGATTGAATTAGCTCTCACACCAATATTTGCGTCTAGAGCCTTTGCATTGAGGGCTATCTGAAAACGGGTTTGGCGCTGAAGTTGTCTGTGAATGTGGAGTTGGTGGCATGTGAAACCCGCATGAGAAGCATTGGTTTGTGTGCGATGCTCTACCATGTTCATTCCTAGATAATGCACTCAAAGGGCATTAAGCATAGAGTGTGAAAAGTGAATTTCCTTGAGAGCTGCTTGGAAGTCTGATGATGTGTGAAGTTAGTGAGCCAGATGGAGTTGTTCTCCCACAAGAACCACTCGGCTGCTTCTTCTTCATTATGTCCTTCACCAACATGCAGTGTTTCCTTGATTGAATTAGCTCTCACACCAATATTTGCGTCTAGAGCCTTTGCATTGAGGGCCATATGAAAACGGCTTTGGCGCTGAAGTTGTCTGTGAATGTGGAGTTGGTGGCATGTGAAACCCGCCTGTGGAGCATTGGTTTGTGTGCGATGCTCTACCAGGTTCATTCCTAGATAATGCACTCAAAGTGCATTAAGCATAGAGTGTCAAAAGTGAGTTTCCTTGAGAGCTGCTTGGAAGTCTGATGGTGTGTGAGGTTAGTGAGCCAAATGGAGTTGTTCTCCCACAAGAACCACTCGGCTGCTTCTTCTTCTATATGCCCTTCACCAACATGCGGTGTTTCCTTGATTGAATTAGCTCTCACACCAATATTTGCGTCTAGAGCCTTTGCATTGAGGGCTATCTGAAAACGGCTTTGTCGCTGAAGTTATCCGTGAATGTGGAGTTGGTGGCATGTGAAAACCCGCATGTGGAGAATTGGTTTGTGTGCAATGCTCTCCAAGCTTCTTTTGAGTCCTAGGCACTCAAAGGGCATTAAGCATAGAGTGTGAAAAGTGAGTTTCCTTGAGAGCTGCTTGGAAGCCTGATGGTGTGTGAAGTTTGTGAGCAGATGGAGTTGTTCTCCCACAACAACCACTCGGCTGCTTCTTCTTCAATATGCCCTTCACCAACATGCAGTGTTTCCTTGATTAAATTAGTTCTCACACCAATATTTGCGTCTAGAGCCTTTGCATTGAGGGCTATCTGAAAACGGCTTTGCCGTTGAAGTTATCCGTGAATGTGGAGTTGGTGGCATGTGAAACCCGCATGTGGAGCATTGGTTGTGTGGGATGCTCTACCAGGTTCATTCCTAAATAATGCACTCAAAGGGCATTGAGCATAGAGTTTGAAAAGTGAGTTTCTTGAGAGCTGCTTGGATGCTTGATGGTGTGTGAAGTTAGTGAGCCAAATGGAGTTGTTCTCCCACAACAACCACTCGGCTGCTTCTTCTTCTTCAATATGCCCTTCACCAACATGCAGTGTTTCCTTGATTGAATTAGCTCTCACTCCAATATTTGCGTCTAGAGCCTTTGCATTGAGGGCTATCTGAAAACGGCTTTGGCGCTGAAGTTATTTCTGAATGTGGAGTTGGTGGCATGTGAAACCCGCATGTGGAGCATTGGTTTGTGTGCGATGCTCACCAAACTTCTTTTTTTTTTTAATTTTATTTTAAATTCATTAATTACATAGTATTATGTGACACAGTTTCATAGGTACTGGGATTCTCCCCACCCCTCCCCAAACCCTCCGACCATGGTGAATTCCTCCACCTTGTTGCATAACCACAGTTCAAGTTCTGTTGAAATTCCCCCATGGCAAGCGTATACCAAACATAGAGTCCAGCTTCTTTTTAGTCCTAGGCAGTAAAAGGGCATTAAGCATAGAGTGTGAAAAGTGAGTTTCCTTGAGAACTGCTTGGAAGCCTGATGGTGTGTGAAGTTAGTGAGTCAAATGGAGTTGTTCTCCCACAACAACCACTCGGCTGCTTCTTCTTCAATATGCCCTTCACGAACATGCAGTGTTTCTATGATTGAATTAGCTCTCACACCAATATTTGCGTCTAGAGCCTTTGCATTGAGGGCTATCTGAAAACGGCTTTGGCGCTGAAGTTGTCTGTGAATGTGGAGTTGGTGGCATGTGAAACCCGCATGTGGAGCATTGGTTTGTGTGCGATGCTCTACCAGGTTCATTCCTAGATAATGCCCTCAAAGGGCATTAAGCATAGAGTGTGAAAAGTGAGTTTCCTTGAGAGCTGCTTGGAAGTCTGATGATGTGTGAAGTTATTGAGCCAGATGGAGTTGTTCTCCCACAACAACCACTCGGCTGCTTCTTCTTCAATATGCCCTTCACCAACATGCAATATTTCCTTTATTGAATTAGCTCCCACACCAATATTTGCGTCTAGAGCCTTTGCATTGAGGGCTATCTGAAAACGGCTTTGGCGCTGAAGTTGTCTGTGAATGTGGAGTTGGTGGCATGTGAAACCCGCATGTGGAGCATTGGTTTGTGTGCGATGCTCTACCAGGTTCATTCCTAGATAATGCATTCAAAGGGCATTAAGCATAGAGTGTGAAAACTGAGTTTCCTTGAGAGCTGCTTGGAAGCCTGATGGTGTGTGAAGTTAGTGAGCCAGATGAAGTTGTTCTCCCACAACAACCACTCGGCTGCTTCTTCTTCAATATGCCCTTCACCAACATGCAGTGTTTCCTTGATTAAATGAGATCTCACACCAATATTTGCGTCTAGAGCCTTTGCATTGAGGGCTATCTGAAAACGGCTTTGGCGCTGAAGTTGTCTGTGAATGTGGAGTTGGTGGCATGTGAAACCCGCATGTGGAGCATTGGTTTGTGTGCGATGCTCACCAAGATTCTTTTTAGTCCTTGGCACTCAAAGGGCATTAAGCATAGAGTGTGAAAAGTGAGTTTCCTTGAGAGCTGCTTGGAAGCCTGATGGTGTGCAGTTAGTGAGCCAAATGGAGTTGTTCTCCCACAACAACCACTCGGCTGCTTCTTCTTCAATATTCCCTTCACGAACATGCAGTGTTTCCTTGATTGAATTAGCTCTCACACCAATATTTGCGTCTAGAGCCTTTGCGCTGAGGGCTATCTGAAAACGGCTTTGGCGCTGAAGATGTCTGTGAATGTGGAGTTGGTGGCATGTGAAACCCGCATGTGGAGCATTGGTTTTTGTGCGATGCTCACCAAGCTTCTTTTTAGTGTTAGGCACTCAAGTGGCATTAAGCATAGAGTGTGAAAAGTGAGTTTCCTTGAGAGCTGGTTGGAAGCCTGATGGTGTGTGATGTTAGTGAGCCAAACGGAGTTGTTCTCCCACAAGAACCACTCGGCTGGTTCTTCTTCAATATGCCCTTCACCAACATGCAGTGTTTCCTTGATTGATTTAGCTCTCACACTAATATTTGCGTCTAGAGCCTTGGCGCTGAGGGCTATCTGAAAACGGCTTTGGCGTTGAAGTTGTCTGTGAATGTGGAGTTGGTGGCATGTGAAACCCGCATGTGGAGCATTGGTTTGTGTGCGATGCTCTACCAGGTTCATTCCTAGATAATGCACTCAAAGGGCATTAAGCATAGAGTGTGAAAAGTGAGTTTCCTTGAGAGCTGCTTGGAAGTCTTATGGTGTGTGAAGTTAGTGAGCAGATGGAGTTGTTCTCCCACAACAACCACTCGGCTGCTTCTTCTTCAATATGCCCTTCACCAACATGCAATATTTCCTTGATTGAATTAGCTCTCACACCAATATTTGAGTCTAGAGCCTTTGCATTGAGGGTTATCTGAAACCGGCTGAGGCGCTGAAGTTGTCTGTGAATGTGGAGTTGGTGGCATGTGAAACCCGCATGTGGAGCATTGGTTTGTGTGCGATGCTCTACCAGGTTCATTGCTAGATAATGCACTCAAAGGGCATTAACCATAGAGTGTGAAAACTGAGTTTCCTTGAGAGCTGCTTGGAAGCCTGATGGTGTGTGAAGTTAGTGAGCCAAATGGAGTTGTTCTCCCACAACAACCACTCGGCTGCTTCTTCTTCAATATGCCCTTCACCAACATGCAGTGTTTCCTTGATTGAATTAGCTCTCACACCAATATTTGCGTCTAGAGCCTTTGCATTGAGGGTTGTCTGAAAACAGCTTTGGCGCTGAAGTTGTCTGTGAATGTGGAGTTGGTGGCATGTGAAACCCGCATGTGGAGCATTGGTTTGTGTGGGATGCTCTAGCAGGTTCATTCCTAGATAATGCACTCAAAGGGCATTAAGCATAGAGTGTGAAAACTGAGTTTCCTTGAGAGCTGCTTGGAAGCCTGATGGTGTGATGTTAGTGAGCCAGATGGAGTTGTTCTCCCACAAGAACCACTCGGCTGCTTCTTCTTCAATATGCCCTTCACCAACATGCAGTGTTTCCTTGATTGAATTAGCTCTCACACCAATATTTGCGTCTAGAGCCTTTGCATTGAGGACTATCTGAAAACGGCTTTGGCGCTGAAGTTGTCTGTGAATGTGGAGTTGGTGGCATGTGAAACACGCATGCAAAGCATTCGTTTGTGTGCGATGCTCACCAAGCTTCTTTTGAGTCCTAGGCACTCAAAGGGCATTAAGCATAGAGTGTGAAAAGTGAGTTTCCTTGAGAGCTGCTTGGAAGTCTGATGATGTGTGAAGTTAGTGAGCCAGATGGAGTTGTTCCCCCACAACAACCATTCGGCTGCTTCTTCTTCAATATGCCCTTCAGCAACATGCAGTGTTTCCTTGATTGAATTAGCTCTCACAAAAATATTTGCATCTAGAGCTTTTGCATTGAGGGCTATGTGAAAACGGCTTTGGCGCTGAAGTTGTCTGTGAATGTGGAGTTGGTGGCATGTGAAACCCGCATGCGAAGCATTCGTTTGTGTGGGATGCTCTACCAGGTTCATTCCTAGATAATGCACTCAACGGGCATTAAGCATAGAGTGTGAAAAGTGAGTTTCCTTGAGAGCTGCTTGGAAGTCTGATGATGTGTGAAGTTAGTGAGCCAGATGGAGTTGTTCTCCCACAAGAACCATTCGGCTGCTTGTTCTTCAATATGCCCTTCACCAACATGCAGTGTTTCCTTGATTGAATTAGCTCTCACACCAATATTTGCGTCTAGAGCCTTTGCATTGAGGGTTGTCTGAAAACAGCTTTGGCGCTGAAGTTGTCTGTGAATGTGGAGTTGGTGGCATGTGAAACCCGCATGTGGAGCATTGGTTTGTGTGGGATGCTCTACCAGGTTCATTCCTAGATAATGCACTCAAAGGGCATTAAGCATAGAGTGTGAAAAGTGAGTTTCCTTGAGAGCTGCTTGGAAGCCTGATGGTGTGTGAAGTTAGTGAGCCAAATGGAGTTGTTCTCCCACAACAACCACTCGGCTGCTTCTTCTTCTTCAATATGCCCTTCAGCAACATGCAGTGTTTCCTTGATTGAATTTTCTCTCACACCAATATTTGCGTCTAGAGCCTTTGCATTGAGGGCTGTCTGAAAACGGCTTTGGCGATGAAGTTGTCTGTGAATGTGGAGTTGGTGGCATGTGAAACCCGCATGTGGAGCATTGGTTTGTGTGGGATGCTCTACCAGGTTCATTCCTAGATAATGCACTGAAAGGGCATTAAGCATAGAGTGTGAAAAGTGAGTTTCCTTGAGAGCTGGCTGTCAGCCTGATGGTGTGTGAAGTTAGTGAGCCAAATGGAGTTGTTCTCCCACAAGAACCACTCGGCTGCTTCTTCTTCAATATGCCCTTCACCAACATGCAGTGTTTCCTTGATTGAATTAGCTCTCACACCAATATTTGCGTCTAGAGCCTTTGCATTGAGGGCTATCTGAAAACGGCTTTGGCGCTGAAGTTGTCTGTGAATGTGGAGTTGGTGGCATGTGAAACCCGCATGTGGAGCATTGGTTTGTGTGCGATGCTCTACCAGGTTCATTCCTAGATAATGCACTCAAAGGGCATTAACCATAGAGTGTGAAAACTGAGTTTCCTTGAGAGCTGCTTGGAAGCCTGATGGTGTGTGAAGTTAGTGAGCCAAATGGAGTTGTTCTCCCACAAGAACCACTCGGCTGCTTCTTCTTCAATATGCCCTTCACCAACATGCAGTGTTTCCTTGATTGAATTTTCTCTCACACCAATATTTGCGTCTAGAGCCTTTGCATTGAGGGCTGTCTGAAAACGGCTTTGGCGCTGAAGTTGTCTGTGAATGTGGAGTTGGTGGCATGTGAAACCCGCATGTGGAGCATTGGTTTGTGTGCGATGCTCTACCAGGTTCATTCCTAGATAATGCACTCAAAGGGCATTAAGCATAGAGTGTGAAAAGTGAGTTTCCTTGAGAGCTGCTTGGAAGCTTGATGGTGTGTGAAGTTAGTGAGCCAAATGGAGTTGTTCTCCCACAAGAACCACTCGGCTGCTTCTTCTTCAATATGCCCTTCACCAACATGCAGTGTTTCCTTGATTGAATTAGCTCTCACACCAATATTTGCGTCTAGAGCCTTTGCATTGAGGACTATCTGAAAACGGCTTTGGCGCTGAAGTTGTCTGTGAATGTGGAGTTGGTGGCATGTGAAACACGCATGCAAAGCATTCGTTTGTGTGCGATGCTCACCAAGCTTCTTTTGAGTCCTAGGCACTCAAAGGGCATTAAGCATAGAGTGTGAAAAGTGAGTTTCCTTGAGAGCTGCATGGAAGCCTGATGGTGTGTGCAGTCAGTGAGCCAAATGGAGTTGTTCTCCCACAAGAACCACTCGGCTGCTTCTTGTTCTTCAATATGCCCTTCACCAACATGCAGTGTTTCCTTGATTGAATTAGCTCTCACACCAATATTTGCGTCTAGAATCTTTGCATTGAGGGCTATCTGAAAACGGCTTTTTCGCTGAAGTTGTCTGTGAATGTGGAGTTGGTGGCATGTGAAACCCGCATGCAAAGCATTCGTTTGTGTGTGATGCTCTACCAGGTTCATTCCTAGATAATGCACTCAAAGGGCATTAACCATAGAGTGTGAAAACTGAGTTTCCTTGAGAGCTGCTTGGAAGCCTGATGGTGTGATGTTAGTGAGCCAGATGGAGTTGTTCTCCCACAAGGACCACTCGGCTGCTTCTTCTTCAATATGCCCTTCACCAACATGCAATATTTCCTTGATTGAATTAGCTCTCACACCAATATTTGCGTCTAGAGCCTTTGCATTGAGGGCTTTCTGAAAACGGCTTTGGCGCTGAAGTTGTCTGTGAATGTGGAGTTGGTGGCATGTGAAACCCGCATGTGGAGCATTGGTTTGTGTGGGATGGTTTACCAGGTTCATTCCTAGAAAATGCAGTCAAAGGGCATTAAGCATAGAGTATGAAGGGTGAGTTTCCTTGAGAGCTGCTTGGAAGCCTGATGGTGTGTGAAGTTAGTGAGCCAAATGGAGTTGTTCTCCCACAACAACCACTCGGCTGCTTCTTCTTCAATATGCCCGTCAGCAACATGCAGTGTTTCCTTGATTGAATTAGCTCTCACAAAAATATTTGCGTCTAGAGCGTTTGCATTGAGGGCTATGTGAAAACGGCTTTGGCGCTGAAGTTGTCTGTGAATGTGGAGTTGGTGGCATGTGAAACCCGCATGCGAAGCATTCGTTTGTGTGGAATTCTCTACCAGGTTCATTCCTAGATAATGCACTCAAAGGACATTAAGCATAGAGTGTGAAAAGTGAATTTGCTTGAGAGCTGCTTGGACGTCTGATGATGTGTGAAGTTAGTGAGCCAAATGGAGTTGTTCTCCCACAAGAACCACTCGGCTGCTTCTTCTTCAATATGCCCTTCACCAACATGCAGTGTTTCCTTGATTGAATTAGCTCTCACACCAATATTTGCGTCTAGAGCCTTTGCATTGAGGGTTATCTGAAAATGGCTTTGGCGCTGAAGTTGTCTGTGAATGTGGAGTTGGTGGCATGTGAAACCCGCATGTGGAGCATTGGTTTGTGTGGGATGCTCTAGCAGGTTCATTCCTAGATAATGCACTCAACGGGCATTAAGCATAGAGTGTGAAAAGTGAGTTTCCTTGAGAGCTGCTTGGAAGTCTGATGATGTGTGAAGTTAGTGAGCCAGATGGAGTTGTTCTCCCACAAGAACCATTCGGCTGCTTGTTCTTCAATATGCCCTTCACCAACATGCAGTGTTTCCTTGATTGAATTAGCTCTCACACCAATATTTGTGTCTAGAGCCTTTGCATTGAGGGTTGTCTGAAAACAGCTTTGGCGCTGAAGTTGTCTGTGAATGTGGAGTTGGTGGCATGTGAAACCCGCATGTGGAGCATTGGTTTGTGTGGGATGCTCTACCAGGTTCATTCCTAGATAATGCACTCAAAGGGCATTAAGCATAGAGTGTGAAAAGTGAGTTTCCTTGAGAGCTGCTTGGAAGCCTGATGGTGTGTGAAGTTAGTGAGCCAAATGGAGTTGTTCTCCCACAGCAACCACTCGGCTGCTTCTTCTTCTTCAATATGCCCTTCAGCAACATGCAGTGTTTCCTTGATTGAATTTTCTCTCACACCAATATTTGCGTCTAGAGCCTTTGCATTGAGGGCTGTCTGAAAACGGCTTTGGCGATGAAGTTGTCTGTGAATGTGGAGTTGGTGGCATGTGAAACCCGCATGTGGAGCATTGGTTTGTGTGGGATGCTCTACCAGGTTCATTCCTAGATAATGCACTCAAAGGGCATTACGCATAGAGTGTGAAAAGTGAGTTTCCTTGAGAGCTGCTTGGAAGCTTGATGGTGTGTGAAGTTAGTGAGCCAAATGGAGTTGTTCTCCCACAAGAACCACTCGGCTGCTTCTTCTTCAATATGCCCTTCACCAACATGCAGTGTTTCCTTGATTGAATTAGCTCTCACACCAATATTTGCGTCTAGAGCCTTTGCATTGAGGACTATCTGAAAACGGCTTTGGCGCTGAAGTTGCATGTGAATGTGGAGTTGGTGGCATGTGAAACCCGCATGTGGAGCATTGGTTTGTGTGCGATGCTCACCAAGCTTCTTTTGAGTCCTAGGCACTCAAAGGGCATTAAGCATAGAGTGTGAAAAGTGAGTTTCCTTGAGAGCTGCATGGAAGCCTGATGGTGTGTGCAGTCAGTGACCCAAATGGAGTTGTTCTCCCACAAGAACCACTCGGCTGCTTCTTCTTCTTCAATATGCCCTTCACCAACATGCAGTGTTTCCTTGATTGAATTAGCTCTCACACCAATATTTGCGTCTAGAATCTTTGCATTGAGGGCTATCTGAAAACGGCTTTTTCGCTGAAGTTGTCTGTGAATGTGGAGTTGGTGGCATGTGAAACCCGCATGCAAAGCATTCGTTTGTGTGTGATGCTCTACCAGGTTCATTCCTAGATAATGCACTCAAAGGGCATTAACCATAGAGTGTGAAAACTGAGTTTCCTTGAGAGCTGCTTGGAAGCCTGATGGTGTGATGTTAGTGAGCCAGATGGAGTTGTTCTCCCACAAGGACCACTCGGCTGCTTCTTCTTCAATATGCCCTTCACCAACATGCAATATTTCCTTGATTGAATTAGCTCTCACACCAATATTTGCGTCTAGAGCCTTTGCATTGAGGGCTTTCTGAAAACGGCTTTGGCGCTGAAGTTGTCTGTGAATGTGGAGTTGGTGGCATGTGAAACCCGCATGTGGAGCATTGGTTTGTGTGGGATGGTTTACCAGGTTCATTCCTAGAAAATGCAGTCAAAGGGCATTAAGCATAGAGTATGAAGGGTGAGTTTCCTTGAGAGCTGCTTGGAAGCCTGATGGTGTGTGAAGTTAGTGAGCCAAATGGAGTTGTTCTCCCACAACAACCACTCGGCTGCTTCTTCTTCAATATGCCCGTCAGCAACATGCAGTGTTTCCTTGATTGAATTAGCTCTCACAAAAATATTTGCGTCTAGAGCGTTTGCATTGAGGGCTATGTGAAAACGGCTTTGGCGCTGAAGTTGTCTGTGAATGTGGAGTTGGTGGCATGTGAAACCCGCATGCGAAGCATTCGTTTGTGTGGAATTCTCTACCAGGTTCATTCCTAGATAATGCACTCAAAGGACATTAAGCATAGAGTGTGAAAAGTGAATTTGCTTGAGAGCTGCTTGGACGTCTGATGATGTGTGAAGTTAGTGAGCCAAATGGAGTTGTTCTCCCACAAGAACCACTCGGCTGCTTCTTCTTCAATATGCCCTTCACCAACATGCAGTGTTTCCTTGATTGAATTAGCTCTCACACCAATATTTGCGTCTAGAGCCTTTGCATTGAGGGTTATCTGAAAATGGCTTTGGCGCTGAAGTTGTCTGTGAATGTGGAGTTGGTGGCATGTGAAACCCGCATGTGGAGCATTGGTTTGTGTGGGATGCTCTAGCAGGTTCATTCCTAGATAATGCACTCAAAGGGCATTAACCATAGAGTGTGAAAAATGAGTTTCCTTGATAGCTGCTTGGAAGTCTGATGGTGTGTGAAGTTAGTGAGCCAGATGGAGTTGTTCTCCCACAAGAACCACTCGGCTGCTTCTTCTTCAATATGCCCTTCAGCAACATGCAGTGTTTCCTTGATTGAATTGGCTCTCACACCAATATTTGCGTCTAGAGCCTTTGCATTGAGGGCTGTCTGAAAACGGCTTTGGCGCTGAAGTTGTCTGTGAATGTGGAGTTGGTGGCATGTGAAACCCGCATGTGGAGCATTGGTTTGTGTGCGATGCTCTACCAGGTTCATTCCTAGATAATGCACTCAAAGGGCATTAAGCATAGAGTGTGAAAAGTGAGTTTCTTTGAGAGCTGCTTGGAAGTCTGATGATGTGTGAAGTTAGTGAGCCAGATGGAGTTGTTCTCCCACAAGGACCACTCGGCTGCTTCTTCTTCAATATGCCCTTCACCAACATGCAGTGTTTCCTTGATTGAATTAGCTCTCACACCAATATTTGAGTCTAGAGCCTTTGCATTGAGGGCTATCTGAAAACGGCTTTGGCGCTGAAGTTGTCTGTGAATGTGGAGTTGGTGGCATGTGAAACCCGCATGCAAAGCATTGGTTTGTGTGGGATGCTCTACCAGGTTCATTCCTAGATAATGCACTCAAAGGGCATTAAGCATAGATTGTGAAAACTGAGTTTCCTTGAGAGCTGCTTGGAAGCCTGATGGTGTGATGTTAGTGAGCCAGATGGAGTTGTTCTCCCACAAGAACCACTCGGCTGCTTCTTCTTCAATATGCCCTTCACCAACATGCAATATTTCCTTGATTGAATTAGCTCTCACACCAATATTTGCGTCTAGAGCCTTTGCATTGAGGGCTATCTGAAAACAGCTTTGGCGCTGAAGTTGTCTGTGAATGTGGAGTTGGTGGCATGTGAAACCCGCATGTGGAGCATTGGTTTGTGTGGGATGGTTTACCAGGTTCATTCCTAGATAATGCAGTCAAAGGGCATTAAGCATAGAGTATGAAAAGTGAGTTTCCTTGAGAGCTGCTTGGAAGCCTGATGGTGTGTGAAGTTAGTGAGCCAAATGGAGTTGTTCTCCCACAACAACCACTCGGCTGCTTCTTCTTCAATATGCCCGTCAGCAACATGCAGTGTTTCCTTGATTGAATTAGCTCTCACAAAAATATTTGCGTCTAGAGCGTTTGCATTGAGGGCTATGTGAAAACGGCTTTGGCGCTGAAGTTGTCTGTGAATGTGGAGTTGGTGGCATGTGAAACCCGCATGCGAAGCATTGGTTTGTGTGGGATGCTTTACCAGGTTCATTCCTAGATAATGCACTCAAAGGGCATTAAGCATAGAGTGTGAAAAGTGAATTTGCTTGAGAGCTGCTTGGACGTCTGATGATGTGTGAAGTTAGTGAGCCAAATGGTGTTGTTCTTCCACAAGAACCACTCGGCTGCTTCTTCTTCAATATGCCCTTCACCCACATGCAGTGTTTCCTTGATTGAATTAGCTCTCACACCAATATTTGCGTCTAGAGCCTTTGCATTGAGGGCTATCTGAAAATGGCTTTGGCGCTGAAGTTGTCTGTGAATGTGGAGTTGGTGGCATGTGAAACCCGCATGTGGAGCATTGGTTTGTGTGGGATGCTCTACCAGGTTCATTCGTAGATAATGCACTCAAAGGGCATTAAGCATAGAGTGTGAAAAGTGAGTTTCCTTGAGAGCTGCTTGGAAGTCTGATGATGTGTGAAGTTAGTGAGCCAGATGGAGTTGTTCTCCCACAAGAACCATTCGGCTGCTTCTTCTTCAATATGCCCTTCGCCAACATGCAGTGTTTCCTTGATTGAATTAGCTCTCACAACAATATTTGCGTCTAGAGCCTTTGCATTGAGGGCTATGTGAGACCGGCTGAGGCGCTGAAGTTGTCTGTGAATGTGGAGTTGGTGGCATGTGAAACCCGCATGTGGAGCATTGGTTTGTGTGCGATGCTCACCAAGCTTGTTTTGAGTCCTAGGCACTCAAAGGACATTAAGCATAGAGTGTGAAAAGTGAGTTTCCTTGAGAGCTGCATGGAAGCCTGATGGTGTGTGCAGTCAGTGAGCCAATTGGAGTTGTTCTCCCACAACAACCACTCGGCTGCTTCTTCTTCTTCAATATGCGCTTCACCAACATGCAGTGTTTCCTTGATTGAATTATCTCTCACACCAATATTTGCGTCTAGAGCCTTTGCATTGAGGGCTATTTTAAAACGTCTTTGGCACTGAAGTTGTCTGTGAATGTGGAGTTGGTGGCATGTGAAACCCGCATGTGGAGCATTGGTTTGTGTGCGATGCTCTAGCAGGTTCATTCCTAGATAATGCACTCAAAGGGCATTAAGCATAGAGTGTGAAAAGTGATTTTCCTTGATAGCTGCTTGGAAGCCTGATGGTGTGTGAAGTTAGTGAGCCAGATGGAATTGTTCTCCCACAAGAACCACTCGGCTGCTTCTTCTTCAATATGCCCTTCAGCAACATGCAGTGTTTCCTTGATTGAATTAGCTCTCACACCAATATTTGCGTCTAGAGCCTTTGCATTGAGGACTATCTGAAAACGGCTTTGGCGCTGAAGTTGTCTGTGAATGTGGAGTTGGTGGCATGTGAAACCCGCATGCGAAGCATTGGTTTGTGTGCGATGCTCTACCAGGTTCATTCGTAGATAATGCACTCAAAGGGCATTAAGCATAGAGTGTGAAAAGTGAATTTGCTTGAGAGCTGCTTGGAAGTCTGATGATGTGTGAAGTTAGTGAGCCAAATGGAGTTGTTCTCCCACAAGAACCACTCGGCTGCTTCTTCTTCAATATGCCCTTCACGAACATGCAGTGTTTCCTTGATTGAATTAGCTCTCACACCAATATTTGCGTCTAGAGCCTTTGCATTGAGGGCTATCTGAAAACGGCTTTGGCGCTGAAGTTGTCTGTGAATGTGGAGTTGGTGGCATGTGAAACCCGCATGTGGAGCATTGGTTTGTGTGGGATGCTCTACCAGGTTCATTCCTAGATAATGCACTCAAAGGGCATTAAGCATAGAGTGTGAAAAGTGAGTTTCCTTGAGAGCTGCTTGGAAGCCTGATGGTGTGTGAAGTTAGTGAGCCAAATGGAGTTGTTCTCCCACAAGAACCACTCGGCTGCTTCTTCTTCAATATGCCCTTCACCAACATGCAGTGTTTCCTTGATTGAATTAGCTCTCACACCAATATTTGCGTCTAGAGCCTTTGCATTGAGGGCTATCTGAAAACGGCTTTGGCGCTGAAGTTGTCTGTGAATGTGGAGTTGGTGGCATGTGAAACTCGCATGCGAAGCATTGGTTTGTGTGGGATGCTCTACCAGGTTCATTCGTAGATAATGCACTCAAAGGGCATTAAGCATAGAGTGTGGAAAGTGAGTTTCCTTGAGAGCTGCTTGGAAGTCTGATGGTGTGTGATGTTAGTGAGCATGATGGAGTTGTTCTCCCACAAGGACCACTCGGCTGCTTCTTCTTCAATATGCCCTTCAGCAACATGCAATATTTCCTTGATTGAATTATCTCTCACACCAATATTTGCGTCTAGAGCCTATGCATTGAGGGCTATCTGAAAATGGCTTTGGCGCTGAAGTTGTCTGTGAATGTGGAGTTGGTGGCATGTGAAACCCGCATGTGGAGCATTGGTTTGTGTGGGATGCTCACCAAGCTTCTTTTGAGTCCTAGGCACTCAAAGCACATTAAGCATAGAGTGTGAAAATTGAGTTTCCTTGAGAGCTGCTTGGAAGTCTGATGATGTGTGAAGTTAGTGAGCCAGATGGAGTTGTTCTCCCACAACAATCACACGGCTGCTGCTTTTCAATATGCCCGTCAGCAACATGCAGTGTTTCCTTCATTGAATTAGCTCTCACACCAATATTTACGTCTAGAGCCTTTGCATTGAGGGCTATCTGAAAACGGCTTTGGCGCTGAAGTTGTCTGTGAATGTGGAGTTGGTGGCATGTGAAACCCGCATGTGGAGCATTGGTTTGTGTGCGATGCTCTACCAGGTTCATTCGTAGATAATGCACTCAAAGGGCATTAAGCATAGAGTGTGAAAAGTGAGTTTCCTTGAGAGCTGCTTGGAAGTCTGATGGTGTGTGAAGTTAGTGAGCCAGATGGAGTTGTTCTCCCACAAGAACCACTCGGCTGCTTCTTCTTCAATATGCCCTTCACCAACATGCAGTGTTTCCTTGATTGAATTAGCTCTCACACCAATATTTGCGTCTAGAGCCTTTGCATTGAGGGCTATCTGAAAACGGCTTTGGCGCTGAAGTTGTCTGTGAATGTGGAGTTGGTGGCATGTGAAACCCACATGTGGAGCATTGGTTTGTGTGGGATGCTCTAGCAGGTTCATTCCTAGATAATGCACTGAAAGGGCATTAAGCATAGAGTGTGAAAAGTGAGTTTCCTTGAGAGCTGCTTGGAAGTCTGATGATGTGTGAAGTTAGTGAACCAGATGGAGTTGTTCTCCCACAAGGACCACTCGGCTGCTTCTTCTTCAATATGCCCTTCACCAACATGCAGTGTTTCCTTGATTGAATTAGCTCTCACACCAATATTTGAGTCTAGAGCCTTTGCATTGAGGTCTATCTGAAAACGGCTTTGGCGTGAAGTTGTCTGTGAATGTGGAGTTGGTGGCATGTGAAACCCGCATGCAAAGCATTCGTTTGTGTGCGATGCTCTACCAGGTTCATTCCTAGATAATGCACTCAAAGGGCATTAAGCATAGAGTGTGAAAAGTGAGTTTCCTTGAGAGCTGCTTGGAAGTCTGATGGTGTGTGAAGTTAGTGAGCCAGATGGAGTTGTTCTCCCACAAGGACCACTCGGCTGCTTCTTCTTCAATATGCCCTTCACCAACATGCAGTGTTTCCTTGATTGAATTAGCTCTCACACCAATATTTGCGTCTAGAATCTTTGCATTGAGGGCTATCTGAAAACGGCTTTGGCGCTGAAGTTGTCTGTGAATGTGGAGTTGGTGGCATGTGAAACCCGCATGGAAAGCATTCGTTTGTGTGCGATGCTCTACCAGGTTCATTCGTAGATAATGCACTCAAAGGGCATTAAGCATAGAGTGTGAAAAGTGAGTTTCCTTGAGAGCTGCTTGGAAGCTTGATGGTGTGATGTTAGTGAGCCAGATGGAGTTGTTCTCCCACAAGGACCACTCGGCTGCTTCTTCTTCAATATGCCCTTCACCAACATGCAATATTTCCTTGATTGAATTAGCTCTCACACCAATATTTGCGTCTAGAGCCTTTGCATTGAGGGCTATCTGAAAACGGCTTTGGCGCTGAAGTTGTCTGTGAATGTGGAGTTGGTGGCATGTGAAACCCGCATGTGGAGCATTGGTTTGTGTGCGATGCTCTAGCTGGTTCATTGCTAGATAATGCACTCAAAGGGCATTAAAAATAGAGTGTGAAAACTGAGTTTCCTTGAGAGCTGCTTGGAAGCCTGATGGTGTGTGAAGTTAGTGAGCCAAATGGAGTTGTTCTCCCACAAGAAACACTCGGCTGCTTCTTCTTCAATATGCCCTTCACCAACATGCAGTGTTTCCTTGATTGAATTAGCTCTCACACCAATATTTGCGTCTAGAGCCTTTGCATTGAGGGTTGTCTGAAAACAGCTTTGGCGCTGAAGTTGTCTGTGAATGTGGAGTTGGTGGCATGTGAAACCCGCATGTGGAGCATTGGTTTGTGTGCGATGCTCTACCAGGTTCATTCCTAGATAATGCACTCAAAGGGCATTAAGCATAGAGTGTGAAAAGTGAGTTTCCTTGAGAGCTGCTTGGAAGCCTGATGGTGTGTGAAGTTAGTGAGCCAAATGGAGTTGTTCTCCCACAACAACCACTCGGCTGCTTCTTCTTCAATATGCCCTTCACCAACATGCAGTGTTTCCTTGATTGAATTAGCTCTCACACCAATATTTGCGTCTAGAGCCTTTGCATTGAGGACTATCTGAAAACGGCTTTGGCGCTGAAGTTGTCTGTGAATGTGGAGTTGGTGGCATGAGAAACACGCATGCAAAGCATTCGTTTGTGTGCGATGCTCACCAAGCTTCTTTTGAGTCCTTGGCACTCAAAGGGCATTAAGCATAGAGTGTGAAAAGTGAGTTTCCTTGAGAGCTGCTTGGAAGCCTGATGGTGTGTGCAGTCAGTGAGCCAAATGGAGTTGTTCTCCCACAAGAACCACTCGGCTGCTTCTTCTTCAATATGCCCTTCACCAACATGCAGTGTTTCCTTGATTGAATTAGCTCTCACAAAAATATTTGCGTCTAGAGCCTTTGCATTGAGGGCTATCTGAAAATGGCTTTTTCGCTGAAGTTGTCTGTGAATGTGGAGTTGGTGGCATGTGAAACCCGCATGTGGAGCATTGGTTTGTGTGGGATGGTTTACCAGGTTCATTCCTAGATAATGCAGTCAAAGGGCATTAAGCATAGAGTATGAAAAGTGAGTTTCCTTGAGAGCTGCTTGGAAGCCTGATGGTGTGTGAAGTTAGTGAGCCAAATGGAGTTGTTCTCCCACAAGAACCACTCGGCTGCTTCTTCTTCAATATGCCCTTCACCAACATGCAGTGTTTCCTTGATTGAATTAGCTCTCACACCAATATTTGCGTCTAGAGCCTTTGCATTGAGGGCTATCTGAAAACGGCTTTGGCGCTGAAGTTGTCTGTGAATGTGGAGTTGGTGGCATGTGAAACCCGCATGTGGAGCATTGGTTTGTGTGGGATGCTCTACCAGGTTCATTCCTAGATAATGCACTCAAAGGGCATTAAGCATAGAGTGTGAAAAGTGAGTTTCCTTGAGAGCTGCTTGGAAGCCTGATGGTGTGTGAAGTTAGTGAGCCAAATGGAGTTGTTCTCCCACAAGAACCACTCGGCTGCTTCTTCTTCAATATGCCCTTCACCAACATGCAGTGTTTCCTTGATTGAATTAGCTCTCACACCAATATTTGCGTCTAGAGCCTTTGCATTGAGGGCTATCTGAAAACGGCTTTGGCGCTGAAGTTGTCTGTGAATGTGGAGTTGGTGGCATGTGAAACTCGCATGCGAAGCATTGGTTTGTGTGGGATGCTCTACCAGGTTCATTCGTAGATAATGCACTCAAAGGGCATTAAGCATAGAGTGTGGAAAGTGAGTTTCCTTGAGAGCTGCTTGGAAGTCTGATGGTGTGTGATGTTAGTGAGCATGATGGAGTTGTTCTCCCACAAGGACCACTCGGCTGCTTCTTCTTCAATATGCCCTTCAGCAACATGCAATATTTCCTTGATTGAATTATCTCTCACACCAATATTTGCGTCTAGAGCCTATGCATTGAGGGCTATCTGAAAATGGCTTTGGCGCTGAAGTTGTCTGTGAATGTGGAGTTGGTGGCATGTGAAACCCGCATGTGGAGCATTGGTTTGTGTGGGATGCTCACCAAGCTTCTTTTGAGTCCTAGGCACTCAAAGCACATTAAGCATAGAGTGTGAAAATTGAGTTTCCTTGAGAGCTGCTTGGAAGTCTGATGATGTGTGAAGTTAGTGAGCCAGATGGAGTTGTTCTCCCACAACAATCACACGGCTGCTGCTTTTCAATATGCCCGTCAGCAACATGCAGTGTTTCCTTCATTGAATTAGCTCTCACACCAATATTTACGTCTAGAGCCTTTGCATTGAGGGCTATCTGAAAACGGCTTTGGCGCTGAAGTTGTCTGTGAATGTGGAGTTGGTGGCATGTGAAACCCGCATGTGGAGCATTGGTTTGTGTGCGATGCTCTACCAGGTTCATTCGTAGATAATGCACTCAAAGGGCATTAAGCATAGAGTGTGAAAAGTGAGTTTCCTTGAGAGCTGCTTGGAAGTCTGATGGTGTGTGAAGTTAGTGAGCCAGATGGAGTTGTTCTCCCACAAGAACCACTCGGCTGCTTCTTCTTCAATATGCCCTTCACCAACATGCAGTGTTTCCTTGATTGAATTAGCTCTCACACCAATATTTGCGTCTAGAGCCTTTGCATTGAGGGCTATCTGAAAACGGCTTTGGCGCTGAAGTTGTCTGTGAATGTGGAGTTGGTGGCATGTGAAACCCACATGTGGAGCATTGGTTTGTGTGGGATGCTCTAGCAGGTTCATTCCTAGATAATGCACTGAAAGGGCATTAAGCATAGAGTGTGAAAAGTGAGTTTCCTTGAGAGCTGCTTGGAAGTCTGATGATGTGTGAAGTTAGTGAACCAGATGGAGTTGTTCTCCCACAAGGACCACTCGGCTGCTTCTTCTTCAATATGCCCTTCACCAACATGCAGTGTTTCCTTGATTGAATTAGCTCTCACACCAATATTTGAGTCTAGAGCCTTTGCATTGAGGTCTATCTGAAAACGGCTTTGGCGTGAAGTTGTCTGTGAATGTGGAGTTGGTGGCATGTGAAACCCGCATGCAAAGCATTCGTTTGTGTGCGATGCTCTACCAGGTTCATTCCTAGATAATGCACTCAAAGGGCATTAAGCATAGAGTGTGAAAAGTGAGTTTCCTTGAGAGCTGCTTGGAAGTCTGATGGTGTGTGAAGTTAGTGAGCCAGATGGAGTTGTTCTCCCACAAGGACCACTCGGCTGCTTCTTCTTCAATATGCCCTTCACCAACATGCAGTGTTTCCTTGATTGAATTAGCTCTCACACCAATATTTGCGTCTAGAATCTTTGCATTGAGGGCTATCTGAAAACGGCTTTGGCGCTGAAGTTGTCTGTGAATGTGGAGTTGGTGGCATGTGAAACCCGCATGGAAAGCATTCGTTTGTGTGCGATGCTCTACCAGGTTCATTCGTAGATAATGCACTCAAAGGGCATTAAGCATAGAGTGTGAAAAGTGAGTTTCCTTGAGAGCTGCTTGGAAGCTTGATGGTGTGATGTTAGTGAGCCAGATGGAGTTGTTCTCCCACAAGGACCACTCGGCTGCTTCTTCTTCAATATGCCCTTCACCAACATGCAATATTTCCTTGATTGAATTAGCTCTCACACCAATATTTGCGTCTAGAGCCTTTGCATTGAGGGCTATCTGAAAACGGCTTTGGCGCTGAAGTTGTCTGTGAATGTGGAGTTGGTGGCATGTGAAACCCGCATGTGGAGCATTGGTTTGTGTGCGATGCTCTAGCTGGTTCATTGCTAGATAATGCACTCAACGGGCATTAAAAATAGAGTGTGAAAACTGAGTTTCCTTGAGAGCTGCTTGGAAGCCTGATGGTGTGTGAAGTTAGTGAGCCAAATGGAGTTGTTCTCCCACAAGAAACACTCGGCTGCTTCTTCTTCAATATGCCCTTCACCAACATGCAGTGTTTCCTTGATTGAATTAGCTCTCACACCAATATTTGCGTCTAGAGCCTTTGCATTGAGGGTTGTCTGAAAACAGCTTTGGCGCTGAAGTTGTCTGTGAATGTGGAGTTGGTGGCATGTGAAACCCGCATGTGGAGCATTGGTTTGTGTGCGATGCTCTACCAGGTTCATTCCTAGATAATGCACTCAAAGGGCATTAAGCATAGAGTGTGAAAAGTGAGTTTCCTTGAGAGCTGCTTGGAAGCCTGATGGTGTGTGAAGTTAGTGAGCCAAATGGAGTTGTTCTCCCACAAGAACCACTCGGCTGCTTCTTCTTCAATATGCCCTTCACCAACATGCAGTGTTTCCTTGATTGAATTAGCTCTCACACCAATATTTGCGTCTAGAGCCTTTGCATTGAGGACTATCTGAAAACGGCTTTGGCGCTGAAGTTGTCTGTGAATGTGGAGTTGGTGGCATGAGAAACACGCATGCAAAGCATTCGTTTGTGTGCGATGCTCACCAAGCTTCTTTTGAGTCCTTGGCACTCAAAGGGCATTAAGCATAGAGTGTGAAAAGTGAGTTTCCTTGAGAGCTGCTTGGAAGCCTGATGGTGTGTGCAGTCAGTGAGCCAAATGGAGTTGTTCTCCCACAAGAACCACTCGGCTGCTTCTTCTTCAATATGCCCTTCACCAACATGCAGTGTTTCCTTGATTGAATTAGCTCTCACAAAAATATTTGCGTCTAGAGCCTTTGCATTGAGGGCTATCTGAAAATGGCTTTGGCGCTGAAGTTGTCTGTGAATGTGGAGTTGGTGGCATGTGAAACCCGCATGTGGAGCATTGGTTTGTGTGGGATGGTTTACCAGGTTCATTCCTAGATAATGCAGTCAAAGGGCATTAAGCATAGAGTATGAAAAGTGAGTTTCCTTGAGAGCTGCTTGGAAGCCTGATGGTGTGTGAAGTTAGTGAGCCAAATGGAGTTGTTCTCCCACAAGAACCACTCGGCTGCTTCTTCTTCAATATGCCCTTCACCAACATGCAGTGTTTCCTTGATTGAATTAGCTCTCACACCAATATTTGCGTCTAGAGCCTTTGCATTGAGGGCTATCTGAAAATGGCTTTGGCGCTGAAGTTGTCTGTGAATGTGGAGTTGGTGGCATGTGAAACCCGCATGTGGAGCATTGGTTTGTGTGGGATGCTCTACCAGGTTCATTCGTAGATAATGCACTCAAAGGGCATTAAGCATAGAGTGTGAAAAGTGAGTTTGCTTGAGAGCTGCTTGGAAGTCTGATGATGTGTGAAGTTAGTGAGCCAGATGGAGTTGTTCTCCCACAAGAACCATTCGGCTGCTGCTTCTTCAATATGCCCTTCACCAACATGCAATATTTCCTTGATTGAATTAGCTCTCACACCAATATTTGCGTCTAGAGCCTTTGCATTGAGGGCTATCTGAAAACGGCTTTGGCGCTGAAGTTGTCTGTGAATGTGGAGTTGGTGGCATGTGAAACCCACATGTGGAGCATTGGTTTGTGTGGGATGCTCTAGCAGGTTCATTCCTAGATAATGCACTGAAAGGGCATTAAGCATAGAGTGTGAAAAGTGAGTTTCCTTGAGAGCTGCTTGGAAGTCTGATGATGTGTGAAGTTAGTGAACCAGATGGAGTTGTTCTCCCACAAGGACCACTCGGCTGCTTCTTCTTCAATATGCCCTTCACCAACATGCAGTGTTTCCTTGATTGAATTAGCTCTCACACCAATATTTGAGTCTAGAGCCTTTGCATTGAGGTCTATCTGAAAACGGCTTTGGCGTGAAGTTGTCTGTGAATGTGGAGTTGGTGGCATGTGAAACCCGCATGCAAAGCATTCGTTTGTGTGCGATGCTCTACCAGGTTCATTCCTAGATAATGCACTCAAAGGGCATTAAGCATAGAGTGTGAAAAGTGAGTTTCCTTGAGAGCTGCTTGGAAGTCTGATGGTGTGTGAAGTTAGTGAGCCAGATGGAGTTGTTCTCCCACAAGAACCACTCGGCTGCTTCTTCTTCAATATGCCCTTCACCAACATGCAGTGTTTCCTTGATTGAATTAGCTCTCACACCAATATTTGCGTCTAGAATCTTTGCATTGAGGGCTATCTGAAAACGGCTTTGGCGCTGAAGTTGTCTGTGAATGTGGAGTTGGTGGCATGTGAAACCCGCATGGAAAGCATTCGTTTGTGTGCGATGCTCTACCAGGTTCATTCGTAGATAATGCACTCAAAGGGCATTAAGCATAGAGTGTGAAAAGTGAGTTTCCTTGAGAGCTGCTTGGAAGCTTGATGGTGTGATGTTAGTGAGCCAGATGGAGTTGTTCTCCCACAAGGACCACTCGGCTGCTTCTTCTTCAATATGCCCTTCACCAACATGCAATATTTCCTTGATTGAATTAGCTCTCACACCAATATTTGCGTCTAGAGCCTTTGCATTGAGGGCTATCTGAAAACGGCTTTGGCGCTGAAGTTGTCTGTGAATGTGGAGTTGGTGGCATGTGAAACCCGCATGTGGAGCATTGGTTTGTGTGCGATGCTCTAGCTGGTTCATTGCTAGATAATGCACTCAAAGGGCATTAAAAATAGAGTGTGAAAACTGAGTTTCCTTGAGAGCTGCTTGGAAGCCTGATGGTGTGTGAAGTTAGTGAGCCAGATGGAGTTGTTCTCCCACAAGAAACACTCGGCTGCTTCTTCTTCAATATGCCCTTCACCAACATGCAGTGTTTCCTTGATTGAATTAGCTCTCACACCAATATTTGCGTCTAGAGCCTTTGCATTGAGGGTTGTCTGAAAACAGCTTTGGCGCTGAAGTTGTCTGTGAATGTGGAGTCGGTGGCATGTGAAACCCGCATGTGGAGCATTGGTTTGTGTGCGATCTCTACCAGGTTCATTCCTAGATAATGCACTCAAAGGGCATTAAGCATAGAGTGTGAAAAGTGAGTTTCCTTGAGAGCTGCTTGGAAGCCTGATGGTGTGTGAAGTTAGTGAGCCAAATGGAGTTGTTCTCCCACAACAACCACTCGGCTGCTTCTTCTTCAATATGCCCTTCACCAACATGCAGTGTTTCCTTGATTGAATTAGCTCTCACACCAATATTTGCGTCTAGAGCCTTTGCATTGAGGACTATCTGAAAACGGCTTTGGCGCTGAAGTTGTCTGTGAATGTGGAGTTGGTGGCATGAGAAACACGCATGCAAAGCATTCGTTTGTGTGCGATGCTCACCAAGCTTCTTTTGAGTCCTTGGCACTCAAAGGGCATTAAGCATAGAGTGTGAAAAGTGAGTTTCCTTGAGAGCTGCTTGGAAGCCTGATGGTGTGTGCAGTCAGTGAGCCAAATGGAGTTGTTCTCCCACAAGAACCACTCGGCTGCTTCTTCTTCAATATGCCCTTCACCAACATGCAGTGTTTCCTTGATTGAATTATCTCTCACACCAATATTTGCGTCTAGAGCCTTTGCATTGAGGGCTATCTGAAAATGGCTTTGGCGCTGAAGTTGTCTGTGAATGTGGAGTTGGTGGCATGTGAAACCCGCATGTGGAGCATTGGTTTGTGTGGGATGGTTTACCAGGTTCATTCCTAGATAATGCAGTCAAAGGGCATTAAGCATAGAGTATGAAAAGTGAGTTTCCTTGATAGCTGCTTGGAAGCCTGATGGTGTGTGAAGTTAGTGAGCCAAATGGAGTTGTTCTCCCACAAGAACCACTCGGCTGCTTCTTCTTCAATATGCCCGTCAGCAACATGCAGTGTTTCCTTGATTGAATTAGCTCTCACACCAATATTTGCGTCTAGAGCCTTTGCATTGAGGGCTATCTGAAAATGGCTTTGGCGCTGAAGTTGTCTGTGAATGTGGAGTTGGTGGCATGTGAAACCCGCATGTGGAGCATTGGTTTGTGTGGGATGCTCTACCAGGTTCATTCGTAGATAATGCACTCAAAGGGCATTAAGCATAGAGTGTGAAAAGTGAGTTTGCTTGAGAGCTGCTTGGAAGTCTGATGATGTGTGAAGTTAGTGAGCCAGATGGAGTTGTTCTCCCACAAGAACCATTCGGCTGCTGCTTCTTCAATATGCCCTTCACCAACATGCAATATTTCCTTGATTGAATTAGCTCTCACACCAATATTTGCGTCTAGAGCCTTTGCATTGAGGGCTATCTGAAAACAGCTTTGGCGCTGAAGTTGTCTGTGAATGTGGAGTTGGTGGCATGTGAAACCCGCATGTGGAGCATTGGTTTGTGTGCGATGCTCTACCAGGTTCATTCCTAGATAATGCACTCAAAGGGCATTAAGCATAGAGTGTGAAAAGTGAGTTTCCTTGAGAGCTGCTTGGAAGCCTGATGGTGTGATGTTAGTGAGCCAGATGGAGTTGTTCTCCCACAACAACCACTCGGCTGCTTCTTCTTCAATATGCCCTTCACCAACATGCAATATTTCCTTGATTGAATTAGCTCTCACACCAATATTTGCGTCTAGAGCCTTTGCATTGAGGGCTATCTGAAAACGGCTTTGGCGCTGAAGTTGTCTGTGAATGTGGAGTTGGTGGCATGTGAAACCCGCATGTGGAGCATTGGTTTGTGTGGGATGCTCTACCAGGTTCATTCGTAGATAATGCACTCAAAGGGCATTAAGCATAGAGTGTGAAAAGTGAGTTTGCTTGAGAGCTGCTTGGAAGTCTGATGATGTGTGAAGTTAGTGAGCCAGATGGAGTTGTTCTCCCACAAGAACCATTCGGCTGCTGCTTCTTCAATATGCCCTTCACCAACATGCAATATTTCCTTGATTGAATTAGCTCTCACACCAATATTTGCGTCTAGAGCCTTTGCATTGAGGGCTATCTGAAAACAGCTTTGGCGCTGAAGTTGTCTGTGAATGTGGAGTTGGTGGCATGTGAAACCCGCATGTGGAGCATTGGTTTGTGTGGGATGCTCTACCAGGTTCATTCGTAGATAATGCACTCAAAGGGCATTAAGCATAGAGTGTGAAAAGTGAGTTTCCTTGAGAGCTGCTTGGAAGCCTGATGGTGTGATGTTAGTGAGCCAGATGGAGTTGTTCTCCCACAAGAACCACTCGGCTGCTTCTTCTTCAATATGCCCTTCACCAACATGCAATATTTCCTTGATTGAATTAGCTCTCACACCAATATTTGCGTCTAGAGCCTTTGCATTGAGGGCTATCTGAAAACGGCTTTGGCGCTGAAGTTGTCTGTGAATGTGGAGTTGGTGGCATGTGAAACCCGCATGTGGAGCATTGGTTTGTGTGCGATGCTCACCAAGCTTCTTTTGAGTCCTAGGCACTCAAAGGACATTAAGCATAGAGTGTGAAAAGTGAGTTTCCTTGAGAGCTGCATGGAAGCCTGATGGTGTGTGCAGTCAGTGAGCCAATTGGAGTTGTTCTCCCACAAGATCCACTCGGCTGCTTCTTCTTCTTCAATATGCGCTTCACCAACATGCAGTGTTTCCTTGATTGAATTATCTCTCACACCAATATTTGCGTCTAGAGCCTTTGCATTGAGGGTTGTCTGAAAACGGCTTTGGCGCTGAAGTTGTCTGTGAATGTGGAGTTGGTGGCATGTGAAACCCGCATGCGAAGCATTCGTTTTTGTGGGATGCTCTAGCAGGTTCATTCCTAGATAATGCACTCAAAGGGCATTAACCATAGAGTGTGAAAAATGAGTTTCCTTGATAGCTGCTTGGAAGTCTGATGGTGTGTGAAGTTAGTGAGCCAGATGGAGTTGTTCTCCCACAAGAACCACTCGGCTGCTTCTTCTTCAATATGCCCTTCACCAACATGCAGTGTTTCCTTGATTGAATTGGCTCTCACACCAATATTTGCGTCTAGAGCCTTTGCATTGAGGGCTGTCTGAAAACGGCTTTGGCGCTGAAGTTGTCTGTGAATGTGGAGTTGGTGGCATGTGAAACCCGCATGTGGAGCATTGGTTTGTGTGCGATGCTCTACCAGGTTCATTCCTAGATAATGCACTCAAAGGGCATTAAGCATAGAGTGTGAAAAGTGAGTTTCTTTGAGAGCTGCTTGGAAGTCTGATGATGTGTGAAGTTAGTGAGCCAGATGGAGTTGTTCTCCCACAAGGACCACTCGGCTGCTTCTTCTTCAATATGCCCTTCACCAACATGCAGTGTTTCCTTGATTGAATTAGCTCTCACACCAATATTTGAGTCTAGAGCCTTTGCATTGAGGGCTATCTGAAAACGGCTTTGGCGCTGAAGTTGTCTGTGAATGTGGAGTTGGTGGCATGTGAAACCCGCATGCAAAGCATTGGTTTGTGTGGGATGCTCTACCAGGTTCATTCCTAGATAATGCACTCAAAGGGCATTAAGCATAGATTGTGAAAACTGAGTTTCCTTGAGAGCTGCTTGGAAGCCTGATGGTGTGATGTTAGTGAGCCAGATGGAGTTGTTCTCCCACAAGAACCACTCGGCTGCTTCTTCTTCAATATGCCCTTCACCAACATGCAATATTTTCTTGATTGAATTAGCTCTCACACCAATATTTGCGTCTAGAGCCTTTGCATTGAGGGCTATCTGAAAACAGCTTTGGCGCTGAAGTTGTCTGTGAATGTGGAGTTGGTGGCATGTGAAACCCGCATGTGGAGCATTGGTTTGTGTGGGATGGTTTACCAGGTTCATTCGTAGATAATGCAGTCAAAGGGCTTTAAGCATAGAGTATGAAAAGTGAGTTTCCTTGAGAGCTGCTTGGAAGCCTGATGGTGTGTGAAGTTAGTGAGCCAAATGGAGTTGTTCTCCCACAACAACCACTCGGCTGCTTCTTCTTCAATATGCCCGTCAGCAACATGCAGTGTTTCCTTGATTGAATTAGCTCTCACAAAAATATTTGCGTCTAGAGCGTTTGCATTGAGGGCTATGTGAAAACGGCTTTGGCGCTGAAGTTGTCTGTGAATGTGGAGTTGGTGGCATGTGAAACCCGCATGCGAAGCATTGGTTTGTGTGGGATGCTTTACCAGGTTCATTCCTAGATAATGCACTCAAAGGGCATTAAGCATAGAGTGTGAAAAGTGAATTTGCTTGAGAGCTGCTTGGACGTCTGATGATGTGTGAAGTTAGTGAGCCAAATGGTGTTGTTCTCCCACAAGAACCACTCGGCTGCTTCTTCTTCAATATGCCCTTCACCAACATGCAGTGTTTCCTTGATTGAATTAGCTCTCACACCAATATTTGCGTCTAGAGCCTTTGCATTGAGGGCTATCTGAAAATGGCTTTGGCGCTGAAGTTGTCTGTGAATGTGGAGTTGGTGGCATGTGAAACCCGCATGTGGAGCATTGGTTTGTGTGGGATGCTCTACCAGGTTCATTCGTAGATAATGCACTCAAAGGGCATTAAGCATAGAGTGTGAAAAGTGAGTTTCCTTGAGAGCTGCTTGGAAGTCTGATGATGTGTGAAGTTAGTGAGCCAGATGGAGTTGTTCTCCCACAAGAACCATTCGGCTGCTTCTTCTTCAATATGCCCTTCGCCAACATGCAGTGTTTCCTTGATTGAATTAGCTCTCACAACAATATTTGCATCTAGAGCCTTTGCATTGAGGGCTATGTGAGACCGGCTGAGGCGCTGAAGTTGTCTGTGAATGTGGAGTTGGTGGCATGTGAAACCCGCATGTGGAGCATTGGTTTGTGTGCGATGCTCACCAAGCTTCTTTTGAGTCCTAGGCACTCAAAGGACATTAAGCATAGAGTGTGAAAAGTGAGTTTCCTTGAGAGCTGCATGGAAGCCTGATGGTGTGTGCAGTCAGTGAGCCAATTGGAGTTGTTCTCCCACAACAACCACTCGGCTGCTTCTTCTTCTTCAATATGCGCTTCACCAACATGCAGTGTTTCCTTGATTGAATTATCTCTCACACCAATATTTGCGTCTAGAGCCTTTGCATTGAGGGTTGTCTGAAAACGGCTTTGGCGCTGAAGTTGTCTGTGAATGTGGAGTTGGTGGCATGTGAAACCCGCATGCGAAGCATTCGTTTTTGTGGGATGCTCTAGCAGGTTCATTCCTAGATAATGCACTCAAAGGGCATTAACCATAGAGTGTGAAAAATGAGTTTCCTTGATAGCTGCTTGGAAGTCTGATGGTGTGTGAAGTTAGTGAGCCAGATGGAGTTGTTCTCCCACAAGAACCACTCGGCTGCTTCTTCTTCAATATGCCCTTCACCAACATGCAGTGTTTCCTTGATTGAATTGGCTCTCACACCAATATTTGCGTCTAGAGCCTTTGCATTGAGGGCTGTCTGAAAACGGCTTTGGCGCTGAAGTTGTCTGTGAATGTGGAGTTGGTGGCATGTGAAACCCGCATGTGGAGCATTGGTTTGTGTGCGATGCTCTACCAGGTTCATTCCTAGATAATGCACTCAAAGGGCATTAAGCATAGAGTGTGAAAAGTGAGTTTCTTTGAGAGCTGCTTGGAAGTCTGATGATGTGTGAAGTTAGTGAGCCAGATGGAGTTGTTCTCCCACAAGGACCACTCGGCTGCTTCTTCTTCAATATGCCCTTCACCAACATGCAGTGTTTCCTTGATTGAATTAGCTCTCACACCAATATTTGAGTCTAGAGCCTTTGCATTGAGGGCTATCTGAAAACGGCTTTGGCGCTGAAGTTGTCTGTGAATGTGGAGTTGGTGGCATGTGAAACCCGCATGCAAAGCATTGGTTTGTGTGGGATGCTCTACCAGGTTCATTCCTAGATAATGCACTCAAAGGGCATTAAGCATAGATTGTGAAAACTGAGTTTCCTTGAGAGCTGCTTGGAAGCCTGATGGTGTGATGTTAGTGAGCCAGATGGAGTTGTTCTCCCACAAGAACCACTCGGCTGCTTCTTCTTCAATATGCCCTTCACCAACATGCAATATTTTCTTGATTGAATTAGCTCTCACACCAATATTTGCGTCTAGAGCCTTTGCATTGAGGGCTATCTGAAAACAGCTTTGGCGCTGAAGTTGTCTGTGAATGTGGAGTTGGTGGCATGTGAAACCCGCATGTGGAGCATTGGTTTGTGTGGGATGGTTTACCAGGTTCATTCGTAGATAATGCAGTCAAAGGGCTTTAAGCATAGAGTATGAAAAGTGAGTTTCCTTGAGAGCTGCTTGGAAGCCTGATGGTGTGTGAAGTTAGTGAGCCAAATGGAGTTGTTCTCCCACAACAACCACTCGGCTGCTTCTTCTTCAATATGCCCTTCAGCAACATGCAGTGTTTCCTTGATTGAATTAGCTCTCACAAAAATATTTGCGTCTAGAGCGTTTGCATTGAGGGCTATGTGAAAACGGCTTTGGCGCTGAAGTTGTCTGTGAATGTGGAGTTGGTGGCATGTGAAACCCGCATGCGAAGCATTGGTTTGTGTGGGATGCTTTACCAGGTTCATTCCTAGATAATGCACTCAAAGGGCATTAAGCATAGAGTGTGAAAAGTGAATTTGCTTGAGAGCTGCTTGGACGTCTGATGATGTGTGAAGTTAGTGAGCCAAATGGTGTTGTTCTCCCACAAGAACCACTCGGCTGCTTCTTCTTCAATATGCCCTTCACCAACATGCAGTGTTTCCTTGATTGAATTAGCTCTCACACCAATATTTGCGTCTAGAGCCTTTGCATTGAGGGCTATCTGAAAATGGCTTTGGCGCTGAAGTTGTCTGTGAATGTGGAGTTGGTGGCATGTGAAACCCGCATGTGGAGCATTGGTTTGTGTGGGATGCTCTACCAGGTTCATTCGTAGATAATGCACTCAAAGGGCATTAAGCATAGAGTGTGAAAAGTGAGTTTCCTTGAGAGCTGCTTGGAAGTCTGATGATGTGTGAAGTTAGTGAGCCAGATGGAGTTGTTCTCCCACAAGAACCATTCGGCTGCTTCTTCTTCAATATGCCCTTCGCCAACATGCAGTGTTTCCTTGATTGAATTAGCTCTCACAACAATATTTGCATCTAGAGCCTTTGCATTGAGGGCTATGTGAGACCGGCTGAGGCGCTGAAGTTGTCTGTGAATGTGGAGTTGGTGGCATGTGAAACCCGCATGTGGAGCATTGGTTTGTGTGCGATGCTGTACCTGGTTCATTCGTAGATAATGCAGTCAAAGGGCATTAACCATAGAGTGTGAAAACTGAGTTTCCTTGAGAGCTGCTTGGAAGCCTGATGGTGTGTGAAGTTAGTGAGCCAAATGGAGTTGTTCTCCCACAACAACCACTCGGCTGCTTCTTCTTCAATATGCCCTTCAGCAACATGCAGTGTTTCCTTGATTGAATTAGCTCTCACACCAATATTTGCGTCTAGAGCCTTTGCATTGAGGGTTGTCTGAAAACAGCTTTGGCGCTGAAGTTGTCTGTGAATGTGGAGTTGGTGGCATGTGAAACCCGCATGTGGAGCATTGGTTTGTGTGCGATGCTCACCAAGCTTGTTTTGAGTCCTAGGCACTCAAAGGACATTAAGCATAGAGTGTGAAAAGTGAGTTTCCTTGAGAGCTGCATGGAAGCCTGATGGTGTGTGCAGTCAGTGAGCCAATTGGAGTTGTTCTCCCACAACAACCACTCGGCTGCTTCTTCTTCTTCAATATGCGCTTCAGCAACATGCAGTGTTTCCTTGATTGAATTATCTCTCACACCAATATTTGCGTCTAGAGCCTTTGCATTGAGGGCTATTTTAAAACGTCTTTGGCGCTGAAGTTGTCTGTGAATGTGGAGTTGGTGGCATGTGAAACCCGCATGTGGAGCATTGGTTTGTGTGCGATGCTCTAGCAGGTTCATTCCTAGATAATGCACTCAAAGGGCATTAACCATAGAGTGTGAAAAATGAGTTTCCTTGAGAGCTGCTTGGAAGCCTGATGGTGTGTGAAGTTAGTGAGCCAGATGGAGTTGTTCTCCCACAAGAACCACTCGGCTGCTTCTTCTTCAATATGCCCTTCAGCAACATGCATTGTTTCCTTGATTGAATTAGCTCTCACACCAATATTTGCGTCTAGAGCCTTTGCATTGAGGACTATCTGAAAACGGCTTTGGCGTGAAGTTGTCTGTGAATGTGGAGTTGGTGGCATGTGAAACCCGCATGCGAAGCATTCGTTTGTGTGGGATGCTCTACCAGGTTCATTCCTAGATAATGCACTCAAAGGGCATTAAGCATAGAGTGTGAAAAGTGAATTTGCTTGAGAGCTGCTTGGAAGTCTGATGATGTGTGAAGTTAGTGAGCCAAATGGAGTTGTTCTCCCACAAGAACCACTCGGCTGCTTCTTCTTCAATATGCCCTTCACGAACATGCAGTGTTTCCTTGATTGAATTAGCTCTCACACCAATATTTGCGTCTAGAGCCTTTGCATTGAGGGCTATCTGAAAACGGCTTTGGCGCTGAAGTTGTCTGTGAATGTGGAGTTGGTGGCATGTGAAACCCGCATGTGGAGCATTGGTTTGTGTGCGATGCTCTACCAGGTTCATTCCTAGATAATGCACTCAAAGGGCATTAAGCATAGAGTGTGAAAAGTGAGTTTCCTTAAGGGCTGCTTGGAAGTCTGATGATGTGTGAAGTTAGTGAGCCAGATGGAGTTGTTCTCCCACAAGAACCATTCGGTTGCTGCTTCTTCAATATGCCCTTCAGCAACATGCAGTGTTTCCTTGATTGAATTAGCTCTCACACCAATATTTGCGTCTAGAGCCTTTGCATTGAGGGCCATATGAAAACGGCTTTGGCGCTGAAGTTGTCTGTGAATGTGGAGTTGGTGGCATGTGAAACCCGCATGTGGAGCATTGGTTTGTGTGCAATGCTCACCAAGCTTCTTTTTAGTCCGAGGCACTCAAAGGTCATTAAGCATAGAGTGTGAAAAGTGAGTTTCCTTGAGAGCTGCTTGGAAGCCTGATGGTGTGTGAAGTTAGTGAGCCAAATGGAGTTGTTCTCCCACAAGAACCACTCGGCTGCTTCTTCTTCAATATGCCCTTCACCAACATGCAGTGTTTCCTTGATTGAATTAGCTCTCACACCAATATTTGCGTCTAGAGCCTTTGCATTGAGGGCTATCTGAAAACGGCTTTGGCGCTGAAGTTGTCTGTGAATGTGGAGTTGGTGGCATGTGAAACCCGCATGCGAAGCATTGGTTTGTGTGGGATGCTCTACCAGGTTCATTCGTAGATAATGCACTCAAAGGGCATTAAGCATAGAGTGTGAAAAGTGAGTTTCCTTGAGAGCTGCTTGGAAGTCTGATGGTGTGTGATGTTAGTGAGCATGATGGAGTTGTTCTCCCACAAGGACCACTCGGCTGCTTCTTCTTCAATATGCCCTTCAGCAACATGCAATATTTCCTTGATTGAATTATCTCTCACACCAATATTTGCGTCTAGAGCCTATGCATTGAGGGCTATCTGAAAATGGCTTTGGCGCTGAAGTTGTCTGTGAATGTGGAGTTGGTGGCATGTGAAACCCGCATGTGGAGCATTGGTTTGTGTGGGATGCTCACCAAGCTTCTTTTGAGTCCTAGGCACTCAAAGCACATTAAGCATAGAGTGTGAAAAGTGAGTTTCCTTGAGAGCTGCTTGGAAGTCTGATGATGTGTGAAGTTAGTGAGCCAGATGGAGTTGTTCTCCCACAACAATCACACGGCTGCTGCTTTTCAATATGCCCGTCAGCAACATGCAGTGTTTCCTTCATTGAATTAGCTCTCACACCAATATTTACGTCTAGAGCCTTTGCATTGAGGGCTATCTGAAAACGGCTTTGGCGCTGAAGTTGTCTGTGAATGTGGAGTTGGTGGCATGTGAAACCCGCATGCAAAGCATTGGTTTGTGTGGGATGCTCTACCAGGTTCATTCGTAGATAATGCACTCAAAGGGCATTAAGCATAGAGTGTGAAAAGTGAGTTTCCTTGAGAGCTGCTTGGAAGTCTGATGATGTGTGAAGTTAGTGAGCCAAATGGAGTTGTTCTCCCATAAGAACCATTCGGCTGCTTCTTCTTCAATATGCCCTTCACCAACATGCAATATTTCCTTGATTGAATTAGCTCTCACACCAATATTTGCGTCTAGAGCCTTTGCATTGAGGGTTATCTGAAACCGGCTGAGGCGCTGAAGTTGTCTGTGAATGTGGAGTTGGTGGCATGTGAAACCCGCATGTGGAGCATTGGTTTGTGTGCGATGCTCTAGCTGGTTCATTGCTAGATAATGCACTCAAAGGGCATTAAAAATAGAGTGTGAAAAGTGAGTTTCCTTGAGAGCTGCTTGGAAGCCTGATGGTGTGTGAAGTTAGTGAGCCAAATGGAGTTGTTCTCCCACAAGAACCACTCGGCTGCTTCTTCTTCAATATGCCCTTCACCAACATGCAGTGTTTCCTTGATTGAATTAGCTCTCACACCAATATTTGCGTCTAGAGCCTTTGCATTGAGGACTATCTGAAAACGGCTTTGGCGCTGAAGTTGTCTGTGAATGTGGAGTTGGTGGCATGTGAAACACGCATGCAAAGCATTCGTTTGTGTGCGATGCTCACCAAGCTTCTTTTGAGTCCTTGGCACTCAAAGGGCATTAAGCATAGAGTGTGAAAAGTGAGTTTCCTTGAGAGCTGCTTGGAAGCCTGATGGTGTGTGCAGTCAGTGAGCCAAATGGAGTTGTTCTCCCACAAGAACCACTCGGCTGCTTCTTCTTCAATATGCCCTTCACCAACATGCAGTGTTTCCTTGATTGAATTAGCTCTCACACCAATATTTGCGTCTAGAGCCTTTGCATTGAGGGCTATCTGAAAATGGCTTTGGCGCTGAAGTTGTCTGTGAATGTGGAGTTGGTGGCATGTGAAACCCGCATGTGGAGCATTGGTTTGTGTTGGGTGGTTTACCAGGTTCATTCCTAGATAATGCAGTCAAAGGGCATTAAGCATAGAGTATGAAAAGTGAGTTTCCTTGAGAGCTGCTTGGAAGCCTGATGGTGTGTGAAGTTAGTGAGCCAAATGGAGTTGTTCTCCCACAAGAACCACTCGGCTGCTTCTTCTTCAATATGCCCTTCACCAACATGCAGTGTTTCCTTGATTGAATTAGCTCTCACACCAATATTTGCGTCTAGAGCCTTTGCATTGAGGGCTATCTGAAAACGGCTTTGGCGCTGAAGTTGTCTGTGAATGTGGAGTTGGTGGCATGTGAAACCCGCATGTGGAGCATTGGTTTGTGTGGGATGCTCTACCAGGTTCATTCGTAGATAATGCACTCAAAGGGCATTAAGCATAGAGTGTGAAAAGTGAGTTTGCTTGAGAGCTGCTTGGAAGTCTGATGATGTGTGAAGTTAGTGAGCCAGATGGAGTTGTTCTCCCACAAGAACCATTCGGCTGCTGCTTCTTCAATATGCCCTTCACCAACATGCAATATTTCCTTGATTGAATTAGCTCTCACACCAATATTTGCGTCTAGAGCCTTTGCATTGAGGGCTATCTGAAAACAGCTTTGGCGCTGAAGTTGTCTGTGAATGTGGAGTTGGTGGCATGTGAAACCCGCATGTGGAGCATTGGTTTGTGTGCGATGCTCTACCAGGTTCATTCCTAGATAATGCACTCAAAGGGCATTAAGCATAGAGTGTGAAAAGTGAGTTTCCTTGAGAGCTGCTTGGAAGCCTGATGGTGTGATGTTAGTGAGCCAGATGGAGTTGTTCTCCCACAAGAACCACTCGGCTGCTTCTTCTTCAATATGCCGTTCACCAACATGCAATATTTCCTTGATTGAATTAGCTCTCACACCAATATTTGCGTCTAGAGCCTTTGCATTGAGGGCTATCTGAAAACGGCTTTGGCGCTGAAGTTGTCTGTGAATGTGGAGTTGGTGGCATGTGAAACCCGCATGTGGAGCATTGGTTTGTGTGGGATGCTCTACCAGGTTCATTCGTAGATAATGCACTCAAAGGGCATTAAGCATAGAGTGTGAAAAGTGAGTTTGCTTGAGAGCTGCTTGGAAGTCTGATGATGTGTGAAGTTAGTGAGCCAGATGAAGTTGTTCTCCCACAAGAACCATTCGGCTGCTGCTTCTTCAATATGCCCTTCACCAACATGCAATATTTCCTTGATTGAATTAGCTCTCACACCAATATTTGCGTCTAGAGCCTTTGCATTGAGGGCTATCTGAAAACAGCTTTGGCGCTGAAGTTGTCTGTGAATGTGGAGTTGGTGGCATGTGAAACCCGCATGTGGAGCATTGGTTTGTGTGCGATGCTCTACCAGGTTCATTCCTAGATAATGCACTCAAAGGGCATTAAGCATAGAGTGTGAAAAGTGAGTTTCCTTGAGAGCTGCTTGGAAGCCTGATGGTGTGATGTTAGTGAGCCAGATGGAGTTGTTCTCCCACAAGAACCACTCGGCTGCTTCTTCTTCAATATGCCCTTCACCAACATGCAATATTTCCTTGATTGAATTAGCTCTCACACCAATATTTGCGTCTAGAGCCTTTGCATTGAGGGCTATCTGAAAATGGCTTTGGCCCTGAAGTTGTCTGTGAATGTGGAGTTGGTGGCATGTGAAACCCGCATGTGGAGCATTGGTTTGTGTGCGATGCTCTACCAGGTTCATTCCTAGATAATGCACTCAAAGGGCATTAAGCATAGAGTGTGAAAAGTGAGTTTCCTTGAGAGCTGCTTGGAAGCCTGATGGTTTGTGAAGTTAGTGAGCCAAATGGAGTTGTTCTCCCACAAGAACCACTCGGCTGCTTCTTCTTCAATATGCCCTTCAGCAACATGCAGTGTTTCCTTGATTGAATTAGCTCTCACACCAATATTTGCGTCTAGAGCCTTTGCATTGAGGACTATCTGAAAACGGCTTTGGCGCTGAAGTTGTCTGTGAATGTGGAGTTGGTGGCATGTGAAACACGCATGCAAAGCATTCATTTGTGTGCGATGCTCACCAAGCTTCTTTTGAGTCCTAGGCACTCAAAGGGCATTAAGCATAGAGTGTGAAAAGTGAGTTTCCTTGAGAGCTGCTTGGAAGCCTGATGGTGTGTGAAGTCAGTGAGCCAAATGGAGTTGTTCTCCCACAACAACCACTCGGCTGCTTCTTCTTCAATATGCCCTTCACCAACATGCAGTGTTTCCTTGATTGAATTAGCTCTCACACCAATATTTGCGTCTAGAGCCTTTACATTGAGGGCTATCTGAAAACGGCTTTGGCGCTGAAGTTGTCTGTTAATGTGGAGTTGGTGGCATGTGAAACCCGCATGTGGAGCATTGGTTTGTGTGGGATGGTTTACCAGGTTCATTCCTAGATAATGCACTCAAAGGGCATTAAGCATAGAGTATGAAAAGTGAGTTTCCTTGAGAGCTGCTTGGAAGCCTGATGGTGTCTGAAGTTAGTGAGCCAAATGGAGTTGTTCTCCCACAAGAACCACTCGGCTGCTTCTTCTTCAATATGCCGTTCACCAACATGCAGTGTTTCTTTGATTGAATTAGCTCTCACACCAATATTTGCGTCTAGAGCCTTTGCATTGAGGGCTATCTGAAAACGGCTTTGGCGCTGAAGTTGTCTGTTAATGTGGAGTTGGTGGCATGTGAAACCCGCATGTGGAGCATTGGTTTGTGTGCGATGCTCACCAAGCTTCTTTTGAGTCCTAGTCACTCAAAGGACATTAAGCATAGAGTGTGAAAAGTGAGTTTCCTTGAGAGCTGCATGGAAGCCTGATGGTGTGTGCAGTCAGTGAGTCAATTGGAGTTGTTCTCCCACAACAACCACTCGGCTGCTTCTTCTTCTTCAATATGCGCTTCACCAACATGCAGTGTTTCCTTGATTGAATTATCTCTCACACCAATATTTGCGTCTAGAGCCTTTGCATTGAGGGCTATTTTAAAACGTCTTTGGCGCTGAAGTTGTCTGTTAATGTGGAGTTGGTGGCATGTGAAACCCGCATGTGGAGCATTGGTTTGTGTGCGATGCTCTACCAGGTTCATTCCTAGATAATGCACTCAAAGGCCATTACGCATAGAGTGTGAAAACTGAGTTTCCTTGAGAGCTGCTTGGAAGTCTGATGGTGTGATGTTAGTGAGCCAGATGGAGTTGTTCTCCCACAAGGACCACTCGGCTGCTTCTGCTTCTTCAATATGCCCTTCACCAACATGCAATATTTGCTTGATTGAATTAGCTCTCACACCAATATTTGCGTCTAGAGCCTTTGCATTGAGGGCTATCTGAAAACGGCTTTGGCACTGAAGTTTTCTGTGAATGTGGAGTTGGTGGCATGTGAAACCCGCATGCGGAGCATTCGTTTGTGTGGGATGCTCTACCATGTTCATTCCTAGATAATGCACTCAAAGGGCATTAAGCATAGAGTGTGAAAAGTGAATTTCCTTGAGAGCTGCTTGGAAGTCTGATGATGTGTGAAGTTAGTGAGCCAGATGGAGTTGTTCTCCCACAAGAACCACTCGGCTGCTTCTTCTTCATTATGTCCTTCACCAACATGCAGTGTTTCCTTGATTGAATTAGCTCTCACACCAATATTTGCGTCTAGAGCCTTTGCATTGAGGGCCATATGAAAACGGCTTTGGCGCTGAAGTTGTCTGTGAATGTGGAGTTGGTGGCATGTGAAACCCGCATGTGGAGCATTGGTTTGTGTGCAATGCTCTCCAAGCTTCTTTTTAGTCCTAGGCACTCAAAGGGCATTAAGCATAGAGTGTGAAAAGTGAGTTTCCTTGAGAGCTGCTTGGAAGCCTGATGGTGTGTGACGTCAGTGAGCCAAATGAAGTTGTTCTTCCACAAGAACCACTCGGCTGCTTCTTCTTCAATATGCCCTTCACCAACATGCAGTGTTTCCTTGATTGAATTAGCTCAAACAGCAATATTTGCGTCTAGAGCCTTTGCATTGAGGGCTATCTGAAAACGGGTTTGGCGCTGAAGTTGTCTGTGAATGTGGAGTTGGTGGCATGTGAAACCCGCCTGTGGAGCATTGGTTTGTGTGCGATGCTCTACCAGGTTCATTCCTAGATAATGCACTCAAAGTGCATTAAGCTTAGAGTGTCAAAAGTGAGTTTCCTTGAGAGCTGCTTGGAAGTCTGATGGTGTGTGAGGTTAGTGAGCCAAATGGAGTTGTTCTCCCACAAGAACCACTCGGCTGCTTCTTCTTCTATATGTCCTTCACCAACATGCGGTGTTTCCTTGATTGAATTAGCTCTCACACCAATATTTGCGTCTAGAGCCTTGGCATTGAGGGCTATCTGAAAACGGCTTTGGCATTGAAGTTATCCGTGAATGTGGAGTTGGTGGCATGTGAAAACCCGCATGTGGAGCATTGGTTTGTGTGCAATGCTCTCCAAGCTTCTTTTGAGTCCTAGGCACTCAAAGGGCATTAAGCATAGAGTGTGAAAAGTGAGTTTCCTTGAGAGCTGCTTGGAAGCCTGATGGTGTGTGAAGTTTGTGAGCAGATGGAGTTGTTCTCCCACAACAACCACTCGGCTGCTTCTTCTTCAATATGCTCTTCACGAACATGCAGTGTTTCCTTGATTGAATTATCTCTCACACCAATATTTGCTTCTAGAGCCTTTGCATTGAGGGCTATTTGAAAACGGCTTTGGCGCTGAAGTTGTCTGTGAATGTGGAGTTGGTGGCATGTGAAACCCGCATGTGGAGCATTGGTTTGTGTGGGATGCTCTACCAGGTTCATTCCTAGATAATGCAGTCAAAGGGCATTAAGCATAGAGTGTGAAAAGTGAGTTTCCTTGAGAGCTGCTTGGAAGCCTGATGGTGTGTGAAGTTAGTGAGCCAAATGGAGTTGTTCTCCCACAACAACCACTCGGCTGCTTCTTCTTCAATATGCTCGTCAGCAACATGCAGTGTTTCCTTGATTGAATTAGCTCTCACAAAAATATTTGCGTCTAGAGCGTTTGCATTGAGGGCTATGTGAAAACGGCTTTGGCGCTGAAGTTGTCTGTGAATGTGGAGTTGGTGGCATGTGAAACCCGCATGCGAAGCATTCGTTTGTGTGGAAGTCTCTACCAGGTTCATTCCTAGATAATGCACTCAAAGGACATTAAGCATAGAGTGTGAAAAGTGAATTTGCTTGAGAGCTGCTTGGACGTCTGATGATGTGTGAAGTTAGTGAGCCAAATGGAGTTGTTCTCCCACAACAACCACTCGGCTGCTTCTTCTTCAATATGCCCTTCACCAACATGCAGTGTTTCCTTGATTGAATTAGCTCTCACACCAATATTTGCGTCTAGAGCCTTTGCATTGAGGGTTATCTGAAAATGGCTTTGGCGCTGAAGTTGTCTGTGAATGTGGAGTTGGTGGCATGTGAAACCCGCATGTGGAGCATTGGTTTGTGTGGGATGCTCTAGCAGGTTCATTCCTAGATAATGCACTCAAAGGGCATTAACCATAGAGTGTGAAAAATGAGTTTCCTTGATAGCTGCTTGGAAGTCTGATGGTGTGTGAAGTTAGTGAGCCAGATGGAGTTGTTCTCCCACAAGAACCACTCGGCTGCTTCTTCTTCAATATGCCCTTCACCAACATGCAATATTTCCTTGATTGAATTGGCTCTCACACCAATATTTGCGTCTAGAGCCTTTTCATTGAGGGCTGTCTGAAAACGGCTTTGGCGCTGAAGTTGTCTGTGAATGTGGAGTTGGTGGCATGTGAAACCCGCATGTGGAGCATTGGTTTGTGTGCGATGCTCTACCAGGTTCATTCCTAGATAATGCACTCAAAGGGCATTAAGCATAGAGTGTGAAAAGTGAGTTTCTTTGAGAGCTGCTTGGAAGTCTGATGATGTGTGAAGTTAGTGAGCCAGATGGAGTTGTTCTCCCACAAGGACCACTCGGCTGCTTCTTCTTCAATATGCCCTTCACCAACATGCAGTGTTTCCTTGATTGAATTAGCTCTCACACCAATATTTGAGTCTAGAGCCTTTGCATTGAGGGCTATCTGAAAACGGCTTTGGCGCTGAAGTTGTCTGTGAATGTGGAGTTGGTGGCATGTGAAACCCGCATGTGGAGCATTGGTTTGTGTGGGATGCTCTACCAGGTTCATTCCTAGATAATGCAGTCAAAGGGCATTAAGCATAGAGTATGAAAAGTGAGTTTCCTTGAGAGCTGCTTGGAAGCCTGATGGTGTGTGAAGTTAGTGAGCCAAATGGAGTTGTTCTCCCACAACAACCACTCGGCTGCTTCTTCTTCAATATGCCCGTCAGCAACATGCAGTGTTTCCTTGATTGAATTAGCTCTCACAAAAATATTTGCGTCTAGAGCGTTTGCATTGAGGGCTATGTGAAAACGGCTTTGGCGCTGAAGTTGTCTGTGAATGTGGAGTTGGTGGTGTGTGAAACCCGCATGCGAAGCATTGGTTTGTGTGGGATGCTTTACCAGGTTCATTCCTAGATAATGCACACAAAGGGCATTAAGCATAGAGTGTGAAAAGTGAATTTGCTTGAGAGCTGCTTGGACGTCTGATGATGTGTGAAGTTAGTGAGCCAAATGGTGTTGTTCTCCCACAAGAACCACTCGGCTGCTTCTTCTTCAATATGCCCTTCACCAACATGCAGTGTTTCCTTGATTGAATTAGCTCTCACACCAATATTTGCGTCTAGAGCCTTTGCATTGAGGGCTATCTGAAAATGGCTTTGGCGCTGAAGTTGTCTGTGAATGTGGAGTTGGTGGCATGTGAAACCCGCATGTGGAGCATTGGTTTGTGTGGGATGCTCTACCAGGTTCATTCGTAGATAATGCACTCAAAGGGCATTAAGCATAGAGTGTGAAAAGTGAGTTTCCTTGAGAGCTGCTTGGAAGTCTGATGATGTGTGAAGTTAGTGAGCCAGATGGAGTTGTTCTCCCACAAGAACCATTCGGCTGCTTCTTCTTCAATATGCCCTTCGCCAACATGCAGTGTTTCCTTGATTGAATTAGCTCTCACAACAATATTTGCGTCTAGAGCCTTTGCATTGAGGGCTATGTGAGACCGGCTGAGGCGCTGAAGTTGTCTGTGAATGTGGAGTTGGTGGCATGTGAAACCCGCATGTGGAGCATTGGTTTGTGTGCGATGCTCTACCTGGTTCATTCGTAGATAATGCACTCAAAGGGCATTAACCATAGAGTGTGAAAACTGAGTTTCCTTGAGAGCTGCTTGGAAGCCTGATGGTGTGTGAAGTTAGTGAGCCAAATGGAGTTGTTCTCCCACAACAACCACTCGGCTGCTTCTTCTTCAATATGCCCTTCAGCAACATGCAGTGTTTCCTTGATTGAATTAGCTCTCACACCAATATTTGCGTCTAGAGCCTTTGCATTGAGGGTTGTCTGAAAACAGCTTTGGCGCTGAAGTTGTCTGTGAATGTGGAGTTGGTGGCATGTGAAACCCGCATGTGGAGCATTGGTTTGTGTGCGATGCTCACCAAGCTTGTTTTGAGTCCTAGGCACTCAAAGGACATTAAGCATAGAGTGTGAAAAGTGAGTTTCCTTGAGAGCTCATGGAAGCCTGATGGTGTGTGCAGTCAGTGAGCCAATTGGAGTTGTTCTCCCACAACAACCACTCGGCTGCTTCTTCTTCTTCAATATGCGCTTCACCAACATGCAGTGTTTCCTTGATTGAATTATCTCTCACACCAATATTTGCGTCTAGAGCCTTTGCATTGAGGGCTATCTGAAAATGGCTTTGGCGCTGAAGTTGTCTGTGAATGTGGAGTTGGTGGCATGTGAAACCCGCATGTGGAGCATTGGTTTGTGTGCGATGCTCTAGCAGGTTCATTCCTAGATAATGCACTCAAAGGGCATTAACCATAGAGTGTGAAAAATGAGTTTCCTTGATAGCTGCTTGGAAGCCTGATGGTGTGTGAAGTTAGTGAGCCAGATGGAGTTGTTCTCCCACAAGAACCACTCGGCTGCTTCTTCTTCAATATGCCCTTCAGCAACATGCAGTGTTTCCTTGATTGAATTGGCTCTCACACCAATATTTGCGTCTAGAGCCTTTGCATTGAGGGCTGTCTGAAAACGGCTTTGGCGCTGAAGTTGTCTGTGAATGTGGAGTTGGTGGCATGTGAAACCCGCATGTGGAGCATTGGTTTGTGTGCGATGCTCTACCAGGTTCATTCCTAGATAATGCACTCAAAGGGCATTAAGCATAGAGTGTGAAAAGTGAGTTTCCTTGAGAGCTGCTTGGAAGCCTGATGGTGTGTGAAGTTAGTGAGCCAAATGGAGTTGTTCTCCCACAAGAACCACTCGGCTGCTTCTTCTTCAATATGCCCTTCACGAACATGCAGTGTTTCCTTGATTGAATTAGCTCTCACACCAATATTTGCGTCTAGAGCCTTTGCATTGAGGGCTATCTGAAAATGGCTTTGGCGCTGAAGTTGTCTGTGAATGTGGAGTTGGTGGCATGTGAAACCCGCATGCACAGCATTCGTTTGTGTGCGATGCTCTACCAGGTTCATTCGTAGATAATGCACTCAAAGGGCATTAAGCATAGAGTGTGAAAACTGAGTTTCCTTGAGGGCGGCTTGGAAGTCTGATGATGTGTGAAGTTAGTGAGCCAGATGGAGTTGTTCTCCCACAAGAACCATTCGGCTGCTGCTTCTTCAATATGCCCTTCACCAACATGCAGTGTTTCCTTGATTGAATTATCTCTCACACCAATATTTGCGTCTAGAGCCTTTGCATTGAGGGTTATCTGAAACCGGCTGAGGCGCTGAAGTTGTCTGTGAATGTGGAGTTGGTGGCATGTGAAACCCGCATGTGGAGCATTCGTTTGTGTGCGATGCTCACCAAGCTTCTTTTGAGTCCTAGGCACTCAAAGGACATTAAGCATAGAGTGTGAAAAGTGAGTTTCCTTGAGAGCTGCATGGAAGCCTGATGGTGTGTGCAGTCAGTGAGCCAAATGGAGTTGTTCTCCCACAAGAACCACTCGGCTGCTTCTTCTTCTTCAATATGCCCTTCACCAACATGCAGTGTTTCCTTGATTGAATTTTCTCTCACACCAATATTTGCGTCTAGAGCCTTTGCATTGAGGGCTATCTGAAAACGGCTTTGGCGCTGAAGTTGTCTGTGAATGTGGAGTTGGTGGCATGTGAAACCCGCATGTGGAGCATTGGTTTGTGTGCGATGCTCTACCAGGTTCATTCCTAGATAATGCACTCAAAGGGCATTAACCATAGAGTGTGAAAAGTGAGTTTCCTTGAGAGCTGCTTGGAAGCCTGATGGTGTGATGTTAGTGAGCCAGATGGAGTTGTTCTCCCACAAGAACCACTCGGCTGCTTCTTCTTCAATATGCCCTTCAGCAACATGCAGTGTTTCCTTGATTGAATTAGCTCTCACACCAATATTTGCGTCTAGAGCCTTTGCATTGAGGGCTATCTGAAAACGGCTTTGGCGTGAAGTTGTCTGTGAATGTGGAGTTGGTGGCATGTGAAACCCGCATGTGGAGCATTGGTTTGTGTGCGATGCTCACCAAGCTTCTTTTTAGTCCTAGGCACTCAAAGGTCATTAAGCATAGAGTGTGAAAAGTGAGTTTCCTTGAGAGCTGCTTGGAAGCCTGATGGTGTGTGAAGTTAGTGAGCCAAATGGAGTTGTTCTCCCACAAGAACCACTCGGCTGCTTCTTCTTCAATATGCCCTTCACCAACCTGCAGTGTTTCCTTGATTGAATTAGCTCTCACACCAATATTTGCGTCTAGAGCCTTTGCATTGAGGGCTATCTGAAAACGGCTTTGGCGCTGAAGTTGTCTGTGAATGTGGAGTTGGTGGCATGTGAAACCCGCATGCGAAGCATTGGTTTGTGTGGGATGCTCTACCAGGTTCATTCGTAGATAATGCACTCAAAGGGCATTAAGCATAGAGTGTGAAAAGTGAGTTTCCTTGAGAGCTGCTTGGAAGTCTGATGGTGTGTGATGTTAGTGAGCATGATGGAGTTGTTCTCCCACAAGGACCACTCGGCTGCTTCTTCTTCAATATGCCCTTCAGCAACATGCAATATTTCCTTGATTGAATTATCTCTCACACCAATATTTGCGTCTAGAGCCTATGCATTGAGGGCTATCTGAAAATGGCTTTGGCGCTGAAGTTGTCTGTGAATGTGGAGTTGGTGGCATGTGAAACCCGCATGTGGAGCATTGGTTTGTGTGGGATGCTCACCAAGCTTCTTTTGAGTCCTAGGCACTCAAAGCACATTAAGCATAGATGTGAAAAGTGAGTTTCCTTGAGAGCTGCTTGGAAGTCTGATGATGTGTGAAGTTAGTGAGCCAGATGGAGTTGTTCTCCCACAACAATCACACGGCTGCTGCTTTTCAATATGCCCGTCAGCAACATGCAGTGTTTCCTTGATTGAATTAGCTCTCACACCAATATTTACGTCTAGAGCCTTTGCATTGAGGGCTATCTGAAAACGGCTTTGGCGCTGAAGTTGTCTGTGAATGTGGAGTTGGTGGCATGTGAAACCCGCATGCAAAGCATTGGTTTGTGTGGGATGCTCTACCAGGTTCATTCGTAGATAATGCACTCAAAGGGCATTAAGCATAGAGTGTGAAAAGTGAGTTTCCTTGAGAGCTGCTTGGAAGTCTGATGGTGTGTGAAGTTAGTGAGCCAGATGGAGTTGTTCTCCCACAACAACCACTCGGCTGCTTCTTCTTCAATATGCCCTTCACCAACATGCAGTGTTTCCTTGATTGAATTGGCTCTCACACCAATATTTGCGTCTAGAGCCTTTGCATTGAGGGCTAACTGAAAACGGCTTTGGCGCTGAAGTTGTCTGTGAATGTGGAGTTGGTGGCATGTGAAACCCACATGTGGAGCATTGGTTTGTGTGGGATGCTCTAGCAGGTTCATTCCTAGATAATGCACTGAAAGGGCATTAAGCATAGAGTGTGAAAAGTGAGTTTCCTTGAGAGCTGCTTGGAAGTCTGATGATGTGTGAAGTTAGTGAACCAGATGGAGTTGTTCTCCCACAAGGAGCACTCGGCTGCTTCTTCTTCAATATGCGCTTCACCAACATGCAGTGTTTCCTTGATTGAATTAGCTCTCACACCAATATTTGAGTCTAGAGCCTTTGCATTGAGGGCTATCTGAAAACGGCTTTGGCGTGAAGTTGTCTGTGAATGTGGAGTTGGTGGCATGTGAAACCCGCATGCAAAGCATTCGTTTGTGTGCGATGCTCTACCAGGTTCATTCCTAGATAATGCACTCAAAGGGCATTAAGCATAGAGTGTGAAAAGTGAGTTTCCTTGAGAGCTGCTTGGAAGTCTGATGGTGTGTGAAGTTAGTGAGCCAGATGGAGTTGTTCTCCCACAAGGACCACTCGGCTGCTTCTTCTTCAATATGCCCTTCACCAACATGCAGTGTTTCCTTGATTGAATTAGCTCTCACACCAATATTTGCGTCTAGAATCTTTGCATTGAGGGCTATCTGAAAACGGCTTTTTCGCTGAAGTTGTCTGTGAATGTGGAGTTGGTGGCATGTGAAACCCACATGTGGAGCATTGGTTTGTGTGGGATGCTCTAGCAGGTTCATTCCTAGATAATGCACTGAAAGGGCATTAAGCATAGAGTGTGAAAAGTGAGTTTCCTTGAGAGCTGCTTGGAAGTCTGATGATGTGTGAAGTTAGTGAACCAGATGGAGTTATTCTCCCACAAGGAGCACTCGGCTGCTTCTTCTTCAATATGCCCTTCACCAACATGCAGTGTTTCCTTGATTGAATTAGCTCTCACACCAATATTTGAGTCTAGAGCCTTTGCATTGAGGGCTATCTGAAAACGGCTTTGGCGTGAAGTTGTCTGTGAATGTGGAGTTGGTGGCATGTGAAACCCGCATGCAAAGCATTCGTTTGTGTGCGATGCTCTACCAGGTTCATTCCTAGATAATGCACTCAAAGGGCATTAAGCATAGAGTGTGAAAAGTGAGTTTCCTTGAGAGCTGCTTGGAAGTCTGATGGTGTGTGAAGTTAGTGAGCCAGATGGAGTTGTTCTCCCACAAGGACCACTCGGCTGCTTCTTCTTCAATATGCCCTTCACCAACATGCAGTGTTTCCTTGATTGAATTAGCTCTCACACCAATATTTGCGTCTAGAATCTTTGCATTGAGGGCTATCTGAAAACGGCTTTTTCGCTGAAGTTGTCTGTGAATGTGGAGTTGGTGGCATGTGAAACCCACATGTGGAGCATTGCTTTGTGTGGGATGCTCTAGCTGGTTCATTCCTAGATAATGCACTGAAAGGGCATTAAGCATAGAGTGTGAAAAGTGAGTTTCCTTGAGAGCTGCTTGGAAGTCTGATGATGTGTGAAGTTAGTGAACCAGATGGAGTTGTTCTCCCACAAGGAGCACTCGGCTGCTTCTTCTTCAATATGCCCTTCACCAACATGCAGTGTTTCCTTGATTGAATTAGCTCTCACACCAATATTTGAGTCTAGAGCCTTTGCATTGAGGGCTATCTGAAAACGGCTTTGGCGTGAAGTTGTCTGTGAATGTGGAGTTGGTGGCATGTGAAGCCCGCATGTGGAGCATTGGTTTGTGTGCGATGCTCTACCAGGTTCATTCCTAGATAATGCACTCAAAGGGCATTAAGCATAGAGTGTGAAAAGTGAGTTTCCTTGAGAGCTGCTTGGAAGCTTGATGGTGTGATGTTAGTGAGCCAGATGGAGTTGTTCTCCCACAAGGACCACTCGGCTGCTTCTTCTTCAATATGCCCTTCACCAACATGCAATATTTCCTTGATTGAATTAGGTCTCACACCAATATTTGAGTCTAGAGCCTTTGCATTGAGGGCTATGTGAAAACGGCTTTGGCGCTGAAGTTGTCTGTGAATGTGGAGTTGGTGGCATGTGAAACCCGCATGTGGAGCATTGGTTTGTGTGGGATGGTGTACCAGGTTCATTCCTAGATAATGCACTCAAAGGGCATTAAGCATAGAGTATGAAAAGTGAGTTTCCTTGAGAGCTGCTTGGAAGCCTGATGGTGTGTGAAGTTAGTGAGCCAAATGGAGTTGTTCTCCCACAACAACCACTCGGCTGCTTCTTCTTCAATACGCCCGTCAGCAACATGCAGTGTTTCCTTGATTGAATTAGCTCTCACAAAAATATTTGCGTCTAGAACGTTTGCATTGAGGGCTATGTGAAAACGGCTTTGGCGCTGAAGTTGTCTGTGAATGTGGAGTTGGTGGCATGTGAAACCCGCATGCGAAGCATTCGTTTGTGTGGGATGCTCTACCAGTTTCATTCCTAGATAATGCACTCAAAGGGCATTAAGCATAGAGTGTGAAAAGTGAATTTGCTTGAGAGCTGCTTGGACGTCTGATGATGTGTGAAGTTAGTGAGCCAAATGGAGTTATTCTCCCACAAGAACCACTCTGCTGCTTCTTCTTCAATATGCCCTTCACCAACATGCAGTGTTTCCTTGATTGAATTAGCTCTCACACCAATATTTGCGTCTAGAGCCTTTGCATTGAGGGTTGTCTGAAAACAGCTTTGGCGCTGAAGTTGTCTGTGAATGTGGAGTTGGTGGCATGTGAAACCCGCATGTGGAGCATTGGTTTGTGTGCGATGCTCTACCAGGTTCATTCCTAGATAATGCACTCAAAGGGCATTAAGCATAGAGTGTGAAAAGTGAGTTTCCTTGAGAGCTGCTTGGAAGTCTGATGGTGTGTGAAGTTAGTGAGCCAGATGGAGTTGTTCTCCCACAAGGACCACTCGGCTGCTTCTTCTTCAATATGCCCTTCACCAACATGCAGTGTTTCCTTGATTGAATTAGCTCTCACACCAATATTTGCGTCTAGAATCTTTGCATTGAGGGCTATCTGAAAACGGCTTTTTCGCTGAAGTTGTCTGTGAATGTGGAGTTGGTGGCATGTGAAACCCACATGTGGAGCATTGGTTTGTGTGGGATGCTCTAGCTGGTTCATTCCTAGATAATGCACTGAAAGGGCATTAAGCATAGAGTGTGAAAAGTGAGTTTCCTTGAGAGCTGCTTGGAAGTCTGATGATGTGTGAAGTTAGTGAACCAGATGGAGTTGTTCTCCCACAAGGAGCACTCGGCTGCTTCTTCTTCAATATGCCCTTCACCAACATGCAGTGTTTCCTTGATTGAATTAGCTCTCACACCAATATTTGAGTCTAGAGCCTTTGCATTGAGGGCTATCTGAAAACGGCTTTGGCGTGAAGTTGTCTGTGAATGTGGAGTTGGTGGCATGTGAAACCCGCATGTGGAGCATTGGTTTGTGTGCGATGCTCTACCAGGTTCATTCCTAGATAATGCACTCAAAGGGCATTAAGCATAGAGTGTGAAAAGTGAGTTTCCTTGAGAGCTGCTTGGAAGCTTGATGGTGTGATGTTAGTGAGCCAGATGGAGTTGTTCTCCCACAAGGACCACTCGGCTGCTTCTTCTTCAATATGCCCTTCACCAACATGCAATATTTCCTTGATTGAATTAGCTCTCACACCAATATTTGCGTCTAGAGCCTTTGCATTGAGGGCTATCTGAAAACGGCTTTGGCGCTGAAGTTGTCTGTGAATGTGGAGTTGGTGGCATGTGAAACCCGCATGTGGAGCATTGGTTTGTGTGGGATGGTGTACCAGGTTCATTCCTAGATAATGCAGTCAAAGGGCATTAAGCATAGAGTATGAAAAGTGAGTTTCCTTGAGAGCTGCTTGGAAGCCTGATGGTGTGTGAAGTTAGTGAGCCAAATGGAGTTGTTCTCCCACAAGAACCACTCGGCTGCTTCTTCTTCAATATGCCCTTCACCAACATGCAGTGTTTCCTTGATTGAATTAGCTCTCACAAAAATATTTGCGTCTAGAGCGTTTGCATTGAGGGCTATGTGAAAACGGCTTTGGCGCTGAAGTTGTCTGTGAATGTGGAGTTGGTGGCATGTGAAACCCGCATGCGAAGCATTCGTTTGTGTGGGATGCTCTACCAGTTTCATTCCTAGATAATGCACTCAAAGGGCATTAAGCATAGAGTGTGAAAAGTGAATTTGCTTGAGAGCTGCTTGGACGTCTGATGATGTGTGAAGTTAGTGAGCCAAATGGAGTTATTCTCCCACAAGAACCACTCTGCTGCTTCTTCTTCAATATGCCCTTCACCAACATGCAGTGTTTCCTTGATTGAATTAGCTCTCACACCAATATTTGCGTCTAGAGCCTTTGCATTGAGGGTTGTCTGAAAACAGCTTTGGCGCTGAAGTTGTCTGTGAATGTGGAGTTGGTGGCATGTGAAACCCGCATGTGGAGCATTGGTTTGTGTGCGATGCTCTACCAGGTTCATTCCTAGATAATGCACTCAAAGGGCATTAAGCATAGAGTGTGAAAAGTGAGTTTCCTTGAGAGCTGCTTGGAAGCCTGATGGTGTGTGAAGTTAGTGAGCCAAATGGAGTTGTTCTCCCACAAGAACCACTCGGCTGCTTCTTCTTCAATATGCCCTTCACCAACATGCAGTGTTTCCTTGATTGAATTAGCTCTCACACCAATATTTGCGTCTAGAGCCTTTGCATTGAGGACTATCTGAAAACGGCTTTGGCGCTGAAGTTGTCTGTGAATGTGGAGTTGGTGGCATGTGAAACACGCATGCAAAGCATTCGTTTGTGTGCGATGCTCACCAAGCTTCTTTTGAGTCCTTGGCACTCAAAGGGCATTAAGCATAGAGTGTGAAAAGTGAGTTTCCTTGAGAGCTGCTTGGAAGCCTGATGGTGTGTGAAGTCAGTGAGCCAAATGGAGTTGTTCTCCCACAAGAACCACTCGGCTGCTTCTTCTTCAATATGCCCTTCACCAACATGCAGTGTTTCCTTGATTGAATTAGCTCTCACAGCAATATTTGCGTCTAGAGCCTTTGCATTGAGGGCTATCTGAAAATGGCTTTGGCGCTGAAGTTGTCTGTGAATGTGGAGTTGGTGGCATGTGAAACCCGCATGTGGAGCATTGGTTTGTGTGGGATGGTTTACCAGGTTCATTCCTAGATAATGCAGTCAAAGGGCATTAAGCATAGAGTATGAAAAGTGAGTTTCCTTGAGAGCTGCTTGGAAGCCTGATGGTGTGTGAAGTTAGTGAGCCAAATGGAGTTGTTCTCCCACAAGAACCACTCGGCTGCTTCTTCTTCAATATGCCCTTCACCAACATGCAGTGTTTCCTTGATTGAATTAGCTCTCACACCAATATTTGCGTCTAGAGCCTTTGCATTGAGGGCTATCTGAAAACGGCTTTGGTGCTGAAGTTGTCTGTGAATGTGGAGTTGGTGGCATGTGAAACCCGCATGTGGAGCATTGGTTTGTGTGGGATGCTCTACCAGGTTCATTCGTAGATAATGCACTCAAAGGGCATTAAGCATAGAGTGTGAAAAGTGAGTTTGCTTGAGAGCTGCTTGGAAGTCTGATGATGTGTGAAGTTAGTGAGCCAGATGGAGTTGTTCTCCCACAAGAACCATTCGGCTGCTGCTTCTTCAATATGCCCTTCACCAACATGCAATATTTCCTTGATTGAATTAGCTCTCACACCAATATTTGCGTCTAGAGCCTTTGCATTGAGGGCTATCTGAAAACAGCTTTGGCGCTGAAGTTGTCTGTGAATGTGGAGTTGGTGGCATGTGAAACCCGCATGTGGAGCATTGGTTTGTGTGCGATGCTCTACCAGGTTCATTCCTAGATAATGCACTCAAAGGGCATTAAGCATAGAGTGTGAAAAGTGAGTTTCCTTGAGAGCTGCTTGGAAGCCTGATGGTGTGATGTTAGTGAGCCAGATGGAGTTGTTCTCCCACAAGAACCACTCGGCTGCTTCTTCTTCAATATGCCCTTCACCAACATGCAATATTTCCTTGATTGAATTAGCTCTCACACCAATATTTGCGTCTAGAGCCTTTGCATTGAGGGCTATCTGAAAACGGCTTTGGCGCTGAAGTTGTCTGTGAATGTGGAGTTGGTGGCATGTGAAACCCGCATGTGGAGCATTGGTTTGTGTGCGATGCTCACCAAGCTTCTTTTGAGTCCTAGGCACTCAAAGGACATTAAGCATAGAGTGTGAAAAGTGAGTTTCCTTGAGAGCTGCATGGAAGCCTGATGGTGTGTGCAGTCAGTGAGCCAATTGGAGTTGTTCTCCCACAACAACCACTCGGCTGCTTCTTCTTCTTCAATATGCGCTTCACCAACATGCAGTGTTTCCTTGATTGAATTATCTCTCACACCAATATTTGCGTCTAGAGCCTTTGCATTGAGGGCTACCGGAAGAAGGCTTTGGCGCTGAAGTTGTCTGTGAATGTGGAGTTGGTGGCATGTGAAACCCGCATGCGAAGCATTCGTTTGTGTGGGATGGTTTACCAGGTTCATTCCTAGATAATGCACTCAAAGGGCATAAACCATAGAGTGTGAAAAATGAGTTTCCTTGATAGCTGCTTGGAAGTCTGATGGTGTGTGAAGTTAGTGAGCCAGATGGAGTTGTTCTCCCACAAGAACCACTCGGCTGCTTCTTCTTCAATATGCCCTTCAGCAACATGCAGTGTTTCCTTGATTGAATTGGCTCTCACACCAATATTTGCGTCTAGAGCCTTTGCATTGAGGGCTATCTGAAAACGGCTTTGGCGCTGAAGTTGTCTGTGAATGTGGAGTTGGTGGCATGTGAAACCCGCATGTGGAGCATTGGTTTGTGTGCGATGCTCTACCAGGTTCATTCCTAGATAATGCACTCAAAGGGCATTAAGCATAGAGTGTGAAAAGTGAGTTTCCTTGAGAGCTGCTTGGAAGCCTGATGGTGTGTGAATTTAGTGAGCCAAATGGAGTTGTTCTCCCACAAGAACCACTCGGCTGCTTCTTCTTCAATATGCCCTTCAGCAACATGCAGTGTTTCCTTGATTGAATTAGCTCTCACACCAATATTTGCGTCTAGAGCCTTTGCATTGAGGACTATCTGAAAACGGCTTTGGCGCTGAAGTTGTCTGTGAATGTGGAGTTGGTGGCATGTGAAACCCGCATGTGGAGCATTGGTTTGTGTGCGATGCTCACCAAGCTTCTTTTGAGTCCTAGGCACTCAAAGGACATTAAGCATAGAGTGTGAAAAGTGAGTTTCCTTGAGAGCTGCATGGAAGCCTGATGGTGTGTGCAGTCAGTGAGCCAATTGGAGTTGTTCTCCCACAACAACCACTCGGCTGCTTCTTCTTCTTCAATATGCGCTTCACCAACATGCAGTGTTTCCTTGATTGAATTATCTCTCACACCAATATTTGCGTCTAGAGCCTTTGCATTGAGGGCTGTCTGAAAATGGCTTTGGCGCTGAAGTTGTCTGTGAATGTGGAGTTGGTGGCATGTGAAACCCGCATGTGGAGCATTCGTTTGTGTGGGATGCTCTACCAGATTCATTCCTAGATAATGCACTCAAAGGGCATTAACCATAGAGTGTGAAAAGTGAGTTTCCTTGAGAGCTGCTTGGAAGCCTGATGGTGTGTGATGTTAGTGAGCCAGATGGAGTTGTTCTCCCACAAGGAGCACTCGGCTGCTTCTTCTTCAATATGCCCTTCACCAACATGCAGTGTTTCCTTGATTGAATTAGCTCTCACACCAATATTTGCGTCTAGAGCCTTTGCATTGAGGGTTATCTGAAAATGGCTTTGGCGCTGAAGTTGTCTGTGAATGTGGAGTTGGTGGCATGTGAAACCCGCATGTGGAGCATTGGTTTGTGTGCGATGCTCTACCAGGTTCATTCCTAGATAATGCACTCCAAGGGCATTAAGCATAGAGTGTGAAAAGTGAGTTTCCTTGAGAGCTGCTTGGAAGCCTGATGGTGTGTGATGTTAGTGAGCCAGATGGAGTTGTTCTCCCACAAGGAGCACTCGGCTGCTTCTTCTTCAATATGCCCTTCACCAACATGCAGTGTTTCCTTGATTGAATTAGCTCTCACACCAATATTTGAGTCTAGAGCCTTTGCATTGAGGGCTATCTGAAAACGGCTTTGGCGTGAAGTTGTCTGTGAATGTGGAGTTGGTGGCATGTGAAACCCGCATGTGGAGCATTGGTTTGTGTGCGATGCTCACCAAGCTTCTTTTTAGTCCTAGGCACTCAAAGGTCATTAAGCAGAGAGTGTGAAAAGTGAGTTTCCTTGAGAGCTGCTTGGAAGCCTGATGGTGTGTGAAGTTAGTGAGCCAAATGGAGTTGTTCTCCCAGAAGAACCACTCGGCTGCTTCTTCTTCAATATGCCCTTCACCAACATGCAGTGTTTCCTTGATTGAATTAGCTCTCACACCAATATTTGCGTCTAGAGCCTTTGCATTGAGGGCTATCTGAAAATCGCTTTGGCGCTGAAGTTGTCTGTGAATGTGGAGTTGGTGGCATGTGAAACCCGCATGCGAAGCATTGTTTTGTGTGGGATGCTCTACCAGGTTCATTCCTAGATAATGCAGTCAAAGGGCATTAAGCATAGAGTGTGAGAAGTGAGTTTCCTTGAGAGCTGCTTGGAAGTCTGATGATGTGTGAAGTTAGTGAGCCAGATGGAGTTGTTCTCCCACAAGAACCACTCGGCTGCTTCTTCTTCAATATGCCCTTCACCAACATGCAATATTTCCTTGATTGAATTAGCTCTCACACCAATATTTGCGTCTAGAGCCTTTGCATTGAGGGTTATCTGAAAACGGCTGTGGCGCTGAAGTTGTCTGTGAATGTGGAGTTGGTGGCATGTGAAACCCGCATGTGGAGCATTGGTTTGTGTGGGATGCTCTACCAGGTTCATTCCTAGATAATGCACTCAAAGGGCATTAACCATAGAGTGTGAAAAGTGAGTTTCCTTGAGAGCTGCTTGGAAGCCTGATGGTGTGTGAAGTTAGTGAGCCAAATGGAGTTGTTCTCCCACAAGAACCACTCGGCTGCTTCTTCTTCAATATGCCCTTCACCAACATGCAGTGTTTCCTTGATTGAATTAGCTCTCACACCAATATTTGCGTCAAGAGCCTTTGCATTGAGGGCTATCTGAAAATCGCTTTGGCGCTGAAGTTGTCTGTGAATGTGGAGTTGGTGGCATGTGAAACCCGCATGCGAAGCATTGGTTTGTGTGGGATGCTCTACCAGGTTCATTCCTAGATAATGCAGTCAAAGGGCATTAAGCATAGAGTGTGAGAAGTGAGTTTCCTTGAGAGCTGCTTGGAAGTCTGATGATGTGTGAAGTTAGTGAGCCAGATGGAGTTGTTCTCCCACAAGAACCACTCGGCTGCTTCTTCTTCAATATGCCCTTCACCAACATGCAATATTTCCTTGTTTGAATTAGCTCTCACACCAATATTTGCGTCTAGAGCCTTTGCATTGAGGGTTATCTGAAAACGGCTGTGGCGCTGAAGTTGTCTGTGAATGTGGAGTTGGTGGCATGTGAAACCCGCATGTGGAGCATTGGTTTGTGTGCGATGCTCTACCAGGTTCATTCCTAGATAATGCACTCAAAGGGCATTAACCATAGAGTGTGAAAAGTGAGTTTCCTTGAGAGCTGCTTGGAAGCCTGATGGTGTGTGAAGTTAGTGAGCCAAATGGAGTTGTTCTCCCAGAAGAACCACTCGGCTGCTTCTTCTTCAATATGCCCTTCAGCAACATGCAGTGTTTCCTTGATTGAATTATCTCTCACACCAATATTTGCGTCTAGAGCCTTTGCATTGAGGACTATCTGAAAACGGCTTTGGCGCTGAAGTTGTCTGTGAATGTGGAGTTGGTGGCATGTGAAACCCGCATGTGGAGCATTCTTTTGTGTGCGATGCTCTACCAGGTTCATTCCTAGATAATGCACTCAAAGGGCATTAAGCATAGAGTGTGAAAAGTGAGTTTCCTTGAGAGCTGCTTGGAAGCCTGATGGTGTGTGAAGTTAGTGAGCCAAATGGAGTTGTTCTCCCACAAGAACCACTCGGCTGCTTCTTCTTCTTCAATATGCCCTTCACCCACATGCAGTGTTTCCTTGATTGAATTAGCTCTCACACCAATATTTGCGTCTAGAGCCTTTGCATTGAGGACTATCTGAAAACGGCTTTGGCGCTAAAGTTGTCTGTGAATGTGGAGTTGGTGGCATGTGAAACCCGCATGCGAAACATTCGTTTGCGTGGGATGCTCTACCAGGTTCATTCCTAGATAATGCACTCAAAGGGCATTAAGCATAGAGTGTGAAAAGTGAGTTTCCTTGAGAGCTGCTTGGAAGCCTGATGGTGTGTGAAGTTAGTGAGCCAAATGGAGTTGTTCTCCCACAAGAACCACTCGGCTGCTTCTTCTTCAATATGCCCTTCACCAACATGCAGTGTTTCCTTGATTGAATTAGCTCTCACACCAATATTTGCGTCTAGAGCCTTTGCATTGAGGACTATCTGAAAACGGCTTTGGCGCTGAAGTTGTCTGTGAATGTGGAGTTGGTGGCATGTGAAACACGCATGCAAAGCATTCGTTTGTGTGCGATGCTCACCAAGCTTCTTTTGAGTCCTTGGCACTCAAAGGGCATTAAGCATAGAGTGTGAAAAGTGAGTTTCCTTGAGAGCTGCTTGGAAGCCTGATGGTGTGTGCAGTCAGTGAGCCAAATGGAGTTGTTCTCCCACAAGAACCACTCGGCTGCTTCTTCTTCAATATGCCCTTCACCAACATGCAGTGTTTCCTTGATTGAATTAGCTCTCACACCAATATTTGCGTCTAGAGCCTTTGCATTGAGGGCTATCTGAAAACGGCTTTGGCGCTGAAGTTGTCTGTGAATGTGGAGTTGGTGGCATGTGAAACCCGCATGTGGAGCATTGGTTTGTGTGCGATGCTCTACCAGGTTCATTCCTAGATAATGCACTCAAAGGGCATTAAGCATAGAGTGTGAAAAGTGAGTTTGCTTGAGAGCTGCTTGGAAGCCTGATGGTGTGTGAAGTTAGTGAGCCAGATGGAGTTGTTCTCCCACAAGAACCATTCGGCTGCTGCTTCTTCAATATGCCCTTCACCAACATGCAATATTTCCTTGATTGAGTTAGCTCTCACACCAATATTTGCGTCTAGAGCCTTTGCATTGAGGGCTATCTGAAAACAGCTTTGGCGCTGAAGTTGTCTGTGAATGTGGAGTTGGTGGCATGTGAAACCCGCATGTGGAGCATTGGTTTGTGTGCGATGCTCTACCAGGTTCATTCCTAGATAATGCACTCAAAGGGCATTAAGCATAGAGTGTGAAAAGTGAGTTTGCTTGAGAGCTGCTTGGAAGCCTGATGGTGTGATGTTAGTGAGTCAGATGGAGTTGTTCTCCCACAAGGACCACTCGGCTGCTTCTTCTTCAATATGCCCTTCACCAACATGCAATATTTCCTTGATTGAATTAGCTCTCACACCAATATTTGCGTCTAGAGCCTTTGCATTGAGGGCTATCTGAAAACGGCTTTGGCGCTGAAGTTGTCTGTGAATGTGGAGTTGGTGGCATGTGAAACCCGCATGTGGAGCATTGGTTTGTGTGCGATGCTCACCAAGCTTCTTTTGAGTCCTAGGCACTCAAAGGACATTAAGCATAGAGTGTGAAAAGTGAGTTTCCTTGAGAGCTGCATGGAAGCCTGATGGTGTGTGCAGTCAGTGAGCCAATTGGAGTTGTTCTCCCACAACAACCACTCGGCTGCTTCTTCTTCTTCAATATGCGCTTCACCAACATGCAGTGTTTCCTTGATTGAATTATCTCTCACACCAATATTTGCGTCTAGAGCCTTTGCATTGAGGGTTGTCTGAAAACGGCTTTGGCGCTGAAGTTGTCTGTGAATGTGGAGTTGGTGGCATGTGAAACCCGCATGCGAAGCATTCGTTTGTGTGCGATGCTCTACCAGGTTCATTCCTAGATAATGCACTCAAAGGGCATTAAGCATAGAGTGTGAAAAATGAGTTTCCTTGATAGCTGCTTGGAAGTCTGATGGTGTGTGAAGTTAGTGAGCCAGATGGAGTTGTTCTCCCACAAGAACCACTCGGCTGCTTCTTCTTCAATATGCCCTTCAGCAACATGCAGTGTTTCCTTGATTGAATTGGCTCTCACACCAATATTTGCGTCTAGAGCCTTTGCATTGAGGGCTATCTGAAAACGGCTTTGGCGCTGAAGTTGTCTGTGAATGTGGAGTCGGTGGCATGTGAAACCCGCATGTGGAGCATTGGTTTGTGTGCGATGCTCTACCAGGTTCATTCCTAGATAATGCACTCCAAGGGCATTAAGCATAGAGTGTGAAAAGTGAGTTTCCTTGAGAGCTGCTTGGAAGCCTGATGGTGTGTGAAGTTAGTGAGCCAAATGGAGTTGTTCTCCCACAAGAACCACTCGGCTGCTTCTTCTTCAATATGCCCTTCACCAACATGCAGTGTTTCCTTGATTGAATTAGCTCTCACACCAATATTTGCGTCTAGAGCCTTTGCATTGAGGACTATCTGAAAACGGCTTTGGCGCTGAAGTTGTCTGTGAATGTGGAGTTGGTGGCATGTGAAACCCGCATGTGGAGCATTGGTTTGTGTGCGATGCTCACCAAGCTTCTTTTGAGTCCTAGGCACTCAAAGGACATTAAGCATAGAGTGTGAAAAGTGAGTTTCCTTGAGAGCTGCATGGAAGCCTGATGGTGTGTGCAGTCAGTGAGCCAATTGGAGTTGTTCTCCCACAACAACCACTCGGCTGCTTCTTCTTCTTCAATATGCGCTTCACCAACATGCAGTGTTTCCTTGATTGAATTATCTCTCACACCAATATTTGCGTCTAGAGCCTTTGCATTGAGGGTTGTCTGAAAACGGCTTTGGCGCTGAAGTTGTCTGTGAATGTGGAGTTGGTGGCATGTGAAACCCGCATGCGAAGCATTCGTTTTTGTGGGATGCTCTACCAGGTTCATTCCTAGATAATGCACTCAAAGGGCATAAACCATAGAGTGTGAAAAATGAGTTTCCTTGATAGCTGCTTGGAAGTCTGATGGTGTGTGAAGTTAGTGAGCCAGATGGAGTTGTTCTCCCACAAGAACCACTCGGCTGCTTCTTCTTCAATATGCCCTTCACCAACATGCAGTGTTTCCTTGATTGAATTGGCTCTCACACCAATATTTGCGTCTAGAGCCTTTGCATTGAGGGCTATCTGAAAACGGCTTTGGCGCTGAAGTTGTCTGTGAATGTGGAGTTGGTGGCATGTGAAACCCGCATGTGGAGCATTGGTTTGTGTGCGATGCTCTACCAGGTTCATTCCTAGATAATGCACTCAAAGGGCATTAAGCATAGAGTGTGAAAAGTGAGTTTCCTTGAGAGCTGCTTGGAAGCCTGATGGTGTGTGAAGTTAGTGAGCCAAATGGAGTTGTTCTCCCACAAGAACCACTCGGCTGCTTCTTCTTCAATATGCCCTTCAGCAACATGCAGTGTTTCCTTGATTGAATTAGCTCTCACACCAATATTTGCGTCTAGAGCCTTTGCATTGAGGACTATCTGAAAACGGCTTTGGCGCTGAAGTTGTCTGTGAATGTGGAGTTGGTGGCATGTGAAACCCGCATGTGGAGCATTGGTTTGTGTGCGATGCTCACCAAGCTTCTTTTGAGTCCTAGTCACTCAAAGGGCATTAAGCATAGAGTGTGAAAAGTGAGTTTCCTTGAGAGCTGCATGGAAGCCTGATGGTGTGTGCAGTCAGTGAGCCAATTGGTGTTGTTCTCCCAAAGCAACCACTCGGCTGCTTCTTCTTCCTCAATATGCGCTTCACCAACATGCAGTGTTTCCTTGATTGAATTATCTCTCACACCAATATTTGCGTCTAGAGCCTTTGCATTGAGGGCTGTCTGAAAATGGCTTTGGCGCTGAAGTTGTCTGTGAATGTGGAGTTGGTGGCATGTGAAACCCGCATGTGGAGCATTCGTTTGTGTGGGATGCTCTACCAGATTCATTCCTAGATAATGCACTCAAAGGGCATTAACCATAGAGTGTGAAAAGTGAGTTTCCTTGAGAGCTGCTTGGAAGCCTGATGGTGTGTGATGTTAGTGAGCCAGATGGAGTTGTTCTCCCACAAGGAGCACTCGGCTGCTTCTTCTTCAATATGCCCTTCACCAACATGCAGTGTTTCCTTGATTGAATTAGCTCTCACACCAATATTTGCGTCTAGAGCCTTTGCATTGAGGGTTATCTGAAAATGGCTTTGGCGCTGAAGTTGTCTGTGAATGTGGAGTTGGTGGCATGTGAAACCCGCATGTGGAGCATTGGTTTGTGTGCGATGCTCTACCAGGTTCATTCCTAGATAATGCACTCCAAGGGCATTAAGCATAGAGTGTGAAAAGTGAGTTTCCTTGAGAGCTGCTTGGAAGCCTGATGGTGTGTGATGTTAGTGAGCCAGATGGAGTTGTTCTCCCACAAGGAGCACTCGGCTGCTTCTTCTTCAATATGCCCTTCACCAACATGCAGTGTTTCCTTGATTGAATTAGCTCTCACACCAATATTTGAGTCTAGAGCCTTTGCATTGAGGGCTATCTGAAAACGGCTTTGGCGTGAAGTTGTCTGTGAATGTGGAGTTGGTGGCATGTGAAACCCGCATGTGGAGCATTGGTTTGTGTGCGATGCTCACCAAGCTTCTTTTTAGTCCTAGGCACTCAAAGGTCATTAAGCAGAGAGTGTGAAAAGTGAGTTTCCTTGAGAGCTGCCTGGAAGCCTGATGGTGTGTGAAGTCAGTGAGGCAAATGGAGTTTTTCTCCCACAACAACCACTCGGCTGCTTCTTCTTCTTCAATATGCCCTTCACCAACATGCGGTGTTTCCTTGATTGAATTAGCTCTCACACCAATATTTGCGTCTAGAGCCTTTGCATTGAGGGCTATCTGAAAACGGCTTTGGCGCTGAAGTTGTCTGTGAATGTGGAGTTGGTGGCATGTGAAACCCGCATGTGGAGCATTGGTTTGTGTGGGATGGTCTACCAGGTTCATTCCTAGATAATGCACTCAAAGGGCATTAAGCATAGAGTGTGAAAAGTGAGTTTCCTTGAGAGCTGCTTGGAAGTCTGATGATGTGTGAAGTTATTGAGCCAGATGGAGTTGTTCTCCCACAAGGACCACTCGGCTGCTTCTTCTTCAATATGCCCTTCAGCAACATGCAGTGTTTCCTTGATTGAATTAGCTCTCACACCAATATTTGCGTCTAGAGCCTTTGCATTGAGGGCTATCTGAAAACGGCTTTGGCGCTGAAGTTGTCTGTGAATGTGGAGTTGGTGGCATGTGAAACCCGCATGCGAAGCATTGGTTTGTGTGGGATCCTCTACCAGGTTCATTCGTAGATAATGCACTCAAAGGGCATTAAGCATAGAGTGTGAAAACTGAGTTTCTTTGAGAGCTGCTTGGAAGCATGATGGTGTGTGAAGTTAGTGAGCCAGATGGAGTTGTTCTCCCACAAGAACCACTCGGCTGCTTCTTCTTCAATATGCCCTTCACCAACATGCAGTGTTTCCTTGATTGAATTAGCTCTCACACCAATATTTGCGTCTAGAGCCTTTGCATTGAGGGCTATCTGAAAACGGCTTTGGCGCTGAAGTTGTCTGTGAATGTGGAGTTGGTGGCATGTGAAACCCGCATGAGAAGCATTCGTTTGTGTGTGATGCTCTAGCAGGTTCATTCCTAGATAATGCACTCAAAGGGCATTAAGCATAGAGTGTGAAAAGTGACTTTCCTTGAGAGCTACATGGAAGCCTGATGGTGTGTGCAGTCAGTGAGTCAAATGCAGTTGTTCTCCCACAAGAACCACTCGGCTGCTTCTTCTTCTTCAATATGCCTTCCTTGAGAGCTACATGGAAGCCTGATGGTGTGTGCAGTCAGTGAGCCAAATGGAGTTGTTCTCCCACAAGAACCACTTGCTGCTTCTTCTTCTTCAATATGCCCTTCACCAACATGCAGTGTTTCCTTGATTGAATTAGCTCTCACACCAATATTTGCGTCTAGAGCCTTTGCATTGAGTGCTATGTGAAAACGGCTTTGGCGCTGAAGTTGTCTGTGAATTTGGAGTTTGTGGCATGTGAAACCCGCATGTGGAACCTTGGATTGTGTGATGTTCTAGCAGGTTCATTCCTAGATAATGCACTCAAAGGGCATTAAGCATAGAGTGTGAAAGTGAGTTTCCTTGAGAGCTGCATGGAAGCCTGATGGTGTGTGCAGTCAGTGAGCCAAATGGAGTTGTTCTCCCACAGGAACCACTCGGCTGGTGCTTCTTCTTCAATATGCCCTTCACCAACATGCAGTGTTTCCTTGATTGAATTAGCTCTCACACCAATATTTGCGTCTAGAGCCTTTGCATTGAGGGCTATGTGAAAACGGCTTTGGCGCTGAAGTTGTCTGTGAATGTGGAGTTGGTGGCATGTGAAACCCGCATGTGGAGCATTGGTTTGTGTGCGATGCTCTACCAGGTTCATTCCTAGATAATGCACTCAAAGGGCATTAAGCATAGAGTGTGAAAAGTGAGTTTCCTTGAGAGCTGCATGGAAGTCTGATGATGTGTGAAGTTAGTGAGCCAGATGGAGTTGTTCTCCCACAACAACCACTCGGCTGCTTCTTCTTCAATATGCCCTTCACCAGCATGCAGTGTTTCCTTGATTGAATTAGCTCTCACACCAATATTTGCGTCTAGAGCCTTTGCATTGAGCGCTATCTGAAAATGGCTTTGGCGCTGAAGTTGTCTGTGAATGTGGAGTTGGTGGCATGTGAAACCCGCATGTGGAGCATTGGTTTGTGTGCGATGCTCTACCAGGTTCATTCCTAGATAATGCACTCAAAGGGCATTAACCATAGAGTGTGAAAACTGAGTTTCCTTGAGAGCTGCTTGGAAGCCTGATGGTGTGTGAAGTTAGTGAGCCAAATGGAGTTGTTCTCCCACAAGAACCACTCGGCTGCTTCTTCTTCAATATGCCCGTCAGCAACATGCAGTGTTTCCTTGATTGAATTAACTCTCACACCAATATTTGCGTCTAGAGCCTTTGCATTGAGGGCTGTCTGAAAATGGCTTTGGCGCTGAAGTTGTCTGTGAATGTGGAGTTGGTGGCATGTGAAACCCGCATGTGGAGCATTCGTTTGTGTGGGATGCTCTACCAGATTCATTCCTAGATAATGCACTCAAAGGGCATTAACCATAGAGTGTGAAAACTGAGTTTCCTTGAGAGCTGCTTGGAAGTCTGATGATGTGTGAAGTTATTGAGCCAGATGGAGTTATTCTCCCACAAGGACCACTCGCCTGCTTCTTCTTCAATATGCCCGTCAGCAACATGCAGTGTTTCCTTGATTGAATTAGCTCTCACACCAATATTTGCGTCTAGAGCCTTTGCATTGAGGGCTATCTGAAAACGGCTTTGGCGCTGAAGTTGTCTGTGAATGTGGAGTTGGTGGCATGTGAAACCCGCATGCAAAGCATTCGTTTGTGTGCGATGCTCTACCAGGTTCATTCCTAGATAATGCACTCAAAGGGCATTAAGCATAGAGTGTGAAAAGTGAGTTTCCTTGAGAGCTGCTTGGAAGCCTGATGGTGTGTGAAGTTAGTGAGCCAAATGGAGTTGTTCTCCCACAAGAACCACTCGGCTGCTTCTTCTTCTTCAATATGCCCTTCACCAACATGCAGTGTTTCCTTGATTGAATTAGCTCTCACACCAATATTTGCGTCTAGAGCCTTTGCATTGAGGACTATCTGAAAACGGCTTTGGCGCTAAAGTTGTCTGTGAATGTGGAGTTGGTGGCATGTGAAACCCGCATGCGAAACATTCGTTTGCGTGGGATGCTCTACCAGGTTCATTCCTAGATAATGCACTCAAAGGGCATTAAGCATAGAGTGTGAAAACTGAGTTTCCTTGAGAGCTGCTTGGAAGTCTGATGGTGTGTGAAGTTAGTGAGCCAAATGGAGTTGTTCTCCCACAAGAACCACTCGGCTGCTTCTTCTTCAATATGCCCTTCACCAACATGCAGTGTTTCCTTGATTGAATTAGCTCTCACACCAATATTTGCGTCTAGAGCCTTTGCATTGAGGGCTATCTGAAAACGGCTTTGGCGCTGAAGTTGTCTGTGAATGTGGAGTTGGTGGCATGTGAAACCCGCATGTGGAGCATTGGTTTGTGTGCGATGCTCACCAAGCTTCTTTTGAGTCCTAGGCACTCAAAGGGCATTAAGCATAGAGTGTGAAAAGTGAGTTTCCTTGAGAGCTGCATGGAAGCCTGATGGTGTGTGAAGTCAGTGAGCCAAATGGAGTTTTTCTCGCACAAGAACCACTCGGCTGCTTCTTCTTCTTCAATATGCCCTTCACCAACATGCAGTGTTTCCTTGATTGAATTAGCTCTCACACCAATATTTGCGTCTAGAGCCTTTGCATTGAGGGCTATCTGAAAACGGCTTTGGCGCTGAAGTTGTCTGTGAATGTGGAGTTGGTGGCATGTGAAACCCGCATGTGGAGCATTCGTTTGTGTGCGATGCTCTACCAGGTTCATTCCTAGATAATGCACTCAAAGGGCATTAAGCATAGAGTGTGAAAAATGAGTTTCCTTGAGAGCTGCTTGGAAGTCTGATGGTGTGATGTTAGTGAGCCAGATGGAGTTGTTCTCCCACAAGGACCACTCGGCTGCTTCTTCTTCAATATGCCGTTCACCAACATGCAATATTTCCTTGATTGAATTAGCTCTCACACCAATATTTGTGTCTAGAGCCTTTGCATTGAGGGCTATCTGAAAACGGCTTTGGCGCTGAAGTTGTCTGTGAATGTGGAGTTGGTGGCATGTGAAACCCGCATGTGGAGCATTCTTTTGTGTGCGATGCTCTACCAGGTTCATTCCTAGATAATGCACTCAAAGGGCATTAAGCATAGAGTGTGAAAAGTGAGTTTCCTTGAGTTCTGCTTGGAAGCCTGATGGTGTGTAAAGTTAGTGAGCCAAATGGAGTTGTTCTCCCACAAGAACCACTCGGCTGCTTCTTCTTCTTAAATATGCCCTTCACCAACATGCAGTGTTTCCTTGATTGAATTAGCTCTCACACCAATATTTGCGTCTAGAGCCTTTGCATTGAGGACTATCTGAAAACGGCTTTGGCGCTAAAGTTGTCTGTGAATGTGGAGTTGGTGGCATGTGAAACCCGCATGCGAAACATTCGTTTGTGTGGGATGCTCTACCAGGTTCATTCCTAGATAATCCACTCAAAGGGCATTAAGCATAGAGTGTGAAAAGTGAGTTTCCTTGAGAGCTGCTTGGAAGTCTGATGATGTGTGAAGTTAGTGAGCCAGATGCAGTTGTTCTCCCACAAGAACCACTCGGCTGCTTCTTCTTCAATATGCCCTTCACCAACATGCAATATTTCCTTGATTGAATTAGCTCTCACACCAATATTTGCGTCTAGAGCCTTTGCATTAAGGGTTATCTGAAAATGGATGTGGCGCTGAAGTTGTCTGTGAATGTGGAGTTGGTGGCATGTGAAACCCGCATGTGGAGCATTGGTTTGTGTGCGATGCTCTACCTGGTTCATTCCTAGATAATGCACTCAAAGGGCATTAAGCATAGAGTGTGAAAAGTGAGTTTCCTTGAGAGCTGCTTGGAAGCCTGATGGTGTGTGAATTTAGTGAGCCAAATGGAGTTGTTCTCCCACAACAACCACTCGGCTGCTTCTTCTTCAATATGCCCTTCACCAACATGCAGTGTTTCCTTGATTGAATTAGCTCTCACACCAATATTTGCGTCTAGAGCCTTTGCATTGAGGGCTATCTGAAAACGGCTTTTTCGCTGAAGTTGTCTGTGAATGTGGAGTTGGTGGCATGTGAAACCCGCATGTGGAGCATTGGTTTGTGTGCGATGCTCACCAAGCTTCTTTTGAGTCCTAGGCACTCAAAGGGCATTAAGCATAGAGTGTGAAAAGTGAGTTTCCTTGAGAGCTGCATGGAAGCCTGATGGTGTGTGAAGTCAGTGAGGCAAATGGAGTTTTTCTCTCACAAGAACCACTCGGCTGCTTCTTCTTCTTCAATATGCCCTTCACCAACATGCAGTGTTTCCTTGATTGAATTAGCTCTCACACCAATATTTGCGTCTAGAGCCTTTGCATTGAGGGCTATGTGAAAACGGCTTTGGCGCTGAAGTTGTCTGTGAATGTGGAGTTGGTGGCATGTGAAACCCGCATGTGGAGCATTCGTTTGTGTGCGATGCTCTACCAGGTTCATTCCTAGATAATGCACTCAAAGGGCATTAAGCATAGAGTGTGAAAAATGAGTTTCCTTGAGAGCTGCTTGGAAGTCTGATGGTGTGATGTTAGTGAGCCAGATGGAGTTGTTCTCCCACAAGGACCACTCGGCTGCTTCTTCTTCAATATGCCGTTCACCAACATGCAATATTTCCTTGATTGAATTAGCTCTCACACCAATATTTGCGTCTAGAGCCTTTGCATTGAGGGCTATCTGAAAATGGCTTTGGCGCTGAAGTTGTCTGTTAATGTGGAGTTGGTGGCATGTGAAACCCGCATGTGGAGCATTGGTTTGTGTGGGATGGTCTACCAGGTTCATTCCTAGATAACGCACTCAAAGGGCATTAAGCATAGAGTGTGAAAAGTGAGTTTCCTTGAGAGTTGCTTGGAAGTCTGATGATGTGTGAAGTTATTGAGCCAGATTGAGTTGTTCTCCCACAAGGACCACTCGGCTGCTTCTTCTTCAATATGCCCTTCACCAACATGCAGTGTTTCCTTGATTGAATTAGCTCTCACACCAATATTTGCGTCTAGAGCCTTTGCATTGAGGGCTGTCTGAAAACGGCTTTGGCGCTGAAGTTGTCTGTGAATGTGGAGTTGGTGGCATGTGAAACCCGCATGTGGAGCATTCTTTTGTGTACGATGCTCTACCAGGTTCATTCCTAGATAATGCACTCAAAGGGCATTAAGCATAGAGTGTGAAAACTGAGTTTCCTTGAGAGCTGCTTGGAAGTCTGATGGTGTGTGAGGTTAGTGAGCCAAATGGAGTTGTTCTCCCACAAGAACCACTCGGCTGCTTCTTCTTCAATATGCCCTTCACCAACATGCAGTGTTTCCTTGATTGAATTAGCTCTCACACCAATATTTGCGTCTAGAGCCTTTGCATTGAGGGCTATCTGAAAACGGCTTTGGCGCTGAAGTTGTCTGTGAATGTGGAGTTGGTGGCATGTGAAACCCGCATGTGGAGCATTGGTTTGTGTGCGATGCTCTACCAGGTTCATTCCTAGATAATGCACTCAAAGGGCATTAACCATAGAGTGTGAAAACTGAGTTTCCTTGAGAGCTGCTTGGAAGCCTGATGGTGTGTGAAGTTAGTGAGCCAAATGGAGTTGTTCTCCTACAAGAACCACTCGGCTGCTTCTTCTTCAATATGCCCGTCAGCAACATGCAGTGTTTCCTTGATTGAATTAGCTCTCACACCAATATTTGCGTCTAGAGCCTTTGCATTGAGGGCAATCTGAAAACGGCTTTGGCGCTGAAGTTGTCTGTGAATGTGGAGTTGGTGGCATGTGAAACCCGCATGCAAAGCATTCGTTTGTGTGCGATGCTCTACCAGGTTCATTCCTAGATAATCCACTCAAACGGCATTAAGCATAGAGTGTGAAAAGTGAGTTTCCTTGAGAGCTGCTTGGAAGTCTGATGATGTGTGAAGTTAGTGAGCCAGATGGAGTTGTTCTCCCACAACAACCACTCGGCTGCTTCTTCTTCAATATGCCCTTCACCAACATGCAATATTTCCTTGATTGAATTAGCTCTCACACCAATATTTGCGTCTAGAGCCTTTGCATTAAGGGTTATCTGAAAACGGCTTTGGCGCTGAAGTTGTCTGTGAATGTGGAGTTGGTGGCATGTGAAACCCGCATGTGGAGCATTGGTTTGTGTGCGATGCTCACCAAGCTTTTTTTGAGTCCTAGGCACTCAAAGGGCATTAAGCATAGAGTGTGAAAAGTGAGTTTCCTTGAGAGCTGCCTGGAAGCCTGATGGTGTGTGAAGTCAGTGAGGCAAATGGAGTTTTTCTCCCACAAGAACCACTCGGCTGCTTCTTCTTCTTCAATATGCCCTTCACCAACATGCGGTGTTTCCTTGATTGAATTAGCTCTCACACCAATATTTGCGTCTAGAGCCTTTGCATTGAGGGCTATCTGAAAACGGCTTTGGCGCTGAAGTTGTCTGTGAATGTGGAGTTGGTGGCATGTGAAACCCGTATGTGGAGCATTGGTTTGTGTGGGATGGTCTACCAGGTTCATTCCTAGATAATGCACTCAAAGGGCATTAAGCATAGAGTGTGAAAACTGAGTTTCCTTGAGAGCTGCTTGGAAGTCTGATGATGTGTGAAGTTATTGAGCCAGATGGAGTTGTTCTCCCACAAGGACCACTCGGCTGCTTCTTCTTCAATATGCCCTTCACCAACATGCAGTGTTTCCTTGATTGAATTAGCTCTCACACCAATATTTGCGTCTAGAGCCTTTGCATTGAGGGCTATCTGAAAACGGCTTTGGCGCTGAAGTTGTCTGTGAATGTGGAGTTGGTGGCATGTGAAACCCGCATGCAAAGCATTGGTTTGTGTGGGATGCTCTACCAGGTTCATTCGTAGATAATGCACTCAAAGGGCATTAAGCATAGAGTGTGAAAACTGAGTTTCTTTGAGAGCTGCTTGGAAGCATGATGGTGTGTGAAGTTAGTGAGCCAGATGGAGTTGTTCTCCCACAACAACCACTCGGCTGCTTCTTCTTCAATATGCCCTTCACCAACATGCAGTGTTTCCTTGATTGAATTAGCTCTCACACCAATATTTGCGTCTAGAGCCTTTGCATTGAGGGCTATCTGAAAACGGCTTTGGCGCTGAAGTTGTCTGTGATTGTGGAGTTGGTGGCATGTGAAACCCGCATGAGAAGCATTCGTTTGTGTGTGATGCTCTAGCAGGTTCATTCCTAGATAATGCACTCAAAGGGCATTAAGCATAGAGTGTGAAAAGTGACTTTCCTTGAGAGCTACATGGAAGCCTGATGGTGTGTGCAGTCAGTGAGTCAAATGCAGTTGTTCTCCCACAAGAACCACTCGGCTGCTTCTTCTTCTTCAATATGCCTTCCTTGAGAGCTACATGGAAGCCTGATGGTGTGTGCAGTCAGTGAGCCAAATGGAGTTGTTCTCCCACAAGAACCACTTGCTGCTTCTTCTTCTTCAATATGCCCTTCACCAACATGCAGTGTTTCCTTGATTGAATTAGCTCTCACACCAATATTTGCGTCTAGAGCCTTTGCATTGAGGGCTATCTGAAAACGGCTTTGGCGCTGAAGTTGTCTGTGAATGTGGAGTTTGTGGCATGTGAAACCCGCATGTGGAACCTTAGATTGTGTGATGTTCTCCCAGGTTCATTCCTAGATAATGCACTCAACGGGCATTAAGCATAGAGTGTGAAAAGTGAGTTTCCTTGAGAGCTGCATGGAAGCCTGATGGTGTGTGCAGTCAGTGAGCCAAATGGAGTTATTCTCCCACAGGAACCACTCGGCTGGTGCTTCTTCTTCAATATGCCCTTCACCAACATGCAGTGTTTCCTTGATTGAATTAGCTCTCACACCAATATTTGCGTCTAGAGCCTTTGCATTGAGGGCTATGTGAAAACGGCTTTGGCGCTGAAGTTGTCTGTGAATGTGGAGTTGGTGGCATGTGAAACCCGCATGTGGAGCATTGGTTTGTGTGCGATGCTCTAGCAGGTTCATTCCTAGATAATGCACTCAAATGGCATTAAGCATAGAGTGTGAAAAGTGAGTTTCCTTGAGAGCTGCATGGAAGTCTGATGATGTGTGAAGTTAGTGAGCCAGATGGAGTTGTTCTCCCACAAGAACCACTCGGCTGCTTCTTCTTCAATATGCCCTTCACCAGCATGCAGTGTTTCCTTGATTGAATTAGCTCTCACACCAATATTTGCGTCTAGAGCCTTTGCATTGAGGGCTATCTGAAAATGGCTTTGGCGCTGAAGTTGTCTGTGATTGTGGAGTTGGTGGCATGTGAAACCCGCATGAGAAGCATTCGTTTGTGTGTGATGCTCTAGCAGGTTCATTCCTAGATAATGCACTCAAAGGGCATTAAGCATAGAGTGTGAAAAGTGACTTTCCTTGAGAGCTACATGGAAGCCTGATGGTGTGTGCAGTCAGTGAGTCAAATGGAGTTGTTCTCCCACAAGAACCACTCGGCTGCTTCTTCTTCTTCAATATGCCTTCCTTGAGAGCTACATGGAAGCCTGATGGTGTGTGCAGTCAGTGAGCCAAATGGAGTTGTTCTCCCACAAGAACCACTTGCTGCTTCTTCTTCTTCAATATGCCCTTCACCAACATGCAGTGTTTCCTTGATTGAATTAGCTCTCACACCAATATTTGCGTCTAGAGCCTTTGCATTGAGGGCTATGTGAAAACGGCTTTGGCGCTGAAGTTGTCTGTGAATGTGGAGTTGGTGGCATGTGAAACCCGCATGTGGAACCTTGGATTGTGTGATGTTCTCCCAGGTTCATTCCTAGATAATGCACTCAACGGGCATTAAGCATAGAGTGTGAAAAATGAGTTTCCTTGAGAGCTGCATGGAAGCCTGATGGTCTGTGCAGTCAGTGAGCCAAATGGAGTTATTCTCCCACAGGAACCACTCGGCTGGTGCTTCTTCTTCAATATGCCCTTCACCAACATGCAGTGTTTCCTTGATTGAATTAGCTCTCACACCAATATTTGCGTCTAGAGCCTTTGCATTGAGGGCTATGTGAAAACGGCTTTGGCGCTGAAGTTGTCTGTGAATGTGGAGTTGGTGGCATGTGAAACCCGCATGTGGAGCATTGGTTTGTGTGCGATGCTCTAGCAGGTTCATTCCTAGATAATGCACTCAAAGGGCATTAAGCATAGAGTGTGAAAAGTGAGTTTCCTTGAGAGCTGCATGGAAGTCTGATGATGTGTGAAGTTAGTGAGCCAGATGGAGTTGTTCTCCCACAAGAACCACTCGGCTGCTTCTTCTTCAATATGCCCTTCACCAGCATGCAGTGTTTCCTTGATTGAATTAGCTCTCACACCAATATTTGCGTCTAGAGCCTTTGCATTGAGGGCTATCTGAAAATGGCTTTGGCGCTGAAGTTGTCTGTGAATGTGGAGTTGGTGGCATGTGAAACCCGCATGTGGAGCATTGGTTTGTGTGCGATGCTCTACCAGGTTCATTCCTAGATAATGCACTCAAAGGGCATTAAGCATAGAGTGTGAAAACTGAGTTTCCTTGAGAGCTGCTTGGAAGCCTGATGGTGTGTGAAGTTAGTGAGCCAAATGGAGTTGTTCTCCCACAAGAACCACTCGGCTGCTTCTTCTTCAATATGCCCGTCAGCAACATGCAGTGTTTCCTTGATTGAATTAACTCTCACACCAATATTTGCGTCTAGAGCCTTTGCATTGAGGGCTGTCTGAAAATGGCTTTGGCGCTGAAGTTGTCTGTGAATGTGGAGTTGGTGGCATGTGAAACCCGCATGTGGAGCATTCGTTTGTGTGGGATGCTCTACCAGATTCATTCCTAGATAATGCACTCAAAGGGCATTAAGCATAGAGTGTGAAAAGTGAGTTTCCTTGAGAGCTGCTTGGAAGTCTGATGATGTGTGAAGTTATTGAGCCAGATGGAGTTGTTCTCCCACAAGGACCACTCGGCTGCTTCTTCTTCAATATGCCCGTCAGCAACATGCAGTGTTTCCTTGATTGAATTAGCTCTCACACCAATATTTGCGTCTAGAGCCTTTGCATTGAGGGCTATCTGAAAACGGCTTTGGCGCTGAAGTTGTCTGTGAATGTGGAGTTGGTGGCATGTGAAACCCGCATGTGGAGCATTGGTTTGTGTGCGATGCTCTACCAGGTTCATTCCTAGATAATGCACTCAAAGGGCATTAAGCATAGAGTGTGAAAACTGAGTTTCCTTGAGAGCTGCTTGGAAGCCTGATGGTGTGTGAAGTTAGTGAGCCAAATGGAGTTGTTCTCCCACAACAACCACTCGGCTGCTTCTTCTTCAATATGCCCTTCACCAACATGCAGTGTTTCCTTGATTGAATTGGTCTTACAACAATATTTGCGTCTAGAGCCTTTGCATTGAGGGCTATCTGAAAACGGCTTTGGCGCTGAAGTTGTCTGTGAATGTGGAGTTGGTGGCATGTGAAACCCGCATGTGGAGCATTGGTTTGTGTGTGATGCTCACCAAGCTTCTTTTTAGTCCTAGGCACTCAAAGGTCATTAAGCATAGAGTGTGAAAATTGAGTTTCCTTGAGAGCTGCTTGGAAGCCTGCTGGTGTGTGAAGTTAGTGAGCTAAATGGAGTCGTTCTCCCACAAGAACCACTAGGCTGCTTCTTCTTCAATATGCCCTTCACCAACATGCAGTGTTTCCTTGATTGAATTAACTCTCACACCAATATTTGCGTCTAGAGCCTTTGCATTGAGGGCTGTCTGCAAATGGCTTTGGCGCTGAAGTTGTCTGTGAATGTGGAGTTGGTGGCATGTGAAACCCGCATGTGGAGCATTGGTTTGTGTGGGATGCTCTATCATGTTCATTCCTAGATAATGCACTCAAAGGGCATTAAGCATAGAGTGTGAAAAGTGAGTTTCCTTGAGAGCTGCTTGGAAGCCTGATGATGTGTGAAGTTATTGAGCCAGATGGAGTTGTTCTCCCACAAGGACCACTCGGCTGCTTCTTCTTCAATATGCCCTTCAGCAACATGCAGTGTTTCCTTGATTGAATTAGCTCTCACACCAATATTTGCGTCTAGAGCCTTTGCATTGAGGGCTATCTGAAAACGGCTTTGGCGCTGAAGTTGTCTGTGAATGTGGAGTTGGTGGCATGTGAAACCCGCATGTGGAACCTTGGATTGTGTGATGTTCTCCCAGGTTCATTCCTAGATAATGCACTCAAAGGGCATTAAGCATAGAGTGTGAAAACTGAGTTTCCTTGAGAGCTGCTTGGAAGCATGATGGTGTGTGAAGTTAGTGAGCCAGATGGAGTTGTTCTCCCACAACAACCACTCGGCTGCTTCTTCTTCAATATGCCCTTCACCAACATGCAGTGTTTCCTTGATTGAATTGGTCTTACAACAATATTTGCGTCTAGAGCATTTGCATTGAGGGCTATCTGAAAACGGCTTTGGCGCTGAAGTTGTCTGTGAATGTGGAGTTGGTGGCATGTGAAACCCGCATGTGGAGCATTGGTTTGTGTGCGATGCTCTACCAGGTTCATTCCTAGATAATGCACTCAAAGGGCATTAAGCATAGAGTGTGAAAACTGAGTTTCCTTGAGAGCTGCTTGGAAGCATGATGATGTGTGAAGTTAGTGAGCCAGATGGAGTTGTTCTCCCACAAGGACCACTCGGCTGCTTCTTCTTCAATATGCCCTTCAGCAACATGCAGTGTTTCCTTGATTGAATTACCTCTCACGAAAATAGTTGCGTCTAGAGCCTTTGCATTGAGGGCTATCTGAAAACAGCTTTGGCGCTGAAGTTGTCTGTGAATGTGGAGTTGGTGGCATGTGAAACCCGCATGTGGAGCATTGGTTTGTTGGGATGCTCACCAAGCTTCTTTTTAGTCCTAGGCACTCAAAGGTCATTAAGCATAGAGTGTGAAAAGTGAGTTTCCTTGAGAGCTGCTTGGAAGCCTGCTGGTGTGTGAAGTTAGTGAGCTAAATGGAGTTGTTCTCCCACAAGAACCACTCGGCTGCTTCTTCTTCAATATGCCCTTCACCAACATGCAGTGTTTCCTTGATTGAATTAGCTCTCACAGCAATATATGCGTCTAGAGCCTTTGCATTGAGGGTTATCTGAAAATCGCTTTGGCGCTGAAGTTGTCTGTGAATGTGGAGTTAGTGGCATGTGAAACCCGCATGCGAAGCATTGGTTTGTGTGGGATGCTCTACCAGGTTCATTCGTAGATAATGCAGTCAAAGGGCATTAAGCATAGAGTGTGAGAAGTGAGTTTCCTTGAGAGCTGCTTGGAAGTCTGATGATGTGTGAAGTTAGTGAGCCAGATGGAGTTGTTCTCCCACAAGAACCACTCGGCTGCTTCTTCTTCAATATGCCCTTCACCAACATGCAATATTTCCTTGATTGAATTAGCTCTCACACCAATATTTGCGTCTAGAGCCTTTGCATTGAGGGCTATCTGAAAACGGCTTTGGCGCTGAAGTTGTCTGTGAATGTGGAGTTGGTGACATGTGAAACCCGCATGTGGAGCATTGGTTTGTGTGCGATGCTCTACCAGGTTCATTCCTAGATAATGCACTCAAAGGGCATTAAGCATAGAGTGTGAAAAGTGAGTTTCCTTGAGAGCTGCTTGGAAGCCTGATGGTGTGTGAAGTTAGTGAGCCAAATGGAGTTGTTCTCCCACAAGAACCACTCGGCTGCTTCTTCTTCAATATGCCCTTCACCAACATGCAGTGTTTCCTTGATTGAATTATCTCTCAGACCAATATTTGCGTCTAGAGCCTTTGCATTGAGGACTATCTGAAAACGGCTTTGTCGCTGAAGTTGTCTGTGAATGTGGAGTTGGTGGCATGTGAAACCCGCATGTGGAGCATTCTTTTTTGTGCTGTGCTCTAGCAGGTTCATTCCTAGATAATGCAGTCAAAGGGCATTAAGCATAGAGTGAAAACTGAGTTTTCTTGAGAGCTGCTTGGAAGTTTGATGGTGTGATGTTAGTGAGCCAGAAGGAGTTGTTCTCCCACACGGACCACTCGGCTGCTTCTTCTTCAATATGCCCTTCACCAACATGCAATATTTCCTTGATTGAATTAGCTCTCACACCAATATTTGCGTCTAGAGCCTTTGCATTGAGGGCTGTCTGAATACGGCTTTGACGCTGAAGTTGTCAGTGAATGTGGAGTTGGTGGCATGTGAAACCCGCATGTGGAGCATTGGTTTGTGTGGCAAGCTCTACCAGGTACATTGCTAGATAATGCACTCAAAGGGCATTAAGCATGGAGTGTGAAAAGTGAGTTTCTTTGAGAGCTGCTTGGAAGCCTGATGGTGTGTGAAGTTAGTGAGCCAGATGGAGTTGTTCTCCCAGAAGGACCACTAGGCTGCTTCTTCTTCAATATGCCCGTCAGCAACATGCAGTGTTTCCTTGATTGAATTAGCTCTCACACCCATATTTGAGTCTAGAGCCTTTGCATTGAGGGCTATCTGAAAACGGCTTTGGCGCTGAAGTTGTCTGTGAATGTGGAGTTGGTGGCATGTGAAACCCGCATGCGAAGCATTCGTCTGTGTGGGATGCTCTACCAGGTTCATTCCTAGATAATGCAGTCAAAGGGCATTAAGCATAGAGTGTGAAAAGTGAGTTTCCTTGAGAGCTGCTTGGAAGTCTGATGATGTGTGAAGTTAGTGAGCCAGATGGAGTTGTTCTCCCACAACAACCACTCGGCTGCTTCTTCTTCAATATGCCCTTCACCAACATGCAGTGTTTCCTTGATTGAATTAGCTCTCGCACCAATATTTGCGTCTAGAGCCTTTGCATTGAGGGCTATCTGAAAACGGCTTTGGCGCTGAAGTTGTCTGTGAATGTGGAGTTGGTGGCATGTGAAACCCGCATGTGGAGCATTCGTTTGTGTGCGATGCTCTACCAGGTTCATTCCTAGATAATGCACTCAAAGGGCATTAAGCATAGAGTGTGAAAACTGAGTTTCCTTGAGAGCTGCTTGGAAGCATGATGGTGTGTGAAGTTAGTGAGCCAGATGGAGTTGTTCTCCCACAACAACCACTCGGCTGCTTCTTCTTCAATATGCCCTTCAGCAACATGCAGTGTTTCCTTGATTGAATTAGCTCTCACACCAATATTTGCGTCTAGAGCCTTTGCATTGAGGGCTGTCTGAATACGGCTTTGACGCTGAAGTTGTCTGTGAATGTGGAGTTGGTGGCATGTGAAACCCGCATGTGGAGCATTGGTTTGTGTGGCAAGCTCTACCAGGTACATTGCTAGATAATGCACTCAAAGGGCATTAAGCATGGAGTGTGAAAAGTGAGTTTCCTTGAGAGCTGCTTGGAAGCCTGATGATGTGTGAAGTTATTGAGCCAGATGGAGTTGTTCTCCACAAGGACCACTCGGCTGCTTCTTCTTCAATATGCCCTTCAGCAACATGCAGTGTTTCCTTGATTGAATTAGCTCTCACACCAATATTTGCGTCTAGAGCCTTTGCATTGAGGGCTATCTGAAAACGGCTTTGGCGCTGAAGTTGTCTGTGAATGTGGAGTTGGTGGCATGTGAAACCCGCATGTGGAACCTTGGATTGTGTGATGTTCTCCCAGGTTCATTCCTAGATAATGCACTCAAAGGGCATTAAGCATAGAGTGTGAAAACTGAGTTTCCTTGAGAGCTGCTTGGAAGCATGATGGTGTGTGAAGTTAGTGAGCCAGATGGAGTTGTTCTCCCACAACAACCACTCGGCTGCTTCTTCTTCAATATGCCCTTCACCAACATGCAGTGTTTCCTTGATTGAATTGGTCTTACAACAATATTTGCGTCTAGAGCATTTGCATTGAGGGCTATCTGAAAACGGCTTTGGCGCTGAAGTTGTCTGTGAATGTGGAGTTGGTGGCATGTGAAACCCGCATGTGGAGCATTGGTTTGTGTGCGATGCTCTACCAGGGTCATTCCTAGATAATGCACTCAAAGGGCATTAAGCATAGAGTGTGAAAACTGAGTTTCCTTGAGAGCTGCTTGGAAGCATGATGATGTGTGAATTTAGTGAGCCAGATGGAGTTGTTCTCCCACAAGGACCACTCGGCTGCTTCTTCTTCAATATGCCCTTCAGCAACATGCAGTGTTTCCTTGATTGAATTACCTCTCACGAAAATAGTTGCGTCTAGAGCCTTTGCATTGAGGGCTATCTGAAAACAGCTTTGGCGCTGAAGTTGTCTGTGAATGTGGAGTTGGTGGCATGTGAAACCCGCATGTGGAGCATTGGTTTGTTGGGATGCTCACCAAGCTTCTTTTAGTCCTACGCACTCAAAGGTCATTAAGCATAGAGTGTGAAAAGTGAGTTTCCTTGAGAGCTGCTTGGAAGTCTGATGATGTGTGAAGTTAGTGAGCCAGATGGAGTTGTTCTCCCACAAGAACCACTCGGCTGCTTCTTCTTCAATATGCCCTTCACCAACATGCAATATTTCCTTGATTGAATTAGCTCTCACACCAATATTTGCGTCTAGAGCCTTTGCATTGAGGGTTATCTGAAAACGGCTTTGGCGCTGAAGTTGTCTGTGAATGTGGAGTTGGTGACATGTGAAACCCGCATGTGGAGCATTGGTTTGTGTGCGATGCTCTACCAGGTTCATTCCTAGATAATGCACTCAAAGGGCATTAAGCATAGAGTGTGAAAAGTGAGTTTCCTTGAGAGCTGCTTGGAAGCCTGATGGTGTGTGAAGTTAGTGAGCCAAATGGAGTTGTTCTCCCACAAGAACCACTCGGCTGCTTCTTCTTCAATATGCCCTTCACCAACATGCAGTGTTTCCTTGATTGAATTATCTCTCAGACCAATATTTGCGTCTAGAGCCTTTGCATTGAGGACTATCTGAAAACGGCTTTGTCGCTGAAGTTGTCTGTGAATGTGGAGTTGGTGGCATGTGAAACCCGCATGTGGAGCATTCTTTTTTGTGCGGTGCTCTAGCAGGTTCATTCCTAGATAATGCAGTCAAAGGGCATTAAGCATAGAGTGAAAACTGAGTTTTCTTGAGAGCTGCTTGGAAGTTTGATGGTGTGATGTTAGTGAGCCAGAAGGAGTTGTTCTCCCACACGGACCACTCGGCTGCTTCTTCTTCAATATGCCCTTCACCAACATGCAATATTTCCTTGATTGAATTAGCTCTCACACCAATATTTGCGTCTAGAGCCTTTGCATTGAGGGCTATCTGAAAATGACTTTGGCGCTGAAGTTGTCTGTGAATGTGGAGTTGGTGGCATGTGAAACCCGCATGTGGAGCATTGGTTTGTGTGGGATGGTCTACCAGGTTCATTCCAAGATAATGCACTCAAAGGGCATTACGCATAGAGTGTGAAAACTGAGTTTCCTTGAGAGCTGCTTGGAAGCCTGATGGTGTGTGAAGTTAGTGAGCCAAATGGAGTTGTTCTCCCACAACAACCACTCGGCTGCTTCTTCTTCAATATGCCCTTCACCAACATGCAGTGTTTCCTTGATTGAATTAGCTCTCACACCAATATTTGCGTCTAGAGCATTTGCATTGAGGGCTGTCTGAAAACGGCTTTGGCGCTGAAGTTGTCTGTGAATGTGGAGTGGTGGCATGTGAAACCCGCATGTGGAGCATTGGTTTGTGTGGGATGCTCTAGCAGGTTCATTCCTAGATAATGCACTCAAAGGGCATTAAGTATAGAGTGTGAAAAGTGAGTTTCCTTGAGAGCTGCTTGGAAGTCTGATGATGTGTGAAGTTATTGAGCCAGATGGAGTTGTTCTCCCACAAGGACCACTCGGCTTCTTCTTCTTCAATATGCCCTTCACCAACATGCAGTGTTTCCTTGATTGAATTAGCTCTCACACCAATATTTGCGTCTAGACACTTTGCATTGAGGGCTATGTGAAAACGGCTTTGGCGCTGAAGTTGTCTGTGAATGTGGAGTTGGTGGCATGTGAAACCCGCATGCAAAGCATTCGTTTGTGTGCGATGCTCTAGCAGGTTCATTCCTAGATAATGCACTCAAAGGGCATTAAGCATAGAGTGTGAAAAGTGATTTTCCTTGAGAGCTGCTTGGAAGCATGATGGTGTGTGAAGTTAGTGAGCCAGATGGAGTTGTTCTCCCACAACAACCACTCGGCTGCTTCTTCTTCAATATGCCCTTCACCAACATGCAGTGTTTCCTTGATTGAATTAGCTCTCACACCAATATTTGCGTCTAGAGCCTTTGCATTGAGGGCTATGTGAAAACGGCTTTGGCGCTGAAGTTGTCTGTGAATGTGGAGTTGGTGGCATGTGAAACCCGCATGTGGAACCTTGGATTGTGTGATGTTCTCCCAGATTCATTCCTAGATAATGCACTCAAAGGGCATTAAGCATAGATTGTGAAAAGTGAGTTTCCTTGAGAGCTGCTTGGAAGTCTGATGATGTGTGAAGTTAGTGAGCCAGATGGAGTTGTTCTCCAACAACAACCACTCGGCTGCTTCTTCTTCAATATACCCTTCAGCAACATGCAGTGTTTCCTTGATTGAATTAGCTCTCACACCAATATTTGCGTCTAGAGCCTTTGCATTGAGGGCTGTCTGAATACGGCTTTGACGCTGAAGTTGTCAGTGAATGTGGAGTTGGTGGCATGTGAAACCCGCATGTGGAGCATTGGTTTGTGTGGCAAGCTCTACCAGGTACATTGCTAGATAATGCACTCAAAGGGCATTAAGCATGGAGTGTGAAAAGTGAGTTTCTTTGAGAGCTGCTTGGAAGCCTGATGGTGTGTGAAGTTAGTGAGCCAGATGGAGTTGTTCTCCCAGAAGGACCACTAGGCTGCTTCTTCTTCAATATGCCCGTCAGCAACATGCAGTGTTTCCTTGATTGAATTAGCTCTCACACCCATATTTGAGTCTAGAGCCTTTGCATTGAGGGCTATCTGAAAACGGCTTTGGCGCTGAAGTTGTCTGTGAATGTGGAGTTGGTGGCATGTGAAACCCGCATGCGAAGCATTCGTCTGCGTGGGATGCTCTACCAGGTTCATTCCTAGATAATGCAGTCAAAGGGCATTAAGCATAGAGTGTGAAAAGTGAGTTTCCTTGAGAGCTGCTTGGAAGTCTGATGATGTGTGAAGTTAGTGAGCCAGATGGAGTTGTTCTCCCACAACAACCACTCGGCTGCTTCTTCTTCAATATGCCCTTCACCAACATGCAGTGTTTCCTTGATTGAATTAGCTCTCACACCAATATTTGCGTCTAGAGCCTTTGCATTGAGGGCTATCTGAAAACGGCTTTGGCGCTGAAGTTGTCTGTGAATGTGGAGTTGGTGGCATGTGAAACCCGCATGCAAAGCATTCGTTTGTGTGCGATGCTCTACCAGGTTCATTCCTAGATAATGCACTCAAAGGGCATTAAGCATAGAGTGTGAAAACTGAGTTTCCTTGAGAGCTGCTTGGAAGCATGATGGTGTGTGAAGTTAGTGAGCCAGATGGAGTTGTTCTCCCACAACAACCACTCGGCTGCTTCTTCTTCAATATGCCCTTCACCAACATGCAATATTTCCTTGATTGAATTAGCTCTCACACCAATATTTGCGTCTAGAGCCTTTGCATTGAGGGCTATCTGAAAACGGCTTTGGTGCTGAAGTTGTCTGTGAATGTGGAGTTGGTGGCATGTGAAACCCGCATGTGGAACCTTGGATTGTGTGATGTCTCCCAGGTTCATTCCTAGATAATGCACTCAAAGGGCATTAAGCATAGAGTGTGAAAAGTGAGTTTCCTTGAGAGCTGCTTGGAAGTCTGATGATGTGTGAAGTTAGTGAGCCAGATGGAGTTGTTCTCCAACAACAACCACTCGGCTGCTTCTTCTTCAATATACCCTTCAGCAACATGCAGTGTTTCCTTGATTGAATTAGCTCTCACACCAATATTTGCGTCTAGAGCCTTTGCATTGAGGGCTGTCTGAATACGGCTTTGACGCTGAAGTTGTCTGTGAATGTGGAGTTGGTGGCATGTGAAACCCGCATGTGGAGCATTGGTTTGTGTGGCAAGCTCTACCAGGTACATTGCTAGATAATGCACTCAAAGGGCATTAAGCATGGAGTGTGAAAAGTGAGTTTCCTTGAGAGCTGCTTGGAAGCCTGATGGTGTGTGAAGTTAGTGAGCCAGATGGAGTTGTTCTCCCAGAAGGACCACTAGGCTGCTTCTTCTTCAATATGCCCGTCAGCAACATGCAGTGTTTCCTTGATTGAATTAGCTCTCACACCAATATTTGCGTCTAGAGCCTTTGCATTGAGGACTCTCTGAAAACGGCTTTGGCGCTGAAGTTGTCTGTGAATGTGGAGTTGGTGGCATGTGAAACCCGCATGCGAAGCATTCGTTTGTGTGTGATGCTCTAGCAGGTTCATTCCTAGATAATGCACTCAAAGGGCATTAAGCATAGAGTGTGAAAACTGAGTTTCCTTGAGAGCTGCATGGAAGCCTGATGGTGTGTGCAGTCAATGAGCCAAGTGGAGTTGTTCTCCCACAAGAACCACTCGGCTGCTTCTTCTTCAATATGCCCTTCACCAACATGCAGTGTTTCCTTGATTGAATTAGCTCTCACACCAATATTTGCGTCTAGAGCCTTTGCATTGAGGGCTATCTGAAAACGGCTTTGGCGCTGAAGTTGTCTGTGAATGTGGAGGTGGTGGCATGTGAAACCCGCATGTGGAGCATTGGTTTGTGTGGGATGCTGCAGCAGGTTCATTCCTAGATAATGCACTCAAAGGGCATTAAGCATAGAGTGTGAAAAGTGAGTTTCCTTGAGAGCTGCATTTAAGTCTGATGATGTGTGAAGTTAGTGAGCCAGATGGAGTTGTTCTCCCACAAGAACCACTCGGCTGCTTCTTCTTCTTCAATATGCCCTTCACCAACATGCAATATTTCATTGATTGAATTAGCTCTCACACCAATATTTGCGTCTAGAGCCTTTGCATTGAGGGCTATCTGAAAAAGGCTTTCGCGCAGAAGTTGTCTGTTTTGTGGAGTTGGTTGCATGTGAAACCCGCATGTGGAGCATTGGTTTGTGTGCGATGGTCTACCAGGTTCATTCCTAGATAATGCAGTCAAAGGGCATTAAGCATAGAGTGTGAAAAGTGAGTTTCCTTGAGAGCTGCTTGGAAGCCTGATGGTGTGTGCAGTCAGTGAGCCAAATGGAGTTGTTCTCCCACAAGAACCACTCGGCTGCTTCTTCTTCAATATGCCCTTCACCAACATGCAGTGTTTCCTTGATTGAATTAGCTCTCACACCAATATTTGCGTCTAGAGCCTTTGCATTGAGGGCTGTCTGAAAACGGCTTTGGCGCTGAAGTTGTCTGTGAATGTTGAGTTGGTGGCATGTGAAACCCGCATGTGGAGCATTGGTTTGTGTGCGATGCTCTACCAGGTTCATGCCTAGATAATGCACTCAAAGGGCATTAAGCATAGAGTGTGAAAAGTGAGTTTCCTTGAGAGCTGCTTGGAAGTCTGATGATGTGTGAAGTTAGTGAGCCAGATGGAGTTGTTCTCCCACAACAACCACTCGGCTGCTTCTTCTTCAATATGCCCTTCACCAACATGCAGTGTTTCCTTGATTGAATTAGCTCTCACACCAATATTTGCGTCTAGAGCCTTTGCATTGAGGGCTATCTGAAAACGGCTTTGGCGCTGAAGTTGTCTGTGAATGTGGAGTTGGTGGCATGTGAAACCCGCATGCAAAGCATTCGTTTGTGTGCGATGCTCTACCAGGTTCATTCCTAGATAATGCACTCAAAGGGCATTAAGCATAGAGTGTGAAAACTGAGTTTCCTTGAGAGCTGCTTGGAAGCATGATGGTGTGTGAAGTTAGTGAGCCAGATGGAGTTGTTCTCCCACAACAACCACTCGGCTGCTTCTTCTTCAATATGCCCTTCACCAACATGCAATATTTCCTTGATTGAATTAGCTCTCACACCAATATTTGCGTCTAGAGCCTTTGCATTGAGGGCTATCTGAAAACGGCTTTGGTGCTGAAGTTGTCTGTGAATGTGGAGTTGGTGGCATGTGAAACCCGCATGTGGAACCTTGGATTGTGTGATGTCTCCCAGGTTCATTCCTAGATAATGCACTCAAAGGGCATTAAGCATAGAGTGTGAAAAGTGAGTTTCCTTGAGAGCTGCTTGGAAGTCTGATGATGTGTGAAGTTAGTGAGCCAGATGGAGTTGTTCTCCAACAACAACCACTCGGCTGCTTCTTCTTCAATATACCCTTCAGCAACATGCAGTGTTTCCTTGATTGAATTAGCTCTCACACCAATATTTGCGTCTAGACCCTTTGCATTGAGGGCTGTCTGAATACGGCTTTGACGCTGAAGTTGTCTGTGAATGTGGAGTTGGTGGCATGTGAAACCCGCATGTGGAGCATTGGTTTGTGTGGCAAGCTCTACCAGGTACATTGCTAGATAATGCACTCAAAGGGCATTAAGCATGGAGTGTGAAAAGTGAGTTTCCTTGAGAGCTGCTTGGAAGCCTGATGGTGTGTGAAGTTAGTGAGCCAGATGGAGTTGTTCTCCCAGAAGGACCACTAGGCTGCTTCTTCTTCAATATGCCCGTCAGCAACATGCAGTGTTTCCTTGATTGAATTAGCTCTCACACCAATATTTGCGTCTAGAGCCTTTGCATTGAGGACTCTCTGAAAACGGCTTTGGCGCTGAAGTTGTCTGTGAATGTGGAGTTGGTGGCATGTGAAACCCGCATGCGAAGCATTCGTTTGTGTGTGATGCTCTAGCAGGTTCATTCCTAGATAATGCACTCAAAGGGCATTAAGCATAGAGTGTGAAAACTGAGTTTCCTTGAGAGCTGCATGGAAGCCTGATGGTGTGTGCAGTCAATGAGCCAAGTGGAGTTGTTCTCCCACAAGAACCACTCGGCTGCTGCTTCTTCTTCAATATGCCCTTCACCAACATGCAGTGTTTCCTTGATTGAATTAGCTCTCACACCAATATTTGCGTCTAGAGCCTTTGCATTGAGGGCTATCTGAAAACGGCTTTGGCGCTGAAGTTGTCTGTGAATGTGGAGGTGGTGGCATGTGAAACCCGCATGTGGAGCATTGGTTTGTGTGGGATGCTGCAGCAGGTTCATTCCTAGATAATGCACTCAAAGGGCATTAAGCATAGAGTGTGAAAAGTGAGTTTCCTTGAGAGCTGCATTTAAGTCTGATGATGTGTGAAGTTAGTGAGCCAGATGGAGTTGTTCTCCCACAAGAACCACTCGGCTGCTTCTTCTTCTTCAATATGCCCTTCACCAACATGCAATATTTCATTGATTGAATTAGCTCTCACACCAATATTTGCGTCTAGAGCCTTTGCATTGAGGGCTATCTGAAAAAGGCTTTCGCGCAGAAGTTGTCTGTTTTGTGGAGTTGGTTGCATGTGAAACCCGCATGTGGAGCATTGGTTTGTGTGCGATGGTCTACCAGGTTCATTCCTAGATAATGCAGTCAAAGGGCATTAAGCATAGAGTGTGAAAAGTGAGTTTCCTTGAGAGCTGCTTGGAAGCCTGATGGTGTGTGCAGTCAGTGAGCCAAATGGAGTTGTTCTCCCACAAGAACCACTCGGCTGCTTCTTCTTCAATATGCCCTTCACCAACATGCAGTGTTTCCTTGATTGAATTAGCTCTCACACCAATATTTGCGTCTAGAGCCTTTGCATTGAGGGCTGTCTGAAAACGGCTTTGGCGCTGAAGTTGTCTGTGAATGTTGAGTTGGTGGCATGTGAAACCCGCATGTGGAGCATTGGTTTGTGTGCGATGCTCTACCAGGCTCATGCCTAGATAATGCACTCAAAGGGCATTAAGCATAGAGTGTGAAAAGTGAGTTTCCTTGAGAGCTGCTTGGAAGTCTGATGATGTGTGAAGTTAGTGAGCCAGATGGAGTTGTTCTCCCACAAGGACCACTCGGCTGCTTCTTCTTCAATATGCCCTTCACCAACATGCAGTGTTTCCTTGATTGAATTAGCTCTCACACCAATATTTGCGTGTAGAGCCTTTGCATTGAGGGCTATCTGAAAACGGCTTTGGCGCTGAAGTTGTCTGTGAATGTGTAGTTGGTGGCATGTGAAACCCGCACGCAAAGCATTGGTTTGTGTGGGATGCTCTACCAGGTTCATTCCTAGATAATGCACTCAAAGGGCATTAAGCATAGAGTGTGAAAAGTGAGTTTCCTTGAGAGCTGCTCGGAAGCCTGATGGTGTGTGAAGTTAGTGAGCCAGATGGAGTTGTTCTCCCATAACAACCACTAGGCTGCTTCTTCTTCAATATGCCCTTCACCAACATGCAGTGTTTCCTTGATTGAATTAGCTCTCACACCAATATTTGCGTCTAGAGCCTTTGCATTGAGGGCTATCTGAAAACGGCTTTGGCGCTGAAGTTGTCTGTGAATGTGGAGTTGGTGGCATGTGAAACCCGCATGTGGAGCATTGGTTTGTGTGGGATGCTCTACCAGGTTCATGCCTAGATAATGCACTCAAAGGGCATTAAGCATAGAGTGTGAAAAGTGAGTTTCCTTGAGAGCTGCTTGGAAGCCTGATGGTGTGTGAAGTTAGTGAGCCAAATGGAGTTGTTCTCCCACAAGGACCACTCGGCTGCTTCTTCTTCAATATGCCCTTCACCAACATGCAGTGTTTCCTTGATTGAATTAGCTCTCACAAAAATATTTGCGTCTAGAGCCTTTGCATTGAGTGCTATCTGAAAATGGCTTTGGCGCTGAAGTTGTCTGTGAATGTGGAGTTGGTGGCATGTGAAACCCGCATGTGGAGCATTGGTTTGTGTGCGATGCTCACCAAGCTTCTTTTGAGTCCTAGGCACTCAAAGGACATTAAGCATAGAGTGTGAAAAGTGAGTTTCCTTGAGAGCTGCATGGAAGCCTGATGGTGTGTGAAGTCAGTGAGCCAAATGGAGTTGTTCTCCCACAAGAACCACTCGGCTGCTTCTTCTTCTTCAATATGCCCTTCACCAACATGCAGTGTTTCCTTGATTGAATTAGCTCTCACACCAATATTTGCGTCTAGAGCCTTTGCATTGAGGGCTATCTGAAAACGGCTTTGGCGCTGAAGTTGTCTGTGAATGTGGAGTTGGTGGCATGTGAAACCCGCATGAGAAACATTCGTTTGTGTGGGATGCTCTACCAGGTTCATTCCTAGATAATGCACTCAAAGGGCATTAACCATAGAGTGTGAAAAATGAGTTTCCTTGAGAGCTGCTTGGAAGTCTGATGATGTGTGAAATTAGTGAGCCAGATGGAGTTGTTCTCCCAGAAGGACCACTCGGCTGCTGCTTCTTCTTCAATATGCCCGTCAGCAACATGCAGTGTTTCCTTGATTGAATTAGCTCTCACACCAATATTTGATTCTAGAGCCTTTGCATTGAGGGCTATCTGAAAACGGCTTCGGCGTTGAAGTTGTCTGTGAATGTGGAGTTGGTGGCATGTGAAACCCGCATGAGAAGCTTCGTTTGTGTGGGTTTCTCTACCAGGTTCATTCCTAGATAATGCAGTCAAAGGGCATTAAGCATAGAGTGTGAAAAGTGAGTTTCCTTGAGAGCTGCATGGAAGCCTGATTGTGTGTGCAGTCACCGAGCCAATTGGAGTTGTTCTCCCAAAACAACCACTCGGCTGCTTCTTCTTCAATATGCCCTTCACCAACATGCAGTGTTTCCTTGATTGAATTTTCTCTCACACCAATATTTGCGTCTAGAGCCTTTGCATTGAGGGCTATCTGAAAACGGCTTTGGCGTGAAGTTGTCTGTGAATGTGGAGTTGGTGGCATGTGAAACCCGCATGTGGAGCATTGGTTTATGTGGGATGCTCTACCAGGTTCATGCCTAGATAATGCTCTCAAAGGGCATTAAGCATGGAGTGTGAAAAGTGAGTTTTCTTGAGAGCTGCTTGGAAGCCTGATGGTGTGTGAAGTTAGTGAGCCAAATCGAGTTGTTCTCCCACAAGGACCACTCGGCTGCTTCTTCTTCAATATGCCCTTCAGCAACATGCATTGTTTCCTTGATTGAATTAGCTCTCACACCAATATTTGCGTCTAGAGCCTTTGCATTGAGGGCTATGTGAAAACGGCTTTGGCGCTGAAGTTGTCTGTGAATGTGGAGTTGGTGGCATGTGAAACCCGCATGTGGAGCATTGGTTTGTGTGCGATGCTCACCAAGCTTCTTTTGAGTCCTAGGCACTCAAAGGACATTAAGCATAGAGTGTGAAAAGTGAGTTTCCTTGAGAGCTGCATGGAAGCCTGATGCTGTGTGCAGTCAGTGAGCCAAATGGAGTGGTTCTCCAACAACAACCACTCGGCTGCTTCTTCTTCTTCAATATGCTCTTCACCAACATGCAGTGTTTCCTTGACTGAATTTTCTCTCACACCAATATTTGCATCTAGAGCCTTTGCATTGAGGGCTATCTGAAAACGGCTTCGGCGTTGAAGTTGTCTGTGAATGTGGAGTTGGTGGCATGTGAAACCCGCATGCAAAGCATTCGTTTGTGTGGGATGGTCTACCAGGTTCATTCCTAGATAATGCACTCAAAGGGCATTAAGCATAGAGTGTGAAAAGTGAGTTTCCTTGAGAGCTGCTTGGAAGCCTGATGGTGTGTGAAGTTAGTGAGCCAGATGGAGTTGTTCTCCCACAAGAACCACTCGGCTGCTTCTTCTTCAATATGCCCTTCACCAACATGCAGTGTTTCCTTGATTGAATTGGTCTTACAACAATATTTGCGTCTAGAGCCTTTGCATTGAGGGCTATCTGAAAACGGCTTTGGCGCTGAAGTTGTCTGTGAATGTGGAGTTGGTGGCATGTGAAACCCGCATGTGGAGCATTGGTTTGTGTGGGATGGTCTACCAGGTTCATTCCTAGATAATGCAGTCAAAGGGCATTAAGCATAGAGTATGAAAAGTGAGTTTCCTTGAGAGCTGCATGGAAGCCTGATGGTGTGTGCAGTCACCGAGCCAAATGGAGTTGTTCTCCCACAAGAACCCCTTGGCTGCTTCTTCTTCTTCAATATGCCCTTCACCAACATGCAGAGTTTCCTTGACTGAATTTTCTCTCACACCAATATTTGCATCTAGAGCCTTTGCATTGAGGGCTATCTGAAAACGGCTTCGGCGTTGAAGTTGTCTGTGAATGTGGAGTTGGTGGCATGTGAAACCCGCATGCAAAGCATTCGTTTGTGTGGGATGGTCTACCAGGTTCATTCCTAGATAATGCACTCAAAGGGCATTAAGCATAGAGTGTGAAAAGTGAGTTTCCTTGAGAGCTGCTTGGAAGCCTGATGGTGTGTGAAGTTAGTGAGCCAGATGGAGTTGTTCTCCCACAAGAACCACTCGGCTGCTTCTTCTTCTTCAATATGCCCTTCACCAACATGCAGTGTTTCCTTGATTGAATTAGCTCTCACACCAATATTTGCGTCTAGAGCCTTTGCATTGAGGGCTATCTGAAAACGGCTTTGGCGCTGAAGTTGTCTGTGAATGTGGAGTTGGTGGCATGTGAAACCCACATGTGGAGCATTGGTTTGTGTGGGATGCTCTACCAGGTTCATTCCTAGATAATGCACTCAAAGGGCATTAAGCATAGAGTGTGAAAAGTGAGTTTCCTTGAGAGCTGCTTGGAAGCCTGATGGTGTGTGAAGTTAGTGAGCCAGATGGAGTTGTTCTCCCACAAGGACCACTCGGCTGCTTCTTCTTCAATATGCCCTTCACCAAAATGCAGTGTTTCCTGGATTGAATTAGCTCTCACAAAAATATTTGCGTCTAGAGCCTTTGCATTGAGGGCTATCTGAAAACGGCTTTGGCGCTGAAGTTGTCTGTGAATGTGGAGTTGGTGGCATGTGAAACCCGCATGTGGAGCATTGGTTTGTGTGCGATGCTCACCAAGCTTCTTTTTAGTCCTAGGCACTCAAAGGTCATTAAGGATAGAGTGTGAAAAGTGAGTTTCCTTGAGAGCTGCTTGGAAGCCTGCTGGTGTGTGAAGTTAGTGAGCTAAATGGAGTTGTTCTCCCACAAGAACCACTTGGCTGCTGCTTCTTCAATATGCCCTTCAGCAACATGCAGTGTTTCCTGGATTGAATTAGCTCTCACACCAATATTTGCGTCTAGAGCCTTTGCATTGAGGGCTATCTGAAAATCGCTTGGCGCTGAAGTTGTCTGTGAATGTGGAGTTAGTGGCATGTGAAACCCGCATGCGAAGCATTGGTTTGTGTGTGATGCTCTACCAGGTTCATTCGTAGATAATGCACTGAAAGGGCATTAAGCATAGAGTGTGAGAAGTGAGTTTCCTTGAGAGCTGCTTGGAAGTCTGATGATGTGTGAAGTTAGTGAGCCAGATGGAGTTGTTCTCCCACAAGAACCACTCGGCTGCTTCTTCTTCAATATGCCCTTCACCAACATGCAATATTTCCTTGATTGAATTAGCTCTCACACCAATATTTGCATCTAGAGCCTTTGCATTGAGGGTTATCTGAAAACGGCTTTGGTGCTGAAGTTGTCTGTGAATGTGGAGTTGGTGACATGTGAAACCCGCATGTGGAGCATTCTTTTGTGTGCGATGCTCTACCAGGTTCATTCCTAGATAATGCACTCAAAGGGCATTAAGCATAGAGTGTGAAAAGTGAGTTTCCTTGAGAGCTGCTTGGAAGTCTGATGGTGTGATGTTAGTGAGCCAGAAGGAGTTGTTCTCCCACAAGGACCACTCGGCTGCTTCTTTTCAATATGCCCTTCACCAACATGCAATATTTCCTTGATTGAATTAGCTCTCACACCCATATTTGCGTCTAGAGCCTTTGCATTGAGGGCTATCTGAAAATGGCTTTGGCGCTGAAGTTGACTGTGAATGTGGAGTTGGTGGCATGTGAAACCCGCATGTGGAGCATTGGTTTGTGTGGGATGGTCTACCAGGTTCATTCCTAGATAATGCACTCAAAGGGCATTACGCATAGAGTGTGAAAACTGAGTTTCCTTGAGAGCTGCTTGGAAGTCTGATGGTGTGTGAAGTTAGTGAGCCAAATGGAGTTGTTTTCCCACAAGAACCACTCGGCTGCTTCTTCTTCTTCAATATGCCCTTCCCAACATGCAGTGTTTCCTTGATTGAATTAGCTCTCACACCAATATTTGCGTCTAGAGCCTTTGCATTGAGGCTATCTGAAAACGGCTTCGGCGTTGAAGTTGTCTGTGAATGTGGAGTTGGTGGCATGTGAAACCCGCATGCAAAGCATTCGTTTGTGTGGGATGGTCTACCAGGTTCATTCCTAGATAATGCACTCAAAGGGCATTAAGCATAGAGTGTGAAAAGTGAGTTTCCTTGAGAGCTGCTTGGAAGCCTGATGGTGTGTGAAGTTAGTGAGCCAGATGGAGTTGTTCTCCCACAAGAACCACTCGGCTGCTTCTTCTTCAATATGCCCTTTCACAACATGCAGTGTTTCCTTGATTGAATTGGTCTTACAACAATATTTGCATCTAGAGCCTTTGCATTGAGTGCTATCTGAAAATGGCTTTGGCGCTGAAGTTGTCTGTGAATGTGGAGTTGGTGGCATGTGAAACCCACATGTGGAGCATTGGTTTGTGTGGGATGGTCTACCAGGTTCATTCCTAGATAATGCACTCAAAGGGCATTAAGCATAGAGTGTGAAAAGTGAGTTTCCTTGAGAGCTGCTTGGAAGCCTGATGGTGTGTGAAGTTAGTGAGCCAGATGGAGTTGTTCTCCCACAAGGACCACTCGGCTGCTTCTTCTTCAATATGCCCTTCACCAAAATGCAGTGTTTCCTTGATTGAATTAGCTCTCACAAAAATATTTGCGTCTAGAGCCTTTGCATTGAGGGCTATCTGAAAACGGCTTTGGCGCTGAAGTTGTCTGTGAATGTGGAGTTGGTGGCATGTGAAACCCGCATGTGGAGCATTGGTTTGTGTGCCATGCTCACCAAGCTTCTTTTTAGTCCTAGGCACTCAAAGGGCATTAAGCATAGAGTGTGAAAAGTGAGTTTCCTTGAGAGCTGCTTGGAAGCCTGCTGGTGTGTGAAGTTAGTGAGCTAAATGGAATTGTTCTCCCACAACAACCACTCGGCTGCTTCTTCTTCAATATGCCCTTCACCAACATGCAATATTTCCTTGATTGAATAAGCTCTCACACCAATATTTGCGTCTAGAGCCTTTGCATTGAGGGCTATCTGAAAACGGCTTTGGCGCTGAAGTTGTCTGTTAATGTGGAGTTGGTGGCATGTGAAACCCGCATGCAAAGCATTCGTTTGTGTGGGATGGTCTACCAGGTTCATTCCTAGATAATGCAGTCAAAGGGCATTAACCATAGAGTGTGAAAACTGAGTTTCCTTGAGAGCTGCTTGGAAGCCTGATGGTGTGTGAAGTTAGTGAGCCAAATGGAGTTGTTCTCCCACAAGAACCACTCGGCTGCTTCTTCTTCAATATGCCCTTTCACAACATGCAGTGTTTCCTTGATTGAATTGGTTACAACAATATTTGCATCTAGAGCCTTTGCATTGAGTGCTATCTGAAAATGGCTTTGGCGCTGAAGTTGTCTGTGAATGTGGAGTTGGTGGCATGTGAAACCCACATGTGGAGCATTGGTTTGTGTGGGATGGTCTACCAGGTTCATTCCTAGATAATGCACTCAAAGGGCATTAAGCATAGAGTGTGAAAAGTGAGTTTCCTTGAGAGGTGCTTGGAAGCCTGATGGTGTGTGAAGTTAGTGAGCCAGATGGAGTTGTTCTCCCACAAGGACCACTCGGCTGCTTCTTCTTCAATATGCCCTTCACCAAAATGCAGTGTTTCCTTGATTGAATTAGCTCTCACAAAAATATTTGCGTCTAGAGCCTTTGCATTGAGGGCTATCTGAAAACGGCTTTGGCGCTGAAGTTGTCTGTGAATGTGGAGTTGGTGGCATGTGAAACCCGCATGTGGAGCATTGGTTTGTGTGCAATGCTCACCAAGCTTCTTTTTAGTCCTAGGCACTCAAAGGGCATTAAGCATAGAGTGTGAAAAGTGAGTTTCCTTGAGAGCTGCTTGGAAGCCTGCTGGTGTGTGAAGTTAGTGAGCTAAATGGAATTGTTCTCCCACAACAACCACTCGGCTGCTTCTTCTTCAATATGCCCTTCACCAACATGCAATATTTCCTTGATTGAATAAGCTCTCACACCAATATTTGCATCTAGAGCGTTTGCATTGAGGGCTATCTGAAAATGGCTTTGGCGCTGAAGTTGTCTGTTAATGTGGAGTTGGTGGCATGTGAAACCCGCATGTGGAGCATTGGTTTGTGTGGGATGGTCTACCAGGTTCATTCCTAGATAATGCAGTCAAAGGGCATTAACCATAGAGTGTGAAAACTGAGTTTCCTTGAGAGCTGCTTGGAAGCCTGATGGTGTGTGAAGTTAGTGAGCCAAATGGAGTTGTTCTCCCACAAGAACCACTCGGCTGCTTCTTCTTCAATATGCCCGTCAGCAACATGCAGTGTTTCCTTGATTGAATTTTCTCTCACACCAATATTTGCGTCTAGAGCCTTTGCATTGAGGGCTATCTGAAAACGGCTTTGGCGCTGAAGTTGTCTGTGAATGTGGAGTTGGTGGCATGTGAAACCCGCATGCGAAGCATTCGTCTGTGTGGGATGCTCTACCAGGTTCATTCCTAGATAATGCACTCAAAGGGCATTAAGCATAGAGTGTGAAAAGTGAGTTTCCTTGAGAGCTGCTTGGAAGCCTGCTGGCGTGTGAAGTTAGTGAGCTAAATGGAGATGTTCTCCCACAAGAACCACTTGGCTGCTGCTTCTTCAATATGCCCTTCAGCAACATGCAGTGTTTCCTGGATTGAATTAGCTCTCACACCAATATTTGCGTCTAGAGCCTTTGCATTAAGGGCTATCTGAAAACGGCTTTGGCGCTGAAGTTGTCTGTGAATGTGGAGTTAGTGGCATGTGAAACCCGCATGCGAAGCATTGGTTTGTGTGTGATGCTCTACCAGGTTCATTCGTAGATAATGCACTGAAAGGGCATTAAGCATAGAGTGTGAGAAGTGAGTTTCCTTGAGAGCTGCTTGGAAGTCTGATGATGTGTGAAGTTAGTGAGCCAGATGGAGTTGTTCTCCCACAAGAACCACTCGGCTGCTTCTTCTTCAATATGCCCTTCACCAACATGCAATATTTCCTTGATTGAATTAGCTCTCACACCAATATTTGCGTCTAGAGCCTTTGCATTGAGGGTTATCTGAAAACGGCTTTGGTGCTGAAGTTGTCTGTGAATGTGGAGTTGGTGACATGTGAAACCCGCATGTGGAGCATTCTTTTGTGTGCGATGCTTTAGCAGGTTCATTCCTAGATAATGCACTCAAAGGGCATTAAGCATAGAGTGTGAAAAGTGAGTTTCCTTGAGAGCTGCTTGGAAGTCTGATGGTGTGATGTTAGTGAGCCAGAAGGAGTTGTTCTCCCACAAGGACCACTCGGCTGCTTCTTCTTCAATATGCCCTTCACCAACATGCAATATTTCCTTGATTGAATTAGCTCTCACACCAATATTTGCGTCTAGAGCCTTTGCATTGAGGGCTATCTGAAAATGGCTTTGGCGCTGAAGTTGTCTGTGAATGTGGAGTTGGTGGCATGTGAAACCCGCATGTGGAGCATTGGTTTGTGTGGGATGGTCTACCAGGTTCATTCCTAGATAATGCACTCAAAGGGCATTACGCATAGAGTGTGAAAACTGAGTTTCCTTGAGAGCTGCTTGGAAGTCTGATGGTGTGTGAAGTTAGTGAGCCAAATGGAGTTGTTTTCCCACAAGAACCACTCGGCTGCTTCTTCTTCTTCAATATGCCCTTCACCAACATGCAGTGTTTCCTTGATTGAATTAGCTCTCACACCAATATTTGCGTCTAGAGCCTTTGCATTGAGGGCTATCTGAAAACGGCTTTGGCGCTAAAGTTGTCTGTGAATGTGGAGTTGGTGGCATGTGAAACCCGCATGCGAAACATTCGTTTGTGGGGGATGCTCACCAAGCTTCTTTTGAGTCCTAGGCACTCAAAGGGCATTAAGCATAGAGTGTGAAAAGTGAGTTTCCTTGAGAGCTGCATGGAAGCCTGATGGTGTGTGAAGTCAGTGAGGCAAATGGAGTTTTTCTCGCACAAGAACCACTCGGCTGCTTCTTCTTCTTCAATATGCCCTTCACCAACATGCAGTGTTTCCTTGATTGAATTAGCTCTCACACCAATATTTGCGTCTAGAGCCTTTGCATTGAGGGCTATCTGAAAACGGCTTTGGCGCTGAAGTTGTCTGTGAATGTGGAGTTGGTGGCATGTGAAACCCGCATGTGGAGCATGGGTTTGTGTGGGATGGTCTACCAGTTCCATTCCTAGATAATGCAGTGAAAGGGCATTAAGCATAGAGTGTGAAAAGTGAGTTTCCTTGAGAGCTGCTTGGAAGCCTGATGGTGTGTGAAGTTAGTGAGCCAAATGGAGTTGTTCTCCCACAAGAACCACTCGGCTGATTCTTCTTCAATATGCCCTTCAGCAACATGCAGTGTTTCCTTGATTGAATTAGCTCTCACACCAATATTTGCGTCTAGAGCCTTTGCATTGAGGGCTATCTGAAAACGGCTTTGGCACTGAAGTTGTCTGTGAATGTGGAGTTGGTGGCATGTGAAACCCGCATGTGGAGCATTGGTTTGTGTGGAATGCTCTACCAGGTTCATTCCTAGATAATGCACTCAAAGGGCATTAAGCATAGAGTGTGAAAAGTGATTTTCCTTGAGAGCTGCTTGGAAGTCTGATGATGTGTGAAGTTAGTGAGCCAGATGGAGTTGTTCTCCCATAACAACCACTCGGCTGCTTCTTCTTCAATATGCCCGTCAGCAACATGCAGTGTTTCCTTGATTGAATTAGCTCTCACACCAATATTTGCGTCTAGAGCCTTTGCATTGAGGGCTCTCTGAAAACGGCTTTGGCGCTGAAGTTGTCTGTGAATGTGGAGTTGGTGGCATGTGAAACCCGCATGCGAAACATTCGTTTGTGTCGGATGCTCTAGCAGGTTCATTCCTAGATAATGCACTCAAAGGGCATTAAGCATAGAGTGTGAAAACGGAGTTTCCTTGAGAGCTGCTTGGAAGCCTGATGGTGTGTGCAGTCAGTGAGCCAAATGGAGTTGTTCTCCCACAAGAACCACTCGGCTGCTGCTTCTTCTTCAATATGCCCTTCACCAACATACAGTGTTTCCTGGATTGAATTAGCTCTCACACCAATATTTGCGTCTAGAGCCTTTGCATTGAGGGCTATCTGAAAACGGCTTTGGCGCTGAAGTTGTCTGTGAATGTGGAGTTGGTGGCATGTGAAACCCGCATGTGGAGCATTGGTTTGTGTGCGATGCTCTAGCAGGTTCATTCCTAGATAATGCACTCAAAGGGCATTAAGCATAGAGTGTGAAAAGTGAGTTTCCTTGAGAGCTGCATGGAAGTCTGATGATGTGTGAAGTTAGTGAGCCAGATGGAGTTGTTCTCCCACAAGAACCACTCGGCTGCTTCTTCTTCAATATGCCCTTCACCAGCATGCAATGTTTCCTTGATTGAATTAGCTCTCACACCAATATTTGCGTCTAGAGCCTTTGCATTGAGTGCTATCTGAAAATGGCTTTGGCGCTGAAGTTGTCTGTGAATGTGGAGTTGGTGGCATGTGAAACCCGCATGTGGAGCATTGGTTTGTGTGGGATGGTCTACCAGGTTCATTCCTAGATAATGCAGTCAAAGGGCATTAAGCATAGAGTGTGAAAACTGAGTTTCCTTGAGAGCTGCTTGGAAGCCTGATGGTGTGTGAAGTTAGTGAGCCAAATGGAGTTTTTCTCGCACAAGAACCACTCGGCTGATTCTTCTTCAATATGCCCTTCACCAACATGCAGTGTTTCCTTGATTGAATTAGCTCTCACACCAATATTTGCGTCTAGAGCCTTTGCATTGAGGGCTATCTGAAAACGGCTTTGGCGCTGAAGTTGTCTGTGAATGTGGAGTTGGTGGCATGTGAAACCCGCATGTGGAGCATTGGTTTGTGTGGGATGGTCTACCAGGTTCATTCCTAGATAATGCAGTCAAAGGGCATTAACCATAGAGTGTGAAAAGTGAGTTTCCTTGAGAGCTGCTTGGAAGCCTGATGGTGTGTGAAGTTAGTGAGCCAAATGGAGTTGTTTTCCCACAACAACCACTCGGCTGCTTCTTCTTCAATATGCCCTTCACCAACATGCAGTGTTTCCTTGATTGAATTAACTCTCACACCAATATTTGCGTCTAGAGCCTTTGCATTGAGGGCTGTCTGAAAACGGGTTTGGCGCTGAAGTTGTCTGTGAATGTGGAGTTGGTGGCATGTGAAACCCGCATGTGGAGCATTCTTTTGTGTGCGATGCTCTACCAGGTTCATTCCTAGATAATGCACTCAAAGGGCTTTAAGCATAGAGTGTGAAAAGTGAGTTTCCTTGAGAGCTGCTTGGAAGCCTGATGATGTGTGAAGTTATTGAGCCAGATGGAGTTGTTCTCCCACAAGGACCACTCGGCTGCTTCTTCTTCAATATGCCCGTCAGCAACATGCAGTGTTTCCTTGATTGAATTAGCTCTCACACCAATATTTGCGTCTAGAGCCTTTGCATTGAGGGCTATCTGAAAACGGCTTTGGCGCTGAAGTTGTCTGTGAATGTGGAGTTGGTGGCATGTGAAACCCGCATGCAAAGCATTCGTTTGTGTGCGATGCTCTACCAGGTTCATTCCTAGATAATGCACTCAAAGGGCATTAAGCATAGAGTGTGAAAACTGAGTTTCCTTGAGAGCTGCTTGGAAGCCTGTTGGTGTGTGAAGTTAGTGAGCCAGATGGAGTTGTTCTCCCACAACAACCACTCGGCTGCTTCTTCTTCAATATGCCCTTCACCAACATGCAGTGTTTCCTTGATTGAATTGGTCTTACAACAATATTTGCGTCTAGAGCCTTTGCATTGAGGGCTATCTGAAAACGGCTTTGGCGCTGAAGTTGTCTGTGAATGTGGAGTTGGTGGCATGTGAAACCCGCATGTGGAGCATTCTTTTGTGTGGGATGCTCTACCAGGTTCATTCCTAGATAATGCACTCAAAGGGCATTAAGCATAGAGTGTGAAAACTGAGTTTCCTTGAGAGCTGCTTGGAAGTCTGATGGTGTGATGTTAGTGAGCCAGAAGGAGTTGTTCTCCCACAACAACCACTCGGCTTCTTCTTCTTCAATATGCCCTTCACCAACATGCAATATTTCCTTGATTGAATTAGCTCTCACACCAATATTTGCGTCTAGAGCCTTTGCATTGAGGGCTATCTGAAAATGGCTTTGGCGCTGAAGTTGTCTGTGAATGTGGAGTTGGTGGCATGTGAAACCCGCATGTGGAGCATTGGTTTGTGTGGGATGGTCTACCAGGTTCATTCCTAGATAATGCACTCAAAGGGCATTACGCATAGAGTGTGAAAAGTGAGTTTCCTTGAGAGCTGCTTGGAAGTCTGATGGTGTGTGAAGTTAGTGAGCCAAATGGAGTTGTTCTCCCACAAGAACCACTCTGCTGCTTCTTCTTCTTCAATATGCCCTTCACCAACATGCAGTGTTTCCTTGATTGAATTATCTCTCACACCAATATTTGCGTCTAGAGCCTTTGCATTGAGGACTATCTGAAAACGGCTTTGGCGCTAAAGTTGTCTGTGAATGTGGAGTTGGTGGCATGTGAAACCCGCATGCGAAACATTCGTTTGTGTGGGATGCTCTACCAGGTTCATTCCTAGATAGTGCACTCAAAGGGCATTAAGCATAGAGTGTGAAAAGTGAGTCTCCTTGAGAGCTGCTTGGAAGTCTGATGATGTGTGAAGTTAGTGAGCCAGATGGAGTTGTTCTACCACAACAACCACTCGGCTGCTTCTTCTTCAATATGCCCTTCACCAACATGCAATATTTCCTTGATTGAATTAGCTCTCACACCAATATTTGCGTCTATAGCCTTTGCATTAAGGGTTATCTGAAAATGGCTGTGGCGCTGAAGTTGTCTGTGAATGTGGAGTTGGTGGCATGTGAAACCCGCATGTGAAGCATTGGTTTGTGTGGGATGCTCTACCAGGTTCATTCCTAGATAATGCACTCAAAGGGCATTAACCATAGAGTGTGAAAAGTGAGTTTCCTTGAGAGCTGCTTGGAAGCCTGATGGTGTGTGAAGTTAGTGAGCCAAATGGAGTTGTTCTCCCACAAGAACCACTCGGCTGCTTCTTCTTCAATATGCCCTTCACCAACATGCAGTGTTTCCTTGATTGAATTAGCTCTCACACCAATATTTGCGTCTAGAGCCTTTGCATTGAGGACTATCTGAAAACGGCTTTGGCGCTAAAGTTGTCTGTGAATGTGGAGTTGGTGGCATGTGAAACCCGCATGCGAAACATTCGTTTGTGTGGGATGCTCTACCAGGTTCATTCCTAGATAATGCACTCAAAGGGCATTAAGCATAGAGTGTGAAAAGTGAGTCTCCTTGAGAGCTGCTTGGAAGTCTGATGATGTGTGAAGTTAGTGAGCCAGATGGAGTTGTTCTCCCACAAGAACCACTCGGCTGCTGCTTGTTCTTCAATATGCCCTTCCGCAACATGCAGTGTTTCCTTGATTGAATTAGCTCTCACACCAATATTTGCGTCTAGAGCCTTTGCATTAAGGGTTATCTGAAAATGGCTGTGGCGCTGAAGTTGTCTGTGAATGTGGAGTTGGTGGCATGTGAAACCCGCATGTGAAGCATTGGTTTGTGTGGGATGCTCTACCAGGTTCATTCCTAGATAATGCAGTCAAAGGGCATTAAGCATAGAGTATGAAAAGTGAGTTTTCTTGAGAGCTGCTTGGAAGCCTGATGGTGTCTGAAGTTAGTGAGCCAAATGGAGTTGTTCTCCCACAACAACCACTCGGCTGCTTCTTCTTCAATATGCCCTTCACCAACATGCAGTGTTTCCTTGATTGAATTAGCTCTCACACCAATATTTGCGTCTAGAGCCTTTGCATTGAGGGCTGTCTGAAAACGGCTTTGGCGCTGAAGTTGTCTGTGAATGTGGAGTTGGTGGCATGTGAAACCCGCATGTGGAGCATTCTTTTGTGTGCGATGCTCTACCAGGTTCATTCCTAGATAATGCACTCAAAGGGCATTAAGCATAGAGTGTGAAAACTGAGTTTCCTTGAGAGCTACATGGAAGTCTGATGGTGTGTGCAGTCAGTGAGTCAAATGGAGTAGTTCTCTCACAAGAACCATTCGGCTGCTTCTGCTTCTTCAATATGCCTGCCTTGAGAGCTACATGGAAGCCTGATGGTGTGTGCAGTCAGTGAGCCAAATGGAGTTGTTCTCCCACAAGAACCACTCGGCTGCTTCTTCTTCTTCAATATGCCCTTCACCAACATGCAGTGTTTCCTTGATTGAATTAGCTCTCACACCAATATTTGCGTCTAGAGCCTTTGCATTGAGGGCTGTCTGAAAACGGCTTTGACGCTGAAGTTGTCTGTGAATGTGGAGTTGGTTGCATGTGAAACCCGCATGTGGAGCATTGGTTTGTGTGGCATGCTCTACCAGGTACATTCCTAGATAATGCACTCAAAGGGCATTAAGCATAGAGTATGAAAAGTGAGTTTCCTTGAGAGCTGCTTGGAAGCCTGATGGTGTGTGAAGTTAGTGAGCCAAATGTAGTTGTTCTCCCACAGGAACCACTTGGCTGCTTCTTCTTCAATATGCCCTTCACCAGCATGCAGTGTTTATTGGATTGAATTAGCTCTCACACCAATATTTGCGTCTAGAGCCTTTGCATTGAGTGCTATCTGAAAATGGCTTTGGCGCTGAAGTTGTCTGTGAATGTGGAGTTGGTGGCATGTGAAACCCGCATGTGGAGCATTGGTTTGTGTGGGATGCTCTACCAGGTTCATTCCTAGATAATGCACTCAAAGGGCATTAAGCATAGAGTGTGAAAAGTGAGTTTCCTTGAGAGCTGCTTGGAAGTCTGATGGTGTGTGAAGTTAGTGAGCCAGATGGAGTTGTTCTCCCAGAAGGACCACTAGGCTGCTTCTTCTTCAATATGCCCGTCAGCAACATGCAGTGTTTCCTTGATTGAATTAGCTCTCACACCAATATTTGAGTCTAGAGCCTTTGCATTGAGGGCTACCTAAAAACGGCTTTGGCGCTGAAGTTGTCTGTGAATGTGGAGTTGGTGGCATGTGAAACCCGCATGCAAAGCATTCGTTTGTGTGCGATGCTCTACCAGGTTCATTCCTAGATAATGCACTCAAAGGGCATTAAGCATAGAGTGTGAAAACTGAGTTTCCTTGAGAGCTGCTTGGAAGCATGATGGTGTGTGAAGTTAGTGAGCCAAATGGAGTTGTTCTCCCACAACAACCACTCGGCTGCTTCTTCTTCAATATGCCCTTCACCAACATGCAGTGTTTCCTTGATTGAATTAGCTCTCACACCAATATTTGCGTCTAGAGCCTTTGCATTGAGGGCTATCTGAAAACGGCTTTGGCGCTGAAGTTGTCTGTGAATGTGGAGTTGGTGGCATGTGAAACCCGCATGCGAAGCATTCGTTTGTGTGGGATGCTCTACCAGGTTCATTCCTAGATAATGCAGTCAAAGGGCATTAAGCATAGAGTGTGAAAAGTGAGTTTCCTTGAGAGCTGCTTGGAAGTCTGATGATGTGTGAAGTTAGTGAGCCAGATGGAGTTGTTCTCCCACAACAACCACTTGGCTGCTTCTTCTTCAATATGCCCTTCACCAACATGCAATATTTCCTTGATTGAATTAGCTCTCACACCAATATTTGCGTCTATAGCCTTTGCATTGAGGGCTATCTGAAAATGTCTTTGGCGCTGAAGTTGTCTGTGAATGTGGAGTTGGTGGCATGTGAAACCCGCACGTGGAGCATGGGTTTGTGTGGGATGGTCTACCAGGTTCATTCCTAGATAATGCAGTCAAAGGGCATTAAGCATAGAGTATGAAAAGTGAGTTTCCTTGAGAGCTGCTTGGAAGCCTGATGGTGTGTGAAGTTAGTGAGCCAAATGGAGTTGTTCTCCCACAAGAACCACTCGGCTGCTTCTTCTTCAATATGCCCTTTACCAGCATGCAGTGTTTCCTTGATTGAATTAGCTCTCACACCAATATTTGCGTCTAGAGCCTATGCATTGAGGGCTATCTGAAAATGGCTTTGGCGCTGAAGTTGTCTGTGAATGTGGAATTGGTGGCATGTGAAACCCGCATGTGGAGCATGGGTTTGTGTGGGATGGTCTACCAGGTTCATTCCTAGATAATGCACTCAAAGGGCATTAAGCATAGAGTGTGAAAAGTGATTTTCTTTGAGAGCTGCATGGAAGCCTGATCATGTGTGAAGTTAGTGAGCCAGATGGAGTTGTTCTCCCACAAGAACCACTCGGCTGCTTCTTCTTCAATATGCCCTTCAGCAACATGCAGTGTTTCCTTGATTGAATTAGCTCTCACACCAATATTTGCGTCTAGAGCCTTTGCATTGAGGACTCTCTGAAAACGGCTTTGGCGCTGAAGTTGTCTGTGAATGTGGAGTTGGTGGCATGTGAAACCCGCATGTGGAGCATTGGTTTGTGTGGGATGCTCTACCAGGTTCATTCCTAGATAATGCACTCAAAGGGCATTAAGTATAGAGTGTGAAAACTGAGTTTCCTTGAGAGCTGCTTGGTAGCATGATGGTGTGTGCAGTCAGTGAACCAAATGGAGTTGTTCTCCCACAAGAACCACTCGGCTGCTTCTTCTTCTTCAATATGCCTTCCTTGAGATCTACATGGAAGCCTGATGGTGTGTTCAGTCAGTGAGCCAAATGGAGTTGTTCTCCCTCAAGAACCACTCGCCTGCTTCTTCTTCTTCAATATGCCTTCCTTGAGAGCTACATGGAAGCCTGATGGTGTGTGCAGTCAGTGAGCCAAATGGAGTTGTTCTCCCACAAGAACCACTCGGCTGCTTCTTCTTCTTCAATATGCCCTTCAGCAACATACAGTGTTTCCTTGATTGAAATAGCTCTCACACCAATATTTGCGTCTAGAGCCTTTGCATTGAGGGCTATCTGAAAACGGCTTTGGCGCTGAAGTTGTCTGTGAATGTGGAGTTGGTGGCATGTGAAACCCGCATGTGGATCCTTAAATTGTGTGATGTTCTCCCAGGTTCATTCCTAGATAATGCAGTCAAAGGGCATTAACCATAGAGTGTGAAAAGTGAGTCTCCTTGAGAGCTGCTTGGAAGTCTGATGATGTGTGAAGTTAGTGAGCCAGATGGAGTTGTTCTCCCACAACAACCACTCGGCTGCTTCTTCTTCAATATGCCCTTCACCAACATGCAGTGTTTCCTTGATTGAATTAGCTCTCACACCAATATTTGCGTCTAGAGCCCTTGCATTGAGTGCTGTCTGAATACGGCTTTGACGCTGAAGTTGTCTGTGAATGTGGAGTTGGTGGCATGTGAAACCCGCATGTGGAGCATTGGTTTGTGTGGCAAGCTCTACCAGGTACATTCCTAGATAATGCACTCAAAGGGCATTAAGCATGGAGTGTGAAAAATTAGTTTCCTTGAGAGCTGCTTGGAAGTCTGATGGTGTGTGAAGTTAGTGAGCCAGATGGAGTTGTTCTCCCAGAAGGACCACTAGGCTGCTTCTTCTTCAATATGCCCGTCAGCAACATGCAGTGTTTCCTTGATTGAATTAGCTCTCACACCAATATTTGAGTCTAGAGCCTTTGCATTGAGGGCTCTCTGAAAACGGCTTTGGCGCTGAAGTTGTCTGTGAATGTGGAGTTGGTGGCATGTCAAACCCGCATGCAAAGCATTCGCTTGTGTGCGATGCTCTACCAGGTTCATTCCTAGATAATGCACTCAAAGGGCATTAAGCATAGAGTGTGAAAACTGAGTTTCCTTGAGAGCTGCTTGGAAGCCTGATGGTGTGTGAAGTTAGTGAGCCAAATGGAGTTGTTCTCCCACAACAACCACTCGGCTGCTGCTTCTTCTTCAATATGCCCTTCACCAACATGCAGTGTTTCCTTGATTGAATTAGCTCTCACAACAATATTTGCGTCTAGAGCCTTTGCATTGAGGGCTATCTGAAAACGGCTTTGGCGCTGAAGTTGTCTGTGAATGTGGAGTTGGTGGCATGTGAAACCCGCATGAGAAGCATTCGTTTGTGTGTGATGCTCTAGCAGGTTCATTCCTAGATAATGCACTCAAAGGGCATTAAGCATAGAGTGTGAAAAGTGAGTTTCCTTGAGAGCTACATGGAAGCCTGCTGGAGTGTGCAGTCAGTGAGCCAAATGGAGTTGTTCTCCCACAAGAACCACTCGGCTGCTTCTTCTTCTTCAATATGCCTTCCTTGAGATCTACATGGAAGCCTGATGGTGTGTGCAGTCAGTGAGCCAAATGGAGTTGTTCTCCCACAAGAACCACTCGGCTGCTTCTTCTTCTTCTATATGCCTTCATTGAGAGCTACATGGAAGCCTGATGGTGTGTGCAGTCAGTGAGCCAAATGGAGTTGTTCTCCCACAAGAACCACTCGGCTGCTTCTTCTTCTTCAATATGCCCTTCACCAACATACAGTGTTTCCTTGATTGAATTAGCTCTCACACCAATATTTGCGTCTAGAGCCTTTGTATTGAGGGCTATCTGAAAACGGCTTTGGCGCTGAAGTTGTCTGTGAATGTGGAGTTGGTGGCATATGAAACCCACATGTGGAACCTTGGATTGTGTGATGTTCTCCCAGGTTCATTCCTAGATAATGCACTCAAAGAGCATTAAGCATAGAGTGTGAAAAGTGAGTTTCCTTGAGAGCTGCTTGGAAGTCTGATGATGTGTGAAGTTAGTGAGCCAGATGGAGTTGTTCTGCCACAACAACCACTCGGCTGCTTCTTCTTCAATATGCCCTTCAGCAACATGCAGTGTTTCCTTGATTGAATTAGCTCTCACACCAATATTTGCGTCTAGAGCCTTTGCATTGAGGGCTGTCTGAATACGGCTTTGACGCTGAAGTTGTCTGTGAATGTGGAGTTGGTGGCATGTGAAACCCGCAGGTGGAGCATTGGTTTGTGTGGCAAGCTCTACCAGGTACATTCCTAGATAATGCACTCAAAGGGCATTAAGCATGGAGTGTGAAAAGTGAGTTTCCTTGAGAGCTGCTTGGAAGCCTGATGGTGTGTGAAGTTAGTGAGCCAGATGGAGTTGTTCTCCCAGAAGGACCACTAGGCTGCTTCTTCTTCAATATGCCCGTCAGCAACATGCAGTGTTTCCTTGATTGAATTAGCTCTCACACCAATATTTGAGTCTAGAGCCTTTGCATTGAGGGTTATCTGAAAATGGCTTTGGCGCTGAAGTTGTCTGTGAATGTGGAGTTGGTGGCATGTGAAACCCGCATGCGAAGCATTCGTATGTGTGTGATGCTCTAGCAGGTTCATTCCTAGATAATGCAGTCAAAGGGCATTAAGCATAGAGTGTGAAAAGTGAGTTTCCTTGAGAGCTGCTTGGAAGCCTAATGGTGTGTGCAGTCAGTGAGCCAAATGGAGTTGTTCTCCCATAACAACCACTCGGCTGCTTCTTCTTCAATATGCCCTTCACCAACATGCAGTGTTTCCTTGATTGAATTAGCTCTCACAACAATATTTGCGTCTAGAGCCTTTGCATTGAGGGCTATCTGAAAACGGCTTTGGCGCTAAAGTTGTCTGTGAATGTGGAGTTGGTGGCATGTGAAACCCGCATGCGAAGCATTCGTTTGTGTGGGATGCTCTAGCAGGTTCATTCCTAGATAATGCAGTCAAAGGGCATTAAGCATAGAGTGTGAAAAGTGAGTTTCCTTGAGAGCTGCTTGGAAGTCTGATGATGTGTGAAGTTAGTGAGCCCGATGGAGTTGTTCTCCCACAACAACCACTCGGCTGCTTCTTCTTCAATATGCCCTTCACCAACATGCAATATTTCCTTGATTGAATTAGCTCTCACACCAATATTTGCGTCTATAGCCTTTGCATTGAGGGCTATCTGAAAATGGCTTTGGCGCTGAAGTTGTCTGTGAATGTGGAGTTGGTGGCATGTGAAACCCGCATGTGGAGCATGGGTTTGTGTGGGATGGTCTACCAGGTTCATTCCTAGATAATGCAGTCAAAGGGCATTAAGCATAGAGTATGAAAAGTGAGTTTCCTTGAGAGCTGCTTGGAAGCCTGATGGTGTGTGAAGTTAGTGAGCCAAATGGAGTTGTTCTCCCACAACAACCACTCGGCTGCTTCTTCTTCAATATGCCCTTTACCAGCATGCTGTGTTTCCTTGATTGAATTAGCTCTCACACCAATATTTGCGTCTAGAGCCTTTGCATTGAGGGCTATCTGAAAATGGATGTGGCGCTGAAGTTGTCTGTGAATGTGGAGTTGGTGGCATGTGAAACCCGCATGCGAAGCATTCGTTTGTGTGTGATGCTCTAGCAGGTTCATTCCTAGATAATGCACTCAAAGGGCATTAAGCATAGAGTGTGAAAACGGAGTTTCCTTGAGAGCTGCTTGGAAGCCTGATGGTGTGTGCAGTCAGTGAGCCAGATGGAGTTGTTCTCCCAGAACAACCACTCGGCTGCTTCTTCTTCAATATGCCCTTCACCAACATGCAGTGTTTTCTTGATTGAATTATCTCTCACACCAATATTTGCGTCTAGAGCCTTTGCATTGAGGGCTATGTGAAAACGGCTTTGGCGCTGAAGTTGTCTGTGAATGTGGAGTTGGTGGCATGTGAAACCCGCATGAGAAGCATTCGTTTGTGTGTGATGCTCTAGCAGGTTCATTCCTAGATAATGCACTCAAAGGGCATTAAGCATAGAGTGTGAAAAGTGAGTTTCCTTGAGAGCTGCATGGAAGCCTGATGGTGTGTGCAGTCAGTGAGCCAAATGGAGTTGTTCTCCCACAAGAACCACTCGGCTGCTTCTTCTTCTTCAATATGCCTTCCTTGAGATCTACATGGAAGCCTGATGGTGTGTGCAGTCAGTGAGCCAAATGGAGTTGTTCTCCCACAAGAACCACTCGGCTGCTGCTTCTTCTTCAATATGCCTTCCTTGGGAGCTACATGGAAGCCTGATGGTGTGTGCAGTCAGTGAGCCAAATGGAGTTGTTCTCCCACAAGAACCACTCGGCTGCTTCTTCTTCTTCAATATGCCCTTCACCAACATGCAGTGTTTCCTTGATTGAATTAGCTCTCACACTAATATTTGCGTCTAGAGCCTTTACATTGAGGGCTATCTGAAAACGGCTTTGGCGCTGAAGTTGTCTGTGAATGTGGAGTTGGTGGCATGTGAAACCCGCATGTGGAGCATTGGTTTGTGTGGGATGCTCTACCAGGTTCATTCCTAGATAATGCACTCAAAGGGCATTAAGCATAGAGTGTGAAAAGTGAGTTTCCTTGAGAGCTGCTTGGAAGCCTGATGGTGTGTGAAGTTAGTGAGCCAAATGGAGTTGTTCTCCCGCAAGAACCACTCGGCTGCTTCTTCTTCAATATGCCCTTCAGCAACATGCAGTGTTTCCTTGATTGAATTAGCTCTCACAAAAATATTTGCGTCTAGAGCCTTTGCATTGAGGGCTATCTGAATACGGCTTTGGCGCTGAAGTTGTCTGTGAATGTGAAGTTGGTGGCATGTGAAACCCGCATGTGGAGCATTGGTTTGTGTGCGATGCTCACCAAGCTTCTTTTGAGTCCTAGGCACTCAAAGGACATTAAGCATAGAGTGTGAAAAGTGAGTTTCCTTGAGAGCTACTTGGAAGCCTGATGGTGTGTGAAGTTAGTGAGCCAGATGGAGTTGTTCTCCCACAACATCCACTCGGCTGCTTCTTCTTCAATATGCCCTTCACCAACATGCTGTGTTTCCTTGATTGAATTAGCTCTCACACCAATATTTGCGTCTAGAGCCTTTGCATTGAGGGCTATCTGAAAGCGGCTTTGGCGCTGAAGTTGTCTGTGAATGTGGAGTTGGTGGCATGTGAAACCCGCATGCGAAACATTCGTTTGTGTGGGATGCTCTACCAGGTTCATTCCTAGATAATGCACTCAAAGGGCATTAAGCATAGAGTGTGAAAAGTGAGTTTCCTTGAGAGCTGCTTGGAAGCCTGATGGTGTGTGAAGTTAGTGAGCCAAATGGAGTTGTTCTCCCACAACAACCACTCGGCTGCTTCTTCTTCAATATGCCCTTTACCAGCATGCTGTGTTTCCTTGATTGAATTAGCTCTCACACCAATATTTGCGTCTAGAGCCTTTGCATTGAGGGCTATCTGAAAATGGATGTGGCGCTGAAGTTGTCTGTGAATGTGGAGTTGGTGGCATGTGAAACCCGCATGCGAAGCATTCGTTTGTGTGTGATGCTCTAGCAGGTTCATTCCTAGATAATGCACTCAAAGGGCATTAAGCATAGAGTGTGAAAACGGAGTTTCCTTGAGAGCTGCTTGGAAGCCTGATGGTGTGTGCAGTCAGTGAGCCAGATGGAGTTGTTCTCCCAGAACAACCACTCGGCTGCTTCTTCTTCAATATGCCCTTCACCAACATGCAGTGTTTTCTTGATTGAATTATCTCTCACACCAATATTTGCGTCTAGAGCCTTTGCATTGAGGGCTATGTGAAAACGGCTTTGGCGCTGAAGTTGTCTGTGAATGTGGAGTTGGTGGCATGTGAAACCCGCATGAGAAGCATTCGTTTGTGTGTGATGCTCTAGCAGGTTCATTCCTAGATAATGCACTCAAAGGGCATTAAGCATAGAGTGTGAAAAGTGAGTTTCCTTGAGAGCTGCATGGAAGCCTGATGGTGTGTGCAGTCAGTGAGCCAAATGGAGTTGTTCTCCCACAAGAACCACTCGGCTGCTTCTTCTTCTTCAATATGCCTTCCTTGAGATCTACATGGAAGCCTGATGGTGTGTGCAGTCAGTGAGCCAAATGGAGTTGTTCTCCCACAAGAACCACTCGGCTGCTGCTTCTTCTTCAATATGCCTTCCTTGGGAGCTACATGGAAGCCTGATGGTGTGTGCAGTCAGTGAGCCAAATGGAGTTGTTCTCCCACAAGAACCACTCGGCTGCTTCTTCTTCTTCAATATGCCCTTCACCAACATGCAGTGTTTCCTTGATTGAATTAGCTCTCACACTAATATTTGCGTCTAGAGCCTTTACATTGAGGGCTATCTGAAAACGGCTTTGGCGCTGAAGTTGTCTGTGAATGTGGAGTTGGTGGCATGTGAAACCCGCATGTGGAGCATTGGTTTGTGTGGGATGCTCTACCAGGTTCATTCCTAGATAATGCACTCAAAGGGCATTAAGCATAGAGTGTGAAAAGTGAGTTTCCTTGAGAGCTGCTTGGAAGCCTGATGGTGTGTGAAGTTAGTGAGCCAAATGGAGTTGTTCTCCCGCAAGAACCACTCGGCTGCTTCTTCTTCAATATGCCCTTCAGCAACATGCAGTGTTTCCTTGATTGAATTAGCTCTCACAAAAATATTTGCGTCTAGAGCCTTTGCATTGAGGGCTATCTGAATACGGCTTTGGCGCTGAAGTTGTCTGTGAATGTGAAGTTGGTGGCATGTGAAACCCGCATGTGGAGCATTGGTTTGTGTGCGATGCTCACCAAGCTTCTTTTGAGTCCTAGGCACTCAAAGGACATTAAGCATAGAGTGTGAAAAGTGAGTTTCCTTGAGAGCTACTTGGAAGCCTGATGGTGTGTGAAGTTAGTGAGCCAGATGGAGTTGTTCTCCCACAACATCCACTCGGCTGCTTCTTCTTCAATATGCCCTTCACCAACATGCTGTGTTTCCTTGATTGAATTAGCTCTCACACCAATATTTGCGTCTAGAGCCTTTGCATTGAGGGCTATCTGAAAGCGGCTTTGGCGCTGAAGTTGTCTGTGAATGTGGAGTTGGTGGCATGTGAAACCCGCATGCGAAACATTCGTTTGTGTGGGATGCTCTACCAGGTTCATTCCTAGATAATGCACTCAAAGGGCATTAAGCATAGAGTGTGAAAAGTGAGTTTCCTTGAGAGCTGCTTGGAAGTCTGATGATGTGTGAAGTTAGTGAGCCAGATGGAGTTGTTCTCCCACAAGAACCACTCGGCTGCTGCTTCTTCTTCAATATGCCGTTCACCAATATGCAGTGTTTCCTTGATTGAATTAGCTCTCACACCAATATTTGAGTCTAGAGCCTTTGCATTGAGGGCTATCTGAAAACGGCTTTGGCGCTGAAGTTGTCTGTGAATGTGGAGTTGGTGGCATGTGAAACCCGCATGCAAAGCATTCGTTTGTGTGTGATGCTCTAACAGGTTCATTCCCAGATAATGCACTCAAAGGGCATTAAACATAGAGTGTGAAAAGTGAGTTTCCTTGAGAGCTGCTTGGAAGCCTGATGGTGTGTGCAGTCACCGAGCCAATTGGAGTTGTTCTCCCAAAACAACCACTCGGCTGCTTCTTCTTCAATATGCCCTTCACCAACATGCAGTGTTTCCTTGATTGAATTTTCTCTCACACCAATATTTGCGTCTAGAGCCTTTGCATTGAGGGCTATCTGAAAACGGCTTTGGCGCTGAAGTTGTCTGTGAATGTGGAGGTGGTGGCATGTGAAACCCGCATGTGGAGCATTGGTTTGTGTGCGATGCTCACCAAGCTTCTTTTGAGTCCTAGGCACGCAAAGGACATTAAGCATAGAGTGTGAAAAGTGAGTTTCCTTGAGAGCTGCTTGGACGCCTGATGGTGTGTGCAGTCAGTGAGCCAGATGGAGTTGTTCTCCCACAAGAACCACTCGGCTGCTTCTTCTTCTTCAATATGCCCTTCACCAACATGCAGTGTTTCCTTGATTGAATTAGCTCTCACACCAATATTTGCGTCCAGAGCCTTTGCATTAAGGGCTATCTGAAAACGGCTTTCGCGCTGAAGTTGTCTGTTAATGTGGAGTTGGTGGCATGTGAAACCCGCATGTGGAGCATTGGTTTGTGTGGGATGGTCTACCAGGTTCATTCCTAGATAATGCAGTCAAAGGGCATTAAGCATAGAGTGTGAAAAGTGAGTTTCCTTGAGAGCTGCTTGGAAGCCTGATGGTGTGTGAAGTTAGTGAGCCAAATGGAGTTGTTCTCCCACAACAACCACTCGGCTGCTTCTTCTTCAATATGCCCTTCACCAACATGCGGTGTTTCCTTGATTGAATTAGCTCTCACACCAATATTTGCGTCTAGATCATTTGCATTGAGGGCTGTCTGAAAACGGCTTTGGCGCTGAAGTTGTCTGTGAATGTGGAGTTGGTGGCATGTGAAACCCGCATGCGAAACATTCGTTTGTGTGCGATGCTCTAGCAGATTCATTCCTAGATAATGCACTCAAAGGGCAATAAGCATAGAGTGTGAAAACTGAGTTTCCTTGAGAGCTGCTTGGAAGCCTGATGGTGTGTGAAGTTAGTGAGCCAGATGGAGTTGTTCTCCCACAACAACCACTCGGCTGCTTCTTCTTCAATATGCCCTTCACCAACATGCAGTGTTTCCTTGATTGAATTATCTCTCACACCAATATTTGCGTCTAGAGCCTTTGCATTGAGGGCTATGTGAAAACGGCTTTGGCGCTGAAGTTGTCTGTGAATGTGGAGTTGGTGGCATGTGAAACCCGCATGCGAAGCATTCGTTTGTGTGTGATGCTCTAGCAGGTTCATTCCTAGATAATGCAGTCAAAGGGCATTAAGCATAGAGTGTGAAATCTGAGTTTCCTTGAGAGCTGCATGGAAGCATGATGGTGTGTGCAGTCAGTGAGCCAAATGGAGTTGTTCTCCCATAACAACCACTCGGCTGCTTCTTTTTCAATATGCCCTTCAGCAACATGCAGTGTTTCCTTGATTGAATTATCTCTCAGACCAATATTTGCGTCTAGAGCCTTTGCATTGAGGGCTATGTGAAAACGGCTTTGGCGCTGAAGTTGTCTGTGAATGTGGAGTTGGTGGCATGTGAAACCCGCATGCGAAGCTTTCGTTTGTGTGGGATGCTCTAGCAGGTTCATTCCTAGATAATGCAGTCAAAGGGCATTAACCATAGAGTGTGAAAAGTGAGTTTCCTTGAGAGCTGCTTGGAAGTCTGATGATGTGTGAAGTTAGTGAGCCAGATGGAGTTGTTCTCCCACAACAACCACTCGGCTGCTTCTTCAATATGCCCTTCACCAACATGCAATATTTCCTTGATTGAATTAGCTCTCACACCAATATTTGCGTCTAGAGCCTTTGCATTGAGGGCTATCTGAAAATGGCTTTGGCGCTGAAGTTGTCTGTGAATGTGGAGTTGGTGGCATGTGAAACCCGCATGTGGAGCATGGGTTTGTGTGGGATGGTCTACCAGGTTCATTCCTAGATAATGCAGTCAAAGGGCATTAAGCATAGAGTATGAAAAGTGAGTTTACTTGAGAGCTGCTTGGAAGCCTGATGGTGTGTGAAGTTAGTGAGCCAAATGGAGTTGTTCTCCCACAAGAACCACTCGGCTGCTTCTTCTTCAATATGCCCTTCACCAGCATGCAGTGTTTCCTGGATTGAATTAGCTCTCACACCAATATTTGCGTCTAGAGCCTTTGCATTGAGGGCTATCTGAAAACGGCTTTGGCGCTGAAGTTGTCTGTGAATGTGGAGTTGGTGGCATGTGAAACCCGCATGTGGAGCATTGGTTTGTGTGGGATGCTCTACCAGGTTCATGCCTAGATAATGCACTCAAAGGGCATTAAGCATAGAGTGTGAAAACTGAGTTTCCTTGAGAGCTGCTTGGAAGCATGATGGTGTGTGAATTTAGTGAGCCAGATGGAGTTGTTCTCCCACAACAACCACTTGGCTGCTTCTTCTTCTTCAATATGCCCTTCACCAACATGCAGTGTTTCCTTGATTGAATTAGCTCTCACACCAATATTTGCGTCTAGAGCCTTTGCATTGAGGGCTATGTGAAAACGGCTTTGGCGCTGAAGTTGTCTGTGAATGTGGAGTTGGTGGCATGTGAAACCCGCATGAGAAGCATTCGTTTGTGTGTGATGCTCTAGCAGGTTCATTCCTAGATAATGCACTCAAAGGGCATTAAGCATAGAGTGTGAAAAGTGAGTTTCCTTGAGAGCTACATGGAAGCCTGATGGTGTGTGCAGTCAGTGAGCCAAATGGAGTTGTTCTCCCACAAGAACCACTCGGCAGCTGCTTCTTCTTCAATATGCCCTTCACCAACATACAGTGTTTCCTTGATTGAATTAGCTCTCACGAAAATATTTGCGTCTAGAGACTTTGCATTGAGGGCTATCTGAAAACGGCTTTGGCGCTGAAGTTGTCTGTGAATGTGGAGTTGGTGGCATGTGAAACCCGCATGTGGAGCATTGGTTTGTGTGCGATGCTCTACCAGGTTCATTCCTAGATAATGCACTCAAAGAGCATTTAGCATAGAGTGTGAAAAGTGAGTTTCCTTAAGAGCTGCTTGGAAGCCTGATGGTGTGTGAAGTTAGTGAGCCAGATGGAGTTGTTCTCCCAGAAGGACCACTAGGCTGCTTCTTCTTCAATATGCCCGTCAGCAACATGCAGTGTTTCCTTGATTGAATTAGCTCTCACACCAATATTTGAGTCTAGAGCCTTTGCATTGAGGGCTATCTGAAAACGGCTTTGGCGCTGAAGTTGTCTGTGAATGTGGAGTTGGTGGCATGTGAAACCCGCATGTGGAGCATTGGTTTGTGTGCGATGCTCACCAAGCTTCTTTTGAGTGCTAGGCACTCAAAGGACATTAAGCATAGAGTGTGAAAAGTGAGTTTCCTTGAGAGCTGCATGGAAGCCTGATGGTGTGTGCAGTCAGTGAGCCAGATGGAGTTGTTCTCCCACAAGAACCACTCGGCTGCTTCTTCTTCAATATGCCCTTCACCAACATGCAGTGTTTCCTTGATTGAATTAGCTCTCACACCAATATTTGCGTCTAGAGCCTTTGCATTGAGGGCTATCTGAAAACGGCTTTGGCGCTGAAGTTGTCTGTGAATGTGGAGTTGGTGGCATGTGAAACCCGCATGTGGAGCATTGGTTTGTGTGGGATGGTCTACCAGGTTCATTCCTAGATAATGCAGTCAAAGGGCATTAAGCATAGAGTGTGAAAAGTGAGTTTCCTTGAGAGCTGCTTGGAAGCCTGATGGTGTGTGAAGTTAGTGAGCCAAATGGAGTTGTTCTCCCACAACAACCACTCGGCTGCTTCTTCTTCAATATGCCCTTCACCAACATGCGGTGTTTCCTTGATTGAATTAGCTCTCACACCAATATTTGCATCTAGAGCATTTGCATTGAGGGCTGTCTGAAAACGGCTTTGGCGCTGAAGTTGTCTGTGAATGTGGAGTTGGTGGCATGTGAAACCCGCATGCGAAACATTCGTTTGTGTGCGATGCTCTAGCAGGTTCATTCCTAGATAATGCACTCAAAGGGCAATAAGCATAGAGTGTGAAAACTGAGTTTCCTTGAGAGCTGCTTGGAAGCCTGATGGTGTGTGAAGTTAGTGAGCCAGATGGAGTTGTTCTCCCACAACAACCACTCGGCTGCTTCTTCTTCAATATGCCCTTCACCAACATGCAGTGTTTCCTTGATTGAATTATCTCTCACACCAATATTTGCGTCTAGAGCCTTTGCATTGAGGGCTATGTGAAAACGGCTTTGGCGCTGAAGTTGTCTGTGAATGTGGAGTTGGTGGCATGTGAAACCCGCATGCGAAGCTTTCGTTTGTGTGGGATGCTCTAGCAGGTTCATTCCTAGATAATGCAGTCAAAGGGCATTAACCATAGAGTGTGAAAAGTGAGTTTCCTTGAGAGCTGCTTGGAAGTCTGATGATGTGTGAAGTTAGTGAGCCAGATGGAGTTGTTCTCCCACAACAACCACTCGGCTGCTTCTTCAATATGCCCTTCACCAACATGCAATATTTCCTTGATTGAATTAGCTCTCACACCAATATTTGCGTCTAGAGCCTTTGCATTGAGGGCTATCTGAAAATGGCTTTGGCGCTGAAGTTGTCTGTGAATGTGGAGTTGGTGGCATGTGAAACCCGCATGTGGAGCATGGGTTTGTGTGGGATGGTCTACCAGGTTCATTCCTAGATAATGCAGTCAAAGGGCATTAAGCATAGAGTATGAAAAGTGAGTTTCCTTGAGAGCTGCTTGGAAGCCTGATGGTGTGTGAAGTTAGTGAGCCAAATGGAGTTGTTCTCCCACAAGAACCACTCGGCTGCTTCTTCTTCAATATGCCCTTCACCAGCATGCAGTGTTTCCTGGATTGAATTAGCTCTCACACCAATATTTGCGTCTAGAGCCTTTGCATTGAGGGCTATGTGAAAACGGCTTTGGCGCTGAAGTTGTCTGTGAATGTGGAGTTGGTGGCATGTGAAACCCGCATGTGGAGCATTGGTTTGTGTGGGATGCTCTACCAGGTTCATGCCTAGATAATGCACTCAAAGGGCATTAAGCATAGAGTGTGAAATGTGAGTTTCCTTGAGAGCTGCTTGGAAGCATGATGGTGTGTGAATTTAGTGAGCCAGATGGAGTTGTTCTCCCACAACAACCACTTGGCTGCTTCTTCTTCTTCAATATGCCCTTCACCAACATGCAGTGTTTCCTTGATTGAATTAGCTCTCACAGCAATATTTGCGTCTAGAGCCTTTGCATTGAGGGCTATGTGAAAACGGCTTTGGCGCTGAAGTTGTCTGTGAATGTGGAGTTGGTGGCATGTGAAACCCGCATGAGAAGCATTCGTTTGTGTGTGATGCTCTAGCAGGTTCATTCCTAGATAATGCACTCAAAGGGCATTAAGCATAGAGTGTGAAAAGTGAGTTTCCTTGAGAGCTACATGGAAGCCTGATGGTGTGTGCAGTCAGTGAGCCAAATGGAGTTGTTCTCCCACAAGAACCACTCGGCAGCTGCTTCTTCTTCAATATGCCCTTCACCAACATACAGTGTTTCCTTGATTGAATTAGCTCTCACGAAAATATTTGCGTCTAGAGCCTTTGCATTGAGGGCTATCTGAAAACGGCTTTGGCGCTGAAGTTGTCTGTGAATGTGGAGTTGGTGGCATGTGAAACCCGCATGTGGAGCATTGGTTTGTGTGCGATGCTCTACCAGGTTCATTCCTAGATAATGCACTCAAAGAGCATTTAGCATAGAGTGTGAAAAGTGAGTTTCCCTTAAGAGCTGCTTGGAAGCCTGATGGTGTGTGAAGTTAGTGAGCCAGATGGAGTTGTTCTCCCAGAAGGACCACTAGGCTGCTTCTTCTTCAATATGCCCGTCAGCAACATGCAGTGTTTCCTTGATTGAATTAGCTCTCACACCAATATTTGAGTCTAGAGCCTTTGCATTGAGGGCTATCTGAAAACGGCTTTGGCGCTGAAGTTGTCTGTGAATGTGGAGTTGGTGGCATGTGAAACCCGCATGTGGAGCATTGGTTTGTGTGCGATGCTCACCAAGCTTCTTTTGAGTGCTAGGCACTCAAAGGACATTAAGCATAGAGTGTGAAAAGTGAGTTTCCTTGAGAGCTGCATGGAAGCCTGATGGTGTGTGCAGTCAGTGAGCCAGATGGAGTTGTTCTCCCACAAGAACCACTCGGCTGCTTCTTCTTCAATATGCCCTTCACCAACATGCAGTGTTTCCTTGATTGAATTAGCTCTCACACCAATATTTGCGTCTAGAGCCTTTGCATTGAGGGCTATCTGAAAACGGCTTTGGCGCTGAAGTTGTCTGTGAATGTGGAGTTGTTGGCATGTGAAACCCTCATGTGGAGCATTGGTTTGTGTGGGATGGTCTACCAGGTTCATTCCTAGATAATGCAGTCAAAGGGCATTAAGCATAGAGTGTGAAAACTGAGTTTCATTGAGAGCTGCTTGGAAGCCTGATGGTGTGTGAAGTTAGTGAGCCAAATGGAGTTGTTCTCCCACAAGAACCACTCGGCTGCTTCTTCTTCAATATGCCCTTTAGCAACATGCAGTGTTTCCTTGATTGAATTAGCTCTCACACCAATATTTGCGTCTAGAGCCTCTGCATTGAGGGCTATCTGAAAACGGCTTTCGCGCTGAAGTTGTCTGTGAATGTGGAGTTGGTGGCATGTGAAACCCGCATGTGGAGCATTGGTTTGTGTGGGATGCTCTACCAGGTTCATTCCTAGATAATGCACTCAAAGGGCATTAAGCATAGAGTGTGAAAAGTGAGTTTCCTTGAGAGCTGCTTGGAAGTCTGATGATGTGTGAAGTTAGTGAGCCAGATGGAGTTGTTCTCCCACTAGGACCACTCACCTGCTTCTTCTTCAATCATGCCCTTCACCAACATGCAGTGTTTCCTTGATTGAATTAGCTCTCACGCCAATATTTGCATCTAGAACCTTTGCATTGAGGACTATCTGAAAACGGCTTTGGCGCTGAATTTGTCTGTGAATGTGGAGTTGGTGGCATGTGAAACCCGCATGCAAAGCATTCGTTTGTGTGGGATGCTCTACCAGGTTCAATCCTAGATAATGCACTCAAAGGGCATTAAGCATAGAGTGTGAAAAACTGAGTTTCCTTGAGAGCTGCTTGGAAGCCTGATGGTGTGTGAAGTTAGTGAGCCAGATGGAGTTGTTCTCCCACAAGGACCACTCGGCTGCTTCTTCTTTCAATATGCCCTTCACCAACATGCAGTGTTTCCTTGATTGAATTAGCTCTCACAAAAATATTTGCGTCTAGAGCCTTTGCATTGAGGGCTATCTGAAAACGGCTTTGGCGCTGAAGTTGTCTGTGAATGTGAAGTTGGTGGCATGTGAAACCCGCATGTGGAGCATTGGTTTGTGTGCGATGCTCACCAAGCTTCTTTTGAGTCCTAGGCACTCAAAGGACATTAAGCATAGAGTGTGAAAAGTGAGTTTCCTTGAGAGCTGCTTGGAAGCCTGATGGTGTGTGAAGTTAGAGAGCCCGATGGAGTTGTTCTCCCACAAGAACCACTCGGCTGCTTCTTCTTCAATATGCCCTTCACCAAGATGCGGTGTTTCCTTGATTGAATTAGCTCTCACACCAATATTTGCGTCTAGAGCCTTTGCATTGAGGGCTATCTGAAAACGGCTTTGGCGCTGAAGTTGTCTGTGAATGTGGAGTTGGTGGCATGTGAAACCCGCATGCGAAGCATTCGTTTGTGTGGGATGCTCTACCAGGTTCATTCCTAGATAATGCACTCAAGGGCATTAAGCATAGAGTGTGAAAACTGAGTTCCCCTTGAGAGCTGCTTGGAAGTCTGATGATGTGTGAAGTTAGTGAGCCAGATGGAGTTGTTCTCCCACAAGAACCACTCGGCTGCTGCTTCTTCTTCAATATGCCCGTCAGCAACATGCAGTGTTTCCTTGATTGAATTAGCTCTCACACCAATAATTGAGTCTAGAGCCTTTGCATTGAGGGCTATCTGAAAACGGCTTTCGCGCTGAAGTTGTCTGTGAATGTGGAGTTGGTGACATGTGAAACCCGCTTGATAAGCATTCGTTTGTGTGGGATGATCTACCAGGTTCATTCCGAAATAATGCACTCAAAGGGCATTAAGCATAGAGTGTGAAAAGTGAGTTTCCTTGAGAGCTGCTTGGAAGCCTGATGGTTGTGTGCAGTCACCGAGCCAATTGGAGTTGTTCTCCCAAAACAACCACTCAGCTGCTTCTTCTTCAATATGCCCTTCACCAACATGCAGTGTTTCCTTGATTGAATTTTCTCTCACACCAATATTTGCGTCTAGAGCCTTTGCATTGAGGGCTATCTGAAAACGGCTTGGCGCTGAAGTTGTCTGTGCATGTGGAGTTGGTGGCATGTGAAACCCGCATGTGGAGCATTGGTTTGTGTGGGATGCTCTACCAGGTTCATTCCTAGATAATGCACTCAAAGGGCATTAAGCATAGAGTGTGAAAAGTGAGTTTCCTTGAGAGCTGCTTGGAAGCCTGATGATCTGTGAAGTTAGTGAGCCAGATGGAGTTGTTCTCCCACAAGGACCACTCGGCTGCTTCTTCTTCAATATGCCCTTCAGCAACATGCGGCGTTTCCTTGATTGAATTAGCTCTCACAAAAATATTTGCGTCTAGAGCCTTTGCATTGAGGGCTATGTGAAAACGGCTTTGGCGCTGAAGTTGTCTGTGAATGTGGAGTTGGTGGCATGTGAAACCCGCATGTGGAGAATTGGTTTGTGTGCGATGCTCACCAAGCTTCTTTTTAGTCCTAGGCACTCAAAGGGCATTAAGCATAGAGTGTGAAAAGTGAGTTTCCTTGAGAGCTGCATGGAAGCCTGATGGTGTGTGCAGTCACCGAGGCAAATGAAGTTGTTCTCCCACAACAACCACTCGGCTGCTTCTTCTTCAATATGCCCTTCACCAACATGCAGCGTTTCCTTGATTGAATTAGCTCTCACAGAAATATTTTGCTCTAGAGCCTTTGCATTGAGGGCTATCTGAAAACGGCTTTGGCGCTGAAGTTGTCTGTGAATGTGGAGTTGATGGCATGTGAAACCCGCATGTGGAGCATTGGTTTGTGTGCGATGCTCTACCAGGTTCATTCCTAGATAGTGCACTCAAAGGGCATTAAGCATAGAGTGTGAAAAGTGAGTTTCCTTGAGAGCTGCATGGAAGCCTGGTGGTGTGTGTAGTCACCGAGCTAAATGGAGTTGTTCTCCCACAAGAACCACTCGGCTGCTTCTTCTTCAATATGCCCTTCACCAACATGCAGTGTTTCCTTGATTGAATTAGCTCTCACACTAATATTTGCGTCTAGAGCCTTTGCATTGAGGGCTATGTGAAAACAGCTTTGGCGCTGAAGTTGTCTGTGAATGTGGAGTTGGTGACATGTGAAACCCGCATGTGGAGCATTGGTTTGTGTGCGATGCTCTACCAGGTTCATTCCTAGATAATGCACTCAAAGGGCATTAAGCATAGAGTGTGAAATCTGAGTTCCTGTGAGAGCTGCTTGGAAGCCTGATGGTGTGTGAAGTCAGTGAGCCAAATGGAGTTGTTCTCCCACAAGAACCACTCGGCTGCTTCTTCTTCAATATGGCCCTTCACCAACATGCAGTGTTTCCTTGATTGAATTAGCTCTCACACCAATATTTGCGTCTAGAGCCTTTGCATTGAGGGCTATCTGAAAACGGCTTTGACGCTGAAGTTGTCTGTGAATGTGGAGTTGGTGGCATGTGAAACCCGCATGTGGAGCATTGGTTTGTGTGCGATGCTCACCACGCTTCTTTTGAGTCCTAGGCACTCAAAGGGCATTAAGCATAGAGTGTGAAAAGTGAGTTTCCTTGAGAGCTGCATGGAAGCCTGATGGTGTGTGTAGTCACCGAGCCAAATGGAGTTGTTCTCCCACAAGAACCACTCGGCTGCTTCTTCTTCTTCAATATGCCCTTCACCAACATGCAGTGTTTCCTTCATTGAAATATCTCTCACACCAATATTTGCGTCTAGAGCCTTTGCATTGAGGGCTATCTGAAAACGGCTTTGGCGCTGAAGTTGTCTGTGAATGTGGAGTTGGTGGCATGTGAAACCCGCATGAGAAGCATTCGTTTGTGTGGGAAGCTCTAGCAGGTTCATTCCTAGATAATGCAGTCAAAGGGCATTAACCATAGAGTGTGAAAACTGAGTTTCCTTGAGAGCTGCTTGGAAGTCTGATGATGTGTGAAGTTAGTGAGCCAGATATAGTTATTCTCCCACAAGAACCACTCGGCTGCTTCTTCTTCAATATGCCCTTCACCATCATGCAATATTTCCTTGAATGAATTAGCTCTCACACCAATATTTGCGTCCAGAGCCTTTGCATTGAGGGCTATCTGAAAACGGCTTTGGCGCTGAAGTTGTCTGTGAATGTGGAGTTGGTGGCATGTGAAACCCGCATGTGGAGCATTGGTTTGTGTGCGATGCTCACCAAGCTTCTTTTAGTCCTAGGCACTCAAAGGGCATTAAGCATAGAGTGTGAAAAGTGAGTTTCCTTGAGAGCTGCTTGGAAGCCTGATGGTGTGTGAAGTTAGTGAGCCAAATGGAGTTGTTCTCCCACAAGAACCACTCGGCTGCTTCTTCTTCAATATGCCCTTCACCAACATGCAGTGTTTCCTTGATTGAATTAGCTCTCACAGCAATATTTGCGTCTAGAGCCTTTGCATTGAGGGCTATGTGAAAACGGCTTTGGCGCTGAAGTTGTCTGTGAATGTGGAGTTGGTGGCATGTGAAACCCGCATGTGGAGCATTGGTTTGTGTGCGATGCTCTACCAGGTTCATTCCTAGATAATGCACTCAAAGGGCATTAAGCATAGAGTGTGAAATCTGAGTTCCCTGTGAGAGCTGCTTGGAAGCCTGATGGTGTGTGAAGTCAGTGAGCCAAATGGAGTTGTTCTCCCACAAGAACCACTCGGCTGCTTCTTCTTCAATATGCCCTTCAGCAACATGCAGTGTTTCCTTGATTGAATTAGCTCTCACACCAATATTTGCGTCTAGAGCCTTTGCATTGAGGGCTATCTGAAAACGGCTTTGGCGCTGAAGTTGTCTGTGAATGTCGAGTTGGTGGCATGTGAAACCCGCATGTGGAGCATTGGTTTGTGTGCGATGCTCACCACGCTTCTTTTGAGTCCTAGGCACTCAAAGGACATTAAGCATAGAGTGTGAAAAGTGAGTTTCCTTGAGAGCTGCTTGGAAGCCTGATGGTGTGTGAAGTCAGTGAGCCAAATGGAGTTGTTCTCCCACAAGAACCACTCGGCTGCTTCTTCTTCTTCAATATGCCCTTCACCAACATGCAGTGTTTCCTTGATTGAAATATCTCTCACACCAATATTTGCGTCTAGAGCCTTTGCATTGAGGGCTATCTGAAAACGGCTTTGGCGCTGAAGTTGTCTGTGAATGTGGAGTTGGTGGCATGTGAAACCCGCATGAGCAGCATTCGTTTGTGTGGGATGCTCTAGCAGGTTCATTCCTAGATAATGCACTCAAAGGGCATTAAGCATAGAGTGTGAAAACTGAGTTTCCTTGAGAGCTGCTTGGAAGTCTGATGGTGTGTGAAGTTAGTGAGCCAGATGGAGTTGTTCTCCCACAAGAACCACTCGGCTGCTTCTTCTTCAATATGCCCTTCACCAACATGCAATATTTCCTTGAATGAATTAGCTCTCACACCAATATTTGCGTCTAGAGCCTTTGCATTGAGGGCTATCTGAAAACGGCTTTGGCGCTGAAGTTGTCTGTGAATGTGGAGTTGGTGGCATGTGAAACCCGCATGTGGAGCATTGGTTTGTGTGCGATGCTCTACCAGGTTCATTCCTAGATAGTGCACTCAAAGGGCATTAAGCATAGAGTGTGAAAAGTGAGTTTCCTTGAGAGCTGCATGGAAGCCTGATGGTGTGTGTAGTCACCGAGCCAAATGGAGTTGTTCTCCCACAAGAACCACTCGGCTGCTTCTTCTTCTTCAATATGCCCTTCACCAACATGCAGTGTTTCCTTGATTGAATTAGCTCTCACAAAAATATTTGCGTCTAGAGCCTTTGCATTGAGGGCTATCTGAAAACGGCTGTGGCGCTGAAGTTGTCTGTGAATGTGGAGTTGGTGGCATGTGAAACCCGAATGCGAAGCATTCATTTTTGTTGAATGCTATACCAGGTTCATTGCTAGATAAGGCACTCAAAGTGCATTAAGCATAGAGTGTGAAAACTGTGTTTCCTTGAGAGCTGCTTGGAAGCGTCAGGGAGCCAAATGGAGTCATTCTCCCACAACAACCACTAGGCTGCTTCTTCTTCAATATGCCCTTCACCAACATGCAGTGTTTCCTTGATTGTTTAGCTCTCACACCAATATTTGCATCTAGAGCCTTTGCATTGAGGGCTATCTGAAAATGGCTTTGGCGCTGAAGTTGTCTGTGAATGTGGAGTTGGTGGCATGTGAAACCCGAATGTGGAGCATTGGTTTGTGTGGGATGCTCTGCCAGGTTCATTCCTAGATAATGCACTCAACGGGCATTAAGCATAGAGTGTGAAAAGTGAGTTTCCTTGAGAGCTGCTTGGAAGCCTGTTGGTGTGTGAAGTTAGTGAGCCAGATGGAGTTGTTCTCCCACAAGAACCACTCGGCTGCTTCTTCTTCAATATGCCCTTCACCAACATGCAGTGTTTCCTTGATTGAATTAGCTCTCACAAAAATATTTGCGTCTAGAAGCCTTTGCATTGAGGGCTATCTGAAAACGGCTTTGGTGCTGAAGTTGTCTGTGAATGTGGAGTTGGTGGCATGTGAAACCCGCATGTGGGGCATTGGTTTGTGTTGGATGCTCACCAAGCTTCTTTTTAGTCCTAGGCACTCAAAGGGCATTAAGCATAGAGTGTGAAAGTGAGTTTTTCTTGAGAGCTGCTTGGAAGCCTGATGGTGTGTGAAGTTAGTGAGCCAAATGGAGTTGTTCTCCCACAAGAACCACTCGGCTGCTTCTTTTTCAATATGCCCTTCATGAACATGCAGTGTTTCCCTTGATTTATTAGCTCTCACACCAATATTTTCCTCTAGAGCCTTTGCATTGAGGGCTATCTGAAAATGGCTTTGGTGCTGAAGTTGTCTGTGAATGTGGAGTTGGTGGCATGTGAAACCTGCATGTGGAGCATTGGTTTGTGTTGGATGCTCACCAAGCTTCATTTTAGTCCTAGGCACTCAAAGGGCATTAAGCCTAGAGTGTGAAAACTGAGTTTCCTTGAGAGCTGCTTGGAAGCCTGATGGTGTGTGAAGTTAGTGAGCCAAATGGAGTTGTTCTCCCCACAACAACCACTCGGCTGCTTCTTCTTCAATATGCCTTCACGAACATGCAGGGTTTTCCTTGATTGAATTAGCTCTCACACCAATATTTGCGTCTAGAGCCTTTGCATTGAGGGGCTATCTGAAAACGGCTTTGACGGTGAAGTTGTCTGTGAATGTGGAGTTTGTGGCATGTGAAACCCGCATGTGGAGCATTGGTTTGTGTGCGATGCTCACCAAACTTCTTTTTAGTCCTAGGCACTGAAAGGACATTAAGCATAGAGTGTGAAAAGTGAGTTTCCTTGAGAGCTGCATTTAAGCCTGATGGTGTGTGAAGTTAGTGAGGCCAAATGGAGTCGTTCTTCCACAAGAACCACTCGGCTGCTTCTTCTTCAATATGCCTTTCACCAACATGCAGTGTTTCCTTGATTGAATTAGCTCTCACAGCAATATTTGCGTCTAGAGCCTTTGCATTGAGGGCTATCTGAAAACGGTTGTCGCGGTGAAGTTGTCTGTGAATGTGGAGTTGGTGGCATGTGAAACCCGCATGTGGAGCATTGGTTTGTGTGGGATGCTCCACCAGGTTCATTCCTAGATAATGCACTCAAAGGGCATTAAGCATAGAGTGTGAAAACTGAGTTTCCTTGAGAGCTGCTTGGAAGCCTGATGGTGGGTGAAGTCAGTGAGCCAAATGGAGTCATTCTCTCACAACAACCACTCGGCTGCCTTCTTCTTCAATAAGCCTTTCACAAACATGCAGTGTTTCCTTTATTGAATTAGCTCTCACACCAATATTTTCCTCTAGAGCCTTTGCATTGAGGGCTATCTGAAAACGGCTTTGGCGCTGAAGTTGTCTGTGAATGTGGAGTTGGTGGCATGTGAAACCCGAATGCGAAGCATTCGTTTTATGGGATGCTCTACCCAGGTTCATTCCTAGATAATGCACTCAACGGGCATTAAGCATAGAGTGTGAAAAGTGAGTTACCTTGAGAGCTGCATGGAAGCCTGATGGTGTGTGAAGTTAGTGAGCCAGATGGTGTTGTTCTCCCACAAGAACCACTCGGCTGCTTCTTCTTCTTCAATATGTCCTTCACGAACATGCAGTGCTTCCTTGATTGAATTAGCTCTCACACCAATATTTGCGTCTAGAGCCTTTGCATTGAGGGCTATGTGAAAACGGCTTTGGCGCTGAAGTTGTCTGTGAATGTGGAGTTGGTGGCATGTGAAACCCGCATGCGAAGAATTCGTTTGTGTTGGATGCTCTACAAGGTTCATTCCTAGATAATGCACTCAACGGGCATTAAGCATAGAGTGTGAAAAGTGAGTTTCCTTGAGAGCTGCTTGGAAGCCTGATGGTGTGTGAAGTTAGTGAGCCAGATGGCGTTGTTCTCCCACAACAACCACTCGGCTGCTTCTTCTTCAATATGCCCTTCACGAAACATGCAATGTTTCCTTGATTGAATTAGTTCTCACACCAATATTTGAGTCTAGAGCCTTTGCATTGAGGGCTATCTGAAAACAGCTTTGGTGCTGAAGTTGTCTGTGAATGTGGAGTTGGTGGCATGTGAAACCCGCATGTGGAGCATTGGTTTGTGTGCGATGCTCACCCAAGAATCTTTTTAGTCCTAGGCACTCAAAGGGCATTAAGCATAGAGTGTGAAAACTGAGTTTCCTTGAGAGCTGCTTGGAAGCCTGATGGTGTGTGAAGTCAGTGAGTCAAATGGAGTTGTTCTCCCACAAGAACCACTCGGTTGCTTCTTCTTCAATATGCCGTTCACCAACGTGCAGCGTTTCCTTGATTGAATTAGCTCTCACAGAAATATTTTCCTCTAGAGCCTTTGCATTGAGGGCTATCTGAAAACGGCTTTGGCGCTGAAGTTGTCTGTGAATGTGGAGTTAGTGGCATGTGAAACCCTCATGCGAAGCATTCGTTTTTGTGGGATGCTCTACTAGGTTCATTCCTAGATAATGCACTGAAGGGCATTAAGCATAGAGTGTGAAAAGTGAGTTTCCTTGAGAGCTGCTTGGAAGCCTGATGGTGTGTGAAGTTAGTGAGCCAGAAGGAGTTGTTCTCCCACAAGAACCACTCGGCCTGCTTCTTCTTCTTCAATATGCCCTTCACCAACATGCAGTGTTTCCTTGATTGAATTAGCTCTCACAAAAATATTTGCGTCTAAAGCCTTTGCATTGAGGGCTATGTGAAAACGGCTTTGGCGCTGAAGTTGTCTGTGAATGTGGAGTTGGTGGCATGTGAAACCCGCATGTGGAGCATTGGTTTGTGTGCGATGCTCACCAAGAATCTTTTTAGTCCTAGGCACTCAAAGGGCATTAAGCATAGAGTGTGAAAAGTGAGTTTCCTTGAGAGCTGCTTGGAAGCCTGATGGTGTGTGAAGTCAGTGAGCGAAATGGAGGTCGTTATCCCACAACAACTACTCGGTTTGCTTCTTCTTCAATATGCCCTTCACGAACATGCCAGTGTTTCCTTGATTGAATTAGCTCTCACCACCAATATTTGCGTCTAGAGCCTTTGCATTGAGGGCTATGTGAAAACGGCTTTGGCGCTGAAGTTGTCTGTGAATGTATAGTTGGTGGCATGTGAAACCCGCATGCGAAGCATTCATTTGTGTGGGATGTTCTAGCAGGTTCATTCCTAGATAATGCACTCAAAGGGCATTAAGCATAGAGTGTGAAAAGTGAGTTTCCTTGAGAGCTGCTTTAAAGTCTGATGATGTGTGAAGTTAGTGAGCCAAATGGAGTTGTTCTCCCACAAGGACCAGACGGCTGCTGCTTCTTCAATATGCCCTTCAGCAAAATGCAGTGTTTCCTTGATTGAATTAGCTCTCACACCAATATTTGAGTCTAGAGCCTTTGCATTGAGCTCCATCTGGAAATGGCTTTGGCGTTAAAGTTGTCTGTGAATGTGGAGTTGGTGGCATGTGAAACCCGCATGTGGGGCACTGGTTTGTGTGGGATGCTCTACCAGGTTCATTCCTAGATAATGCACTCAAAGTGCATTAAGCATAGAGTGTGAAAAGTGAGTTTCCTTGAGAGCTGCTTGGAAGCCTGATGGTGTGTGAAGTTAGTGAGCCAGATGGAGCTGATTTCCCACAGGAACCACTCGGCTGCTTCTTCTTCTTCAATATGCCCTTCACCAACATGCAGTGTTTCCTTGATTGAATTAGCTCTCACACCAATATTTGCGTCTAGAGCCTTTGCATTGAGGGCTATCTGAAAACGGCTTTGGCGTTGAAGTTGTCTGTGAATGTGGAGTTGGTGGTATGTGAAACCCGCATGTGGAGCATTGGTTTGTGTGCGATGCTCACGAAGCTTCTTTTTAGTCCTAGGCACTCAAAGGGCATTAAGCATAGAGTGTGAAAAGTGAGCTTCCTTGGAGCTGCTTGGAAGCCTGATGGTGTGAAGTTAGTGAGCCAAATGGAGTTGTTCTCCCACAAGAACCACTCGGCTGCTTCTTCTTCAATATGCCCTTCAGCAACATGCAGTGTTTCCTTGATTGAATTAGCTCTCACACCAATATTTGCGTCTAGAGCCTTTGCATTGAGGGCTATCTGAAAACGGCTGTGGCGGTGAAGTTGTCTGTGAATGTGGAGTTGGTGGCATGTGAAACAAGAATGCGAAGCATTCGTTTTTTTCGGATGCTATACCAGGTTCATTGCTAGATAACACACTCAAAGGGCATTAAGCATAGAGTGTGAAAAGTGAGTTTCCTTGAGAGCTGCTTGGAAGCCTGATGGTGTGTGAAGTTAGTGAGCCAAATGGAGTTGTTCTCCCACAAGAACCACTCGGCTGCTTCTTCTTCAATATGCCGTTCACCAACGTGCAGTGTTTCCTTGATTGAATTAGCTCTCACAGAAATATTTTCCTCTAGAGCCTTTGCATTGAGGGCTATCTGAAAACGGCTTTGGCGCTGAAGTTGTCTGTGAATGTGGAGTTGGTGGCATGTGAAACCCTCATGCGAAGTATTCGTTTTTGTGGGATGCTCTACTAGGTTCATTCCTAGATAATGAACTCAAACGGCATTAAGCATAGAGTGTGAAAAGTGAGTTTCCTTGAGAGCTGCTTGGAAGCCTGATGGTGTGTGAAGTCAGTGAGCGAAATGGAGTCATTCTCCGACAACAACCACTCGGCTGCTTCTTCTTCAATATGCCTTTCACCAACATGCAGTGTTTCCTTGATTGAATTAGCTCTCACAAAAATATTTGCGTCTAGAGCCTTTGCATTGAGGGCTATCTAAAAACGACTTTGGCGCTGAAGTTGTCTGTGAATGTGGAGTTGGTGGCATGTGAAACCCGCATATGGAGCATTGGTTTGTGTGGGATGCTCTACCAGGTTCCTTCTTAGATAATGCACTCAACGGCCATTAAGCATTGAGTGTGAAACGTGAGTTTCCTTGAGAGCTGCTTGGAAGCCTGATGGTGTGTGAAGTTAGTGAGCCAGAAGGAGTTGTTCTCCCACAAGAACCACTCGGCTGCTTCTTCTTCTTCAATATGCCCTTCACCAACATGCAGTGTTTCCTTGATTGAATTAGCTCTCACAAAAATATTTGCGTCTAGAGCCTTTGCGTTGAGGGCTATGTGAAAACGGCTTTGGCGCTGAAGTTGTCTGTGAATGTGGAGTTGGTGGCATGTGAAACCCGCATGTGGAGCCTTGGTTTGTGTGCGATGCTCACCAAGAATCTTTTTAGTCCTAGGCACTCAAAGGGCATTAAGCATAGAGTGTGAAAAGTGAGTTTCCTTGAGAGCTGCTTGGAAGCCTGATGGTGTGTGAAGTTAGTGAGCCAAATGGAGTCGTTATCCCAAAACAACTACTGGGTTGCTTCTTCTTCAATATGCCCTTCACGAACATGCAGTGTTTCCTTGATTGAATTAGCTCTCACACCAATATTTGCGTCTAGAGCCTTTGCATTGAGGGCTATCTGAAAACGGCTTTGGCGCTGAAGTTGTCTGTGAATGTATAGTTGGTGGCATGTGAAACCCGCATGCGAAGCATTCGTTTGTGTGGGATGTTCTAGCAGGTTCATTCCTAGATAATGCAGTCAAAGGGCATTAACCATAGAGTGTGAAAAGTGAGTTTCCTTGAGAGCTGCTTGGAAGCCTGATGGTGTGTGAAGTTAGTGAGCCAGATGGAGTTGTTCTCCCACAAGAACCACTCGGCTGCTTCTTCTTCAATATGCCCTTCACCAACATGCAGTGTTTCCTTGATTGAATTAGCTCTCACACAAATATTTGCGTCTAGAGTCTTTGCATTGAGGGCTATGTCAAAACGGCTTTGGCGCTGAAGTTGTCTGTGAACGTGGAGTTGGTGGCATGTGAAACCCGCATGTGGAGCATTGGTTTGTGAGCGATGCTCACCAAGCCTCTTTTTAGTCCTAGGCACTCAAAGGGCATTAAGCATAGAGTGTGAAAAGTGAGTTTCCTTGAGAGCTGCTTGGAAGCCTGATTGTGTGTGAAGTCAGTGAGTCAAATGGAGTTGTTCTCCCACAACAACAACTCGGCTGCTTTTTCTTCTTCAATATGCCCTTCACCAACATGCAGTGTTTCCTTGATTGAATTAGCTCTCACACCAATATTTGCGTCTAGAGCCTTTGCGTTGAGGGCTATGTGAAAACGGCTTTGGCGCTGAAGTTGTCTGTGAATGTGGAGTTGGTGGCATGTGAAACCTGCATGCGAAGCATTCGTTTGTGTTGGATGCTCTACCAGGTTCATTCCTAGATAATGCACTCAAAGGGCATTAAGCATAGAGTGTGAAAAGTGAGTTTCCTTGAGAGGGCTGCTTGGAAGCCTGATGGTGTGTGAAGTTAGTGAGCCAGATGGAGTTATTCTCCCACAAGAACCACTCGGCTGCTTCTTCTTCTTCAATATGCCCTTCACCAACATGCAGTGTTTCCTTGATTGAATTAGCTCTCACACCAATATTTGCGTCTAAAGCCTTTGCATTGAGGGCTATCTGAAAACGGCTTTGGCGCTGAAGTTGTCTGTGAATGTGGAGTTGGTGGCATGTGAAACCCGCATGTGGAGCATCCTTTTGTGTGCGATGCTCACCAAGAATCTGTTTAGTCCAAGGCACTGAAAGGGCATTAAGCATAGAGTGTGAAAAGTGAGTTTCCTTGAGAGCTGCTTGGAAGCCTGATGGTGTGTGAAGTTAGTGAGCCAAATGGAGTTGTTCTTCCAGAACAACCACTCGACTGCTTCTTCTTCAATATGCCCTTCACCAACATGCAGTGTTTCCTTGATTGAATTAGCTCTCACAAAAATATTTGCGTCTAGAGTCTTTGCATTGAGGGCTATCTGAAAACGGCTTTGGCGCTGAAGTTGTCTGTGAATGTGGAGTTGGTGGCATGTGAAACCCGCATGTGGAGCATTGGTTTGTGTGGGATGCTCCACCAGGTTCATTCCTAGATAAAGCACTCAACGGACATTAAGCATAGAGTGTGAAAAGTGAGTTTCCTTGAGAGCTGCTTGGAAGCCTGATGGTGTGTGAAATTAGTGAGCCAGATGGAGTTGTTCTCCCACAACATCCACTTGGCTGCTTCTTCTTCTTCAATATGCCATTCACCAACATGCAGTGTTTCCTTGATTGAATTAGCTCTCACACCAATATTTGCGTCTAGAGTCTTTGCATTGAGGGCTATCTGAAAACGGCTTTGGTGCTGAAGTTGTCTGTGAATGTGGAGTTGGTGGCATGTGAAACCCGCATGTGGAGCTTTGGTTTGTGTTGGATGCTCTATCAGGTTCATTTCTAGATAATGCTCTGAAAGGGCATTAAGCATAGAGTGTGAAAAGTGAGTTTCCTTGAGAGCTGCTTGGAAATCTGATTGTGTGTGAAGTCAGTGAGCCAAATGGAGTTGTTCTACCACAAGAACCACTCGGCTGCTTGCTCTTCAATATGCCCTTCACCAACATGCAGCGTTTCCTTGATTGAATTAGCTCTCACACCAATATTTGCGTCTAGAGCCTTTGCATTGAGGGCTATGTGAAAACGGCTTTGGCGCTGAAGTTGTCTGTGAATGTGGAGTTGGTGGCATGTGAAACCCGCATGTGGAGCATTTGTTTGTGCGGGATGATCTCCAAGCTTCTTTTCAGTCCTAGGCACTCAACGGGCATTAAGCATAGAGTGTGAAAAGTGAGTTTCCTTGAGAGCTGCTTGGAAGCCTGATGGTGTGTGAAGTCAGTGAGCCAAATGGTGTTGTTCACCCACAACAACCACTTGGCTGCTTCTTCTTCAATATGCCCTTCACCAACATGCAGCCTTTCCTTGATTGAATTAGCTCTCACACCAATATTTGCGTCTAGAGCCTTTGCATTGAGGGCTAGCTGAAAACGGCTTTGGCGCTGAAGTTGTCTGTGAATGTGTAGTTGTTGGCAAGTGAAACCCGCATGTTTAACCTTTGTTTGTGTTGGATGCTCTACCAGGTTCATTCCTAGATAATGCACTCAAAGGGCATTAAGCATAGAGTGTGAAAACTGAGTTTCCTTGAGAGCTGCTTGGAACTTGATGGTGTGTGAGTCAGTGAGCCAAATGGAGTTGTTCTCCCACAAAAACCACTCGGCTGATTCTTCTTCAATATGTCCTTCACCAACATGCAGTGTTTCCTTGATTGAATTAGCTCTCACAGCAATATTTGCGTCTAAAGCCTTTGCATTGAGGGCTATGTGAAAACGGCTTTGGCGCTGAAGTTGTCTGTGAATGTGGAGTTGGTGGCATGTGAAACCCGCATGTGGAGCATTGGTTTGTGTGGGATGCTCACCAAGTTTCTTTTTAGTCCTAGGCAGTGAAAGGGCATTAAGCATAGAGTGTGAAAAGTGAGTTTCCTTGAGAGCTGCTTGGAAGCCTGATGGTGTGTGAAGTCAGTGAGCCAGATGGAGTTGTTCTCCCACAACAACCACTCGGCTGCTTCTTCTTCTTCAATATGCCATTCACCAACATGCAGTGTTTCTTTGATTGAATTAGCTCTCACACCAATATTTGCGTCTAGAGCCTTTGCATTGAGGACTATCTGAAAACGGCTTTGGCGCTGAAGTTGTCTGTGAATGTGGAGTTAGTGGCAAGTGAAACCCGCATGTGGAACCTTGGTTTGTGTGGGATGCTCTAGCAGGTTCATTCCTAGATAATGCACTGAAAAGGCATTAAGCATAGTGTGTGAAAACTGAGTTTTCGTGAGAGCTGCTTGGAACTCTGATGGTGTGTGAGTCAGTGAGCCAAATGGAGTTGTTCTCCCACAACAACCACTCGGCTGCTTCTTGTTCAATACGCCCTTCACCAACATGCAGTGTTTCCTTGATTGAATTAGCTCTCACACCAATATTTGCGTCTAGAGCCTTTGCATTGAGGGCTATCTGAAAATGGCTTTGGCGCTGAAGTTGTCTGTGAATGTGGAGTTGGTGGCATGTGAAACCCGCATGTGGAACCTTGGTTTGTGTGCGATGCTCACCAAGCTTCTTTTGAGTCCTAGGCACTCAAACGGCATTAAGCATAGAGTGTGAAAAGTGAGTTTACTTGAGAGCTGCTTGGAAGCCTGATGGTGTGTGAAGTTAGTGAGCCAAATGGAGTTGTTCTCCCACAAGATCAACTCGGGTGCTTCTTCTTCAATATGCCCTTCACCAACATGCAGTGTTTCCTTGATTGAATTAGGTCTCACACAAATATTTGCTTCTAGAGCCTTTGCATTGAGGGCTATGTGAAAACGGCTTTGGCGCTGAAGTTGTCTGTGAATGTGGAGTTGGTGGCATGTGAAACCCGCATGTGGAGCATTGGTTTGTGTGCGATGCTCCACCAGGTTCATTCCTAGATAATGCTCTCAAAGGGCATTAAGCATAGAGTGTGAAAAGTGAGTTTCCTTGAGAGCTGCTTGGAAGCCTGATGGTGTGTGAAGTTAGTGAGCCAGATGGAGTTGTTCTACCACAAGAACCACTCGGCTGCTTCTTCTTCAATATGCCCTTCACCAACATGCAGCGTTTCCTTGATTGAATTGGCTCTCACACCAATATTTGCGTCTAGAGCCTTTGCATTGAGGGCTATCTGAAAACTGCTTTGGCGCTGAAGTTGTCTGTGAATGTGGAGTTGGTGGCATGTGAAACCCGCATGTGGTGCATTGGTTTGTGTGCGATGCTCACCAAGCTTCTTTTCAGTCCTAGGCACTCAAACGGCATTAAGCATAGAGTGTGAAAAGTGAGATTCCTTGAGAGCTGCTTGGAAGCCTGATGGTGTGTGAAGTTAGTGAGCCAAATGGAGTTGTTCTCCCACAAGATCCACTCGGCTGCTTCTTCTTCAATATGCCCTTCACCAACATGCAGTGTTTCCTTGATTGAATTAGCTCTCACACCAATATTTGCATCTAGAGCCTTTGCATTGAGGGCTATCTGAAAACGGCTTTGGCGCTGAAGTTGTCTGTGAATGTGGAGTTGGTGGCATGTTAAACCCGCATGTGGAGCATTGGTTTGTGTGCGATGATCTCCAAGATTCTTTTGAGTCCTAGGCACTCCAAGGGCATTAAGCATAGAGTGTGAAAAGTGAGATTCCTTGAAAGCTGCTTGGAAGCCTGATGGTGTGTGAAGTTAGTGAGCCAAATGGAGTTGTTCTCCCACAACAACCACATGGCTGCTTCTTCTTCAATATGCCCTTCACCAACATGCAGTGTTTCCTTGATTGAATTAGCCCTCACACCAATATTTGCGTCTAGAGCCTTTGCTTGAGGGCTATCTAAAAACGGCTTTGGCGCTGAAGTTGTCTGTGAATGTGGAGTTGGTGGCATGTGAAACCCGCATGTGGAGCATTGGTTTGTGTGCGATGCTCTACCAGGTTCATTCCTAGATAATGCTCTCAAAGGGCATTAAGAATAGAGTTTGAAAAGTGAGTTTTCATGAGAGCTGCTTGGAACTCTGATGGTGTGTGAAGTTAGTGAGCCAGATGGAGTTGTTCTCCCACAAGAACCACTCGGCTGCTTCTTCTTCAATATGCCCTTCAACAACATGCATTGTTTCCTTGATTGAATTAGCTCTCACACCAATATTTGCGTCTAGAGCCTTTGCATTGAGGGCTATCTGAAAACGGCTTTGGCGCTGAAGTTGTCTGTGAATGTGGAGTTGGTGGCATGTGAAACCCGCATGTGGAGCATTGGTTTGTGTGCGATGCTCTACCAGGTTCATTCCTAGATAATGCTCTCAAAGGGCATTAAGCATAGAGTGTGAAAAGTGAGTTTCCTTGAGAGCTGCTTGGAAGTCTGATGGTGTGTGAAGTTAGTGAGCCAAATGGAGTTGTTCTCCCACAACAACCACTTGGCTGCATCTTCTTCAATATGCCCTTCACCAACATGCAGTGTTTCCTTGATTGAATTATCTCGCACACCAATATTTGCATCTAGAGCCTTTGCATTGAGGGCTATCTGAAAACGGCTTTGGCGCTGAAGTTGTCTGTGAATGTGGAGTTGGTGGCAAATGAAACCCGCATGTGGAACCTTGGTTTGTGTGGGATGCTCTACCAGGTTCATTCCTAGATAATGCACTCAAAGGGCATTAAGCATAGAGTGTGAAATGTGAGTTTCCGTGAGAGCTGCTTGGAACTCTGATGGTGTGTGAGTCAGTGAGCCAAATGGAGTTGTTCTCCCCACAAGAACCACTCGGCTGCTTCTTCTTCAATATGCCCTTCACCAACATGCAATGTTTCCTTGATTGAATTAGCTCTCACACCAATATTTGCGTCTAGAGCCTTTGCATTGAGGGCTATCTGAAAACTGCTTTGGCACTGGAGTTGTCTGTGAATGTGGAGTTGGTGGCATGTGAAACCCGCATGTGGAGCATTGGTTTGTGTGCGATGGTCTACCAGGTTCATTCCTAGATAATGAACACACAGGGCATTTAGCATATAGTGTGAAAAGTGAGTTTCCGTGAGAGCAGCTTGGAAGCCTGATGGTGTGTGAAGTCAGAGAGCCAAATGTAGTTGTTCTACCACAAGAACCACTCGGCTGCTTCTTCTTCAATATGCCCTTCACCAACATGCATCGTTTCCTTGATTGAATTAGCTCTCACACCAATATTTGCGTCTAGAGCCTTTGCATTGAGGGCTATCTGAAAACGGCTTTGGCGCTGAAGTTGTCTGTGAATGTGGAGTTGGTGGCATGTGAAAACCCGCATGTGGAGCATTGGTTTGTGTGGGATGATCTACCAGGTTCATTCCTAGATAATGCTCTCAAAGGGCATTAAGCATAGAGTGTGAAAAGTGAGTTTCCTTGAGAGCTGCTTGGAAGCCTGATGGTGTGTGAAGTTAGTGAGCCAAATGGAGTTGTTCTCCCACAACAACCACTTGGCTGCATCTTCTTCAATATGCCCTTCACCAACATGCAGTGTTTCCTTGATTGAATTAGCTCTCACACCAATATTTGCGTCTCAGCCTTTGCCTTGAAGGGTATCTGAAAACGGCTTTGGCGCTGAAGTTGTCTGTGAATGTGGAGTTGGTGGCATGTTAAACCCGCATGTGGAGCATTGGTTTGTGTGCGATGCTCTACCAGGTTCATTCCTAGATAATGCACTCAAAGGGCATTAAGCATAGAGTGTGAAAAGTGAGTTTCCTTGAGAGCTGCTTGGAACTCTGATTGTGTGTGAAGTCAGTGAGCCAAATGGAGTTGTTCTACCACAAGAACCACTCGGCTGCTTCTTCTTCAATATGCCCTTCACCAACATGCAGCGTTTCCTTGATTGAATTGGCTCTCACACCAATATTTGCGTCTAGAGCCTTTGCATTGAGGGCTATCTGAAAACGGCTTTGGCGCTGAAGTTGTCTGTGAATGTGGAGTTGGTGGCATGTGAAACCCGCATGTGGAGCATTGGTTTGTGTGCGATGCTCACCAAGCTTCTTTTCAGTCCTAGGCACTCAAACGGCATTAAGCATAGAGTGTGAAAAGTGAGATTCCTTGAGAGCTGCTTGGAAGCCTGATGGTGTGTGAAGTTAGTGAGCCAAATGGAGTTGTTCTCCCACAAGATCCACTCGGCTGCTTCTTCTTCAATATGCCCTTCACCAACATGCATTGTTTCCTTGATTGAATTAGCTCTCACACCAATATTTGCGTCTAGAGCCTTTGCATTGAGGGCTATCTGAAAACGGCTTTGGCGCTGAAGTTGTCTGTGAATGTGGAGTTGGTGGCATGTGAAACCCGCATGCGGAGCATTGGTTTGTGTGCGATGATCTCCAAGATTCTTTTGAGTCCTAGGCACTCAAAGGGCATTAAGCATAGAGTGTGAAAAGTGAGATTCCTTGAAAGCTGCTTGGAAGCCTGATGGTGTGTGAAGTTAGTGAGCCAAATGGAGTTGTTCTCCCACAACAACCACTTGGCTGCTTCTTCTTCAATATGCCCTTCACCAACATGCAGTGTTTCCTTGATTGAATTAGCCCTCACACCAATATTTGCGTCTAGAGCCTTTGCTTGAGGGCTATCTAAAAACGGCTTTGGCGCTGAAGTTGTCTGTGAATGTGGAGTTGGTGGCATGTGAAACCCGCATGTGGAGCATTGGTTTGTGTGCGATGCTCTACCAGGTTCATTCCTAGATAATGCTCTCAAAGGGCATTAAGAATAGAGTTTGAAAAGTGAGTTTTCATGAGAGCTGCTTGGAACTCTGATAGTGTGTGAAGTTAGTGAGCCAGATGGAGTTGTTCTCCCACAAGAACCACTCAGCTGCTTCTTCTTCAATATGCCCTTCAACAACATGCATTGTTTCCTTGATTGAATTAGCTCTCACAGCAATATTTGCGTCTAGAGCCTTTGCATTGAGGGCTATCTGAAAACGGCTTTGGCGCTGAAGTTGTCTGTGAATGTGTAGTTGGTGGCATGTGAAACCCGCATGTGGAGCATTGGTTTGTGTGCGATGCTCTACCAGGTTCATTCCTAGATAATGCTCTCAAAGGGCATTAAGCATAGAGTGTGAAAAGTGAGTTTCCTTGAGAGCTGCTTGGAAGCCTGATGGTGTGTGAAGTTAGTGAGCCAAATGGAGTTGTTCTCCCACAACAACCACTTGGCTGCATCTTCTTCAATATGCCCTTCACCAACATGCATTGTTTCCTTGATTGAATTAGCTCTCACACCAATATTTGCGTCTCAGCCTTTGCCTTGAAGGGTATCTGAAAACGGCTTTGGCGCTGAAGTTGTCTGTGAATGTGGAGTTGGTGGCATGTTAAACCCGCATGTGGAGCATTGGTTTGTGTGCGATGCTCTACCAGGTTCATTCCTAGATAATGCACTCAAAGGGCATTAAGCATAGAGTGTGAAAAGTGAGTTTCCTTGAGAGCTGCTTGGAACTCTGATTGTGTGTGAAGTCAGTGAGCCAAATGGAGTTGTTCTACCACAAGAACCACTCGGCTGCTTCTTCTTCAATATGCCCTTCACCAACATGCAGCGTTTCCTTGATTGAATTGGCTCTCACACCAATATTTGCGTCTAGAGCCTTTGCATTGAGGGCTATCTGAAAACGGCTTTGGCGCTGAAGTTGTCTGTGAATGTGGAGTTGGTGGCATGTGAAACCCGCATGTGGAGCATTGGTTTGTGTGCGATGCTCACCAAGCTTCTTTTCAGTCCTAGGCACTCAAACGGCATTAAGCATAGAGTGTGAAAAGTGAGATTCCTTGAGAGCTGCTTGGAAGCCTGATGGTGTGTGAAGTTAGTGAGCCAAATGGAGTTGTTCTCCCACAAGATCCACTCGGCTGCTTCTTCTTCAATATGCCCTTCACCAACATGCATTGTTTCCTTGATTGAATTAGCTCTCACACCAATATTTGCGTCTAGAGCCTTTGCATTGAGGGCTATCTGAAAACGGCTTTGGCGCTGAAGTTGTCTGTGAATGTGGAGTTGGTGGCATGTGAAACCCGCATGCGGAGCATTGGTTTGTGTGCGATGATCTCCAAGATTCTTTTGAGTCCTAGGCACTCAAAGGGCATTAAGCATAGAGTGTGAAAAGTGAGATTCCTTGAAAGCTGCTTGGAAGCCTGATGGTGTGTGAAGTTAGTGAGCCAAATGGAGTTGTTCTCCCACAACAACCACTTGGCTGCTTCTTCTTCAATATGCCCTTCACCAACATGCAGTGTTTGCTTGATTGAATTAGCCCTCACACCAATATTTGCGTCTAGAGCCTTTGCTTGAGGGCTATCTAAAAACGGCTTTGGCGCTGAAGTTGTCTGTGAATGTGGAGTTGGTGGCATGTGAAACCCGCATGTGGAGCATTGGTTTGTGTGCGATGCTCTACCAGGTTCATTCCTAGATAATGCTCTCAAAGGGCATTAAGAATAGAGTTTGAAAAGTGAGTTTTCATGAGAGCTGCATGGAACTCTGATGGTGTGTGAAGTTAGTGAGCCAGATGGAGTTGTTCTCCCACAAGAACCACTCAGCTGCTTCTTCTTCAATATGCCCTTCAACAACATGCATTGTTTCCTTGATTGAATTAGCTCTCACAGCAATATTTGCGTCTAGAGCCTTTGCATTGAGGGCTATCTGAAAACGGCTTTGGCGCTGAAGTTGTCTGTGAATGTGGAGTTGGTGGCATGTGAAACCCGCATGTGGAGCATTGGTTTGTGTGCGATGCTCTACCAGGTTCATTCCTAGATAATGCTCTCAAAGGGCATTAAGCATAGAGTGTGAAAAGTGAGTTTCCTTGAGAGCTGCTTGGAAGTCTGATGGTGTGTGAAGTTAGTGAGCCAAATGGAGTTGTTCTCCCACAAGAACCACTCGGCTGCATCTTCTTCAATATGCCCTTCACCAACATGCAGTGTTTCCTTGATTGAATTATCTCGCACACCAATATTTGCATCTAGAGCCTTTGCATTGAGGGCTATCTGAAAACGGCTTTGGCGCTGAAGTTGTCTGTGAATGTGGAGTTGGTGGCAAATGAAACCCGCATGTGGAACCTTGGTTTGTGTGGGATGCTCTACCAGGTTCATTCCTAGATAATGCACTCAAAGGGCATTAAGCATAGAGTGTGAAAATTGAGTTTCCGTGAGAGCTGCTTGGAACTCTGATGGTGTGTGAGTCAGTGAGCCAAATGGAGTTGTTCTCCCACAAGAACCACTCGGCTGCTTCTTCTTCAATATGCCCTTCACCAACATGCAATGTTTCCTTGATTGAATTAGCTCTTACACCAATATTTGCGTCTAGAGCCTTTGCATTGAGGGCTATCTGAAAACTGCTTTGGCACTGGAGTTGTCTGTGAATGTGGAGTTGGTGGCATGCGAAACCCGCATGTGGAGCATTGGTTTGTGTGCGATGGTCTACCAGGTTCATTCCTAGATAATGAACACACAGGGCATTTAGCATAGAGTGTGAAAAGTGAGTTTCCGTGAGAGCTGCTTGGAAGCCTGATGGTGTGTGAAGTCAGAGAGCCAAATGGAGTTGTTCTACCACAAGAACCACTCGGCTGCTTCTTCTTCAATATGCCCTTCACCAACATGCATCGTTTCCTTGATTGAATTAGCTCTCACACCAATATTTGCGTCTAGAGCCTTTGCATTGAGGGCTATCTGAAAACGGCTTTGGCGCTGAAGTTGTCTGTGAATGTGGAGTTGGTGGCATGTGAAACCCGCATGTGGAGCATTGGTTTGTGTGGGATGATCTACCAGGTTCATTCCTAGATAATGCTCTCAAAGGGCATTAAGCATAGAGTGTGAAAAGTGAGTTTCCTTGAGAGCTGCTTGGAAGCCTGATGGTGTGTGAAGTTAGTGAGCCACATGGAGTTGTTCTCCCACAACAACCACTTGGCTGCATCTTCTTCAATATGCCCTTCACCAACATGCATCGTTTCCTTGATTGAATTAGCTCTCACACCAATATTTGCGTCTCAGCCTTTGCCTTGAAGGGTATCTGAAAACGGCTTTGGCGCTGAAGTTGTCTGTGAATGTGGAGTTGGTGGCATGTTAAACCCGCTTGTGGAGCATTGGTTTGTGTGCGATGCTCTACCAGGTTCATTCCTAGATAATGCACTCAAAGGGCATTAAGCATAGAGTGTGAAATGTGAGTTTCCTTGAGAGCTGCTTGGAAGTCTGATGGTGTGTGAAGTTAGTGAGCCAGATGGAATTGTTCTCCCACAAGAACCACTCGGCTACTTCTTCTTCAATATGCCCTTCACCAACATGCAATGTTTCCTTGATTGAATTAGCTCTCACACCAATATTTGCGTCTAGAGCCTTTGCATTGAGGGCTATCTGAAAACGGCTTTGGCGCTGAAGTTGTCTGTGAATGTGTAGTTGGTGGCATGTGAAACCCGCATGTGAAGCATTGGTTTGTGTGCGATCATCTTCAAGATTCTTTTCAGTCCTAGGCACTCAAAGGGCATTAAGCATAGAGTGTGAAAAGTGAGTTTCCTTGAGAGCTGCTTGGAAGCCTGATCCTGTGTGAAGTTAGTGAGCCAAATGGAGTTGTTCTCCCGCAACAACCACTCGGCTGCTTCTTCTTCAATATGCCCTTCAGCAACATGCAGCGTTTCCTTGATTGAATTAGCTCTCACACCAATATTTGCATCTAGAGCCTTTGCATTGAGGGCTATCTGAAAACGGCTTTGGCGCTGAAGTTGTCTGTGAATGTGGAGTTGGTGGCAAATGAAACCCGCATGTGGAACCTTGGTTTGTGTGGGATGCTCTACCAGGTTCATTCCTAGATAATGTACTCAAAGGGCATTAAGCATAGAGTGTGAAAATTGAGTTTTCGTGAGAGCTGCTTGGAACTTTGATGGTATGTTAGTCAGTGAGCCAAATGGAGTTGTTCTCCCACAAGAACCACTCGGCTGCTTCTTCTTCAATATGCCCTTTACCAACATGCAATGTTTCCTTGATTGAATTAGCTCTCACACCAATATTTGCTTCTAGAGCCTTTGCATTGAGGGCTATCTGAAAACGGCTTTGGCACTGAAGTTGTCTGTGAATGTGGAGTTGGTGGCATGTGAAACCCGCATGTGGAGCATTGGTTTGTGTGCGATGGTCTACCAGGTTCATTCCTAGATAATGCACTCACAGGGCATTAAGCATAGAGTGTGAAAAGTGAGTTTCCTTGAGAGCTGCTTGGAAGTCTGATGGTGTGTGAAGTTAGTGAGCCAGATGGAGTTGTTCTCCCACAAGGACCACTCGGCTGCTTCTTCTTCAATATGCCCTTCACCAACATGCAGTGTTACCTTGATTGAATTAGCCCTCACACCAATATTTGCGTCTAGAGCCTTTACATTGAGGGCTATGTGAAAACGGCTTTGGCGCTGAAGTTGTCTGTGAATGTGGAGTTGGTGGCATGTGAAACCCGCATGTGGAGCATTGGTTTGTGTGCGATGATCTCCAAGATTCTTTTCAGTCCTAGGCACTCAACGGGCATTAAGCACAGAGTGTGAAAATTGAGTTTCCTTGAGAGCTGCTTGGAAGCCTGATGGTGTGTGAAGTTAGTGAGCCAAATGGAGTTGTTCTCCCACAACAACCACTCGGGTGCTTCTTCTTCAATATGCCCTTCAGCAACATGCAGCGTTTCCTTGATTGAATTAGCTCTCACACCAATATTTGCGTCTAGAGCCTTTGCATTGAGGGGTATCTGAAAACGGCTTTGGCGCTGAAGTTGTCTGTGAATGTGGAGTTGGTGGCATGTGAAACCCGCATGTGGAAGCTTTGTTTGTGTGCGATGCTCTACCAGGTTCATTCCTAGATAATGCACTCAACGGGCATTAAGCATAGAGTGTGAAAAGTGAGTTTCCTTGAGAGCTGCTTGGAAGTCTGATGGTGTGTGAAGTCAGTGAGCCAAATGGAGTTGTTCTACCACAAGAACCACTCGGCTGCTTGCTCTTCAATATGCCCTTCACCAACATGCAGTGTTTCCTTGATCGAATTAGCTCTCACACCAATATTTGCGTCTAGAGCCTTTGCATTGAGGGCTATCTGAAAACGGCTTTGGCGCTGAAGTTGTCTGTGAATGTGGAGTTGGTGGCATGTGAAACCCGCATGTGGAGCATTGGTTTGTGTGCGATGATCTCCAAGATTCTTTTCAGTCCTAGGCACTCAAAGGGCATTAAGCATAGAGTGTGAAAAGTGAGTTTCCTTGAGAGCTGCTTGGAAGCCTGATCCTGTGTGAAGTTAGTGAGCCAAATGGAGTTGTTCTCCCGCAACAACCACTCGGCTGCTTCTTCTTCAATATGCCCTTCACGAACATGCAGCGTTTCCTTGATTGAATTAGCTCTCACACCAATATTTGCATCTAGAACGTTTGCATTGAGGGCTATCTGAAAACGGCTTTGGCGCTGAAGTTGTCTGTGAATGTGGAGTTGGTGGCAAATGAAACCCGCATGTGGAACCTTGGTTTGTGTGGGATGCTCTACCAGGTTCATTCCTAGATAATGTACTCAAAGGGCATTAAGCATAGAGTGTGAAAACTGAGTTTTCGTGAGAGCTGCTTGGAACTTTGATGGTATGTTAGTCAGTGAGCCAAATGGAGTTGTTCTCCCACAAGAACCACTCGGCTGCTTCTTCTTCAATATGCCCTTCACCAACATGCAGTGTTTCCTTGATTGAATTAGCTCTCACACCAATATTTGCTTCTAGAGCCTTTGCATTGAGGGCTATCTGAAAACTGCTTTCTCACTGAAGTTGTCTGTGAATGTGGAGTTGGTGGCATGTGAAACCCGCATGTGGAGCATTGGTTTGTGTGCGATGGTCTACCAGGTTCATTCCTAGATAATGCACTCACAGGGCATTTAGCATAGAGTGTGAAAAGTGAGTTTCCTTGAGAGCTGCTTGGAAGCCTGATGGTGTGCGAAGTTAGTGAGCCAAATGGAGTTGTTCTCCCACAACAACCACTCGGCTGCTTCTTCTTCAATATGCCCTTCAGCAACATGCAGTGTTTCCTTGATTGAATTAGCCCTCACACCAATATTTGCGTCTAGAGCCTTTGCATTGAGGGCTATGTGAAAACGGCTTTGGCGCTGAAGTTGTCTGTGAATGTGGAGTTGGTGGCATGTGAAACCCGCATGTGGAGCATTGGTTTGTGTGCGATGATCTCCAAGATTCTTTTCAGTCCTAGGCACTCAACGGGCATTAAGCACAGAGTGTGAAAATTGAGTTTCCTTGAGAGCTGCTTGGAAGTCTGATGGTGTGTGAAGTTAGGGAGCCAAATGGAGTTGTTCTCCCACAACAACCACTCGGGTGCTTCTTCTTCAATATGCCCTTCAGCAACATGCAGCGTTTCCTTGATTGAATTAGCTCTCACACCAATATTTGCGTCTAGAGCCTTTGCATTGAGGGGTATCTGAAAACGGCTTTGGCGCTGAAGTTGTCTGTGAATGTGGAGTTGGTGGCATGTGAAAACCGCATGTGGAACCTTTGTTTGTGTGCGATGCTCTACCAGGTTCATTCCTAGATAATGCACTCAACGGGCATTAAGCATAGAGTGTGAAAACTGAGTTTCCTTGAGAGCTGCTTGGAACTTGATGGTGTGTGAGTCATGAGCCAAATGGAGTTGTTCTACCACAAGAACCACTCGGCTGCTTCTTCTTCAATATGCCCTTCACCAACATGCAGTGTTTTCTTGATCGAATTAGCTCTCACACCAATATTTGCGTCTAGAGCCTTTGCATTGAGGGCTATCTGAAAACTTCTTTGGCGCTGAAGTTGTCTGTGAATGTGGAGTTGGTGGCATGTGAAACCCGCATGTGGAGCATTGGTTTGTGTGCGATGATCTCCAAGATTCTTTTCAGTCCTAGGCACTCAAACGGCTTTAAGCATAGAGTTTGAAAAGTGAGTTTCCTTGAGAGCTGCTTGGAAGCCTGATGGTGTGTGAAGTTAGTGAGCCAAATGGAGTTGTTCTCCCAAAAGATCCACTCGGCTGCTTCTTCTTCAATATGCCATTCAGCAACATGCAGTGTTTCCTTGATTGAATTAGCTCTCACACCAATATTTTCCTCTAGAGCCTTTGCATTGAGGGCTATCTGAAAACGGCTTTGGCGCTGAAGTTGTCTGTGAATGTGGAGTTGGTGGCATGTGAACCCCGCATGTGGAGCATTGGTTTGTGTGCGATGATCTCCAAGATTCTTTTGAGTCCTAGGCACTCAAAGGGCATTAAGCATAGAGTGTGAAAAGTCGAGTTTCCTTGAGAGCTGCTTAGAAGTCTGATGGTGTGTGAAGTTAGTGAGCCAGATGGAGTTGTTCTCCCAGAAGAAACACTCGGCTGCTTCTTCTTCAATATGCCCTTCAGCAACATGCATTGTTTCCTTGATTGAATTAGCTCTCACACCAATATTTGCGTCTAGAGCCTTTGCATTGAGGGCTATCTGAAAACGGCTTTGGCGCTGAAGTTGTCTGTGAATGTGGAGTTGGTGGCATGTGGAACCCGCATGTGGAGCATTGGTTTGTGTGCGATGCTCTACCAGGTTCATTCCTAGATAATGCCCTCAACGGGCATTAAGCATAGAGTGTGAAAAGTGAGTTTCCGTGAGAGCTGCTTGGAACTCTGATTGTGTGTGAAGTCAGTGAGCCAAATGGAGTTGTTCTCCCACAAGAACCACTCGGCTGCTTCTTCTTCAATATGCCCTTCACCAACATGCAGTGTTTGCTTGATTGAATTAGCCCTCACACCAATATTTGCGTCTAGAGCCTTTGCATTGAGGGCTATCTGAAAACGGCTTTGGCGCTGAAGTTGTCTGTGAATGTGGAGTTGGTGGCATGTGAAACCCGCATGTGGAGCATTGGTTTGTGTGCGATGCTCTACCAGGTTCATTCCTAGATAATGCTCTCAAAGGGCATTAAGCATAGAGTGTGAAAAGTGAGTTTCCTTGAGAGCTGCTTGGAAGTCTGATGGTGTGTGAAGTTAGTGAGCCAGATGGAGTTGTTCTCCCACAAGAACCACTCGGCTGCTTCTTCTTCAATATGCCCTTCAGCAACATGCATTGTTTCCTTGATTGAATTAGCTCTCACACCAATATTTGCGTCTAGAGCCTTTGCCTTGAGGGCTATCTGAAAACGGCTTTGGCGCTGAAGTTGTCTGTGAATGTGGAGTTGGTGGTATGTGAAACCCGCATGTGGAGCATTGGTTTGTGTGCGATGCTCTACCAGGTTCATTCCTAGATAATGCTCTCAAAGGGCATTAAGCTTAGAGTGTGAAAAGTGAGTTTCCTTGAGAGCTGCTTGGAAGTCTGATGGTGTGTGAAGTTAGTGAGCCAGATGGAGTTGTTCTCCCACAAGAACCACTCGGCTGCTTCTTCTTCAATATGCCCTTCAGCAACATGCATTGTTTCCTTGATTGAATTAGCTCTCACACCAATATTTGCGTCTAGAGCCTTTCCATTGAGGGCTATCTGAAAACGGCTTTGGCGCTGAAGTTGTCTGTGAATGTGGAGTTGGTGGCATGTGAAACGCGCATGTGGAGCATTGGTTTGTGTGCGATGATCTCCAAGATTCTTTTCAGTCCTAGGCACTCAACGGGCATTAAGCATAGAGTGTGAAAATTGAGTTTTCTTGAGAGCTGCTTGGAAGCCTGATGGTGTGTGAAGTTAGTGAGCCAAATGGAGTTGTTCTCCCACAAGAACCACTCGGGTGCTTCTTCTTCAATATGCCCTTCACGAACATGCAGTGTTTCCTTGATTGAATTAGCTCTCAGACTAATATTTGAGTCTAGAGCCTTTGCATTGAGGGCTATCTGAAAACGGCTTTGGTGCTGAAGTTGTCTGTGAATGTGGTTTTCGTGGCATGTGAAACCCGCATGTGGAGCATTGGTTTGTGTGGGATGCTCTAGCAGGTTCATTCCTAGATAATGCACTCAAAGGGCATTAAGCATAGAGTGTGAAAAGTGAGTTTCCTTGAGAGCTGCTTGGAAGCCTGATGGTGTGTGAAGTTAGTGAGCCAAATGGAGTTGTTCTACCACAACAACCACTCGGCTGCTTCTTCTTCAATATGTCCTTCACGAACATGCCGTGTTTCCTTGATTTAATTAGCTCTCACACTAATATTTGAGTCTAGAGCCTTTGCATTGAGGGCTATCTGAAAACGGCTTTGGCGCTGAAGTTGTCTGTGAATGTGGAGTTGGTGGCATGTGAAACCCGCATGTGGAGCATTGGTTTGTGTGCGATGATCTCCAAAATCCTTTTCAGTCCTAGGCACTCAAACGGCATTAAGCATAGAGTGTGAAAAGTGAGTTTCCTTGAAAGCTGCTTGGAAGCCTGATGGTGTGTGAAGTTAGTGAGCCAAATGGAGTTGTTCTCCCACAAGATCCACACGGCTGCTTCTTCTTCAATATGCCCTTCACGAACATGCAGTGTTTCCTTGATTGAATTAGCTCTCACACCAATATTTGCGTCTAGAGCCTTTGCATTGAGGGCTATCTGAAAACGGCTGTGGCGCTGAAGTTGTCTGTGAATGTGGAGTTGGTGGCATGTGAACCCTGCATGTGGAGCATTGGTTTGTGCGATGATCTCCAAGATTCTTTTCAGTCCTAGGCACTCAAAGGGCGTTAAGCATAGAGTGTGAAAAGTGAGATTCCTTGAGAGCTGCTTGGAAGCCTGATGGTGTGTGAAGTTAGTGAGCCAAATGGAGTTGTTCTCCCACAACAACCACTTGGCTGCTTCTTCTTCAATATGCCCTTCACGAACATGCAGTGTTTCCTTGATTGAATTAGCTCTCACACCAATATTTGCGTCTAGAGCCTTTGCATTGAGGGCTATCTGAAAACGGCTTTGGCGCTGAAGTTGTCTGTGAATGTGGAGTTTGTGGCATGTGAACCCCGCATGTGGAGCATTGGTTTGTGTGCGATGATCTCCAAGATTCTTTTCAGTCCTAGGCACTCCAAGGGCATTAAGCATAGAGTGTGAAAAGTCGAGTTTCCTTGAGAGCTGCTTAGAAGTCTGATGGTGTGTGAAGTTAGTGAGCCAAATGGAGTTGTTCTCCCAGAAGAAACACTCGGCTGCTTCTTCTTCAATATGCCCTTCAGCAACATGCAGCCTTTCCTTGATTGAATTAGCTCTCACACCAATATTTGCGTCTAGAGCCTTTGCATTGAGGGCTATCTGAAAACGGCTTTGGCGCTGAAGTTGTCTGTGAATGTGGAGTTGGTGGCATGTGAAACCCGCATGTGGAGCATTGGTTTGTGTGCGATGTTCTACCAGGTTCATTCCTAGATAATGCACTCAACGGGCATTAAGCATAGAGTGTGAAAAGTGAGTTTCCGTGAGAGCTGCTTGGAACTCTGATTGTGTGTGAAGTCAGTGAGCCAAATGGAGTTGTTCTCCCACAAGAACCACTCGGCTGCTTCTTCTTCAATATGCCCTTCACCAACATGCAGTGTTTGCTTGATTGAATTAGCCCTCACACCAATATTTGCGTCTAGAGCCTTTGCATTGAGGGCTATCTGAAAACGGCTTTGGCGCTGAAGTTGTCTGTGAATGTGGAGTTGGTGGCATGTGAAACCCGCATGTGGAGCATTGGTTTGTGTGCGATGCTCTACCAGGTTCATTCCTAGATAATGCTCTCAAAGGGCATTAAGCATAGAGTGTGAAAAGTGAGTTTCCTTGAGAGCTGCTTGGAAGTCTGATGGTGTGTGAAGTTAGTGAGCCAGATGGAGTTGTTCTCCCACAAGAACCACTCGGCTGCTTCTTCTTCAATATGCCCTTCAGCAACATGCATTGTTTCCTTGATTGAATTAGCTCTCACACCAATATTTGCGTCTAGAGCCTTTGCATTGAGGGCTATCTGAAAACGGCTTTGGCGCTGAAGTTGTCTGTGAATGTGGAGTTGGTGGCATGTGAAACCCGCATGTGGAGCATTGGTTTGTGTGCGATGCTCTACCAGGTTCATTCCTAGATAATGCACTCAAAGGGCATTAAGCATAGAGTGTGAAAAGTGAGTTTCCGTGAGAGCTGCTTGGAACTCTGATTGTGTGTGAAGTCAGTGAGCCAAATGGAGTTGTTCTCCCACAAGAACCACTCGGCTGCTTCTTCTTCAATATGCCCTTCACCAACATGCAGTGTTTGCTTGATTGAATTAGCTCTCACACCAATATTTGCGTCTAGAGCCTTTGCATTGAGGGCTATCTGAAAACGGCTTTAGCGCTGAAGTTGTCTGTGAATGTGGAGTTGGTGGCATGTGAAACCCGCATGTGGAGCATTGGTTTGTGTGCGATGCTCTACCAGGTTCATTCCTAGATAATGCACTCAACGGGCATTAAGCATAGAGTGTGAAAAGTGAGTTTCCGTGAGAGCTGCTTGGAACTCTGATGGTGTGTGAAGTTAGTGAGTCAGATGGAGTTGTTCTCCCACAAGAACCACTCGGGTGCTTCTTCTTCAATATGCCCTTCACCAACATGCAGTGTTTGCTTGATTGAATTAGCCCTCACACCAATATTTGCGTCTAGAGCCTTTGCATTGAGGGCTATTTGAAAACGGCTTTGGCGCTGAAGTTGTCTGTGAATGTGGAGTTGGTGGCATGTGAAACCCGCATGTGGAGCATTGGTTTGTGTGCGATGCTCTACCAGGTTCATTCCTAGATAATGCTCTCAAAGGACATTAAGCATAGAGTGTGAAAAGTGAGTTTCCTTGAGAGCTGCTTGGAAGTCTGATGGTGTGTGAAGTTAGTGAGCCAGATGGAGTTGTTCTCCCACAAGCACCCTTCGGCTGCTTCTTCTTCAATATGCCCTTCAGCAACATGCATTGTTTCCTTGATTGAATTAGTTCTCACACCAATATTTGCGTCTAGAGCCTTTGCATTGAGGGCTATCTGAAAACGGCTTTGGCGCTGAAGTTGTCTGTGAATGTGGAGTTGGTGGCATGTGAAACCCGCATGTGGAGCATTGGTTTGTGTGCGATGATCTCCAAGATTCTTTTCAGTCCTAGGCACTCAACGGGCATTAAGCATAGAGTGTGAAAAGTGAGTTTCCTTGAGAGCTGCTTGGAAGCCTGATGGTGTGTGAAGTTAGTGAGCCAAATGGAGTCGTTCTCCCACAACAACCACTCGGCTGCTTCTTCTTCAATATGCCCTTCACCAACATGCAGTGTTTCCTTGATTGAATTAGCTCTCACACTAATATTTGAGTCTAGAGCCTTTGCATTGAGGGCTATCTGAAAACGGCTTTGGCGCTGAAGTTGTCTGTGAATGTGGAGTTGGTGGCATGTGAAACCCGCATGTGGAGCATTGGTTTGTGTGGGATGCTCTAGCAGGTTCATTCCTAGATAATGACTCAAAGGGCATTAAGCATAGAGTGTGAAAAGTGAGTTTCCTTGAGAGCTGCTTGGAACTCTGATGGTGTGTGAAGTCAGAGAGCCAAATGGAATTGTTCTACCAGAAGAACCACTCGGCTGCTTCTTCTTCAATATGCCCTTCAGCAACATGCAGCATTTCCTTTTTTGATTTAGCTCTCACACCAATATTTGCGTCTAGAGCCTTTGCATTGAGGGCTATCTGAAAACGGCTTTGGTGCTGAAGTTGTCTGTGAATGTGGAGTTGGTGGCATGTGAAACCCGCATGTGGAGCATTGGTTTGTGTGCAATGCTCTACCAGGTTCATTCCTAGATAATGCTCTCAAAGGGCATTAAACATAGAGTGTGAAAAGTCAGTTTCCTTGAGAGCTGCTTGGAAGCCTGATGGTGTGTGATGTTAGTGAGCCAAATGGAGTTGTTCTCCCACAAGATCCACTCGGCTGCTTCTTCTTCAATATGCCCTTCACCAACATGCAGTGTCTCCTTGATTGAATTAGCTCTCACACCAATATTTGTGTCTAGAGCCTTTGCATTGAGGGCTATCTGGAAACGGCTTTGGCGCTGAAGTTGTCTGTGAATGTGGAGTTTGTGGCATGTGAAACCCGCATGTGGAGCATTGGTTTGTGTGCGATGCTCTACCAGGGTCATTCCTAGATAATGCACTCAAAGGGCATTAAGCATAGAGTGTGAAAAGTGAGTTTCCGTGAGAGCTGCTTGGAACTCTGATTGTGTGTGAGTCAGTGAGCCAACTGGAATTGTTCTCCCACAAGAACCACTTGGGTGATTTTTCTTCAATATGCCCTTCACCAACATGCAATGTTTCCTTGATTGAATTAGCTCTCACAGCAATATTTGCGTCTAGAGCCTTTGCATTGAAGGCTATCTGAAAACGGCTTTGGCGCTGAAGTTGTCTGTGAATGTGGAGTTGGTGGCATGTGAAACCCGCATGTGGAGCATTGGTTTGTGTGCGATGCTTTACCAGGTTCATTCCTAGATAATGCACTCAAAGGGCATTAAGCATAGAGTGTGAAAAGTGAGTTTCCTTGAGAGCTGCTTGGAAGCCTGATGGTGTGTGAAGTTAGTGAGCCAAATGGAGTTGTTCTCCCACAACAACCACTCGGCTGCTTCTTCTTCAATATGCCATTCAGCAACATGCAGTGTTTCCTTGATTGAATTAGCACCCACACCAATATTTGAGTCTAGAGCCTTTGCATTGAGGGCTATCTGAAAACGGCTTTGGCGCTGAAGTTGTCTGTGAATGTGGAGTTGGTGGCAAGTGAAACCCGCACGTGGAACCTTGGTTTGTGTGCAATGCTCTACCAGGTTCATTCCTAGAGAATGCACTCAAAGGGCATTAAGCATAGAGTGTGAAAACTGAGTTTTCGTGAGAGCTGCTTTGAACTCTGATGGTGTGTGAGTCAGTGAGCCAAATGGAGTTGTTCTCCCACAAGAACCACTCGGCTGGTTTTTCTTCAATATGCCCTTCACCAACATGCAATGTTTCCTTGATTGAATTAGCTCTCACAGAAATATTTGCGTCTAGAGCCTTTGCATTGAGGGCTATCTGAAAACTGCTTTGGCACTGAAGCTGTCTGTGAATGTGGAGTTGGTGGCATTTGAAACCCGCATGAGAAGCACTGGTTTGTGTGCGATGCTTTACCAGGTTCATTCCTAGATAATGCACACAAAGGGCATTAAGCATAGAGTGTGAAAAGTGAGTTTCCGTGAGAGCTGCTTGGAACTCTGATTGTGTGTGAAGTCAGAGAGCCAAATGGAGTTGTTCTACCACAACAACCACTCGGCTGCTTCTTCTTCAATATGCCCTTCACCAACATGCAGCGTTTCCTTGATTGAATTAGCTCTCACACCAATATTTGCGTCTAGAGCCTTTGCATTGAGGGCTATCTGAAAACGGCTTTGGCGCTGAAGTTGTCTGTGAATGTGGAGTTGGTGGCATGTGAAACCCGCATGTGGAGCATTGGTTTGTGTGCGATGATCTCCAAGATTCTTTTCAGTCCTAGGCACTCAACGGGCATTAAGCATAGAGTGTGAAAAGTGATTTTCCTTGAGAGCTGCTTGGAAGCCTGATGGTGTGTGAAGTTAGTGAGCCAAATGGAGTTGTTCTCCCACAACAACCACTCGGCTGCTTCTTCTTCAATATGCCATTCAGCAACATGCAGTGTTTCCTTGATTGAATTAGCTCTCACACCAATATTTGTGTCTAGAGCCTTTGCATTGAGGGCTATCTGAAAACGGCTTTGGCGCTGAAGTTGTCTGTGAATGTGGAGTTGGTGGCATGTGAAACCCGCATGTGGAACATTGGTTTGTGTGCGATGATCTCCAAGCTTCTTTTCAGTCCTAGGCACTCAACGGGCATTAAGCATAGAGTGTGAAAAGTGAATTTCCTTGAGAGCTGCTTGGAAGCCTGATGGTGTGTGAAGTTAGTGAGCCAAATGGAGTTGTTTTCCCACAAGATCCACTCGGTTGCTTCTTCTTCAATATGTCGTTCAGCAACATGCAGTGTTTCCTTGATGGAATAGGCTCTCACACCAATATTTGCGTCTAGAGCCTTTGCATTGAGGGCTATCTGAAAACTGCTTTGGCACTGAAGTTGTCTGTGAATGTGGAGTTGGTGGCATGTGAAACCCGCATGTGGAGCATTGGTTTGTGTGCGATGCTCTACCAGGTTGATTCCTAGATAATGCACTCAAAGGACATTAAGCATAGAGTGTGAAAAGTGAGTTTCCTTGAGAGCTGCTTGGAAGCCTGATGGTGTGTGAAGTTAGTGAGCCAAATGGAGTTGTTCTCCCACAAGAACCATTCGGCTGCTTCTTCTTCAATATGCCCTTCACCAACATGCAGTGTTTCCTTGACTGAATTGGCTCTCACACCAATATTTGCGTCTAGAGCCTTTGCATTAAAAGCTATCTGAAAACGGCTTTGGCGCTGAAGTTGTCTGTGAATGTGGAGTTGGTGGCATGTGAACCCCGCATGTGGAGCATTGGTTTGTGTGCGATGATCTCCAAGATTCTTTTGAGTCCTAGGCACTCAAAGGGCATTAAGCATAGAGTGTGAAAAGTCGAGTTTCCTTGAGAGCTGCTTAGAAGTCTGATGGTGTGTGAAGTTAGAGAGCCAGATGGAGTTGTTCTCCCAGAAGAAACACTCGGCTGCTTCTTCTTCAATATGCCCTTCAGCAACATGCAATGTTTCCTTGATTGAATTAGCTCTCACACCAATATTTGCGTCTAGAGCCTTTGTATTGAGGGCTATCTGAAAGCGGCTTTGGCGCTGAAGTTGTCTGTGAATGTGGAGTTGGTGGCATGTGAAACCCGCATGTGGAGCATTGGTTTGTGTGCGATGCTCTACCAGGTTCATTCCTAGATAATGCCCTCAACGGGCATTAAGCATAGAGTGTGAAAAGTGAGTTTCCGTGAGAGCTGCTTGGAACTCTGATTGTGTGTGAAGTCAGTGAGCCAAATGGAGTTGTTCTCCCACAAGAACCACTCGGCTGCTTCTTCTTCAGTATGCCCTTCACCAACATGCAGTGTTTGCTTGATTGAATTAGCCCTCACACCAATATTTGCGTCTAGAGCCTTTGCATTGAGGGCTATCTGAAAACGGCTTTGGCGCTGAAGTTGTCTGTGAATGTGGAGTTGGTGGCATGTGAAACCCGCATGTGGAGCATTGGTTTGTGTGCGATGCTCTAGCAGGTTCATTCCTAGATAATGCTCTCAAAGGGCATTAAGCATAGAGTGTGAAAAGTGAGTTTCCTTGAGAGCTGCTTGGAAGTCTGATGGTGTGTGACGTTAGTGAGCCAGATGGAGTTGTTCTCCCACAAGAACCACTCGGCTGCTTCTTCTTCAATATGCCCTTCAGCAACATGCATTGTTTCCTTGATTGAATTAGCTCTCACACCAATATTTGCGTCTAGAGCCTTTGCATTGAGGGCTATCTGAAAACGGCTTTGGCGCTGAAGTTGTCTGTGAATGTGGAGTTGGTGGCATGTGAAACGCGCATGTGGAGCATTGGTTTGTGTGCGATGATCTCCAAGATTCTTTTCAGTCCTAGGCACTCAAGGGGCATTAAGCATAGAGTGTGAAAAGTGAGTTTCCTTGAGAGCTGCTTGGAAGCCTGATGGTGTGTGAAGTTAGTGAGCCAAATGGAGTTGTTCTCCACAAGATCCACTCGGCTGCTTCTTCTTCAATATGCCCTTCACCAACATGCAGTGTTTCCTTGATTGAATTAGCTCTCACACCAATATTTGCGTCTAGAGCCTTTGCATTGAGGGCTATCTGAAAACGGCTTTGGCGCTGAAGTTGTCTGTGAATGTGGAGTTGGTGGCATGTGAAACCCGCATGTGGAACCTTTGTTTGTGTGCGATGCTCTACCAGGTTCATTCCTAGATAATGCACTCAACGGGCATTAAGCATAGAGTGAGAAAACTGAGTTTCCTTGAGAGCTGCTTGGAAGCCTGATGGTGTGTGAAGTTAGTGAGCCAAATGGAGTTGTTCTACCACAAGAACCACTCGGCTGCTTCTTCTTCAATATGCCCTTCACCAACATGCAGTGTTTCCTTTTTTGATTTAGCTCTCACACCAATATTTGCGTCTAGAGCCTTTGCATTGAGGGCTATCTGAAAACTTCTTTGGCGCTGAAGTTGTCTGTGAATGTGGAGTTGGTGGCATGTGAAACCCGCATGTGGAGCATTGGTTTGTGTGCGATGATCTCCAAGATTCTTTTCAGTCCTAGGCACTCAAACGGCTTTAAGCATAGAGTGTGAAAAGTGAGTTTCCTTGAGAGCTGCTTCGAAGTCTGATGGTGTGTGAAGTTAGTGAGCCAGATGGAGTTGTTCTCCCAGAAGAAACACTCGGCTGCTTCTTCTTCAATATTTCCTTCAGCAACATGCATTGTTTCCTTGATTGAATTAGCTCTCACACCAATATTTGCGTCTAGAGCCTTTGCATTGAGGGCTATCTGAAAACGGCTTTGGCGCTGAAGTTGTCTGTGAATGTGGAGTTGGTGGCATGTGAAACCCGCATGTGGAGCATTGGTTTGTGTGCGATGCTCTACCAGGTTCATTCCTAGATAATGCCCTCAACGGGCATTAAGCATAGAGTGTGAAAAGTGAGTTTCCGTGAGAGCTGCTTGGAACTCTGATTGTGTGTGAAGTCAGTGAGCCAAATGGAGTTGTTCTCCCACAACAACCACTCGGCTGCTTCTTCTTCAATATGCCCTTCACCAACATGCAGTGTTTGCTTGATTGAATTAGCCCTCACACCAATATTTGTGTCTAGAGCCTTTGCATTGAGGGCTATCTGAAAACGGCTTTGGCGCTGAAGTTGTCTGTGAATGTGGAGTTGGTGGCATGTGAAACCCGCATGTGGAGCATTGGTTTGTGTGCGATGCTCTACCAGGTTCATTCCTAGATAATGCTCTCAAAGGGCATTAAGCATAGAGTGTGAAAAGTGAGTTTCCTTGAGAGCTGCTTGGAAGTCTGATGGTGTGTGAAGTTAGTGAGCCAGATGGAGTTGTTCTCCCACAAGAACCACTCGGCTGCTTCTTCTTCAATATGCCCTTCAGCAACATGCATTGTTTCCTTGATTGAATTAGCTCTCACACCAATATTTGTGTCTAGAGCCTTTGCATTGAGGGCTATCTGAAAACGGCTTTGGCGCTGAAGTTGTCTGTGAATGTGGAGTTGGTGGCATGTGAAACGCGCATGTGGAGCATTGGTTTGTGTGCGATGCTTTACCAGGTTCATTCCTAGATAATGCACTCAAAGGGCATTAAGCATAGAGTGTGAAAAGTGAGTTTCCTTGAGAGCTGCTTGGAAGCCTGATGGTGTGTGAAGTTAGTGAGCCAAATGGAGTTGTTCTCCCACAACAACCACTCGGCTGCTTCTTCTTCAATATGCCATTCAGCAACATGCAGTGTTTCCTTGATTGAATTAGCACCCACACCAATATTTGAGTCTAGAGCCTTTGCATTGAGGGCTATCTGAAAACGGCTTTGGCGCTGAAGTTGTCTGTGAATGTGGAGTTGGTGGCAAGTGAAACCCGCACGTGGAACCTTGGTTTGTGTGCAATGCTCTACCAGGTTCATTCCTAGATAATGCACTCAAAGGGCATTAAGCATAGAGTGTGAAAAGTGAGTTTCCTTGAGAGCTGCTTGGAAGCCTGATGGTGTGTGAAGTTAGTGAGCCAAATGGAGTTGTTTTCCCACAAGATCCACTCGGTTGCTTCTTCTTCAATATGTCGTTCAGCAACATGCAGTGTTTCCTTGATGGAATAGGCTCTCACACCAATATTTGCGTCTAGAGCCTTTGCATTGAGGGCTATCTGAAAACTGCTTTGGCACTGAAGTTGTCTGTGAATGTGGAGTTGGTGGCATGTGAAACCCGCATGTGGAACATTGGTTTGTGTGCGATGATCTCCAAGCTTCTTTTCAGTCCTAGGCACTCAACGGGCATTAAGCATAGAGTGTGAAAAGTGAATTTCCTTGAGAGCTGCTTGGAAGTCTGATGGTGTGTGAAGTTAGTGAGCCAAATGGAGTTGTTTTCCCACAAGATCCACTCGGTTGCTTCTTCTTCAATATGTCGTTCAGCAACATGCAGTGTTTCCTTGATGGAATAGGCTCTCACACCAATATTTGCGTCTAGAGCCTTTGCATTGAGGGCTATCTGAAAACTGCTTTGGCACTGAAGTTGTCTGTGAATGTGGAGTTGGTGGCATGTGAAACCCGCATGTGGAGCATTGGTTTGTGTGCGATGCTCTACCAGGTTCATTCCTAGATAATGCACTCAAAGGACATTAAGCATAGAGTGTGAAAAGTGAGTTTCCTTGAGAGCAGCTTGGAAGCCTGATGGTGTGTGAAGTTAGTGAGCCAAATGGAGTTGTTCTCCCACAAGAACCATTCGGCTGCTTCTTCTTCAATATGCCCTTCACCAACATGCAGTGTTTCCTTGACTGAATTGGCTCTCACACCAATATTTGCGTCTAGAGCCTTTGCATTAAAAGCTATCTGAAAACGGCTTTGGCGCTGAAGTTGTCTGTGAATGTGGAGTTGGTGGCATGTGAACCCCGCATGTGGAGCATTGGTTTGTGTGCGATGATCTCCAAGATTCTTTTGAGTCCTAGGCACTCAAAGGGCATTAAGCATAGAGTGTGAAAAGTCGAGTTTCCTTGAGAGCTGCTTAGAAGTCTGATGGTGTGTGAAGTTAGAGAGCCAGATGGAGTTGTTCTCCCGGAAGAAACACTCGGCTGCTTCTTCTTCAATATGCCCTTCAGCAACATGCAATGTTTCCTTGATTGAATTAGCTCTCACACCAATATTTGCGTCTAGAGCCTTTGTATTGAGGGCTATCTGAAAGCGGCTTTGGCGCTGAAGTTGTCTGTGAATGTGGAGTTGGTGGCATGTGAAACCCGCATGTGGAGCATTGGTTTGTGTGCGATGCTCTACCAGGTTCATTCCTAGATAATGCCCTCAACGGGCATTAAGCATAGAGTGTGAAAAGTGAGTTTCCGTGAGAGCTGCTTGGAACTCTGATTGTGTGTGAAGTCAGTGAGCCAAATGGAGTTGTTCTCCCACAAGAACCACTCGGCTGCTTCTTCTTCAGTATGCCCTTCACCAACATGCAGTGTTTGCTTGATTGAATTAGCCCTCACACCAATATTTGCGTCTAGAGCCTTTGCATTGAGGGCTATCTGAAAACGGCTTTGGCGCTGAAGTTGTCTGTGAATGTGGAGTTGGTGGCATGTGAAACCCGCATGTGGAGCATTGGTTTGTGTGCGATGCTCTAGCAGGTTCATTCCTAGATAATGCTCTCAAAGGGCATTAAGCATAGAGTGTGAAAAGTGAGTTTCCTTGAGAGCTGCTTGGAAGTCTGATGGTGTGTGACGTTAGTGAGCCAGATGGAGTTGTTCTCCCACAAGAACCACTCGGCTGCTTCTTCTTCAATATGCCCTTCAGCAACATGCATTGTTTCCTTGATTGAATTAGCTCTCACACCAATATTTGCGTCTAGAGCCTTTGCATTGAGGGCTATCTGAAAACGGCTTTGGCGCTGAAGTTGTCTGTGAATGTGGAGTTGGTGGCATGTGAAACGCGCATGTGGAGCATTGGTTTGTGTGCGATGATCTCCAAGAATCTTTTCAGTCCTAGGCACTCAAGGGGCATTAAGCATAGAGTGTGAAAAGTGAGTTTCCTTGAGAGCTGCTTGGAAGCCTGATGGTGTGTGAAGTTAGTGAGCCAGATGGAGTTGTTCTCCCAGAAGAAACACTCGGCTGCTTCTTCTTCAATATGCCCTTCACCAACATGCAGTGTTTCCTTGATTGAATTAGCTCTCACACCAATATCTGCGTCTAGAGCCTTTGCATTGAGGGCTATCTGAAAACGGCTTTGGCGCTGAAGTTGTCTGTGAATGTGGAGTTGGTGGCATGTGAAACCCGCATGTGGAACCTTTGTTTGTGTGCGATGCTCTACCAGGTTCATTCCTAGATAATGCACTCAACGGGCATTAAGCATAGAGTGAGAAAACTGAGTTTCCTTGAGAGCTGCTTGGAACTTGATGGTGTGTGAGTCAGTGAGCCAAATGGAGTTGTTCTACCACAAGAACCACTCGGCTGCTTCTTCTTCAATATGCCCTTCACCAACATGCAGTGTTTCCTTTTTTGATTTAGCTCTCACACCAATATTTGCGTCTAGAGCCTTTGCATTGAGGGCTATCTGAAAACGGCTTTGGCGCTGAAGTTGTCTGTGAATGTGGAGTTGGTGGCATGTGAAACCCGCATGTGGAGCATTGGTTTGTGTGCGATGCTCTACCAGGTTCATTCCTAGATAATGCTCTCAAAGGGCATTAAGCATAGAGTGTGAAAAGTGAGTTTCCTTGAGAGCTGCTTGGAAGTCTGATGGTGTGTGAAGTTAGTGAGCCAGATGGAGTTGTTCTCCCACAAGAACCACTCGGCTGCTTCTTCTTCAATATGCCCTTCAGCAACATGCATTGTTTCCTTGATTGAATTAGCTCTCACACCAATATTTGTGTCTAGAGCCTTTGCATTGAGGGCTATCTGAAAACGGCTTTGGCGCTGAAGTTGTCTGTGAATGTGGAGTTGGTGGCATGTGAAACGCGCATGTGGAGCATTGGTTTGTGTGCGATGCTTTACCAGGTTCATTCCTAGATAATGCACTCAAAGGGCATTAAGCATAGAGTGTGAAAAGTGAGTTTCCTTGAGAGCTGCTTGGAAGCCTGATGGTGTGTGAAGTTAGTGAGCCAAATGGAGTTGTTCTCCCACAACAACCACTCGGCTGCTTCTTCTTCAATATGCCATTCAGCAACATGCAGTGTTTCCTTGATTGAATTAGCACCCACACCAATATTTGAGTCTAGAGCCTTTGCATTGAGGGCTATCTGAAAACGGCTTTGGCGCTGAAGTTGTCTGTGAATGTGGAGTTGGTGGCAAGTGAAACCCGCACGTGGAACCTTGGTTTGTGTGCAATGCTCTACCAGGTTCATTCCTAGATAATGCACTCAAAGGGCATTAAGCATAGAGTGTGAAAAGTGAGTTTCCTTGAGAGCTGCTTGGAAGCCTGATGGTGTGTGAAGTTAGTGAGCCAAATGGAGTTGTTTTCCCACAAGATCCACTCAGTTGCTTCTTCTTCAATATGTCGTTCAGCAACATGCAGTGTTTCCTTGATGGAATAGGCTCTCACACCAATATTTGCGTCTAGAGCCTTTGCATTGAGGGCTATCTGAAAACTGCTTTGGCACTGAAGTTGTCTGTGAATGTGGAGTTGGTGGCATGTGAAACCCGCATGTGGAACATTGGTTTGTGTGCGATGATCTCCAAGCTTCTTTTCAGTCCTAGGCACTCAACGGGCATTAAGCATAGAGTGTGAAAAGTGAATTTCCTTGAGAGCTGCTTGGAAGCCTGATGGTGTGTGAAGTTAGTGAGCCAAATGAAGTTGTTTTCCCACAAGATCCACTCGGTTGCTTCTTCTTCAATATGTCGTTCAGCAACATGCAGTGTTTCCTTGATGGAATAGGCTCTCACACCAATATTTGCGTCTAGAGCCTTTGCATTGAGGGCTATCTGAAAACGGCTTTGGCGCTGAAGTTGTCTGTGAATGTGGAGTTGGTGGCAAGTGAAACCCGCACGTGGAACCTTGGTTTGTGTGCAATGCTCTACCAGGTTCATTCCTAGATAATGCACTCAAAGGGCATTAAGCATAGAGTGTGAAAACTGAGTTTTCGTGAGAGCTGCTTTGAACTCTGATGGTGTGTGAGTCAGTGAGCCAAATGGAGTTGTTCTCCCACAAGAACCACTCGGCTGGTTTTTCTTCAATATGCCCTTCACCAACATGCAATGTTTCCTTGATTGAATTAGCTCTCACAGAAATATTTGCGTCTAGAGCCTTTGCATTGAGGGCTATCTGAAAACTGCTTTGGCACTGAAGCTGTCTGTGAATGTGGAGTTGGTGGCATTTGAAACCCGCATGAGAAGCACTGGTTTGTGTGCGATGCTTTACCAGGTTCATTCCTAGATAATGCACACAAAGGGCATTAAGCATAGAGTGTGAAAAGTGAGTTTCCGTGAGAGCTGCTTGGAACTCTGATTGTGTGTGAAGTCAGAGAGCCAAATGGAGTTGTTCTACCACAACAACCACTCGGCTGCTTCTTCTTCAATATGCCCTTCACCAACATGCAGCGTTTCCTTGATTGAATTAGCTCTCACACCAATATTTGCGTCTAGAGCCTTTGCATTGAGGGCTATCTGAAAACGGCTTTGGCGCTGAAGTTGTCTGTGAATGTGGAGTTGGTGGCATGTGAAACCCGCATGTGGAGCATTGGTTTGTGTGCGATGATCTCCAAGATTCTTTTCAGTCCTAGGCACTCAACGGGCATTAAGCATAGAGTGTGAAAAGTGAGTTTCCTTGAGAGCTGCTTGGAAGCCTGATGGTGTGTGAAGTTAGTGAGCCAAATGGAGTTGTTCTCCACAAGATCCACTCGGCTGCTTCTTCTTCAATATGCCCTTCACCAACATGCAGTGTTTCCTTGATTGAATTAGCTCTCACACCAATATTTGCGTCTAGAGCCTTTGCATTGAGGGCTATCTGAAAACGGCTTTGGCGCTGAAGTTGTCTGTGAATGTGGAGTTGGTGGCATGTGAAACCCGCATGTGGAACATTGGTTTGTGTGCGATGATCTCCAAGCTTCTTTTCAGTCCTAGGCACTCAACGGGCATTAAGCATAGAGTGTGAAAAGTGAATTTCCTTGAGAGCTGCTTGGAAGCCTGATGGTGTGTGAAGTTAGTGAGCCAAATGGAGTTGTTTTCCCACAAGATCCACTCGGTTGCTTCTTCTTCAATATGTCGTTCAGCAACATGCAGTGTTTCCTTGATGGAATAGGCTCTCACACCAATATTTGCGTCTAGAGCCTTTGCATTGAGGGCTATCTGAAAACTGCTTTGGCACTGAAGTTGTCTGTGAATGTGGAGTTGGTGGCATGTGAAACCCGCATGTGGAGCATTGGTTTGTGTGCGATGCTCTACCAGGTTCATTCCTAGATAATGCACTCAAAGGACATTAAGCATAGAGTGTGAAAAGTGAGTTTCCTTGAGAGCTGCTTGGAAGCCTGATGGTGTGTGAAGTTAGTGAGCCAAATGGAGTTGTTCTCCCACAAGAACCATTCGGCTGCTTCTTCTTCAATATGCCCTTCACCAACATGCAGTGTTTCCTTGACTGAATTGGCTCTCACACCAATATTTGCGTCTAGAGCCTTTGCATTAAAAGCTATCTGAAAACGGCTTTGGCGCTGAAGTTGTCTGTGAATGTGGAGTTGGTGGCATGTGAACCCCGCATGTGGAGCATTGCTTTGTGTGCGATGATCTCCAAGATTCTTTTGAGTCCTAGGCACTCAAAGGGCATTAAGCATAGAGTGTGAAAAGTCGAGTTTCCTTGAGAGCTGCTTAGAAGTCTGATGGTGTGTGAAGTTAGTGAGCCAGATGGAGTTGTTCTCCCAGAAGAAACACTCGGCTGCTTCTTCTTCAATATGCCCTTCAGCAACATGCAGTGTTTCCTTGATTGAATTAGCTCTCACACCAATATTTGCGTCTAGAGCCTTTGCATTGAGGGCTATCTGAAAACGGCTTTGGCGCTGAAGTTGTCTGTGAATGTGGAGTTGGTGGCATGTGAAACCCGCATGTGGAGCATTGGTTTGTGTGCGATGCTCTACCAGGTTCATTCCTAGATAATGCCCTCAACGGGCATTAAGCATAGAGTGTGAAAAGTGAGTTTCCGTGAGAGCTGCTTGGAACTCTGATTGTGTGTGAAGTCAGTGAGCCAAATGGAGTTGTTCTCCCACAACAACCACTCGGCTGCTTCTTCTTCAGTATGCCCTTCACCAACATGCAGTGTTTGCTTGATTGAATTAGCCCTCACACCAATATTTGCGTCTAGAGCCTTTGCATTGAGGGCTATCTGAAAACGGCTTTGGCGCTGAAGTTGTCTGTGAATGTGGAGTTGGTGGCATGTGAAACCCGCATGTGGAGCATTGGTTTGTGTGCGATGCTCTACCAGGTTCATTCCTAGATAATGCTCTCAAAGGGCATTAAGCATAGAGTGTGAAAAGTGAGTTTCCTTGAGAGCTGCTTGGAAGTCTGATGGTGTGTGACGTTAGTGAGCCAGATGGAGTTGTTCTCCCACAAGAACCACTCGGCTGCTTCTTCTTCAATATGCCCTTCAGCAACATGCATTGTTTCCTTGATTGAATTAGCTCTCACACCAATATTTGCGTCTAGAGCCTTTGCATTGAGGGCTATCTGAAAACGGCTTTGGCGCTGAAGTTGTCTGTGAATGTGGAGTTGGTGGCATGTGAAACCCGCATGTGGAACCTTTGTTTGTGTGCGATGCTCTACCAGGTTCATTCCTAGATAATGCACTCAACGGGCATTAAGCATAGAATTTGAAAACTGAGTTTCCTTGAGAGCTGCTTGGAACTTGATGGTGTGTGAGTCAGTGAGCCAAATGGAGTTGTTCTACCACAAGAACCACTCGGCTGCTTCTTCTTCAATATGCCCTTCACCAACATGCAGTGTTTCCTTTTTTGATTTAGCTCTCACACCAATATTTGCGTCTAGAGCCTTTGCATTGAGGGCTATCTGAAAACTTCTTTGGCGCTGAAGTTGTCTGTGAATGTGGAGTTGGTGGCATGTGAACCCCGCATGTGGAGCATTGGTTTGTGTGCGATGATCTCCAAGATTCTTTTCAGTCCTAGGCACTCAAACGGCCCTAAGCATAGAGTGTGAAAAGTGAGTTTCCTTGAGAGCTGCTTCGAAGTCTGATGGTGTGTGAAGTTAGTGAGCCAGATGGAGTTGTTCTCCCAGAAGAAACACTCGGCTGCTTCTTCTTCAATATGCCCTTCAGCAACATGCATTGTTTCCTTGATTGAATTAGCTCTCACACCAATATTTGCGTCTAGAGCCTTTGCATTGAGGGCTATCTGAAAACGGCTTTGGCGCTGAAGTTGTCTGTGAATGTGGAGTTGGTGGCATGTGAAACCCGCATGTGGAGCATTGGTTTGTGTGCGATGCTCTACCAGGTTCATTCCTAGATAATGCCCTCAACGGGCATTAAGCATAGAGTGTGAAAAGTGAGTTTCCGTGAGAGCTGCTTGGAACTCTGATTGTGTGTGAAGTCCGTGAGCAAAATGGAGTTGTTCTCCCACAACAACCACTCGGCTGCTTCTTCTTCAATATGCCCTTCACCAACATGCAGTGTTTGCTTGATTGAATTAGCCCTCACACCAATATTTGCGTCTAGAGCCTTTGCATTGAGGGCTATCTGAAAACGGCTTTGGCGCTGAAGTTGTCTGTGAATGTGGAGTTGGTGGCATGTGAAACCCGCATGTGGAGCATTGGTTTGTGTGCGATGCTCTACCAGGTTCATTCCTAGATAATGCTCTCAAAGGGCATTAAGCATAGAGTGTGAAAAGTGAGTTTCCTTGAGAGCTGCTTGGAAGTCTGATGGTGTGTGAAGTTAGTGAGCCAGATGGAGTTGTTCTCCCACAAGAACCACTCGGCTGCTTCTTCTTCAATATGCCCTTCAGCAACATGCATTGTTTCCTTGATTGAATTAGCTCTCACACCAATATTTGTGTCTAGAGCCTTTGCATTGAGGGCTATCTGAAAACGGCTTTGGCGCTGAAGTTGTCTGTGAATGTGGAGTTGGTGGCATGTGAAACGCGCATGTGGAGCATTGGTTTGTGTGCGATGCTTTACCAGGTTCATTCCTAGATAATGCACTCAAAGGGCATTAAGCATAGAGTGTGAAAAGTGAGTTTCCTTGAGAGCTGCTTGGAAGCCTGATGGTGTGTGAAGTTAGTGAGCCAAATGGAGTTGTTCTCCCACAACAACCACTCGGCTGCTTCTTCTTCAATATGCCATTCAGCAACATGCAGTGTTTCCTTGATTGAATTAGCACCCACACCAATATTTGCGTCTAGAGCCTTTGCATTGAGGGCTATCTGAAAACGGCTTTGGCGCTGAAGTTGTCTGTGAATGTGGAGTTGGTGGCAAGTGAAACCCGCACGTGGAACCTTGGTTTGTGTGCAATGCTCTACCAGGTTCATTCCTAGATAATGCACTCAAAGGGCATTAAGCATAGAGTGTGAAAACTGAGTTTTCGTGAGAGCTGCTTTGAACTCTGATGGTGTGTGAGTCAGTGAGCCAAATGGAGTTGTTCTCCCACAAGAACCACTCGGCTGGTTTTTCTTCAATATGCCCTTCACCAACATGCAATGTTTCCTTGATTGAATTAGCTCTCACAGAAATATTTGCGTCTAGAGCCTTTGCATTGAGGGCTATCTGAAAACTGCTTTGGCACTGAAGCTGTCTGTGAATGTGGAGTTGGTGGCATTTGAAACCCGCATGAGAAGCACTGGTTTGTGTGCGATGCTTTACCAGGTTCATTCCTAGATAATGCACACAAAGGGCATTAAGCATAGAGTGTGAAAAGTGAGTTTCCGTGAGAGCTGCTTGGAACTCTGATTGTGTGTGAAGTCAGAGAGCCAAATGGAGTTGTTCTACCACAACAACCACTCGGCTGCTTCTTCTTCAATATGCCCTTCACCAACATGCAGCGTTTCCTTGATTGAATTAGCTCTCACACCAATATTTGCGTCTAGAGCCTTTGCATTGAGGGCTATCTGAAAACGGCTTTGGCGCTGAAGTTGTCTGTGAATGTGGAGTTGGTGGCATGTGAAACCCGCATGTGGAGCATTGGTTTGTGTGCGATGATCTCCAAGATTCTTTTCAGTCCTAGGCACTCAACGGGCATTAAGCATAGAGTGTGAAAAGTGAGTTTCCTTGAGAGCTGCTTGGAAGCCTGATGGTGTGTGAAGTTAGTGAGCCAAATGGAGTTGTTCTCCCACAACAACCACTCGGCTGCTTCTTCTTCAATATGCCATTCAGCAACATGCAGTGTTTCCTTGATTGAATTAGCTCTCACACCAATATTTGCGTCTAGAGCCTTTGCATTGAGGGCTATCTGAAAACGGCTTTGGCGCTGAAGTTGTCTGTGAATGTGGAGTTGGTGGCATGTGAAACCCGCATGTGGAACATTGGTTTGTGTGCGATGATCTCCAAGCTTCTTTTCAGTCCTAGGCACTCAACGGGCATTAAGCATAGAGTGTGAAAAGTGAATTTCCTTCAGAGCTGCTTGGAAGCCTGATGGTGTGTGAAGTTAGTGAGCCAAATGGAGTTGTTTTCCCACAAGATCCACTCGGTTGCTTCTTCTTCAATATGTCGTTCAGCAACATGCAGTGTTTCCTTGATGGAATAGGCTCTCACACCAATATTTGCGTCTAGAGCCTTTGCATTGAGGGCTATCTGAAAACTGCTTTGGCACTGAAGTTGTCTGTGAATGTGGAGTTGGTGGCATGTGAAATCCGCATGTGGAGCATTGGTTTGTGTGCGATGCTCTACCAGGTTCATTCCTAGATAATGCACTCAAAGGACATTAAGCATAGAGTGTGAAAAGTGAGTTTCCTTGAGAGCTGCTTGGAAGCCTGATGGTGTGTGAAGTTAGTGAGCCAAATGGAGTTGTTCTCCCACAAGAACCATTCGGCTGCTTCTTCTTCAATATGCCCTTCACCAACATGCAGTGTTTCCTTGACTGAATTGGCTCTCACACCAATATTTGCGTCTAGAGCCTTTGCATTAAAAGCTATCTGAAAACGGCTTTGGCGCTGAAGTTGTCTGTGAATGTGGAGTTGGTGGCATGTGAACCCCGCATGTGGAGCATTGGTTTGTGTGCGATGATCTCCAAGATTCTTTTCAGTCCTAGGCACTCAAAGGGCATTAAGCATAGAGTGTGAAAAGTCGAGTTTCCTTGAGAGCTGCTTAGAAGTCTGATGGTGTGTGAAGTTAGTGAGCCAGATGGAGTTGTTCTCCCAGAAGAAACACTCGGCTGCTTCTTCTTCAATATGCCCTTCAGCAACATGCAGTGTTTCCTTGATTGAATTAGCTCTCACACCAATATTTGCGTCTAGAGCCTTTGCATTGAGGGCTATCTGAAAACGGCTTTGGCGCTGAAGTTGTCTGTGAATGTGGAGTTGGTGGCATGTGAAACCCGCATGTGGAGCATTGGTTTGTGTGCGATGCTCTACCAGGTTCATTCCTAGATAATGCCCTCAACGGGCATTAAGCATAGAGTGTGAAAAGTGAGTTTCCTTGAGAGCTGCTTGGAAGTCTGATGGTGTGTGACGTTAGTGAGCCAGATGGAGTTGTTCTCCCACAAGAACCACTCGGCTGCTTCTTCTTCAATATGCCCTTCAGCAACATGCATTGTTTCCTTGATTGAATTAGCTCTCACACCAATATTTGCGTCTAGAGCCTTTGCATTGAGGGCTATCTGAAAACGGCTTTGGCGCTGAAGTTGTCTGTGAATGTGGAGTTGGTGGCATGTGAAACGCGCATGTGGAGCATTGGTTTGTGTGCGATGATCTCCAAGATTCTTTTCAGTCCTAGGCACTCAAGGGGCATTAAGCATAGAGTGTGAAAAGTGAGTTTCCTTGAGAGCTGCTTGGAAGCCTGATGGTGTGTGAAGTTAGTGAGCCAAATGGAGTTGTTCTCCACAAGATCCACTCGGCTGCTTCTTCTTCAATATGCCCTTCACCAACATGCAGTGTTTCCTTGATTGAATTAGCTCTCACACCAATATTTGCGTCTAGAGCCCTTGCATTGAGGGGTATCTGAAAACGGCTTTGGCGCTGAAGTTGTCTGTGAATGTGGAGTTGGTGGCATGTGAAACCCGCATGTGGAACCTTTGTTTGTGTGCGATGCTCTACCAGGTTCATTCCTAGATAATGCTCTCAACGGGCATTAAGCATAGAGTGAGAAAACTGAGTTTCCTTGAGAGCTGCTTGGAACTCTGATTGTGTGTGAAGTCAGTGAGCCAAATGGAGTTGTTCTCCCACAACAACCACTCGGCTGCTTCTTCTTCAATATGCCCTTCACCAACATGCAGTGTTTGCTTGATTGAATTAGCCCTCACACCAATATTTGCGTCTAGAGCCTTTGCATTGAGGGCTATCTGAAAACGGCTTTGGCGCTGAAGTTGTCTGTGAATGTGGAGTTGGTGGCATGTGAAACCCGCATGTGGAGCATTGGTTTGTGTGCGATGCTCTACCAGGTTCATTCCTAGATAATGCTCTCAAAGGGCATTAAGCATAGAGTGTGAAAAGTGAGTTTCCTTGAGAGCTGCTTGGAAGTCTGATGGTGTGTGAAGTTAGTGAGCCAGATGGAGTTGTTCTCCCACAAGAACCACTCGGCTGATTCTTCTTCAATATGCCCTTCAGCAACATGCATTGTTTCCTTGATTGAATTAGCTCTCACACCAATATTTGTGTCTAGAGCCTTTGCATTGAGGGCTATCTGAAAACGGCTTTGGCGCTGAAGTTGTCTGTGAATGTGGAGTTGGTGGCATGTGAAACGCGCATGTGGAGCATTGGTTTGTGTGCGATGATCTCCAAGATTCTTTTCAGTCCTAGGCACTCAAACGGCATTAAGCATAGAGTGTGAAAAGTGAGTTTCCTTGAGAGCTGCGTGGAAGCCTAATGGTGTGTGAAGTTAGTGAGCCAAATGGAGTTGTTCTCCCACAACAACCCCTCGGGTGCTTCTTCTTCAATATGCCCTTCAGGAACATGCAGTGTTTCCTTGATTGAATTAGCTCTCACACTAATATTTGAGTCTAGAGCCTTTGCATTGAGGGCTATCTGAAAACGGCTTTGGTGCTGAAGTTGTCTGTGAATGTGGAGTTCGTGGCATGTGAAACCCGCATGTGGAGCATTGGTTTGTGTGGGATGCTCTAGCAGGTTCATTCCTAGATAATGCACTCAAAGGGCATTAAGCATAGAGTGTGAAAGGTGAGTTTCCTTGAGAGCTGCTTGGAATTCTGATGGTGTGTGAAGTCAGAGAGCCAAATGGAATTGTTCTACCAGAAGAACCACTCGGCTGCTTCTTCTTCAATATGCCCTTCACCAACATGCAGCGTTTCCTTGATTGATTTAGCTCTCACACAAATATTTGCGTCTAGAGCCTTTGCATTGAGGGCTATCTGAAAACGGCTTTGGCGCTGAAGTTGTCTGTGAATGTGGAGTTGGTGGCATGTGAAACCCGCATGTGGAGCATTGGTTTGTGTGCGGTGATCTCCAAGATTCTTTTCAGTCCTAGGCACTCAAAGGGCATTAAGTATAGAGTGTGAAAAGTGAGTTTCCTTGAGAGCTGCTTGGAAGCCTGATGGTGTGTGAAGTTAGTGAGCCAAATGGAGTTGTTCTAACAAAAGATCCACTCGGCTGCTTCTTCTTCAATATGCCCTTCACGAACATGCAGTGTTTCCTTGATTGAATTAGCTCTCACACCAATATTTTCCTCTAGAGCCTTTGCATTGAGGGCTATCTGAAAACGGCTTTGGCGCTGAAGTTGTCTGTGAATGTGGAGTTGGTGGCATGTGAACCCCACATGTGGAGCATTGGTTTGTGTGCGATGATCTCCAAGATTCTTTTGAGTCCTAGGCACTCAAAGGGCATTAAGCATAGAGTGTGAAAAGTCGAGTTTCCTTGAGAGCTGCTTAGAAGTCTGATGGTGTGTGAAGTTAGTGAGCCAGATGGAGTTGTTCTCCCAGAAGAAACACTCGGCTGCTTCTTCTTCAATATGCCCTTCAGCAACATGCATCGTTTCCTTGATTGAATTAGCTCTCACACCAATATTTGCGTCTAGAGCCTTTGCATTGAGGGCTATCTGAAAACGGCTTTGGCGCTGAAGTTGTCTGTGAATGTGGAGTTGGTGGCATGTGAAACGCGCATGTGGAGCATTGGTTTGTGTGCGATGATCTCCAAGATTCTTTTCAGTCCTAGGCACTCAAAGGGCATTAAGCATAGAGTGTGAAAAGTGAGTTTCCTTGAGAGCTGCTTGGAAGCCTGATGGTGTGTGAAGTTAGTGAGCCAAATGGAGTTGTTCTCCCACAACAACCACTCGGCTGCTTCTTCTTCAATATGCCCTTCACGAACATGCAGTGTTTCCTTGATTGAATTAGCTCTCACACTAATATTTGAGTCTAGAGCCTTTGCATTGAGGGCTATCTGAAAATGGCTTTGGCGCTGAAGTTGTCTGTGAATGTGGAGTTGGTGGCATGTGAAACCCGCATGTGGAACATTGGTTTGTGTGGGATGCTCTACCAGGTTCATTCCTAGATAATGCACTCAAAGGGCATTAAGCATAGAGTGTGAAAAGTGTGTTTCCTTGAGAGCTGCTTGGAACTCTGATGGTGTGTGAAGTCAGAGAGCCAAATGGAATTATTCTACCAGAAGAACCACTCGACTGCTTCTTCTTCAATATGCCCTTCACCAACATGCAGCGTTTCCTTGATTGAATTAGCTCTCACACAAATATTTGCGTCTAGAGCCTTTGCATTGAGGGCTATCTTAAAACGGCTTTGGCGCTGAAGTTGTCTGTGAATGTGGAGTTGGTGGCATGTGAAACCCGCATGTGGAGCATTGGTTTGTGTGCGATGCTCTACCAGGTTCATTCCTAGATAATGCTCTCAAAGGGCATTAAACATAGAGTGTGAAAAGTCAGTTTCCTTGAGAGCTGCTTGGAAGCCTGATGGTGTGTGATGTTAGTGAGCCAAATGGAGTTGTTCTCCCACAAGATCCACTCGGCTGCTTCTTCTTCAATATGCCCTTCACCAACATGCAGTGTTTCCTTGATTGAATTAGCTCTCACACCAATATTTGTGTCTAGAGCCTTTGCATTGAGGGCTATCTGAAAACGGCTTTGGCGCTGAAGTTGTCTGTGAATGTGGAGTTTGTGGCAGGTGAAACCCGCATGTGGAGCATTGGTTTGTGTGCGATGCTCACCAAGCTTCTTTTGAGTCCTAGGCACTCAAAGGGCATTAAGCATAGAATGTGAAAAGTGAGATTCCTTGAGAGCTGCTTGGAAGCCTGATGGTGTGTGAAGTTAGTGAGCCAAATGGAGTTGTTCTCCCACAAGAACCACTCGGCTGCTTCTTCTTCAATATGCCCTTCACCAACATGCAGCGTTTCCTTGATTGAATTAGCTCTCACACCAATATTTGCGTCTAGAGCCTTTGCATTGAGGGCTATCTGAAAACGGCTTTGCCGCTGAAGTTGTCTGTGAATGTGGAGTTGGTGGCATGTGAACCCCGCATGTGGAGCATTGGTTTGTGTGCGATGATCTCCAAGATTCTTTTCAGTCCTAGGCACTCAACGGGCATTAAGCATAGAGTGTGAAAAGTCGAGTTTCCTTGAGAGCTGCTTAGAAGTCTGATGGTGTGTGAAGTTAGTGAGCCAGATGGAGTTGTTCTCCCAGAAGAAACACTCGGCTGCTTCTTCTTCAATATGCCCTTCAGCAACATGCAGCCTTTCCTTGATTGAATTAGCTCTCACACCAATATTTGCGTCTAGAGCCTTTGCATTGAGGGCTATCTGAAAACGGCTTTGGCGCTGAAGTTGTCTGTGAATGTGGAGTTGGTGGCATGTGAAACCCGCATGTGGAGCATTGGTTTGTGTGCGATGCTCTACCAGGTTCATTCCTAGATAATGCACTCAACGGGCATTAAGCATAGAGTGTGAAAAGTGAGTTTCCGTGAGAGCTGCTTGGAACTCTGATTGTGTGTGAAGTCAGTGAGCCAAATGGAGTTGTTCTCCCACAAGAACCACTCGGCTGCTTCTTCTTCAATATGCCCTTCACCAACATGCAGTGTTTGCTTGATTGAATTAGCCCTCACACCAATATTTGCGTCTAGAGCCTTTGCATTGAGGGCTATCTGAAAACGGCTTTGGCGCTGAAGTTGTCTGTGAATGTGGAGTTGGTGGCATGTGAAACCCGCATGTGTAGCATTGGTTTGTGTGCGATGCTCTACCAGGTTCATTCCAAGATAATGCTCTCAAAGGGCATTAAGCATAGAGTGTGAAAAGTGAGTTTCCTTGAGAGCTGCTTGGAAGTCTGATGGTGTGTGAAGTTAGTGAGCCAGATGGAGTTGTTCTCCCACAAGAACCACTCGGCTGCTTCTTCTTCAATATGCCCTTCACCAACATGCAGTGTTTCCTTGATTGAATTAGCTCTCACACCAATATTTGCGTCTAGAGCCTTTGCATTGAGGGCTATCTGAAAACGGCTTTGGCGCTGAAGTTGTCTGTGAATGTGGAGTTGGTGGCATGTGAAACGCGCATGTGGAGCATTGGTTTGTGTGCGATGCTCTACCAGGTTCATTCCTAGATAATGCACTCAAAGGGCATTAAGCATAGAGTGTGAAAAGTGAGTTTCCTTGAGAGCTGCTTGGAAGTCTGATGGTGTGTGAAGTTAGTGAGCCAAATGGAGTTGTTCTACCACAAGAACCACTCGGCTGCTTCTTCTTCAATATGCCCTTCACCAACATGCAGTGTTTCCTTGATTGAATTAGCTCTCACACCAATATTTGCGTCTAGAGCCTTTGCATTGAGGGCTATCTGAAAACGGCTTTGGCGCTGAAGTTGTCTGTGAATGTGGAGTTGGTGGCATGTGAACCCCGCATGTGGAGCATTGGTTTGTGTGCGATGATCTCCAAAATTCTTTTCAGTCCTAGGCAAACAAACGGCATTAAGCATAGAGTGTGAAAAGTGAGTTTCCTTGAAAGCTGCTTGGAAGCCTGATGGTGTGTGAAGTTAGTGAGCGAAATGGAGTTGTTCTCCCACAAGATCCACACGGCTGCTTCTTCTTCAATATGCCCTTCACCAACATGCAGTGTTTCCTTGATTGAATTAGCTCTCACACCAATATTTGCGTCTAGAGCCTTTGCATTGAGGGCTATCTGAAAACGGCTTTGGCGCTGAAGTTGTCTGTGAATGTGGAGTTGGTGGCATGTGAACCCTGCATGTGGAGCATTGGTTTGTGTGCGATGATCTCCAAGATTCTTTTCAGTCCTAGGCACTCAAAGGGCATTAAGCATAGAGTGTGAAAGGTGAGATTCCTTGAGAGCTGCTTGGAAGCCTGATGGTGTGTGAAGTTAGTGAGCCAAATGGAGTTGTTCTCCCACAACAACCACTTGGCTGCTTCTTCTTCAATATGCCCTTCACGAACATGCAGTGTTTCCTTGATTGAATTAGCTCTCACACCAATATTTGCGTCTAGAGCCTTTGCATTGAGGGCTATCTGAAAACGGCTTTGGCGCTGAAGTTGTCTGTGAATGTGGAGTTGGTGGCATGTGAAACCCGCATGTGTAGCATTGGTTTGTGTGCGATGCTCTACCAGGTTCATTCCAAGATAATGCTCTCAAAGGGCATTAAGCATAGAGTGTGAAAAGTGAGTTTCCTTGAGAGCTGCTTGGAAGTCTGATGGTGTGTGAAGTTAGTGAGCCAGATGGAGTTGTTCTCCCACAAGAAACACTCGGCTGCTTCTTCTTCAATATGCCCTTCAGCAACATGCAGCCTTTCCTTGATTGAATTAGCTCTCACACCAATATTTGCGTCTAGAGCCTTTGCTTTGAGGGCTATCTGAAAACGGCTTTGGCGCTGAAGTTGTCTGTGAATGTGGAGTTGGTGGCATGTGAAACCCGCATGTGGAGCATTGGTTTGTGTGCGATGCTCTACCAGGTTCATTCCTAGATAATGCACTCAACGGGCATTAAGCATAGAGTGTGAAAAGTGAGTTTCCGTGAGAGCTGCTTGGAACTCTGATTGTGTGTGAAGTCAGTGAGCCAAATGGAGTTGTTCTCCCACAAGAACCACTCGGCTGCTTCTTCTTCAATATGCCCTTCACCAACATGCAGTGTTTGCTTGATTGAATTAGCCCTCACACCAATATTTGCGTCTAGAGCCTTTGCATTGAGGGCTATGTGAAAACGGCTTTGGCGCTGAAGTTGTCTGTGAATGTGGAGTTGGTGGCATGTGAAACCCGCATGTGGAGCATTGGTTTGTGTGGGATGCTCTAGCAGGTTCATTCCTAGATAATGACTCAAAGGGCATTAAGCATAGAGTGTGAAAAGTGAGTTTCCTTGAGAGCTGCTTTGAAGTCTGATGGTGTGTGAAGTTAGTGAGCCAGATGGAGTTGTTCTCCCAGAAGAAACACTCGGCTGCTTCTTCTTCAATATGCCCTTCAGCAACATGCATTGTTTCCTTGATTGAATTAGCTCTCACACCAATATTTGCGTCTAGAGCCTTTGCATTGAGGGCTATCTGAAAACGGCTTTGGCGCTGAAGTTGTCTGTGAATGTGGAGTTGGTGGCATGTGAAACCCGCATGTGGAGCATTGGTTTGTGTGCGATGCTCTACCAGGTTCATTCCTAGATAATGCACTCAGCGGGCATTAAGCATAGAGTGTGAAAAGTGAGTTTCCGTGAGAGCTGCTTGGAACTCTGATTGTGTGAGAAGTCAGTGAGCCAAATGGAGTTGTTCTACCACAAGAACCACTCGGCTGCTTCTTCTTCAATATGCCCTTCACCAACATGCAGTGTTTGCTTGATTGAATTAGCCCTCACACCAATATTTGCGTCTAGAGCCTTTGCATTGAGGGCTATCTGAAAACGGCTTTGGCGCTGAAGTTGTCTGTGAATGTGGAGTTGGTGGCATGTGAAACCCGCATGTGGAACATTGGTTTGTGTGCGATGCTCTACCAGGTTCATTCCTAGATAATGCTCTCAAAGGGCATTAAGCATAGAGTGTGAAAAGTGAGTTTCCTTGAGAGCTGCTTGGAAGTCTGATGGTGTTGAAGTTAGTGAGCCAGATGGAGTTGTTCTCCCACAAGAACCACTCGGCTGCTTCTTCTTCAATATGCCCTTCACCAACATGCAGTGTTTCCTTGATTGAATTAGCTCTCACACCAATATTTGCGTCTAGAGCCTTTGCATTGAGGGCTATCTGAAAACGGCTTTGGCGCTGAAGTTGTCTGTGAATGTGGAGTTGGTGGCATGTGAAACGCGCATGTGGAGCATTGGTTTGTGTGCGATGATCTCCAAGATTCTTTTCAGTCCTAGGCACTCAACGGGCATTAAGCATAGAGTGTGAAAAGTGAGTTTCCTTGAGAGCTGCTTGGAAGCCTGCTGGTGTGTGAAGTTAGTGAGCCAAATGGAGTTGTTCTCCCACAACAACCACTCGGCTGCTTCTTCTTCAATATGCCCTTCAGCAACATGCAGTGTTTCCTTGATTGAATTAGCTCTCACACCAATATTTGCGTCTAGAGCCTTTGCATTGAGGGCTATCTGAAAACGGCTTTGGCGCTGAAGTTGTCTGTGAATGTGGAGTTGGTGGCATGTGAAACCCGCATGTGGAGCATTGGTTTGTGTGCGATGCTCTACCAGGTTCATTCCTAGATAATGCACTCAAAGGGCATTAAGCATAGAGTGTGAAAAGTGAGTTTCCTTGAGAGCTGCTTGGAAGCCTGATGGTGTGTGAAGTCAGTGAGCCAAATGGAGTTGTTCTCCCACAAGAACCACTCGGCTGCTTCTTCTTCAATATGCCCTTCACCAACATGCAGTGTTTGCTTGATTGAATTAGCTCTCACACCAATATTTGCGTGTAGAGCCTTTGCATTGAGGGCTATCTGAAAACGGCTTTAGCGCTGAAGTTGTCTGTGAATGTGGAGTTGGTGGCATGTGAAACCCGCATGTGGAGCATTGGTTTGTGTGCGATGCTCTACCAGGTTCATTCCTAGATAATGCACTCAACGGGCATTAAGCATAGAGTGTGAAAAGTGAGTTTCCGTGAGAGCTGCTTGGAACTCTGATTGTGTGTGAAGTCAGTGAGCCAAATGGAGTTGTTCTCCCAGAAGAAACACTCGGCTGCTTCTTCTTCAATATGCCCGTCACCAACATGCAGTGTTTGCTTGATTGAATTAGCCCTCACACCAATATTTGCGTCTAGAGCCTTTGCATTGAGGGCTATCTGAAAACGGGTTTGGCGCTGAAGTTGTCTGTGAATGTGGAGTTGGTGGCATGTGAACCCCGCATGTGGAGCATTGGTTTGTGTGCAATGCTCTACCAGGTTCATTCCTAGATAATGCTCTCAAAGGGCATTAAGCATAGAGTTTGAAAAGTGAGTTTCCTTGAGAGCTGCTTGGAAGTCTGATGGTGTGTGAAGTTAGTGAGCCAGATGGAGTTGTTCTCCCACAAGAACCACTCGGCTGCTTCTTCTTCAATATGCCCTTCAGCAACATGCATTGTTTCCTTGATTGAATTAGCTCTCACACCAATATTTGCGTCTAGAGCCTTTGCATTGAGGGCTATCTGAAAACGGCTTTGGCGTTGAAGTTGTCTGTGAATGTGGAGTTGGTGGCATGTGAAACCCGCATGTGGAGCATTGGTTTGTGTGCGATGCTCTACCAGGTTCATTCCTAGATAATGCACTCAACGGGCATTAAGCATAGAGTGTGAAAAGTGAGTTTCCGTGAGAGCTGCTTGGAACTCTGATTGTGTGTGAAGTCAGTGAGCCAAATGGAGCTGTTCTCCCACAACAACCACTCGGCTGCTTCTGCTTCAATATGCCCTTCACCAACATGCAGTGTTTGCTTGATTGAATTAGCCCTCACACCAATATTTGCGTCTAGAGCCTTTGCATTGAGGGCTATCTGAAAACGGCTTTGGCGCTGAAGTTGTCTGTGAATGTGGAGTTGGTGGCATGTGAAACCCGCATGTGGAGCATTGGTTTGTGTGGGATGGTCTACCAGGTTCATTCCTAGATAATGCTCTCAAAGGGCATTAAGCATAGAGTGTGAAAAGTGAGTTTCCTTGAGAGCTGCGTGGAAGTCTGATGGTGTGTGAAGTTAGTGAGCCAGATGGAGTTGTTCTCCCACAAGAACCACTCGGCTGCTTCTTCTTCAATATGCCCTTCAGCAACATGCATTGTTTCCTTGATTGAATTAGCTCTCACACCAATATTTGCGTCTAGAGCCTTTGCATTGAGGGCTATCTGAAAACGGCTTTGGTGCTGAAGTTGTCTGTGAATGTGGAGTTGGTGGCATGTGAAACGCGCATGTGGAGCATTGGTTTGTGTGCGATGATCTCCAAGATACTTTTCAGTCCTAGGCACTCAACGGGCATTAAGCATAGAGTGTGAAAAGTGAGTTTCCTTGAGAGCTGCTTGGAAGCCTGATGGTGTGTGAATTTAGTGAGCCAAATGGAGTCGTTCTCCCACAACAACCACTCGGCTGCTTCTTCTTCAATATGCCCTTCACGAACATGCAGTGTTTCCTTGATTGAATTAGCTCTCACACTAATATTTGAGTCTAGAGCCTTTGCATTGAGGGCTATCTGAAAACGGCTTTGGCGCTGAAGTTGTCTGTGAATGTGGAGTTGGTGGCATGTGAAACCCGCATGTGGAGCATTGGTTTGTGTGGGATGCTCTAGCAGGTTCATTCCTAGATAATGACTCAAAGGGCATTAAGCATAGAGTGTGAAAAGTGAGTTTCCTTGAGAGCTGCTTGGAACTCTGATGGTGTGTGAAGTCAGAGAGCCAAATGGAATTGTTCTACCAGAAGAACCACTCGACTGCTTCTTCTTCAATATGTCCTTCAGCAACATGCAGCATTTCCTTGATTGATTTAGCTCTCACACCAATATTTGCGTCTAGAGCCTTTGCATTGGGGGCTATCTGAAAACGCTTTGGCGCTGAAGTTGTCTGTGAATGTGGAGTTGGTGGCATGTGAAACCCGCATGTGGAGCATTGGTTTGTGTGCGATGCTCTACCAGGTTCATTCCTAGATAATGCACTCAAAGGGCATTAAACATAGAGTGTGAAAAGTCAGTTTCCTTGAGAGCTGCTTGGAAGCCTGATGGTGTGTGATGTTAGTGAGCCAAATGGAGTTGTTCTCCCACAAGATCCACTCGGCTGCTTCTTCTTCAATATGCCCTTCACCAACATGCAGTGTTTCCTTGATTGAATTAGCTCTCACACCAATATTTGCGTCTAGAGCCTTTGCATTGAGGGCTATCTGAAAACGGCTTTGGCGCTGAAGTTGTCTGTGAATGTGGAGTTGGTGGCATGTGAAACCCGCACGTGGAACCTTGGTTTGTGTGCGATGTTCTACCAGGTTCATTCCTAGATAATGCACTCAAAGGGCATTAAGCATAGAGTGTGAAAACTGAGTTTTCATCAGAGCTGCTTTGAACTCTCATGGTGTGTGAGTCAGTGAGCCAAATGGAGTTGTTCTCCCACAAGAACCACTCGGCTGATTTTTCTTCAATATGCCCTTCACCAACATGCAATGTTTCCTTGATTGAATTAGCTCTCACAGCAATATTTGCGTCTAGATTCTTTGCATTGAGGGCTATCTGAAAACTGCTTTGGCACTGAAGTTGTCTGTGAATGTGGAGTTGGTGGCATGTGAAACCCGCATGTGGAGCATTGGTTTGTGTGCGATGCTTTACCAGGTTCATTCCTAGATAATGCACTCAAATGGCATTAAGCATAGAGTGTGAAAAGTGAGTTTCCGTGAGAGCTGCTTTTAACTCTGATTGTGTGTGAAGTCAGAGAGCCAACTGGAGTTGTTCTACCACAAGAACCACTCGGCTGCTTCTTCTTCAATATGCCCTTCACCAACATGCAGTGTTTCCTTGATTGAATAGCTCTCACTCCAATATTTGCGTCTAGAGCCTTTGCATTGAGGGCTATCTGAAAACGGCTTTGGCGCTGAAGTTGTCTGTGAATGTGGAGTTGGTGGCATGTGAAACCCGCATGTGGAGCATTGGTTTGTGTGCGATGATCTGCAAGATTCTTTTCAGTCCTAGGCACTCAACGGGCATTAAGCATAGAGTGTGAAAAGTGAGTTTCCTTGAGAGCTGCTTGGAAGCCTGATGGTGTGTGAAGTTAGTGAGCCAAATGGAGTTGTTCTCCCACAACAACCACTCGGCTGCTTCTTCTTCAATATGCCCTTCACCAACATGCAGTGTTTCCTTGATTGAATTAGCTCTCACACTAATATTTGAGTCTAGAGCCTTTGCATTGAGGGCTATCTGAAAACGGCTTTGGCGCTGAAGTTGTCTGTGAATGTGGAGTTGGTGGCATGTGAAACCCGCATGTGGAGCATTGGTTTGTGTGCGATGATCTCCAAGATTCTTTTCAGTCCTAGGCACTCAACGGGCATTAAGCATAGAGTGTGAAAAGTGAGTTTCCTTGAGAGCTGCTTGGAAGCCTGATGGTGTGTGAAGTTAGTGAGCCAAATGGAGTTGTTCTCCCACAACAACCACTCGGCTGCTTCTTCTTCAATATGCCATTCAGCAACATGCAGTGTTTCCTTGATTGAATTAGCTCTCACACCAATATTTGCGTCTAGAGCCTTTGCATTGAGGGCTATCTGAAAATGGCTTTGGCGCTGAAGTTGTCTGTGAATGTGGAGTTGGTGGCATGTGAAACCCGCATGTGGAACATTGGTTTGTGTGCGATGATCTCCAAGCTTCTTTTCAGTCCTAGGCACTCAACGGGCATTAAGCACAGAGTGTGAAAAGTGAATTTCCTTGAGAGCTGCTTGGAAGCCTGATGGTGTGTGAAGTTAGTGAGCCAAATGGAGTTGTTCTCCCACAAGATCCACTCAGCTGCTTCTTCTTCAATATGTCGTTCAGCAACATGCAGTGTTTCCTTGATGGAATAGGCTCTCACACCAATATTTGCGTCTAGAGCCTTTGCATTGAGGGCTATCTGAAAACTGCTTTGGCACTGAAGTTGTCTGTGAATGTGGAGTTGGTGGCATGTGAAACCCGCATGTGGAGCATTGGTTTGTGTGGGATGGTCTACCAGGTTCATTCCTAGATAATGCACTCAAAGGACATTAAGAATAGAGTGTGAAAAGTGAGTTTCCTTGAGAGCTGCTTGGAAGCCTGATGGTGTGTGAAGTTAGTGAGCCAAATGGAGTTGTTCTCCCACAAGAACCATTCGGCTGCTTCTTCTTCAATGTGCCCTTCACCTACATGCAGTGTTTCCTTGACTGAATTAGCTCTCACACCAATATTTGCGTCTAGAGCCTTTGCATTGAGGGCTATCTGAAAACGGCTTTGGCGTTCAAGTTATCCCTGAATGTGGAGTTTGTGGCATGTGAAACCCGCATGTGAAGCATTGGTTTGTGTGCGATGCTCACCAAGCTTCTTTTGAGTCCTAGGCACTCAAAGGGCATTAAGCATAGAGTGTGAAAAGTGAGATTCCTTGAGAGCTGCTTGGAAGCCTGATGGTGTGTGAAGTTAGTGAGCCAAATGGAGTTGTTCTCCCACAACAACCACTCGGCTGCTTCTTCTTCAATATGCCCTTCAGCAACATGCAGCATTTCCTTGATTGAATTAGCTCTCACACCAATATTTGCGTCTAGACCTTTGCATTGAGGGCTATCTGAAAACGGCTTTGGCGCTGAAGTTGTCTGTGAATGTGGAGTTGGTGGCAAGTGAAACTCGCACGTAGAACCTTGGTTTGTGTGCAATGCTCTACCAGGTTCATTCCTAGATAATGCACTCAAAGGGCATTAAGCATAGAGTGTGAAAAGTGAGTTTCCGTGAGAGCTGCTTGGAACTCTGATTGTGTGTGAAGTCAGAGAGCCAACTGGAGTTGTTCTCCCACAAGAACCACTCGGCTGCTTCTTCTTCAATATGCCCTTCACCAACATGCAGCGTTTCCTTGATTGAATTAGCTCTCACAGAAATATTTGCGTCTAGAGCCTTTGCATTGAGGGCTATCTGAAAACTGCTTTGGCACTGAAGTTGTCTGTGAATGTGGAGTTGGTGGCATTTGAAACGCGCATGTGGAGCATTGGTTTGTGTGCGATGCTTTACCAGGTTCATTCCTAGATAATGCACTCAAAGGGCATTAAGCATAGAGTGTGAAAAGTGAGTTTCCGTGAGAGCTGCTTGGAACTCTGATTGTGTGTGAAGTTAGTGAGCCAAATGGAGTTGTTCTCCCACAACAACCATTCGGCTGCTTCTTCTTCAATATGCCCTTCACCAACATGCAGTGTTTCCTTGACTGAATTAGCTCTCACACCAATATTTGCGTCTAGAGCCTTTGCATTAAAAGCTATCTGAAAACGGCTTTGGCGCTGAAGTTGTCTGTGAATGTGGAGTTGGTGGCATGTGAAACCCGCATGCGGAGCATTGGTTTGTGTGCGATGATCTCCAAGATTCTTTTCAGTCCTAGGCACTCAACGGGCATTAAGCATAGAGTGTGAAAAGTGAGTTTCCTTGATAGCTGCTTATAAGCCTGATGGTGTGTGAAGTTAGTGAGCCAAATGGAGTTGTTCTCCCACAACAACCACTCGGCTGCTTCTTCTTCAATATGCCCTTCACGAACATGCAGTGTTTCCTTGATTGAATTAGCTCTCACACCAATATTTGTGTCTAGAGCCTTTGCATTGAGGGCTATCTGAAAACGGCTTTGGCGCTGAAGTTGTCTGTGAATGTGGAGTTGGTGGCAAGTGAAACCCGCACGTGGAACATTGGTTTGTGTGCGATGCTCTACCAGGTTCATTCCTAGATAATGCACTCAAAGGGCATTAAGGATAGAGCGTGAAAATTGAGTTTTCGTGAGAGCTGCTTTGAACTCTGATGGTGTGTGAGTCAGTGAGCCAAATGGAGTTGTTCTCCCACAAGAACCACTCGGCTGGTTTTTCTTCAATATGCCCTTCATCAACATGCAATGTTTCCTTGATTGAATTAGCTCTCACAGCAATATTTGCGTCTAGAGCCTTTGCATTGGGGGCTATCTGAAAACGGCTTTGGCGCTGAAGTTGTCTGTGAATGTGGAGTTGGTGGCATGTGAAACCCGCATGTGGAGCATTGGTTTGTGTGCGATGATCTCCAAGATTCTTTTCAGTCCTAGGCACTCAACGGGCATTAAGCATAGAGTGTGAAAAGTGAGTTTCCTTGAGAGCTGCTTGGAAGCCTGATGGTGTGTGAAGTAAGTGAGCCAAATGGAGTTGTTCTCCCACAAGAACCACTCGGCTGCTTCTTCTTCAATATGCCCTTCACCAGCATGCAGTGTTTCCTTGATTGAATTAGCTCTCACACCAATATTTGCGTCTAGAGCCTTTGCATTGAGGGCTATCTGAAAACGGCTTTGGCGCTGAAGTTGTCTGTGAATGTGGAGTTGGTGGCATGTGAAACCCGCATGTGGAGCATTGGTTTGTGTGCGATGATCTCCAAGCTTCTTTTCAGTCCTAGGCACTCAACGGGCATTAAGCATAGAGTGTGAAAAGTGAATTTCCTTGAGAGCTGCTTGGAAGTCTGATGGTGTGTGAAGTTAGTGAGCCAAATGGAGTTGTTTTCCCACAAGATCCACTCGGCTGCTTCTTCTTCAATATGTCGTTCAGCAACATGCAGTGTTTCCTTGATGGAATAGGCTCTCACACCAATATTTGCGTCTAGAGCCTTTGCATTGAGGGCTATCTGAAAACTGCTTTGGCACTGAAGTTGTCTGTGAATGTGGAGTTGGTGGCATGTGAAACCCGCATGTGGAGCATTGGTTTGTGTGGGATGGTCTACCAGGTTCATTCCTAGATAATGCACTCAAAGGGCATTAAGCATAGAGTGTGAAAAGTGAGTTTCCGTGAGAGCTGCTTGGAACTCTGATTGTGTGTGAAGTCAGAGAGCCAACTGGAGTTGTTCTACCACAAGAACCACTCGGCTGCTTCTTCTTCAATATGCGCTTCACGAACATGCAGTGTTTCCTTGATTGAATTAGCTCTCACACCAATATTTGCGTCTAGAGCCTTTGCATTGAGGGCTATCTGAAAACTGCTTTGGCACTGAAGTTGTCTGTGAATGTGGAGTTGGTGGCATTTGAAACGCGCATGTGGAGCATTGGTTTGTGTGCGATGCTTTACCAGGTTCATTCCTAGATAATGCACTCAAAGGGCATTAAGCATAGAGTGTGAAAAGTGAGTTTCCTTGAGAGCTGCTTGGAAGTCTGATGGTGTGTGAAGTTAGTGAGCCAAATGGAGTTGTTCTCCCACAAGAACCATTCGGCTGCTTCTTCTTCAATATGCCCTTCACCAACATGCAGTGTTTCCTTGACTGAATTAGCTCTCACACCAATATTTGCGTCTAGAGCCTTTGCATTAAAAGCTATCTGAAAACGGCTTTGGCGCTGAAGTTGTCTGTGAATGTGGAGTTGGTGGCATGTGAAAACCGCATGCGGAGCATTGGTTTGTGTGCGATGATCTCCAACATTCTTTTCAGTCCTAGGCACTCAACGGGCATTAAGCATAGAGTGTGAAAAGTGAGTTTCCTTGATAGCTGCTTTTAAGCCTGATGGTGTGTGAAGTTAGTGAGCCAAATGGAGTTGTTCTCCCACAACAACCACTCGGCTGCTTCTTCTTCAATATGCCCTTCACGAACATGCAGTGTTTCCTTGATTGAATTAGCTCTCACACCAATATTTGTGTCTAGAGCCTTTGCATTGAGGGCTATCTGAAAACGGCTTTGGCGCTGAATTTGTCTGTGAATGTGGAGTTGGTGGCAAGTGAAACCCGCACGTGGAACATTGGTTTGTGTGCGATGCTCTACCAGGTTCATTCCTAGATAATGCACTCAAAGGGCATTAAGCATAGAGCGTGAAAATTGAGTTTTCGTGAGAGCTGCTTTGAACTCTGATGGTGTGTGAGTCAGTGAGCCAAATGGAGTTGTTCTCCCACAAGAACCACTCGGCTGGTTTTTCTTCAATATGTCGTTCAGCAACATGCAGTGTTTCCTTGATTGAATTAGCTCTCACAGCAATATTTGCGTCTAGAGCCTTTGCATTGGGTGCTATCTGAAAACGGCTTTGGCGCTGAAGTTGTCTGTGAATGTGGAGTTGGTGGCATGTGAAACCCGCATGTGGAGCATTGGTTTGTGTGCGATGATCTCCAAGATTCTTTTCAGTCCTAGGCACTCAACGGGCATTAAGCATAGAGTGTGAAAAGTGAGTTTCCTTGAGAGCTGCTTGGAAGCCTGATGGTGTGTGAAGTAAGTGAGCCAAATGGAGTTGTTCTCCCACAAGAACCACTCGGCTGCTTCTTCTTCAATATGCCCTTCACCAACATGCAGTGTTTCCTTGATTGAATTAGCTCTCACACCAATATTTGCGTCTAGAGCCTTTGCATTGAGGGCTATCTGAAAACGGCTTTAGCGCTGAAGTTGTCTGTGAATGTGGAGTTGGTGGCATGTGAAACCCGCATGTGGAGCATTGGTTTGTGTGCGATGATCTCCAAGCTTCTTTTCAGTCCTAGGCACTCAACGGGCATTAAGCATAGAGTGTGAAAAGTGAATTTCCTTGAGAGCTGCTTGGAAGTCTGATGGTGTGTGAAGTTAGTGAGCCAAATGGAGTTGTTTTCCCACAAGATCCACTCGGCTGCTTCTTCTTCAATATGTCGTTCAGCAACATGCAGTGTTTCCTTGATGGAATAGGCTCTCACACCAATATTTGCGTCTAGAGCCTTTGCATTGAGGGCTATCTGAAAACTGCTTTGGCACTGAAGTTGTCTGTGAATGTGGAGTTGGTGGCATGTGAAACCCGCATGTGGAGCATTGGTTTGTGTGGGATGGTCTACCAGGTTCATTCCTAGATAATGCACTCAAAGGGCATTAAGCATAGAGTGTGAAAAGTGAGTTTCCGTGAGAGCTGCTTGGAACTCTGATTGTGTGTGAAGTCAGAGAGCCAACTGGAGTTGTTCTCCCACAAGAACCACTCGGCTGCTTCTTCTTCAATATGCGCTTCACCAACATGCAGTGTTTCCTTGATTGAATTAGCTCTCACAGAAATATTTGCGTCTAGAGCCTTTGCATTGAGGGCTATCTGAAAACTGCTTTGGCACTGAAGTTGTCTGTGAATGTGGAGTTGGTGGCATTTGAAACGCGCATGTGGAGCATTGGTTTGTGTGCGATGCTTTACCAGGTTCATTCCTAGATAATGCACTCAAAGGGCATTAAGCATAGAGTGTGAAAAGTGAGTTTCCGTTAGAGCTGCTTGGAACTCTGATTGTGTGTGAAGTTAGTGAGCCAAATGGAGTTGTTCTCCCACAAGAACCATTCGGCTGCTTCTTCTTCAATATGCGCTTCACCAACATGCAGTGTTTCCTTGACTGAATTAGCTCTCACACCAATATTTGCGTCTAGAGCCTTTGCATTGAGGGCTATCTGAAAACGGCTTTGGCGCTGAAGTTGTCTGTGAATGTGGAGTTCGTGGCATGTGAAAACCGCATGCGGAGCATTGGTTTGTGTGCGATGATCTCCAAGATTCTTTTCAGTCCTAGGCACTCAACGGGCATTAAGCATAGAGTGTGAAAAGTGAGTTTCCTTGATAGCTGCTTTTAAGCCTGATGGTGTGTGAAGTTAGTGAGCCAAATGGAGTTGTTCTCCCACAACAACCACTCGGCTGCTGCTTCTTCAATATGCCCTTCACGAACATGCAGTGTTTCCTTGATTGAATTAGCTCTCACACCAATATTTGTGTCTAGAGCCTTTGCATTGAGGGCTATCTGAAAACGGCTTTGGCGCTGAATTTGTCTGTGAATGTGGAGTTGGTGGCAAGTGAAACCCGCACGTGGAACATTGGTTTGTGTGCGATGCTCTACCAGGTTCATTCCTAGATAATGCACTCAAAGGGCATTAAGGATAGAGCGTGAAAATTGAGTTTTCGTGAGAGCTGCTTTGAACTCTGATGGTGTGTGAGTCAGTGAGCCAAATGGAGTTGTTGTCCCACAAGAACCACTCGGCTGGTTTTTCTTCAATATGTCGTTCAGCAACATGCAGTGTTTCCTTGATTGAATTAGCTCTCACAGCAATATTTGCGTCTAGAGCCTTTGCATTGGGGGCTATCTGAAAACGGCTTTGGCGCTGAAGTTGTCTGTGAATGTGGAGTTGGTGGCATGTGAAACCCGCATGTGGAGCATTGGTTTGTGTGCGATGATCTCCAAGATTCTTTTCAGTCCTAGGCACTCAACGGGCATTAAGCATAGAGTGTGAAAAGTGAGTTTCCTTGAGAGCTGCTTGGAAGCCTGATGGTGTGTGAAGTAAGTGAGCCAAATGGAGTTGTTCTCCCACAAGAACCACTCGGCTGCTTCTTCTTCAATATGCCCTTCACCAACATGCAGTGTTTCCTTGATTGAATTAGCTCTCACACCAATATTTGCGTCTAGAGCCTTTGCATTGAGGGCTATCTGAAAACGGCTTTAGCGCTGAAGTTGTCTGTGAATGTGGAGTTGGTGGCATGTGAAACCCGCATGTGGAGCATTGGTTTGTGTGCGATGATCTCCAAGCTTCTTTTCAGTCCTAGGCACTCAACGGGCATTAAGCATAGAGTGTGAAAAGTGAATTTCCTTGAGAGCTGCTTGGAAGTCTGATGGTGTGTGAAGTTAGTGAGCCAAATGGAGTTGTTTTCCCACAAGATCCACTCGGCTGCTTCTTCTTCAATATGTCGTTCAGCAACATGCAGTGTTTCCTTGATGGAATAGGCTCTCACACCAATATTTGCGTCTAGTGCCTTTGCATTGAGGGCTATCTGAAAACTGCTTTGGCACTGAAGTTGTCTGTGAATGTGGAGTTGGTGGCATGTGAAACCCGCATGTGGAGCATTGGTTTGTGTGGGATGGTCTACCAGGTTCATTCCTAGATAATGCACTCAAAGGACATTAAGCATAGAGTGTGAAAAGTGAGTTTCCTTGAGAGCTGCTTGGAAGCCTGATGGTGTGTGAAGTTAGTGAGCCAAATGGAATTGTTCTCCCACAAGAACCATTCGGCTGCTTCTTCTTCAATATGCCCTTCACCAACATGCAGTGTTTCCTTGATTGAATTAGCTCTCACACCAATATTTGCGTCTAGAGCCTTTGCATTGAGAGCTATCTGAAAACGGCTTTGGCACTGAAGTTGTTTGTGAATGTGGAGTTTGTGGCATGTGAAACCCGCATGTGAAGCATTGGCTTGTGTGCGATGCTAACCAAGTTTTTTTGAGTCCTAGGCACTCAAAGGGCATTAAGCATAGAGTGTGAAAAGTGAGATTCCTTGAGAGCTGCTTGGAAGCCTGATGGTGTGTGAAGTTAGTGAGCCAAATGGAGTTGTTCTCCCACAACAACCACTCGGCTGCTTCTTCTTCAATATGCCCTTCAGCAACATGCAGCGTTTCCTTGATTGAATTAGCTCTCACACCAATATTTGCGTCTAGAGCCTTTGCATTGAGGGCTATCTGAAAACGGCTTTGGCGCTGAAGTTGTCTGTGAATGTGGAGTTGGTGGCAAGTGAAACCCGCACGTGGAACCTTGGTTTGTGTGCGATGCTCTACCAGGTTCATTCCTAGATAATGCACTCAAAGGGCATTAAGCATAGAGTGTGAAAAATGAGTTTCCGTGAGAGCTGCTTGGAACTCTGATGGTGTGTGAAGTCAGTGAGCCAAATGGAGTTGTTGTCCCACAACAACCACTCGGCTGCTTCTTCTTCAATATGCCCTTCACCAACATGCAGCGTTTCCTTGATTGAATTAGCTCTCACACCAATATTTGCGTCTAGAGCCTTTGCATTGAGGGCTATCTGAAAACGGCTTTGGCGCTGAAGTTGTCTGTGAATGTGGAGTTGCTGGCAAGTGAAACCCGCACGTGGAACCTCGTTTTGTGTGCGATGCTCTACCAGGTTCATTCCTAGATAATGCACTCAAAGGGCATTAAGCATAGAGCGTGAAAATTGAGTTTTGGTGAGAGCTGCTTTGAACTCTGATGGTGTGTGAGTCAGTGAGCCAAATGGAGTTGTTCTCCCACAACAACCACTCGGCTGGTTTTTCTTCAATATGCCCTTCACCAACATGCAATGTTTCCTTGATTGAATTAGCTCTCACAGCATTATTTGCGTCTAGAGCCTTTGCATTGAGGGGTATCTGAAAACTGCTTTGGCACTGAAGTTGTCTGTGAATGTGGAGTTGGTGGCATGTGAAACGCACATGTGGAGCATTGGTTTGTGTGGGATGCTTTACCAGGTTCATTCCTAGATAATGCACTCAAAGGGCATTAAGCATAGAGTGTGAAAAGTGAGTTTCTTTGAGAGCTGCTTGGAAGCCTGATGGTGTGTGAAGTTAGTGAGCCAAATGGAGTTGTTCTCCCACAAGAACCACTCGGCTGCTTCTTCTTCAATATGCCCTACAGCAACATGCAGCGTTTCCTTGATTGAATTAGCTCTCACAGCAATATTTGCGTCTAGAGCCTTTGCATTGAGGGCTATCTGAAAAAGGCTTTGGCGCTAAAGTTGTCTGTGAATGTGGAGTTGGTTGCATGTGAAACCCGCATGTGAAGCTTGGTTTGTGTGGGATGCTCACCAAGCTTCTTTTGAGTCCTAGGCACTCAAACGGCATTAAGCATAGAGTGTGAAATGTGAGTTTCCTTGAGAGCTGCTTGGAAGCCTGATGGTGTGTGAAGTCAGTGAGCCAAATGGAGTTGTTCTCCCACAAGAAGCACTCGGCTGCTTCTTCTTCAATATGCCCTTCACCAACATGCAGTGTTTCCTTGATTGAATTAGCTCTCACACCAATATTTGCGTCTAGAGCCTTTGCATTGAGGGCTATCTGAAAACGGCTTTGGCGCTGAAGTTGTCTGTGAATGTGGAGTTGGTGGCATGTGAAATCCTCATGTGAAGCATTGGTTTGTGTGTTATGCTCACCAAGCTTCTTTTGAGTCCTAGGCACTCAAACGGCATTAAGCATAGAGTGTGAAAAGTGAGTTTCCTTGAGAGCTGCTTGGAAGCCTGATGGTGTGTGAAGTTAGTGAGCCAAATGGAGTTGTTCTTCCACAAGATCCACTCGGCTGCTTCTTCTTCAATATGGCCTTCACCAACATGCAGTGTTTCCTTGATTGAATTAGCTCTCACACCAATATTTGCGTCTAGAGCCTTTGCATTGAGGGCTATCTGAAAACGGCTTTGGTGCTGAAGTTGTCTGTGAATGTGGAGTTGGTGGCATGTGAAACCCGCATGTGGAGCATTGGTTTGTGTGTGATGATCTCCAAGCTTCTTTTCAGTCCTAGGCACTCAAAGGGCATTAAGCATAGAGTGTGAAAAGTGAGTTTCCTTGAGAGCTGCTTGGAAGCCTGATGGTGTGTGAAGTTAGTGAGCCAAATGGAGTTGTTCTCCCACAAGATCCACTCGGCTGCTTCTTCTTCAATATGTCGTTCAGCAACATGCAGTGTTTCCTTGATGGAATAGGCTCTCACACCAATATTTGCGTCTAGAGACTTTGCATTGAGGGCTATCTGAAAGCGGCTTTGGCGCTGAAGTTGTCTGTGAATGTGGAGTTGGTGGCATGTGAAACCCGCATGTGGAGGATTGGTTTGTGTGGGATGCTCTACCAGGTTCATTCCTAGATAATGTAAAGTGCATTAAGCATAGAGTGTGAAAAGTGAGTTTCCGTGAGAGCTGCTTGGAACTCTGATGGTGTGTGAAGTCAGAGAGCCAACTGGAGTTGTTCTCCCACAAGATCCACTCGGCTGCTTCTTCTTCAATATGCCCTTCACCAACATGCAGTGTTTCCTTGATTGAATTAGCTCTCACACCAATATTTGCGTCTAGAGCCTTTGCATTGAGGGCTATCTGAAAGCGGCTTTGGCGCTGAAGTTGTCTGTGAATGTGGAGTTGGTGGCATGTGAAACCCGCATGTGGAGCATTGGTTTGTGTGCGATGATCTCCAAGATTCTTTTCAGTCCTAGGCACTCAACGGGCATTAAGCATAGAGTGTGAAAAGTGAGTTTCCTTGAGAGCTGCTTGGAAGCCTGATGGTGTGTGAAGTTAGTGAGCCAAATGGAGTTGTTCTCCCACAACAACCACTCAGCTGCTTCTTCTTCAATATGCCATTCAGCAACATGCAGTGTTTCCTTGATTGAATTAGCTCTCACACCAATATTTGCGTCTAGAGCCTTTGCATTGAGGGCTATCTGAAAATGGCTTTGGCGCTGAAGTTTTCTGTGAATGTGGTGTTGGTGGCATGTGAAACCCGCATGTGGAACCTTGGTTTGTGTGGGATGCTCTACCAGGTTCATTCCTAGATAATGCACTCAAAGGGCATTAAGCATAGAGTGTGAAAAGTGAGTTTCCGTGAGAGCTGCTTGGAAGCCTGATGGTGTGTGAAGTTAGTGAGCCAAATGGAGTTGTTCTCCCACAAGATCCACTCGGCTGCTTCTTCTTCAATATGTCGTTCAGCAACATGCAGTGTTTCCTTGATTGAATTAGCTCTCACACCAATATTTGCGTCTAGAGCCTTTGCATTGAGGGCTATCTGAAAACGGCTTTGGCGCTGAAGTTGTCTGTGAATGTGGAGTTGGTGGCATGTGAAATCCGCATGTGGAGCATTGGTTTGTGTGGGATGCTCACCAAGCTTCTTTTGAGTCCTAGGCACTCAAAGGGCATTAAGCATAGAGTGTGAAAAGTGAGTTTCCTTGAGAGCTGCTTGGAAGCCTGATGGTGTGTGAAGTTAGTGAGCCAAATGGAGTTGTTCTCCCACAAGATCCACTCGGCTGCTTCTTCTTCAATATGCCCTTCACCAACATGCAGCGTTTCCTTGATTGAATTAGCTCTCACACCAATATTTGCGTCTAAAGCCTTTGCATTGAGGGCTATCTGAAAACGGCTTTGGCGCTGAAGTTGTCTGTGAATGTGGAGTTGGTGGCATGTGAAATCCGCATGTGAAGCATTGGTTTGTGTGGGATGCTCACCAAGCTTCTTTTGAGTCCTAGGCACTCAAACGGCATTAAGCATAGAGTGTGAAAAGTGAGTTTCCTTGAGAGCTGCTTGGAAGCCTGATGGTGTGTGAAGTCAGTGAGCCAAATGGAGTTGTTCTCCCACAACAACCACTCGGCTGCTTCTTCTTCAATATGCCCTTCACCAACATGCAGTGTTTCCTTGATTGAAATAGCTCTCACACCAATATTTGCGTCTAGAGCCTTTGCATTGAGGGCTATCTGAAAACGGCTTTGGCGCTGAAGTTGTCTGTGAATGTGGAGTTGGTGGCATGTGAAATCCGCATGTGAGGCATTGGTTTGTGTGGGATGCTCACCAAGCTTCTTTTGAGTCCTAGGCACTCAACCGGCATTAAGCATAGAGTGTGACAAGTGAGTTTCCTTGAGAGCTGCTTGGAAGCCTGATGGTGTGTGAAGTTAGTGAGCCAAATGGAGTTGTTCTCCACAAGATCCACTCGGCTGCTTCTTCTTCAATATGCCCTTCACCAACATGCAGTGTTTCCTTGATTGAATTAGCTCTCACACCAATATTTGCGTCTAGAGCCTTTGCATTGAGGGCTATGTGAAAACGGCTTTGGCGCTGAAGTTGTCTGTGAATGTGGAGTTGGTGTCAAGTGAAACCCGCATGTGGAGCATTGGTTTGTGTGCGATGATCTCCAAGATTCTTTTCAGTCCTAGGCACTCAAAGGGCATTAAGCATAGAGTGTGAAAAGTGAGTTTCCGGTCGGCCTGTGGGCTCGGTGCTGGAAGGCTTCTCCGTCGGGGCAGCCGGGGCCATGGCCTCGGTTCGGGAGAAGGCGGCCGCGCTCAACCTCTCTGCTCTCCACAGCCCCGCGCAGAGGCCACCCGGTTTCAGTGTGGCCCAGAAGCCGTTTGGAGCCACATACGTGTGGAGCAGCATTATAAACACTCTTCAAACACAGGTGGAGGTGAAAAAACGCAGGCATCACCTAAAACGACACAATGACTGCTTTGTGGGTTCAGAAGCCGTGGATGTCATTTACGCTCACCTGATGCAGAATAAGTACTTCGGTGATGTCGATATTCCTCGGGCCAAAGTCGTGAGAGTGTGTCAGGCGCTTATGGACTACAAAGTCTTTGAAGCGGTTCCCACCAGGGTCTTTGGAAAAGAGAAAAAGCCTGCATTTGAAGACAGTAGTTGCAGCCTCTATCGGTTCACAACGATATCGAACCAGGACGGCCAGGCAGGCAAAGAAAACAGGTCAACCTCCCCCTTCAGGAATACAGATGCATTATTTAAGTCATCTGATATCAAATCAGCAAGTCTGGAGGATTTGTGGGAAAATCTGAGTTTGAAGCCTGCCAACTCCCCTCATGTAAATCTCTCTGCAACCTTGTCTCCACAAGTGATCAATGAAGTATGGCAAGAAGAAACAATTGCACGACTACTACAGCTTATAGACCTGCCACTTATCGACTCCTTACTCAGGCATCAGGAGATGGTCCCTAAAGTTCCTCCATGTAGCAGGCAGCCTGACCTAGTCAGCAGCAGTAACTACCTGGATCGGGCGATTCTCAAGGCTTACGGTGATTCACAGGAAGACGAATGGCTATCAGCAGCGATCGACTGCTTAGAATACTTTCCAGACCATTTGGTGGTGGACATAAGCAGAAGCTTCCCTGAGCAGCCAGATGGCACAGACGTGGTGAAAGGACTTCTGTTTGATGCCATTAGCAAATACTACAGTAATAGGGAGCCTCTGTTGAATCACTTATCTGATGTTCACAATGGAATTGCAGAACTCCTAGTGAATGGGAAGACTGAAATAGCATTAGAAGCTACTCAGCTCTTCCTGAAGCTTTTGGATACCCAAAATAGGGAAGAATTCAGAAGACTGCTGTATTTCATGGCTGTTGCGGCACATCCTTCTGAATTTAAATTACAGAAAGACAGTGACAACCGAATGGTTGTGAAAAGGATATTCTCAAAAGCCATTGTTGACAACAAAAACTTATCCAAGGGCAAAACTGACCTCCTGGTACTCTTTTTAATGGATCATCAAAAAGACGTTTTCAAGATTCCTGGAACTTTACATAAAATTGTCAGTATTAAACTTTTGGCCATACAGAAGGGAAGAGACCCAAATAAAGATGCAGGGTATATTTATTGCCAGAGAATCAATCAAAGTGACTATTCCAACAGTACACAGAAGACAACCAAAGATGAGCTCTTGAACTTAATAAAAACTATTGATGAGGACTCAAAACTGTCTGCCAAAGAGAAGAAAAAGTTGCTAGGTCAGTTCTATAAGTGTCACCCAGACATCTTTGTTGAGTATTTTGGAGAATGAGTTTCTAGTGTATGTATATAGAATAAATTATGTATCCTAAAGAACTGATCACATTTGTAAACTTGGAATTTCTAAATGTGGAACTGTACTTAATAAACTTTTTTTTATATAAAAAAAAAAAAAGAAAAGTGAGTTTCCTTGAGAGCTGCTTGGAAGCCTGATGGTGTGTGAAGTTAGTGAGCCAAATGGAGTTGTTCTCCCACAAGATCCACTCGGCTGCTTCTTCTTCAAAATGTCGTTCAGCAACATGCAGTGTTTCCTTGATGGAATAGGCTCTCACACCAATATTTGCGTCTAGAGCCTTTGCATTGAGGGCTCTCTGAAAACGGCTTTGGCGCTGAAGTTGTCTGTGAATGTGGAGTTTGTGGCATGTGAAACCCGCATGTGGAGGATTGGTTTGTGTGCGATGCTCTACCAGGTTCATTCCTAGATAATGCACTCAAAGGGCATTAAGCATAGAGTGTGAAAAGTGAGTTTCCTTGAGAGCTGCTTGGAAGCCTGATGGTGTGTGAAGTCAGTGAGCCAAATGGAGTTGTTCTCCCACAACAACCACTTGGCTGCTTCTTCTTCAATATGCCCTTCACCAACATGCAGTGTTTCCTTGATTGAATTAGCTCTCACACCAATATTTGCGTCTAGAGCCTTTGCATTGAGGGCTATCTGAAAACGGCTTTGGCGCTGAAGTTGTCTGTGAATGTGAAGTTGGTGGCATGTGAAATCCGCATGTGAAGCATTGGTTTGTGTGGGATGCTCACCAAGCTGCTTTTGTGTCCTAGGCACTCAAACGGCATTAAGCATAGAGTGTGAAAAGTGAGTTTCCTTGAGAGCTGCTTGGAAGCCTGAGGGTGTGTGAAGTTAGTGAGCCAAATGGAGTTGTTCTCCGACAAGATCCACTCGGCTGCTTCTTCTTCAATATGCCCTTCACCAACATGCAGTGTTTCCTTGATTGAATTAGCTCTCACACCAATATTTGCGTCTAGAGCCTTTGCATTGAGGGCTATGTGAAAACGGCTTTGGCGCTGAAGTTGTCTGTGAATGTGGAGTTGGTGGCATGTGAAACGCGCATGTGGAGCATTGGTTTGTGTGCGATGATCTCCAAGCTTCTTTTCAGTCCTAGGCACTCAAAGGGCATTAAGCATAGAGTGTGAAAAGTGAGTTTCCTTGAGAGCTGCTTGGAAGCCTGATGGTGTGTGAAGTTAGTGAGCCAAATGGAGTTGTTCTCCCACAAGATCCACTCTGCTGCTTCTTCTTCAATATGTCGTTCAGCAACATGCAGTGTTTCCTTGATGGAATAGGCTCTCACACCAATATTTGCGTCTAGAGCCTTTGCATTGAGGGCTATCTGAAAACGGCTTTGGCGCTGAAGTTGTCTGTGAATGTGGAGTTGGTGGCATGTGAAACCCGCATGTGGAGGATTGGTTTGTGTGGGATGCTCTACCAGGTTCATTCCTAGATAATGAAAAGAGAATTAAGCATAGAGTGTGAAAAGTGAGTTTCCTTGAGAGCTGCTTGGAAGCCTGATGGTGTGTGAAGTTAGTGAGCCAAATGGAGTTGTTCTCCCACAAGAACCACTCGGCTGATTCTTCTTCAATATGCCCTTCACCAACATGCAGTGTTTCCTTGATTGAATTAGCTCTCACACCAATATTCTCCTCTAGAGCCTTTGCATTGATGGCTATCTGAAACGGCTTTGACGCTGAAGTTGTCTGTGAATGTGGAGTTGGTGGCATGTGAAACCCGCATGTGGATCCTTGGTTTTTGTGGGATGCTCTACCAGGTTCATTCCTAGATAATGCACTCAAAGGGCATTAAGCATAGAGTGTGAAAAGTGAGTTTCCCTGAGAGCTGCTTGGATATCTGATGGTGTGTGAAGTCAGTGAGCCAAATGGAGTTGTTCTCCCACAGGAACCACTCGGCTGCTTCTTCTTCAATATGCCCTTCAGCAACATGCATTGTTTCCTTGATTGAATTAGCTCTCACACCAATATTTGTGTCTAGAGCCTTTGCATTGAGGACTATCTGAAAAGGGCTTTGGCGCTGAAGTTGTCTGTGAATGTGGAGTTGGTGGCAAGTGAAACCCGCATATGGAACCTTGGTTTGTGTGCGATGCTCTACCAGGTTCATTCCTAGATAATGCACTCAAAGGGCATTAAGCATAGAGTGTGAAAACTGAGTTTCCTTGACAGCTGCTTGGAAGCCTGATTGTGTGTGAAGTCAGTGAGCCAAATGGAGTTGTTCTACCAGAAGAACCACTCGGCTACTTCTTCTTCAATATGCCCTTCACCAACATGCAGCGTTTCCTTGATTGAATTAGCTCTCACACCAATATTTGCATCTAGGGCCTTTGCATTGAGGGCTATCTGAAAACGGCTTTGGCGCTGAAGTTGTCTGTGAATGTGGAGTTGGTGGCATATGAAACCCGCATGTGGAGCATTGGTTTGCGTGCGATGACCTCCAAGATTCTTTTCAGTCCTAGGCACTCAAAGGGCATTAAGCATAGAGTGTGAAAAGTGAGTTTCCTTGAGAGCTGCTTGGAAGCCTGATGGTGTGTGAAGTTAGTGAGCCAGATGGAGTTGTTCTCCCACAAGAACCACTCGGCTGCTTCTTCTTCTTCAATATGCCCTTCACGAACATGCAGTGTTTCCTTGATTGAATTAGCTCTCACACCAATATTTGCGTCTAGAGCCTTTGCATTGAGGGCTTTGTGAATACGGCTTTGGCGCTGAAGTTGTCTGTGAATGTGGAGTTTGTGGCATGTGAAACCCGCATGTGGGGCATTGGTTTGTGTGCGATGCTCACCAAGAATCTTTTTAGTCCTAGGTACTCAAAGGGCATTAAGCATAGAGTGTGAAAAGTGAGTTTTCTTGAGAGCTGCTTGGAAGCCTGATGGTGTGTGAAGTTAGTGAGCCAAATGGAGTTGTTCTCCCACAAGATCCACTCGGCTGCTTCTTCTTCTATATGCCCTTCACCAACATGCAGTGTTTCCTTGATTGAATTAGCTCTCACACAAATATTTGCGTCTAGAGCCTTTGCATTGAGGGCTATCTGAAAACGGCTTTGGCGCTGAAGTTGTCTGTGAATGTGGAGTTTGTGGCATGTGAAACCCGCATGTGGAGGATTGTTTTCTGTGCGATGCTCTACCAGGTTCATTCCTAGATAATGCAGTCAAAGGGCATTAAGCATAGAGTGTGAAAAGTGAGTTTCCTTGAGAGCTGCTTGGAAGCCTGATGGTGTGTGAAGTTAGTGAGCCAAATGGAGTTGTTCTCCCACCAGAACCACTCGGCTGATTCTTCTTCAATATGCCCTTCACCAACATGCAGTGTTTCCTTGATTGAATTAGCTCTCACACCAATATTCTCCTCTAGACCCTTTGCATTGATGGCTATCTGAAACGGCTTTGACGCTGAAGTTGTCTGTGAATGTGGAGTTGGTGGCATGTGAAACCCGCATGTGGATCCTTGGTTTTTGTGGGATGCTCTACCAGGTTCATTCCTAGATAATGCACTCAAAGGGCATTAAGCATAGAGTGTGAAAAGTGAGTTTCCGTGAGAGCTGCTTGGATATCTGATGGTGTGTGAAGTCAGTGAGCCAAATGGAGTTGTTCTACCACAAGATCCACTCGGCTGCTTCTTCTTCAATATGCCCTTCAGCAACATGCCGCCTTTCCTTGATTGAATTAGCTCTCACACCAATATTTGTGTCTAGAGCCTTTGCATTGAGGACTATCTGAAAAGGGCTTTGGCGCTGAAGTTGTCTGTGAATGTGGAGTTGGTGGCAAGTGAAACCCGCATGTGGAGCATTGGTTTGTGTGCGATGCTCTACCAGGTTCATTCCTAGATAATGCACTCAAAGATCATTAAGCATAGAGTTTGAAAACTGAGTTTCCTTGACAGCTGCTTGGAAGCCTGATGGTGTGTGAAGTCAGTGAGCCAAATGGAGTTGTTCTCCCACATGATCCACTCGGCTGCTTCTTCTTCAATATGCCCTTCACCAACATGCAGCGTTTCCTTGATTGAATTAGCTCTCACACCAATATTTGCGTCTATAGCCTTTGCATTGAGGGCTATCTGAAAACGGCTTTGGCGCTGAAGTTGTCTGTGAATGTGGAGTTGGTGGCATGTGAAACCCGCATGTGGAGGATTGGTTTGTGTGGGATGCTCTCCCAGGTTCATTCCTAGATAATGTAAAGAGCATTAAGCATAGAGTGTGAAAAGTGAGTTTCCTTGAGAGCTGCTTGGAAGCCTGATGGTGTGTGAAGTTAGTGAGCCTAATGGAGTTGTTCTCCCACAAGATCCACTCGGCTGCTTCTTCTTCAATATGCCCTTCACCAACATGAAGTGCTTCCTTGATTGAATTAGCTCTCACACCAATATTTGCGTCTAGAGCCTTTGCATTGAGGGCTATCTGAAAATGGCTTTGGCGCTGAAGTTGTCTGTGAATGTGGAGTTTGTGGCATGTGAAACCCCCATGTGGAGGATTGGTTTGTGTGCGATGCTCTACCAGGTTCATTCCTAGATAATGCACTCAAAGGGCATTAAGCATAGAGTGTGAAAAGTGAGTTTCCTTGAGAGCTGCTTTGAAGCCTGATGGTGTGTGAAGTCAGTGAGCCAAATGGAGTTGTTCTCCCACAACAACCACTTGGCTGCTTCTTCTTCAATATGCCCTTCACCAACATGCAGTGTTTCCTTGATTGAATTAGCTCTCACACCAATATTTGCGTCTAAAGCCTTTGCATTGAGGGCTATCTGAAAACGGCTTTGGCGCTGAAGTTGTCTGTGAATGTGGAGTTGGTGGCATGTGAAACCCGCATGTGGAGCATTTTTTGTGTGCGATGCTCACCAAGAATCTTTTTAGTCCTAGGAACTAAAAAGGCATTAAGCATAGAGTGTGAAAAGTGAGTTTCCTTGAGAGCTGCTTGGAAGCCTGATGGTGTGTGACGTCAGTGAGTCAAATGGAGTTGTTCTCCCACAAGAACCACTCGGCTGCTTCTTCTTCAATATGTCGTTCAGCAACATGCAGTGTTTCCTTGATGGAATAGGCTCTCACACCAATATTTGCGTCTAGAGCCTTTACTTTGAGGGCTATCTGAAAACGGCTTTGGCGCTGAAGTTGTCTGTGAATGTGGAGTTGGTGGCATGTTAAACCCGCATGTGGAGGATTGGTTTGTGTGGGATGCTCTACCAGGTTCATTCCTAGATAATGCAAAGGGCATTATGCATAGAGTGTGAAAAGTGAGTTTCCTTGAGAGCTGCTTGGAAGCCTGATGGTGTGTGAAGTTAGTGAGCCAAATGGAGTTGTTCTCCCACAAGAACCACTCGGCTGATTCTTCTTCAATATGCCCTTCACAAACATGCATTGTTTCCTTGATTGAATTACCTCTCACACCAATATTCTCCTCTAGAGCCTTTGCATTGAGGGCTATCTGGAAATGGCTTTGACGCTCAAGTTGTCTGTGAATGTGGAGTTGGTGGCATGTGAAACCAGCATGTGGAACCTTGGTTTTTGTGGGATGCTCTACCAGGTTCATTCCTACATAATGCACTCAAAGGGCATTAAGCATAGAGTGTGAAAAGTGAGTTTCCGTGAGAGCTGCTTGGATATCTGATGGTGTGTGAAGTCAGTGAGCCAAATGGAGTTGTTCTACCACAAGAACCACTCGGCTGCTTCTTCAATATGCCCTTCAGCAACATGCAGCGTTTCCTTGATTGAATTAGCTCTCACACCAATATTTGTGTCTAGAGCCTTTGCATTGAGGACTATCTGAAAACGGCTTTGGCGCTGAAGTTGTCTGTGAATGTGGAGTTGGTGGCAAGTGAAACCCGCATATGGAACCTTGGTTTGTGTGCGATGCTCTACCAGGTTCATTCCTAGATAATGCACTCAAAGGGCATTAAGCATAGAGTTTGAAAACTGAGTTTCCTTGACAGCTGCTTGGAAGCCTGATTGTGTGTAAAGTCAGTGAGCCAAATGGAGTTGTTCTACCAGAAGAACCACTCGGCTGCTTCTTCTTCAATATGCCCTTCACCAACATGCAGCGTTTCCTTGATTGAATTAGCTCTCACACCAATATTTGCGTCTAAAGCCTTTGCATTGAGGGCTATCTGAAAATGGCTTTGGCGCTGAAGTTGTCTGTGAATGTGGAATTGGTGGCATGTGAAACCCGCATGTGGAGCATTGGTTTGTGTGCGATGCTCACCAAGAATCTTTTTAGTCCTAGGCACTCAAACGGCATTAAGCATAGAGTGTTAAAAGTGAGTTTCCTTGAGAGCTGCTTGGAAGCCTGATGGTGTGTGAAGTCAGTGAGTCAAATGGAGTTGTTCTCCCACAACAACCACTCGGCTGCTTCTTCTTCTATATGCCCTTCACCAACATGCAGTGTTACCTTGATTGAATTAGCTCTCACACCAGTATTTGCGTGTAGAGCCTTTGCATTGAGGGCTATCTGAAAACGGCTTTGGCGCTGAAGTTGTCTGTGAATGTGGAGTTGGTGGCATGTGAAACCCGCATGTGGAGCATTGGTTTGTGTGCGATGCTCACCAAGCTTCTTTTTAGTCCTAGGCACTGAAAGGGCTTTAAGCATAGAGTGTGAAAAGTGTGTTTCCTTGAGAGCTGCTTGGAAGCCTGATGGTGTGTGAAGTTAGTGAGCCAAATGGAGTTGTTCTCCCACAACAACCACTCGGTTGCTTCTTCTTCAATATGCCCTTCACCAACATGCATTGTTTCCTTGATTGAATTAGCTCTCACACCAATATTTGCGTCTAAAGCCTTTGCATTGAGGGCTATCTGAAAACGGCTTTGGTGCTGAAGTTGTCTGTGAATGTGGAGTTGGTGGCATGTGAAACCCGCATGTGGAGCATTGGTTTGTGTGCGATGCTCACCAAGCTTCTTTTTAGTCCTAGACACTCAAAGGGCATTAAGCATAGAGTGTGAAAAGTGAGTTTCCTTGAGAGCTGCTTGGAAGCCTGATGGTGTGTGAAGTTAGTGAGCCAAATGGAGTTGTTCTCCCACAACAACCACTCGGCTGCTTCTTCTTCTTCAATATGCCCTTCACCAACATGCAGTGTTTCCTTGATTGAATTAGCTCTCACACCAATATTTGCGTCTAGAGCCTTTGCGTTGAGGGCTATGTGAAAACGGCTTTGGCGCTGAAGTTGTCTGTGAATGTGGAGTTGGTGGCATGTGAAACCCGCGTGTGGAGCATTCATTTTTGTGGGATGCTCTACCAGGTTCATTCCTAGATAATGCACTCAAAGGGCATTAAGCATAGAGTGTGAAAAGTGAGTTTCCTTGAGAGCTGCTTGGAAGCCTGATGGTGTGTGAAGTCAGTGAGCCAAATGGAGTCGTTCTCCCACAAGAACCACTCGGCTGCTTCTTCTTCAATATGCCCTTCACCAACATGCAGTGTTTCCTTGATTGAATTAGCTCTCACACCAATATTTGCATCTAGAGCCTTTGCATTGAGGGCTATCTGAAAACGGCTTTGGCGCTGAAGTTGTCTGTGAATGTGGAGTTGGTGGCATGTGAAACCCGCATGTGGAGCATTGGTTTGTGTGGGATGGTCTACCAGGTTCATTCATAGTTAATGCACTCAACGGGCAATAAGCATAGAGTGTGAAAAGTGAGTTTCCTTGAGAGCTGCTTGGAAGCCTGATGGTGTGTGAAGTTAGTGAGCCAGATGGAGTTGTTCTCCCACAAGAACCACTCGGCTGCTTCTTCTTCTTCAATATGCCCTTCACCAACATGCAGTGTTTCCTTGATTGAATTAGCTCTCACACCAATATTTGCGTCTAAAGCCTTTGCATTGAGGGCTATCTGAAAACGGCTTTAGCGCTGAAGTTGTCTGTGAATGTGGAGTTGGTGGCATGTGAACCCGCATGTGGAGCATTGGTTTGTGTGGGATGCTCACCAAGAATCTTTTTAGTCCTAGGCACTCAAATGACAATAAGCATATAGTGTGAAAAGTGAGTTTCCTTGAGAGCTGCTTGGAAGCCTGATGGTGTGTGAGGTTAGTGAGCCAAATGGAGATGTTCTCCCACAACAACCATTCGGTTGCTCCTTCTTCAATATGCCCTTCACGAACATGCAGTGTTTCCTTGATTGAATTAGCTCTCACACCAATATTTGCGTCTAGAGCCTTTGCATTGAGGGCTATCTGAAAGCGGCTTTGGCGCTGAAGTTGTCTGTGAATGTGGAGTTGGTGGCATGTGAAACCCGCATGTGGAGCATTGGTTTGTGTGCGATGCTCACCAAGCTTCCTTTTAGTCCTAGGCACTCAAAGGGCATTAAGCATAGAGTGTGAAAACTGAGTTTCCTTGAGAGCTGCTTGGAAGCCTGATGGTGTGTGAAGTTAGTGAGTCAAATGGAGTTGTTCTCCCACAAGAACCACTCGGCTGCTTCTTCTTCAATATGCCCTTCACCAACATGCAGTGTTTCCTTGATTGAATTAGCTCTCACAACCAATATTTGCGTCTAGAGCCTTTGCATTGAGGGCTATCTGAAAACGGCTTTGGCGCTGAAGTTGTCTGTGAATGTGGAGTTGGTGGCATGTGAAACCCGCATGTGGAGGATTGGTTTGTGTGGGATGCTCTACCAGGTTCATTCCTAGATCATGCAAAGAGCATTAAGCATAGAGTGTGAAAAGTGAGTTTCCTTGAGAGCTGCTTGGAAGCCTGATGGTGTGTGAAGTTAGTGAGCCAAATGGAGTTGTTCTCCCACAAGATCCATTTGGCTGCTTCTTCTTCTATATGCCCTTCACCAACGTGCAGTGTTTCCTTGATTGAATTAGCTCTCACACCAATATTTGCGTCTAGAGCCTTTGCATTGAGGGCTATCTGAAAACGGCTTTGGCGCTGAAGTTGTCTGTGAATGTGGAGTTGGTGGCATGTGAAATCCGCATGTGAAGCATTGGTTTGTGTGGGATGCTCACCAAGCTTCTTTTGAGTCCTAGGCACTCAAAGGACATTAAGCATAGAGTGTGAAAAGTGAGTTTCCTTGAGAGCTGCTTGGAAGCCTGATGGTGTGTGAAGTTAGTGAGCCAAATGGAGTTGTTCTACCACAAGATCCACTCGGCTGCTTCTTCTTCAATATGCCCTTCACCAACATGCAGTGTTTCCTTGATTGAATTAGCTCTCACACCAATATTTGCGTCTAGAGCCTTTGCATTGAGGGCTATCTGAAAACGGCTTTGGCGCTGAAGTTGTCTGTGAATGTGGAGTTGGTGGCATGTGTAACGCGCATGTGGAGCATTGGTTTGTGTGTCATGATCTCCAAGCTTCTTTTCAGTCCTAGGCACTCAAAGGGCATTAAGCATAGAGTGTGAAAAGTGAGTTTCCTTGAGAGCTGCTTGGAAGCCTGATGGTGTGTGAAGTTAGTGAGCCAAATATAGTTGTTCTCCCACAAGATCCACTCGGCTGCTTCTTCTTCAATATGTCGTTCAGCAACATGCAGTGTTTCCTTGATGGAATAGGCTCTCACACCAATATTTGCGTCTAGAGCCTTTGCATTGAGGGCTATGTGAAAACGACTTTGGCGCTGAAGTTGTCTGTGAATGTGGAGTTGGTGGCATGTGAAACCCGCATGTGGAGGATTGGTTTGTGTGGGATGCTCTACCAGGTTCATTCCTAGATAATGCAAAGAGCATTAAGCATAGAGTGTGAAAAGTGAGTTTCCTTGAGAGCTGCTTGGAAGCCTGATGGTGTGTGAAGTTAGTGAGCCAAATGGAGTTGTTCTCCCACAAGATCCATTCGGCTGCTTCTTCTTCTATATGCCCTTCACCAACGTGCAGTGTTTCCTTGATTGAATTAGCTCTCACACCAATATTTGCGTCTAGAGCCTTTGCATTGAGGGCTATCTGAAAACGGCTTTGGCGCTGAAGTTGTCTGTGAATGTGGAGTTTGTGGCATGTGAAACCCGCATGTGGAGGATTGGTTTGTGTGCGATGCTCTACCAGGTTCATTCCTAGATAATGCACTCAAAGGGCATTAAGCATAGAGTGTGAAAAGTGAGTTTCCTTGAGAGCTGCTTGGAAGCCTGATGGTGTGTGAAGTCAGTGAGCCAAATGGAGTTGTTCTCCCACAACAACCACTCGGCTGCTTCTTCTTCAATATGCCCTTCACCAACATGCAGTGTTTCCTTGATTGAATTAGCTCTCACACCAATATTTGCGTCTAGAGCCTTTGCATTGAGGGCTATGTGAAAACGGCTTTGGCGCTGAAGTTGTCTGTGGATGTGGAGTTGGTGGCATGTCAAACCCGCATGTGGAACCTTGGTTTGTGTGGGATGCTCACCAAGCTTCTTTTGAGTCCTAGGCACTCAAACGGCATTAAGCATAGTGTGTGAAAAGTGAGTTTCCTTGAGAGCTGCTTGGAAGCCTGATGGTGTGTGAAGTTAGTGAGCCAAATGGAGTTGTTCTCCCATAAGATCCACTCGGCTGCTTCTTCTTCAATATGCCCTTCACCAACATGCAGTGTTTCCTTGATTGAATTAGCTCTCACACCAATATTTGCGTCTAGAGCCTTTGCATTGAGGGCTATGTGAAAACGGCTTTGGCGCTGACGTTGTCTGTGAATGTGGAGTTGGTGGCATGTGAAACGCGCATGTGGAGCATTGGTTTGTGTGTGATGATCTCCAAGCTTCTTTTCAGTCCTAGGCACTCAAAGGGCATTAAGCATAGAGTGTGAAAAGTGAGTTTCCTTGAGAGCTGCTTGGAAGCCTGATGGTGTGTGAAGTTAGTGAGCCAAATGGAGTTGTTCTCCCACAAGATCCACTCGGCTGCTTCTTCTTCAATATGCCCTTCACCAACATGCAGTGTTTCCTTGATGGAATAGGCTCTCACACCAATATTTGCGTCTAGAGCCTTTGCATTGAGGGCTATGTGAAAAAGGCTTTGGCGCTGAAGTTGTCTGTGAATGTGGAGTTGGCGGCATGTGAAACCCGCATGTGGAGGATTGGTTTGTGTGCGATGCTCTACTAGGTTCATTCCTAGATAATGCAAAGAGCATTAAGCATAGAGTGTGAAAAGTGAGTTTCCTTGAGAGCTGCTTGGAAGCCTGATGGTGTGTGAAGTTAGTGAGCCAAATGGAGTTGTTCTCCCACAACAACCACTCGGCTGATTCTTCTTCAATATGCCCTTCACGAACATGCAGGGTTTCCTTGATTGAATTAGCTCTCACACCAATATTTGCGTCTAGAGCCTTTGCATTGAGGGCTATCTGAAAACGGCTTTGGCGCTGAAGTTGTCTGTGAATGTGGAGTTGGTGGCATGTGAAATCCGCATGTGAAGCATTGGTTTGTGTGGGATGCTCACCAAGCTTCTTTTGAGTCCTAGGCATTCAAAGGGCATTAAGCATAGAGTGTGAAAAGTGAGTTTCCTTGAGAGCTGCTTGGAAGCCTGAGGGTGTGTGAAGTTAGTGAGCCAAATGGAGTTGTTCTCCCACAACAACCACTCGGCTGCTTCTTCTTCAATATGTCATTCAGCAACATGCACTGTTTCCTTGATGGAATAGGCTCTCACACCAATATTTGCGTCTAGAGCCTTTGCATTGAGGGCTATCTGAAAACGGCTTTGGCGCTGAAGTTGTCTGTGAATGTGGAGTTTGTGGCATGTGAAACCCGCATGTGGAGGATTGGTTTGTGTGCGATGCTCTACCAGGTTCATTCCTGGATAATGCACTCAAAGGGCATTAAGCATAGAGTGTGAAAAGTGAGTTTCCTTGAGAGCTGCTTGGAAGCCTGATGGTGTGTGAAGTTAGTGAGCCAAATGGAGTTGTTCTCCCACAAGAACCACTCGGCTGATTCTTCTTCAATATGCCCTTCAGCAACATGCAGTGTTTCCTTGATTGAATTAGCTCTCACACCAATATTCTCCTCTAGAGCCTTTGCATTGTGGGCTATCTGGAAACGGCTTTGACGCTGAAGTTGTCTGTGAATGTGGAGTTGGTGGCATGTGAAACCCGCATGTGGAACCTTGGTTTTTGTGGGATGCTCTACCAGGTTCATTCCTAGATAATGCACTCAAAGGGCATTAAGCATAGAGTGTGAAAAGTGAGTTTCCGTGAGAGCTGCTTGGATATCTGATGGTGTGTGAAGTCCGTGAGCCAAATGGAGTTGTTCTACCACAAGAACCACTCGGCTGCTTCTTCTTCAATATGACCTTCAGCAACATGCAGCGTTTCCTTGATTGAATTAGCTCTCACACCAATATTTGTGTCTAGAGCGTTTGCATTGAGGACTATCTGAAAACGGCTTTGGCGCTGAAGTTGTCTGTGAATGTGGAGTTGGTGGCTAGTGAAACCCGCATGTGGAGCATTGGTTTGTGTGGGATGATCTACCAGGTTCATTCCTAGATAATGCACTCAAAGGGCATTAAGCATAGAGTTTGAAAACTGAGTTTCCTTGACAGCTGCTTGGAAGCCTGATTGTGTGTGAAGTCAGTGAGCCAAATGGAGTTGTTCTACCAGTAGAACCACTCGGCTGCTTCTTCTTCAATATGCCCTTCACCAACATGCAGCGTTTCCTTGATTGAATTAGCTCTCACACCAATATTTGTGTCTAGAGCCTTTGCATTGAGGGCTATCTGAAAACGGCTTTGGCGCTGAAGTTGTCTGTGAATGTGGAGTTGGTGGCATGTGAAACCCGCATGTGGAGCATTGGTTTGTGTGCGATGACCTCCAAGATTCTTTTCAGTCCTAGGCACTCAACGGGCATTAAGCATAGAGTGTGAAAAGTGAGTTTCCTTGAGAGCAGCTTGGAAGCCTGATGGTGTGTGAAGTTAGTGAGCCAGATGGAGTTGTTCTCCCACAAGAACCACTCGGCTGCTTCTTCTTCTTCAATATGCCCTTCACCAACATGCAGTGTTTCCTTGATTGAATATTCTCTCACACCAATATTTGCGTCTAAAGCATTTGCATTGAGGGCTATCTGAAAACGGCTTTGGCGCTGAAGTTGTCTGTGAATGTGGAGTTGGTGGCATGTGAAACCCGCATGTGGAGCATTGGTTTGTGTGCGATGCTCACCAAGAATCTTTTTAGTCCTAGGCACTCAAAAGGCATTAAGCATAGAGTGTGAAAAGTGAGTTTCCTTGAGAGCTGCTTGGATATCTGATGGTGTGTGAAGTCAGTGAGCCAAATGGAGTTGTTCTACCAGAAGAACCACTCGGCTGCTTCTTCTTCAATATGCCCTTCACCAACATGCAGTGTTTCCTTGATGGAACAGGCTCTCACACCAATATTTGCGTCTAGAGCATTGCATTGAGGGCTATCTGAAAACGGCTTTGGCGCTGAAGTTGTCTGTGAATGTGGAGTTGGTGGCATGTGAAACGCGCATGTGGAGGATTGGTTTGTGTGGGATGCTCTACCAGGTTCATTCCTTGATAATGCACTCAAAGGGCATTAAGCATAGAGTGTGAAAAGTGAGTTTCCTTGAGAGCTGCTTGGATATCTGATGGTGTGTGAAGTCAGTGAGCCAAATGGAGTTGTTCTACCAGAAGAACCACTCGGCTGCTTCTTCTTCAATATGCCCTTCAGCAACGTGCAGCGTTTCCTTGATTGAATTAGCTCTCACACCAATATTTGTGTCTAGAGCCTTTGCATTGAGGACTATCTGAAAACGGCTTTGGCGCTGAAGTTGTCTGTGAATGTGGAGTTGGTGGCAAGTGAAACCCGCATATGGAACCTTGGTTTGTGGGCGATGCTCTACCAGGTTCATTCCTAGATAATGCACTCAAAGGGCATTAAGCATAGAGTTTGAAAACTGAGTTTCCTTGACAGCTGCTTGGAAGCCTGATGGTGTGTGAAGTCAGTGAGCCAAATGGAGTTGTTCTCCCACAACAACCACTCGGCTGCTTCTTCTTCAATATGCCCTTCACCAACATGCAGCGTTTCCTTGATTGAATTAGCTCTCACACCAATATTTGCGTCTAGAGCCTTTGCATTGAGGGCTATCTGAAAGCGGCTTTGGCGCTGAAGTTGTCTGTGAATGTGGAGTTGGTGGCATGTGAAACCCGCATGTGGAGCATTGGTTTGTGTGTCATGACCTCCAAGATTCTTTTCAGTCCTAGGCACTCAAAGGGCATTAAGCATAGAGTGTGAAAAGTGAGTTTCCTTGAGAGCTGCTTGGAAGCCTGATGGTGTGTGAAGTTAGTGAGCCAAATGGAGTTGTTCTACCACAAGAACCACTCGACTGCTTCTTCTTCAATATGCCCTTCACCAACATGCAGTGTTTCCTTGATTGAATTAGCTCTCACACCAATATTTGCGTCTAGAGCCTTTGCATTGAGGGCTATCTGAAAGCGGCTTTGGCGCTGAAGTTGTCTGTGAATGTGGAGTTGTTGGCATGTGAAACCCGCATGTGGAACCTTGGTTTTTGTGTGATGCTCTACCAGGTTCATTCCTAGATAATGCACTCAACGGGCATTAAGCATAGAGTGTGAAAAGTGAGTTTCCTTGAGAGCTGCTTGGAAGCCTGATGGTGTGTGAAATTAGTGAGCCAGATGGAGTTGTTCTCCCACAAGAACCACTCGGCTGCTTCTTCTTCTTCAATATGCGCTTCACCAACATGCAGTGTTTCCTTGATTGAATGAGCTCTCACACTAATATTTGCGTCTAGAGCCTTTTCATTGAGGGCTATGTGAAAACGGCTTTGGCGCTGAAGTTGTCTGTGAATGTGGAGTTGGTGGCATGTGAAACGCGCATGTGGAGCATTGGTTTGTGTGCGATGCTCACCAAGCTTCTTTTCAGTCCTAGGCACTCAAAGGTCATTAAGCATAGAGTGTGAAAAGTGAGTTTCCTTGAGAGCTGCATGGAAGTCTGATGGTGTGTGAAGTTAGTGAGCCAAATGGAGTTGTTCTACCACAACAACCACTCGGCTGCTTCTTCTTCAATATGCCCTTCACCAACATGCAGTGTTTCCTTGATTGAATTAGCTCTCACACCAATATTTGTGTCTAGAGCCTTTGCATTGAGGGCTATCTGAAAGCGGCTTTGGCGCTGAAGTTGTCTGTGAATGTGGAGTTGGTGGCATGTGAAACCCGCGTGTGGAGCATTGGTTTGTGGGCGATGCTCTACCAGGTTCATTCCTAGATAATGCACTCAACGGGCATTAAGCATAGAGTGTGAAAAGTGAGTTTCCTTGAGAGCTGCTTGGAAGCCTGATGGTGTGTGAAATTAGTGAGCCAGATGGAGTTGTTCTCCCACAAGAAACACTCGGCTGCTTCTTCTTCTTCAATATGGCCTTCACCAACATGCAGTGTTTCCTTGATTGAATTAGCTCTCATACCAATATTTGCGTCTAGAGCGTTTGCATTGAGGGCTATCTGAAAAGGGCTTTGGCGCTGAAGTTGTCTGTGAATGTGGAGTTGGTGGCATGTGAAACGCGCATGTGGAGCATTGGTTTGTGTGCGATGCTCACCAAGCTTCTTTTCAGTCCTAGGCACTCAAAGGGCATTAAGCATAGAGTGTGAAAAGTGAGTTTCCTTGAGAGCTGCTTGGAAGTCTGATGGTGTGTGAAGTTAGTGAGCCAAATGGAGTTGTTCTCCCACAACAACCACTCGGCTGCTTCTTCTTCAATATGCCCTTCACCAACATGCAGTGGTTCCTTGATTGAATTAGCTCTCACACCAATATTTGCGTCTAGAGCCTTTGCATTGAGGGCTATCTGAAAACGGCTTTGGCGCTGAAGTTGTCTGTGAATGTGGAGTTGGTGGCATGTGAAACCCTCATGTGAAGCATTCGTTTGTGTGGGATGCTCTACCAGGGTCATTCCTAGATAATGCACTGAAAGGGCATTAAGCATGGAATGTGAAAAGTGAGTTTCCTTGAGAGCTGCTTGGAAGCCTGATGGTGTGTGAAGTTAGTGAGCCAGATGGAGTTGTTCTACCACAACAACCACTCGGCTGCTTCTTCTTCAATATGCCCTTCACCAACATGCAGTGTTTCCTTGATTGAATTAGCTCTCACACCAATATTTGTGTCTAGATCCTTTGCATTGAGGGCTATCTGAAAACGGCTTTGGCGCTGAAGTTGTCTGTGAATGTGGAGTTGGTGGCATGTGAAATGCGCATGTGCAATATTGGTTTGTGTGCGATGATCTCCAAGCTTCTTTTCAGTCCTAGGCACTCAACGGGCATTAAGCATAGAGTGTGAAAAGTGAGTTTCCTTGAGAGCTGCTTGGAAGCCTGATGGTGTGTGAAGTTAGTGAGCCAAATGGAGTTGTTCTCCCACAAGATCCACTCATCTGCTTCTTCTTCAATATGTCGTTCAGCAACATGCAGTGTTTTCTTGATGGAATAGGTTCTCACACCAATATTTGCGTCTAGAGCCTTTGCATTGAGGGCTATCTGAAAACGGCTTTGGCGCTGAAGTTGTCTGTGAATGTGGAGTTGGTGGCATGTTAAACCCGCATGTGGAGGATTGGTTTGTGTGGGATGCTCTACCAGGTTCATTCCTTGATAATGCACTCAAAGGGCATTAAGCATAGAGTGTGAAAAGTGAGTTTCCTTGAGAGCTGCTTGGATATCTGATGGTGTGTGAAGTTAGTGAGCCAAATGGAGTTGTTCTACCACAAGAAGCACTCGGCTGCTTCTTCTTCAATATGCCCTTCAGCAACATGCAGCGTTTCCTTGATTGAATTAGCTCTCACACCAATATTTGTGTCTAGAGCCTTTGCATTGAGGACTATCTGAAAACGGCTTTGGCGCTGAAGTTGTCTGTGAATGTGGAGTTGGTGGCAAGTGAAACCCGCATATGGAACCTTGGTTTGTGTGCGATGCTCTACCAGGTTCATTCCTAGATAATGCACTCAAAGGGCATTAAGCATAGAGTTTGAAAACTGAGTTTCCTTGACAGCTGCTTGGAAGCCTGATTGTGTGTGAAGTCAGTGAGCCAAATGGAGTTGTTCTCCCACAACAACCACTCGGCTGCTTCTTCTTCAATATGCCCTTCACCAACATGCAGTGTTTCCTTGATTGAATTAGCTCTCACACCAATATTTGCGTCTAGAGCCTTTGCATTGAGGGCTATCTGAAAGCGGCTTTGGCGCTGAAGTTGTCTGTGAATGTGGAGTTGGTGGCATGTGAAACCCGCATGTGGAGCATTGGTTTGTGTGTCATGACCTCCAAGATTCTTTTCAGTCCTAGGCAATCAAAGGGCATTAAGCATAGAGTGTGAAAAGTGAGTTTCCTTGAGAGCTGCTTGGAAGCCTGATGGTGTGTGAAATTAGTGAGCCAGATGGAGTTGTTCTCCCACAAGAACCACTCGGCTGCTTCTTCTTCTTCAATATGCCCTTCACCAACATGCAGTGTTTCCTTGATTGAATGAGCTCTCACACTAATATTTGCGTCTAGAGCCTTTGCATTGAGGGCTATGTGAAAACGGCTTTGGCGCTGAAGTTGTCTGTGAATGTGGAGTTGGTGGCATGTGAAACGCGCATGTGGAGCATTGGTTTGTGTGCGATGCTCACCAAGCTTCTTTTCAGTCCTAGGCACTCAAAGGGCATTAAGCATAGAGTGTGAAAAGTGAGTTTCCTTCAGAGCTGCATGGAAGTCTGATGGTGTGTGAAGTTAGTGAGCCAAATGGAGTTGTTCTACCACAACAACCACTCGGCTGCTTCTTCTTCAATATGCCCTTCACCAACATGCAGTGTTTCCTGGATTGAATTAGCTCTCACACCAATATTTGCGTCTAGAGCCTTTGCATTGAGGGCTATCTGAAAGCGGCTTTGGCGCTGAAGTTGTCTGTGAATGTGGAGTTGGTGGCATGTGAAACCCGCGTGTGGAGCATTGGTTTGTGTGGGATGCTCTACCAGGTTCATTCCTAGATAATGCACTCAACGGGCATTAAGCATAGAGTGTGAAAAGTGAGTTTCCTTGAGAGCTGCTTGGATATCTGATGGTGTGTGAAGTCAGTGAGCCAAATGGAGTTGTTCTACCACAAGAACCACTCGGCTGCTTCTTCTTCAATATGCCCTTCAGCAACATGTAGTGTTTCCTTGATTGAATTAGCTCTCACACCAATATTTGTGTCTAGAGCGTTTGCATTGAGGACTATCTGAAAACGGCTTTGGCGCTGAAGTTGTCTGTGAATGTGGAGTTGGTGGCTAGTGAAACCCGCATATGGAACCTTGGTTTGTGTGCGATGCTCTACCAGGTTCATTCCTAGATAATGCACTCAAAGGGCATTAAGGATAGAGTGTGAAAACTGAGTTTTCGTGAGAGCTGCTTGGAAGCCTGATGGTGTGTGAAGTCAGTGAGCCAAATGGAGTTGTTCTCCCACAAGAACCACTCGGCTGCTTCTTCTTCAATATGCCCTTCACCAACATGCAGTGTTTCCTTGATTGAATTAGCTCTCACACCAATATTTGCGTCTAGAGCCTTTGCATTGAGGGCTATCTGAAAGCGGCTTTGGCGCTGAAGTTGTCTGTGAATGTGGAGTTGGTGGCATGTGAAACCCGCATGTGGAGCATTGGTTTGTGTGCGATGCTCTACCAGGTTCATTCCTAGATAATGCACTCAACGGGCATTAAGCATAGAGTGTGAAAAGTGAGTTTCCTTGAGAGCTGCTTGGAAGCCTGATGGTGTGTGAAGTTAGTGAGCCAGATGGAGTTGTTCTCCCACAAGAACCACTCGGCTGCTTCTTCTTCTTCAATATGCCCTTCACCAACATGCAGTGTTTCCTTGATTGAATTAGCTCTCACACCAATATTTGCGTCTAAAGCCTTTGCATTGAGGGCTATCTGAAAACGGCTTTGGCGCTGAAGTTGTCTGTGAATGTGGAGTTGGTGGCATGTGAAACCCGCATGTGGAGCATTGGTTTGTGTGCGATGCTCACCAAGAATCTTTTTAGTCCTAGGCACTCAAAAGGCATTAAGCATAGAGTGTGAAAACTGAGTTTCCTTGAGAGCTGCTTGGAAGCCTGATGGTGTGTGAAGTTAGTGAGCCAGATGGAGTTGTTCTCCCACAAGAAACACTCGGCTGCTTCTTCTTCAATATGCCCTTCACCAACATGCAGCGTTTCCTTGATTGAATTAGCTCTCACACCAATATTTGCGTCTAGAGCCTTTGCATTGAGGGCTATCTGAAAGCGGCTTTGGCGCTGAAGTTGTCTGTGAATGTGGAGTTGGTGGCATGTGAAACCCGCATGTGGAGCATTGGTTTGTGTGTCATGACCTCCAAGATTCTTTTCAGTCCTAGGCACTCAAAGGGCATTAAGCATAGAGTGTGAAAAGTGAGTTTCCTTGAGAGCTGCTTGGAAGTCTGATGGTGTGTGAAGTTAGTGAGCCAAATGGAGTTGTTCTACCACAACAACCACTCGGCTGCTTCTTCTTCAATATGCCCTTCACCAACATGCAGTGTTTCCTTGATTGAATTAGCTCTCACACCAATATTTGCGTCTAGAGCCTTTGCATTGAGGGCTATCTGAAAGCGGCTTTGGCGCTGAAGTTGTCTGTGAATGTGGAGTTGGTGGCATGTGAAACCCGCATGTGGAGCATTGGTTTGTGGGCGATGCTCTACCAGGTTCATTCCTAGATAATGCACTCAACGGGCATTAAGCATAGAGTGTGAAAAGTGAGTTTTCTTGAGAGCTGCTTGGAAGCCTGATGGTGTGTGAAATTAGTGAGCCAGATGGAGTTGTTCTCCCACAAGAACCACTCGGCTGCTTCTTCTTCTTCAATATGCCCTTCACCAACATGCAGTGTTTCCTTGATTGAATTAGCTCTCACAAAAATATTTGCGTCTAGAGCCTTTGCATTGAGGGCTATCTGAAAACGGCTTTGGCGCTGAAGTTGTCTGTGAATGTGGAGTTGGTGGCATGTGAAACGCGCATGTGGAGCATTGCTTTGTGTGCGATGCTCACCAAGCTTCTTTTCAGTCCTAGGCACTCAAAGGGCATTAAGCATAGAGTGTGAAAAGTGAGTTTCCTTGAGAGCTGCTTGGAAGCCTGATGGTGTGTGAAGTTAGTGAGCCAGATGGAGTTGTTCTCCCACAAGATCCACTCGGCTGCTTCTTCTTCAATATGCCCTTCACCAACATGCAGTGTTTCCTTGATTGAATTAGCTCTCACACCAATATTTGCGTCTAGAGCCTTTGCATTGAGGGCTATCTGAAAACGGCTTTGGCGCTGAAGTTGTCTGTGAATGTGGAGTTGGTGGCATGTGAAACCCACATGTTGAGCATTGGTTTGTGGGCGATGCTCTACCAGGTTCATTCCTAGATAATGCACTCAACGGGCATTAAGCATAGAGTGTGAAAAGTGAGTTTCCTTGAGAGCTGCTTGGAAGCCTGATGGTGTGTGAAATTAGTGAGCCAGATGGAGTTGTTCTCCCACAAGAACCACTCGGCTGCTTCTTCTTCTTCAATATGCCCTTCACCAACATGCAGTGTTTCCTTGATTGAATGAGCTCTCACACTAATATTTGCGTCTAGAGCCTTTGCATTGAGGGCTATGTGAAAACGGCTTTGGCGCTGAAGTTGTCTGTGAATGTGGAGTTGGTGGCATGTGAAACCCGCGTGTGGAGCATTGGTTTGTGTGGGATACTCTACCAGGTTCATTCCTAGATAATGCACTCAAAGGGCATTAAGCATAGAGTGTGAAAAGTGAGTTTCCTTGAGAGCTGCTTGGATATCTGATGGTGTGTGAAGTCAGTGAGCCAAATGGAGTTGTTCTACCACAAGAACCACTCGGCTGCTTCTTCTTCAATATGCCCTTCAGCAACATGCAGCCTTTCCTTGATTGAATTAGCTCTCACACCAATATTTGTGTCTAGAGCCTTTGCATTGAGGACTATCTGAAAACGGCTTTGGCGCTGAAGTTGTCTGTGAATGTGGAGTTGGTGGCTAGTGAAACCCGCATATGGAACCTTGGTTTGTGTGCGATGCTCTACCAGGTTCATTCCTAGATAATGCACTCAAAGGGCATTAAGGATAGAGTGTGAAAACTGAGTTTTCGTGAGAGCTGCTTGGAAGCCTGATGGTGTGTGAAGTCAGTGAGCCAAATGGAGTTGTTCTACCACAACAACCATTCGGGTGCTTCTTCTTCAATATGCCCTTCAGCAACATGCAGCCTTTCCTTGATTGAATTAGCTCTCACACCAATATTTGCGTCTAGAACCTTTGCATTGAGGGCTATCTGAAAGCGGCTTTGGCGCTGAAGTTGTCTGTGAATGTGGAGTTGGTGGCATGTGAAACCCGCATGTGGAGCATTGGTTTGTGTGCGATGCTCTACCAGGTTCATTCCTAGATAATGCACTCAACGGGCATTAAGCATAGAGTGTGAAAAGTGAGTTTCCTTGAGAGCTGCTTGGAAGCCTGATGGTGTGTGAAGTTAGTGAGCCAGATGGAGTTGTTCTCCCACAAGAACCACTCGGCTGCTTCTTCTTCTTCAATATGCCCTTCACCAACATGCAGTGTTTCCTTGATTGAATTAGCTCTCACACCAATATTTGCGTCTAAAGCCTTTGCATTGAGGGCTATCTGAAAACGGCTTTGGCGCTGAAGTTGTCTGTGAATGTGGAGTTGGTGGCATGTGAAACCCGCATGTGGAGCATTGGTTTGTGTGCGATGCTCACCAAGAATCTTTTTAGTCCTAGGCACTCAAAAGGCATTAAGCATAGAGTGTGAAAACTGAGTTTCCTTGAGAGCTGCTTGGAAGCCTGATGGTGTGTGAAGTTAGTGAGCCAGATGGAGTTGTTCTCCCACAAGAAACACTCGGCTGCTTCTTCTTCAATATGCCCTTCACCAACATGCAGTGTTTCCTTGATTGAATTAGCTCTCACACCAATATTTGCGTCTAGAGCCTTTGCATTGAGGGCTATCTGAAAGCGGCTTTGGCGCTGAAGTTGTCTGTGAATGTGGAGTTGGTGGCAAGTGAAACCCGCATGTGGAACCTTTGTTTGTGGGCGATGCTCTACCAGGTTCATTCCTAGATAATGCACTCAAAGGGCATTAAGCATAGAGTGTGAAAAGTGAGTTTCCTTGAGAGCTGCTTGGAAGCCTGATGGTGTGTGAAGTTAGTGAGCCAAATGGAGTTGTTCTCCCACAAGATCCACTCAGCTGCTTCTTCTTCAATATGTCGTTCAGCAACATGCAGTGTTTCCTTGATGGAATAGGCTCTCACCAATATTTGCGTCTAGAGCCTTTGCATTGAGGGCTATCTGAAAACGGCTTTGGCGCTGAAGTTGTTTGTGAATGTGGAGTTGGTGGCATGTGAAACCCGCATGTGGAGGATTGGTTTCTGTGGGATGCTCTACCAGGTTCATTCCTAGATAATGCAAAGAGCATTATGCATAGAGTGTGAAAAGTGAGTTTCCTTGAGAGCTGCTTGGAAGCCTGATGGTGTGTGAAGTTAGTGAGCCAAATGGAGTTGTTCTCCCACAACAACCACTCGGCTGCTTCTTCTTCAATATGCCCTTCACCAACATGCAATGTTTCCTTGATTGAATTATCTCTCACACCAATATTCTCCTCTAGAGCCTTTGCATTGAGGGCTATCTGGAAACGGCTTTGACGCTCAAGTTGTCTGTGAATGTGGAGTTGGTGGCATGTGAAACCAGCATGTGGAACCTTTTTTTTTGTGGGATGCTCTACCAGGTTCATTCCTTGATAATGCACTCAAAGGGCATTAAGCATAGAGTGTGAAAAGTGAGTTTCCGTGAGAGCTGCTTGGATATCTGATGGTGTGTGAAGTCAGTGAGCCAAATGGAGTTGTTCTCCCAGAAGAACCACTCGGCTGCTTCTTCTTCAATATGCCCTTCACCAACATGCAGCGTTTCCTTGATTGAAATAGCTCTCACACCAATATTTGTGTCTAGAGCGTTTGCATTGAGGACTATCTGAAAACGGCTTTGGCGCTGAAGTTGTCTGTGAATGTGGAGTTGGTGGCAAGTGAAACCCGCATATGGAACCTTGGTTTGTGTGCGATGCTCTACCAGGTTCATTCCTAGATAATGCACTCAAAGGGCATTAAGCATAGAGTGTGAAAACTGAGTTTCCTTGACAGCTGCTTGGAAGCCTGATTGTGTGTGAAGTCAGTGAGCCAAATGGAGTTGTTCTCCCACAACAACCACTCGGCTGCTTCTTCTTCAATATGCCCTTCACCAACATGCAGCGTTTCCTTGATTGAATTAGCTCTCACACCAATATTTGCGTCTAGAGCCTTTGCATTGAGGGCTATCTGAAAGCGGCTTGGCGCTGAAGTTGTCTGTGAATGTGGAGTTGGTGGCATGTGAAACCCGCATGTGGAGCATTGGTTTGTGTGTCATGACCTCCAAGATTCTTTTCAGTCCTAGGCACTCAAAGGGCATTAAGCATAGAGTGTGAAAAGTGAGTTTCCTTGAGAGCTGCTTGGAAGCCTGATGGTGTGTGAAGTTAGTGAGCCAAATGGAGTTGTTCTACCACAAGAACCACTCGGCTGCTTCTTCTTCAATATGCCCTTCACCAACATGCAGTGTTTCCTTGATTGAATTAGCTCTCACACCAATATTTGCGTCTAAAGCCTTTGCATTGAGGGCTATCTGAAAACGGCTTTGGCGCTGAAGTTGTCTGTGAATGTGGAGTTGGTGGCATGTGAAACCCGCATGTTGAGCATTGGTTTGTGGGCGATGCTCTACCAGGTTCATTCCTAGATAATGCACTCAAAGGGCATTAAGCATAGAGTGTGAAAACTGAGTTTCCTTGAGAGCTGCTTGGAAGCCTGATGGTGTGTGAAATTAGTGAGCCAGATGGAGTTGTTCTCCCACAAGAACCACTCGGCTGCTTCTTCTTCTTCAATATGCCCTTCACCAACATGCAGTGTTTCCTTGATTGAATGAGCTCTCACACCAATATTTGCGTCTAGAGCCTTTGCATTGAGGGCTATGTGAAAACGGCTTTGGCGCTGAAGTTGTCTGTGAATGTGGAGTTGGTGGCATGTGAAACGCGCATGTGGAGCATTGGTTTGTGTGCGATGCTCACCAAGCTTCTTTTCAGTCCTAGGCACTCAAAGGGCATTAAGCATAGAGTGTGAAAAGAGAGTTTCCTTGAGAGCTGCTTGGAAGTCTGATGGTGTGTGAAGTTAGTGAGCCAAATGGAGTTGTTCTACCACAACAACCACTCGGCTGCTTCTTCTTCAATATGCCCTTCACCAACATGCAGTGTTTCCTTGATTGAATTAGCTGTCACACCAATATTTGCGTCTAGAGCCTTTGCATTGAGGGCTATCTGAAAACGGCTTTGGCGCTGAAGTTGTCTGTGAATGTGGAGTTGGTGGCATGTGAAACTCGCGTGTGGAGCATTGGTTTGTGGGCGATGCTCTACCAGGTTCATTCCTAGATAATGCACTCAAAGGGCATTAAGCATAGAGTGTGAAAAGTGAGTTTCCTTGAGAGCTGCTTGGAAGCCTGATGGTGTGTGAAATTAGTGAGCCAGATGGAGTTGTTCCCCCACAAGAACCACTCGGCTGCTTCTTCTTCTTCAATATGCCCTTCACCAACATGCAGTTTTTCAAGATTGAATGAGCTCTCACACCAATATTTGCGTCTAGAGCGTTTGCATTGAGGGCTATGTGAAAACGGCTTTGGCGCTGAAGTTGTCTGTGAATGTGGAGTTGGTGGCATGTGAAACGCGCATGTGGAGCATTGGTTTGTGTGCGATGCTCACTAAGCTTCTTTTCAGTCCTAGGCACTCAAAGGGCATTAAGCATAGAGTGTGAAAAGTGAGTTTCCTTGAGAGCTGCTTGGAAGCCTGATGGTGTGTGAAGTTAGTGAGCCAAATGGAGTTGTTCTCCCACAAGAACCACTCGGCTGCTTCTTCTTCAATATGCCCTTCACCAACATGCAGCGTTTCCTTGATTGAATTAGCTCTCACACCAATATTTGCGTCTAGAGCCTTTGCATTGAGGGCTATCTGAAAACGGCTTTGGCGCTGAAGTTGTCTGTGAATGTGGAGTTGGTGGCATGTGAAACCCTCATGTGAAGCATTCGTTTGTGTGGGATGCTCTACCAGGGTCATTCCTAGATAATGCACTCAAAGGGCATTAAGCATAGAGTGTGAAAAGTGAGTTTCCTTGAGAGCTGCTTGGAAGTCTGATGGTGTGTGAAGTTCGTGAGCCAGATGGAGTTGTTCTCCCACAACAACCACTCGGCTGCTTCTTCTTCAATATGCCCTTCACCAACATGCAGCGTTTCCTTGATTGAATTAGCTCTCACACCAATATTTGCGTCTAGAGCCTTTGCATTGAGGGCTATCTGAAAACGGCTTTGGCGCTGAAGTTGTCTGTGAATGTGGAGTTGGTGGCATGTGAAACCCGCATGTGGAGCATTGGTTTGTGTGCGATGCTCCACCAGGTTCATTCCTAGATAATGCACTCAACGGGCATTAAGCATAGAGTGTGAAAAGTGAGTTTCCTTGAGAGCTGCTTGGAAGCCTGATGATGTGTGAAGTTAGTGAGCCAGATGGAGTTGTTCTCCCACAGCAACCACTCGGCTGCTTCTTCTTCAATATGCCCTTCACCAACATGCAGTGTTTCCTTGATTGAATTAGCTCTCACACCAATATTTGCGTCTAGAGCCTTTGCATTGAGGACTATCTGAAAACGGCTTTGTCGCTGAAGTTGTCTGTGAATGTGGAGTTGGTGGCATGTGAAACCCGCATGTGGAGCATTGGTTTGTGTGCGATGCTCTATCAGGTTCATTCCTAGATAATGCACTCAATGGGCATTAAAAATAGAGTGTGAAAAGTGAGTTTCCTTGAGAGCTGCTTGGAAGCCTGATGGTGTGTGAAGTGAGTGAGCCAGATGGAGTTGTTCTACCACAAGAACCACTCGGCTGCTTCTTCTTCTTCAATATGCCCTTCACCAACATGCAGTGTTTCCTTGATTGAATTAGCTCTCACACCAATATTTGTGTCTAAAGCCTTTGCATTGAGGGCTATCTGAAAACGGCTTTGGCGCTGAAGTTGTCTGTGAATGTGGAGTTGGTGGCATGTGAAACCCGCATGTGGAGCATTGGTTTGTGTGCGATGCTCACGAAGAATCTTTTTAGTCCGAGGCACTCAAAGGGCTTTAAGCATATAGTGTGAAAAGTGAGTTTCCTTGAGAGCTGCTTGGAAGCCTGATGGTGTGTGAAGTTAGTGAGCCAAATGGAGTTGTTCTCCCACAACAACCACTTGGCTGCATCTTCTTCAATATGCCCTTCACCAACATGCAGTGTTTCCTTGATTGAATTAGCTCTCACACCAATATTTGCGTCTAGAGCCTTTGCATTGAGGGCTATCTGAAAACGGCTTTGGCGCTGAAGTTGTCTGTGAATGTGGAGTTGGTGGCATGTGAAACCCGCATGTGGAGCATTGGTTTGTCTGCGATGATCTCCAAGATTCTTTTCAGTCCTAGACACTCAAAGGGCATTAAGCATAGAGTGTGAAAAGTGAGTTTCCTTGAGAGCTGCTTGGAAGCCTGATCGTGTGTGAAGTCAGTGAACCAGATGGAGTTGTTCTCCCACAACAACCACTCGGCTGCATCTTCTTCAATATGCCCTTCACCAACATGCAGTGTTTCCTTGATTGAATTAGCTCTCACACCAATATTTGCGTCTAGAGCGTTTGCATTGAGGGCTATCTGAAAACGGCTTTGGCGCTGAAGTTGTCTGTGAATGTGGAGTTGGTGGCATGTGAAACCCGCATGTGGAACCTTGGTTTGTGTGGGATGGTCTACCAGGTTCATTCCTAGATAATGCACTCCAAGGGCATTAAGCATAGAGTGTGAAAACTAAGTTTCCGTGAGAGCTGCTTGGAACTCTGATGGTGTGTGAGTCAGTGAGCCAAATGGAGTTGTTCTCCCACAAGAACCACTTGGCTGCTTCTTCTTCAATATGCCCTTCACCAACATGCAATGTTTCCTTGATTGAATTAGCTCTCACACCGATATTTGCGTCTAGAGCCTTTGCATTGAGGGCTATCTGAAAACTGCTTTGGCGCTGAAGTTGTCTGTGAATGTGGAGTTGGTGGCATGTGAAACCCGCATGTGGAGCATTGGTTTGTGTGCGATGCTCTACCAGGTTCATTCCTAGATAATGCACTCCAAGGGCATTTAGCATAGAGTGTGAAAAGTGAGTTTCTGTGAGAGCTGCTTGGAACTCTGATTGTGTGTGAAGTCAGAGAGCCAAATGGAGTTGTTCTACCACAAGAACCGCTCGGCTGCTTCTTCTTCAATATGCCCTTCACCAACATGCAGCGTTTCCTTGATTGAATTAGCTCTCACACCAATATTTGCGTCTAGAGCCTTTGCATTGAGGGCTATCTGAAAACGCCTTTGGCGCTGAAGTTGTCTGTGAATGTGGAGTTGGTGGCATGTGAAACCCGCATGTGGAGCATTGGATTGTGTGCAATGCTCTACCAGGTTCATTCCTAGATAATGCACTCAAAGGGCATTAAGCATAGAGTGTGAAAAGTGCTGCTTGGAAGCCTGATGGTGTGTGAAGTTAGTGAGCCATATGGAGTTGTTCTCCCACAAGAACCACTCGGCTGCTTCTTCTTCAATATGCCCTTCACCAACATGCAGTGTTTCCTTGATTGAATTAGCTCTCACACCAATATTTGCGTCTAAAGCCTTTGCATTGAGGGCTATCTGAAAACGGCTTTGGCGCTGAAGTTGTCTGTGAATGTGGAGTTGGTGGCATGTGAAACCCGCATGTGGAGCATTGGTTTGTGTGCGATGCTCACCAGGACTCTTTTTAGTCCTAGGCACTCAAAGGGCATTAAGCATAGAGTGTGAAAAGTGAGTTTCCTTGAGAGCTGCTTGGAAGCCTGATGGTGTGTGAAGTTAGTGAGCCAAATGGAGTTGTTCTCCCACAACAACCACTTGGCTGCATATTCTTCAATATGCCCTTCACCAACATGCAGTGTTTCCTTGATTGAATTAGCTGTCTCACCAATATTTGCGTCTCAGCCTTTGCATTGAGGGGTATCTGAAAACGGCTTTGGCGCTGAAGTTGTCTGTGAATGTGGAGTTGGTGGCATGTGAAACCCGCATGTGGAGCATTGGTTTGTGTGCGATGATCTCCAAGCTTCTTTTCAGTCCTAGGCACTCAAACGGCATTAAGCATAGAGTGTGAAAAGTGAGATTCCTTGAGAGCTGCTTGGAAGCCTGATGGTGTGTGAAGTTAGTGAGTCAAATGGAGTTGTTCTCCCACAGCAACTACTTGGCTGCTTCTTCTTCAATATGCCCTTCACCAACATGCAGTGTTTCCTTGATTGAATTAGCCCTCACACTAATATTTGCGTCTAGAGCCTTTGCATTGAGGGCTATCTGAAAACGGTTTTGGCGCTGAAGTTGTCTGTGAATGTGGAGTTGGTGGCATGTGAAACCCGCATGTGGAGCATTGGTTTGTGTGCGATGCTCTACCAGGTTCATTCCTAGATAATGCTCTCAAAGGGCATTAAGCATAGAGTGTGAAAAGTGAGTTTCCTTGAGAGCTGCTTGGAAGCCTGATGGTGTGTGAAGTTAGTGAGCCAGATGGAGTTGTTCTCCCACAAGAACCACTCGGGTGCTTCTTCTTCAATATGCCCTTCACCAACATGCAGCGTTTGCTTGATTGAATTAGCTCTCACACCAATATTTGCGTCTAGAGCCTTTGCATTGAGGGCTATCTGAAAACGGCTTTGGCGCTGAAGTTGTCTGTGAATGTGGAGTGGGTGGCATGTGAAACCCGCATGTGGAGCATTGGTTTGTGTGGGATGCTCTACCAGGTTCATTCCTAGAAATTGCACTCACAGGGCATTTAGCATAGAGTGTGAAAAGTGAGTTTCCGTGAGAGCTGCTTGGAACTCTGATTGTGTGTGATATCAGTGGCCAGATGGAGTTGTTCTCCCACAAGAACCTCTCGGCTGCTTCTTCTTCTTCAATATGCCCTTCACCAACATGCAGTGTTTCCTTGATTGAATGAGCTCTCACACCAATATTTGCGTCTAGAGCCTTTGCATTGAGGGCTATCTGAAAACGGCTTTGGCGCTGAAGTTGTCTGTGAATGTGGAGTTGGTGGCATGTGAAACCCGCATATGGAGCATTGGTTTGTGCGGGATGATCTGCAAGCTTCTTTTCAGTCCTAGGCACTCAAACGGGCATTAAGCATAGAGTGTGAAAAGTGAGTTTCCGTGAGAGCTGCTTGGAACTTGATGGTGTGTGAGTCAGTGATCCAAATGGAGTTGTTCTAACACAACAACCACTCGGCTGCATCTTCTTCAATATGCCCTTCACCAACATGCAGTGTTTCCTTGATTGAATTAGCTCTCACACCAATATTTGCGTCTAGAGCCTTTGCATTGAGGGCTATCTGAAAACGGCTTTGGCGCTGAAGTTGTCTGTGAATGTGGAGTTGGTGGCATGTGAAACCCGCATGTGGAACCTTGGTTTGTGTGGGATGCTCTAGCAGGTTCATTCCTAGATCATGCACTCAAAGGGCATTAAGCATAGAGTGTGAAAACTGAGTTTCCGTGAGAGCTGCTTGGAACTCTGATGGTGTGTGAGTCAGTGAGCCAAATGGAGTTGTTCTCCCACAAGAACCACTCGGCTGCTTCTTCTTCAATATGCCCTTCACCAACATGCAGTGTTTCCTTGATTGAATGAGCTCTCACACCAATATTTGCGTCTAGAGCCTTTGCATTGAGGGCTATCTGAAAACGGCTTTGGCGCAGAAGTTGTCTGTGAATGTGGAGTTGGTGGCATGTGAAACCCGCATTTGGAGCATTGGTTTGGCGGGATGATCTGCAAGCTTCTTTTCAGTCCTAGGCACTCAAACGGGCATTAAGCAAAGAGTTTGAAAAGTGAGTTTTTGTGAGAGCTGCTTGGAAGCCTGATGGTGTGTGAAGTCAGTGAGCCAGATGGAGTTGTTCTCCCACAACAACCACTCCGCTGCTTCTTCTTCAATATGCCCTTCACCAACATGCAGCCTTTCCTTGATTGAATTAGCTCTCACACCAATATTTGCGTCTAGAGCCTTTGCATTGAGGACTATCTGAAAACGGCTTTGGCGCTGAAGTTGTCTGTGAATGTGGAGTTGTTGGCAAGTGAAACCCGCATGTGGAACCTTGGTTTGTGTGCGATGCTCTACCAGGTTCATTCCTAGATAATGCACTCAAAGGGCATTAAGCATAGAGTGTGAAATGTGAGTTTCCGTGAGAGCTGCTTGGAACTTGATGGTGTGTGAGTCAGTGAGCCAAATGGAGTTGTTCTAACACAACAACCACTCGGCTGCTTCTTCTTCAATATGCCCTACACCAACATGCAGTGTTTCCTTGATTGAATTAGCTCTCACACCAATATTTGTGTCTAGAGCCTTTGCATTGAGGGCTATTTGAAAACGGCTCTTTACGCTGAAGTTGTCTGTGAATGTGGAGTTGGTGGCATGTGAAACCCGCATGTGGAGCATTGATTTGTGTGCGATGATCTCCAAGATTCTTTTCAGTCCTAGGCACTCAACGGGCATTAAGCATAGAGTGTGAAAAGTGAGTTTCCTTGAGAGCTGCTTGGAAGCCTGATGGTGTGTGAAGTTAGTGAGCCAAATGGAGTTTTTCTCCCACAACAACCACTTGGCTGCTTCTTCTTCAATATGCCCTTCACCAACATGCAGTGTTTCCTTGATTGAATTAGCTCTCACACCAATATTTGCGTCTAGAGCCTTTGCATTGAGGGCTATCTGAAAACGGCTTTGGCGCTGAAGTTGTCTGTGAATGTGGAGTTGGTGGCATGTGAAACCCGCATGTGGAGCATTGGTTTGTCTGCGATGATCTCCAAGATTCTTTTCAGTCCTAGACACTCAAAGGGCATTAAGCATAGAGTGTGAAAAGTGAGTTTCCTTGAGAGCTGCTTGGAAGCCTGATCGTGTGTGAAGTCAGTGAGCCAGATGGAGTTGTTCTCCCACAACAACCACTCGGCTGCATCTTCTTCAATATGCCCTTCACCAACATGCAGTGTTTCCTTGATTGAATTAGCTCTCACACCAATATTTGCGTTTAGAGCGTTTGCATTGAGGGCTATCTGAAAACGGCTTTGGCGCTGAAGTTGTCTGTGAATGTGGAGTTGGTGGCATGTGAAACCCGCATGTGGAACCTTGGTTTGTGTGGGATGCTCTACCAGGTTCATTCCTAGATAATGCACTCAAAGGGCATTAAGCATAGAGTGTGAAAACTGAGTTTCCGTGAGAGCTGCTTGGAACTCTGATGGTGTGTGAGTCAGTGAGCCAAATGGAGTTGTTCTCCCACAAGAACCACTCGGCTGCTTCTTCTTCAATATGCCCTTCACCAACATGCAATGTTTCCTTGATTGAATTAGCTCTCACACCAATATTTGCGTCTAGAGCCTTTGCATTGAGGGCTATCTGAAAACGGCTTTGGCGCTGAAGTTGTCTGTGAATGTGGAGTTGGTGGCATGTGAAACCCGCATGTGGAGCATTGGTTTGTGTGCGATGCTCTACCAGGTTCATTCCTAGATAATGCACTCACAGGGCATTTAGCATAGAGTGTGAAAAGTGAGTTTCTGTGAGAGCTGCTTGGAACTCTGATTGTGTGTGAAGTCAGAGAGCCAAATGGAGTTGTTCTCCCACAAGAACCGCTCGGCTGCTTCTTCTTCAATATGCCCTTCACCAACATGCAGTGTTTCCTTGATTGAATTAGCTCTCACACCAATATTTGCGTCTAGAGCCTTTGCATTGAGGGCTATCTGAAAACGCCTTTGGCGCTGAATTTGTCTGTGAATGTGGAGTTGGTGGCATGTGAAACCCGCATGTGGAGCATTGGTTTGTGTGCAATGCTCTACCAGGTTCATTCCTAGATAATGCTCTTAAAGGGCATTAAGCATAGAGTGTGAAAAGTGAGTTTCCTTGAAAGCTGCTTGGAAGCCTGATGGTGTGTGAAGTTAGTGAGCCAAATGGAGTTGTTCTCCCACAACAACCACTTGGCTGCATCTTCTTCAATATGCCCTTCACCAACATGCAGTGTTTCCTTGATTGAATTAGCTCTCACACCAATATTTGCGTCTAAAGCCTTTGCATTGAGGGCTATCTGAAAACGGCTTTGGCGCTGAAGTTGTCTGTGAATGTGGAGTTGGTGGCATGTGAAACCCGCATGTGGAGCATTGGTTTGTGTGCGATGCTCTACCAGGTTCATTCCTAGATAATGCACTCAAAGGGCATTAAGCATAGAGTGTGAAAAGTGAGTTTCCTTGAGAGCTGCTTGGAAGCCTGATGGTGTGTGAAGTTAGTGAGCCAGATGGAGTTGTTCTCCCACAAGAACCACTCGGCTGCTTCTTCTTCTTCAATATGCCCTTCACCAACATGCAGTGTTTCCTTGATTGAATTAGCTCTCACACCAATATTTGCGTCTAGAGCCTTTGCATTGAGGGCTATCTGAAAACGGCTTTGGCGCTGAAGTTGTCTGTGAATGTGGAGTTGGTGGCATGTGAAACCCGCATGTGGAGCATTGGTTTTTGTGCGATGCTCACCAGCAATCTTTTTAGTCCTAGGCACTCAAAGGGCATTAAGCATAGAGTGTGAAAAGTGAGTTTCCTTGAGAGCTGCTTGGAAGTCTGATGGTGTGTGAAGTTAGTGAGTCAGATGGAGTTGTTCTCCCACAAGAACCGCTCGGCTGCTTCTTCTTCAATATGCCCTTCACCAACATGCAGTGTTTCCTTAATTGAATTAGCTCTCACACCAATATTTGCGTCTAGAGCCTTTGCATTGAGGGCTATCTGAAAACGGCTTTGGCGCTGAAGTTGTCTGTGAATGTGGAGTTGGTGGCATGGGAAACCCGCATGTGGAGCATTGGTTTGTGTGGGATGCTCTACCAGGTTTATTCCTAGATAATGCACTCAAAGGGCATTAAGCATAGAGTGTGAAAAGTGAGTTTCCTTGAGAGCTGCTTGGAAGCCTGATGGTGTGTGAAGTTAGTGAGCCAAATGGAGTTGTTCTCCCACAAGAACCACTCGGGTGCTTCTTCTTCAATATGCCCTTAACCAACATGCATTGTTTCCTTGATTGAATTAGCTCTCACACGAATATTTGCGTCTAGAGCCTTTGCATTGAGGGCTATCTGAAAACGGCTTTGTCGCTGAAGTTGTCTGTGAATGTGGAGTTGGTGGCATGTGAAACCCGCATGTGGAGCATTGGTTTGTGTGCGATGATCTCCAAGATTCTTTTCAGTCCTAGGCACTCAACGGGCATTAAGCATAGAGTGTGAAAAGTGAGTTTCCTTGAGAGCTGCTTGGAAGCCTGATGGTGTGTGAAGTTAGTGAGCCAATTGGAGTTGTTCTCCCACAACAACCACTTGGTTGCTTCTTCTTCAATATGCCCTTCACCAACATGCAGTGGTTCCTTGATTGAATTAGCTCTCACACCAATATTTGTGTCTAGAGCCTTTGCATTGAGGGGTATCTGAAAACGGCTTTGGCGCTGAAGTTGTCTGTGAATGTGGAGTTGGTGGCATGTGAACCCCGCATGTGGAACCTTGGTTTTTGTGGGATGCTCTACCAGGTTCATTCCTAGATAATGCACTCAAAGGGCATTAAGCATAGAGTGTGAAAAGTGAGTTTCCTTGAGAGCTGCTTGGAAGCCTGATGGTGTGTGAAGTTAGTGAGCCAAATGGAGTTGTTCTCCCACAACAACCACTTGGCTGCTTCTTCTTCAATATGCCCTTCACCAACATGCAGTGTTTCCTTGATTGAGTTAGCTCTCACACCAATATTTGCGTCTCAGCCTTTGCATTGAGGGGTATCTGAAAACGGCTTTGGCGCTGAAGTTGTCTGTGAATGTGGAGTTGGTGGCATGTGAACCCCGCATGTGGAGCACTGGTTTGTGTGCGATGATCTCCAAGATTCTTTTCAGTCCTAGGCACTCAAAAGGCATTAAGCATAGAGTGTGAAAAGTGAGATTCCTTGAGAGCTGCTTGGAAGCCTGATGGTGTGTGAAGTTAGTGAGCCAAATGGAGTTGTTCTCCCACAGCAACCACTTGGCTGCTTCTTCTTCAATATGCCCTTCACCAACATGCAGTGTTTCCTTGATTGAATTAGCTCTCACACCAATATTTGCGTCTAGAGCCTTTGCATTGAGGGCTATCTGAAAACGGCTTTGGCGCTGAAGTTGTCTGTGAATGTGGAGTTGGTGGCATGTGAAACCCGCATGTGGAACCTTGGTTTGTCTGCGATGATCTCCAAGATTCTTTTCAGTCCTAGACACTCAAAGGGCATTAAGCATAGAGTGTGAAAAGTGAGTTTCCTTGAGAGCTGCTAGGAAGCCTGATCGTGTGTGAAGTCAGTGAGCCAGATGGAGTTGTTCTCCCACAACAACCACTTCCCTGCTTCTTCTTCAATATGCCCTTCACCAACATGCAGTGTTTCCTTGATTGAATTAGCTCTCACACCAATATTTGCGTCTAAAGCCTTTGCATTGAGGGCTATCTGAAAACGGCTTTGGCGCTGAAGTTGTCTGTGAAGGTGGAGTTGGTGGCATGGGAAACCCGCAGGTGGAGCATTGGTTTGTGTGGGATGCTCTACCAGGTTTATTCCTAGATAATGCACTCAAAGGGCATTAAGCATAGAGTGTGAAAAGTGAGTTTCCTTGAGAGCTGCTTGGAAGCCTGATGGTGTGTGAAGTTAGTGAGCCAAATGGAGTTGTTCTCCCACAAGAACCACTCGGGTGCTTCTTCTTCAATATGCCCTTCACCAACATGCATTGTTTCCTTGATTGAATTAGCTCTCACACCAATATTTGCGTCTAGAGCCTTTGCATTGAGGGCTATCTGAAAACGGCTTTGTCGCTGAAGTTGTCTGTGAATGTGGAGTTGGTGGCATGTGAAACCCGCATGTGGAGCATTGGTTTGTGTGCGATGATCTCCAAGATTCTTTTCAGTCCTAGGCACTCAACGGGCATTAAGCATAGAGTGTGAAAAGTGAGTTTCCTTGAGAGCTGCTTGGAAGCCTGATGGTGTGTGAAGTTAGTGAGCCAATTGGAGTTGTTCTCCCACAACAACCACTTGGTTGCTTCTTCTTCAATATGCCCTTCACCAACATGCAGTGGTTCCTTGATTGAATTAGCTCTCACACCAATATTTGTGTCTAGAGCCTTTGCATTGAGGGGTATCTGAAAACGGCTTTGGCGCTGAAGTTGTCTGTGAATGTGGAGTTGGTGGCATGTGAACCCCGCATGTGGAACCTTGGTTTTTGTGGGATGCTCTACCAGGTTCATTCCTAGATAATGCACTCAAAGGGCATTAAGCATAGAGTGTGAAAAGTGAGTTTCCTTGAGAGCTGCTTGGAAGCCTGATGGTGTGTGAAGTTAGTGAGCCAAATGGAGTTGTTCTCCCACAACAACCACTTGGCTGCTTCTTCTTCAATATGCCCTTCACCAACATGCAGTGTTTCCTTGATTGAGTTAGCTCTCACACCAATATTTGCGTCTCAGCCTTTGCATTGAGGGGTATCTGAAAACGGCTTTGGCGCTGAAGTTGTCTGTGAATGTGGAGTTGGTGGCATGTGAACCCCGCATGTGGAGCACTGGTTTGTGTGCGATGATCTCCAAGATTCTTTTCAGTCCTAGGCACTCAAAAGGCATTAAGCATAGAGTGTGAAAAGTGAGATTCCTTGAGAGCTGCTTGGAAGCCTGATGGTGTGTGAAGTTAGTGAGCCAAATGGAGTTGTTCTCCCACAGCAACCACTTGGCTGCTTCTTCTTCAATATGCCCTTCACCAACATGCAGTGTTTCCTTGATTGAATTAGCTCTCACACCAATATTTGCGTCTAGAGCCTTTGCATTGAGGGCTATCTGAAAACGGCTTTGGCGCTGAAGTTGTCTGTGAATGTGGAGTTGGTGGCATGTGAAACCCGCATGTGGAACCTTGGTTTGTCTGCGATGATCTCCAAGATTCTTTTCAGTCCTAGACACTCAAAGGGCATTAAGCATAGAGTGTGAAAAGTGAGTTTCCTTGAGAGCTGCTAGGAAGCCTGATCGTGTGTGAAGTCAGTGAGCCAGATGGAGTTGTTCTCCCACAACAACCACTTCCCTGCTTCTTCTTCAATATGCCCTTCACCAACATGCAGTGTTTCCTTGATTGAATTAGCTCTCACACCAATATTTGCGTCTAAAGCCTTTGCATTGAGGGCTATCTGAAAACGGCTTTGGCGCTGAAGTTGTCTGTGAATGTGGAGTTGGTGGCATGTGAAACCCGCATGTGGAGCATTGGTTTGTGTGCGATGCTCTACCAGGTTCATTCCTAGATAATGCACTCAAAGGGCATTAAGCATAGAGTGTGAAAAGTGAGTTTCCTTGAGAGCTGCTTGGAAGCCTGATGGTGTGTGAAGTTAGTGAGCCAGATGGAG